>NC_134354.1:524525304-525810304 GCF_048569485.1 Anomaloglossus baeobatrachus
ACCTTTTCCTATCACTCAGTCCACGAGAAAAGGACAGTAGACTTTCATTATAGAGTTTGCAGCACTTACATCCGCGATTTTGCATGGATCACTCATCCACAAAAATTCACGGACATATGAACATAGATTATACATAATTTTAAATACAAATGCTATCCGAGAAAAACATGGATAGTACTCATACACGGGAAACTGACATGTGAATGAGCCCTAACACATGCTCGGAATCACATGGGTTGGACACATGGATCTGTTTAACTGATGTGCTAATAAAGCAATAAAACTCTATTGGTCATTGTTTTGTCCAAAAAAAAACAAACCGGACAGCACACATGTACAACGAATATGTGAACATAGACTAAGCTGCAGAGTCATCATCAGTTCTGAGCTTTGTTTTAAAGAGACAGCAAGACACCAAATAGAACCAAGCAAACTCCTTCATCACTCAGCTTATTGACTAACTTTACAAATCCCACTGTCTTTCTAGAGCCCTTACAGATTGTTCTATTTGTGCTGCCTGAATCAACAGCGCACATTACATCTTTCCAACGCCCTCCCAATGTACACATTGATTTCCACTACAAATCAACAGCATTTTAAGCAATCACATCTGACAACAGGCCGTTATAGGCTCCCTATGAAATCGTGTCAGATTGAGAACTCTCTCTGGCATGAAAACCACTGTAAATGGAGCTCTGGAATTTCCAAGGGTTTCCAAAAAGAACTTTCGGAAATAAGACCAATGAAGCATTCAGGAGAAACTAACCCTTTAGCTGACGGACAGGCAACAAAGTGCATTAATTCACATCTGTGCCACAAGAACATTTTACTTTTAATAAGTAGGCATACATCTGAACTACTAAATGACAATCACAAAGTTTCAATTAAGTTGTCCGGTAAAGATAAGCATGTGTACAACCCAAAATTACAAGAACACTTACGATATATGAAAGAAGAAAGATAGCATTGGTCATTGAAGCAGCTTGGACAGTAGATGCCAAAAGAACTGACATGAAAGCATAAGACTCAGATTCCAAACATCCAATTAGTTTAAGGATGTGTTCACGTCATGTTTAATGTTTGGCGTGAGTGCCAGTAAAGATCCGAAACGTGTCCATATGGTTAAATTAGCCAAATGGAGGGCAAAGGCATTTTCTCTGTTGGGCTAGTGTATACAAGTGTAAGGCTATGTTCACACTAGAAAAATGATTTTTCTTAAGAAATTTTGTGAGAGTGAAGGATTAAAAAAACGCACCAATAACGCAGGTGTGTTTCTTGTGCATTTTTTTTTTAGGCTGGTCCCTGCATTTTTTAATGCCTTTACAGCAATAAAGCACGTTGAAAATGAAAAAAACAAAAAAACAAATATATAATATAGAAAGATAGATAGATAATAGAAAGATAGATAGATAATAGATAGATAGAAGGATAGATAGAAAGATAGGTGATAGATAGATATTTAGGGGAATAGATAGATAATATAGAAAGATAGATAATAGATAGATAATATAGAAAGATAGATAGATAATAGAGAGATAGATAGATAATAGATAGATATTTAGGGGAATAGATAGATAATATAGAAAGATCGATAATAGATAGATGATATAGATAATAGATAGATATCTAGGGGAATAGATAGATATTACAGCTTTATTTATGATGTTTGTGTTCACCCCAACCCCCACACACACTGCAGTTCTCGCGGCCGGTAATGTGTTCACATCAACGGCCGTGAGAAATGTCCTGGAGTTACCTCTGCAGCCTCGCTCGGGAAGCCGCATTCAGCACTCGCTCACTGAACGAGGCTGCGTGGGGAACTGTCAGTTGTGGCTGGAGCAGGGCTGGAAGCGCCGCGGGACATCGCTGTGGATTACGTTGGAGCTGTGTTCGGGGGGTTTAATAAAGTGGAGAAAGAGGGGCTTTTTGTCTTTTATTCAAAATAAAGGATTTTTCGGTGTGTATGTGTGTTTCTTTACTTTCACTTACAGATTAGTGACGACATGTCAGACACTGCCATTACTAATCTTGGACTTCGCGGCAGCTATTGGTTGCCGTTAACTCCATATTACCCTGATTGCCACAGCATCACGGCAACAGGAAGAGCCGGTAACACTCCGAGACTGCCGCATAATGGATGCGACAGTCCCGGGGCAGCTACGGGCTGATATTCTGGGCTGCAGGAGGAGTGGGCCATTAACCATGGCCCTCACCCTCCCCAGCCTGAGAATATCAGGCCGCCGCTGTGTGCTTACCTGGATGGACAATAAAAATACAGCGGAGCCCACGTTTTGTTTTGTTTTTTTTAATATGTACGTTTGATTTCTATGTGTGTGTGCATTATATATGTATGTTTCTGTGTGTGATTGTGAGATCACTACTTCCTGCCAACACTGAAAATGGAGGAACTTCCTCTTCCTCGTGACTCGTGCAAAACACAGGGCAGGGATGTACACTATGTCCCGAAAACGCAAAATAACGCAGGAATAACGCAGATATAACGCAGATATAATGCAGGTATAACGCACCTAACTTGCTACCTGCGTTATTCCCTGCGCTATTTCATGATTACATTACAGTCAATGGAGTGAATAACGCAGTTAGCTGCAGAAAAGAAGTGACATGCTCATTCTTTTTCTTAAGAAAATATACCGAAAGAATTTTCTTAAAAATAAAAATGAAGTGTGTGCACAGCTATTTTTTTGCCATAGGTTTTGCTGGGGAATGTCTGCAGAAAGGTTACAAGAATTTCTCAAGAAATTTCTGCAGCAAAAACGCACCAAAAACGCGGGTAAAAAAACGCAGTGTGTGAACAAGGCCTTAATATCTTGCTCTAAAAAAAAAAAAAAAAATGAAAATACACACACACACACACACACACACACACACACACACACACACAGCCAAAAGTGTTGGCAGCCTTGAAATACACATTTTATTAAACAGATTTATTTATTTATGTACTGGGGAAAGAAAAAAGTAGAAAAAAAAAGTGGGGAAAAAGGCAGATTGGACAATTTCACAAAAAAACCCAACAAAATGAGCATGACAAAATTGTTGCCACCTTTTCAACATTGTGGGTAAACAACTTTGTTTCAAGCATGTGATGCTCTTCTAACTCACCTGTGGCAAGTAAGAGGTGTTGATAATATGAAAATCATACCTGAAACCAGACAAAAAATAGAAGTGAACTCAATCTTTGCATTGTGTGTCTGTGTGTGCTATACCAAGCATGGAGAAAAGAAAGAGGTGAAGTGAACCTTCTGAGGAATTGAGATACAGTAATAATCTCAAGGGTACAAGTCCATCTCCAGAGATCTTGTTGTTCCTTTGTCCACAGTGAGCAACATAATCAAGACGTTTACAACCCATGGCACTGTAACTTATCTCCCTTGATGTGGACAGCAAAAACTGATGAAAGGTTGTAAAGCAAGATAGTATTAAGGATAGATAAGCAACCCCACGCTGTCCTGCAGGCTCAGGGTGCATCAGTGTTGCCACAAACTATCTTTCAACAGGTAAATGAAAAGAAACACTATCTCAGGAGACCCAGGAGGACCCCAATGCTGACACAGATCCATAAAATAACTAGACTGCAGTTTGCCAAAATCCTTCTGGGAAAGCATCTTGTAGACAGATGAGACCAAGATCGAGCTTTTTCTACTGTTTACCAAAAATGGAATTTTGCCTACAAAGAAAAGAACACAGTCCCTACAATTAAATATGATGGAGGTTCAAAAATGTTTTGGGGTTGTTTTGTAGCCTTTGGCACTGATTGTGCGCAAGGCATCATGAAATCTGCTGAAAATTACCAAAGGATTTTGTCGAGTGTGAGAAAGCTGGGTTTGTGTCCTATATTAAGGTTCTTCTAGCTGAACAATGAACCCAAACATACTTCAAGAAGCACCCAAAAATGGATGGAAACAAAGCGCTGGAGAGTTCTGAAGTAGCCAGCAATGACACCAGATCTAAATCCCATTGAACACCTGTGGAGAGATCTTAAAATTGCTCTTGGGAGAAGGCACCCTCCAAATATGAGAGACCTGGAGCAGTTTGCAAAAGTAGAATGGTCCAAAATTCCAGTTGAGAGGTGTAAGAAACTTGTTTATGGTTATAGGAAGGGATTGATTTTGCTTATTTATTCCAAAGGTTGTGCAAGCATATATTAAGATGGGGGTGCTAACAATTTTGTCTGGCCCATTTGGGGGGGGGGCGGTTGTGTGAAATAATGTCCAATTTGCCTTTTTCAAGCTATATTGTTTGTGTGTGTATTGTAACAACAAAAAAAAACCCAAACCTGTACATTAAAACATAAGAGCAATAAGTTTCTTGGAGAAATACTTAATTTTCTGGAACAATTGAAAGGGTGCCATATAATACATATTCTCCAGCAATTATGTTAAAAGAGATAGATTATAAAATATTATATTATTATATACAGTTAGGTCCAGAAATATTTGGACAGTGACACAATTTTCGCGAGTTGGGCTCTGCATGCCACCACATTGGATTTGAAATTAAACCTCTACAACAGAATTCAAGTGCAGATTGTAACGTTTAATTTGAAGGTTTGAACAAAAATATCTGATAGAAATTGTACGAATTGTACACATTTCTTTACAAACATTCCACATTTTAGGAGGTCAAAAGTAATTGGACAAATAAACCAAACCCAAACAAAATATTTTTATTTTCAATATTTTGTTGCGAATCCTTTGGAGGCAATCACTGCCTTAAGTCTGGAACCCATGGACATCACCAAACGCTGGGTTTCCTCCTTCTTAATGCTTTGCCAGGCCTTTACAACCGCAGCCTTCAGGTCTTGCTTGTTTGTGGGTCTTTCCGTCTTAAGTCTGGATTTGAGAAAGTGAAATGCATGCTCAATTGGGTTAAGATCTGGTGATTGACTTGGCCATTGCAGAATGTTCCACCTTTTTGCACTCATGAACTCCTGGGTAGCTTTGGCTGTATGCTTGGGGTCATTGTCCATCTGTACTATGAAGCTCCGTCCGATCAACTTTGCGGCATTTGGCTGAATCTGGGCTGAAAGTATATCCCGGTACACTTCAGAATTCATCCGGCTACTCTTGTCTGCTGTTATGTCATCAATAAACACAAGTGACCCAGTGCCATTGAAAGCCATGCATGCCCATGCCATCACGTTGCCTCCACCATGTTTTACAGAGGATGTGGTGTGCCTTGGATCATGTGCCGTTCCCTTTCTTCTCCAAACTTTTTTCTTCCCATCATTCTGGTACAGGTTGATCTTTGTCTCATCTGTCCATAGAATACTTTTCCAGAACTGAGCTGGCTTCATGAGGTGTTTTTCAGCAAATTTAACTCTGGCCTGTCTATTTTTGGAATTGATGAATGGTTTGCACCTAGATGTGAACCCTTTGTATTTACTTTCATGGAGTCTTCTCTTTACTGTTGACTTAGAGACAGATACACCTACTTCACTGAGAGTGTTCTGGACTTCAGTTGATGTTGTGAACGGATTCTTCTTCACCAAAGAAAGTATGCGGCGATCATCCACCACTGTTGTCATCCGTTGACGCCCAGGCCTTTTTGAGTTCCCAAGCTCACCAGTCAATTCCTTTTTTCTCAGAATGTACTAGACTGTTGATTTTGCTACTCCAAGCATGTCTGCTATCTCTCTGATGGATTTTTTCTTTTTTTTCAGCCTCAGGATGTTCTGCTTCACCTCAATTGAGAGTTCCTTAGACCGCATGTTGTCTGGTCACAGCAACAGCTTCCAAATGCAAAAACACACACATGTAATCAACCCCAGACCTTTTAACTACTTCATTGATTACAGGTTAACGAGGGAGACGCCTTCAGAGTTAATTGCAGCCCTTACAGTCCCTTGTCCAATTACTTTTGGTCCCTTGAAAAAGAGGAGGCTATGCATTACAGAGCTATGATTCCTAAACCCTTTCTCCGATTTGGATGTGAAAACTCTCATATTGCAGCTGGGAGTGTGCACTTTCAGCCCATATTATATATATAATTGTATTTCTGAACATGTTTTTGTAAACAGCTAAAATAACAAAACTTGTGTCACTGTCCAAATATTTATGGACACACACACACAGTACAAACCAAAAGTTGACACACCTCATTCAAAGAGTTTTCTTTATTTTCAGGACTCTGAAAAGTGTAGATTGAAATTGAAGGCATCAAAACTATGAATTAAAACATGTGGAATGAAATACTTTAAAGGTGAAACAACTGAAAAAGGTCTTATATTCTAGGTTCTTCAAAGTAGCCACCTTTTGCTTTGATTACTGCTTTGCACACTCTTGGCATTCTCTTGATGAGCTTCAAGAGGTAGTCACCGGAAATGGTTTTCCAGCAGTCTTGAGGGAGTTCCCAGAGATGCTTAGCACTTGTTGGCCCTTTTGCCTTCACTCTGCAGTCCAGCTCACCCCAAACCATCTCGATTGGGTTCAGGTCTGGTGACTGTGGAGACCAGGTTTTCTGGCTTAGCACCCCATCACTCTCCTTCTTAGTCAAATAGCCCTTACATAGCCTGGAGGTGGGTTTGGGGTCATTCTCCTGTTGAAAAATAAATGATGGTCCAACTAAATGCAAACCGGATGGAATAGCATGCCGCTGTAAGATGCTGTGGTAGCCATGCTGGTTCAGTATGCCTTCAATTTTGAATAAATCCCCAACAGTGTCACCAGCAAAGCACCCCCACACTGTCACACCTCCTCCTCCATGCTTCACGGTGGGAACCTGCCATGCAGAGTCCATCCGTTCACCTTTTCTACAAAGACACGGTGGTTGGATCCAAAGATTTGAAATTTGGACTCATCAGACCAAAGCACAGATTTCCACTGGTCTAATGTCCATTCCTTGTGTTCTTTAGCCCAAGCAAGTCTCTTCTGCTTGTTGCCTGTCCTTAGCAGTGGTTTCCTAGCAGCTATTTTACCATGAAGGCCTGCTGCACAAAGTCTCCTCTTAACAGTTGTTCTAGAGATGAGAAGGTGTGTCCAAACTTTTGGTCTTTTCTATATATTATATATATATATATATATATATATATATATATATATATATATATATTATATATATATATATATATATATTATATATATATATATATTATATATATATATATATTATAATATAATATATATATATATATTATCATATTGCTGGAGAACCATGGCTGCCCTAAGTGGCAGTATGCATGTCACAGGCAAGTTGCAAATACGAGTTAAATGCAGGGGACTGAAGAGAACTGTGCACATCCCTTCAGCAAAATCTATCTTCCTGAACATGAATGATTTCAGGCAAAGTTAATATTACAGTAAACTTGTCTGTAGAAAATTCTAAAACAGGAAAAACAATACAAGAGAATCAGCTTGCGCTGTTGTCAGATGTGAACACTAATTTAGCTCAAGCAGCAAGCCTATTCCTTGGAGTCCTATTTATTAGTTAAAATACCTATACTCAAACTAATACAGTGCATAAATTTATACATACACTAATACTGTGAATACATTTAAATACATTTATTGTATAGTTATGGAGATTAAATTGGCCTCCAAGGAGACATTGAAGACAAATTATGTTTTGGAAAACTTCCCACACATTTCATAGGCTTCATCATTTTCACTCTAATCCATTAGGTATTATACAGTACATAACATAAAGAGCTGCGTGTAAGCACACACTAATATAAGTATTTTTTTACAAGTCCCTGGTGATCAACAATTTTGGCTCAGGCACTCATCATATAATATAATACCGGCTCATATTAGATGGTTAGACTTTATAGAAAGCTTTAGTATGCTCAGCATGCGAATAGCTCCCAGTTTATGCTGAAATTGAGCGCAGTTTAGAAGATTGATTTAATTCAAGCTAAATTAAAGGAAACCTATCAGGTCCAATAAATGTCCGAAACAATTACTATAGTATTACATATATCACAGTCTGTATTTTAATAAGGGCTTTCAAGTGGTACAATAATGTTTCCATCTTTTAAAGATTAAAGGAGTTTTTCAACTTTCAGGAAAGTGAACCTCAAACTCTATAAAATACCTAAAATAACAAACAGAGCAGATACTTGCCCTCGCCACTGTAGCCAATCTCTGAACTCTGTGCCTCATGCCGTCTTCATACGAGGGGCTGCTGATAAGTCTTTGGCTTTCCCAGAAAGAAATGAGATAGAATGATGAAACTTTAGGTTATGTGCACACGTTGCATAGTGTTCATGCAGAAATTTCTGCAGCGATTTGGCAGGGCATGTGTGCTTCAAATCGCTGCAGAAACACTGCATAATAGATGCAGTGTGCCTGCAGAATTCATGTGCCCTGGAAGCCTGCCCCCACCATAGGCTCAAGTTGGAGCAGCATCCAAAGCACACGGCAGAAGTGACATGTTGCTTTTTAGAAAATCAAAAAAGTCAGTGGAGCCTCTGTTAGGAGTCTCAACACAGAAACCAGCCAGATATCCCTCCGGGAAGAACCTAGCCAGGGGGGAACTCGTTTTAGGAGACCACCATAACCACCATATGAAGTGGCCCTTTTAGTCAATTTCCAACTTTTTGACAAGTTTAAAGATATCACAAGGGAAATACCAAGGCCAGGTATCCACCCACAGAAAGCTGTTTCGGGGTATTGCCCCTCATCAGTGTGGAGTAGGATTCTGGCCAGGTGGGAGCAATGCCTAGTAGACCAACAAGACAACACAATCACTGATCTCGGGGAGACCAGCCAGAGAAAACACTGCCGGCAGCCAGCGAGGGCGCTCAAGACAGTGAAATCCTAGGTACATTGCCCCCTGGCAGTCTGTGTTGAGACTCCTAACAGAGGCTCCACGGACTTTTTTGATTTGCATATTTCCCAGGGGGCAATGTACCTAGGATTTCACCGTCTTGAGCGCCCTCACTGGCTGCCGGCAGTGTTTTCTCTGGCTGGTCTCCCCGAGATCAGTGATTGTTTTGTCATGTTGCTTTTTAGAACACAGCGCTTTGGCAGCAGCCGAAGCACTGCGTTCTAATATGCAACGTGTGGATGGAATTTGCACAATCTTCATAAATTGTGCTGGGATCACAGGACACATGCGCTTACGGTGCAGTGCAATACGCAGCGTAAGCGCATGAAATTACGCAACGTGCGCACACAGCGTTACATTTATGCCACATAGTCTCCACTGAAGTCAACACACGTCTTAAAATCGGTATTCCAAGTTATGTAAGCCTAGCAAAAAGAAGGATTTCGGTTGTGCCTCAAACCAGGCATCCGTAGCAGCCATGGCATCAGAAATCGTGTGAAATTTGGTACTCTTGAGGTGTTTCTTCAGGTTTGGAAACAGATGATAGCGGAGAAAGCTAGATCTGGTGCATAAGGTGGATGGTCAACCAGCTGAAAGCCCAGTTCTGCCAGTTTTGCCATGGTCGCTTGTGCATATGAGCGGAGGTGTGGTTTTGCAGGAACAAGATTCCTTTGGACAGCTTGCCGCGCCTTTTGGCCTTTAGAGTTGCTTTCAATTGGTCCAAAAGTTCAATGTAATACCTTGCACTGATGGTGGAACCCTTTTGAAGGTAGTCCACTACTGTAGCAGCACGCCCTACTTATCCCAGAACACAGACGCCATCACCTTAGTGGCTGATTTTTTCACCCTGAACTTCTTTGGATGAGGAGAACCACTGTGCCTCCACTCTTTTGACTGCTCCTTGTTTTCAGGGTCATACAAATAAATCCAGGTGTCATCAATAGTGACCAGTTGATCCAGGAAGTTCTTATCAGTCCAGAAACGCTGACAAATGGACCAGGAAGTTTTCACTCGCATGCTTCTCTGATCTGTTGTCAAACATTTGGGAACCCACTTTTCAGATAGCTTCCTCATGTCCAAATGTTCATGGATAATGACACAAACACAGTCACAGGAAATCCCCATGATGTCTGCGATTGCTTTAGCTGAAATTCGTCGATTCTCCAATATGAGGTTGTGCACAGCATCGACGATCTCCAGAACAACCACCACTCTCGGTCGTACAGGACGTTCCTCATTAATGGTGCTGAAGTGGCCCTTTTTAAATTTGGCAACACATTTCGTAACTATGGAATATGAAGGGCATTGATCTCCCAATGTCTGCGAAATATCACCATGAATTTCCTTCACGGACTTTTCTTGCAGAAACAAGAATTTTATCACTCCTCTGCTCTTAGTTGCTGTGAATATAAGATTTAAACTCCGCTATTTTGTTTTCCCGCGTGCGTAGAACACTGTTGCTATAAGCAACAAACACAAAATTTTGAAAACATATATTAGGCACAAAGCTTTTATGTGATGTAACATTCCTTACCATGGAAACAAAAAAAAAAAAAAAGATCACAAAGCCAAAGACTTATCAACAGCCCCTCATAAGCACAGCCACTGAGTTGTCATTTCATATAGTAGAGACGCGCACTGTCAATGTGACATTACCGTTACAGCTCGAACACTGTGACCAGAGTGGGGAGCCAGCGTTGTATTGTAGGTTTAATGGCACCCACTGAATTATACAAATGACTATCTTGTAGATGTTCTTTACTAAAGGGATCTGTGTCTGGTAAATTCCCAATAACCTTCAGCTTTAGACAACATTAACTACATTACTACTACATTAACAACATACTGAAAAAGTTTCATCGATAAATACACAAATCTATGTGTTCAGACTATGAGAATCAAAGCACGTTTCCTATTCTTATCAGTTTGGCGAAGCAGACTTATCCAATAAAGACAACCCGTCACCAGATATGTCCCCTATAAGCTGCGGCCACCACCAGTGAGCCCTTACATATAGCATTCTAGAACACTGTATATAAGTGCCCAAGCTGATCTGTATAACATAAAATACTTTTATTATACTCCCCTGTGGAACAGTTGGGTCTGATGGGCATCGCTGATCTTGATCCATCACCTCCTCTCTGCTTGCAGTGGCCATCCTCCTTCCCCGCTTCTTGTGGATGACGTGTTCTACGTCAGCCACACATTGTCCTCCAATGCTTTTCTGCGCACGCACACTTCTTTGCCCTGCTGCGGGCAGATCAAAGTACTGTAGTGCGTAGGTGCGGGAAAAGGACAGCAGGGCAGAGAGAAGTGCACATGCGCAGGAGTGTAATGAAGGACACTGTGTGGATGACGAAGGACATGTCAGACACACGGAGCTGGGAAGGAGAATGGCAATCGCAAGAAGATAGGTATGAGGAGCCGGACCGAGACCAGCAACGCCCATTGGCCAGACCGCCTCACAAGTGAGTAGAATAAAAGCTGTTTTTCATGTTATGTAGATCGGCTTTGGCACTTATATACAATATACTAGAATGCTGTATATAAGGGCTTACTGGTCTTGGCCGCAGCTTCTATAGGGAACAAATCTGGTTATCTTTAAAGTCTACGAGGATCTGATAAACAAAGATGAAAACTACAAAACATCCATTTTACTTTTGATTTTCAACAGTGTTCAATTATTTTTAACTCATCCGTTGTTAAAGGGGTTGTCCACTACTTGTCCACTACAATGTCTGATTGTCTGGGGTCAGACACGTGGCACCCCTGCCGATTACCTGTTCTCGGTGCCGGCAATAGGAGGCCGGAAATGCCCAGTTCTGGAGCAGCCCCATAGTGATAGTGGCCATGGCTGGGTACTGTACATCTGGTTCCTTATGTTTTGAATAGAAAGCGGATGTGCAGTACCCAGCTGCGGTTGCCATCAGAAGATGGAGCAGCTCCAGAACTGAGCATTTCCGGCTGCCTGTAACAACATCGAGAGCGGCTGTTTGGTGGGGGTGCCGGGTGTTGGACCCCAGAAGTTCAGACATTGATGACGTATCCTAAGGATAAGTCATAAATGATAAAGTAGTAGACAACAACTTAGAATTAATGGGTAAATAAACCGTAAGTCTAGTCTGCTGTAGTCATTTTTAATAAACAGTTGAAGGAAAAAACGGATGCCTCACAAAGATAATAGAGAAGACACCTGAAATAAAAACAGTCAGCTTTATACGGATAAAAAAGTAGAAATGAGCGTGTGACTGTAGCCTTAGCTGCTTTAGATGCCAGGAGACTTTATTATTAGCACTATAGTGTAGAAACAGCTAGTGAAGAATTTGCTCCGACCAGGGGTACCACTTTAAAGCATAAGGCCTCTTAGACCTTTCCTAGAGATTCATTACGATCACACGATGCACAATAGTTATGCCAGGAAAGGGCAACAAATAGCAGAAAAAGGAAACAGAGCTTCATAAAATGTCACATAAAGCTTATTTACTGCTTAACCCCTATCTTGCCAGCAAAGATATATTACTAGAAAACTGCATTGGTTTCGCAATATCGACAGCAGAAATACTGAACTCCAAACCTTTAGTTTGTTAATTAAATAAGCCCAGTGGAAAGGATTAGAAAGGGCTACGAACAGTCTAATTTATAAAAGTAGGGTTTTCTTTTGACACGGCAATAGTTAATGGTTTGCCTCCTTGCATGGGATGACCACAGCCAATAAGAGAATGCTGGCAAATCCTCCCCCACAATGCTCAAGGGCCTCTGCTGGATTCACTACAGCTGCTACCTGCAACCTCACACAGACTGGAGCAAAACACAAGAGATAGGTGCAATTTGGAGACTCTCTCCATTGCTATGGTGATAATGGAAAAGAAAAACAAAAGACAACTCTAGGGAACTGGATTGGTAATAGACTAAATTTGCAAGCTTGTGTTTCTGAGAATTATCTGACAGTACTTCAGAGCATATGATCCTTTCATTTCTTTTTTCTCATTTAACATTGTATCACCTGCACATACTGAAGGATAACATTATTGACACTACTGTTCAATTCACCTATTAAACAGTAAAGTTCAATGTATACATTGAGCATAATGTACAAAACTAAATACAAAGGTTAAAGTAAACAGAACACCCAACCAACACTGTTCACTAACTTGTTTCAAACTAATTAAAGCTACAAGTCTGCAGTTATTCTATGTCAGAGGTGCACAACATTTTTTTGGACCAAGGATCACATTGTCATGTTAAAAAAAATCAATCAAAAAGGCACTTACATGAATACAGCACAAGAACAGTCTGTAATCATCAGAACCAGAATCAGAAGTGTTGAGTATTTGAGAAAGTCAGGAAGAGTTTCTGCTCGAGAAAAAAAATCTATGTGAATACGCCCAATCCTACATGGAGCTTTTGGCGCTGAAAGAGTATAAACTCCACCAAATCCTTCTCATAATCTCAAAGCTAAGTTTTGAGGATTTTTTAGTTTTAACACGGAGTATGTTATGGATTGCTACATGATGAGAACCACTGTCTGTGCATGAATGCAGCATTAGAACCATAGTCAATACATAAATGCAGCCCAAGAACCACTGTGTGTACAGGACTGCAGCATCAGAACCACCGTCTGTACAGGAACGCAGCATCAGAACCACCATCGGTACACGAATGCAGCACCAGAACCACCATCGATACACAAATGCAGCTCCAGAGCCATTGTTGATAAAACAATGCAGCACATGAACCACTGTCAATACTTGAATGCAATGCAGCACAAGAACCACCATCCGTACATTAATGCAACATGAGAACCACCGTCTACACAAATCCAGCAAAGTAACCCCAGCCGTTATATGAATGCAGTACGAGAACCACCATTAGCACATGAATGCAGCACAACAACCACCGTCCGTACATGCAGCACAACACCCACCGTCAGTACATGCAGCACAACACCCACTGTCAGTACATGCAGCACAACAACCACCATCAGTACATGCAGCACAACAACCGTCAGTACATGCAGCACAACAACCACCGTCAGTACATGCAGCACAACAACCACCGTCAGTACATGCAGCACAACAACAGTCAGTACAGGAATGCAGCATGAGAATCACTGTAAGAACATGAATGCAGCATGAGAACCACCATCGATACATGAATGCATAACCAGAATCATACTTTCCTATTTTGTGCCTTCACCTAAATAAGAAAGGTCCCTATAATCTTTGGCTCCATAAGGCGCTTACCTTTCTCTCTTCGGTACAGTTGATGGCAGCAGTAGCGTAGTTGTAGCAGCAAGTGTTGGTTATAACATTGCCTGAAAGTTGCACGAAGTTTAGTGCAGCAATCAATTACAATGTTAGGTCAGCCCCCTATACGCTAGAATTGTATAAACCTGCAACTACCAATATGTACTTAAAGTTCTTCATAGACTCCAATGTTAAAAAAAAAAAAAAAAAAAAAAAAAAAAAAAGCATCTGACAAATCATTTTGCCAACGGATCTCTGCAGGATGCATTCCAACAGATGATTCGAGGACATGTGAACTCAGTTTTACATTGTAACAGTCACCAGGTTATGCAGAGCACAGCGTGACCTGGAGAGTCTTCAAGAGCGATGACGTCACAGAGAAGTGCAGCACAATTAGGATAGTATGGAGTAATACACTCACACTACCTTAAATGCACATAAACTGTACATATTTAATGATTAAAAAAAAAACTTCGTAGGGGTGCTTTTTTAACACTGGCAAGGTTGATAACAGACAAGATCCAATTTACCCCTCCCTGCTGTGCCCCCCCTTTTCCATAGTCCCCACACGCTCCCACGTCTCTATACTATACGGTCCCTGCACTTCTCCATATTATACACCACGATCCCACTTCTCCATACTGTTCCCCATCTCTCCATACTGTCACCACTTTTTCATATTAGTCCCCCACCTCGCAGCATGATCCACCCAGCCCGATGCTCCTCTATTTTCCCACATTGCCCCAAAATGTGCACTCACAGCATCCCTACAAACTATTCAGTGACTGTCTCCACCTTTAAGTTCTCCGCTATGTCATTGCGGCCTCTCCAACTTCTCAATGACAGTAGCAAAATGAGGAGATCCGCAGTATGCTGACCTCATCATGCCACTGCATATCAGAATGGGAGCTGACGATCACTCCCCTACCCCATCCTGGCACTGTAGTTTTGTTCAATGCATTTGCGTCTGAGCTGAGAGACCTGCATACATTTGAATAGAAGGGGAAGGTAATCAGCCACAGGAGATCATCTGAGAAGCCGCATGCGGTTCGCAAGTTGTGTAGTTCTATGTAACTGCTGACTTGTGAATTCTCGCATCGCACACTGCAAGCTGTGAGGATTTTCCGGCGCCAGGAGCTGGCAAAAGCGTGACCCCAAGTAAGCAATTTACATACATTCAGTAACTGACTAGATGGACGCAGCCTTGGTCAAGGCAAGTGTATTGCACGAAACTAACTATCTATTCCAAATCTTGCCAGGAGTATGCATACCATATACCTGGGTACGTGACCGCTGTTCCCGGCTCCAACACTGGAGAATCCTCACAGCGATCAGTGCATTCGATGTGAGGAGTCACAAGTCTGCAGTTACAGAGTGACTGCAGATTTGTAATTTTAGACCACACATTCCCATAAAGCCATCTGTTAAAAGGCCTCTCATCTAGAAACTAGTTCTTGTGCTTTGTACTGATGAGAAGTAAAAATCCCAAAATGTGTCTGCAAATGAAGTTTCTGGATTAGCTTTTTATCCAAAGTCACGTGCAAAGCCCTTTAAAAGGGTCAAAATGGCAATAGAGTCCCTGTCCTCATATAGATACATACAGCTCTGGCAAAAATTAAGAGACTGCACATTTTTATAAAAATCAGCTTCTCTACATGTCTGACAGCCATTCCATTCCAGTATCAGTTGAATTCCAACCAGAGTACAGAGCGGCAGTGGGTGAAAGCGACTCTCCACTGACCGGGATGACAGTCATCTTATTCGAATGTCACTCAGCAACCACAGGAGGACATCAAGTGACCTACAAAAGGAATGGCAAATGGCAGCTGGGGTGAAGTGCACGGCAAGAACAGTTCATAACAGGCTCCTAGAGGCAGGGCTCAAGTCATGTAAAGCTAGAATAAAAGCCTTTCATCAATGAGAAGCAAAGGAGAGCTAGGTTGAAGTTTGCCAAAGACCATAAGGATTGGAATATAGAGGATTGGAGTAAGGTGGTAATCTCTGATGAGTCTAATTTTCAGCTTTGCTTAAAACCTGGTCGTCAAATGGTTAGACGGAGACTTTGAGAGGCGTACAAGCCACAGTGTCTTGCACCCAGTTTTAAATTTGGTGGAGGATCGGTGATGATCTTGGGATGCTTCAGCAAGCCTGGAATTGGGCAGATAAAACTTTGCGAAGGATGTATAAATCAAGCCACATACAAGGTTATCTTGGAAAAACAGTTGCTTCTTCCTTCTGCTCAGGCAATGTTCCCAAACTCTGAGGACTGTTTTTTCCAGCAGGACAATGCGCCATGCCACACAGCGAGGTCAAACAATGTGTGGATGAAGCACCACCACATCAAAACCCTGTCATGGCCAGCCCAATCTCCAGACCTGAATCCCATTGAAAACCTCTAGAATGTAATCAAGAGGAAGATGGATAGCCACAAGCCATCAAACCAAAAAGAACTGCTTACATTTTTGCACCAGGAGTGGCATAAGGTCACCCAAAAGCAGTGTGAAACACTAGTGGAAAGCATGCCAGGACGCATGAAAGCTGTGATTAAAAATCATGGTTATTCCACAAAATATTGATTTCTGAACTCTTCCCGAGTTAAAACATTAGTATTGTTTCTAAATGATTATGAACTTGGTTTCTTTGCATTATTTGAGGTGTCTGAATGCAATGCATTGTTTTGCTACCGTGTTTTTCCAAAAATAAGACACTGTCTTATATTTTTTTGCCCCCCAAAAAAGCGCTAGGGCTTATTTTTGGAGAAACACAGTTGGGGGTAAGTTTACCCCCCAAAAAAGCAGATCCCCCACTTCCCAGGAGACTCATACTCACCAGACCAGGACGTCTGCGTGGTTCCCAGGTCCTCCTGTGATCTCCGGTCGGTGCCGCACGCCGTCCTACCCTGCTGCTAGCTGACATACTGACACACACAGAAGATCCCAGACACACACAGCAGATCACACACAGACACACACACACACAGCAGATCACAGATATACACAGCAGATCACAGATACACACAGCCGATCATAGATACACACAGCCGATCACAGATACACACACAGCAGATCGCAGATACACACACAGCAGATCGCAGATATACACAGATCACACCCAGCAGATCGCAGGCACGCACAGCCATCACAGATACACACATCCGATCGCAGGCGCACACAGCCGATCACAGATACACACATCCGAACGCAGACACACACACACACAGCCGATTGCAGACACACACACACACACACACACACACACACATCACATCACATCCCATCCAGCACTTACGGCAGCAGGGAATGAGAGCAAGTCACGTGTCCGGCCGCAGGTCCTGTTTGTCGCGCTGCACCGCACTGCCTCTCAGGATTCTCCCGGCGAGAAGAGATCGGTGTCACTGGATGAGGTGAGTGTGTATGCGATCCGATGTGTGTGTGTCTGTGATTTGTTGTTTGCGTGTGCGATCTGACTGTGTGTGCGATCCGATGTTTGTGTGTGAGATCTGGTGTGTGTGTGTGTGTGTGTGTGTGTGTGTGTGTGTGTGTGTGTGTGAGAGAGATCTGATTGTGTGTGTGTGAGAGCTGATGTGTGCGGGTGTGTGATCACTGCAGGTCCTGCCGCTCAGTGTCGGGTGAGTATAATTGCCGGGTGCCGCTGTGTATAATGAAGTGTCCTGCAGTATCTGTATCTTTTTTAGCTGCACGAACACTTCATTATTGATCCGGGACTAGGGCTTATTTTCGGGGGAGGGCTTATATTTAAGCCTTTCTCCGAAAATGCTGAAAATCCCTGCTAGGGCTTATTTTTGAGGGAGGTCTTATTTTTGGAAAAACACAGTACTTTGACCATTTACACATTTTCAGAAAATAAATATAAAACTTATTGCTTGGAAAATCAGAGACATGTCAGTGGTTTATAAAATAAAATAATTTATATTTCACTCAAAAATATACCTATTAAGAGAAAAATTGAAAAATTTACATTTGTCTCTTATATTATACAGCTCTGGCAAAAATTAGCAGTGAAATCACAAAAGTCAGGCATTAAATTTAGGATAGTATAGACACACCTGTACATGAAATGATTTCCCGATTTTTTTAAATTTTAAATATGCACATTGTGGTTTATCTGCCTTCAGTCTGAATCTAGAAAAGGAACACTTTGAACCAAGGAGTAAAGGCCATGTCACACACACAGATAAATCTGCGGCAGATCTGTGGTTGCAGTGAAATTGTGGACAATCAGTGCCAGGTTTGTGGCTGTGTACAAATGGAACAATATGTCTATGATTTCACTGCAACCACAGATCTGCCAAAGATTTATCTCTGTGTGTGACAGGGCCTTAAAGAGACATGTGTAAAACTTTGGATTTTTTCAATGCCCAGATGGCCGCGGCTCTCCTGATCTGTGCGTCTCAGCATCATATATTTCTATGCAGCTGTCCAACTTGAGTTGGGAGACAAGTGGCGACTTCGAGCATTGTGGTCAGATCTCGGTATAAATTTATATGGTCATCTGAATGCACTCTTATTCTGATGAAATTTTTTTTAGCCTTCTCTCAAGCAGCTTCAACAGGTAGTTACATGGAACGGCTTCCATCAAACACATATGCCTCGTCAAGAGTTTGTTGAATCACAAGCTTTCATATAGTGTTTGCAACCACAGCCCTACTCCACAACTGTTTGAAGCAAGAATTTCCAAGAAGCAGAAAGAAAAGTAAAGAGAAACAGCAGTCCATCAATATCATAAAGTCATGAAGATCAGCCAATCCAGAAAACTGCTAGAATCTTGAAGACGACATTAGGAGTAGTGATGAATACCTTCAATTGCTATGATGAAACTGGTTCTCATGAGAACTAATCCAAGAAAGCACAACCTAGAATTACCTTTGGTGTTGGGGCCATTCAACACAATGACTGGTCAATAGATCAGTAGAAATCTGTACTGTGGTCTTAGGAGTCAAAATTTCAGATTTTTGGTACCAACTGCCATGTCTCTGCGAGACACACAAAAGGTAAGCAGATGATTTTTACACGTGTGATAATCCCTTTAACCCATGAACACGAGTAAACGGACTCAATATCTAGAATTTTGGTAGCAACATATACATTTGTTATTATATTCCACTATTTATACAGCACCAACATATTCCTCAGCACTCTTTAGGGATTATCACCATTCTGATCAGTCTCTGTCTCCAATTGAGATCCCAATCTACTTTCCCTACTGAGGACATGAGCAGACACCATGGTCAATATTAGGAAACGCCAATTAACCCCTCAGGATATTTTCTGGAGTTTGGGAGAAAACAGAAGTTGTAAGAAGAAACCATTACAAACCAATGGAGAATATACCAACACCAAACAGATGTTGCCGTTGGTCAGATTTGAAGCATTGTGAGGAAACCGTGCAAAGCATTAAGCCTCAGTAGTATAATTTATACGGGCACAATATACTTTGTGTTCCCAGCTACTTCACAATCAATATGGAATTACATTTCCTACGGTGCTTGTAATTCCCAATCATTCACCACACCGAGATGTCCTTCGGCTGTCTACAAAAACACAACGGTAACATGGCTAGCCAATAAACATGCTGCAATTACAATGTCGTGAGTTTCCCCTGCCGAGGAAGGCCAAATCTGCTGACCTAGGGAGAGACCAGTGGTGATGGCACAGCTGAAATATTGGACCAGATGTCAGCACTTAGCGTAATAAAAACTGGATTAGGAATATTTTACAATTGCCCTGATCATGGTGGGCTACTAATAAGAAACGTCCTAAAATCTACCGCCAGGTAAATGCGCCAATGAGCCGGATACAAAAACTGGAGGAGCCTTTTGCTGCATTTAGTACCTCTGGTCACTGTAAGCAGTCTCAAAATACCAATGCCGGTTTCATGTGAATTATTAAACACATCTCCGCAAGAAGTCAAAACGCCTCCATACTTAAAAACCTTCTTCTTGAAGGGAGAGGAAAAAAAAAAAAAAGAGCAGAAGAAATAAAAAGCTTATCCCCAACAAAGGAGTATGAGGTAAATTGCCTCACTGAAGGTTAATAATATCCTGTCGCTGAGGTAAAAGACTCAATTACAAAACCTTCAGAATGGTTCCTGAGGAACAGATCAGCCTGCAGTGACAGTCAGGGTTTAAGCAAGCAAAATACAGAAGGAACCTAACAACAGTACCCAGAGGAACAAACTAAATATATGGCTCATATGGGACGGATATTTTATCAAGAAGCAAACACAAGTGCTATGTTTATGGCTCATAAAGATTATAGAATGTCCCATAAATGTACGAAGAACAACATTTCAATCTATGATGGAGCAGTGCCATTGCCCAAACTGTCATATCTATAGTTACTTATATATATGTACTAATAAATATTTTATATTATACTGTAATTATATATTATACACACATTTTATATACATACACATTATGTAAAAATATATATACTCATTCCATAAAACACACACACACACACACACACACACACACACACACACTCTAGGCAGTGCTTAGAGATCCCTTACAGCGTGCGTGTGTAACTCAGACAGGTAAGACCTTTAAACATAGCCAAGCTGACAATATAAAACTAAATTATATGCAACTTAGAAAGGATTGCAGATATGTCTACAACAATCACATCTGACAAGTCTGTGCCTTTAAGACAATTTAAAAAAACAAAAACCACCTCTGGTAGATGGGACAGATTACCTATCTACCATATACATTTCCCTCATGATTTACTTTTACAGGAAAATAAGCCTATTATCCTAAAAAGTATTATTCCCATTCAGATGATAACACAATTTCACAGACTACTAAATGGTGGCAATATACTTGGTTTCCTCAAAAAAACAACTCCAAAATAATCTTGCTATATATCAAGTGAGATTTGATGTCGGGTGTTATTTTCCAATGGAACATGTACACATTACAACCTAGTGAGCTGCTTACATATGTGGGGGCTAGTGTGTGTGTGTGTGTGTGTGTGTGTGTGTGTGTGTGTGTGTGTGTTGGACTGCGCATGTGTGTGCATACGCATGTACGTGCGGGGGCAGATAGCGTGTGTGTGTGTGTGTGGCAGGGGGCGGATTGCGAGTGCAAGCACACGTGCGTGTGTCGAAGGGGGGGGTGAACTGCCTGTGGGGTGGGGGCCGGCCCGTGTGAGTGTGTGTGGCCTTCGTGAGTATGGGACCAAACAAAAGCTGATCCAGCAATGTTTGAGCTAAGAGTTTAATCACCTTGATTGCTGTCTGGTCTGCAACAGTGCTATCCCTGAATACAACAGACTGCAAAAGGCAACAAAGTGCAGAAGAGAAAGCGAGAGTGCACGTAAGCAATTTTCTACCAGGACTAAAGGCAGTATGCACTAGTCGCATCTGAGCGGGAGAATGTACTAATTTTAATGGCACTTTGCTCCTGCCTTTCAGCAAAAATGATATATTCTGCTTCATTTTTTCCCATGTTGACCTGAAAATCCCAGTATGTAAACAATTTTTGACTTTTCTTATTTGGCCTCATCCGATTCAAGACATAATTGGCCCTGCAGCCAAGGAAGCCTCCTAGAGCTACATATCATTTGTGATCTGAAAGAGTCAATCTGCAATCTGCTGGGTTTAGAAGAAAATCACAAGACTTATTATTATGAAAGAGGTGAACGAACACCTTACAGAAATCTCTGCTTATGGTTAAATGATGTTTGGTGCAATACTTCTAAGTCTCTGCAAAAGTCAGCAACAATTAGACAACATATGAAAATAAAGTTGAGGTTATGATCAAGATGATAAAACTAAATAGTAAAAAAATGATTAAGATGGCCAAAGACGCAAACATCAGTGAAGATTAATATGAAGTAGGTATAGAAAAATACATTGCTAAGAATTAAGACGCAGAAAATGCTCAGCTGAAAAACCAAAGCCGGAAGAAATGAGAGCTGCAGGAAAGATCCCAACATAATCTCCTTGCTGCAGGGAACAAAAGCAGCTTAGAAGTCTATTTACAAGGAGTTTCTAAACAAAACCCCTGATGGCGCCTACTAGTGGTAAGAATTAGTCCTACAACATAAGGTCATTGTCCCGAACTTCAGCTAGCTTACATCTGAATTAATTTCTACATTATTTTTAAGAATTAGAATGAACACCTGAGAATGTTTTCGGTTTCTCTTTCTGCTGGTCGAAATTCTTTTGAGTTTGTTAACAAAACTAACTTGCTTTGTGATTTGGAAACAATATCTTAGCTTGCAAATTATATATCGTCTTTTGTCTGTAAAAAGGGAAACTGGGCAACTAAAAATGGTGATTCTATATTTTAAATATACATTTTTATTAGTAATTACCTTAAAAATACATGTAGTATACGAGGGGCTGCTGATAAGTCTTTAGCTTTACCCAGAAAGAAACGAGATAGGATAATGAAACTTTACATTTATTCCACATACTCTCTACTGATGTCAACACACTTCTTACAATCGGTATTCCAAGTTCTGTAAGCCCAGCAAAAAGAAGGATTTCGGTTGTGCCTCAAACCAGGCATCTGTAGCAGCCATGGCATCAGAAATGGTGTGAAATTTGGTACCCTTCAGATGTTTCTTCAGGTTTGGAAACAGATCATAGTCAGAGGGAGCTAGATCTGGTGAATAAGGTGGGTGGTCAACCAGCTGGAAGCCCAGCTCTGCCAGTTTTGCCATGGTTGCTTGTGCAGTGTGAGCGGAGGCATTGTCTTGCAAAAACAAGATTCCTTTGGACAGCTTGCCGTGCCTTTTGGCCTTCAGAACTGCCTTCAATTGGTCCAAAAGTTCAATGTAATACCTTGCATTGATGGTGGAACCCTTTTGAAGGTAGTCCACTAGCAGTACGCCCTCCTTATCCTAGAACACAGACACCATCACTTCTTTGGACGAGGAGAACCTCTGTGCCGTCACTCTTTTGACTTCTCCTTGTTTTCAGGATCATACAAATAAATCCAGGTCTCATCCATAGTAACCAGTCAATCCAGGAAGTTCTTATCAGTCCGGAAACGCTTACAAATGTACTAGGACGTTTTCACTCGCATGCTTCTCTGATCTGTTGTTAAACATTTGGGAACCCACTTTGCAGATAGCTTCCTCATGTCCAAATGTTCATGGTAATGACACAAACAGGTTCACGGGAAATCCCTATGTTGTCTGCTATTGCTTCAGCTGAAATTTGTCGATTCTTGAGTATGAGGTTGTGCACAACATCGACGATCTCCGGAACAACCACCACTCTCGGTCGTCCAGAACATTCCTCATTATTGGTGGCCCGTTTTAAATTTAGCAACCCAATTCTTAACTGTGGAATGTGAAGGGCATTGATCCCCCAATGTCTGTGACTTATCACCATGAATATCCTTACTGGATTTTCCTTACAGAAACAAGAATTTTATCACTCCTCTGCTCTTAGTTGCTGTGAATATCGCAACAGACTCTGCCATTTTGTTTTCCCGCGTGCCATAGGCAACAAACACAAAATTTTGGAAACATATATTAGACACATAAAGGCTGCTTTACAAGCTGCAATTTCTCGTGCGATCGCATGTGCGATCGCACCTGCCCCCATCGTTTGTGCGGCACGGGCAATTTGTTGCCCGTGTCGCACAAAGTCGTAACCCCCCGTCACATGTACTTGCCTTCCAAACGACCTCGCTGTGGGCAGCGAACATCCACTTCCTGAAGGTGGAAGGACGTTCGGCGCCACAGCGACGTCAAACAGCGGCCGGCCAATAGAAGCGGAGGGGCGGAGATGAGCGGGACGTAAACATCCCGCCCACCTCCTTCCTTCCGTATTGCCTGCGGGACGCAGGTAAGCTGCAGTTCATCATTCCCGGGGTGTCACACGGAGCGATGTTTGCTGCCTCGGGAACAATGAACAACCGGCACGCAGAAGGACGTTCGATTTTTTGAAAATGAGCAACGTGTCAACAAGCAATGATACGGTGAGTATTTTTGCTCGTTCACACTTGCTCGTAGCTGTCACACGCTACGATATGTCAAATGAGGCCGGATGTGCGTCACTTACGACGTGACCCCCGACGACATATCGTTTGAAATATCATAGCGTGTAAAGCCCGCTTAAGGCTTTCATGTGATGTAACATTGATTACCATAGAAACAAAAAAACATCACAAAGCCAAAGACTTAATAGTAGCCCCTCGTATATCTTATTTTGGCCATTGTACTAAAAAGGAGTAAGAAAATGTATATTGGACTGTTGGAAATTTTTCTTATCCAAGCTTTCTGAGTCTCAAGGGTATGTTATGTTGCCTCCATGGATTTTAGCAATACTTCAGGCGTCTCCTTACTGGAACGTCTGAAGACTTTAACATAATCCCTGAAGTGGCCTGTAAAGTCCTCTTACAACAAGACACAAACCGCCTAAAAAAGCAGAGCCAACAAAACTTTGTTTTTGCCTTCTAGTATGCAAGATATCTGCCTAATTTGGAAAATACCAAGTAGTACTGTAAGGACACTTGCTGCTGAAAGCTTTCAAGATCAGCTACTTCTCCAAATTGGACCACAGAGTAAGGAAGCATTAAGCTGGGCTAAATGGAGATATTATACAGAGCTACTTATTGATTAAAATAATTAAAGGGGTTGTACACTATTAGGACAACTCATTCTGTTTCCACGTTTCCCCCATGTAAAATAAAATAATAAAGCCTATTGCCTTTCGTTCCGGCACCGTTCCAGTGGTGCCGCTGCTCATGTGGGGTTGTGACGTCATGCGGGCCCAGCTTCCCACCAGTGCTGGCTTCTGTAACTTTTGCAATTTTTCCGCTTAATTAAATTTGCAGTCATTACTGAGATATTAACACTTGTTTAAATTCGTTGTCTAGGGGATCAACCACCACTGTTGTCTCGCTTGTAAGCACTGAACTGAACTGAACTGAACTGAAGATGGCTGGGGTTAAGAGTGCAATCCTGTCCAACTTCAAATCAGTGCTTAGAAGTGCAATAGAAAAGAGCTTATAAGCACAGCGCATGGTCTGTTGGCTAGCAGTGGTGGTCAGTCTCCAAGGAAACAAGTTGTAAACAAACGAAAAAGAATCAAGAATGGCCAAAAATGCTAGGTCACAAAAATGCTTGTATTTTCAAGACCTATCTGACAATTTATGAAGATCAGAATAACTTTTATCCTCGGAAATTTGTGGCTTTTATTTGTTGGGGGGGGACCAGCTTTGTTCGGATGATGGTGCAGGACAGTCAACACGGTTTTTTTTTTTAATATTTTTTTTTATTAACCCCTTAAGGACGAAGCCAGTTTTGTACTTAATGACCAGGCCATTTTTTGCAATTCTGACCAGTGTCACTTTATGAGGTCATAACTCTGGAACGCTTCAACGGATCCCGGTGATTCTGACATTGTTTTTTCGTGACATATTGTACTTCATGATAGTTATAAATTTAGAACGATATTTTTTGCTTTTATTTGTGAAAAAAATCGGAAATTTGATGAAAATTTTGAAAATTTTGCAATTTTCAAACTTTTAATTTGTATGCCCTTAACCCAGAGAGTTATGTCACACAAAACAGTTAATAAATAACATTTCCCACATGTCTACTTTACATTAGCGCAATTTCTGAAACAAAATGTTTTGGGGTTAGGAAGTTAGAAAAGGTCAAAGTTCATCAGCAATTTCCCATTTTTTCAACAAAATTCACAAAACCATTTTTTTAGGGACCACATCACATTTGAAGTGACTTTGAGAGGCCTAAGTGTCAGAAAATACCTAAAAGTGACACCATTCTCAAAACAGCACCCCTCAAAGTACTCAAAACCACATCCAAGAAGTTTATTAACCCTTCAGGTGCTTCACAGGAACTAAAGCAAAGTGGAATGAAAAAAAGCAAAAAATAAAATTTTACCTAAAATGTTGCTCTACCCCAAATTTATTCACTTTTAGAAGAAATAACACAACAAAATGAACCCCAAAACTTGTTACCCACTTTCTTATGAGCGCGCCGATACCCCACATGTGGTCAGAAACCTTTGTTTGGACAAATGGGAGGGCTCGGAACAGAAGGAGCAATATTTGAATTTTGGAAAGCAAATTTGGCTGAAATAGATTGCGGGCACCATGTTGCATTTACATGTCCGCTAAGGTACCTAAACAGCAGAAACCCCTTACAAGTGACACCATTTTGGAAACTAGACCCCTTAAGGCTTCTATCTAGGGGTATAGTGAGCATTTTGGATCCACAGGTACTTCACAGATTTTGATAACGTTACGTTGTCACATTGAAAATTTTCATTTTTTTTCTCAAAAATGTTGCTTTAGCATCAATTTTTTCACTTTTTCAAGAGGTAATTCCAAAAATTTGACCCCAATGTTTGTTACCCACTTTTTTATGAGCGCGGTGATACCTCACTTGTGGTCTGAAACCTTTGTTTGGAGAAATGGGAGGGCTTGGAACGGAAGGAGCAATATTTGAATTTTGGAAAGGAAATTTGGCTGAAAAAGATTGCGGGCACCATGTCGCATTTGGAGGACCCCTAAGGTACGTAAACAGCAAAAAAACACCACAAGTGACCCCATATTGGAAACTAGGCCCCTCAAGGAATTTATCTTGATGTTTGGTGAGTACCCTGAACCCCCAGGTGCTTTACAGAAGTTTATAACGTTGAGCCATGAAAATAAAAAAATAAAATTTTACCACAAAATTGTTACTTCAACCAGGTAGCTTTTTTTTTCACAAGGGTAACAGGAAAAAAATCACCATGAAATTTATTGCGCAATTTCTCCTGAGTTTGTTGATATCTTGTATGTGGTGGAAATCAACTGTTTGGGCACACTACAGGGCTCAGAAGAGAAGGAGTGCAATTTGACTGCAAAATTGGCTGGAATCAATAGCGGACGCCATGTTGCATTAGGAGAACCCCTGAGGTGCCTAAGCAGTGGAGGTCCACCACAAGTGACCCCATTCTGGAAATAAGACCCCTCAAGGCTTTAATCTAGGTGTATATTGAGCATTTTGAATCCACGAATACTTCACAGAATTTGATAAGCTTAGGTTGCCATATTGAAATTTTCATTTTTTTCACAAAAATGTTGATTTAGCGACACATTTTTCACTTTTTCAAGAGGCAACAACAAAACGTGTACCCCACAGGTTGTTATCTAATTTCTTGTGAGCGCAGGGATACCCCACATGTGGCCAAAAACCTTTGTTTGGATAAATGGGCGGGCTTGGAATGGAAGGAGCACCATTTGAATTTTGGAAAAGTTGAAGTAAATTGCGCGCACCATGTCACATTAGCAGGGCCCCTTGGGCACCTATACATCAGAAACCCCCCACAAGTGACCTCATTTTGGAAACTGGAACCCTCAAGGATTTTATTCAGGAGTATAGTAAACATTTTGAATCCACAGGTACTTCACAAAACTGTTGCTGTAGCAACAAATTTCTCACTGTTAAGGGGGCTTTACACGCTGCGACATCGCTAATGCGGAGTCGTTGGGGTCATGGAATTGGTGACGCACATCCGGCCGCATTAGCGATGTTGCTGCGTGTGACACCGATGAGCGATTTTGCATCGTTGCAAAAACGTGCAAAATCGCTCATCGGTGACATGGGGGTCCATTCTCGATTATCGTTACTGCAGCAGTAACGATGTAGTTCGTCGCTCCTGCGGCAGCACACATCGCTATGTGTGACGCCGCAGGAACGAGGAACCTCTCCTTACCTGCCTCCCGGCCGCTATGAGGAAGGAAGGAGGTGGGCGGGATGTTCCGGCCACTCATCTCCGCCCCTCCGCTTCTATTGGGCGGCCGCTCAGTGACGTCACTGTGACGCTACACGGACCGCCCCCTTAGAAAAAAGGCGGTTCGCCGGTCACAGCGACGTCGCCGGGCAGGTAAGTATGTGTGACGCATCTGCGCGATGTTGTGCGGCACGGGCAGCGATTTGCCCGTGTCGCACAACAGATGGGGGCGGGTACCCATGCTAGCGATATCGGGACCGATATCGCAGCGTGTAAAGTAGCCTTTAGGCTATGTGGCCATGATCCAGCGACACGGCGTCTAGTACCCAGTGTCAGCCTCCTGCAGAAATGTGAGTGTTGTCCACGGGAGAACGCAGCTGCCCATGCCCACGATTTGGGTTCAGGCTGCTGTGGAGCTCTATGCTACCTGCAAAGAACACTCATCTCCGCAGCATAAATTGACATCCTGAGGCTCGGGAAGCTGCGCCACCGGTCGATTTATGCTGCGGAGAAAAGAAACACAGTGGGCACGGGATTTCTAAAAATCCTGCCACTGTGCTTCTACTGCACAACGCAGCGTTATGGACGCAGGGAAAACACTCTGCGCCCAAAACGTTGCAAACCCTGATTGTGGGCACACAGCGTAAAATGCTACAATGGATGAATGGATAGATGTCAAACATATATAACGTCCCACCCCCCTGCATATTCTAAGATGGCGCCCTTTAGTGCCTTTCATGTGACACTAAAGGGTGCCTAGCCTTGTATTTAGCCCAAAAAAAAAAAAAAAAATTAAAATAAATGACGTGGGGTCCCCCCTATTTTTGATCGCCAGCTAGGGTAAAGCAGACAGCTGTAGCCTGCAAACCACAGCTGACAGCTTCATCTTGTCTGGTGATCAATTTGGAGGGCTCCCCAAGCTGTTTTTTTTTTTTTAATTATTTATAAATAAATAATTAAAAAAAAAAAACAAACGTGGGGTCCCCCCAAATTAGATCACCAGCCAAGGTGAAGCTGACAGCTGGGGTCTGGTATTCTCAGGATGGGAAGAGCCACGGTTATTGGACTCTTCCCAGCCTAAAAATAGCAGGCCGCAGCCGCCCCAGAAGTGGCGCATCCATTAGATGTGCCAATTCTGGCGCTTCGCCCCAGCTCATCCCGCGCCCTGGTGCGTTGGCTAACGGGGTAATGAATGGGGTTGATACCAGGTGTGTAATGTCACCTGGCATCAAGCCCAGCAATTAGTTATGTCACGGCGTCTATCAGATACCCGACATAACTAATTGACAGTAATAAAAAAAAAAATTGACAACAAAAAAAATTTTATTTGAAAAAACACTCCCCAAAACATTCCCTGATTGACCAATTTATTGAAAAGAAAAAAAAAAAAATCCACAATAATCCATTTGGACGTCCCACGTCGACTCTGGACCTTCTAGAATATGGGGGACACGTTCAGGGAACGTATCCCCCATTTTCTAGGAGGGCAGACCCTCCATTTGAGGAGAGTGGGTGCAAAGAATCTGCACCCACCCTCCCTGGGTCACAGCTGCAGAGTGCGAGCAGCCAGCGTCCTGAACACAGGAAGCTGTCAGCCGCGCTCGGCACATGTGACCCGCGTCTGCTGAGAAGGAGCCGGAGGAGGGGGCCGCGGGGGATCAGGTATGTATGACACCGGGGGACACCGGGGAACACCGGGGGGGATAGGGGGGGACCCGGCAGGGCCTAGGGAGCAGGTTTCTGTCGTATGTGTTATGGCACATACGACAGAAACCATAGGAACAGTGGAAATGCGGCCGGCGCGCTGCTGTGCTCGCCGGTGCGCGCGGCCATCTTGGATTTTCGGGAGGGGGTTGGGGGTCGGGGGGGCACTTTGGGGATACCGAGGGGACCGGAGGGAACCGGGAAAAAGATTTATCTCCCATCTGGCATGTTTGATCATGCCAGATGGGAGATAAATCATTTTTTACCGGCGCGGTCATTTGCTATAACTTGATGATCGGTATACGGTGTATACCGGTCATCACGTGACTGGGGACCGGAAAAACCGGCCCGAATCATGATCTCCAGGGTCTCAGCTACCCCCGGCAGCTGAGACCCCGGAAATTTTCTGACTCTGGGGGGCGCTAGACCCTTTTTTCCGACCGCCGTTAAAAAGCGGCGGATCGGAAAAAGTACCCTTATTTACCGCCGTTAAAAGGCGTATCGGCGGTCGTTAAGGGGTTAAACAAGCTTAATTGTATATACAATGGACAAATGGTTTGTTTATTTCATTTTGTCCTTTTTTGTTTGGGTTTTTTTTTTAGATTTTTTTCTGGTTATTTCTAGTTTTTAATATTAAGTCAAACAACATACAATCCAATATTGCGCAATACAGTGTTACAGACATAATAGTGCCCCACTCAGACAATACCTTTCCTTTTCCTTCTTATTGTTCATAGTTGTTTTTCCTGTTGAGCATTTTTTTGGTCTAATAACCAAACTTGTGCGCTTATTTTTGGACTCCATATAATTTTTGGACTCCATATAATTTTTGGACTCCAAATCTGGAGGTTTATAGACTGTCCCTCTTACACATTACTAATTGACTGGTTATATCTAATGTTTTCAAGTATAAAACAAAATTTGCCTTGAAACAAATAACTTTTAAAAGTGAGAAATGAAAGGTTGCGAATGCACAGGAGCACGAGATGGGGCATTTTTGCAATTTATATTATGAAATGAAAACAGGAGTCCATAAATGTCTGTGCAAAGGATTTTTTTGAAATGTCGTTATTAAAAAAAAAAAAAGACAAAAGGTTTGAAGGAATAATACATGTAAAAAAAAAAATAAAAATACTACAGTCATTAGAAATGACAGCAGCACATTCACTGACTATTTCAGTCCTGTTAAAATAACCTTTACTTAAGCCCCTTCAATGACAGACATTTTTTCTGTCCCTAGTTCTTATTTCCTCATTAACCATTCTGCCTGTGGATCTGAAAAATGATGCGGCAGTTATGGGAGTCATTTTTTTTTTTTTTTTTTAAACAGGTGTCCACATCATATACAATATTTTAGACTATATATAAGCAAGTCACAAATATTTGTACTTTATCCAAATTAATAATTCCCTCACCTAAAGATGCTGAAAAGAAATTAGAAAATAAAAAAAAGCAGACAGACAAGGGGTTAAAAAAAGAACAGCACTTAAGCTAGAACAATAGGTTAGAGATGAGTAGTGTATGGTCCCAGATGACTAGAAAACCACTTTGCAGCAAAAGTGACACTTGGCAAGGTAGAGAGGAGGTGAAATAAAATGAAAGCGCAGGCCGACAGAACACCTTCCCTGCAGCTTTCTCTTACACATTATGTCAGAATTTCAGATGTGTTTCATTAGTTTTTAAGTAATGTGAAAACTAAATAGATCCCAATCAGTAACAAGAATACAAGCCACAGTAGTACAATGTATGTATTAATGTAATAAAACATGACATACGTGATAAACAGAGTAATCTGTAGCTTAACTGTAATGTAAGGAGTGGAACAAAATTATATTATATAATCTCTATAAAAAAAAAATACCGGTAGTAATCATCCAAAATAGTCAATATTCAACAATTCCATGAGATTTTGTCAAGCAATGGGGGCACAATGTAACTTCTAACCCTATATATGGGAAAGCCTGCCAACATTTGGAAGTGTGAGGGAGACTGTTATATTAGGAATATTTTATTAGTGTACCAGAAAAGAATAGAAGAATGGTAATCTTGCGTAATGGAGCAAGTCGCACAGAAATAGTAAAATCCCAGAAGTCAAGATCTCCTAGATATCACCTTAAGTGGTAATAAGCAGAGAAACTGGAGATTTAGAAAGCTAAGGCTGTGTGCGCACTAGGCGTTTTTTCCACGCTGCGTTTTTTTTGTGCATTTTGTCCGCAAAAAAACCGCACCCGTGTTAAAAAACGCGATACGTTTTTACCGCGTTTCTACGTGTTTTGTGCACTGCGTTTTTTCCCACGAACAATGCCTATAAAGATTGTTGAAGAGAAAAAAAAAAGAAAAGAAAAATGATGTCATTTCCTGCCTCTCCCTTGTCATTCATCCCCCATTTGTGAGGCATACGCTGGGAATGCTGGGTGACTCCTCCTCTTCCTGTATCGTAGCTGCGTTCTAGTCATAGAAACGCAGCAATTTGCGTTTATCATTGCGTTTTTCAACATCTCATTGAATTCAATGAGTGAAAAACGCTGTGAAAATCACAAATAATTGACATGCTGCGTTTTTGTGGACACCACAAAAACGCAGCTACAAAAAAAACGCTGTGTGCAGACAGCACTTCTGAAAACCAATAGACATTGCTGGGGAAGCAACGTCACAGCATTTTCAGCACAAAAACGCGGTACAAACTCAGCAAAAAAAACGGAGCAAAAATGTCTAGTGCGCACAGGGCCTAAGTGTACAAGAGTTCTGAGTCTTATCCTACAGGTGGGAGTGGCTTACCAATAAAAAGGCAATATTCCTCAATACATTTTTTTTTTACTAAAATTGGAGTGTAACCTGTCCTCAAAATGGTCTTTCAAGACTCATGACCATATTTATTATGTTTTTTTCAGACAATTTATGGGTGCCCATTGCTCAATAATAATGTGTGGCTTAATGGAAAAAAAAAAAGCTCTGAAAAAGACGTAACCTAATATTTAAACACAGAGTACCAAAAAATGTAAAATAATTATGGCACACATTTGACACAAAGAAAGCCACTAAATGCCCTCCAATCCAGCAGGATTCATACCTGCATGCCCAAATTCCCTCCCTATCCAGACCTGTATATTGCTATTCAATGATAAGGTTTATAAGTGGTCTTTTTTTTTAAATTATATTAGTAAATACTGCTATACAGGGCTGGTTAGGGAGGAAATTTGGGCATAGAGGTATCAATGCTACTGGGGTGGAGGTCATAGGAAACCTGACAAGTTCCCTTTAAACTTAGATCATCTAAAAACAAGCCAGATTTATCAAACTGCACAAACCACTATAATAAATCTGCCACGTTTAAGCCTTTCTAGTGTAAACCTGCATTTTCTAAGAATTAGACAGTATTGATAAATCTACCTGATTTGCTTCTTAAGGTACAGAATGTAAATAAGATAACAGGGATGAGAGAATGTTTATAGAAATCTATAAGACTTAGGGGCACTTTGCACACTGCGACATCGCAGGTGCGATGTCGGTGGGGTCAAATTGAAAGTGACGCACTTCCGGCATCGCATGCGACATCGCAGTGTGTAAAGCCTGGATGATACGATTAACGAGCGCAAAAGCGTCGTAATCGTATCATCGGTACAGCGTCGGCGCAATCCATAATTACGCTGACGCAATGGTCCGATGTTGTTCCTCGCTCCTGCGGCAGCACACATCGCTGTGTGTGAAGTCGCAGGAGCGAGGAACATCTCCTACCGGCCTCACTGCGGCTTCCGTAGGATATGCGGAAGGAAGGAGGTGGGCAGGATGTTTACATCCTGCTCATCTCCGCCCCTCCGCTCTGATTGGCCGCCTACCGTGTGACGTCGCAGTGACGCCGCACGACCCGCCCCCTTAACACGGAGGCGGGTCGCCGGCCACAGGGACGTCGCACGGCAGGTGAGTGTGTGTGTGAAGCTGGCGTAGCGATAACTTTCGCTACGCCAGCTATCACCACATATCGCTGCTGCGACGGGGGCGGGGACTATCGCACTCGGCATCGCAGCATCGGCCTGCGATGTCGTAGTGTGCAAAGCCCGCCTAAGAGTAATTCCACCATTTTTTTCTTTAATTCCTCTATTGCTTGACTTTGGTGACGTTGGATTCATATTTTCCTAACAGATCTTATACAAAGCACTTCTAAAATATGATGGTTTGAAAAAAAAAATCACCGAGGTCTATAGATTTGCTGGATTGGCATGCTTTGGACTTCTGATTTAGTTTATTATCATATGTGTTGGTACAGATTTTGCTGGTGACTTCTCTGTAAAATATAACCAATTATATAACACAACCAGCCCCGCTTCTCAGCCTTCATGATAGCATATGATCTTTGAATTATAAAGCACTGCAGAATATGTTGGCACTAAAGAAATAAGGATTATTATTATTTATATGATATCATAGGAGACTCTGGTGTATAGAAAGTCAGAAAGTTGCCAGGAGAGGCTCATTATTTTATTTTTTTTTTAACTTTTACCTATTTAAAAAATAAATAAATAAATAACTGGGCCTAAACTGCTGCAGATCCGTAGAAAAATCCACAATAAAGGTCAGCGCCAAATTGTTAACAGGAACAGACATGCTGCGGATTAAAAGGCTGCACAAAAGGAGAATTTCCACAGCCTGCAGAGAATTGTTTGTATATCATCTATTTTGCTGCTCTATTCTCCTGCAGAATTTCCATCCAAAAATCCAGAAGGAAAAATGTGCAGCAATTCCAATATACCCATATACATGACATGTAGTGCCTTACAGGGGTTGTACCAAGTCACTAAGTTACCAACTGTATTCTACCATCTCTGGAAGCTACATAGAAAATCACAGGAGCAGTGGGGCACATGTTCAAACTCCAATCCGTTCAGGCAGAGTCCTGTAGAACGTATTTCCTAAATTCGGTGGGGCTCTCAATGGTTCAACAGGTCAGCTTGGTACAAATTCCCATTCTAAAAGTTCCCATTATGACATACCTTGTTAAGTACAGCACGTATGATATAAAGCATACTAATACTGACCAATAATATCTAAAGTTTAGTGGATAAAGGAGATTAGAGGGAAGGCAACAACTAACAGGGACATTCCAGGAGACGTAATTCTGAAGTCTTAATTAAAAAGGATGATAGATTTTATTTTAAAAAAAAACAACTCTTTACAGCATAAAAGGGAATCGAATGGAGGGACCTTCAACCTCTGCACAGTCACCGTTTTGCAGAATATGTAGGCTTTCCCATATTATTCTCAATCTGCCAACGTTCAGGATTTCTGCCAATACAAAGCCTTCAGGTTAAAATTACTCTTCTTTTCTAGGCCAAAAGCCAGTACTTTGAATGATAAACGTATAATTGGAGTCAATGTTTAAGGTATAATGTTGTCCTATCAGAGTGTTAGAAAGGGGTTGCCCTTAAATATGTATATAACTTAAGCTTGTCATTTTTCATTCCAGTTGAGGTCAAAACAAAGGCAAATTAATAATCTAAACTGGGGTTATCCTGGATCTTATGAAAGTTCCCCAAGAAAATGAATAGCCCTACAACTGAAGAAATAACTATTACTCATCTGCTAAATCCAGCAATCACTCCACATGGCCGGTATGACATGCCATACACTGCTCATGGGACTGCCACTGGAGTCACAGACCGCATATACCAGTGTCATTGCTAAGGCCTATAAAGGGCTGCAGGAGTGATGTGTATGATGGATGACACATCATGGACTCAGTATAGGAAAGGATAACCAAAGTAACATTTCTGCAATGGCAGGGAATTTTCCTGATCTTTGGGAACTTTCGGAAAATCCCAAATAAATCTTTTCAGGGTCAAATTTGACTCACAAACCCAGAAAACAATATGTTCCAAAAGCAAATGCTGATAAAACAAGCTCAGAGAAAACAAAATAAGGTGAGGGTGAAGAGAACATGTAGAGCAGGGTTCCCCAACTCCAGTCCTCGAGGGCCGCCAACAGTGCATGTTTTCAGGATTTCCTTAGTATTGCACATATGATAATTTAATCACCTGCACAGTTGATGATTCCAAGACCCATGCAATGCTAAGGAAATCCTGAAAACATGCACTGTTGGCGGCCCTCGAGGACTGGAGTTGGGGAACCCTGATGTAGAGGATACAGGAGCTTGATCGGAGAGGCTTCCTGCAGGTTCCTGCCTTGAACCACATTTCAGTAGAATAAAGATTGCCTATAAGATATTAAAGGGGTTGTGCGGGCAATGGTATTTGATGACCTCTCTCCAAGATAGATCATCAATAGCAGATTAGTGGCGGTTCAACACCTCCACCAATCAGCCGTTTATTCCTCTGGCGGCTGGATGTAAGCAATACGTTTTTGAAGCACCATATTTTTGCGGTTTCAAAACCTCAGCGTCTTAGCGTTCCAGCAGAGTGGATGGGATTTATAGAAATCTCCTGCCCACTGTGCTTCTTATGTTACTCAGTGTAAATTGACCTGAGGTGCGTGTTTCCAATTCATTAACCCATTAGCGACCCATGACATACTGGGTACGTCATGGATCATGTCACTATGATCGCCGCGGGCAGGCCACGGAGATCCGCGCACATATCAGCTGATTTCAACAGCTGACATGTGTGCCTGCTAGTCGCCAGTGGAATCGCATTCCACCCGCTACTATTAACTAGTTACATCTCGCTGCCAAAATCTGGCAGCGAGATGTATATCAGCGTGTCCATTAGGATAACTTACTCCGCCCCCATTGGAAGTCACGCCATGGTAGCACAGGGTCATGTGATGATGCCTGTAGCTAACATAAGTCACTTTCTTTCAATGCCGGAATAGTGCCAGCACTGAGGCTAAAACAGCATATCTGTAGATCTCAGGTCTGTAGCTGTGATCTGAAGATATGGCAGAGCGATCAGATTGCTGATTGTTATAGTCCCCTAGGGGACCTAGTAGAATTATTAAAAAAAAAAACAAAAACAACAAAAACAAAAAAAAAACACTAAAAGTTCAAATCACCCCCCTTTCACCCCATTTAAAATTAAAGGGTTGAAAAAATAAAAAATCTACACATATTTGGTATAGTTGTGTTCAGAAATGCACGATTTATCAAAATATAAAATCAATTAATCTGATTGGTAAACGGCGTAGCGGAAAAAAAATTCCAAACGCCAAAATTAAGTTTTTTTGGTTGCCGCAAATTTTGCGCAAAATGGCAAGATTGGCAGAAAAATAAAAAGGTTACGGATCTCGGAAGAAAGAGGTAAAAAAAACAAAACAAAACATAAAAGGGCAAAACCCCGGGGGCTGAAGGGGTTAATAAATTCTAATCACCGCACACTGAGAAGTAGTTTGCAAAAAGTGTTAAAAGTTTATTTACAAATGTGTTACAGGGCAGTAGGTGGTGTCAGGAAATGAGCGACTAAAACAACGTTTCTACCCTGTATGGGTCTTGATCACGTTGTCATTCAGATATGCAGTGTAAGAGGTGCTCCCGTGCGAGTATCCATTAGTGATAACCAATTGTGGGTATCTTGAATGATGTAATAAGAAAATAGGTATCTTCTGAGTTCTGGTTAATATAATGCACCAGCGTCTTGTAGTGACAGGGTTATACTTGTTATATAGCCTTCAAGATCAAGGTGATAAATCTGACGCTGCAGCATCTTGTAATAGCAGGGTTCTGACAGTTGTATAGCCTTGCAATTGGAGAAGGTTCACATAACGCACCAGCGTCTTGGAATGGCAGGGTTTTATATAATTACTTAGCCTTTAAGATGAGCATGGTTAATCTGACAACCCAGAGCCTTGTAATGGCAGCGTACTGCCTTAAAGATCTGCGCTCCCGCACCTGAATCCTGGCAGCTGTGTTTCGGTGGTAGACTACCAGATTTTCCCACAGACTTGCATTAGATGTTGGGAATCGTAGGTAAAAAATACATGTTTTTGGTCTGTTTCCGCAGTGGAAATGTATAATAATAATAATATTATAATATTTATTAATTTATATAGCGCTGTTAATTCCACAGTGCTTTACATACATTGGCAACACTGTCCCCATTGGGGCTCACAATCTAGGTTCCCTATGAGTATGCTTTTGGAGTATCAAAAACACATGTAATCTGCATATGACACTATCAAAAAAGTTTTGGCAAAACCAAATAAAAAGGATGTATCAAAAACAAAGCACAGCTTTATTTAAAACATGACATACCAACAAGAGACATAAATCACAGAGTCAAAATCATGAAAAAATTGCATGTAAAAAAAAAATATGAAGAAACCCAATTTATTTAAATAGGTGCTGAAATGCTGCCGAAATTCTGGAATATCAAAAACTGATCGAGGGAATGTAATCTAAACACTATGAACTGAGCAGAGCTGCATTCAAAGATACTGCAGCACAGCTTCTATTCCTTTGCATAGGAGCTGCCAGCTGGATCTTAAAGGGGTTGTCCTGTATAAAACAACAAGTCTGTAGTCACTGTATGTCACTGTAGGCTTGTGAATCCTCAAATTGCACACAAAGTGCACTGTGAGGAGTCTCCGGTGTCAGAGCCGGGAACAGTGGTCACGTGGCCACAAGTATGCAATATGCTTACTGCCTGACAGAATCTGACAAGATTGTTTCCAACCTTGAGCAATAGACTTGGATTTAGTGTCCCGGAAACAGTCTAGTCAGACTAAGGCTGGGACGCAGAGTGACCTGCTGACTTGTCGTTTTAGACTGGACAACCCCTTTAATGATTTGCATGCCCAAGTGCATTCTGTGGGGTAGAACATTCCTCAGACAAGCATTAATACCCTCATTGATAGCAGCCAAGGTAAATGCGTCTATTTCCACACATGATCTCATACTTGGTACTGACTAAATCGAGATACTTAGATTTTTATGTTTTTTTTTAACATTTGTATGTCATTAAAACGTCCATCAATGTTCCATGCGTCCACAACTTTTCCTTCATGATGTTGCAATTTAATTATAATGCAATATAGCGCTATAAAACATTACACAACACTCTTTTTCTTAATGAGCTTATAAAGTTATAAACTTGTCATTTAATGCATTCACTTACTAAGATGCTGCTCCTAAAAGGTATTGCATCATCAGAATAAGAGCTTTGATTCTGAACATTCACAGATTAAAATGTTTGTAAAAATCTCTATCGCTATCTATCTCTATCGCTATCTATCTCTATGTAAACACACTAAACTGACAAATCCTGTAGAGAGCTCTCAGTGATCATCATAGTCAGGATTGTAATGTAAAGTAACACCAATACATAGCTCATACTATTTATAATAGGTGATATTAAAGCTCACCTCCTCCGTCCTCCTGAATAATGACCTTTACCCAGATCATGCAAGGAAAATTCTCCCATAGAAGTCAATGAACCTTTACAGACTTAAGCTTCCTATGGTCCATGTTACTGCTGTTAACTAAAGCTTAGGCTACTGCTCCAAACCATGGAAACAATCTGAAAATAGACTGGAACAAATTTAATTCCTAGTAATTTACAGAATACCCTAGTAACATGCCAAAAATGTCTGATCGATGCAGGTTCCACTTCTGACCAAATCCAGTTTGCTAGTGAATGGAAAGATGGCCGCACATGTACAAATCAGTCTCCTCCATTCATTTCTATCAGGATTGCAGAAACAGCTGAACAAGCAGATTAGAGGATGGGGATCTGCATTAATTAGACAATTACGACATATCTTGTGGATATGACATAAATATCAAAAGGGAGGAACTGTGCTATTTAAAGTATGGTAGTTTAAAGAACTGAATCAATGTAGGCAAAAAGGCTGTCTATCCTGTATAATAAGAACGTCATGTACCCCCCTACAATATGTGTCCATTAAGAAAAGGTCTGCAGATAACGTTGTGATATTGTGTTACTAGTACAGTACAGTGTACAAGAAAGCACGGTCAAGAAAAGTATGTCACACAAAGCCAAAATACTCTAGCAACACTCAAAGGACAGGGCCCAAACAGTGGTGCAATATAATGCTCCGTGTCTACAGTTTCTTAAAAACCTTTACTACTGTAATAGACCAATTCCTTGATCACCTTCTTGATTTTAACTCTTCTGCAGCAGGAGACACTTCTGAGCCAAATTTTTCTTCTTTTGTTATGGTAACTCATCGAACACAACATTCAATACCTTTTAACATTGATAATGTGAGAGGACCGTAAACTAAAATAATGGGAAGAAGGACCGCACTGTAAACACCCCTGTGCCTATAGTTTTTTTGGAATCCAGATATTAGGCACGTTTGGTATATTACTATTCTATGTTGGAATACCAAATTAACGGGTCATTGTGAGCACAGATGAGAGGAGTACTTTTACAGGTACGCGCACTATTGTACCTCCTCTCTGTGAGGCTTCTCCTTAACTATAAAGACCTTACAAGCAGAAATGTAAATTAATTGCTCACCTTTAAAGGGGTTGTCCACTACTTTAACACTGATAGCCTATCCTTAGGTTAGGTAATCAATGTCTGATTGGCCGGGATCCGACATCCTGCACCCCCGCCAATCAGCTGTTCTCAGCCCCAGCAGAAATGCTCAGTTCCGGCACTGCTACTTTTTCTGATAGTGGCCGCAGCTGGGTACTGCACATCTGCCTCCCGTTCTAATCAATAGGAGGTGGATGTGCAGTACCCGGCAGCGGACATTATCAGAAGACGGAGCAGCTCTGGAACTGTGCATTTCCGGCTGCCTCTGGACCGAGAACAGCTGATTAGCAGGGGTGCGGGATGTCAGATCCCGGCCAATCAGACATTGATTACCTATCCTAAGCATAGGCCATCAATGTAAAACTAGTGGAAAACCCCTTTAAAGTGGTTTTCTACTTCTAAAGCACAGCAGGACACAGACATAAAAAAGCCCTTATACAAAAACAGTATATGGGCCCTTTTTAGTCCAATAATTAATTAAAATACACAATTCCACCTGCTTTGGAGGTACAAGTTGGTCCCCTTACCTTTCAGGCCCCTATGCTGCTGCTCCAATGGTAGGTCCACCTTTGTTCTAAAGTAATGGTATGTCATTAAGATATGCCATCACGTTATGACACCTGGGGATCTGAGATCCAGGAACAAAGGTGACTGCAGTTCCCTACACTGTCAGGAGCACAGATATGCAGGAGGAACTTAGGATTGTTGGGGTCCTCGAATTGGGCTCCAATCAATCAATGAGATGGCATCTCTTACATCTGCAGTCAGATCAGCACTAAGGAGTTCTATTCGGGCAGACATGATCCATCACTTGCTAAGGCCCGGGTAAAGGTTATGACCATTGATTTGTCATGAGATTGTAGAGTCAGAAGCCATAAGAGGTCAGTGGCTCAACTAGGTGTAGATGTAGGTGTGAATAAAGACTAACCACTAACCTTACAATACATAAATGAGTAAATAAATAACCTAGAGTCCAGGATTTTCCTCACCCACAAGGCATTTACTTGTTATTCCCTACATAATTCCACAACATGCTACAATGGAAATAAACCTCCACGAGTCCTGTTTAACCCTTCACAATCTCCAATTCGTTTAACAAAACAGCCCACAGTGCCTGTTCATACAGGGATTTAATTAAACACCTAACAAAGCTATTAAATTATTTCTGTTGTCAGAACCGCTTAGTTAAAAGTAAACAAGAGACATTGATTTAACAGCACACCAAGACATCCTCTGAATGGAAAGCAGGGTCAAGGACAAATGCTGCTGCGCTACAAAAGAAAAATGAAATTGTCTATAGTCAAATCACAAAGACGTCAAACAAGTGCCTCTCTTTTACGCAACCGGTGAAATCTGCATGTCCCACACTGGTAATTGCTTGATAAGGCCACAAATCCAGTTTGTCAACAACACGGTACAGGAATGCCATCAAATGTCCTTTTCTAAAATACCTTCAAGTAGCAACGGCATCAGGAGAATAAATAATGAGGAAACAATGAAAGGTAAATTAATACTTTGGGACTAAACAAGTTCCCAGGTTCCAGCTAGCCATGTATGTTTATGGTAACGTTAAAGGGAACCTGTCAGGTGCAATATGCACCCAGATACACGAGCAGTTCTGGGTGTATATTGCTAATCCCTGCCTAACCGGCTCTGTATACACTAGCATAAATAAAGAAATCATTAGAAAAAGTATTCCTAAAGATCCTTTATCATATGCTAATGAGCGCAGGGAGTAGTCATGAAAGCATTACTTACCCCGAATAGCCGCCCTCTTATGTAAGTACACCTACAGGGGCGTGCTAACATGCTATTCAATGCAGCATCACCAGCGGTGGTGCGCATACCTGTGTCCACGGTGAACGCTGAGCTGAATGCCTCGCACTTCCAGTCATGCGCAGTATGAAGCCAGGTGTACGCGTCCCGGTTTCAGACAGGTATAGTGGGCATGACTGGAAGTACCCAGCATTCACACACAGGTACGCGTGTCACCGCTGGCGATGCTGCATTGAATAGCATGTTAGCACGCCCCTGTGGGCGTACTAACATGATAAGAGGGCATCTAGTTGGGGGAAGTAACACTCTCACGACTAATCCCTGAGCTCATTAGCATATGATATAAGATCTTTAGAAATACTTTTTCTAAAGATCTTTTTCTTTGCTACTAGATACAGGTACAGTTAGGCAGGGATTAGCAATATGCACCCAGAACTGCTCGTGGCTTTGGGTACATATTGCACCTGACAGGTTCACTTTAAGGTAGATTTATGGTAAATTTTGGATACTTTCACTATTCAGATTTTAAGAACTAGAAATCCAACACAACTTTAAGCAGACACAATCAAATATCCACGATTAGTGATGAGCGAGTACTAAAATGCTCAGGAGCTCGAGGCTCGGGCCGAGCATCTCAAAATACTCGTGTACTCGGCCCGAGCACCAAGCCCAATGTTATCCTATGGGAGACCCGAGTATTATTCTGAAATGACCCCCGGCAGCTTGTAGAAACCATAAAACTGTAAATTAAAAAAAAAAACGTGCGTGTGTGTGTAAGCGTGCATATATATATACACGCGGAGTGGAGTGCGGGAGGGGCCGTAGCCGAGCGGGGAAGTGTCGGGCTAAAGGCACGGTCATGCTGTGAGGGCCGGCCAATCACTGCAATTCCACAAGTAACAGGGCTGTGGCATTGCAGTGGTCTGCCAGCCAATCCCTGCATAAGGGATGGCTGTAAAAAGAGCGCCGACATGAAGACCACGAGTACAGCACGAGTATCGTGAAATTACTCGGTCCCCGCCGAGTAGCCCGAGTACAGTGATACTCGTGCGAGTACCGAGTAGTGACAAGCATACTCGCTCAACACTATCCACGATGCATATTGTTCTAGGAAGGAGTGTAATACTGTATATTATACTGTTTTATGCTGGAAACACCGATAGCAATAGATCAATACACATCGCAGCTAGAATATTTAGAACACCTTTGGTGATGCTTATAGGAACGAGTCTGGTCTGATGAATAAGATTTTCCTTCATGTGAACAAGTGCGATATTGCTAAACGGTGGAAGGCAAACCCACAAGAATTCTGACCCTCATCTTTCCTTAAAAATAAAAAGGAAAAGCATCCACTCAAGTGGGAGCTGTCCGTTCAACACACTTTGCATAAATCAAAAGTACAGGCGAGTAAAGGAAACTTTGCAATATGTTATCAGAGAAATCTGCTTCCTTCCCTACTTATCAGTTTTCCCCTCCCCTCTGCCTTGTGAACTAACCATGCACCTAATGCTAGTTTCACACTTGCGTTGTGCGGCATCCATCGCATTGCGTTGTGTGACGGATGTAACGGATGCATTGCATATAGTGGCACAACTGATGCGACGGATCCTGCAAAACAACGGAATCCATTGTAGCTTATTTTTCAGCAATTTACTCAACTGAGCATGCGCAGTTGTGTAAAGATGGATTCGTCGCAGGAATCCGTCAAATGACTGATTCCGACGGATTCAGACACCATAGGCTTCCATTGTAAAAATGACGGATGCCGATGGAATCCAGCACATTGCGTGTTTTTTTACGCTCTGGGAAGCGCAGAAAAACACTACACGCTGCGTTCTTTCTGCCCGGCGGATGCAACAAAGTGTCGGCCAGCGGACACAACGCAAGGCCATCCGTCGCAATGCGTCATCAATACAAGTCAATGGGAAACAGCACACATCCATTAACGGATTGAGCGGTTTCCCAAAGCGGCGGATTGCAACGGGTACTAAACAATGCAAGTGTGAAAGTACCCTGAGAGAAAAAAGAAAAAATGCTCCAATCAGTCTTAAACAAGACAGACTTCAGGTGTCATGTGACACACCTCAGTATACTATGAGGAAAGGGGGGAGGAAACAAGCAAAGGGAGACACAAAGTGCTGAGCTTTCTAACAAGTCCTTTACCTCATTCGAATGCTGGATTTATAACTACACTGACCTGTAATGCAGTATAATTTCCTACACGCTGATGCTACTTTTCTCTGTGTGCTAAAAAGAAGTGACGAACATGAATCCTGCTCTCTGTATGCTCTCTATGGGAGACATCATGGCAGATATCTGCTGCCCCAAGTTTAAAGTCAATTGCTAATTGAGAGATGGGGTCTGCAGAAGAAAACCTAGTAATGGTCTTACTCCTCATGAGAGTTTATTCCACAAAAGTTAATCTGTCAGCAGTTTTTCCTACCCAGCAGCAGCACGAAGTAAGCAAGGAGATTCTGAATTCAACAATGCATCCCTTACATTACTGGGTGCAGCCGTTCTGAATTTTTAGATTTAGCCATCCAGCAGAGATGAGAGCTGTCCTGCACACACCAGGCTCTCAATAGAGATTGTCAGACAGCCATGCACATGAGTTTCTAGTCCAGTAATTATAAGGGTCCTGCTGCTTAAACAAACATAGCAAGTAAACAAAAGATCCGACTGTGACAAAACAGGTATGCCTGAGCTTTGTGTTAACCCTTGCAGCATGCTGGCTTCAGCTTACATAGCAAAAACCTGCTGACAGATTCCCTTTAATTAAAAAGGACAATTCACCTTTTAATAATATATCTGTTTAATAAAACAAGTTGAGGACTTATAGGCTATGTGCGCACGTAGCGTTCTGTCCCTGCAGAAATTTCTGCAGCGATTTGAACAGCACACGTGCGCTTCAAATCGCTGCAGAAAGAGTCCGTAATGAAAAAAAAAAGCTGATTCCATGCGCTCTGAGTGCAGCCCCTCCCATAGACAGCGCGGGGACTGCATGCAGAGCCCATGAAAGTGACATGTCACTTCTTAGAACGCACGCTTCGGGCACCAGCCGAAGCGCTGCGCTCTAATAAGCCACGTGCGCACGTCTCCTGCATAATCTTCATAGATTGTGCTGAAGACGCAGGACGCATGCAGATCGCAGCGTAACGGCATGCAATTACGCAACGTGCGCACATAGCCTTACCAACTGGGAGTAAATTAATTTAACACAAATGTGGAAGTCAATATAAACTATAACATCGATTAACTAATAAAAATATAACTACAAGAAACAAGTATTAGAAGGTTGAAGGATTCCTTGCTCCCCATTAGTCCAAACATACTATTACGACGATTATACAATTACTCAACGCCAGCCTTACCATTATCCCAGCAGGTATGGTTTGGGAGGAGAAAGTCCTGACAGACTATTCTGCTGGGCAACAATTAGACATTTTGCTCTGCTCCACGTGCGTGTAAGGAAATTATGCATGCCAAAAAGCTCTGGCACTGGAAGCTAGTTACCGGAATAAAAGGCAAATATTCATTAAAAGGAAAAAAATAAATAAAATGTTAGGGCACATAAAATCTAAAAAATAGTAATACAAAAGACCAAAATGGGTGAGAGACCAGACCTCCACCAACAGTCAAGGTTACAAACTCCATATCTACATGGATGTGAACGCACTGAAAGAGTGCAGGACACATCTGGGTTATTGTGCAGCATAGCAAGCGGCTTCATAATGGTTACATAAACAGCATTACCAGCATGTATGCATCCTGGAAAACATTTTCTGATGTAGCACATCAGATGTACAATGGAATAAATAGGTTTTGAAGTCCACACATTTTTCTGATTACAAGATTACAGGAAATTTTCCGTCTTATGGGAAAATGCTGCGCTTATATTTATTTCCTCTGCTGGGAAGATGGGAAGTGAATAGCAGCACTCTTTATTGCGGAAATACATTATCAATTTTATAAATAAAATTATAGACAGAGGCATTTATTAAACTATGGATTGAGGAAGACTGCAATTAAACAAACCAAGTGAAATTTGACTTCATATCAAAGCATGATCTCCTGATAAGGCCACCCAGGTAGCTGTGAAATTGTAAGTTTGGGTGCAAGTAACATGATGCAAGTGAAGTTCAGCTGCTGCAGTAATACACAGCATGGAACAAGTGACCTTGGTTTCCAGGCCTGGGAATTAGTGATGAGTTCCGCTGAGAGCAGGGCGGCAAGGCTGAAGGATTGATCAGCGCGGAGGGTGCATGACAACTGCACTCACTGCCTATATCTGGTGCCTCTAATAAACCCACTGGGGACACAACGCATTTCCATCCGTTTGGGTTTGATCGCCTATGTGGCAGAACACACCATAGTGATGCTACAGAAAACTACACTGGTAAACAGGTCCACTATCAGAAAAAGGACTGCGGTCACACAAATACTTGTGCTGAGGACTGACAATGCTCGATGATGTTACACCGTACAAGATGTGGCAGTTCGGTATTGTATACTGGATCATTAATGTTCTTTTGTCTTCTATATTTAGTACAATCAACTACGCTTTTCAACGGAAGGAAAATACTATATACTAAACTTGTATAATTATTATTTTTAGACATTAAAAAGTTCCATGGGGGACTTTTCAATGGAAGTTAAATAAATTTAAGAGGAATGCAATGAGAGGAGATTTATTCATTAATATAAGAAATAGTTCTTTACAGTGACAGTAGAGTCAATCAAAACTTTGAATTGTTTGATCACATGTAATATAGAACTACAATAAAAATCACACTCCATGGGTAGGCTTCACAGAAGCACCAAGAAGAAGGCAGCAATGGGGGTCTTCAGCAAGCTCCCTGCTGTCATGGCAACCCATAAGCATCCAGTGATTGGGTCACAGTGAGACCATGGGCACCCAAACAAGCCCCCAGCAGGATTGTGCCTCTTACATGCAGCTATTGGAGAGACATTCAAGTTCCAGCAGCAATCAGAGCTAGCTCCAATCTCTGCTGTCAGAGGGCAGATGTAAGCCATATAACACAGCCGGTACCTACTGGTGTAGTGGATTCAGCTCCTGAGTGTTCTCCATGTATCCTTTACATGGCTGATATGTATAGAGAAAGGGGTTAAAGGGAATAAGTAACTAGGTTTATGTTGCCCTATCTTGCAGGTCATGTATCCAGCAGTCTACTGGGCAGCACTTGGTAGCCTATAGTGCTTGGCTTGCACTACTGCTGATTTGTTGTAAATTTATAGAAACTACTCAATATTGCACTGGAATCAGGCTTTATTTCCTTACATCATGATGACCTCTGACAGAATAGCATGATGTAAATTATCAAGTAAGTTGAAAATTAAGTGATCTGTCCTTGTCTCCTTTTTAAATCAATTAATGTAACCATGTAATACAAGCGGACCTCTCAAAAAAAAAAATCCTTTACAATGAGCGTTGAAGGGCAACATCTGCCTGAAAGCTGGGATTTCAAGAGCTGGAAGGGAATGAGTTCCAAGTATTTGGGTTGCTGCTGACAATTTACACCACACCATACATTACACTTACAAGTAGTCTGTCCGCCAAAACTGATGCTAAGCACATAACATCGTAGGGAATACAGCTCTCTAACAATCACGCATTTACTGGCTTGCCTGATAAATAGGCTACCTGGTGAAACCGTGATGCTGCTAAAAGGCTTAGTGCACTTTTCCGTCCACTTGATTTGTATGCCTTGACCTTCTCGCTAGTATTTGGCAGTATTGGCTTGGAGCAAGCGCACTGCCTGCAAGGAAAGCTAAAGCAAGCCATCTGTCAATCACCAGTGAAGGAGGCGGGGGCAAGCAAAACAAATAGCAAACCGGAGAGTGCACGATTCAGGGCAGCGACGCAATGATGCCGCTACTCCAAACCATCAATGAGCGGAGAAATCCTGCACAAGATCTTTGAGGCGCCAGACAATATCTCAATCTATAGTGAGAAGGGTTGGATGAAAAGTCCCTGTATACAAATAGAAATATTAGGATGTGTTCTTTAACCCAATATAATGTCATAACAGTTTGTTTTATTATAGTTGGAAGTTTAATATAGGTCAATACAATTATTTTTTTTTTGTTGGTACTTCTTAAATCCCATTGTTGTAAAGTGGAGGAACGACTGAAAAAACAAAAACCCTTTAACAGCAGGGAAATGTGTCTTTTTGCAGTAAGATATTACCGCTGAACCTATAAATGTACTGCTGATTTATCATCATTATTACAATCTCATCGTGAACAACTTCTTACCAGATTTCCCATTGTTCCAGGTGATATAGGCTAAATATGATTGACATACTGAGAGTCAAGGCCTGGAAGGAAAATGACTGAGGAAACAACACAAGGAAAATAACTTGTAGATATTACACACTTCACACAGCTCCGTCAGTCTTCAGTAATCGAATGTGATTTAACCCCATACTGCAGCATCTGCTGTGCTATAGAAGGCCTGTAATGAAATAGAGCTAAACCACTTACAGAGGAGGGATACTGGAAGTAATCCTTCCATTGATCCTATGTCTACAGTCTACCAGAACGCTACATTTCCCCTTTGAATGTATGATAATCAGTCAGCTGCGACTACAGGTCCACCATTATCGCACTAATGCAATCAATTTACCATATTGCACTGCTATATGTTGCCATTAAAGGGGCTGTCCCTCAAATAACGTACATTTTAATTGATAGATCTTGGAATAGTAATAATATTTTCCACAATTTGAGGTGATGAAAAAAAAAAATATATATGTTCCTGTGCTGAGATAATCTTATATATGTGCCCCTGCTATGTACTGTGCAATGGCCTTGTCAATCAGTACAGGCACATGGGCTGACAATATTACATCTCCTAGGCAGAGAAAGACGCAAAAGATTATACAGACAACACTAAAGGGGTTCGCAGCTGATTCTTTCTGTGAGGTAAAACAGCGCAAGGAAAGTTTTTACTTCACAGAAAGTAGCAGCTGTGATTCCATGTTATGCTATCTCTCTTGCTTCCTGCCCAAGAGATGTGATCTGTTGAGATCAAGTTTCTGCATGATCAGGCATGGATATTACAAAGTACACAGAATGGGCACATATTTAAGATATCAGCACAATAACAAATATCTATTTTTTTTTTCAACATCCAATTGTGGAACTTCTTATTCCAAGATCTACTGATGTTCGGTGTTGGAGAGAAGAATGAGGTTTAAATGCCGCGCTACCGCCAACAAGGAGAAAATTGTTGATTAATGATATCTTTATTCCACAGGTCGACACGTTTCTGTGACCCAGTCCCCTTCTTCAGGACCAAGACAATCAACACTTTATACACCACTATTTTTAATCTGGTAAAACCCTATTGCGCGCTCTCCTTTTTAGTAAGATCTACTGATTAAAATGTACTCGAGGGACAACCCTTTTAAAGGACCAGCCCTAAAAAGAATAGTCCTCAGCATCTCTACAGGATTTCAAGATCACGCTATTAGGATGCAAGCTCCATATGAACTTAAAACACAAGGGGCTGCTGATAAGTATTTGGCTTTGTGATCTTTTTTTGTTTCTATGGTAATGAATGTAACATCACATGAAAGCCTTGTGTGTCTAATATATGTTTTCAAAATGTTGTATTTCTTGCTTACGGCAACAGTGTTCTATGCACGCGAGAAAATAAAACCGCGGTGTCTAATGCGATATTCACAGCAACTGAGAGCAGAGGAGTGATAAAATTCTTGTTTCTGCAAGCAAGTGTCCACGAAGGATATTCATGGTGATAGGTCGCACACATTGGGGGATCAATGGCCTTCATATTCCACAGTTAATAACTGGTTTTCTACATTTAAAAGGGGGCCACTTCTGTACCGATGAAGAGGAACATCCTGGACGACCGAGAGTGGTTGTTGTTCCGGAGATCGTCGATGCTGTGCACAACCTCATACTGGAGAATTGACGAATTTCAGCTAAAGCAATAGCAGACATCATGGGGATTTCCTGTGAACGTGTTTGTGTCATTATCCATGAACATTTGGACATGAGGAAGCTATCTGCAAAGGGAGTCCCAAAATATTTGACAACAGATCAGAGAAGCATGTGAGTGAAAACTTCCCGGTCCATTTGTCAGCGTTTCCGGACTGATAAGAACTTACTGGATTGACTGGTCACTATGGATGAGACCTGGATGTATTTGTATGACCCTGAAAACAAGGATCGTCAAACGAGTGGAGGCACAGTGGTTCTCCTCATCCAAAGAAGTTCAGGGTGAAAAAATCAGCCACTAAGGTGATGGCGTCTGTGTTCTGGGATAAGGAGGGGGTGCTGCTAGTGGACTACCTTCAAAAAGGGTTCCACATCAATGCAAGGTATTACATTGAACTTTTGGACCTATTGAAGGCAGCTCTGAAGGCCAAAAAGAGCAGCAAGCTGTCCAAAGGAATTTTGTTCCTGAAAGACCACGCCTCCGCTCACATTGCACAAGCGACCATGGCAAAACTGCCAGAGCCAGGATTCCAGCTGGTTGAGCACCCACCTTATGCACCAGATCTAGCTCCCTCCAACTATCATTTGTTGCCAAACCTGAAAAAAGAAAAAAAAAAAACACCTCAAGGGTACCAAAGTTCACAACATTTCTGATGCCATGGCTGCTACGGATGCCTGGTTTGAGGCACAACCAAAATCCTTCTTTTTGCTAGGCTTACAGAACTTGGAATACTAATGTAAGTGTATTGACATCAGTGGTGAGTATGTGGAATAAATGTAAAGTTTCATCATCCCATCTCATTTCTTTCTGGGTAAAGCCAAAAACTTAGCAGCAGCCCTTCGTAGCAGGTAATGTTCAACATTTATTGTAAATGTATAGCTGGTGCAACACGGCGACTTTGGGCGGCATGTGGTCAAAAATGGCTGTATGCTGTAACTACTGTAGATAAACATTGTACAAGTGAATGAGGTTCCCTTGTGGCCTGTAGTGTACTGCAACAAGCAAGCCACAAAAATCCTACTGGGTTAGACTTTTTGTGATGTGCTCGTCGCAGTACATTGTTGGGAGCAAGGTGACCGATTCACTTGCATTATTTTGAAATGTAGAAGTGTCAAACAGCGAACTACAGCAGTTCGAAAGTCTCTGTGTAGCCCCATCTATTATTGGCTCGATCATGAAAGGCAACACTAGCTCCTCATTATGCCATATTCAAGCCTGTATGTCCCAGTGAAAAGGAATTCGTAATTAACGCTTCAGATTTTGCTTTCTTAATTATATTCTAGAAGCAATAAGCTACATAGTGAACAGCGGAAAAAAAAAGGGATTTAGTTTGTAGTAAATTTGCAATACTATCAATAGCGGATACCAAAATTTAACCTTGTTTAGGATTGAATAAGACAACATTTTTAAAGCGTTGTCCATCCAATATACCGTATACTAGAATATTCAGTTAGGTTTCTATTATAAAGAGAATAAACTTACTAATATACTATTATTTCCAAATGTCAAACTCCCAATAACAGCCTCAGCCCCACTGGCTCCACTTCCAGCTGTATACTTAACACAGTGCTGCATTTCACACATGGTACTGGTCTCGTGCCAACACAAAAATGCTGTCCTGTGAAGATCACAGGCTAGAAGAGGAGCTGTCGGGAAGAAGATTAGTAAGTGTTATATCCATACAGTATATCACAAAAGGTGAGTACACCCCTCACATTTCTGATGCAATTTGGAGGAGCGCAAGGCCTCTCATGGAGGATGGAAGAGGATTCTAGTAGCTCCTGTGAAACTCTAATGAACTCCTGTCTGAAGAGAGTTAAGGTAGGGCTTGAAGATAATGGTGGCCACACAAAATATTGACGCTTCTGGCACAAATTGGCACTTTTCACTGACGGGTGTACTCACTTTTGTTGCCAGCCCAGCAGTTTATACATTAGCGGCTGTGTGTTGAGTTTGGATGGCACAAGAAATGTACACTGTTATACAAGCTGTACACTGACTACTCTACATTGTATCAAAGTGTCATATCCTCAATGTTGTCCCATGAAAAGATAGTAAAATATTTACAAAAATGTGAGGGGTGTACTCACTTTTGTACTTTCCATAACAACTGAACACACATAAAGTAAGCGTACACAAATAGTATGTATACACATAGTACAGATTGTACACATCTACATATACATACATACGCATCAGTCCACCACCTTCTTGATCAACAGTTCAGACAAGCAGCATCGTAGTACCATTAGCCCAAACAAAGCTGATTCCAAATTGGGAGCGAGCAGCAAACTCCAGCCAGAAATCAGAGATATGATTGCAAGTTTTATGGAAAAGAGCTTTTACGCACCATGCACCTTGCCTTAGCGACCAGCCACTGCTGACAGACCAGTTACAGAGGCAACGAGTGCTAAAAACTATTACAAATCCCTCTGCACTTCACCACGAAAAGGATTTTTTAAGTAGATTGTAGAGTTGTTTTTACAAGCAGCTTATAGCCCTTTAAAGATAATTTAGCAGGGTCCAACGTTTAGATGCTGCTTCATTTCCAATGTCAGAAGCCTCTCAGATCCGAACAAATCAGACCTCTTGCTTTGCACTGAGGAGGGGCAACACCCCGAAACACGTGTCTGCAAATAGAGATTCTGGTTTGACATATATCCTAAGTCATGTGGCAAGGCTCTTTCAGAATTGCTACTTCCAGTAGGGGGCACTAGAGTTCAAGTCATCTTACTTTCTGCACGGGCAATTTGCATATTCCAATGTAAAATTACACAAAAATACAAAAGGGTATTCATCAGCTGCTCTATTTGAATGTGGTCTTAGAGCAATAGTCTCCAACCAGACTATAACTCCTAGCATGGCCTCACTGACGCAGGCAGACCACAAACACTCACAGTATATGGCAATTTGACATGACCAGCAGCAGAGGTTTGGCAACACAACTGGCCAACAATCGGAAATATTACATATTGAATGATATATCCACACAGATGAGTGACAGCTCACTCTCCATTACATACTGCAGTCCACGAGGTCATCTGCCTGGTAATCACTTCCAGGGTCTCACCACCCACAAGTAATGGTACTGTATAAGAAATCCTACTGGATCTGCATTGGAAACAGGCACGTCAGCCCACTCCACCTGCATGGAGACCTCATTAATGTCACTCAGCATCAGCATTTGCTACATTAGTTTCTACTGGCCTTTACTCCCTTGTATCAGCTTGAAGCCATCCCCATTGTTAACACAGTACTGGATTCTGTGGGAAAGTGCCAGCGATTTCTTGTTTTAATTATTATCATAAAGAGGAACCTTGTGTGGGCCTCTCGCTTTGTGATGTTTCTTCTTGTAACTCCAGTGCTTTATATCAGCGCAGACAAAAAAAAAAAAGCCTAAAAGGGTAACTTCAGACGCTACAAATTACAGCACCATACATGTGGATTGGGTTTTAAAAAAAAAAAAAAAAAATGCACGTGTTGCAGAAATGTTCTCGCAGCATGCTCATTGTTTTGCGGAAATGCCGTAGATTTTCACAGCAGAAGGTGTGAAATCCGAGGCTGGAAAAGTGTGAGATTATTCCAATATAAATAAAACAGCAAGTCTGATGGTTTTACTACCACTGGTATCAGAGGCATTGGAGGTTTGAGATCAGATTACATGGAAAGAGGAAAACGGTGTACGGGCATGCCAAAACAATCCCCCCACAAAACAACCAATAAGGACGACTAATATAATAATGAAGCAATATATGCAGTAGACAATACTTAAACATCCACGACCCATCAGCCACACTGGCAGCCTAAAGCTGAAAGTGATGGTGGTAATCACGCACAGTTCTGCCGTGAGATCAGAGGAGCAGTCTGTCAGTCGTTACATGGCTCATACTGGTAACATCACACTTCAGTTAAAAGAAGCTTTGGAGGCAGATTCTGAGGGAAATCTGTGTTCAGAGCTCATTTACATATTAAGAAAAATGTGGATTTCTCAGGAATAAGACTTCAGATTGACATTATCAAGGTATCATCTTATTCAGCTTCCTATCACCTAAATGCCCATATAGACGGCCTAGGTGAGTGTATCCTACTGACAAATTCCCCTTAAAAGAGAGCCAGTTTTTCATTAAAGAAAAAAATTTATATATATATATATATATATATATATATATATATATATATATATATATATATATATATATATATATATATATATATATATATATATATACATACACACACACACACACATACATACACACATATATATATATATTTATATATACACACACATACACAGTAACGTAATTCAAATCATTATCTTCTGATACAAGATCTGGCGTGTTTTTTTTTTATTGGCATAGCCAATGTTGACTTAGAAGCAGCGGAGAACTACAGATTCAGACATTTGCTTCACAACAGGCACGTCAACATAAAACTTATTGGAGTGCTGCCTAAAATGTGAAGATGTCGTCACTGTGCAAGAAGGAGGAGGAGGTGAGCTTTATCAATTGCCATGTAGAGGAGGTTTTATCCTGATTTATCTGTTTCCAGAGTCATAAAAAGTTGCCATTTTTCATTGAAATGCTTCCTGTGATGTTGAAATTGTGACACGAAATGTCAGTCTACCATGACAGCTCAGTGGTCACTGTTTTAATACAGATAGAGGCATGGAAACATAAAAAAAAAAAAAAAAATACGAATATACTAAATTCTAAAAATAAGTTAAACATTTGGTTACCTAATTATATACATAGCCATTAAAGGGAATCTGTCACCAGGCTTTTGCTCCCCATCTGAGAGTAGCATATTGTAGAGACAGAGACCCTGATTCCAGCGATGTGTCACTTAATGATCTGTTTGCTGTGATTTTAATAAAATCAATGTTTTCTCTACTGTAGATCTACCATACAGAGCTCGTGAATATGCTGGACTACCTGGCAGCACACCAAGTATTTCTCTAATGATAATTTACTGCTGATTAAACTGTGATTTTATCAAAACGACACTAAGCAGCCCAACAAGTGACATCACTGGAATCAGGATCTCTACCCCCTACATTATGCTGTTCTTAGATTAGGTGGGAAAAACCTGGTGACAGAGTCCCTTTAAGGGCAAAAGTCTGAGACCTTTTAGTGTAATCAATTCACAGATCCCATTTCATTCTAACCTTCAGCCACGCTATAGAAGTTAAGAAGTGTTGGGAGGACAAACTGAGGCAATGTCATACTAAAGTTAGAGGACACGGCAAGGATAGGTGTTGTATCCTAACAAACAAAACATTTAAAGCACCACTCCAGTGTTTTTGTTTTTTTTTCTTTTTTTTAATTACATGCTGGAGTGGTGCTTTAAATCTAAGTGCTCTGTCTCATACTCTCCATCCGGCAGCTTCATTTTCTATAACAATAGCTCTGATCGGTCTCCAGCGATTTGTGACCTGCTGGCAGCTCCAGTGTTTCATGGAGTGCCCCGGATGTCACAAATCAAACTCTATGAGAGCCTCCCATGTTCTGGCTCCCATAGAGTTGTATTGGGAGCTTGTGATGCAACTTCTGATTTCCGGACAGTCAGAAATTAGTCACAAGAAGGCCCTGCGAGACAGGAGTGCTGCAGAAAAACCATGATACCGCCAGAGGGTAAGTATAATACCAGGCACAAGGAAGCGCCATGCCAGCACTGAAGTAAAAAAGCTGGAATGATGCTTTAAAAAAAAAGGAATAAAAAGTGAAGTGTAAGTCTTAGACCAGGAAGGCTCAGGACACAATATTAAGATGGCATTTGCTTTTCCTCAGAACAGCAAAGGTTGTCTGTATAAGCACATTTTTACAGAAGGTCAAAAAGGTAAGACATACATATATCACTCCTGATGTATGAAGCGGCATATGCCTTATGTATCAGGAGGGTCGGATGAGTGGCAAGTACCTTTGTGTACCTCACCAGAAACCTCCTCAACTGGCTGCTGGAGTAAGAATTGTGACATACCAAACACCGCCGTTCATCATGAATTTTGGCCAAACTAAGCAAAAAATGGAGTGAGTGCAAAAGATGCAAAAATTTTAGTGCAGCCTAGAGTTGCTCAAACATTATTCTACTTTTCAAAGCTTTTTATGCTAGAATGCTGATGTAAAGGTTTTGCCGAATCAGGTTACTTATCTTTCAGATCTAATACTGGAAATATAAAAGGATGCAGAGGTAAGAAAAGGCTGGAAAACCTGCTGTTCGGCTTATCTTTTAGACCGAATATTCAAGATACCAGGAGTGATGAGGTAAGAAGAAGCTGCTCAAATTGCTATCTACCCTGTGATTCTGATCTAATACTAAGGATACAAGGCGTCCTTAGGTAAGAAGAAGCTGCTCACACTGCTGTCCACCTTTGGTTTCTAATATAATACTGGAGATACCAGAAGTGGTGAGGTAAGGAGAGGCTGCTCACACTGATCTCCACATCTCTTTGAATGCTGTGGTGCTGCGGAGACCTGGAAATAGCTTAAAGCACCACTCCAGTATTTTGTTTATTATTTCACCCCTGGAGTGGTCTCACTAATCCAAGTTCCTTGCCACTAATAATATACCTAATAGCTGTTGTCTTCTGTTCCTACTGATGCCGCTCTTGTCCCGATCTGTCATCTTGTGACCACAGCTTCTGACCGGTTGGAAGGCAAAAGTAACTGTCAAAAACTCTTAATGCAAGTCTATTAGAGCCTTGTTCTGATTCTCTTATTGAGAGAAGAACCTTTAGGCCACCCAGTAAACACTGGACCGATCCGGCAAGTCACAAACTCCAGAAATGGCCAAAGCAGCACCGAGAACAGAAGATGACAACTTGTAAATCTATTACTAGGGGCAAGAAACATGCATTGGCGATACCACTACGACGGTGTACTAAGAAAGCAAAATAAAGAACACTGGAGTGGTGCTTTAACAGTATATGGTACAAGTCGACTTCACGTCACAGCAGAAGAGCTCATTACTGTACATGCTCACAAGTCCAATTAATATCGTAGGACGGGTTTTTGTCAGTGTAACACAATGGTGGCCATTTTTGTGTACTATAGTGAATACCTCAGTAGACAAAACTTGTGTGAATTGCTGATTTGCTAAATAAAAGTATTTAGAAATTTACTTATAATGACATTTCAATTGTTCTTTTTTTCCTAATCTCGGAGAACCCCCTTTAAAGAGAACCTGTCAGGTGCAATATGCACCCAGAACCACGAGCAGTTCTGGGTGTATATTGCTAATCCCTGCCTAAGGGTCCCTGCATACACTAGCATAGATTAAGAGATCTTTAGAAAAGTATTTCTAAAGATCGTATATTATATGCTAATGAGGCAAGCGACTAGTCGCAAGGGCGTGAGGTCCCTCGGCTAGCCAGCCCTCCTGTGGGCGTACTAACATGCTAATGAATGTGCAGCGATGCCGCACATACCTCAGTCTTGACAGTGGAGAATGGATGTACACTGGGCATGATCCAGAGTCCCCGGAACTATCAGTCATGCGCACTGTACCTCACTGAAGCCGGGAAGCTTACACCGGCATCAATTTAGTGCGCATGATCGTAAGTCCCGGGGACTCTGGATCATGCACAGCGTGCACCCATCCTCCGCCGGCCGCCGTGAAGACTGAGGTATGTGCAGCGAAGCTGCGCATTCAGTAGCATGTTATTTCACAGGGGCGTGCTAACATGCTATGTAGGCCGGCTGGCCAAGGGAACTCACACCCCTGCAACTAGTCTATTGCCTCATTAGCATATAATAAACAATCTTTAGAAATACTTTTTGTAAAGATCCCTTTATCTATGCTAGTTTATGCAGGGACGGTTAGGCAGGGATTAGCAATATACATCCAGAACTGCTCCTGGCTCTGGGTGCATATCAGGGCTGTGGAGTCGGTAAGCCAAACCTTCGACTCCGACTCCTCAATTTCTCTTGCACCGACTCCGGCTCCGACTCCTACATATATTGCTTATAGTTAGGTGAAAAATTTATTGTAGTAAATGAACATGTGTATGTGAACATCAGACATTTAATCATTTTTATGATACAAAAATCAAGATATTTGGATAGAACATAAAATATATTTATTGGAATACAACTTTAGAACACAAAAAACATAAATTGTAAATATGTAATACAATATGTAATTATATATATATATATATATATATATATATATATATATATATATATATATATATTACATATTGTATTACATATTTACAATTTATGTTTTTTGTGTTCTAAAGTTGTATTCCAATAAATATATTTTATGTTCTATCCAAATATCTTGATTATTGCATCATAAAAATAATTAAATGTCTGATGCTCACATTGTACTATAATACATTTTTCACTTAACCCCTTCACCCCCGGCCACTAAAACACCCTAATGACCGGGCCATTTTTTGCAATTCTGACCAGTGTCACTTTGACAGGTTATAACTCTGGAACGCTTCAACGGATCCTGGCGATTCTGAGATTGTTTTTTCGTGACATATTGTACTTCATGTCAGTGGTAAATTTAGGCCGATATTTTTTGCGTTTATTTGTGAAAATTTAGGAAATTTGGCGAAAATTTTGAAAATTTCGCAATTTTCAAACTTTGAAAATTTATGCCCATAAATCTGAGAAATATGTCACACAAAATAGTTACTAAATAACATTTCCCACTTGTCTACTTTACATCAGCGCAATTTTCGAAACAAATTTTTTTTTCGTTAGGAAGTTAGAAGGGGTCAAAGTTCATCAGCAATTTCTCATTTTTCCAACAAAATTTAGAAAATAATTTTTTTTAGGGACCACATCACATTTGAGGTGACTTTGAAAGACCGAGGTGACAGAAAATACCCAAAAGTGACCCCATTCTAAAAACTGCACCCCTCACTCTGCTCAAAACCACATCCAAAAAGTTTATTAACCCTTTAGGTGCTTCACAGGAACCAAAGCAATGTGGAAGGAAAAAATGAAAATTTTACTTTTTAACACAAAAATGTTACTTTAGCCATAAAATTTTCATTTTCACAAGGGAGAAAAGAGAAAGTGCACCCTACAATTTACTGTGCATTTTCTCCTGAGTACGCCGATACCCCATATGTGGTAAAAATCAATTGTTTGGGTGCACAGCGGAGCTCGGAAGGGAAGGAGCGCCATTTGAATTTTTGAACGCAAAATTAGCTGCACTCATTAGCGGACGCCATGTCGGGTTTGAAGACCCCCTGAGGTGCCTAAACAATGGAGCTCCCCCACAAGTGACCCCATTTTGGAAACTAGTGCCCTCAAATATTTTTTCTAGATGTTTGATGAGCACTTTGAACACCTGGGGGCTTCACAAAAGTTTATAACGTTGAGCCGTGAAAAGAAAAAAAAATTTTTTTACCACAAAACTGTTGCTTCAACTAGGTAGCTTTTTTTTTCACAAGGGTATCGGGAAAAAATGCAACATAAAATGTATTGTCCATTTTCTCCTGAGTACGCAGATACCTCATATGTGGTGGAAATCAAATGTTTGGACACACGGCAGTGCTTGGAATGCAAGGAGCGCCATTTGAATTTTTGAACGCAAAATTAGCTGCACTAATTAGCGGACGCCATGTCAGGTTTGAAGACCCCCTGAGGTGCCTAAACAATGGAGCTCCCCCACAAGTGACCCCATTTTGGAAACTAGAGCCCTCAAATAATTGTTCTAGATGTTTGGTGAGCACTTTGAACACCTGGGGGCTTCACAGAAGTTTATAGCGTTGAGCCGTGAAAAGAAAAAAAAAATTTTTTACCACAAAACGGTTGCTTCAATTAGGTAGCTTTTTTTTTCACAAGGGTAACAGGAAAAAATGCACCATTAAATGTATTGTGCATTTTCTCCTGAGTACGCAGATACATCATATGTGGTGGAAAGTAATTGTTTGGGCGCATGGCGGGGCTCAGAAGAGAAGGAGCGCCATTTGACAGCAAAATTGGTTGGAATCATTAGCGGACGCCATGTCACGTTTGGAGACCCCCTATGGTGCCTAAACAGTGGAGCTCCCCCACAAGTGACACCATTTTGGAAACTAGAGCCCTCAAATAATTTTTCTAGATGTTTGGTGAGCACTTTGAACACCTGGGGGCTTCACAGAAGTTTATAGCGTTGAGCCGTGAAAAGAAAAAAATTTTTTTTACCACAAAACGGTTGCTTCAACTAGGTAGCTTTTTTTTTCACAAGGCTATCAGGAAAAAATGCACCATAAAACGTATTGTGCATTTTCTCCTGAGTACGCAGATACCTCATATGTGGTGGAAAGTAATTGTTTGGGCGCATGGCGGGGCTCAGAAGAGAAGGAGCGCCATTTGACTTTTCAAACGCACAGACGCAGTGCACTGATCGGTCGCTGCAGGACGCACGGTCGGATGCGATAAAAAAAGCGTCGGGGATACGTAAAAAAAAAGTCACGCCAAAAATTGACCATGGATGCAGATATGTTATCTGCATCCCTGATCAGCGCTCGGCGGGACGCACGGACGGATGCGATACAAAAAGCGTCGGGAATACGGAAAAAAGTCACGCCAAAAATTGAGCAGGGATGCCGATCCGTTATCTGCATCCCTGATCAGCGCTCGGCGGGACGCACGGTCGGACGCGATACAAAAAGCGTCGGGAATACGGAAAAAAGTCACGCCAAAAATTGAGCAGGGATGCCGATCCGTTATCTGCATCCCTGATCAGCGCTCGGCGGGACGCACGGACGGATGCCATACAAAAATTGTCGCGAATACGGAAAAAAGTCACGCCAAAAATTGAGCAGGGATGCCGATCCGTTATCTGCACCCCTGATCAGCGCTCGGCGGGACGCACGGACGGATGCGATACAAAAAGCGTCGGGAATACGGAAAAAAGTCACGCCAAAAATTGAGCAGGGATGCCGATCCGTTATCTGCATCCCTGATCAGCGCTCGGCGGGACGCACGGACGGACGCGATACAAAAAGCGTTGCGAATACGGAAAAAAGTCATGCCAAAAACTGACCACGGATGCAGATCCGTTATCTGCATCCCTGATCAGCGCTTGGCGGGACGCACGGACAGATGAAGTGTAAAAATGGACAGGATACAATAAAAAAAAAAAAAAAAAAGTTATACTCACAGTACCAAGAGGATCACTGACCAGAAGAGTTGCAGAGGAACAAGAAGGCAGTGAGATAGACAGCTTTACACCAGCAGCAGGCAGGACGTTGGACAGATCAGCAGAAGGACCCAGATGGAGGCAGATGTGATCGGGCCAGTGAAGACCTCGGACGACCCGTGAAGGCAGGTAAGAGGACGTCGGGGGGGGCAGGGGGGGATGGGGAGAGGGGGGGGCAGAGGGGGGGCAGATGGGGGGGGTTAGAGGGAGAGCAGAGGGGGCGGAGAAGCAAAGGCAGAAGGAAGGAACCTTGGAAGCAGATGACAGAGGAGGCAGGCAGATCGCGTGGGGAGCAGATCGGGATGCCGGGGGACAGATCGGGGCGTAGGGGGGCAGATCGGGGCGTAGGGGTGCAGATCTGGGGGGGCACGGGCAGGGGCCTTCACGGGAGCGCGCAGGGGCCTTCACGGGAGCGCGCAGGGGCCATCGCCGGAGCGCAATACTTACCTTTGGAGCTGGCGCGGTGACAGCAGAGGCGGCGTCTGCGGCGGCAGCAGCGGTGGCGTGGTACCAAAAGTACCAGCCACTCCACGCTGCAGCCATGTTGGGGGAGGGTCCCCAGAGCAGTACAGGCCTGGGGAGGGCGGCCACCGGCAGATCAGACCGCCCCACTGCACACTGATTGGAGCGATTGCGCGTCATAGCACGATCGCTCCAATCAGTGCTGCAGGGGCTGGGGGCGGCATGTTTGAGGTCCACCTATGATATGCTGCAGCAGCTGCGGCATCTCATAGCTGGATCTCACAGGATCGCACTAATTCGGGCATTATTTTTGCCGAAATTAGTGCGATCGATGTGGTTGGCGGTTCAGATTTGAACAGCCAATCACATCGATCGTCGATAGGGGGTGGCGATGCCACCCCCCCTGGGGTCAAGCAAAGGTCCCCTGCTGTAAGAAACAGCAGGGGACATCATTTGAAAGCCGTTGCTATGGCCACGGCAATCAAATGAAGTTTAGGCAGTAAAATTACGTCCCTGGTCGTTAAGTCACGTTAAAATAGGACGTAATTTTACTGCCCGCGGTCGTGAAGGGGTTAAATATAACCATTATACTAAATATTATTTAGTAAAATATTCAGCACATTCTGCATTGCACTACTGTCCCCAATTTATTATATATTTTAGGAGTCTGAGTCGGTGCATTTTATATCGACTCCGACTCCACCAAAATGAGCTCCGACTCCACGACTCCGACTCCACAGCCCTGGTGCATATTGGACCTGACAGGTTCCCTTTAAGTGTAGTTGGTGGATATCAGAGCAAAAAGAAATATATACATCAGAAAATGTCTGTAATGGTACATACAAAGCACATCACATACAAAAAGTAGAGGACATTTTCTATTCTAACAAAAAGAGGAAAAACACTACACAATATATCATTTTGAGCAACTGGACACATATGGGAAACTCAGGCCAAAAAAGGTATGACTAGAACCTTAAAGATTATCCCAGCTGCAAATTGCATCTAATAATGGCAGCATGTGATATTTCTTCATTTAGCCCAAGCCTTTCTGTAGTGTATGCCAAGTCTGACCTGGTGTTCAGTGGAAAACAGGTTTTTGGAGACGAAAAAGCACTTAAGAGTTGTAAATCTGACATTTTTAATTATAAACCTATAAAACAACAATCAAGAAAGAAAAGTTGCATCCAGTCAACAGGGTAAAAATACTCAGTGTTTTGAAGGATGAGTGTTTTTTTTTTACCAAACACAACAGGCTTTTTGATACCAAATATTAAAACATGTGGAAAACATTGTTGGTACTTTCTGTTAAAGTAAGAAAAAACCACCATGATAAATGATATAACTTGAACCTGAAAAGTAACTCTCAATTTAAATTTAGTCAATATCAACTAATGAAAATCAGACCTTGCTTCTGAATTGTGGTTCAATAGAAAAAAGTTAAAGAACAAACCCTAAATGAAAATCGCTTTCACAACAGTGATGGTATGTTTAACTTAACTCCTTTTGAGGCCACCACTGCAAACACCGATTTAATATGTTCCGGCTTTTAAAATAATAAAACTTATAAGCACCTCCGTCCGGCGTTAGTGCTGTTCCAGCGGTGTTGACGCCTTTGGAGAAACCGCTAACATCTAAAGAAAGTTAGTGCTGCTGATCACTCACGTCCTCCGGATGTATGCGATACGTCCAAAAGGCGGGGAAAGTGAAGTGGCCGCTTATTGGCAGCAAGGATCGCATGATGCAACACTTGTATGCAATATCTGGAGAGACAGTGCGGACACAGCTGGAACGGCACCAGCACCGGCACTGAATTTTAGGTTATTTTAAAGCAGGAAACATACGGATTTAACACTAGAAGTCCCAGAGAGGGGTCATTTAACATTTCTACCTTTGGAACCCAGAGATGGGTTGAATGACCTGAAGGATTTTAGCTAACTTCCTATAATCACCGTCTTTTGTTCTGTAATTAAGGCCATTACTGTCGCACCACAGGAGGTTTCGTTTTCCATTGAGTTTAGCCATTTAGTTTCTAGTTAGTTCTATTCAGTTTGGACTAAGGGTCATTTGACCCTCTTTCAGGACTTCAGGGGGAGATCGAAATTTCTGGGACTTCTAGTGTTAAAAGTGGTGGTCTGAATAGTGGACAACCCCTTTAACTCTCAATGAAACTTCTGCACAGGTATTTTGGCTCACTCTTTGTGAGCAAACTGCTCCAACTGTCTCAGGTGTGAAGGGTGCCTTCTCCAGACTAGGTTTCAGCTACTTACACAGATGATCAATAGGATTTAGATCAGGACTCAGAAGACTACTTCAGAAGATTCCAGTGATTTGCTCTTAGCCATTCTTGGATGTTAATAGCAGTGTGTTTTGGGCCATAATCCTCTTGGGAGGATGCATGACCTGTGACTCAGGCCAAGCTTTCTGACACCAGGCAGCACAATTCACTCCAGAGTGACTTGATAGTCCTGAAATTTAATTGTACCCTGCACAAATTCAAGACACCCTGTGCTAGATGCAGCAAGGCAGCCACAAAACATAATTGATCATGATGAGTGAGCACTACCATGCTTGGGTGCTCAGTACTCTAAACGAGCAGTTGGATGCTCGGATGGGCACGACTCAAGTAAAATGAAAGTCAATGGAGAACTCGAGCATTTTTCTGGAAGATTTCCCATAAAAATGCTCTACTGCCCCATTTACTTCCATTATACTAGAGTTGCGCTAATTTGAGCATCTAACTGCTCATTATGAGTATTGAGCACCCGAGCATGGTAGTGCTCACTTATCAATAGTAACCGAACCTCCTCCATGTTTCACAGTAAACTTGATAACTGGAGGGGAATTTTATCAATCTGAATTGTACAGATGAAAATCTGATAGAAAATGGTTGTAGGTGTCTTTATATCTAATTATCTTCACTTAGTCTTCTGATTCTGGGCATGTAAAAATACGGTCGTACTGTGGTGGAAATAATTAGATGTATACACATGCACACATTTCCATATATATATATGTATGTTTATTTAAGAAATGCACAGAACTGCACATTCATATTCATCTTGTAAGCAGTGACGTAGACAGTGTAATGTACCCATACGGGAAGGAGGGCCTGTCAGTCTGACTGACCAGCACGAATGGATGAGACATTTGTTGTGCTCTCTCCTCCAGGGCAGATGAGAAGCCAGCACTTTCTAAAGAAAATGCACTCTGTAAAAGGTGAAGGAAAGTGAAAGAAGAAAAAAAATAAAGTGATTAATGCAAAATGTGGGACAGAGAAAGATGCATCCTCAGCAGCCTGGATCTTTGCAAATACAGGATTAACTGGAAATAAAATACTTCCACCAAAATGAATGGCAAGCATCTTTTAAAAATACGCAGGAACAGAAGAAGCTGCCCGTATGGAAATCAATGATGGCATCTATTTCACATACATTACTTACAATTTGAAAATCACAGTTAAAATCTTTGCCTTGTTAACATATAAAAAAGAAAAATTGTATTTATTAACCTTTTCCTGTCTTCAACGACTGCATATTAACCCTTAGGGATTGTTCCCACTTCTATATAAACAATCGCTCAGATTTTCCTCCAGAAAAGTAGGCAAGTGAGATCCGTTTGGTATTCCGTATGTAATGCGAGTCCTATGCGAGTGTGCATTTTTTTTTCTCCTAGCATCCGTTTTTTTTCTCAGCAGCTATTATTCAGCAATCATTTACAGTGTTCTGTGCTACAGAATAGTTATGCATCTGCAAAAATCGGATGGCATACGGATGTTTGATTTGTTTTTTTTTTTGCTCGCACCCATTGACCTGCCTTTGCGAGTTTCGGACATTTTACGCGACATGCTGCGATTTTTTCCTCAAGCTGAATACACCTGAGGAAAAACATGCAGATCAGTAAAGCCTCGTAGATTAACATTGGTGAAAGTGCAATGTGGTTTTCTGTTTTATACGCAAGTGTGAGCAAATCCTAAAGCTTAGGATATATATCGTAAAAGAACGCACTGTTGTATTCAAAGAAAATTATTTCACAGCTGTAGAATCCACTTGCACAAAGGGTTAAATGCCTGACTGCAATTTGACGGCTAGCTTGCATTACATGTGCTTTGCTACAGCAGACTAGTGCGTGCATTCATTACAGCATGGGTTAATCTTGGTTTTCATCCAAGCCGGATACCCAAGGACGTCACAGCTCCCACTCCCAGCAGCTTAAATGAAGGCTGAATCAAGCACGCCAAACGTGCAGTGACCGGAAAAGCAATCAATCTGTTCAAGCGACACTACAGTGACTAAAACACTGGAGTTGGGGGTAACAAGCACGATAGACCCCAATGTCCCTGAACAGCTGAGCATTACAATATCAGCTCTCGTATTAGCATTGGGAAGAAGCAGACTCAGGAAAAGCTTTCCACACAGCTGCTGATTGCTATAATGAGTTAACCAGTTCTTCACCAGAGCGGTGAGAAGACATTGCCTGGCACAGTCAAACGCAGGCAGACTAGCAGTGAGGCAATAGTACATGCTGATCTTCTAACATTTTGGTCATAAATGAACCTTACGTCAGGAATGATCAGCCACATTTATATGTATTTGGCTGCAAGTCTTCTGCTTTCCTACCATGACTTCATAGAAATAGTTTCCAGTAAGGGAAAACACAGGAGTTGGGACTACACAGTGAGCTTCTTCACCGAGAGGAGCGTAAACAGAAAGTACCTGATGAATATGAAACTTTCTTTCCTCCACCCACATGTGTATCCTGAGTCTATGTGCTATTCCTAGGGAGCCAAACCTCGGCCTCCATACAGTAAATAAACAGTAGCAGAAATGTGGCGCTGTCACTGTCCGCCTGGGTAGTAAAGGCTCACTGCTAGTTAAAAGCATTCAGGCTTTCATATTAACGCAACTGTATACTTAGCAACTCAACACTCCGGCTCTTTTCACCATACTCCCCTGACTCCCGAGTGTCAGAAGGTAGTAAACAAGGCTGAACTGCTGTAATGATCTCTCTTGGCCGCAATGCCCGAATCAGGCTACTCAGATTATCCTACGAAGGACATGTGTGCAGGAGCAGAGGCGGACACATAAAAAAATCAGAAGACCAGGCAGAACAAGACGCCATATTGCGATTACACATTTATACACTAATCATTATTTATATCGTGCCAACATACTCCACTGCACCGACTATTGCTTACGTTGGTCCCTGTACCAGTCATTATATTAGTGCCAACATACCCCATTGCACTATTGCTTACGTTGGTCCCTGTACCAGTCATATATTAGTGCCAACATACCCCATTGCACCGACTATTGCTTATGTTGGTCCCTGTATACAGTGCCACATAAACATACTCCACTGCACCGACTATTGCTTATGTTTGATCTCTGTACCAGTTATTATATAGTGCCACATAAACATACTCCATTGCCTGTACCAGTCATTATATAGTGCCAACATACCCCATTGCACCGACTATTGCTTACGTTGGCCCCTGTACCAGTCATTATTTATACAGTGCCAACATACCCCACTGCACCGACTATCACTTACGTTGCTTCTTGTACCAGTCATTATATAGTGCGAAAATACCTCTTTACACCGACTATCGCTTACGTTGGTCCCTCTACCAGTCATTTATATAGTACCAACATACCCCACTACATAGACCATCACTTACGTTGGTCCCTGTACCAGTCATTTATATAGTGTCAACATACTCCACTGCATCGACTACCACTAAAGGCCCCTTTACACACAGACTTTCTAGCGATCCCAACCTGGCCAGGATCGCTACAAAGTCTCTGGTGAGCTGTCAAACAGGCAGACCTGGCCAACGACGCAACAGCGATCCGGACCTGCAGAACGACCTAGCTAGTCATTGGGGACGTTGTAAAGCAGCTTTTTGAAAGGGAAGTCGCTAACGAAGTCGCTGTAAAGTCCTCTTTACACACTAAAACTTTGCTGCACAGCGGGAAACAAAGGACCAAAGAATGGTCCTGAACGATTTGTAGCGATCACAACTTCACAGCAGGGGCCAGGTCGCTGATGTGTTTCACACACTGCAATGTCGCTGGGCAGGTCGCTATAACGTCACAAAACCGGTGACGTTACAGCGATGTCGCTAGCGATGTTGCAGTGTGTAAAGCCACCTTTACGTTGATCCCTGTCTTCACAATCTAAATACCTGATTAACATATCAAAATACTTTGGGTACGCATGTAAACATGGGGAGAACATACAAGATGCAAGCAGAAGTCACCTTTTGTCACATTTGAGCCCAGAATCCAAACACTGCAAGGCAACTATACCAAACATTGGGCTGCTGTTCTGCTCACTTTATTGTTGGCACTTTGCATTTAGCAATGCTTTAGAATATATAATGTCCAGACTCATCTGAAGTCAAAACACTCATGTTCAAAGCGTGGTCCCATGTTCTTGAATAGGACACAGCTCCCAGGCGTCAGCTTCTCATTTTCTAATGGCAGTAGGCCCCTGCAAGATTGACAATGTGAACTAGCGGCAGTCACTCTGCTGGCCTGAATGGTGTGCTCCCGATGCTGCAATATGAGGATCCCACCTAGGACAACATCTGTAAGGAGTTTGAATGTTCCTTCCTTGTTTGTATGGGTTTCCTCCGGTTTCCTTTCATGTTCCAAAAACCTACCGATAGGGAACTTACATTGTGAACCCCAATGGGGACAGTGCTGATAAATGTTTGTAAAGCACCCAGGAATATGATAGCGCTGTATAATAAATAAATAAGCTTTGCCTCTGCAGCATCAGAAGAGCACAGGAGTGCAAAAGCTTGGTGTGATCAGTAGCTAACAGTGCACTGCATAATACTGGCCAGCTTCAGAGCAGTGCTTACAAGCTCTATTGGATAAAGTCTGTAAGCACTGCTCATTGTCAGCCACTGCTGATGGCACTGCTGCAGTGCCCGGTAACCTAGGCATGGAGCAATAAAAAAAAAACAAAACAAAAACACCAAACTGTTCTTCAGAACATAGAGGAATTTTAATAACAAGAATATTGCAAAAGTTGTTTGTTTTTACGAGCACTTTTCAATTTCACTTCTGACATGTCTTTCCAAAGTAAGTATACCAGCCTCATCACTTACCGAATAATTACTTAAGCAAAAAAGTAATAATGTCTACAGTTTGCACTGTGAAATCCATTAACAGATCCTCTTTTTAAGGGATGACAGTGAACTGCGGAATGAGAATACAAAAGCAAATAACCTTCACTACTTTCCATGGGCAGGTGCCAGATCTGATATTACAACAAAGTTAACCCTTACACTGCTGATCTGACAACTCTTCCTGTGATTCAAGGACATTATAATCCCAAAGGACTATTCTAGTTTTCCTATTCTTAGTAAAGTATGTATATACTCAGTAACCTTCCTATACCTGCTCGCCAGCATTGTAACAGGCCTCGTCGGAGCAACCATGCATTCTCTAATTCGTTATAAGTAGTATCTTGTATAATGCAACTAAATGGCCTTTCAGCAAAGCAGATGTATAGTGCTGCAGAATCAGAAGGTCATAATAGGAAAGGCATACTTTTGCTTTAGTACACCCAACACATACCGCGCAGTAACCACTTTGCATTGTCATGGGACGCCTCTTCCTGCTAGCTCAGCTTTGATGACGCAAAAGACACAAAAAAAAAAAAAAAAAAAAACCAAATTCTCTAGAACATGAAACATTTGATGAGTACATGGGTGGAAATGCCAAGTATACCGCACAGCGCTGGTGCACTGCATGCCCCCTCCACAGCTGCACTCATAGCATGATGCTTTCTATTTCTGCCATATGTTAATATCTTATATTACAGTCCACTGTAAATGAAGAGACATCTGCTCTTATTTTCATACACTTTGCTGAAAAGCCACTTTATTGCAAAAAAGGGCAAAAACTCAAATTAATAAAGTTTTCAGAAACCAGCGAACAATGGATACTTTACAGTGAATAGGACCCCGTTCACACCAGAGCTTCCAATGGAGGTTCCATAAAAGCAAGATTCAGACAAATCCCCAATGGGGCCAGATAATGCAAAGGTATCACCCGCATTCACATGAAATTCAATTGTGCCTTCCTTTTCAGGCCACGTGCAGATGTTGAGTATTTGGGGAGTTTTACCTCAGCATTTGTAAGGCCACGTGCACACGCTGAGTATTTGGTGAGTTTTACCTCAGCATTTGTAAGGCTACTTTCACACATCCGGTTTGAGCACTGCGGCTCAATCCGGCTGTGAAACCTATGCAACAGATGCGGTGAAAACACCGCATCCTTTGCATAAGTTTTTACATGCGGCCGGTCCGTTTTTTTCCGGTTGCGGCACGCTACTAAGCAGGTGCAGTGGAAGAAACCGCATGCGGCGGCCGGATGCGTTTTTTCCACATCGCGCCGCATCCGGCGTCCATAGGCATGCATTGAAAATGCGCCGCAGCGGCCGGATGCGTTTTTTTTTGCCGGAGCAAAAAGTAGCCTAAGGCCGCATACACACGCTGAGTATTTGGGGAGTTTTACCTCAGCATTTGTAAGGTCGCATACACACGCTATTTGGTGAGTTTTACCTCAGCATTTGTAAGGCCACGTGCACACGCTGAGTATTTGGTGAGTTTTACCTCAGTATTTGTAAGACCGCATACACACGCTGAGTATTTGGGGAGTTTTACCTCAGCATTTGTAAGGCCGCTTGCACAGGCTGAGTATTTGGTGAGTTTTACCTCAGCATTTGTAAGGCCACGTGCACACGCTGAGTATTTGGGGAGTTTTACCTCAGCATTTGTAAGACCGCATACACACGCTATTTGATCAGTTTTACCTCAGCATTTGTAAGGCTGCATGCACACGCTATTTGGTGAGTTTTACCTCAGTATTTGTAAGCCAAAACCAGGAGTGGAATAGAGGAAACGTATAACAGAAACAGGCACAAAGTCTGTATTTTTTTACCCACTCCTGGTTTTGGTTTACAATATTGAGGTAAAAACTCAAATACTGCACGTGGCCTTAAAGGGAATCTGTCATCCTTTTGCGTTTTTTTTTTAGTTTTAGTTGTTAATATGGGCATACAGGAGGCATAAAGGTAAAATTATCCATACCTATATACCTCCTGGATGAGGAGTCGTTTGTCAAAAATCCCGTTTTATATCTTCTATCTTCCAGGCTATGGGGTGTTCACTGCCTGGAAAATAATCCTTCCTCTAGTCTTCATTATACAGGATTCTTCTTTCCTTCTCTTCCGAGTCCCTGTGACATCAGGTGAAATCCAGCGCATGCGCATTTTGTCTACAGACTCTTCACTGCACTGTGAATTTTCAGTGACTCCCCAGCGCCTACGCACAGCAAAAATGCGGTGTCCACAGAAGGGCAGAACAATGCAGAGAGGGACGGCAGACATAGTGCGCAGGTGCAAGATTTTCATCCGCGCTCCTGATATCACAGGTAAGAGAAGGGGAGGAGGAATCCTGTATAATGAAGACTGAAGGCAGGATTATCTTCCTGGCAGCGCACGCTCCATAGCCTGGAAGATAGAAGATATAAAAGAGGATTTTTACCAAATGACCTCTCATCCAGGAGACATACAGGTATGGGTAATTTGACCTCTATACCATCTGTATGCCCATATTAATAACTAAACAACCACAAAAGGGGGACAGATTCCCTTTAAAGTGTCATTTCATACGGCACGCAATTGTAACAACATTTTATAACCCCGGCCTTTAAGCAACATACTAGTGATGGAAACATCTGATGTATCAAATATAGCAAAGAGGGATTAAATAAGTAGGCCAGCTTTGCTGAAAGCATTTACACACTGGTATCTGGTATATAATCACATTTCCTTCTGAGATCCAGGTACCGATGGTTTACACCTTTATATACAGTTGTGGTTTTTACTATTAAAATAAAAAAATGCCTACATTGTTCAGATCCCAATACTACACGACTTCAGCCATTTGTACAGATAGATTAAATTAAAACCAGAAAGGCTTCACTAAGCAAATGCCAGAGTGTATGTAAATGAGCGAGATGTGTTCATATAAACAAAGATGCCAGGCCGACATGCCGGAGAGTGACGCGTTACTGCTAGCACTGACGAGGTAGAGAAAGAGCAGCAAGGGGCTCATAAACCCTTCTAAATATAGAAAGTCATCTGTCATTAACCCCTGCGCCAGCATCCAGTATCAGGCCACGTTCTGCTCGTTTGTGTACGAGACGTACCGGAGTGATAGCAGGAATAACATAAGATGGTGGTCTTAAATTAAAAGGAACACAAATTGTGACAGATGTTATCAATGCGCACATGCCCCCAAATCACCAAGCATCACAGTCCAGACAAGATTTCATCACAGGTTCCAGAGAAAAACTGAAAACTTCCGATACAATGCTATTTTTATGCCGCGCCACATTGTGATTGCTGGTGAAAATAGAATAATGTTTCTTACGGTGTCGGGAAATGAACAACAATTTACAGCCCTACTATAAGCGATTATGTACTGAGCTATAACATTACTCAACAAAAACTCTGTAGTTACAGAGGAGTCGTGGAAAAAAAAAAAAAAAGAAGATCAGGTATACTTAAGTTCAGGAAGATTTTATTCATTGTGAATTTTATATTTGTGGATAAAAGTAGTTTTCTCATAAAGGCCACTTCATCTCTAGACAGCCATCCCAATCATGGCTTCAGTCCACCACTGATCTACCATGCAACATGTGGTATTACATGCCTGTCATTCAAGTTAACAAGCCACGTAAAAAAAAAAAAAAAGAATGGTAGAAGCCACAACTGTATAGAAACCTCAGCATTATCACTCCCAGTGATTGGCTGCAGTGGTCAAATCAATAAGTAGGGCATTTAGCGCTTTTGTTTAGCCTTGCATCAAACAAAGCTAACATTATGTATAACGACGGTGTGATATACAATAAATACATAATTCTTTAAAGGGAACCTGTCGTTAGAACCATGCTGTCCGAACCACGGGTAACTTGAATCAGAGCCTGGCTGCGTAATTGAAACTGTAGGTTTCTGGTCTCATTCACAAGTAAGTATTTTTGCATCAGTGTTTAAATGCCGAAGCCAGGAGTGGACCTTACAGAGAAAAAATATAATTGAAAAACTGACCCTGTTCTGTGTTTTAGTGACACTCCTGGTTTTGGAATAGAAATACAGTACTGATCAAAATGACTGATTTTTACATAAAGCCTTACTCAAACGAAACAGCGTTCCAGACTAAACATTAATGAAAAGCTAGCCGGGAGACTATAGAGTGAGAACCTGACTAGTCCGATGCCAGCCCAAGCTGGCTCCTCCTCGCCCCAGTTGATTGACAGGTCTCTGCCTATGTACATACATGGAAGAGACCTGTCAATCAACTGGAGCAGGGCGGAGAAAAGCCAGCAGAGGAACATAGACTAGTCAGGTCTCTCCCGGGACCAAAGAAGGTTTACTGTGAAAAGGAGCAGCATTTCACAGTAATACATATGTGGCTGCATGCAATCTCACAGCCAGGCTCTGTTTAATGGTTCAGGCAGCACAAGTCTAATGACCGGTTCCATGTCACATACTGTAAATCAATGTATTCTGGAACAAACTAGCAGCTAAGGGCCCACTGACCTCATTTGTATTTTTAATTGCTCTAAGATTATTTAGGATAAAAGTAAATAAAATGAAAGGTAAAAATAGTGACCCCTACATGATAGAGAACATGGTAAGCAAAGATCGATGTGGATAATTATATTGTCAAGCATAACAAATCCTACAATCATATTATATAGTAGGGTTGCTCCATGGGCATATTCGGGTGAGCCAGCAATTTAACTTTATGACCAGTGTCAGGCAGTCAAAGAAAACCACGGGATGCATGACAAGAAGCAAAGATGACCAATGATAAGAACATAGCTTTACCTATATACAAATCACCAAACATCATAGATATGGAATAAGAAAAAAAAGAAAAAAAGAAAAAAAAAGACACCAGTGTCTGAACTACAGAGGCGGCAGAGGAGTGTGATCAAGGCAATTAAGGAAATAAGGAAATGGAAGGATTATACTACCAAGACTGATTACCAAACTTGGAGTTAGGGTACCTTCACACTTAGCGATGCAGCAGCGATCCGACCAGCGATCTGACCTGGTCAGGATCGCTGCTGCATCGCTACATGGTCGCTGGTGAGCTGTCAAACAGGCAGAACTCACCAGCGACCACTGAACAGCCCCCAGCCAGCAGCGACGTGCAAGCGACGCTGCGCTTGCACGGAGCCGCCGACTGGAAGCTGCGGAGACTGGTAACTAAGGTAAACATCGGGTATGGTTACCCGATGTTTACATTAGTTACCAGCGCACACCGCTTAGCTGTGTGTGCAGGGAGCAGGGAGCCGCGCACAGAGCGCTGGCTCCTTGCTCTCCTAGCTACAGTACACATCGGGTTAATTAACCCGATGTGTACAGCAGCTACATGTGCAGAGAGCCGGAGCCGGCAGCACAGGCAGCGTGAGAGCTGCGGAGGTTGGTAACTAAGGTAAATATCGGGTAACCACCTTGGTTACCCGATGTTTATCTTGGATACAGCTTACCTCAGCTGTCAGACGCCGGCTCCTGCTCCCTGCTCGCTTCATTTGTCGCTCTCTCGCTGTCACACACAGCGATGTGTGCGTCACAGCAGGAGAGCGCCTTTGAAGAAAACGAACCAGGGCTGTGTGTAACGAGCAGCGATCTCGCAGCAGGGGCCAGATCGCTGCTCAGTGTCACACACAGCGAGATCGCTAATGAGGTCACTGCTGCGTCACAAAAAGCGTGACTCAGCAGCGATCTCGGCAGCGAGCTCGCTGTGTGTGAAGCACCCCTTAAGCTGTTCAAAAAAAAAAAAAAACAAAAACAACTACATGCTCTAATGACAACTCTATAAATGGACAGTACAGTAATCTTTCTAAATATTTCTTTACACCTAGGCATGCAATGACATGTAGGCGTCCTCTACTTCTAGAGTAAAGAAGGTTTAGGCATCACATACAAGGATTCTTTACTGTAAGAGCAAAAGACTTTGGAACTCACTACCTCAAGATGCTTAATGAATAAACAATCATTAAATTAAGAAGGACCTTTATACCTTCCATAAAGTAACAAGTTATTTATTTGTACCAGATTAATGGAAATGTGACGATGATCCAAGGATTAAAAGGTGGTTGTCTCATGTCTTCAGGAGCACTCCGCTCCCCAGGCTCCTGTTGCCGGTGGCAGTGAGTTCCTGATCATAGTCAGTTCAGGCCAGGACCTGAACTGTGTGCTTTTAGTTGCTGTTATCAAAGGCAAAAAAGCACAAGGGTACTGAAGCAGGCCGAATCCAGCAATCCGGCCAACATCAGAGCACAGGTTGCATGTTGTATAAAAAAAAAAAGAGCTTGCAAGCGTGCACTTTGCCTAGGAAACTAGTCAGCTCTCAGAACTCAACAATGAGCTGTAAATTATACAATTAAATATCACTCCATTCATCAGAATAGAGAAGATGAAAATGCAAAGTGGATTGTATTTACAAGCACTTTGACATTTTACCCATTTAATAAAAGGTGAGAACCACTTCAAGTTTGATTGCCATATTTGAAGTCCGGAAGAAAGGTTTCCTCATAATATAGATCAACTGGCGTGGGGAAGGCTCCATTGCTCTGGATCAATACTGTATTACTATAGGTTGGACTTGATAAATCCAGGTTTTTCTACCATTATCAACTATACCGGAAGACATGATGATGTGTCCAGGTTTCTTCTTTACTCATTACACTGGTTCACGGTTCATGAAATCACAATGGTTACTCATTCATCCCAAGAGTAATACTAAGAGTTATTACTCAATGATTGAATCTCATCAAGCCCATGAAAATGCAGTTTGCGCAAAACACAGGGGGCAACACTGAGCAGATCTGGACTAATTTGCAATATAACCTTCTTTGGACGGCCATGAGGTGTATCGTAACTTAAACACGTCTATGGGGAGCGAAGGTGTCGATTAGATGCAGGGCATTTCTATAGGCCTAAACATAACTAGTTAATAAACTGTAACTGTACTTTACTTAACCAGTGAATGTTTACTGCTCAGCTGGGATAAATGAAATCGCTGAATTCACAATCCTTAATTCAGCAGGATTTAGCAGCTAATTAAAAACAGGTCAAAACAGGTTTTTATTTATGAGATGCATTAAGGAATATTGTGACAGTGCTAATTTTAGACATTCGTTACAGCCGTTAATTTTCCTTTATACTACATCATGTAGTTGCACAGTCAGAGGCCATATTTTACACCCAAAGTATAGAGGATGAAAGCACTACATAATGAAATGTTATATGAAGATGGATGGTTTGTGTAATGAAGACAATGAAAAGCCGCCACAAAAATAAATAAAGCTCGTAGCAAGATTTTATGTCCAGCTTCCAAAAATCATAAAAAAAGTCAGCCAAAATATTAGAAATGAGAATCAAATCTGAAATATGCCTATTATCGTGGATTGTATAGAGCTAAAAATCAACACTTCGGCTAAACCCCATTTACAGCATCTGCAAATGTGCGTATAAAAAACGGATGTGAAGGAACAGTAATGGTGCCATCAGTGTGCCATATGTGTTTTTCCGATCTGAATAAAGAATGAAATTATGAAGCTTTTCCAAAACTTTGTAGTGTTAAATAGGTACAGGCCATGGACAGCATACACATGCCATCCGTGTGCTGTATGTGTGGTATTTTTTTTCTTCAGACCCATAGATCTGTATTGCCCCTTGTTATCCATGCTATTGAAAAAAAATGAACACTACTCACATGGACACACGGTCCAAGTAAAAACACGACCATGTTAGCAGACCCTTAAGGTCCAGTCACACTAAGCAACTTACCAGCGATCCCAACAACGATAGGGATCGCTGGTAAGTTGCTAGGAGGTTGCTGGTGAGATGTCACACTGCGACGCTCCAGCGATCCCTGGCAGGGATCGCTGGAGCGTGGCTACACGAGTTGCTGGTGAGCTCACCAGCAACCAGTGACCAGCCCCCAGCGCCGCGTGGAAGATGCTGCGCTTGGTAACTAAGGTAAATATCGGGTAACCAACCCGATATTTACCTTGGTTACCAGTGCACGGAGCTACACGTGCAGAGAACAGGGAGCAGCGCACACTGAGCGCTGGCTCCCTGCTCTCCTAGTTACAGCACACATCGGGTTAAATATCCGATGTGTGCTGCAGCTAAATGTGCACAGAGCAGGGAGCAGCGCACAATGCTTAGCGCTGGCTCCCTGCTCTCCTAGCTACAGCACACATCGGGTTAATTAACCCGATGTGTCCTGCAGCTACATGTGCACAGAGCAGGAGCCGGCACTGACAGTGAGAGCGGCGGAGGCTGGTAACAAAGGTAAATATCGGGTAACCAAGGACAGGGCTTCTTGGTTACCCGATGTTTACATTGGTTACCAGCCTCCGCAGAAGCCGGCTCCTGCTGCCTGCACATTTAGTTGTTGCTGTCTCGCTGTCACACACAGCGATCTGTGCTTCACAGCAGGACAGCAACAACTAAAAAATGGCCCAGGACATTCAGCAACAACCAACGACCTCACAGCAGGGGCCAGGTTGTTGCTGGATGTCACACACAGCGACATCACTAGCAACATCTCTGCTACGTCACAAAAGTTGTTCGTTAGCAGCGATGTTGCTAGCGATGTTGCTTAGTGTGACGGGGCCTTTAGGTTATGATGGATATGTGTGGCATCCATGAAAAAGACAAATACCACACATACCGGAATCATGTACACGTGAGGTGGGCCTAAAGCAGATCTGCTACACTAATTATGAGGTTTTATTTGTGGACAGCATGTGATTGAGATGGAGGAGAAACAAGCTTCAGTTTTCGGGGCACACAACTTTCTCCAACACTTCTTACAAAATCCATGCTGTTGGAGTGGAAACTTGGTGGTATAAATTGCAATCTTTGGGGGCCATGTGACATGCGTCATCGTCAAGGCATCACGTAGCATTGATGGCTTAGGCTATGTGCACACGTTGCCTTTTTTTGTGACCACAAAGATGCAGCGTTTTTGTGCATTTTTGTCCACAAAAAAACCCGCACCCACGATAAAACCGCATCTAAAAAACGTATGCGTTTTTCAATGCATTGCATGGGTGAAAAACGCTGGCAAAAACGCAGAAATAATTCACTTGTTGCATCTTTGTGGTCACCATAAGACGCATCTAAAACAAAGCTGCACTGTGCGGACACCAAAAATTAAAACTCAGACTTTGCTGGGGAAGGAAAGTCATGCAGTTTTTAGGCCAAAAACAAACTCGAAAAAACGCGCAAAAACGCAGTGAAAAACACAGCGTGTGCACATAGCCTTAATGCCTTGCTTATTCTGGCTATGGTGGGCAATTTCACTGAATAGTTGACAGTCTACCATGTGTGAACTCCTGGCTTATCAGAGGACCAGTGTAAACAAAGTCTTAAATTGCTAAAATCCAAGTTAGAATTGATGCACAAAGCAATGGTATGAAGCTATGATAGTACAACCATACAGGCACATGCCAATTTAAGGTGACATCTAGACCTTTGTTTCTATGGCATCCATATGAATTTCACTGGGCAAGGTCATCTTCAAATATATTTGGCCAACAACAGGTCTCTATGCAGCAGCACATGAAGCATTGTACGGCAGCATGCAGAGCTCTATAATATTTCTCTCCAGTATTCTTGAGACTAAAGATGAGCAAACCCTCGGTTCAGTGTTCACACCAAACAGACTTAAAAAAAAAACAAAAAAAACAAACACCAGTTTGCGTTTAGCGATAGGGTGCTTTACATATGCAAACCACTCACGCGAGCATCGCTGTGCTCAAGTACACTCAGTGGTCAGCCCAGTGCAAGCTTCTTGCAGTGTTTGATCAGATCACACTGGGTGTAATAACAGCATGATTAGATGTAGTGTGCACCCCCACCTGCCAAAAAAAAAAAAAAAATAAAACTAGAAAAAGCCTACCAGGCCATGGAATCAAGCCAAAAATCTGTTTATGGCTGGCTGCATGTGGGCGGACACCCAAACTTCCCAATTAGTGACTTCCATTGGGATTCAGGTCAAGTCTGGATCTTAACCCAAATTTTTTCAAAAGTCCAGCTGCACTTGCCGAACCAAACTTCCATGGGTCCGCTCATCTCTACTTGAGACCTTATTCTGAATCATTTTCAATAAAAATATGGAGGAAATACATCAAGAAGTGTAACGACTGGTGAAAAACACTTTGAAAAGTTACACATTTTTTTGCACAACATGAACTTGCACAAAAATGTTGCAACTTTCAGAGTTTTCACACCCATCTGCCAAATTCATGAAAAGTGAGTGTTTCTTGCGCCAGAAATGTTACTCCAGCCTTTGACAGAAAAGCCAATTAGGCCTAAGCCACACGGCGAGTGGAGTGCGATAAAACATCACATTCCACTCGGACCAATTCTAGCCTGTGTGGCAGCACACAAGATCGATTATTTTCTCAGTCCTAATCGGACCAAGAAAACAATCGCAGCATGCTGCGACTGTAATGCGAGACTCATTTCTCTCGCACCCATTCAAGTGAATGGGGCGAGAGAAAAATCACACTGCACTCGCGGTACACCGGTGTACCGCGCATGCAGAGCGAGAATCGCAATAGCCGGCTACGGAGGAGAGAGGGAGATAAATCCCTCCCTCTCCTCCTCCTTGACAGCCTGCCCCTCCTGAGAGCCGGCCCGCCCCCCCGCAGCGGAGGTCCGCTCGCACGGTCGGACCGCAGTCGCAGGGATATTAGCATGACACTCGGCTCCTGCTGTACTGCCAGCGTGAACCGAGTGTCATGCGAGCATCGCAGTAGTGCCTCGTGTGGCCCCGGCCTTATAATGACTCAATGGCCTATAAATCTATATCACAATACAGCAATGAGACAAAACTGAGTTCAAGCAGCGTCTGTTTGCGCTTTTTTTCTGGTAGTGTCCGTTTATTCAGACAGGCACAAAAGTGTAGCTGTTGTCGATTATTTTTTGTGCCCATATGAACAGTGTTGTAATAAATGGCTTCGTCAGGGTCACATCTAAATGCCGTTGTTCAAGGATTCAGACGAAAACCCTGGGCAGACGCTATCAAAGAATGGCAGATCGCAACATGTGCCTGGTCTTACTCTACACCCAGAGCGAGGAGAAGCTCAAGTAAAGTACAATACCAGACAAATATTAGTGTCCATGAGACTCAACAGTCAAGCAAGGTCTCTTCAAATTCCACAGATTCAGCATCAAGCAGTACTACACATGCTTAGCTTTTTTTGCCAGGCATTAAGATAGGCAGTAATTGGCAAGCCAAGAGCACAGGACACAGAAGGACCCATGGTGAAATCACTCGAGCATCTGTGGTCCTGGGCACCATATATTACTGTACATGTATTCATAGAAATGTAGTTATTGGTTACGAATCAACATGTATTGTAAGGCATGTGAGCGATTGGTAGCTTTACATATCAATACATACAATACTTTACAATTACACTTCTTACAGCACTGAAGTTGTGACACCACAAAACTCAAAACGTTCAATATTAAGCTACAATTTCAAACAGAAATCGGCTGGACTAAAATGCCTCCATAGTAAACAATACAAATAGCTGCAATTCACATAATGGAACAAGTTTTGCAATACTTCCACAGGTGCAATAAAAAATTCATTGGTAACCTTTAGAAGGCTCACCATGTTGAGGAGACACGGGCACTATCCACATCTGAAAAGGTAACATATAAAATATGTATACAAATCTTCTCTAAACTAAAGTCTGAAATGCAGTGGTTCTTGGATGGTATGGCCTTTTTAACCTCAGATAAACCAGGAGTCAACATTAAAGACAACTCGCTTTAAAAAAAAAAACCAAACAAACAAAAAAAAAAAAAAACAGTTTATTTGTGCTTTAAATCACTACAGAAACCACGTTTTTCTGCAATCACATTAAAGCCACATTCACACATCTGTGTAGTTATGGTCCATGATTCATGAATTGCCTGTGTATCTCTTAAATCAAGCTTAACTGCTCCAAATGCATAAAACCCAAGGCAAAATTTATGGACTCACCTGGCTCTAAGGATGTTCATTCAGTTATTTACTTTTGTTTATATGTGTATATTATATATAATATATATATAAAAAATGTGTGTGTGTGTGTGTGTGTGTGTGTGTGTGTGTGTGTGTGTGTGTGTGTATATTAATATATATATCGCGGACATGGCACAGAGCTAAAGTCATTTTTGTTGCACCACCTTTGGCTTTTATAACAGCTTGCAGTTTGAGGCATGGACTTAATAAGTGACAAACAGTACTCTTCATCAATCTGACTCAAACTTTCTCTGTTGTTGCCAGATCAGCTTTGCAGATTGGAGCCTTGTTATGGACCATTTTCTTCAACTTCCACCAAAGATTTTCAATTGGAGTGAGATCAGAACTATTTGCAGGCCATGTCATTGACCTTATGTGTCCTCTTTCAAGGAATGTTTTCACAGTCTTTGCTCTATGGCAGGATTCATGATTTCATCATTCCCAAACATCCTTTCAATTGATGGGATAAGAAAGTGTCCAAAACTTCAATGTAAACTTGGGCATTTATTGAAGATGTAATGACAGCCATGTTCTCTTCAGGCAGTCATCTTTTTATTGTTTAGCTTTTCTGTATGTAAATCCCATTTCCATTGGGCGGTTTCTTACAGTAAGGTCACAGACATTGACTCCAGTTTCTTCCCATTCGTTCCTCATTTGTTTTGTTGTGCATTTTCTGTTTTGAAGACATATTGCTTTAAGTTCCCTGTCTTGACGCTTTGATGTCTTCCTTGGTCTACCATTATGTTTGCCTTTAACAACCTTCCCATGTTGTTTGTATTTGGTCCAGATTTTAGACAGCTGACTGAACAACCAATATCTTTTGCAACACTGCGTGATGATTTACCCTCTTTTAAAGGAGTTTAATAATCCTCTCCTTTTTTTCAATTGACATCTCTCGCGCTGGAGCCATGATTCATGTCAGTCCACTTGGTGCAACAGCTTTCCAAGGTGTGATTACTCCTGTTCAGAAGCAGGCTAACGAGCAGATCTTATTTGATGGAGATGTTAGTTTTGGAAATGAAAATTTACTGGGCGATTCCACAAATTTTTTCCTCCCAATTCAGTGATTCCAAAAACTTTTCCCCGTTTGGTCTTGAAAAGTAAGGCTATGTGCCCACGGGATTTTGTACCTGTGGATATATCCACAAGTACGTCTGCAGGTTTCCTGCAGCTGCTCGCCGGAATCCGCAGCTATTTTTAGCTGCGGTAGTACAGCGAAATAGCTGCGGTAAACCTGCGGGCATTCGTGCGACTTACCTGCGGAAGTCCCGGCCTCTATCTCCGTAGTGGAGGGCCGGGATTTCCGCATCTAATTCCGCAGAAATAATTGACATGCAATTAAGTGCGGCTGCGGGACATCCGCAGCATGTTCCGCAGCCAGACATATCCACAGCATTGACACAGCACTCCCCATGTTCCATAGGATAACATGGGGAGTGTCTGTACATGCTGAAACCTGCAGATTTATCTTGAAAATACACGGATTTTCCGCAGATCAATCCGCAGGTTTAATTTCCCGTGGGCACATTGCCTAACCGTTACTGGCTACCACATTAAGTTTATTATTTTTTTTTTTAGTGTTTCTTAAAGCCAGAAAGATGCCATTTGAAATGACTTTAGTTTTGTGCCATGTTTGTGATCTGTTTTTTTTTTTTTTTTTTTTTTTTTTTTTTAAACAAAAGTAAAACAACTGAATGAACATCCTCAAAGTCAGGTGATACCATCATTTTTTCCAGGGGTTGTATAAGGCTGTCTAGAACAGCTCTAGAAACCCGCGGCAAGTCCAATTATGGACATATGGATGTGTGACTCTGGCATTCGAATATTTCACTCTGATAAGATAAAGAAGTACTCTTATGAAGATAGATTTTTTTTTTTTTTTTATTAAATGTGTATTTATGTAATATAGTATATTGTGAGTGTATCAATTATATTCACCTACCGCCGCCTTCTTCGGTATCCAGTGCTGTCACGACTCTTCAGATTCTCCAGCTCACTATGCCTGAGCCTGAAGTAGGTAAAATATATCTTTGTACTGTGTTAGCCAGTAGAGATAAAAAAAAAAAGTTTGTTTAAAAGAACAGAGCCCTCAGTAGTTGATACCTTTTAATGGCTAACTGAAAAGATGGTAATAAAGCTGGGTTCACACATAGCGACAGCGACAACGACGTCGCTGATACGTCACCATTTTCTGTGACGCAACAGCGACCTTGTATGTCGCTGTTATGATCGCTGCTTAGCTGTCAAACACAGCGACGCAGCAGCGATCATAACGTCGCTACATGTGCAGAGAGCAGGGAGCCGCGCACACTGCTTAGCGCTGGCTCCCTGCTCTCCTAGCTACAGTACACATCGGGTTAATTAACCCGATGTGTACTGCAGCTACATGTGCAGAGAGCATACATGTGCAGAGAGCAGGGAGCTGCGCACACCGCTTAGCGCTGGCTCCCTGCTCTCCTAGGTACAGTATACATCGGGTTAATTAACCCGATGTGTACTGCAGCTACATGTGCAGAGAGCAGGAGCCGGCAGCGTGAGAGCGGCGGAGGCTGGTAACGAAGGTAAATATCGGGTAACCACCTTGGTACCCGATGTTTACCCTGGTTACAGCTTACCACAGCTGCCAGATGCCGTCTCCTGCTCCCTGCTCGCTTCATTTCGTCGCTCTCTCGCTGTCACACACAGCGATCTGTGCATCACAGCGGGAGAGCAATAATAAAAAAACGAACCAGGGCTGTGTGTAACGAGCAGCGCTCTCACAGCAGGGGCCAGATCGCTGCTCAGTGTCACACACAGCGAGATCGCTAATGAGGTCACTGCTGCGTCACAAAAACCGTCACTCAGCAGCTTTCTCAGCAGCGATCTCGCTCTGTGTGAAGCACCCCTAACAGCAAGCTTTCGAGACTACTCAGGTCTCTTCATCAGCCTGATGAAAAGACCTGAGTAGTCTTGAAAGCTTGCTATTAATTACCATCTTTTCAGTTAGCCATTAAAAGGTATCAAACTACTGAGGACTCTCAGTTCTTTTAAATGAGCCTGAAGTCTCATTTACAATGTAAATCTATGGAGCCTCATTCAAATAGTCCAAAGGCTTACAATGTAAAAACAACTTTTAGGTCACACAGAGCACAGCGTGGCCCAGAGAGTCGGAAGAGCAGTGACATCACTGAGAAAGAAGCAGAACGCCACTGGATACAGGAGAAGGTGGCATTACTGAAGACTTCCCCATAAAGCCTTGCCTTCAGTTAATTTAAAAAGTAATAATTAGATACAAAATACCTGCTGTTGTTCAAGATTTTGATCATTTTGTGAACATTTGTGCATGTCAACATATATTTGCCATATGTGAACATCTTATGGCTAATAAATGCAGGTACTGAGTCTACAAGGGAGCTATATGGCTCCTCAGCAGACACCCTAAGGCTCACACACAAAGCTTGGATATAACTCCTGTGAAGACAGAGAATATTCAATGCAAATAGATGGAGCTAAGTATTGTTAGATAAACTAGGTTACGGACATAAGCATAACATATACACTAAAATGCACCCTAAAAGGTTGTGACTGACCTTCTTGAGACCAGAGACTAATAGGGAGAGCACGTTACTCTTAAAAAATACTGGACTCCTAACTATGAATCTACTGAACTCTTTAGGGTAGGTGCGCACACTGTTTAACCCCTTCAGCCCCAGAGCACTTTCCGTTTTTGCGTTTTTGTTTTTTGCTCCCCTTCTTCCGAGAGCCGTAACTTTTTTATTTTTCCGTCAATCTTGCCATATGAGGGCTTGTTTTTTGCGGGACGAGTTGTACGTTTAAATGAAACCATAAGTGTTACCATATGGTGTACTGGAAAACAGCAAAAAAAATCCAAGTGTGGAAAAACTGCAAAAAAAAGTGTAATGGCACAATAGTTTTTGGGATGTTTTATTCACGGTGTGCACTATATGGTAAAACGGATGTGTTATTGTGATGCCTGAGGTCGGTGCGAGTTTGTAGACACCAAACATGTATAGGTTAACTTGTATCTAAGGGGTTAAAACAAAATCACAAGCTTGTCCAATAAAAGTGGCGTACGTTTTGTGCCATTTTCCGAAACCCGTAGCGTTCTTTTTTTGGGATCAATGGCTCAGTGACGGCTTATTTTTTGCGTCTTAAGCTGACGTTTCTAATGGTACCATTTTTGCACAGATGCTACGTTTTGAACGCCTGTTATTGCATTTTGCGTAAAACTTGCAACGACCAAAAAACGTAATTTTGGCGTTTGGAATTTTTTTGCCATTGCCATTTTTACGCCGTTTACCAATCCGATTAATTGATTTTATATTTTGATAGATTGGGCATTTCTGAATGCGGCGATACGAAATGTGTATATTTTTTTTTTAACCCTTTAATTTTCAATGGGGTGAAAGGGGGGTGATTTGAACTTTAGGTTTTTGTTTTTTTTAATTTTTTAAAACTTTTTTTTAACTTTTTTTTATTTTACTAGTCCCCCTAGGGGGCTATAACGATCAGTAATCCGATTGCTCTGATCTATCTGCTGATCACAGCTATACAGCTGTAAACAGCAGATACGGTCACTTCCTGCTTCACTGGCCTCCAGGCCGAGTGAAAACGAAAGTGAAACGTCATAGCTGCAGGCGTCATCACATGACCCTGTGCTACGATGGCAACCACCGAAAGTCACGTGATCACTCACGTGACTTATGGTGGGGGGCGGCGGTAAGTGAAAATCTTCACCGCGCGTATATCCATCTCGCTGCCAGACTTTGGCAGCGAGATGTAAGGGGTTAATGTTACGTGTGGAATGCGATTCCACTCTTTACATGCAGGCACACGTCAGCTGTCGAAAACTTCTGATATGTGCGCCGATCGCCGCACCCTGCCCGCGGCAGGGGGCGGGGCTTAACGTGACACGCTCCATGACGGATAGATCTATCCATGGTCGTGAAGGGGTTAAAGGCTCACTGTTGCTTTGCAGAACTAAGGTTCTGGGTTCAAATCTCACCAATAACAGCATCTGCACGGAGCTTGCGTGGGTTTCTCCCAGGTACTCCAGTTTTCCTCCCATACCCCAAAGATATACAGATGAGGAATTTAGATTTTGAGTCCAATGAGTACAGTGATGAGAATGTCGGTAAAAGGGCTGCGGAATAGGATGGCACCATATAAGCAAACCATAATAAAATAAATAATAGTGCTCCCAGTTGCCAAAATAGAAAAAAATACTTGAGCAATTTTGGTTTCTATCAATGAGGACCTGTAACTGTAATATCTTACAACATAAGTTGGAAAATACACTTCGAAACCCTGACCCTGGGGGGGGATAAAGTTAGCATAAAAAAATAAGTTGATTCTAAATCATGTGTTTAAAAATTGATTGTTAGTTTTAATTTCTTACCTGAAATCTATATTCCACCCAATAAAACCACGCAAGCAACAAATTAACAAATCAGCATGTTACATGGAACCTAATAAACTTGGACGGACCACCATCACCACTACTTTGAAATGTCAACCTACATTATTCCAAGACCACAACTGGTTTGTAACCCAGTGCAAAAATAAAGAGAAGAGCGATCATGAATTCTTTGACACTAATTAGCTGGAGCTCAGGAAGATGTCATAGGGCCTCAAAGAAAGCTGTGTAACCAACTAGTTCCACCTTTAAGTTAACACTTAGGAACATCCTTGATCTTTGCTGGCCCCTGCAACACATATGAACTTACACAACCATTATACTATGCGTTTTTAGTTTTTCTTCATTCATGTCACCAACTTTAAAACTTCCCAGATGCAGCCATGTTTTGATGTCAAGACAAGTTTACACTACACGTCAGGGAACCAAAATGCAGAAATTCAATATACTGTACTCCATGGATCTAAAAATAAGTATTCTATGCTGGATGCTAATTTAGCGCAAAACTTTTCACTGATCTATATCAACACATTATGGTCTTGATTCATAATGCCATCTCTTCAGTTTCCTGAAGTAATTTCCTTTTCTTGTGGCTGTAGTATTTACACTTTTTTTTTTTTTTTTAAAGGGGTGGTTTACTACTCAGCATTAGTGGCCACGTCACTGTAAAACTCATAGGAAAGTCTTTTGTCAAATACCTTGTGTAGTACATTCTGCCTCTGAGTGGCGCTATTGCAGTCCGCTCATCCACATGAACTTACCTCCAGGTTCCGTGACCTCCGAGATCCGGTAATGTCACGTCAACTTCGAGTTGACTCAACATCACAGAGGCCGGCCCCAGTCTCTTTAAGTGACTGGGCTGTGGCCAGCTTTTGACCCCTTGTCACAGCCCAGCATGTCGTGCGCACTCTCCTTCAGTGCAGAGCGCCCCAAGCAGAAGTGATGCTAGGCTGTCACGAGCGGTGAAACTGACCACAATCAGGAAGACTGGGGCCCGGCTCGGTGAGGTCGGGTCAACTGGAAGTTGACGTGACATCCAGGATCCCAGGGGTAACAAAGCCCGGGGGTCACACGATGGGGATGAGCGGACCGCAATACCACCGCTCAGAGGCAGAATCTACTGCACAAGGTATATGATAAAAGCCTTCCCTATCAGTTTTACAGAGGTGTGGCCACTAATGCTGAATAGTGAACCACCCCTTTAGGTTGTCTGTAAAGTGTAACTTTGTAATACATTTTATCAGACAAATCTGCTTTTTTTCTCTGCCAGAATTGATCAATATCATAATTCTCAATTCTGAGGTAAAATATGTATTCAGTGAAGACTTTCCCATTACTGAGATAGGAGATGACAACAACTATGTTAAGTCAAGTTGTTTTAGACGGATTCATGAAATGCAACTTTTACAACATGCTGCATTTGTTTTCCCCATCATTCCAGGCCCTGCCTCGTGTAAGGTTCCTGGCGGACATATTAGTCAGCAGTTTTAGACAAACGTGTAACTTTTTCAGGGAATTACATTTTTTTTCTGTAGTAACAAATCCCAAAAAGAAGGTTTAGACAAAAACAAAGAGCATTTTTTATTTTACTCCAAATTCATGAACTGCATGTGCCATTTTTAAGATTTTGTCAGCGCAAAAAGATATCAGCTAATTCCACAAGACAAAAAGAAAAAGTGACTTCAATAAATCGCAACATATATTTATTTTTTCAAAAGTGAGTAAACCCCTAATTTTTGTAAATATTTTATATCTTTTCATGGGATGACAATGAAGATACGACACTGATACAAACTAGTCAGTATGCAGCTTGTATAAGGCTATGTTCACACACTGGTTTTGCGGCTTTTTCTGCAGTAAAACTGTAGCAAAATCTCATCTCTTTTTAGGAGATAACCTGCGGTTTTTGTGTGATTTGTCTGCCATATTTGCACTTATTACTTTGAATGGGTGAAAAGAAAAAAAGAAAAAAAAAAAGAAAAATCGCTGCAAAAACGTTGAAATATTTGACATGCCGCGTCTTTCAAAACTGCAGCAAAAACAAAGCAGGTTGTCATTTCAGTCAGGAAAAAAATAAAATAAAATAAAAAGAGCAGGTGTGTGTGTATGCATGAGACTTCTGGAATCTCATAGGCTTTGCCAAGTGCAGTGAAACTGCAAAAAAAGGAACAAAAAAAAAAAAATCCACAAAAAATTAATATAATCCAGAAATTTGTATTAGAAAAAAAAGGCACTTTTGGCGCTATTTTTTTTTTTAAGACCTGCATTGTTTTCATTTTTCGTGATCTGGGGCTGTGTGACGGCTGAGCTGACTTTTTAAATTATACAATTTTGAGGTAGATGCGATTTTTTGATGTACCGTATTTTTCGGACTATAAGACGCACCTGACCATAAGACGCACCCTGGTTTTAGAGGAGGAAAATAGGAAAATAAAACTTTAAGCAACAAAATGTGGTCATGACACACTGTAATGGGGCGAGGATCTGCTGCTGACACTGTTATGGGGGTAATGTCCCCAAATTCTCTACTAAGGTACCCCATCCTGGTAATGATCCTCCTGCCTTGTATATGATCCTGCTCATATACTCCCATCCTGTTCATATACCCCCATCCTGTTCATATACCCCCCCATCGATCCTGCTCATATACTGCAATCCTGTTCATATACCCCCATCCTGTTCATATACCCCCCCATCCATCCTGCTCATATACTGCCATCCTGTTCATATACCCCATCCTGCTCATATACTCCCATCCTGCTCATATACTGCCATCCTGTTCATATACCCCATCCTGCTCATATACTGCCATCCTGTTCATATACCCCATATCCATCCTGTTAATATCCCCCCCATCCTGCTATATGCCCCCATCGTACTCATATACCATCCTGGTATATGGCCTGTATCCTATAGCACAGAGAAAAAAAAAAAAACATTTATACTCACCTTTTCCTCACTCCCTGCAGCCGATCATCTTCCTCTCTGCAGTGTGCAGCACGCGATGTCTTCCTGTCTGTGCCGATCAGCTGACCGGCACAGATCAGCTGACCGGCACAGATCAGCTGACCGGCACAGACAGGAAGACGTCGCGTGCTGCAGGGGGACGGCTCCACACACGGGGATGAGTGAGTGTACTGATTCACTGCACCCCGCGCTGATGATGACGCGCGGGGAGCAGTGAATACAGCCGCACATGATCACTTCAGGCTGTAATTGCCAGGGGTGATCATGCGGCCCGGATCTTTACTATGCGCGCGTCCCCGCTCGTCCTCCTGCCCACCTGTCAGCGCCGGCTTCTGCGCTGAGAAATGGGCGGGAGGATGGGCGTGCATATGTAATGAGCGGGTCCACGTGGTCACAGCAGGCTGCTGCTGCCTGCTCGTGCCCCCGATGACCCGCTCCACCGCAGCACCTCATTCTCCGCAGCCACAGTCAGACCACAAGACGCACCCCCAACTTTCCCCCAACATTTGGGGGGAAAAAAGTGCGTCTTATGGTCCAAAAAATACGGTATTTTATTGCAATTTCTTGCGGTGACCCCTGCCCAATAATTCTGGCGTTTAGATTTTTTTTTTTCTCATTCCTCCATTTACCGATCAGATTAATTGATTTTATCTTTTGATCGATCGGACATTTCTGAAAGCTGCAATACCAAATATGTGTAATTTTTATTATTGTTTATTTTCAATGGGACAAAAGGGGAAGATTTGAACTTGTGTTTGCTGTTTTTTTTTTATTTCATATCTTTAAAAACGTTTTTCCTCTTTATATTATATTTACTAGTCCCATTAGGTGACATGAAACTGTGATCTTCCGATCGCTTGAATTGTAGAGAGCGGTGCATCAGTTCACTCCCTAGCCGAACTAAATTCGCAAAGTCCCGCCACAACTTCTCAGAACATAACCCCACGTCAAACTCCTTGGCACCCAAATGCATCTCAAGGTTCTGGCCAACTGATCCAGGAAGCCATTATCTATCCCCCATTTCCTTGAGATGGCTGGATTGTCATTGTAAATAAGCACTTGTACCTTGCCCCCCCATCTCATTGTAGATTGTAAGCTTTCATGAGCAGGGTTGTCTTTTTTTCCCCCTCTAAATATTGTATTTTCTATAACTGGTTCTTGTTTGTATATGATCCTCATGAATTGTAAAGCGCTGCGGAATATGTTGGCGCTATAGAAATAAAGATTATTATTATTACATCATTGAACCTCAGAAGCCAAGTGTGCAAGTCCCGGCTTCAGAAAGGAGCACTGCGCATGATTGAAGTGCAGAAGACCGCTCACGTACACAGAACAGCCCAAGAACAACTTTCGATCATCCGCAGTGCTCCTCTCTGAAGCTGGGACGTGTACACCTGGCTTCAGAGGCTCAATGATGTAAGTGCACAAATCTGCGCACACGCGTAAGATTTGTAAAGCGCTATCTCTTGTGAATCATGCTAGAACGCCCCCATCGCATAACATGCCAACTGTGCCATTTTAAAAATAAAAGAAGCCATCATCTAAAATTGCATTTCGTAGACAATCTTATGCGTCTATTGCCAGACTTTGTAACATGTAGTCCAGTCGTAAACGACTTGTCCGGCTTTATAACGTTTTCCAAGAAATGTCTGCTATTAACATAGATTGAAAAAGATTTCTCCACGTTTATAACTGATGTTACTATCATGTTATAAGGTTGCTGGAAAAACAAGCTATAAATAAAAAGTGTTCACGCTCTGTTAAATTCAGTCCTCTAGTGAAGACCTTGGACACCAGAGACGGAGGAATTAAGATGATATTTATGTATATTCATCAATAATTGTCCTAGCTCAGACAGAAGGAACCCTGACACCAGAAAGCTGAAGATTTAACCCATCTAACAATTAAAGCTAATCATACACATTATGTAAAAACTGGTCAAACTAGTTGAGATAAGCCAACAATCTAATATGTATGGTGACCTTCCACCCGCCGCTGGTGGTAGAGGAAAGAAGAAATCAGGCATGATGGAGTTCAACAAGCCCAGTTATTTAGCCATGTCAGCCACGGCCAATTTTAGTTTATTTGGGCTTTTGTTTTTTATTTACTTTTTACTTTTCTGTTAGCCTTGCCAAATAAGGGCTCACTCTTGGCAGGACAAGTTACAGGTTTTTTTTGTTTGTTTTTTATTTTTTTTAACATTCAATGTACTTGAGAAGGGGAAAGAAAATTCCAAGTTTGGTGAAATTATGAAAAGTAAAAATACAATTCCTCCATGCAATTTTTGGACTTATGACACCAAATATATATTTTATTTCTTTGTATAGGGGCGATTCAAATATTTATAAATAATTTTTTTTATTCCCCCTCCCTTTCCAATTTTTTACATTTTATTGTTAAGTCTCATCAGGGTATTTGAACTTGTAACTGTCCGATCATTTATACTATATACCACGATATCACAGTATATGAAAATAGCTGAGTTTCAGGGGACCATGATGTTGGCGACCCAATACCCCGATTGTTCTTGTAACCCATTGTCACTATGCAATCGCATCATGGGGCAATGATGAGAGCTGGTACATGCAAAAACCGTCACACAGTATTTACATGTTTAACAACCAATGCCAGAACTCAGCACTGGTCGAGGCTGATTAGATTCTCTCTACACGCGATCACTCCCGCAATGATCTATACGATATTGAGTTAAGGGATTAAAGGGTTAATCTCATGTTGGTTAAACTTACAAAGTGTATGTAATAGCAAGCAACTGTGCAATTTAGTCGTAATTAAAGCAAACCTATCATGAGTAAAAACGCTGTTAACCTGCAGATATTGAGTTAGTCTGCAAGTTAATAGCGTTTGAAACCTGCCCAGCGCCTGCACATTGAACCCCACTGCTGGGAGGAAATAAAGTTTATTCTTTCCTGCAGCATTTGGGTTTCAGTCACAGAGGCGGCAAAGGTCCAGTCACTGCTCTGTGTATGTAGTGTGGCGGCTGTAACCGGGCCCCACACACTGACTGACAGCTTTCTCTATTGCAGAGCGGCTGTCAGTTAGGGCGGGGGGGGGGGGGGAGGGGAGGGTAATGCTTACAGCCACCACTCTCCATACACAGAGCAATGACTGACCACGTGACGGCGCAGCCCACATGACTGAAACCCAAACACTGCTGGAAGAATTAAAAAGTTCTTTTCGTCCCGTCAGTGGGGTTCAATGTGCATGCATCAGTCAGGTTTCAAATGCTATTTACCCCTGCTGTTGAACCTGATATCTGCAGGTTAATAGCATTTTTACATATGACAGGTTCCCTTTAAAATTTCTCTGAAAATGAAGTGATTTTTAAACTTGTTGTTTACTGCCTATTCCCTAAAATTACCAGCTACTGCCACAGTCTAGCAGGGCTGGAACAAAATGTGCAGTGCTTACAAGCACTTTCCAATAGAGCTTGTAAGTGCTGCTTTAACATTGGCTGAATCGCTGGAGTGTAATGTTCGATCCTGGTCAGTCTAGTTTCAGTGCCACTACACTCATCTGAAGTTGCAGATGAAAAGCTGCCTCAAACAGTGTTATCACAGAATGCTCAAATCAACAGTGCAGCCACACAAGTCTAAACTGTCCAAGCTTCAGTGTTCTGCACCACCCCATAAATCAGGAGGCCTGGGGAGCTGTGCACTCATGCAGAAGGTGAAAGAATACCTTTAAGAAGGGAAGATATCAGACAGTGGCTTATTTCCCTCCCCATATTTTCCTTCCCATTTGGTATATATCCACGTGCTAAAGAATAAGTGGTGGCCATCATGTACTACATTTCCTCTTTAGCAGCAACTGGACGGCTGGCATATGCCTTATTTGCTGGGGATGCACTGTGAATATATTCAGTCTTCATGGTACTAAATGACGATGGGGCAGTTTTGTGTGTTACGGAGCTATTCAACATACAGACGCAGATTTCAGTAACATTCCCACTGCTCTGGCATGCTATACAAAAATACAAAACTCTATAGAGAATTCATGCTCATCCGTCACTTGCACTATGAAGCTAGCAATCTAATTTTCCTAGCACAAGGCTGCATACCAAAGCGTAAATTTTACAAGATGCTAATTAATCATTTTATGACCACACACTATAGAAATAAATGGCACTGCAAAAAATGTACACTCTCCAGAGAGAAGAGGCATCATTAGGCCCATCTGTAAGAATGTAGGTGGTGCACTAGGTGCCACATACACTCCAAAGCAAGTGCTACGTGCTGTGTCCGGTATGGCATCATGCCCATACACATCAAGGACTAAATGGAAAATATATCCATAATAAAAATTCAAAAAAACTCATTTATTTTGTGTGGGGGGGGGGGGGGGAGATAAATAACACTGATACCCTAATTACCTAGAAGTAACTGTATATGAAGAGAAAAAAATATATATATCCTGTCATTAAAAAAGTATTCTTCTATTCGACTCTGCAAGGAAAGTGAAGATGCCGCTGAGATGGCAAATGAAAATATAAGAAATGGCTATATGGTCTATAGATCTGAACAAGGACTGTGGACGACAACAGAGTTCTATCAAAAGCATCAGGCCTTCAAGGGGTTATTCGGTCTAAAAGACTGATTCTAATACCCGCGTACGGAGTTGGCTACAAAAAAAAAAGAAAAAAAAACAAAAAACACTCAATTCTTAAATTTTTTTTTTCCTTTTGAAGCAGTTTACAGATCCGGTTAAATTATTTAAATGTTTTGGTAGATCTGACTTTTCAAACATATCAATGTCAAATTTTTTTTCCCCTTTATTATTTTTAAAGGGAGGGCGAGTTGAAATTTTAGATAATGAAAAAAGTTATCTTAAAAAAAAAAAAAAAAGGCAAAAAACCCTTTTTATTCACCTTCGGCTACATGCACACGTTGAGTATTTGGTGAGTTTTTTACCTCAGTATTTTTAGCCAAAACCAGGAGTTGAACAATCAGAGGAAAAGTATAATAGAAACACGGGCATCACTTCTGTATTTATCACCCACTGCTGGTTTTAGCTTAGAAATTCTGAGGTAAAAAAAAAACTCACCAAATACTCAGTGTGCACGTGGCCTTAGCAGACTGTAACCTGCAATTACATATACAACACCATAGAAGTATATAGCGAAAATCACAGTTTGCTATGGAGCTCAACCTATGGATTCAAAGGGGTAGCAAGATGTCAGTGACGGGGGTCTGCAGCAGATCCCCCAGCTGTTATAGCAACCCATCTGTCCCCAGTGATCGCATTGTGAGGGGCATGAGGCATAAAGCACTGGAACAGGTACATTTATATGCAACTGTCAAAGTGACAATGGTTTAATGGTCCTGACCATGGATGTTAAGAGACCGATACCGGCTACGTAACAGAACCTGAGCCGCCTCCATAAGAACGTTCATTCATATCCTAATGTGGGACGGGGTTAATAACCAGTGGGGGGGGGGGGTAGGCACACATGAAAATTTTGTTTATAATATGTGGGCAATTTTCCATGTGTAGTCTGTCTTTTACAGTTACATGACAGTAATGTGTATTTCAATTCGTGTAGTTTTTATCAGGGCTTTTTTCATAGAACAATTTAGCTCACAGAGGATTGCTTAGACCTATAGTTGGAGAAAACTCACCTGTGAGAAATATTAGGTCTATACAGTGCCTTATTCTGGATGGTAAAAAAAATATTTCCATTAACGGAGTGTGAAGTGCTCTTGAAAATTAGTAAGAAATGAAAAACAAACCCAAATATTTGACCATTCATTGAGCAGTAATAGTCAGTTCTTTAGGGAGGGGGGAGAAATCTGAGAAGAATTCCGACTTCTCCTGGGTCGGAATTTTTTTTTCATACCGTTGTGGAAATATAGACAAGTAACGACACACGTCGGAACAGTCTGGTCACTACAAAGAAAGGGCTGAGAAATCCTGCAAATCGGGAGACTGTCGGTCAGCCCACTACTAAAGAGGACAGGTATTAAAGCATGTGGCTAATGTTTGGTTACAACTTTTTGAAACCAAATCTACATGACCAAAAATTTGGCATGGCAATATAAACATGTTGCAGGTTTTTGGGTGAAGGTCTACCACCTGTGGACACAGGCCTAGGTTACTTTCATACAGCACGATTTCGGGCCAAAGTATGGGAGAGTTGCAAATCTTTCTAGTATACTTTTCTCTGTTTAATCTTTGGGTTACAAATATTGATGGACAAAATATTGCCATGTTAAAAGGATCCTTAGTCATATTTTGCTGTATTGCTACAGTTCCTATCATTATATTCAGTAGGGTAAACAGCAGCACACTGGCAATTTTTGACTTCCATTTTCCATACATACAAGCACATGCAATTTGCTCTCCAATGGTTCAACTACTAGTTATAAATGTACCCTAATGTGCCAACATCAAACCTCATAAGTGAAGCTGGTGGGATGATCCATAAAGGTATTTCACAAAATAGGGCCTCGCTCAGACATATTTTTTGGTCATCTGCAAAAAAATCCAGACTAATTTTCGCCAGCATTTGGTTAGTATGTCCGTTTTGACCAACAGATTTTCATTTTCTTGCCTATGAGAAGGTTTCTTAAAAAGGGGGTTAGCCACTTTCAGAAAATCCTGGTTTCCCGCCTCCTCCTGATCTATAACATCTGCCTACAGATCAGATACTATTTTCAACATTACAGGTTCCCTGCACTATGTTGCAATGTATGCGTTAGGAAAACCTCATTAGAAGAAGAATTTTTGGAATTTTATTAATTTTGCCTAAACGAAATAAAAACAAAACCATGGTGATTTGATGGGCGAGTTATAAGGTAGGGTATCATCATGCCTGTCGTTCGGCAACTTTTAGAAAATCTTTTTTAAAAATGTAGAGAGGACCAAAACCAGCTCATCTTAAGAACCCCTTTATGCATGAAAAAGGAAGGCACATCGTGGCCACCACTCTTGTCCAGGAGTGACAAGTCATTCACCTTCATGCATCCTGAAGATGCTTTAATTTTCGTGTTTATAGACAGGACGATCTAGCAAGGATTATTTCAAGACTGAATGTCCTAATTGAGATGCAAGTAGAATAAGAGACTGTAGTTCACAGTGTGAAAATTCCAAGTCCCGATATACACACACACACTAACAAAACAAGAAGCCCATACATTAAATAATAATTTGATATCAAAATCCATTCATCAAACACTTTCACAGCCAAATAGAGATATAATAGGTCATAACTTGAAAAGATTTCCATGGCCAGAACATAAGGGCTAGACAGCAGGCTCGAAACTTTGCAATATTCAGGGTGTAGCAGTCGTTTGAAGTCTGAGAGTGATCAGGATGAAAGTTTTACTTCCTGCATTTCCATTTGTATATTAAAGATGTAGGAGGAGGAAATCTGACAGTGAGAGCAGAAAAAAAACCCCTGCAAGAATATGTCCCCACCGTGCGATCGTGCTGCTTTGTTTGCCGCAATGTTAAAAGGTAAAAAAAAGAAGCTTTACCATGAAAAAAGGGTAGCACAATTGCATCATGTGAACATACCCTTAAATTTACCTACCCCCTGCACAGTCAGTCACCTTAGGTATATGATATAGGAACTTTTCTTCATGTTATCACCCTTCTCAGAAGGTATATAATATAGGGACTTTTCTTCATATTATGACCCTTCTCGGAAATGAGAGGACATATGTACAACATGTCAATTAGAAAAGGCGACTTTTTTTTTTCTTCTATTTCCCTACTATAGGGATAACAATATCAGCAGGCATATATGTAATCGCCCACAAAGCCAATTTCAGACTATATGCCATCAGGATTGCTAATCTTTTGATCTAATCAGCTCTGGTGATTATGAGCAGATATGTGCTCTTTAGAAAAAACAATATGTGTAAAGTTTCTATAGGACAGGCTGTGCATTTCAAGTTCTTAGGCACAAAAAAAATCTCCATTAGTGCATTTTTTACAAGGCATTACGGTTGTAAAAGAGTAAAGTAACTAAGATGTGTAAAGAGCTAGGCAGCATTTGTAGAATGTGAAAGGAGTCTATTTTAGTGCCCGTAAGATATAAACTTTTTCCTTCATAATTTAGATGTGGGTCTCAAAAGTATAAACATTTTCACAGCAGAGAAAAGTGTAAACCGGCATTGAATTTGGCCTGATGACAATCATATATTGGCAAAATAAGAAGGTCAGAAAAAAATTACAGGAATAGGTTAGAAGTATTTGTCAGCTCACCAACCCCGATACCGTCTCTGGCATGCTCGTAAGTACCATCCTGATCAGACAATAGTAATACAGAAAAATACAAAAAGTGGCTGCAGCTCCAGAAAACATGAGTAGAACTTTTTACTTTATTTTCATTCCCATGTACAAAAATTGATTCAAAAACATGGGGAGGAAACCGGCGACACGTTTCTAACGCAGCTGCGTTCTTCCTCAAAGCCATCCAACCTTTTACTCACCATTTCTGGAGCTGGAGCCACTTTTAGTATTTTTCATAAAAAAAAAAAAAAAAAATATATATATATATGAGACTTGATGTGCTTGGTAGGGAAGAAGGACAGAGAAATAAGACAGCTACTAAAAATGAAAATGGTAATTAAAAAAAAAAAAAAAAAAAATATCTTTTGAGAACCTAGTGATGGCAACATATTTTGTGTTTGCTCAGTTTGCCAATTCAGATCTAGTGAAATTAGCCATTACCAGGCAGCTCTATATTGTGATTTTGTGTGGAGAATATTATATGGAATACAGTCTCCAAAATTATTTCTGGTAAACTCCGAACAGTCTTCAGACAAGTGGAACCAACAGACAGTGTTTGACCCGATAACAGCAAACGTAATGTGAACAGGTAAAAAAAAAATGCCGCCAGTCAAATTGTGGACCTACAATAAATCCCAAGTTAGATGGATTTTTCTTAAATGTGCAGGAAAAGGATTTGCTTTGTCTTTTCCGATAAGGTGAGCGGACCGTACGTTCCAGGGTGCAATGCTTTATGAGCCATTAAGACTCAAGGCTCTGTCTGTTCCAATGAAAACTAGAAATGTCAGATCTAAACCATGTCAAGGTCTAGCCATATCACAACAGTGCCCAGACTAGCCAAGAAAGCGGTTTACAGTGCCAACAACGAAAAACTGCTGTACAGAATAAAAACGGCCAAAACTACTTCTAAACAGGCTACTCAAAGTTAAGAAAGGCTTGTGACAATTCACTACAGTTTTCTGGCCGGTGTGGATTGCAACAGTCACGAAAATACTTGCAGGGCGAGAATAGCTCTCAAGAAAATGAAATAAAATAATAAAAACAAAATTCACTGAGCATTTTTTTTCAACAAATGTTTAATTTTTAAAAGAGTAAATTACAACCAAAAGCATCCACTCATATCTCATGATAAACCATTGCAAGTTCTAAAAATCTCAAAACAAGCAAAAAGTTTTATTTGCCTGTTTGTAAAGCAAAAATACAAAAACTAGAAATAAAGTCAAGTAAACTTAATAAAGCAATGACAACTTGGCCTAGTGAGCACAGAGTTAAACCTAGACACCACAGCTCTCCTGTAGTTTCCCAGCCATATGCTGATACCCTTAAGACGCCATGCGCTCCAGCTTTATAAGCTTTCATCTCCAATTCCCTGTTTGAAACATGAACCGCCTGGTAACAATGACTCTCTGTGTGCCGAAAATCCCATTATTGATCCTCCTACTTACCTTGGGCTGGGCTCTTCTTGGAAATGCAACTTTAGGGTCAATCTGTAAAGGACAGGACATGGGGAAGAGAAGAGGGACAAAAAAAAAAAAAAAAGAGAAAAAGAAAAGGATCAGTGAGTAGCAAGCATTCATCTTTACCACCTGGAGATTAATGGCTCATATTTGAGGGTGGTATTATAGGCATTTATCATTTAACTGTTGAAAGGACGTTGAAACATACACTGTAATGCTTTACAGCCCCGACAAAGTCAAAAAGGGGTTACTAGCCTGAAATAAAATGGAAATTTAATGTGCTCAGTTTGTACCTTACAGAAATGACATTGATTTCCTTTATTACAATGTATTGAAAAATGACAAGTCCCGAGCACACAAGAGACCCAGTGATATCCGTATAACAAAGTGCTTCTTTCTTGCTCAGTGTGCTGAACAGATGTTAGAGCCCCACAGCTAAAACTTAAAGTTATTTGCATGTACTTCATAATGCACCACTCTGCAGAGCGATGTGCAAACAATTCTGGATAGAAACCTTCACCCAACAGATTAATCTATGGAAAAATCAACCCCTTCCGAGCCACAACTCCGAGCTGCCTGCAATGCAACATGCTGCCGTTTCCACCTAATCACTGATAACGCGCACAAATACAGATGCCAATACCTGCTTCAAAACATAAATCCCTTCTGTTAAAAAAGCGACATGCAGTCTATTACAGTTTAGGAATAAATAAGTGGATTTTCCCTAGAGGACTTGAAATAAGCAAATGTTGTGGCTGGCAAGAAGCTATGTGTAAGCCTTCAAAATGAAGATAAACACACAAATCTAAGCAGCTCCACTGAGAATTCTGCTGCAATAGATTCCCCCGACCACCGCCACCCCATTTACTAGAAAAAGCAGCAATGTACTTAATAATGTCACCAACATACTTAATGGGAAATCGCCAGGTGCTCGGTAGAGGCAGCACTCCACTTTAATAACTGAAGTACAATGTGAAGATGAATCTGCACACCGGATAATATTTCCTGCGATTCCGCAAACCTCAAAAATGCTCACAAATGACTTTGTCACCTCCTGGTCTACAGATACGACACTACTGCACATTACTACGACCTATTAATTTCTATTCGTCAACACATGATGCAAAAAACATCTCAACAATGCATTACCAGGGAAAAATGGGTAAATGCAACAGGTAAGATTTTGTCTTTCAGACCAATAAAAGATTCAACTTCATCATTACAGCCAATCAGAGCACAGACATTTGGATTTTTTTTTTTTAAAATCACACCCTCCAAATGTCTATAAAAAATAAGCTTTAAAAGGATGCAAAGCATTTTTTCCCGTATAAAATAGTCCCTGTAAAACCAGAATGGATGTCACGGGGCATACGTACACCCGATACCAAAACATAACTTTAATTCTACAAATCCACTAAGGAAAATAAAATGACTAGGACAACAACATTTCTGTGCGTTGTAGGCCATTACCTAAAATCAAAGCAAGTGTAAACAAAAGCGGTGACCCCCTGCCAAAACCCAACCGAGCTGCATCCGGCACTGAACGTTCTGACTCGAGTCAAAGACCAGACGACAGAATACTGAGAATTATCAGGAACATAGTGACAGACATGCCATCCATGGACCACTCCGAAAAGTATTTGGCCTACTAACATTACTGCGGCAACATGAAATGGACATGTAATGTCTTAATAAAATATTGACCTTTCTACTTGTACATATAAAACAATCATACAATAATAAAGACAATTGAACAATGACCAAGCAACGAAAAGAAGCAGAATGAAGTTCAGTGACCTTGTGTGGACAAGTTGTGTTGGCTCGAAAATAAAGGCACAGTTTTAGCAATTGGTAGATACAGTATATACACAGATACAACAAAAGTGTACACCAACACAGATAGACATGCACATACCTAGACGGGTCAGTAAGTACACAAACTGTCACCACTCTAAAAAAATGCATTCGTGTACTAGGAATGACATTGTATATCTTCTCTGCTTCTCTATTCTACCTCCGTCAGTAACAATGTGTCTGGATGAGTACAGTTAAAATTCTGACATTTAACAGTTGTTAAAAAATCCTTTATCTAATCAGTGTAATTAGCTCACCTTTCCCTCCTCATTAAGCACGGTACCAGCAATAAAGGGGAGCTTTCGTCAGCCTCCTTTCATCAAGCTTTGGTAAGGCATATATTAAACTGGGAAATAGGGTGTAAAAAGGTGACTTTTTTCCCCTTGTGCTATACAAGTACCTAGGCGAGATTCACCGATCTGTCTCAGAAACTGAAGACTGGACTCTTGGGATCAGATTCTCCCAGCACCACTAACCGATCAAATGTGACAGTGAATATTCCAGATCTCATGATCATTCTAACCCCTAAGGTCATTTGGCCTAACTAAGCCTTAAAACTATATGACGAGGTGACCTCGCTGGGGAGAACAAGTGTTTTATAGACTAAACAGGATTGAGAAAATGATTCCCAGTTACTGGATAGTAATAAGTAATAATAATTAAGATAGAAGCCATTGTAACGTATAGCGGATGAAAGGAAGGAGCAAGGTGTAATGCTGAAACTTTAGCCAGACCAGGTATGAGCTGGTAGACAGCAAGCCATCCAACAACAGAAAAGAGAAATTGTAAAAATAAAAACATACCGTCTTGGAATCTAATTCATGGTGGGGTTGAGCTAATACTTTATCTACACTTGCAGGATCTGCAAACGTAACAAAGCCGAAGCCTCTGAAATCAGACAAAGAACAAGAGAAATGACAATGAGCGCTAAACATTCAGCACGGATACAAGGCGAAAATTAAAAGGAAAAACAAAAAACACAAATACACTAATTTACAGAGCAAAAAGTCATAATCAGAAGTGAAGCCCGGCCAGGTAGTCTCAAGGCAAAGGGCTGGATAAACGGTGCACAGGAGAGCTCATCGCCACTTAGTTTAGTGTAGGAGAAATATTTACAATAATATTATAAACAGAATACTATTGTAACAAGTCTGGGAATGTCAGGGCACAGCTCTCACATTAGGGGCTATAGGATAAGACCCTTTACTTTGGCTCTGGGCTGTCTAGGTACAGAAGTACCCGAGATACTTGGTGAAGGGTCCAGAGGCAGAACACGAGCGGATTTCTGGCACAGAGTCATTGTAGTGATGATCAGGCGGAGAGGCTGTGAGACAAGGGGGTGTGTGCCTGACAACTGGAAGCTTTACATCCAGATGGTCTCCGAGCCCAGGCCAGTTCTCCCAGTATAGCAGCCTACAGGGTCCACCACAAGTTCTACATGCCCGCTACGAGGCACATGGACATTACCTGGATCGCTTCGTGGTAGGGTCCCTCATCACCATGCATTCTCGGATTTCTCCAAATTTGCTAAAATAGTCTCTGAGGCTGTCTGTGCACAAACAGAAGAGATGACAGCCGTCAGCCGTGAAGGGTTAACAGTCCAGCAGCAGCCACCCCCATCCAAAGAGCCCAAATAGCGATAGGGGTCGAATAGAGGACTCAGAAAGGGGGAAGAAAGAGAGAAAGAAAGAAATGAGGAGGAGAGAAGAGGGAGAAGCTGGCAGCAGGGAACAAAGAGCTGGGAGAGGGGCATGGAGCAGCTTACCTGGGGAGGTCTGCCAGCTCAGGCCGCCGATAAACATTTTACTACAGGGGGAAGAAAACACAACACAAGTCAGCACAGATGTCACATCGGCCATTTTGACGTGTAACTTACAAAAGCTTAAAGGGAGAGAAGAGACAAGGGCAGAGATGGGGGGCACAGGGATGCCAGGCAGCAGGAGGAGGCCGGCAGGACCGCCAGGTGTCAGGGCAGAGGATGCCTGTGCCCCTCGGGGTCCCCTGTGCCCACACCCCCATCCTGCCCTCCGCAGGGCACCAGCCCATGCAACTTACCCGGGGTCGTGCTGAGAATCGCTCGGACTCCCGGAGGTGGCCTGGCTCCCATCAGCCTCCATAGCCCCTTCACACACTTACAGGAGAAAATAATAAGAACAAGTAAATAACAAGCGGCAGAAGGCAGCGGAGCGGCACAGGCGGGAGCGGGGCTCATACACGGCGCGGCGGCGGCGGCACTCCAGCACTGGCACCACTGTGTGTCACACACGGAGACAGGCAGCAGCTGAGCTACGAGGAGCCCACAACACAAGATTATTGAGCCGGGAAGGAGCTCGTCACACGTGGGATCAGCTCAGCACTGCTCTGCCTCCTCCTCCTCCTCCCGCCCCCTGTCTCCCAGAGCGCCGGCCGGCCGGGGGCGGGCCCGCAGAACGTGGCCGCTGACGTCACGCTGGCCGGCTCCAGCTTCTGGCCAGTAACAACAATAACAAGGAGGTGCGTGCGGCGCTCCGGAGTGTGGCTGCGCCGGGCTGTCACCTGCTCTGCCCGGTGTGAGGACGGGACAGCTGCCGCCGCCACAGTGCGCTGTATGGGGACCCCGGTATGGTGGCCGCCACTCAGAATGTGGGGGGCAGCCTGAGCCGCCATCCCACCACAGCCCCATACTCTCCAGTGCACCTGCTCTGCCCGGTGTGAGGACGTGACAGCCGCCGCCACCACAGTGCGGTGTATGGGGACCCCGGTATGGTGACCATCACTCAGAATGTGGGGGGCAGCCTGAGCCGGCACCTCACCACAGCCCCATACTGTCCAGTGCACCTGCTCTGCCCGGTGTGAGGACGTGACAGCCGCCACCACAGTGCACTGTATGGGACCCCGGTATGGTGGCCGGCACTCAGAATGTGGGGGACAACCTGACCGGCACCTCACCACAGCCCCATACTGTCCAGTGCACCTGCTCTGCCCGGTGTGAGGACGTGACAGCTGCCACCATAGTGCGCTGTATGGGGACCCCGGTATGGTGACCATCACTCAGAATGTGGGGGGCAGCCTGAGCCGGCACCTCACCACAGCCCTATACTCTCCAGTGCACCTGCTCTGCCCGGTGTGAGGACGTGACAGCTGCCGCCACCACAGTGCGCTGTATGGGGACCCCGGTATGGTGACCATCACTCAGAATGTGGGGAGCAGCCTGAGCCGGCACCTCACCACAGCCCCATACTCTCCAGTGCACCTGGGCTGCCCGGTGTGAGGACGTGACAGCCGCCGCCACCACAGTGCGGTGTATGGGGACCCCGGTATGGTGACCGTCACTCAGAATGTGGGGGGCAGCCTGAGCCGGCACCTCACCACAGCCCCATACTCTCCAGTGCACCTGGGCTGCCCGGTGTGAGGACGTGACAGCCGCCGCCACCACAGTGCGGTGTATGGGGACCCCGGTATGGTGACCGTCACTCAGAATGTGGGGGGCAGCCTGAGCCGGCACCTCACCACAGCCCCATACTCTCCAGTGCACCTGGGCTGCCCGGTGTGAGGACGTGACAGCTGCCGCCACCACAGTGCGGTGTATGGGGACCCCGGTATGGTGACCGTCACTCAGAATGTGGGGGGCAGCCTGACCGGCACCTCACCACAGCCCCATACTCTCCAGTGCACCTGGGCTGCCCGGTGTGAGGACGTGACAGCTGCCGCCACCACAGTGCGCTGTATGGGGACCCCGGTATGGTGGCCGTCACTCAGAATGTGGGGGGCAGCCTGACCGGCACCTCACCACAGCCCCATACTCTCCAGTGCACCTGGGCTGCTCGGTATGAGGACGGGACAGCTGCTACCACCACAGTGCACTGTATGCCCACACAGGTATGGTGCCCCGCCACTCACAATGTGGGGGACAGCCTGAGCCGGCACCTCACCACATATACAGCCCTACACTCTCCAATGCCCCAGGGCTGCCCAATATGAGAACAGGACAGCTGCTACCACCACAGTGCACTGTATGGGCACACCAGTATGGTGCCTCGCCACTCAGAATGTGGGGGACAGCCTGAGCCAGCGCCTCACCACAGCCCTATACTCTGCAGTGCACCTGGGCTGCCTGGTATGAGTACGGGACAGCTGCCGCCAACACAGTGCGCTATATGGGCACATCAGTATGGTGCCCCGCCACTCAGAATGTGGGCGACAGCCTGAGCCGGCACCTCACCACAGATACAGCCCCATACTCTCCAGTGCACCTGCTCTGCCCGTTGTGAGGATGTGATAGCTGCCACCACAGTTTGCTGGATGGGCACACCAGTTTGGTGCCCGTCATTCAGAATTTGAGAGAGACCTTGAGCTGGCACCTCACCACAGCCCCATACTCTCCAGTGTACCTAGGCTGCCTGATTTGAGTACGTGACAGCTGCCGCCACCATAGTGCGCTGTATGGGCACACTAGAATGCTGCCCTTCACCCAGAACATGGGGGACAGCCTGAGCCAGCACCTCACCATAGGTACAGCCTCATACTCTCCACTGCACCACCTTCTCTGCTCGGTGTGAGGATGTGACAGCAGCCACCGCATTGCGTTGTATGGGCCAACGTTATGGTGCCGGCACTAAGAATGTGGCGAACATCCTGAGCCGACACCTCACGACATCTACAGCCCCATACTCTCCAGTACACTTGCTTTTCCCAGTGTGAGGACGTGACAGCTGCCGCCATCACAGTGCACTGTATGGGCACACCAGTATGATGCCCTCGACCCAGAACATTGGGGACATCCTGTGCTAGCACGTCACCATAGGTACAGCCCCATACTCTCCAGTGCACCTTCTCTGCTCGGTGTGAGGATGTGGCAGCTGATACCACAGTGCGTTGTATGGGCACACCATCATGGTGTCGGCACTAAGAATGTGGCAGACATCCTGAACCGACACCTCACAACAGCTACAGCCCTATACTCTCCAGTGCACCTGTTCTTCCCAGTGTGAGGATGTAACAGCTGCCACTACCACAGTGCACTATAAAGGGCACACCAGTATGGTGCTAACCACTTGGAATATGGGGGACAGCATGAGCCGGCACCACAGCCACAGGTACTGCCCCATACTCTCCAGTGCACCTGGGATGTCCGGTGTGAGGACGTGACGGCTGCTGTCACCACAGTATGCTGTATGGGCACACCAGTATGGTGCCTGCTATTCAGAATGGGACAGCCTCAGCCAGCACCTAACCATAGGTACAGCCACATACTCTCCAGTGCAGTTGGGCTTCCAACAGTCCAGAAATTCCAGGATAGTCCCTAAAAATAGTGCACTTTTTACCCCCTCGCCGTAAAAAAAATTTGAGGCAGCCATGATTATTTTGAGGTTGTACAAATTTATCCAGATTCTTCTGACTGTAATTATCATCACCTTACAGTTTACAGTGAATGCTGCTGATTTCTTCATATCAGAATTATGGGCTGTGTACATTTATCACTTATAATGATTTATTATGATATTCCAATGTATCTGTAAAAATGATTGTCTGTGATTTATTATTAAGCTGTCGAGAAAAAGCAAAAGAGTAAAGTTGGCAATCCTGCAGTGTTCCCCATATAGTCTGACTCCACCGGTGCCTAGGAAATGCATTTCTTTACAGTATGGAAGAATTCAATAAAAACAACTAAAGGGTAGTGATATGTGAACACGAACTGTAAAGTTCGGGGTCCATACTGGATACCTAGTGTCAGACCCTGAACAATTTCTCAGGGAACTCTGTGTAACTGTTTGGAATCGTCCACCCGGATAATTAAAAAAATTAAAGAAAAAGAATGAAAATAAGGAATAAAGCAGGAGCTGCTGTAACACCACATCCTGGTTCACTTATTAACCCTCATACATATTCACTGCTTCCCCCATCCACAGTCTCGGTGTCTGTGATTGGTTGCAGTCAGACCGCTCCCCCACCCTGTGTGACACCATCTGTGATTACTTGGAAGTACACATGCTGTCTGCATCCCTATAGTGGTGTAAAAATAAGTAAATACATTGGCATAGGGTCCCCCCATATTTGATACCCCGCACAGATAAACCAGATGGTTACAGGCTGCAGCACCCAGCCGTGCGCTTATCTTGGATGTGTATCAAAGTAAGAGAGACCCCATGTGGCTTTTTAAAATTATTTAAATAATTTTAAAGAAACTGTGTGAGATCCCCCCCCATTTTGATACCCAGCCATGATAAAGCCGACAGCTGGGGGCTGGCATTTTCTGGCTGGGGAGGCCCATGGTTATTGGGCCCCCCACCTAAAAATAGCAGCTTGCAGCTGCCCAGAATTGTAGCTTCCATTAGAAGTGACAATTCCAGCACTTAACCCAGCTCATTCCGATTGCCCTGGTGTGGTGGCTATTTGGGTAGTATAAGTGGTTAATGACAGCTCACAGCTGCCACTAAGCCCTAAATTAGTAATGGAAGGCGTCTATGAGATCCCCTATTACTAATCCTCTAAGTGAAAAGAAATATTAACCCCAAACACCCTGTTCCGACGTAATCCACACGAGGTCCCATGATGATCCCGACTCTGCTACATACTGGTCACAGCGCACAGGCACATTAGAAACATGACTGCCCGCTGTAGCTTCAAGCAGAGACTGACTGAGCTGCAGCTGTGAGCGGTTACGACACTCAGTTTATTTGCGATACAGCTGGAGGTTCCCATGGTACTCCACCTGTGACCGCAGGCTAACTGACCTCAGCTGGTCTAACTGAACTCAGTAACCTTACCTCAGGTGAACTAATTTAGTTCAATGAGACCTGCATCTAATTTCAGAAAATCAATTTTTTTTTTGCCTGGAGATGCTGAAATATCTGCACCAGATTTCTGCACTAAATTTGATATGGCTGAAAACCATACCAAAACGCTGTCAAACAAGTTTTTGGGTTTTGTTTGCCAAGAGATGCAGATTTGGTGCTGAAATTTATACACCAATTTCCCGCACCAAATCTGGATCCTTTTGTAAAAAAAGCATTGCGTTCAGCTGCTTTTTCCTTGCCAAAAGATGCAGATTTGGTGCAGGAATTCGTTGCATAAATTTCAGCACCATATCTGCATGTCTTGGCAAAAAAACTTGGTTTTCTGCCAGGAGATGCAGGTCTTTTTAAACTGAATGAGTTCACCTGAGCTGAGTTTACTGAGTTCAATGAGTTCACTTGAGATTAGTTCACCTGTGGTCATGGGTGGGGTATTGTGGAAACCACCAGCTGTGACTGCAGAAAAACTGAGTGACGTCACAGCTGCAGCTCAGTCAGTCTCTGCCGAAAGCCACAGCGGGCGGTCATGTTTTCTAATGTGCCTGTGCGCTTCAACATCAGTATGTAGCAGAGGCGGGATTGTTGCAGGACCTCATGTGGATTACATCGGAATTGAGTGTTTGGGATTAATAAATTGGAGAAAGAAGGTGAGTTTTTTGTATTTTATTTCAAATAAAGAATTTTTTGGGTGTTTGTTTCTTTTGACTTACAGGATTATTAATGGGGGGGTCTCATTACTAATCTAGGGTGTTGTGAATGTCGTCTGTGTGGGTGCTGTTTTGGAGCTCCCTTTGGTGGCAGGAAATGGTAGTGGAGCTGAGTCTGAGCCTGTGACTCAGACAGGTCTCGGTGTCAATTGGGAATTAAGGAAGTCCTATTGCAGACAAGCCTGATGTATATAGGAGAGCACTTTTTGACTTGCTGGTGCCGGTTATAATTGAATTTTCCTCAGTCTCTGAACCTGGCTTGGAGTTCTGTGCTTCCCTGTTTACCTGAGCAAGACTTCTGCAGATACGTTTTTTAGTTTTTTCCTTGCTTCCTGGTTTACACCTTAGGGTATTTGTTTTTCTTGGTTTTGTTTTGTATCTGTTTTTTTGCAGGTGAAGTTTTGTTTCTCTTGTGTGGTGAACATGGGGGTTCCCCCTTTGCTAGCTCTGCTGCAAGAAAAGGGAGTTTCTCCCTGTCTAACTTGATTATTTGCACTTTTGCATTTTTGTGTTTTTTGGTATTTTGTTCTCCCATTATTTATAAGAGTACCTGACATAGTGGGGGTGAGGTCGTTCGACCTCCAGGGCCATTTTTACTATCAGGAAATTGGTATTTTTATGCAGGGATTTTGTACTGACCACAATCAGTTTCCTTTCCTTTCCTTTGTATCTAGTTAGTCAGGCCTCGCTTTTGCTAAATCTATTTTTTCTATCTGTTTATTGTGTTTTCCTACATCACCGTAATCTTTATATGTCAGGGGCTACTTTTCTGAGGCACGGTAGAATTCATCATTCCTATCTGTGAGACGTAGCTAGTTTCTCAGGCTGTGACGAGGCGTCTAGGTGTTTAGGAACGCTCCACGGCTACTTCTAGTGTGGTCTGATAGTTAGGGGATTGCGGTCAGCCCAGATTCCAACTACTCTTGTTGTTAGTGGTGTTTTTCCACTAATGGGAGTTTTTTGTAATCTTCCACGGTTACCGGATCATAACAGTATAACCGGCCAACAAAAAAGAAAGGTACTCAAAAGTAGGGAAAAATATTTTTTTTTATCTCTATTTATTTTTCCTCTTATTCTTTGGGTACCGTGGAAGATTTTTTGTTGACATGGATACAGAACAGTTGAGGTTCAGGCAATTTCAGCTTATCTTTAGACAGACTCCTGTTTTAGAACCTAAAATTCCTGTTCCTGAATTGTTCTCGGGAGATAGGTCTAAATTTATGAACTTTAAAAATAATTGTAAATTGTTTTTTGCCTTAAAACCCAAGTCCTCAGGATGCCCTGTGCAGCAGGTTAAGATTGTCATCTCTTTGTTGCGCGGTGACCTTTAGGACTGGGCCTTTTCATTGGCTCCTGATGATCCAATTCTTACTACTGTGGATTCCTTTTTTCAGGTCCTGGGATTATTGTATGATGAACCCAATGTTATTGATCAAGCGGAGAGAGCCTTGCTGGCTTTGATCCAAGGTTAGGAGTCCACTGAAATTTTTTGTCAGAAATTCAGAAAGTGGGCGGTCCTTACTAAATGGAATGATGATGCTCTTGCAGCACTTTTTTGTAAGGCTCTCGAGGATGCAGTGAAGGATGTTATGGTGGGATTTCCTATTCCTTCTGATCTCGATGCCTCTATGACTTTAGCCATTCAGATTGACAGGCGTTTACGCGAGAGCAAGACGATGCGTGCTGATGTATTGCTTGCGGAACAGTTTTTAGAGCCTATGCAGTGTGGTAGGGTCATCTCTAATGCTGAGTGGCACGGTTTTAGATGGAAAAATAAGTTGTGTTTCTATTGTGGTGACGTGTCTCACACTATTTCTGTCTGCCCTAAATGAGTAAAGAGAATTGCTCGTTCATTTACTGTGGGTACTGTGCAACTTAAATTCCTTTTGTCCGTCTCTTTGGTTTGCTCCTTATCCTCATTTTTGGCTATGGCCTTTCTTGATTCAGGGGCCGCCCTGAACTTGATAGATTTTGGTTTTGCTAAGAATTGTGGTTTTCCTATGGTACTTTACAAACTCCTATTCCTTTAAGGGGCATTGATGCTACTCCCTTAGCTGAAAATAAACCCCAGTATTAGACCCAGGTAACTATGAAGGTTGCGCCAGCCCATCAGGAGGATTGTACATTTTTAGTATTAAGGCCCAGTCACACTAAACAACTTACCAGCGATCCCAACAATGATACAACCTGATAGGGATCGCTGGTAAGTTGCTAGGAGGTCGCTGGTGAGATGTCACACTAAGCGACGCTCCAGCGATCCCACCAGCAACTTTACCAGCGTCTGCCGCTCTCACACTGCCAGTGCCGGCTCCCTGTTCCCTGCACACAGCCACAGTACACATCGGGTTAATTACTCGATGTGTAGTCTGGCTATGTGTGCAGAGAGCAGGGAGCCGGTACTGACAGCTGAGAGCGGCGGACGCTGGTAACGAAGGTAAATATCGGGTAACCAAGGGAAGGGCTTCTTGGTTACCCGATGTTTACCGTGGTTACCAGTGTCCACAGAAGCAGGCTCCTGCTGCCTGCACATTTAGTTGTTGCTCTGTCGCTGTCACACACAGCGATGTGTGCTTCACAGCGGGAGAGCAACAACTAAAAAATGGCCCAGGACATTCAGCAACAACCAACGACCTCACAGCAGGGGCCAGGTTGTTGCTGGATGTCACACTAAGAAACATCGCTAGCAAGTTGTGCATCAGCAGCGATGTTGCTAGCGATGTTGCTTAGTGTGACGGTACCTTAACACAACTTTTACAATATTTTAGTACTGGGATTCCCTTGGCTGCAAAGCCATAATCCAGTTCTTGATTGGAGATCCTTATCTGTGGTTAGTTGGGGATGTCAATGTGTGCATAATGATCTTTCTGTGTTGTCCATTTCCCCTCCGCCGCATGATGTACCTGAATATTTGTCAGATTTTCTTGACGTGTTTAATTAGACTGGTTCTGATTCTTCCCCCCCCCCCCCCCACAGGGAATGTGATTGTGCCATTGAATTAGTGCCAGGTTGTAAATTTCCTAAGGGACAGATCTTCAATCTATCTATTCCCAAACATGATGCTATGAGAACCTATATTAAGGAGTCATTGGAGAAAGGTCATAGTAAACCATCCTCGTCACCTATGGGTGCCCTTTTATTCTTTCTGTCCAAGAAGAATGGGTCGTTGAGACCTTGTATTGACTATCGTCTTCCTAATAAAATCACTATTAAATATCAGTATCCATTACCCTTGATGTCAGACCTGTTTTCCAGAGTAAAGAGCTAAGTGGTTTCCGAAACGATCTTAGGGGAGCGTACAATCTCATTCGAATTAAGGAGGGTGATGAATGAAAGACGGTCTTTAATACCCCTGAGGGGCATTTTGAGTACCTGGTGATGCCTTTTGGAGCTCACTAATGCCCCCTCCATCTTTCAATCATTCATGATTTTCGGGATCTAATTGGCAATTTTCTGATTCTCTATTTGGATGATATTTTGATTTTTTTCTGATAATTGGGATGCTCATGTTCAGTAGGTTCGGAAAGTTTTTCAAATACTTAGGGAAAATTCATTGTACGTTAAGGGATCAAAATGTCTCTTTGGCGTGCAGAAAAATTCCGTTATGGGTTTATTTTGTCCCTGGCTTCTATTGAAATGGATCCAGTCAAGGTTCAGGCCATTCATGACTGAGTTCAGCCAACCTCTTTGAAATCCCTTCCATAAATTTTGGGCTTTGCCAATTTCTATTGTAAATATATAGGCAATTTCTCTAGTGTGGTTAAGCCTTTGACTGTTTTGACCAAAAAGGAAGCTGATGTTGAGAATTGGACTTCAGATGCAATTATGGCCTTCCAGGAGCCTAAAAAGAGGTTTGCTTCTGCCTCAGTCCTGCAGAAACCTGATGTTTCTCTTCCATTTCAAGTGGAGATAGATGCCTCAGAGATTGGAGCAGGTGCAGTTTTGTCTCAAAGAGATCCTAGTACCTCCAAGCTTAAACCTTGTGCGTTCTTCTCTTGGAAGTTTTCTCCATCTGAACGAAATTATGATGTTGGTAATCGGGAATTATTGGCAATCAAGTGGGCCTTTGAGGAATAGAGACACTGGCTGGAGGGGGCGAGACATCAAATTGTGGTGAGCGCTCACTGATCATAAGAATCTGACCTATCTTGAATCTGCCAAGAGACTGAATCCTAGGCAGGCTAGGTGTGCTGTATTTTTTACATGTTTCAATTCTATGGTCTCTTTTCTTCTGGGCACTAAGAATATTAAAGGCTGATGCTCTCTCTAGGGGTTTCTTTGCTGATTCTCTCAATGTTGCAGAGCTATCTAACATCCTGAAAGAAGGTGAGGTCCTCTCCGCTATTTCACCCGATTTAAGGTTAGCACTTGAGAGATTCAGGGGGACAAACCTGAGAGATGTTCCGTGGGGAAGCTTTATGTTCCTGATCAATGGAGGACTAGAGTTATGTCCGAGATTCATTGTTCTGTATTGGCTGGTCAGCCTGGGATTTTTGGTACTACCCTGTCTTATATTTTTTTTTGCCCTGAAAAAAAGCGCTAGGTCTTATTTTCGGGGGGGGGGAGAAGGTGTCTAAGGGTATGTGCGCACGTTGCTTTTTACCTGCTTTTTACCTGCTTTTTTGCTGCTTTTTCTTCTGCGCTGTTAAATGCCAAAATGGATGTGTTCTTCTATTCAAGCAAAGTCTATGGGAATTTGGGTTTCTTGTTCACACTATGTTGTTCAAAATGCTGCCTTTTTGTGGCAGAACTTTGGTCAAAAACTCAGCTTTGCAGTGCAAAACCCAAATGGCAAAAACAATTGACATGTTGCTTCTTTGAAAAGCTGAGTTTTTGACCAAAGTTCTGCCACAAAAAGGCAGCATTTTGAACAACATAGTGTGAACAAGAAACCCAAATTCCCATAGACTTTGCTTGAATAGAAGAACACATCCATTTTGGCATTAAACAGCGCAGAAGAAAAAGCAGCAAAAAAGCAGGTAAAAAGCAGGTAAAAAGCAACGTGCGCACATACCCTTATTCTCGAGGAGACATGGTTGGGGGCAAGTTTACCCTGCCACAAAAAGCAGACTCCCCCCCATCCCAGGATCGTCATACTTACCAGCGTCTGTATGGCTCCCAGATCCTCCTGTGATCTCCCAGCAGGTACGCTGCATGCCTCCCCTGCGTCTGGCTGACATCAGATCTCACACACACACATATACACACACACACACACATCACATTCCACATCATGTCTCCCTGTGATCTCCCTGCAGCTGTGCTCCCCTGCGTCTGGCCGACACTCACACATCAGAACAGTCACACATCAGACAGCACACACACACACATCACTTCTCCCTGTGCCCGTCTGTGGGCGGTCCCAGCAGCTGTGCTGCCCGCCTTCCTCCTCTGCCTCCTGCCGACACTCACAAATCCAATCGCATATATTCACACACACACACATACACTCACACATCAGACAGCATACACGCACACATCCGATCGCATACACTCACACACACACTCACGATATCGCACATACGCGCTCACATACTCATAACATCCAGCGATACTACATGCTTCCGGCCATGTGATCCTCGGCAGGTCCTGGAAGATCATTGCATGCACAGTATCACCGCCGAGAAGCAAGCGATATCGCTGAATGTTGTGAGTGTTTGGATGCGATCTGTAGTGTGTGTGTGTGTGTGTGTGTGTGATCTGATGTGTGTGTGTGTGTGCGCGTGTGTGTGTGTTCCGCCGCAGGACCTTGATGCGCTCATTTGCTCCCGGTCGGCGTCTTGTAACTATGATCGGGGATCTTCTTTCTTCTGTCTTCTCTCTTCTGGGGATGCCCGCTGTCTATAATGAAGTGTCCTGCAGTGTCTTTAACTTTTTCACCGCTGCATGACACTTCATTATTGACCGCGGCTAGGTCTTATTTTCAGGGGATGTCTTATATTAAAGCTTTCCTGAAAACTCCTGGGAGGTCTTATTTTCGGGGAAACACGGTAGGGATCTTGTGAGTAGGTCTTTTTGGTGGCCTTCTTTGTCTCAGGATGTTAGGAATTTCGTGCAATCTTGTGGGATTTGTTCCATTTCCAAGCCTTGTGCATTTTCCAGTGAGTTGTTGTTGCCATTACCTGTGCCTAAGAGACCCTGGACTCATATTGCTATGGATTTTATTTTGGATCTTCCTATCTCTCAAAGGATGATGGTTATTTGGGTTAGTTGTGATAGATTCTCTAAGATGGTCCATTTGGTACCATTACCGAACTTGCCGTCTTTTTCAGAGTTGGTGCACTTGTTTTTTCAACAGGTGGTTCGTTTACATGGTATTCCTGAGACTATTGTGTCAGACAGAGGAGTTCAGTTTATGTCCAGATTTTGGAGAACATTTTGTTCTAGATTAGGCATTGAGCTGTCTTTTTCTTCTGCTTTTCATCCCCAGACCAATGGCCAGACTGAGAGAGCTAATCAGACCTTGGAAACATATTTGAGATCTTTTGTATCTGCTGATTGAGATGACTGGGTTTCTTTTTTGCCCTTGGCAGAGTTTGCTCTCAATAATAGAGTGAGCTCTGCTACTTTGATGTCTTCTTTTTTCTGCAATTTTGGATTTTATCCTAGGTTCTCTTCAGGTAGATTGAGGCTTTGGCCTGCCCAGGAGTTGATTCTGTGGTGGAGAGAATGCAGCAGATTTAGGCTCAAGTAGTGGACAAATTGTTTCAGTCCCAGGAGAATGCTCAAAGGTTTGCCAACCGACGTAGGACAACTGGTCCCCGGTTTAAAGTGGGGGACATGGTTTGGTTGTCCTCCAGGAATGTTCCTATGAGAGTTTCCTCGCATAAATTTAAGCCTAGATTTATTGGGCCCTATAAGATTACGGAGATTATTAATCCCGTATCTTTACGTTTGGCTCTTCCTGAGTCATTTAAAATTCACAATGTTTTTCATAAGTGTTTGTTGAAGAAACATGTAGAGCCAGTAGTTCCCATGGCGGCACCCCCGGATCCTGTGTTGGTAGAAAAGGATCTGGAGTATGAGGTAGAGAAAATTTTGGATTCCAATCTTAATAGACGAAAACTCCAGTTTCTTCTTAAGTGGAAGGGTTATGGTCAGGAGGACAATTCTTGGGTCTTTGCTTCTGACATTCACGCTAACAGATTGGTTTGTGCCTTCCATCATGCCCATCCTGACAGACCCGGTGGTTCTGGCGAGGGTTCTGTGTCCCCCTCCTCAAGGGGGGGGTACTGTTGTGAATGTCGTATGTGTTGGTGCTGTTTTGGAGCTCCCTCTGGTGGCCAGGAATGGTAGTGGAGCTGAGTCTAAGCTGAGTCTAAGCCTGTGACTCAGACACGTGTCAGCGTTAATTGGGAATTAAGGAAGTCCTATTGCAGACAAGCCTTGTGTATATAGCAGAGCACTTTTTGCCTTGCTGGTGCTGGTTATAATTGAAGTTTCCTCAGTCTCTGAACCTGGCTTGGAGTTCTGTCCTTCCCTGTTTCCCTGAGCAAGACTTCTGCAGATAAGTTTGTTAGTTTTTTCCTTGCTTCCTAGTTTATACCTTAGGGTGTTTGTTTTTCTTGGTTTTGTTTTGTATCTGTTTTTTTGCAGGTGAAGTTTTGTTTCTCTTGTGTGGTGAACATGGGGGTTCCCCCTTTGCTAGCTCTGCTACAAGAAAAAGGAGTTTTTCCCTGTCAAACTTGATTATTTGTACTTTTGTATTTTTGTGGGGTTTTTTGGTATTTTGTTCTCCCATTGTTTACAAGAGTACTTGATATAGTGGGGGGTGAGGTCCAGGACCATTTTTACTATCAGGAGATTGGTATTTTTATGCAGGGATTTTGTACTGACCACAATCAGTTTCCTTTCCTTTCTTTTGTATCTAGTTAGTCGGATTTCGCTTTTGCTAAATCTATTTTTCCTATCTGTGTATCGTGTTTTCCTACATCACCGTAATCTTTATATGTCGGGGGCTGTCTACTTCTTTGGGGACTTTTCTGAGGCAAGGTAGAATTCCTCATTTCTGTCTGTGAGGCGTAGCTAGTGTCTCAGGCTGTGACGAGGCGTCTAGGTGTTGAGGAACTCTCCACGGTCGGCTACTTCTAGTGTGGTCTGATAGGGGATTGCGGTCAGCCCAGGTTCCAACTACTCTTGTTGTTCTTGGCGTTTTTCCACTAATGAGAGTTTTTTGTAATCTACCATGGTTATCGGAACATAACACTAGGGCTTAGTTGCAGCTGTGAACTGTCATTAACCCCTTATATTAGCCCAATTGCCACCGCTCCAGGGCAATCAGGATGAGCCAGGTAAAGTGCCAGAAATGTCACATCTAATAGATGCAACAATTCTGGGTGGCTGCAGGATTCTCGTTTTAGGCTGGTGAGGCCCAATAAATGAGGGAGAGAGTTATGGCAGACTTGTGTATAACCCTATGGAGTCTTTTATCCAGGAACTCAGAGGTATTTTATTGACCGCTAAGACCAATGGCCTGATTGATAAGAAGGAGTTTGATTTTCTTCTCCCCAGGTTCCCAGTCACTCCCGCTTTCTATTGCCTACCGAAGGTACAGAAAGGCACTAAACCGCTGAAAGGGAGACCAATTGTGTCAGGTGTTGGGGGTTTGACTCAGAACCTGGGGATTTATTTGGATAAACTCCTTAGACTGTTTGTGCTCTCTCTGAATTCCTATTTAAGAGATACCACCGATCTTTTGAAGAAACTTGAGGGCGTGTCTGTTGAGGATGATGTCATACTTGCGAGCATCGACGTGGAATCTCTATATTCTTCTACCAGGCATGAAGTGGGTCTGAGGGCTGTGCGGCATTTCCTCAACGGGAGAGGTAGACAATATAGTGAGCATAATTCTTTCTTGATGAAGATTCTTGAGTTCTGTCTAACACGTAACATCTTCCTTTTTGGAGACCGACTCTACCACCAGCTCAGGGGCACTGTGATGGGCAGCCCTTGTGCGCCATCATATGCTAATTTGCTCCTGGGCTGGTGGGAGGAGACTATAATTTTTGGAGATGAGTCTGTTCTGCCCACTGATAAGATCTTAATGTGGTGCAGATACATTGATGACGTGTTTTTATTGTGGAGAGGCTCAGAATCTGACCTAGCTGCGTTTGTAGCAGGGCTCAACATAAATGATCTTGGTTTACACTTTACGTTTGAGGGTAATCCTTCCAGTCTGCCCTTTTTGGATGTCCTGATAGAGAAAAGCGCAGGGGGTTATTTGGCCACTAGTACCTACCGTAAACCAACAGCAACAAATTCACTGCTGAGATGGGAGAGTGGACACCCCCTTGCCCTGAAAAAGGGCATCCCACGGGGACAATTTTCTAGGATTAGAAGGAACTGCTCAAGTGAAGAGAAGTGTGCCGCACAATCCAATGATCTGGAAAATCGCTTTCATGAGAGAGGTTATCCACATAGGATTATCAGTGAAGCTCGCAGGGTGACGGACCAGGTCGAAAGGTCTACTTTACTGTATCCTCCACCTAAGGAGACTGACGAGGCAAGTGAGATCATTCGGTTTGTCACCACTTTTAACAACGGAGCTGGGGCAGTGAGGGAGGAGGATACTGGAGAAACACTGGCCAATTCTCCAAATGGATGGGGATATAATGAACTTCATTTCAGCAAGACCTAGCATCACGTTTAGGAAAGCTAGATTCCTACAAGATCGGCTTGTACACAGTCACTTTGTGGATAACAGAAAGGTCGACAATGGATGGCTTAAGAGTAACATCAAGGGATGTTTCTGCCGTAGTGGCTGTGTCGCGTGCAAAGCATTAAAAACTGGTAGAAAATTCCTAAGCAATGTAACAAGGAAAGAATATGACATCCGTTGGTTCATCAACTGTCGTACCAAGGGTGTCATATATAAAGCAACATGTCGGTGTGGCCTCGAGTACATAGGGAAGACCAAAAGGGAGTTTAGGAGAAGGATTGGTGAGCACCTAAGGGATTTTAGGCTCAAAAATGACACCCCGCTGGCACGGCACGTTAATGCCATACATTGTGGAGATTTGGACTGTATTTTCTTTCAGGGCATTGACATGATCCCTCCACTTAGACGGGGTGGGGACTGGAATAAGAGGATCCTTCAGCGTGAGGCTGAATGGATCTTAAGGCGGGCTTTGCACGCTGCGACATCGGTAACAATGTGTTACCGATGCTGCAGCGATAGTCCCGCCCCCGTCGCACGTTCGATATATAGTGAAAGCTGCCGTAGCGATTATTATCGCTACGGCAGCTTTACACGCACATACCTGTCGTGCGATGTCCCTCTGGCCGGCGACCCGCCTCCTTCCTTAGGGGGCGGGTCGTGCGGCGTCACAGTGACGTCACACGGCAGGCGGCCAATTGAAGCGGAGGGGCGGAGATGAGCAGGATGTAAACATCCCGCCCACCTCCGTCCTTCTCATTGCAGCCGGCGGCAGGTAAGTTGGAGTTCCTCGCTCCTGCGGCTTCATACACAGCGATGTGTGCTGCCGCAGGAGCGAGGAACAACATCGCACCTGTCGCTGCACAGGCATTATGGAAATGTCGGAGGCTGCAGCGATGATACGATAACGACGCTTTTGCGCTCGTTCATCGTATCATCTAGGATTTACACACTACGACATCGCAAGTGACGCCGGATGTGCGTCACTTTCGATTTGACCCCACCGACATCGCACCTGCGATGTCGTAGTGTGCAAAGCCCGCCTTAGATTGAAAACTGTCAGCCCCCATGGTCTAAATGAAACCCTTTCTTTCGCACCCTTTTTGTAATTTTGAGGTTAGTGGTAGTTAGGAGGGTCAGCCGCCACATGAGCAGGGGCGCCACACACCGTCTGTCTAGGGTGGCAACCTCTGCTGTTCGGTAGGGGTCAGTCTTTTTCTAGCCAGGCGTAGTGGTGGTGGTATTAGTAGGGCTCCTCTTCCACTACCTCTTGGTCTTTCTACCCCCTATGTCAGGTCCCTATTCTAGGGCCTTTTCTCCAGTGTTCTCCTCCTCCTCCTCCTTAAAAGTCTACAAAATACCCCCTTCCCTAGGAATGGTTCTCCCAGTGCCACCAAAATGTTCTGTACCTTCCTTCTCTTATCTCCTCTTTTGCTAACTATGAATCTCTGTGGGTCTCTGGGCCTTGGTAATTCGCCATATATCTGGTATCTTTTGTGAGTGGCACCTTTTTTTCTGCCTTCTTGCATATTCGGCTCTAAGTCATTAGAACCGATGCAGCTCTATGTGCAGATTGCATACTGTATCAAGCGCTGCGATAGACTGGCGTTCATGGGTTAAAGCCCTCCTGCACTGTGTGAGGAGGCGTGACGATTCGCATTCCTCATTACCTTCTGTGGTAGTGAGTATCTGTGCATGCGCTGGCAACGTCACATTCAGTGACGTGTGCGCTTCAAGCGTGCGTTCCACTGTGCGTCCCGGAAGAGAGGGGCGGCGTGGATGCAGCGTCACATGCAGGCAGCTGATTAAGGATTTAAAGATGGCGGGCGCAGCATAGCGGTGCACAGTGTTTTGAAAGTCCCACTGCTGCCGCCTGGTGGGTCCTTGTCAGCTATTTTCCTAGCAGTTTGCTGGGTAATACGATCCTTGTTTTCAGTACCTTAATTGTTTTGTTTATTTGTTTTCAGCATGTCCTGCCAAGTCCGTGTGAACCTAGGACTGGTGCGTGTTAAACTCCCCTGACGAATACTAAATGTAGGAAACGCGTCGGGAGAACGGGGACACCAGGACCTCATTTCCTATTAAGGGGACCATATGCTTAGTCCACGCAAGGACCATTGGGACGCCCTGAGTGCTATGAGGATCCTTTAGAGTGAAGGTGGAGGGATCGTTTCTGGGTGAGACCGTTCCACCTTTTCTTTATATAAAAAACAGTGATTTATTGTGACCCAGTGGTACTGAGGTGGTCCATATTTTGTTGGTAGCTGCCCTGTTTTTGCAGATTTACAGTGGTCAGCTCACCAGACTGTTATCATATAAGAAGTGATCTTCTGGCCGTTTGAACCCCCCCCTTTTACATGCAGAGGGGAACTGTGTGTTGGTTTGGCTATTTTAAGATAACATTTTATTTGAGGTTGGGATCTCCGGCTTCTTTTAAGGAATATATTAAAAGTTAAGTTTTATTTCTTGTACCCCGGCTGACTATTCTATTAATTGATGTGGTACTTTACCAGTGGCTAATTCTATAAATCTATTTTTCCTATCTGTGTATCGTGTTTTCCTACTTCACCGTAATCTTTATATGTCGGGGGCTGTCTACTTCTTTGGGGACTTTTTGAGGCAAGGTAGAATTCCTCATTTCTGTCTGTGAGGCGTAGCTAGTGTCTCAGGCTGTGACGAGGCATCTAGGTGTTGAGGAACTCTCCACGGTCGGCTACTTCTAGTGTGGTCTGATAGGGGATTGCGGTCAGCCCAGGTTCCAACTACTCTTGTTGTTCTTGGCGTTTTTCCACTAATGAGAGTTTTTTGTAATCTACCATGGTTATCGGAACATAACACTAGGGCTTAGTTGCAGCTGTGAACTGTCATTAACCCCTTATATTAGCCCAATTGCCACCGCTCCAGGGCAATCAGGATGAGCCAGGTAAAGTGCCAGAAATGTCACATCTAATAGATGCGACAATTCTGGGTGGCTGCAGGATTCTCGTTTTAGGCTGGTGAGGCCCAATAACCATGGCCCTCCAGCAAGTCCACAGTTGTTGATTATATGATGGCTGGGTATCAAAATTGGGAGCACTGCACACCATTTTTAAAAATTATTTATTTACAGTTAGGTCCAGAAATATTTGGACAGTGACACAAGTTTTGTTATTTTAGCTGTTTACAAAAACATGTTCAGAAATACAATTATATATATAATATGGGCTGAAAGTGCACACTCCCAGCTGCAATATGAGAGTTTTCACATCCAAATCGGAGAAAGGGTTTAGGAATCATAGCTCTGTAATGCATAGCCTCCTCTTTTTCAAGGGACCAAAAGTAATTGGACAAGGGACTCTAAGGGCTGCAATTAACTCTGAAGGCGTCTTCCTCGTTAACCTGTAATCAATGAAGTACTTAAAAGGTCTGGGGTTGATTACAGGTGTGTGGTTTTGCATTTGGAAGCTGTTGCTGTGACCAGACAACATGTGGTCTAAGGAACTCTCAATTGAGGTGAAGCAGAACATCCTGAGGCTGAAAAAAAGAAAAAATCCATCAGAGAGATAGCAGACATGCTTGGAGTAGCAAAATCAACAGTCGGGTACATTCTGAGAAAAAAGGAATTGACTGGTGAGCTTGGGAACTCAAAAAGGCCTGGGCGTCCACGGATGACAACAGTGGTGGATGATCGCCGCATACTTTCTTTGGTGAAGAAGAACCCGTTCACAACATCAACTGAAGTCCAGAACACTCTCAGTGAAGTAGGTGTATCTGTCTCTAAGTCAACAGTAAAGAGAAGACTCCATGAAAGTAAATACAAAGGGTTCACATCTAGATGCAAACCATTCATCAATTCCAAAAATAGACAGGCCAGAGTTAAATTTGCTGAAAAACACCTCATGAAGCCAGCTCAGTTCTGGAAAAGTATTCTATGGACAGATGAGACAAAGATCAACCTGTACCAGAATGATGGGAAGAAAAAAGTTTGGAGAAGAAAGGGAACGGAACATGATCCAAGGCACACCACATCCTCTGTAAAACATGGTGGAGGCAACGTGATGGCATGGGCATGCATGGCTTTCAATGGCACTGGGTCACTTGTGTTTATTGATGACATAACAGCAGACAAGAGTAGCCGGATGAATTCTGAAGTGTACCGGGATATACTTTCAGCCCAGATTCAGCCAAATGCCGCAAAGTTGATCGGACGGCGCTTCATAGTACAGATGGACAATGACCCCAAGCATACAGCCAAAGCTACCCAGGAATTCATGAGTGCAAAAAAGTGGAACATTCTGCAATGGCCAAGTCAATCACCAGATCTTAACCCAATTGAGCATGCATTTCACTTGCTCAAATCCAGACTTAAGACGGAAAGACCCACAAACAAGCAAGACCTGAAGGCTGCGGCTGTAAAGGCCTGGCAAAGCATTAAGAAGGAGGAAACCCAGCGTTTGGTGATGTCCATGGGTTCCAGACTTAAGGCAGTGATTGCCTCCAAAGGATTCGCAACAAAATATTGAAAATAAAAATATTTTGTTTGGGTTTGGTTTATTTGTCCAATTACTTTTGACCTCCTAAAATGTGGAGTGTTTGTAAAGAAATGTGTACAATTCCTACAATTTCTATCAGATATTTTTGTTCAAACCTTCAAATTAAACGTTACAATCTGCACTTGAATTCTGTTGTAGAGGTTTCATTTCAAATCCCATGTGGTGGCATGCAGAGCCCAACTCGCGAAAATTGTGTCACTGTCCAAATATTTCTGGACCTAACTGTAGATAATTTAAAAAAGCTGTATAGGGTCTCTCTTATTTTGACAAACATCCAAGATAAGCACATGGATGGGGGCTGCAGCCTGTAGCCGTCTACTTTATCTGCTCCAGGTATCACAATATGGAGGGACTCTACTCCAATTTATTTATTTTTAAACCACTATAGGTAAGCAAACAGCATATGTGATTCCAACTAATCACAGACACTGTCATACAGGGTGGGGGTGCGGTCTGACTGCAAACAAAATCACAGATGCTGGCACTGATGGTGCGCGGGGAGGCAGCGAATATGTACGAGTGTTAATGAGCAAACCTGGAAGTAGAGTTACAGCCGTGCGGGAGACTCGGTAAGTATAACGCTCCGGCTCTCTTCCCTCTACCAAGGAAAACATGGGTTATTCTAAATCGTATCAGAACCAACTTTGGCATCTGTGCAGATTTTATGCATAAGTGGGGAAAATTTGACTCTCCAACCTGTGAGTGGGGAGAAGATCGTCAAACTATCTAGCACATTGTTGAGGAGTGCCCCCTGAGATCCTACCATAGTGACAAGAATGATTTCTATACTGTAAATGATAATGCTATTGCATGCATAGAAAGTCTTGATATTCGACTTTGATTTTTATCTTTTTGATATTTTTCAAATCATTGTCTATTGTCTGGTGTTTATTTTTAAATGATGGTAAGGTATACGTTCATACGATTAAATAAATATGGAATGCCACAACCAAATAAGAGTAAACCATACATGTTTATAATGAGAAAGACAGTCTCTGATTCATGCTGCCTGTGGTTTTTGGTTGTTTTTGTGAAATGAAAGCTTAACATCTCCAACCCCCAGTGATCAGCTATCATTGCCAGGAGCAATGCTTGGACAGGTTAGTTGTGTCACAGTAGAGGCCGCTCTTAAATAGCATCTCTCACTTTTGGCTCATTTGGGAGGATCATCTGGACAGGGGTTGTCTTTGAGTGTCTTTAACTTTATGAACACATCTTGTAACTATGTGTGAGATATCAACTCTATGAGATGTGACACTTAAGGGCCATTTACACGCTGCGACATCGCTAACGATATATCGTCGGGGTCACGGTGGTTGTGACGCACATCCGGCAGCGTTAGCGACATCGCAGCGTGTGACAGCTAGAAGCGACGAGAAACGATCGGAAAAACGGCAAAAATCGTTTATCGTTGCCACATCGCTCCTTTTCCAAATGTCGTTGCTGTTGCTTGCCGCTGGTTGTTCGTCGCTGTGTGTGACACCGCAGGAACGACGAACATTTCCTTACCTGCATCCTCCAGCAATGAGGAAGGAAGGAGGTGGGCGGCATGTTCCGGCTGCTCATCTCCGCCTCTCCTCTGCTATTGGGCGGCCGCTTAGTGACGTCACTGTGACGCTGAACACACCTCCCCCTTAAAGGAGGGATTGTTTGGCGGTCACAGTGACGTCGCTGACAAGGTATGTGCGTGTGACGCTGCCGTAGCGATAATGTTCGCTACGGCAGCGATCACCACATGTCGCACGTACGACGGGGGCAGGTGCTATCACGCATGACATCAGTAGCAACCACTAGCGATGTCGCAGCGTGTAAAGCACCCTTTAGGGTATATGAGAAAGCTAGGTCGCAATCTTTTGGGGAACGGTAATGATAACCATGTTAGATTCTGTTCCTACTAACATCAAAGCCTCCATCAGAATTTCATTGAATTTAATAGGAAGAATAGCAGCATGCAAAACAATAAAGACTAGCTTGGTATATTCTTCTTGCTTTATCATTTGTCTAACCTACACCTCTCTCCTGTGTATAGTTAGGTTGTAGATGGCTATTCTTGTAGAAGCTACTTCACCTTTTTTAAACTTAGGCACGTGTTTAATGTTTTCATACCTTGGGACCTTACCTATCTCAACATCTTTCCTTATTATGGGTTATAATGTTCAGCAATATCCCTCTGGTTGCTAAGGAAGTATGAGGAACAACTCAACAGCTTTTCAGGCAGCCAGGTCCGAGTTGGGGTCTGCTAGTGTTGCAGCCTATGTAGGTGCCACCAGGGACTTCCAACTAGCAATATTAGTCTGTACAAGAACTAGTTGGGTCAGGTGCAATAGTTTAGAGATAGGCTTTGTTGGATATCTCATTTGCAGGCCGTGTTAGATATCTCATTATACTTATGTTTTATTACACCTATGCCATGTACAGTAGACCCTCTGTGCCCCTATTTTATATATATATACAGTAGCGTGTTGCTATGGCATACCGGAACACACAACCATCTGAAAAATGTGTATGCAGTAAATTTCATGCACTAGAATTGTTCAACTTGGACTAAACAAAAATTATTGTTGTCTTATTGGTCAAAATAGCTGCAAGTTTAAAGAGTTAACTCTCTACAAAAAAACCCTGAATCCCCTAGCTAGGATGGATGATATATGGAAATCTCCTTAAGGCCCTGTGCGCACTTCCTGGTTTTTGCCGCGGATTTCCTGCGGATTTGCTGCATGTTTCGCTGCAGAAAATGTTCATAACATCTCTGCAGTGATTCACCAGCAAATCCTATGGGGAAAAAAATGCTGTGCGCACTATGCGGATTTTGACAACTGCATGGGAATCCTGCAGCAAAAACAATTGCATGTCACTTCTTTTCCGCAGGTACCTGCTGTTTCGAGGGCTGGCAGATCAATTACCCTCTGACTCTGGGTTGGCGGAGGATTGATTCCCGGTATCTGGCCAGATGCTGCTACCCATATAAAGTTTATGGGGAAAAGAATCTGGCCCAAAGGGGTAGGAGCAAGCGCTTCATACTCACCGATGACCAGGAGGCTGTCACACTGCTCCCGCGGCGGCTCTTTCATTTTCCAGAGGCGGCTCATTATTCCATCTCGTATTCACTCCTTCCCTGCTCACCGGTGGCTGTGATTGGTTGCAGGCAGACACATCCCCACGCTGAGTGACAACTGTCTCAGTGCAACCAATCACAGCCGCCAGTGGGCGGGTCTATAGCGTACAGTAAAATAAATAAATAATTAAAAAAAACGGCGTGCGGTCCCCCCCAATTTTGATAACCAGCCAGGATAAAGCCTCACAGCTGGGGGCTGGTATTCTCAGGCTGGGGAGCCCCACCTTATGAGGAGCCCCCCGGCCTAAAAATATCAGCCAGCAGCCACCCGGAATTGCCGCATCCATTAGATGCGACAGTCCCGGACTTTTCCCTGCTCTTCCCGTTGCCGTGATGCGGTGGCAATTGGAGTAATGAAGGAGTTAATGGCAGCAGCCCATAGCTGCCACTAAGTCCTAGTTTAGTGATGGCAGGCGTCTATATGACACCCCCTCATCACTAAACTGTAAGTGAAAGTAAATAAGCACAGACACCTCAAAAATTCTTTATTTGAAATAAAAGACAAAAAGCCCCCTCTTTCACCACTTTATTAACCCCTAATAACAGCCTCCAGGTCCGACGTAATCCACAAGATGTCCCACGACGCTTCCAGCTCTGCTACACCTTGCACTCACAGTGAGGCCCATAGACCATGACTTCTCACTGTGAGGGTCAGTACGCAAGTGAAGTGAGCCGCCGTGATCAGCGGTGACATCACTGATGTGCTTTGCAGTGACAGGTGGAGGACTCCAGCGGTCACTGCACATCGGCTGACTGAAATCACCGCTGATCTTATACTCACCTTCTCCTGCGAGGCTGCCTCCGGACACTGCTCTCCTGCTTCCAGGCCGGCTCATGCATATGTAGTTATGCAGTGCACAGCTGACCCGCAAACAGCACAGCGCCAGAGACAGCCGCGCGGGACAAAAGTACGGCCCGGAGACTTCAGCACCACGGACAGTAGGAGCGGGGAGAATTGTGAAATCCCACAGGGAACAACCTGCGGCAATTCCGCACCAAATCCGCACCAATACACAACATACCGCATGCGGATTTCGGTGCAGATTTTTTGCGTTTTTTTTTCCCGCAGGTGCGGAAATCTTTAAGAGCCTGCAGAATTTTCTTAAGAAAATTCCATTTTCTAGTGTGCGCAGGGCCTTAGGCTATGTGCGCACGTACATGCTGAAATTTCTGCAGCGATTTGGCAGTTCATGTGTGCCTCAAATCGCTGCAGAAACTGCGTAATGGATGCAGTGTGTTTGCAGAATAGATGCCGATTTCATGCGCTATGGATGCTGCCTCTCCCATAGACAAAGTGGGAGCAGCATCCAAAGCGCACGAAAGAAGTGACATGCTGGATTTTTAAACGCAGAGACTTTGTCAGACTTTTGACACTCAAATCGCTGCGTTCAAAAAAGCATTGTGCGCACGGATTATGCACAGTCTTCATAGATTGTGCAGGGGACGCAGGACATATGGAATTTACACTGCATTGCTAAACTCAGCATAAATGCATGAAATTACGCTACGAGCGCACATAGCCTAAAGGTCCTTTTCACACATGCATATAAAAAAACCTACGTGTATCCCTTGTCATCAGTGTTTTCCATCAAATGTATCCTCCGTGTGTTATCTATGTCATCCGTATGCCATCCAATTTTTTTCCGATCGGGCTAAAGAAAAGGATTTTACAAAGCTTTTCCTATACTTTTATTGTTAAACATATATAGCACACAGATGCCATCGGTGTGCTGTGTACATGTTTACAGGGATCCATAGACTTGTATTAGCTCTTGTAATCCATGCTGCCGAAAAAATATTGATGTCTCCGTGTAGTTCACACTGTCCATGTGAAACCACGGACATGTGAGCAGCTCCATATGTTATAATGGGTACGTGTGCTATCCATGAAAAAGCAGATGCACATGTACCAGAGACTCGTACGTGTGAAGGGAGCTTTCACACTTGCGTTGAACGGCATCCGTCACAATGTGTTGTGTGACGCATGTGACGGATGCGTTGTAAATAGTGTGATATAAAGGCAACGGATTCCTGTGAAATAACGCATTGCATTAAGCCGAGAGAGAGAGCGATCCCCCATCATCACTGCACACACCCCGGCACTACTGCTCCTATCATCACCGCACACACCCCTGGCACTACCGCCCCCATCATCACTGCACACACCCCGGCACTACCGCTCCCATCATCCCTGCACACACCCCGGGACTACCGCTCCCATCACCGCATACACCCCGGCACTACCACCCCCATCATCACTTCACACACCCTGGCACTACCGCCCGATCATTACTGCACTCACCCCGGCACTACCGCACTCATCATCACCACACACACCGGCACTATAGCCCCCCATCATCATCACTGCACACACCCCGACACTACTGCACCCATCATCACCGCACATACTCTGGCACTACCGCACCCATCATCATCACTGCTCTCACTCCGGCACTACTGCACCCATCATCACCGCACAAACACAGGCACTACCGCACCCATCATCATCAATGCACTCACCACGTCACTACCGCACTCATCATCACCGCATACATCGGCACTACCGCCCCCATCATCATCACTGCACTCACCCCGGCACTACCGCCCCCATCATCATCACTGCACTCACCCCGGCACTACCGCACTCATCATCACTGCACACACTGGCACTACCGCCCCCATCATCACTGCAAACACCCCGGCACTACCACCACCATCATCATCACTGCACACACCCCGGCACTACCGCCCTCATCATCATCACTGCACTCACCCCGGGACTACTGCACCCATCATCACCGCACACCCCGGGACTACCGCTCCCATCACCGCATACACCCCGGCACTACCACCCCCATCATCACTTCACACACCCCGGCACTACCGCCCGATCATCACTGCACTCACCCCGGCACTATCGCACTCATCATCACCGCATACACCCTGGCACTACCACCCCCATCATCACTGCACACACCCCGGCACTACCGCACCCATCATCACTTCACATACACCAGCACTACCGCACCCATCATCACCGCACACACGCAGGCACTACCGCACTCATCATCACCGCACACACACAGGCATTACCTCAGTGATGTCCCTGCTGACAGCGCGATTCACTTCAGTGGCTGCCTGGAGCTGACAGAGAGCGGCGGTGTTCTACGGCCGCTCCTGTCAGCTTCATGTAGCAGAGCTGGATGCGTCGCGGGACCTCGTGTGGATTACGCCGGAGGGGTATTTGAAGATTAATAAAGGGGTGAAAGAGGGGTTTTTTTTATCTTTTATTCCAAATAAAGTATTTTTTCAGGTGTATGTGTTTATTTACTTTCACTTACAGGTTAATCACTTAGTGGCAGCTATGGGCTGTTGCCATTAACTCCTTATTACCTTGATTGCCACCGCACCAGGGCAATTCGGGATGAGCCAGGTAGAGTCCCGGGACTGTCGCATCTAATGGATGCGGCAATTCCGGGCAGCTGCTGGCTGATATTTTTTGGCTGGGGGGCTCCCCGTAACGTGGGGCTCCCCATCCTGAGAATACCAGCCTTCAGCTGTGTGACTTTACCTTGGCTGGTATCAAAATTAGGGGGGACTGCTCGCCGTTTTTTTAATTATTTATGGTACTGCACGTATATAGACATGCCCACCGGCGGCTGTGATTGGTTGCAGTGAGACAGCTGTCACTCAGCGTGGGGGCGGGTCTGACTGCAACCAATCATGGACGCCGGGTGGCGGGGAAAGCAGTGAATACTAGATGGAATAATGAGCGGCCGGCATTTTCAAAAGAGGAAAAGCCGCCGGAGCTTTGTGACAACTGTGCAGCGTCGCGCCCGTGATCGGTGAGTATGAGAGAGGGGGTGAGAGGGGGTGAGAGAGGGGATAGAGACCAGGAGTGATTTTAAACGATTTAGATCGTTCTGCTGGACATGCTGAGCATGCTCAGTAGAACGTGACGGAATCCGTCAGCGGATTCCGCCGCTTAGAGCATAGTGGCGGAATCCACCACCATAGATAATCATTAGACACCTTGACGGATGCCAACGGAATCTGTCAAGGTGCCTTATTTAAACGACCCAAAAAACGCTACAGGTAGCGTTCCCTCCGCCTGACGCTGCGTCAAAATAATGACGCAGCGTCGTCCAGCGGATGCAACGCAGACACTTGCATTACAGTGCGTCGTCAATACAAGACTATGGAGAATAGCGCGGTGCGTTAACGGACTGCGCTATTCTCCATAGCGGCGGATGGCACTGAACGCAAGTGTGAAAGCGGCCTTACATGGTTAAAAATGTACCAGTATTCTGTATGAAATAGAGTCCAAGCTCTTTGCTGGAGGCAAGGGAATTGTTATCTTGATTTTGCTTATTCGTCCCCCATTAGGATACATTGAAAATTAATTTGCTAGGTTTAGGAATCAATTCTAGGAAATAATGCATGAGAAAAATAGGTGAATCAATTCTTCCATTCTGTACTATAGACGAGCAATCAACAAAATGTTCTCTATTTTACCATTCAGATGCTCTATAGGATCAGCCTTTCCTTGCACAGTCAGTACTTTTATGGCTCAAATTCATCATTGTTTCTTTAAGTGACTTTTCTTTTTGTCTTCTGGTATTCATTGCTGTTTTTTGCATCAAATTACTCCAAGTAGCGCATGTGAATTGATGATTTTTCCGCAAAATCAAAGATTTTTTTTCCTTTTCTGTATCTTTAAAGTTAAAGCTGTACAATCCTCTAATGGATTTTGTAGGTGTGGGATAATCCCCAAGCACCCTTTATCCTTTTCCCTTTACAAGGCCTTATACAGTATAGACCAAAAGTTTGGACACACCTTCTCATCTCTAGAACAACTGTTAAGAGGAGACTTTGTGCAGCAGGCCTTTAGGTAAAATAGCTGCTAGGAAACCACTGCTAAGGACAGGCAACAAGCAGAAGAGACTTGTTTGGGCTAAAAAACACAAGGAATGGACATTAGACCAGTGGAAAGCTGTGCTTTGGTCTGATGAGCGCAAATTTGAGATCTTTGGATCCAACCACCATGTCTTTGTAGAAAAGGTGAACGGAAGGACTCTACATGCCTGGTTCCCACCGTGAAGCATGGAGGAGGAGGTGTGATGGTGTGGGGGTGCTTTGCTGGTGACACTGTTGGGGATTTATTCAAAATTGAAGGCATACTGAACCAGCATGGCTACCACAGCATCTTGCAGCGGCGTGCTATTCCATCCGGTTTGCGTTTAGTTGAACCATCATTTATTTTTCAACAGGACAATGACCCCAAATACACCTCCAGGCTGTGTAAGGGCTATTTGACTAAGAAGGAGAGTGATGGGGTGCTCCGCCAGATGACCTGGTCTCCACAGTCATCAGACCTGAACCCAATTCAGATGGTTTGGGGTGAGCTGGACCGCAGAGTGAAGGCAAAAGGGCCAACAAGTGCTAAGCATCTCTGGGAACTCCTTCAAGACTGTTGGAAAACCATTTCCAGTGACTACCTCTTGAAGCTCATCAAGAGAATGCCAAGAGTGTGCAAAGTAGTAATGAAAGCAAAAGGTGGCTACTTTGAAGAACCTAGAATAGAAGACATATTTTCAGTTGTTTCACACTTTTTTAAGTATTTCATTCCACATGTTTTAATTCATAGTTTTGATGCCTTCAATGTGAATCTACAATTTTCAGAGTCATGAAAATAAAGAAAACGCTTTGAATGAGAAGGTGTGTCCAAACTTTTGGTCTGTACTGTAGCTAAAATGTAAAATAAAATTAATTCTGCTGCTTTGTGTGGGCTGCTAACAGCAACTTGTGATGAGTTAATTGCCTAACATATCCCTTGTGCACACAAGTGCTAGGAAGACTCACTTTGTTACATCAATTATGTGGCAAAAAGATACTTGGGTAGTATAAAATTTTATACTTAGCTGCTCCAATGGCCAGTTCAGTATCCAAAAGTCAAACTATCCATTTTTTTCATGCAAAGTGTACACTTGAATCTTTCTCTGTGTAGTCTATGAAATGCCAATAGATTTAATGTTTTTACCAATATGACATACAATTTGGATATATTAGAACACTCAAGCATTCTCATTTCATTAACTGGCGAGGTGCACTCCACTTTTCAGATGTGCCTGATTTATTAAGAGGTTGCCGCCGCTTAATAATGCAGTCCCCTCTGCCTCTGGCACGCTGATTGATGAATCGGGGCCTAATGCGGGCGTCACACGGTACGATATATTGGGCGATATGTCGGCGGGGTCATGTCATAAGTGACGCACATCCGGCATCGTTTGATATATCGTAGCGTGTGACAGCTACGAGCGATGGTAAATGAGCAAAAATACTCACCTTATCGTTGCTCGTTGACACGTCGCTCATTTTCCAAAAAGTCTTTCTTCTGTGTGCCGGTTGTTCATCGTTCCCGGGGCAGCACACGTCGCTCCATGTGACACCCCGGGAACGATGAACACAGCTTTCCTGCGTCCCGCCGGCAATGCTGAAGGAAGTAGGTGGGCGGGATGTTTACGTCCCGCTCATCTCCGCCCCTCCGCTTCTATTGGCCGGCGGCTGTGTGACGTCGCTGTGACGCCGAACGTCCCTCCCCCTTCAGGAAGAGGATGTTCGCCACCCACAGCGAGGTCGTCTAGGAGATAAGTGCGTGTGACAGGGGGTTAACGACTTTGTGTGCCTTGGGCAACTAATTGCCCGTGACGCACAAACGACGGGGGCGGGTACGATCGCTCGTACGATCGCACGATAGATCATCCGGTGTCACGCCCGCATGTGTTTTAGAATCTTCCATCTACAAAATTTTGTTTTCATGGATACCAATTTGTGGTATATACATCTTTTTAATCACTTTGTATTACAATCTTTGGGAGGCAAAATTAAGCAAACACTTCATTTCTCTATTCATTAGAATTTTTTTAAATACCATTCCTCTGTTATGGTTCCCGTTTCTGGGGATCTGCCTGTCTCCTTATCCTTTGCTGTGGTCTGGCTATGTTATTCTCTTCCAGGTCTGTGTGGCGCTGGAGACTATGTTCTGATTTCATGCTACTGAGCATGTGCGAGCGCTGGAGACTAAGTCCTATCTTGGAGCCATTGCACATGTGCGGGTGACATCATCGCGGACACGTGGTCACATGTCTCTGACACCTTCTAAGCCGATTGGCCGCTGCTCATGTGCTTATTACGCTTTGCTCTGTGATAGGCCAGCGTGACGTCATTGCTGACATTCTCGCAGCGGATTGGCTGGTGTCCTCCATCTTGGATGAGGCACAGAGTCTATATAAGACCCTGACGCACGCGGCTCGGCGCTCAGTCCTCTTGGTTCCTGCATAGGAGTAGACGCTCTGTGCATGTCCCTTGCGGCACCTATTGTCTATCTAGGTGAGCGTTATCGGTAGGGTAATGCTCTTGTACCTTGCAGCTTATGCTGTGGTCCGTATCCTCGCACCTTGGTGGAGCGGACATAGGCAGGTGCTTGCTGCACATGGTCTGACTGGGCCTTGTGGTTCTACTCTGAGGTGAGCGCTATCGGTAGGGTAGCGCTCCTGTACCTTTCAGCCGTACTGTTGTCCGTGTTCTCGCACCTTAGTGGAGCGGACATAGGTAGGTTAGGTGGTCGTTGCCTTCTAGGGTAATGCTCCACTACGCTGCCTCCTGCAGCAGTCCGTATCCTCGCACACTAGGGGAGCGGTCATAGGCAGGAGTTTCAAGCTAGCACCATTGCTGCTGTCCGTATCCTTGCACCACAAGTGGAGCGGACATAGGTAGGTGCCATATTGCACACACTACAGCTAGTCTCTGTGACTGTTAACTGAGACAGGTGCTTTCACGCTCACAGAGTGTGAGACTTCTTTGCACTTTTATGTTGTATTCCTCACTCTTTTGCATTTCCACTCCTATGTTATGCTAATAAGGTAGTCGCTCTGACTTAAACAGTATACGCCGCTATTGGCCTTGGTGGACCCTGACTGTCGGATAGCCTTCCATTCCCTTATTATCCGACAGACCCCATAGCATTCTCTTTATGTATAAATTTCATGTTATATTCATTCTGAGTGTCAATACAATCATTATAATACCACATTTTTCTGGAAAAAAATGACTTAAAAAACATTTTTTAGGGGGGGTCATCATATTCTCATAGTCACAACTTTTTTTAATTTTTCTATAGATGAAGTTGTGCGAAGGCTTTGTGTTTGCAGGACAAGCTGTAATTTTTACTGGTATTATGTTTGAGCAAAAGTGACTTTTTTGATAGCTTTTTCATTAATGTTTTTGGTAAGAAACATGAACAAAAATAAAATAATCTAAACAAATAAAAATAATTTTGTAGTTCGCTGTAAAATACAATTGGCAAGTTTACTAATTCCACGAATTCCGTGATACCCAATTTATATTATTTTTTTTACGTTATACCACTTTTGCACAAGCAAACATTTTTTTTGTCATATTGTGAGAGCCATAACATTTTAATTTTTCCCAGCACAGAGTTGTGTGATTTCTTGTATTTTTTCATAACGAGTTTTTATTAGTTATTATTGCCCACGCACTGTCACTTCAGATGTAGCAGAGCTGGATTTGTTGTGGGACCTCATGTGGATTACGTTAGACCTGGGTGTTTTTTTGGGTTAATAAAGGAATGAAAGTGGGTGTGTTTTTTTTTAATTTTATTTGAAATAAAGGATTTTTGGTGTTTGTGTTTATTTCTTTTTAATTACAGATTAGTAATGGGGGGGGGGTCTCATAGATACCTCCCATTATTAATCTAGGGTTTAGTGGCATCTGTGAGCTGTTATTGCCTCCTTATTACCCCGATTGCCACTGCACCAGGGCAATCGGGATGAGCCAGGTAAAATTCCGGGATTGTCTCATCTAAAAAATGCGACAATCTCGGTGCTTGCGGGCTGCTTTTTTTAGGCTGGGGGGTCCCAAAAACTGTGAGTGCAACTAACCTGAGTGACATCACCACTGATTGCTGAGGCTCAGTCTCTGCCTGACGTTACAGCGAGTGGTCATGTTCTATGGCCACCCTCTGTCACATCAGATGTTGCAGAGCCGAGATCTTCGTGGGACCTCGTGTAGATTGTGAGACCTTAAGGGGTATTTTGGGGGTTAATAAAAGGGCGAAAGAGGGTGTTTTTTGTCTTTTATTTCAAATAAAGGATTTTTTAGGTGTTTGTGTTTAATTCTTTCACTTAGAGATTAGTAATGGGGGGTCTCATAGACTCTTTCCATTACTAATCTGGGGCTTAGTGGCAAATGTGAGTTGACATTAACCCCGTTATTTGCTTAATTGCCACTGCACCAGGGCACTCGGGAAGAGCTACGTAACGTTCTGGGATTGTCGCACATAATGTATGCGGCAATCCTGGGTGGCTGCCCTGTAACTGTTGAACTATGTGCTATTTTGTTTTGTTTTTATTGTTTGTACATGCCTCTGCTTAATTCTAAAGTCCTGTGGAATATGTTGGCGCAATATAAATAAACTTTTATTGCTATTAGACACTGCTACATAGTATAACATTGGAGTGAGTGCGATCCAAAAAACCAATGGATAGCACTCGTTGTACACTAGTTACATGCCAGTGAGAGCGTATCCTTAATAAGGTAAATTTTAAACACAGATTTCACCCTTTAAGTGGGACTAACATAAACGCTAAAAAATTTTGAAAAAAAAAAAAAAGTATGAAAAAAATAAAACTTAATAAGTTCGAATGAACCCTCTATCCCCCAATACAAATAAAGATATTAAGAACAATGTAAAAATACCACATGTGTATTGTTTACATTGTTTTTAAAATCTATTTTTAACCGCAGCAGTTAAAGTCTTATTTATCAAAATATAAAAATACCACAATGACACAAAAATTTGCAGCAAGAACTGATCAAAGTGTAATATTTACACCAGAATGGTATCAATAAAAATGTTTTGCCCTCCAAAAATAAGCCCTCACACAGCTCCATAGACCAAAAACTGTAAGCGTTACTACTCTCAGAACATGGTGACACAATCAAACATGTTTTGTTTCCAAATTTGTGATTTTTTTCTCCACTAAAATAAAAACAAAAGATGGACAAGTTTGATATTGCTCTAGTGATGAGGATAATCACATTGCCATATTATTTATAACATATGCAAGAAAATACAAGCCATTTTGTATTCTATAGAAACCATCTTGTCTTACAACTGAATGATGTCATGTCATGGCTCAGCTAATGTGGCGCCCTGGACTAGCCAGGTCGTCACAGATAACACACAAACACCCCCACCCCTAGGACAGCAACATTAGTCAAACACAAAACCCTTGTTGCCTCCCTCCAGTGTCTGATGTCCACACCAGGTGGGGGCATGGCCAAGGTGGTTGGCCCCACCCACCCAGGAGTTCACAGGCCTGGAGGCGGGAAAAGTGGGAGTTCAGTTTGGGAGGTTGAGGAGTGAGGAGTAAACACTTGGGTGTCTGGGTTGGAGCCCAGGCACTGACAGCAAGGTTGGCAGACGGTGGTGGTCGTCTGCAGGAGTGGTGGAATGACGCGGAACCGCAGGACCGGGGTTGGGCGTTGGCCCGCCGGTACCGACCGGGGATGGAAGTGAAGCCAGCACACACAGGCAGTGCCATCGGACCCCGACCAGGCTTGGTGCCGCCGATAACAGTCAAATCCGAATGTGACTGGAACCCCAGGGGTTTCCTAACAGCAAAAGTCCCGATTGAAGGCAACCGTCCACACCGTGAGGGTATACAGCCACCGCCAACGGCTAGAGACCCAAGGGCCAGTGCCTGCGGGCAAACGGGCTCCTCCGGCATCCACACACCGGGGAGCGGACTACCGTTGGGAATCCATCATAGTCGAACAAGAACACTAAGGTGCAGGGAGAGACAGCCACCATCACTTGTCCAGGGAGAGATACAGCAGCCGGCTGCGGGACCCATCCATCCAGCCGTTTGGTTTACCGGAGACTTTGTGCCTCATTAGCTGAGTGAGTACACCTGCGCCATCCGGCGCTGCGCCGCGCTGTCCCTGCGACCCTGCACCTCACCGACCCTGCAGAGCCATCACATCACCGGGCCCCGGGACCAACAAACCCTACCCACGGAGGGGGTAAACAACATCCTAGCTGCTCCCCACCATCGCTCCCGGGATCCCCGTCACCAGCAGTGGTGGTGCCCATCTTCACCACGACCCGTGGGTGGCGTCACGGACTAAATCCCCCAACCAAATCACTCCTTCCCCTTTCACTCACGGGCGAGGAGCGCTGCTCGAGTCCCCGGATCCGGCCCACCGCTCGAGCCACCGAGCAGCAGCAGCAGGGCCGGACCCGAGCGTTAGTGAGTGCAGCGGCGTTTCCTCCTCCGCCCGCGACAACTTGGCGTCTGCGAACAGGAACGAACCGATCTACCTACCGGTAGAAGTGCGCCTTGCAATCTTCGCCATCGGCGTCTGGCCGAAAATTTTGAAGCGCCGCCATCTTTGGCGCGAAAATCTCCCGCTCAAGCGCCTTCTCCGAGCAGGGAAGGCGTGAAAACGAAGCCCCGCCCCCAACAAGCAAGAGGGCTGAAGAGAACCAAGGGGGGACGGGAAGAAGATGTCTGCGTCCGACAGAGCTGTTGGAGGAGTGGCGGTCGCAGCCGCCGCCGCACCCGTAATTGGAAGCGGGATAACCCATGGTCCGGCCGCAGGAGCGGGGAGGCCGCGGGTCCAGCGGTCACCCAGGTGATGCCGTTCTCCTTGCCCTATGTGCCCGGTGCTACCTGGCTACTGCAGTACGATGGGAAGCCTGATTCTTTGCAGGTGTTCCGGAAAAAGATTAGCCCGGTCCTCGATTTATATCCCTTGGCTGATAGGCAGCGGTCGTGCTAGGGCAGCTAACCGGCGCGGCTGAGCAGGAGGCGGAGACCTGGACCGACGCGGACCGGGCCTCAGTGACTACCATTTTCGAGAAACTACAAATCGCTTTTGAGACCCGCACAGAAGCGGAGCTGCGGATGCAGTTTTATCAGTGCTGACAACGGCCTGTGGACAATGTGAGACTACGCCCTGCGCCTGCAAGCAGCCCTCCATACACTGAAGTGGGTGGGTACTATTAATGCTGCGGACAGTAATAAGATGCTGGTGGAACAATTCCTGCAAGGGCTGGGGTCCGTGGAAGACCGCAAGCAGCTGCGGCTGTGGGCCTTAGAACACCCCAATCTGGACTTCGCAGTGCTGAAAGAGCGGGCCATCAAGGCCCTGCAGGCCCCAATGCCAGATGCTCCTGAGGCGGCTTCCTGGCCGGCTGAGACTGCTCCTATCACGGTGGCACCTCCACCCCCGGCTCTACCGGCCCCTGCAGCACCCATCGGGATGATGGAGGAACTAGCGGCCCAGGTCCGCCGCATGGATGGAGATTTAGCCAAGATCCTCGCCGCACTCCAGCTTCCGACGAGAGTCAAGCCCCCAGGAGGGATCCAGCTCGCCGACAGCCCGGAGGACGTCCCCTGGATGAAGCGGAGAAGGGCCAATGACTCACGGTATGGGCCTCCTATTTGTTACAGGTGCAGCAAGCCTGGCCACTACTCTAGGAGGTGCCCGTTAAACAAGCAACCCCTGGGGCCAAGGGCCAATCCTCAGGAGTACACACCAACGGCCCCCCCGATTGGCGAGACCGGTACGTCGGAGCTCGCCCCATCATCCCCCTGGCAGTGGACGGTGTCCCGCTCATGGCCCTCTTGGACACAGGATCACAGGTAACCACTATACCATATAACCTGTATCAGCAGTATTGGGGCACTGACGAACTTGCCCCCTCTGATGATAGCCTGACCCTTATCGCAGCCAATGGATCCCCGCTAACCCAGGTGGGATAAAAGCAAGTGACCCTGACTGTGGGGCGTGCGGAGTTAAAGAATCAAGGGATGATTGTGGTAATGAACGAACCCAGTGATCATACCCCGAAAGTAATCTTGGGGACCAATGTAATGGAGCATTGTATGAGTGAGGTGCTGAATCTGTTGCAGCAGTTGGCCGCCACAGCAGGAGGGGGCCGACAGGGCTGTGCAGCGTGAGATCCGGGCCCTTCTGTATCGGCAGCAAGTGAGCTTGACTGGCGGAGAGATTGGTGGAGTGAGGGTGATGGATGTGGCCCCCTTGGTAGTGCCACCCCGAAGTGAGATGATGATCTAGTGCAGGGCAGCAGTAGGCCCCCCTGGGGCGCGACTACCCGGCGATGGTGGAACCTATGCCTTCTGAACACTGGCCCACGGTGATGGCAGCCAGAGGGGTGGTTGATATTAAAAAGGGGAGAGTGCCTGTAAGAGTGCTGAAGAGAACCAAGGGGGGGCGGGTGAAGGTCTGCCTAATGTAGCCGAGGCTATAGAAGTGGAGACGCCAGGACTCTGCAAAATACCCCGTTCCTGGAGGCCGAGAAAGCAAGATGTCCGTCCCGTACCGCAGGCCCACGCCCGCAACAGCGGCGTGGGTGGAAGCTCGGGTGGCGCAGTTAAGCCACAGGTTGCAGACCCGGCTCCAGCTCCTAGTGCAAGAATGAGAGGCTGGAATGGTGGAAGTGGTTATGACCGTGCAGGCCCATGAGGCGAAAGCAGAGTCGGAGGAGCGGGTGAGTGACCTACGCCCCTGTGTCCTGGAGGAACTGGTCGCTGCGGCCGAGGGGCCCGGTCTGCCGTCGCTCAGCCTGCTGCGTTCCCCGCTGCCCGTATTGGTCGGTGCCACCCCGCTGGTCGGCCCGCTGCTCTCAAACCCAACAACAGACGACATCGCTCCCGCCTGCGAAGATCCACCTGCAGGCGCTGCCCGAGGACAACAGCTCGCCCGGCCAGCACCGACTCCGCTCCCCTGGAGGGTGCCTGCTCCCCAAAGGGAGTTATCTGACCCGGAAGCGGCCGCATCCGAAGAGGCCCCGGCAGTCCGCGCGGCCGGTCCCGAGGTGGAAGATAACCCACCTCAAGCCCAGAAAGCCACGCTGACCGCCCTCAAGCTCCAAGCCTCGGCTGAGACTGCGGAGGGTTGCCGCTGTAAGGTGCCGGTCGTAGCCCGCATCAGGGGGTATACGCTGGGCCCAACCCCCACGCTCGAGGAGCCGCCATGTTGGGAACGGCAGCCGAACCTGATGGGGCAAGAAACAGAGGCCCGGGAGAAAGAGAAGGCTGCCATCCTGGCCCGCACTGTACAGGCGAAGGACGCCCTCCGGGGAGCCTCTCCCGAAGCTCGGGGCCCGATCTTTGAAGGCCAAGTCCTGCAGTTCTACCCCGACGGGGATGGGGGTTTATTCATGAGCCCCACCTGGTGGTCGAGGTGTTTTTCTCCTGGCGAGATGTGCACAGCCAGCTGCCCCTGGGCCATCCAGAGCATGACCTCTGTGCCGGTGATTTGGTCACTTACACCTGCCACCTGGGAGAGAGAGGCTGGTTCGCCCTGGATGTTCAGAGAAGGGTGAGCCATGATGACCTCGAGCAGCCCCAGTCACCTCCTCCACCGTACAGTCCCAAGGCGGGCCCGGAAGAAGTGAGTGGCGACAGTGACCAGAAGTAGTGGCAGCGGCTCACTGTTGCATACCGTTGTCCCCGTTGGGACCCTCAGCAGTTTTGAATGAATCAGCAAAAATCAACCGAGTTTCACCTGATTGTCTTCAGTGATTACCCCGGCCGTTGCCGGCAAGTTGTCCCCGGAGGGACATTATGTGTTTAAAATATGCATGAGAAACTGCTCATGGACAAGGCCGAGAACTTGCAGGCCACCCACGAACTTGTGGGCTTGTAAATAAGTTGAGGGTTGATTTTCCGTCGGTGCCACCTCCGGAGAGGCAGATTGGAGGAAGGGCCCCACCACCAGGACCGGTGGCCATCCTCCGGGGGTCAGGGTTCTCCAAGGACGTGGGGTCCCCTGAAGTGACAGCCGGGTGCGAGATACCGTACCCGTTCCCGCTCGGGCAGCCTGAACCTGGACTGGGGTCAAGGGGTGCTGCCCACTTCTTAGGGGCAGCATCAGGGCTAGGTTGCTTGGGTGGGAGAGCAGAAGACATCCGTCTGTCCGTCATTATTAAAACTGTTTTATATGTGCAATGTTTGAAGTGACCTGACAAAAATGCTTACGTTTGATATGTTCATATGTTATTTATATTTTCCAGTTATGAAAAATAAAAACGGTGATGGACGGGCAGCCCGCGGACGGACTGCATTTTACCAAGGGGGAATGTGGTGCCCTGGACTAGCCAGGTCGTCACAGATAACACACAAACACCCCCACCCCTAGGACAGTAACATTAGTCAAACACAAAACCCTTGTTGCCTCCCTCCAGTGTCTGATGTCCACATCAGGTGGGGGCGGGGCCAAGGCGGTTGGCCCCACCCACTAAGGAATTCACAGGCCTGGAGGCGGGAAAAGTGGGAGTTCAGTTTGGGAGGTTGAGGAGTGAAGAGTAAACACTTGGGTGTCTGGGTTGGAGCCCAGGCACTGACAGCAAGGTTGGCAGACGGTGGTGGGCGTCTGCAGGAGTGGTGGAACGACGCGGAACCGTAGGACCGGGGTTGGGCGTTGGCCCGCCGGTACCGACCGGGGATGGAAGTGAAGCCAGCACACACAGGCAGTGCCATCGGACCCCGACCAGGCTTGGTGCCGCCGATAACAGTCAAATCCGAATGTGACTGGAACCCCAGGGGTTTCCTAACAGCAAAAGTCCCGATTGAAGGCAACCGTCCACACCGTGAGGGTATACAGCCACCGCCAATGGCTAGAGACCCAAGGGCCAGCGCCTGCGGGCAAACGGGCTCCTCCGGCATCCACACACCGGGGAGCGGACTACCGTTGGGAATCCATCATGGTCGAACAAGAACACTAAGGTGCAGGGAGAGACAGCCACCATCACCTGTCCAGGGAGAGATACAGCAGCTGGCTGCGGGACCCGTCCATCCAGCCATTTGGTTTACCGGAGACTTTGTGCCTCATTTGCTGAGTGAGTACACCTGCGCCATCCGGCGCTGCGTCGCGCTGTCCCTGCAACCCTGCACCTCACCGGCCCTGCAGAGCCATCACATCACCGGGCCCCGGGACCACCAACCCCTACTCACGGAGGGGGTAAACAACACCCTAGCTGCTCACCACCATCGCTCCCGGGATCCCCGTCACCAGCAGTGGTGGTGCCCATCTTCACCACGACCCGTGGGTGGCGTCACGGACTAAATCCCCCAACCAAATCACTCCTTCCCCTTTCACTCACGGGCGAGGAGCGCCGCTCGAGTCCCCGGATCCGGCCCACCACTCGAGCCACCGAGCAGCAGCAGCGTCGGACCCGAGCGTTAGTGAGCGCAGCGGCTTCCCCTCCTCCGCCCGCGACACTAACACTGATGGGTGGGGAAGTTTCACATTTCTACACACACCCCATGCGGCTCTTATTGGTGCATGGTAATTTCTTTGTTTGGGATACTATATAGTATAAGCTGGTCAAATGATGTAATAAACCAGAAACTGTCAATACACCATGCTTGTCTGTGCTGTATTGATTTCTCCAAGCGCTTGTCAAACAAATTTTATTAATTTGGAGATCCAAGGGCATAGAAGGAGTGAATTTCGCTCACAGATACAATGTATGTTGTAATTTTTTTAAAACAATATCAGAATTGCATTTTTTTTGCAATTTCACCACTCTTGGATTTTTTCCCCATTTTCCAGTACTATATGTGGTAAAATGAATGGAATCATTCAAATAATACAACTCCTTCCATAAAAGACAAAACCTCATACATCTATATGGACAGAAAAATAAAAATTATGACTTTTGGAAAAGGGGAGAAGAAAACAAAAAGGCAAAAGAGAAATTGAACATGTCATGAAGGAGTTGAAAGATCAAAAGTAAATGAAGCAATAGCTTACGCCTTGCACACAATACATACAATTCTACGTTTTTCTTTTCTAAAAGTGTTGTTCCTTTACATATTATATATAGATATATATATAAAAAGAAAGCAATATTTTGGAACTGTAGGAGACAGAAAATGAAAATGTAATATTTGCACTATAATGTGTTTATTGTTATAATTCATGACGTGAGTTTAAAAAATAACAGTGTCATTAATTAATCAATGGATGCTAGAGGTTAAGGCACATTAAGATGTATCTAGTCTGTGCAGATAAGTAAACAAAGATGTGAGATCTGTAGCCCTCTGGGTGCTAGGATAACTTGATGCATAATGAACAAGAACATTTCAAAGAATGGAAGAGAAGAGGAAAAAATAAAATGAGAAAAAAAGGGAAAATAAAAAATGAAGTGGGGGAAGGTAATCGAGTTGGAGTAAAAATTCTATGTGTCGATGATAACCAAAACAAAAATTCTGCTTTGATTAAAGGATTTGTCCAGGCTTGGGATAAAAGTCTGTACTCACTCTATGTCACTTGATTCCCTGACATTCATGACAACATGTGGACTAGACTTATCTGGCTTCTCTCAATTCCGGCTTCTTCAATTGAGAAGAGCCGAACAAGTCTAGTCGGCATGAGACCGCAAGTATGTACGGTTAAATCACATACATTTAGTCATGCGAATGCCAACTAGCATAAGGGATACTAGTGAATCTTGACATAATCATCACATAGAGTGACTAGACTTTTGTCACAAACCTGGACAGTCCCTTTCATTTTGTATTTTCACATTACGTAAAATTCTTCTGGTAGTTAGCTCTAAATCTCCTTTTATTTTATTTTTAAAATTTAAATAGTGAAATAGTGAAATTCTGGCTGCTTGACAGTACTATTTAAGGAAGACAATTTGAAGACTTCTATTATTTAGAACTTAAAGTTAAATGTGTAATACCTTAGCGCAAATGACATTTATGAACATTAGTGCTGGGGTCACCTTGTGTGGAGCAGTTTCAGGAGCTGAGCTCCCTCCACACGATGTAGATGCCGGCTGTGTTAAATAGACAGCATCTGTCTCCAGTAGCGGAGAGCCATTTAGATGCCACTGTTAAACTCGGCAGTGGGATTTAACTGGCCCCCTGCAGTGTAATCACAGAATACAGATGGGCTACTATTACGTCTCTACCATTGTGGTACTTGTATAAAGCTCAGTCACAGGCTGACCTTCTTAGGAGGCTATGGAATTGCAGTATACACTGTGTGCAGAATTATTAGGTCAGTTGTGTTTTAGAGCAATTTTTTATTATTGATCAATAACTATGTTCTCAATCAACCCAAAAGACTCATAAATATCAAAGATTAATATTTTTGGAAGTTGGAATGTTTTTTTTTTTAGATTTGGCTACCTTAGGGGGATATCTGTTTGTGCAGGTAACTACTACTATGCAGAATTATTAGGCAACTTAATAAAAACCAAATATATTCCCATCTCACTTGTTTATTTTCACAAGTTAAACCAATATAAATGCACAAAATTTAGAAATAAACATTTCTGACATGCAAAAACAAAACCCCAAAAAATTAGCCACCTTTCTTTATGATGACACTCAACAGCCTAACATCCATAGATTCTGTCAGTTGCTTGATCTGCTTACAATCAACATTGCGGGCAGCAGCCACCACAGCTTCCCAGACACTGTTCCGAGAGGTTTACTGTTTTCCCTCCCTGTAGATCTTACATTTTATGAGGGACCATAGGTTCTCTATGGGGTTCAGATCAGGTGAACAAGGGGGCCATGTCATTATTTTGTCATCTTTTAGACCTTTACTGGCCAGCCACACTGTAGAGTAGTTGGATGCATGTGATGGAGCATTGTCCTGCATGAAAATCATGTTTTTCTTGACCGATACCAACTTCTTCCTGTACCAGAACTTGTCTTCCAGAAACTGGCAGTAGGTCTGGGAGTTGAGCTTCACTCCATCCTCAACCCTAAAAGGTCCCACAAGTTCATCTTTGATGATACCAGCCAATACCAGTACCCCACCTCCATCTTGCTGGCTGGCATCTGAGTCGGAGTGGAGCTCTCTGCCCTTTACTGATCCAGCCTCTGGCCCATCCATCTGGCCCATCAAGAGTTACTCTCATTTCATCAGTCCATAAAACCTTTGAAAAATCAGTCTTAAGATATTTCTTGGCCCAGTCTTGACGTTTTATCTTCTGTTTCTTGATCATTGTTCAGCCTTCCTTATCTTGGCCATGGCCCTGAGTATGCACACCTTGTGCTTTTTGATACCCCAGTAATGTTGCAGCTCTGAAATATGGCCAAACTGGTGACAAATGGCATCTTGGCAGCTTCACACTTAATTTTCCTCAACTCATGGGCAGTTATTTTACGCCTTTTTTGCCCAAAACGCTTCTTGCGACCCTGTTGGCAATTTGCCATGACACGCTTGATTGTTCAGTGATCACGCTTCAAAAGTTTAGCAATTTCAAGACTGCTGCATCCCTCTTCAAGACATCTTACAATTTTGAATTTTTCAGAGCCCATCAAATCTCTCTTCTGACCCATTTTGCCAAAGGAAAGGAAGTTGCCTAATAATTAAGCACATGTCATTACACCACACCCCTCCTCATTACAGAGATGCACATCACCTGATTTACTTAATTGGTAGTTGGCTCTCAAGCCTATACAGCTTGGAGTAGGACAACATACAACCGTATTTTTCGTACCATAAGACGTACTTTTTTCCCCCCACTTGTTGGGGGAAAGTGGGGGGGGTGTGCGTCCAATGGTCTGAATGTAGGGCATGGCTGTGGGGAATGAGGGTGCTGTGGTGGAGCCGGTCATTGGGGGCATGAGCAGGTAGCAGCAGCGCCTGCCGTGACCATCTGGGCCCGCTCATTACATATGTACGCCCATCCTTCCGCCCATCTCTCAGCGCTGAAGCCAGGGCTGATAGGTGGGCGGGATGATGGGCGGGGACGCGCGCATAATTAACAGCCGGCCGTGATCACCCCTGGGAACTACAGCCTGGAGTGATCATACTCGGCTGTATTCACTGCTCCCCGCGCATCATCATCAGCGCGGGGTGCAGTGAATCAATGTACTCACCGTTCCCCTGCAGCATTGCGATGTCCTCCAGTCTGCCGGCCGCGCTGTGTTGACTGGAGACTAGCGGGGCTCACAGCGATGACGTCATCACTGTGCGCACGTGTGTCTTCACAGCCGCGCCGGCAGACTGGAGGACAATACATCGCAGTGCTGCAGGGAACATGGCCGGCTCAACACAGCACTGCCTGCACAGACAGGAGGAGGAGCGACGCTGCGTGGAATGAGGAAAGGTGAGTGTAAACGTTTATTTATTTTTTTGTGTGTGCCGCAGGATGGGGGTATATGAGCAGATGATGGGGGTATATGAGCAGGATGATAGGGGTATATGAACAGGATGATTTCATATAGCAGGATGATGGGGGTATATGAGCAGGATGGGGCCATATACCAGGATGATGGGAGTAAATGAACAGGATGATGGCATATAGCAGGATGATGGGGGTATATGAGCAGATGATGGGGGTATATACCAGGATGATTGGAGTATATGAACAGGATGATGGCATATAGCAGGATGATGGGGGTATATGAGCAGGATGATGGGGCCATATACCAGGATGACGGGTGTATATGAACAGGATGATGGCATATAGCAGGATGATGGGGGTATATGAGCAGGATGATGGGGGTGTATGACCAGGATGATGGGGGTATATGAGCAGGATGATGGCATATATGAGCAGGATGATGGCGTATATAGCAGGATGGGAGCACATACCAGGATGCAGTATATAGCAAGATGGGGCTGTACCAGGATGAGGGACATAAATATATACACAAGGCAAGAGGACCATTACCAGGATGGGGTACCTTAGTAGTGAATTTGGGGATATTACCCCCATAATAGTGTCAGCAGCAGATCCTCGCCCCATAACAGTGTGTCATGACCACATTTTTTGCTTAAAATTTTTTTCCTATTTTCCTTCTCTAAAACTAGGGTGCGTCTTATGGTCCGGTGCGTCTTATAGTCCGAAAAATACGGTATATAAAAGTATCATGTGATCAAAATACTCATTTGCCTAATAATTCTGCACACAGTGTATATTATCAGCAATCAGATAATTGTAGGGTCAAGTGTCTTTTCGAGACTGAAAAAATCAAGCAAAAATTTAGAAATAGTTTTGAAATATGTAAAAAAGATTACATTTTGTTGAGTCAACCCTCTTTTCTCTTTAAAAATAAAGAAATGTATAAAAAATAAGCAGACTTTATATTGCAGTATTTGTAAAAGTCCGCTATAACAAAATCTAAAATAAATTATTCCAGAACAAAAAAAATATTTTTTTAACTCCTTCACCCCTTGGGAGATTTTTCCATTTTTCATTTTTTCCCTCCAATTCTTCCAAAACATAGCTTTTTTTTATTTTTCTAGCTATATAGCCATATGAGTGTTTGTTTTGCAGGACGAGTTGTACTTTTAAATGACACCATTCATTCTGCCACATATTGTACTGAAAAACGGGAACAAAATTCCAAGTGCAGTGAAATTGCAAAAAAAGATCAATTCCACAATGTTTTGGGTTTTTTTTTATTTAGCATGCGCAATACATAGTAAAACTGACCTGGCAATATGATTTCACAAGTTAGTATGTGTATATAGATACCAAACGTATAATTTTTTTTATTTAGCTAGTGAAAAAAATTCTGAAATTTGTAAAAATGTTTTGTTTTTGTCACCAATTTCCGAGACCTGTAACGTTCTCATTTTTAGGGATCCAGGATTCTGTGAGTGCTTATATTTTGCGCCTTAAGCTGACCTCTATACTGATACCATTTTGGGTTAGATATGGTGCTGCCTTTTCTTGCAATGTTGCGACAACAAAAAACTTATTTCTGGCGTTTTGATTTTTATTCTTGTTACACCGTTTACAGATCAGATGAATTTATTTTATATTTCGATAGATTGGACATTTATGAATGTGGCGATACCAAATATGTGATTTTTTATATATATATTTTTTTTCAATGGGGCAAAAAGGGGGTGTTTTGAATTTTTTTTAATATTTTTTAAAACTTTTTTCTTTTAAACAGTATTTATTAGTCCCCTTAGGGTACTTGAATCTGCAATCGTCCGATCGCCTGTGCTATACAAAGCAGTGTATCCTCACTCCTCTTTACAGCAGAAATCATGGTCTCCTATGAACGCTGGCTCACAGCTGTCATTCACATGAGGATCGTGATGACAGGTACGGGGGTCATCACAACTCATCGGCGCCCTATGATCACGTGGTGGGCGTGCTGTTGGGCAGGATCAATGATGCGCTTCCTGTTAAAGGCTATAACTGAAAAAAGCAACGAAAAAGGAGGAAAATAATTTCTCACACAAATGTAACAGTTACTTACAGCAACAAGAGGGCAGCAGTCTTAAAGGTCTTAAGGTCTCAAGTCTTACCAGGCCAAAAGAACTAACGCACTGACAGGATGCAGCAAAACCCCCTAAAATAGATGGAAGCAACACAGGTGTAAAACACTAAAGGAGCAACCACTCCCAAACTACCAATGCATGGAGGTGGTGATTGCTTGGTGATAAAATTGCACACAAAATAAACTTGAATGGGGCATTATTTACACATGTACGTGCATAGTGTCTGGTTTACAGCCTATTGATGACGCCCATACTATTAGGCTATGTGTCCACGTTGCTTTTCCCTACTTGCAGTTCTCAATGCACGTTTTGTCCTTAATTGAATTAGCCAAAGTTGCCTTTTGCAGAACTTTAGCGCTGAAAACGCATGCGTATTTGCCGCGTATTTGATGCGTTTTTAGCGCTTTTTGAATGCTTTTTCAAATGCGTTTTGACACATGCGTTTTGAACATCAAGACACTGATAAATAAAGTTACAACAGTCAAACCTAATGAAAAAAGAGAAAAAAAAGGGGCACATAAATATTTGTATGAAAAAAAAGAAAATAGCAAGATTTAATAGAATTATAGCGGTTATTTAATAAAAAACGGAAATATAGCAATAAAATGATAAGTTTCTTTAAATAAATTGTCGGACTATGTGTGTGTGTGTAAAGGGACATATGAAATCATTATTTTGATGTGCAAAAAGCATGCGTTTTAGTAGTCCAAAACATGCATGTTTTCTGCACCTAAAAAGCAGGTAAAACGCTGGAATTTTGATGTTTCTTGGTTACTCCCTGTTTCTCATTGACTTCTATGTTATCTAAACACACCTCAAATGGCAAAAACAATTGACATGCTGCTTTTATAAACGCATGGTTTTTGTCAAAAAATATGCAAATTTGACGCAGCGTTTTCAAATGCATGGTGGGCACAAGAAATCTCTATTTCCCATAGACTTTGCTGGGAAATCAAAACGCAGCCATTTGGGCACTAAAAAGGTGCAGTTGAAAACGCTGCAGAAAAGCATGAAAAAACGCACCGTGGGCACATAGCCTAAGACTAGGCAGGCTGCCTAGCCCTATATAAATGCACCACACAGGAACAGAGACCCTAGTTTACAAGGCCTACATTAATGGGCCTGCCTGCATCCTGTATAAAAATATAATGTGCAGAAAAATATATAAATACATTATATATATATATATATATATATATGAGAAAAATAAATTCCACCTAAAAAATATTAATAGAGGTATTTAGAATATTATATTGGCCATTGTAATACTAGCCCAGCGCCCCTTCACGGTACCCTCCTTTGCTGGGTCCTACTCTAAACTGCATCTTTTCTGGGTTTTACAAACCTACAAGATCAGCTGGTGAACACAAAAAAGGCTAATGAAGCTGCAAGAGCTAGAGTGCAAAATCCAGCAAAACAGAGCATCAGTCCCTGTTACATACAATGTAGAGCAAAAACAGAATGAAACAGGGATTCCCTTGCTGGTTTCCCACGCTGGTACTAACTTGACTTCAAACTGGAATGGCAGCACCTTTACAAATCTGGACAGGTGCGTATCTGTTTGTGATGTGAAATATATGAGAAAAAAGGAACAGTCGCACACTGTGATAAACCAAAATAAATTCTACCTAAAAATATTAATGGAGGTATTTAGCAAGGGAATCCCTGTTTCATTCTGTTTTTGCTCTACATTGTATGTAAGGCCCCTTTCACACATCAGTGATTCTGGTACGTTTGTGCTTTTTTTTAAACGTACCAGAATCACTGACATACGCAGACCCACTATAATGAATGGGTCTGCTCACACGTCAGTGATTTTTCACTGCACGTGTCTCCGTGCAGCGTACCCGCGTGTGCGTGATTGCCGCACGGAGACATGTCCATTTTTTTCTGGCATCACTGATGTCCCACGGTCCACGCAGTGGTGTGGTCCGTGAAACACGTGCCAGAAAAAAACGTGCATTTAAAATAATAAACATTTTTACTCACCCGGTGTCCAGCGATGTCCTCTGCAGCCCGTTCTCCCTGCTGCTTCTGAGCCGGCTGATTACTGTCGCGCATATTAATGATGCACGACACAGCCGACCCGGAAGCAGCTGCTGCGGGGGTCAGCGCCGGCCGGATGCTGCATCGCGGGAGCGATCAGCACCATGGAGAGCGGGAGCGGGCGCAGGTGAGTTGATTTCTAAGTGCAATCACGGGCCACGGAGAACGGAGCCCGGATTGCACTTAGACAACCCACGTGTGCCGTGATTCACGGCACACGCAGGGACATGTGCGTGTTTTACACGCCAGTGAAAAACGCCTGTGTTTTTCACTGACGTGTGAAACGGGCCTAACAGGGAGTGATGCTCTGTTTGCTGGATTTGCACTACAGCTCCTGGCTGCTTTTTTAGCCTTTTTTGTGTTCACCTGCTGATCTTGTAGGTTTTTAAAACCTAGAAAAGATGCAGTTTAGAGTAGGACCCAGCAAAGGAGGGTGCCGTGAAGGGGCGCTGGGCTAGTATTACAATGGCCATTATAATATTCTAAACACCTCCATTAATATTTTTAGGTAGAATTTATTTTGTTTTTTCACAGTGTGCGACTGTTCCTTTTTTCTCATATATTTCACATCACGTACAGATACACACCTGTCCACATATGTAAAGGTGCTGCCAGTCCAGTTTAAAATCAGGTTAGTACCAGCGTGGAAAACCAGCAAAGGAATCCCTGTTTCATTCTGCTTTTTCTCTACATTATATATATATATATATATATATATATATGTATATATATAATATATGAGGTATTGGTTAATATTCTGGCCAACATACACAAGCTTGCAACCCAAACGTCAAGGGTCCTCATGTCTTGCAAGTCCCTATACTGATATATATATATATATATATATATATATATATATATATACACACACACACAGTATATATATATATATATATATACATATATATATATATATATATATATATATATATATATATATATATATATATATATATATATATATATAAACAAAATAAGAAAACAGACTTCTGTTGCGCCTCACCAGAAATGCTTCTCCTATCAGCTACTGGATTGGTATTTGTAGCATAAAAAGCGCTGTCACTTTAGCAGAATTTGAGGGGCGGGCTTAGCCTACCCGATTCCTAGCTCCATGTATTTTGAAGGAGCTGCTTGAAATTGGCTTGAAAACAAAAAAAGTCTTCATATTTTTACACAACTTTGCATTGCACAAATTTTGCGACTTTTCAAAGAATTTTACCCTCGTTTTCTGGCGTAAAATCTTAGATGAATTGGCCCCTATGTACAAGTCTCCTACTCTTCTTCTTGTATGACGATTCTGCAGTAAAATATAGCTGATCATTTTAAGTAGTGTCGTGAATCCTTTAGTCTCTTCTTTGTGGATATTATAAATAGAAATGCTCTTGTCTAATGCGTTTTCCTAGAAATTCTCCTTTCCATCGCACGAGCATACCACTAATAACATGTATGGCTGAGGGAAGAATTTCAATTTCATTTGCAGCCTGTTGTAGATATTCCTGAAATAAATGAAACACAAATTTCATAAATGCAATAAAATTGTTTCTGCACAAATTGATTTTGTGATCTAATGATTGCAAACTAGTGTAATGCAATATGTGAGAAATATACTTTAAAGGGGTTGTGCCATGACCCACACGTTACTTTTAAAGGGAACCTGTCAGGTGCAATATACACCCAGAACCACAAGCAGTTCTGGGTGTATATTGCTAATCCCTGCCTAACCGTCCCTGTATCTAGTAGCATAGATAAAGAGATCTTTAGAATAAGTATTTCTAAAGATCTTTTATCTTTTGCTAATGAGCTCGGGAACTAGTCTCAAGGGTGTTATATCCCCCGACTAGTCTGCCCTCAGCGTGATAGCACACCCACAGGGGCATACCAACATGCTATTCAATGCAGTGTCACCAGCGGTGCAGCGCGTACCTCTGTTCGCTGTGACCGCGCTTTTGAATGCCCCGTCACTTCCAGTCACGCGCAATATGAAGCCGGGTGTACGCGTCTTGGCTTTAGAAATGTCTACTGCGCATGACTGGAAGTGCGAATGTAACGGGGGGCCAGGGGCGCCTCCAGCCTTGTAGTCGTGGCCCTTGTTATCAGGCTTACCCCTGGCTCTTCCGTCACTTTGGGGACAGGAGATGTCATGGTGGGGCAGAGTGTGGTGGTGGTGCAGATGTTGTCCAGCGCACAAACACTCTTCAGGCATGGTTCGATGCAATAAACAAACATTCTTTTATTTGTCACAAAGCTCCACACGAGGCAATACAGGTGATGATACGCTTTCTTTAGCTGGGGGAAGCCTGTCCTTGCGTCCCCTCCAGTGGGGATGTGCCTGACTACTCCTCTTCGCCCGGCTCCCACTTCTGGCTACCCACAGCCCGGACCCACACCGGACTGCTTCACTCTCTGAGGTTCCGCCCCGCTCCTGTTCTCTCCGGCTTCCCTGGTCTTCAGCTCCCACAATCTGCCCCGGCTCTGCTGCTCCACTCCCGTCCCCGAGACAACTGCCCTCCTGATCTTTTTTCCTTTTCTTTACCACCCTTGCTCTCTCCTCCCCTTGCTTCTGCCGGCTCCTCCTCCCCACCGTGGTGACCGCCGTCCCACCCGGCCACTAGGGGTGCCCTAACACCATACACATACAAATAAAACATTTTTATTAATAACATTTCCGGGTTAACTATGCTCCCTTTGTAGGGGGTCTGCCCACCCCCTACATACCTCCCCTCTTAAAGCCTGAGCCTCCCGGCAAGGCTCCCATCTAAAAATCACATTTTTAAAACTAGGCAAAAAATGTCCAATGAAACTGCGAACCTGTCCACAGAAGGGTGCCCGAAAGAGGGTGCCCCAGTCCAGCGCCCGGAGTTCCTCCTGGAAGCTCCCGGTCTTGGTTGTGCCCGGAGGCTTGGCAGCACTCCCGGTCTTGGTTTTTAACGGCAGGAACACAAATAAAAACTTCTTCTTTTCTGCGGCGCGGAGGAGCCCCTGGCTCAGTCCAGCAGCAGGCTCTCTCCGGACTCAACAACTTTAACGGTTTTTAACCAACACACCTTCTTCCGGCTCGGAACAACGCCGGTGTCTAACACAAAACAGGCCAGCCATCTTCCGGTCTTGGTGCTTATTCCGGATGGTAGGCCTGTTGCCACTCAGCTCTCTGGGCTTGTACATACTCGGACAAAGACTGCCCGGGCAACCGGCGCAGCCTCCGGAAAGGCTCGTAGCTGATGGGCTGTTCCGCGGTTTCGGCCTCCGGATTTGGCTCCTCAGTCCCCGATGGGGGTGATGGGGTCGCTGCTCGGGACGACGGCGGGCTGCCCATAACAATGACCGGATGGGTAGTGATGTTTTGGTCGATCGTCAGCACCGGCGGGGTTCCCTTCTCCGGATCAGTACTCTGCCGGGCATGACTACCGGAGCTACAGCCAAGGTACGTTGCGGGTGGGAGGTCTCGGCCAATACCGGTCGTCGCTGTGCTCGTTGGTTCTGATATTCCTCCCATTCCACTTCTTGCTGCCACTGAGCAGCTTCTTGTGCGGTGGGCATTCGGGTCATCCCGACCGCAAACAGGCCCCGGCAACCCACTTCCCTCAGGAACCGTACCTTCTCTCCTTGGTACAGGGTATGAAGTCACCGCGGGAGGCCTTCCGTGTCTAGATTTACCCTGTTGTAGAAGTAGTCGTCACCGGTCTCGCCGTCCTGGATGAAGCCGTACCCCTCTCTCTGGTTGAATTTTACCACCACTCCGGTGGTGTACTGGTGCTCAAACTCCTCGCCCCCGGGACCCGCCATCATCTCCCGGGCGACAGTCTCGGCGAGCAGCCGCTCCTGTACTGGGTCCGGCTCAGGTGACGGGGACCTTCGGGTCGGTAGTGTTGAAGGCTGGACTGGGTCCCAGTAGAAGCCCCACTCGTCTTTCTCCAGTGTCCGGGCGTATCTTTCCTCCGGAGGCAGAGCTTGACCAGGTGTCGCAGATCCCACCGCGGCTGGCGGGGGTATCTCCGGGCAGGGGTATGGGGCTCCCAGCATCCGGCTCCCCGACGGTAGTTGGGCGGTATAGGTCGCCCGGACCTCTGTGGTAGTCGCTCCGGTCAGGGCGTCCCATGTGGTCACCCAAGTCACTTTCGTGGCTCTCCCCGGTCCTCCGGGTACAGTCGGCAGATGCGCGGGGAATCCCTCCGCAGACGCAGCCGCGATCTGCTTTGGGTAGTTCTTCTCCAAGCCAGGCGCAGGGTGTAGTCCCTCGGCACTTTCCATCTTGCTTGGAGAATGCGTCTCAGGTAAAGGCGTCAGGGTCGGTGGAGAAGCTGGAGGAAATGGAGGCGGGCTTGCTTTTCCCGCTCTTGGGCATACTCCACCCCCAGTCTCACACTTCAGGTCGACCCCTCCGCGGCGGTACTTCTTTCTTCTTACAACACCGCCCACTTCACATATCTTCGTACGTGCCCTGGGACCGGCACCTCCCCTCTTTGGGCAGAGTATTCCGAACTTCTTTTTCGGCACCGGCCAGCCCCAGGCTCTTCTTTTGGCGCCAACTTTTCGCGCGCTTTCTTCATCTTCACAGACGACGGCCATCTTGCCGCCATCTTGTGCCCGGTCCAACGCTGCAGGCACTGCTTCTTCTTCCCACCATGGGATCGGGAATCTTCTCCAATAGTCCGGATCCTGTGCCCTAGGCACCACTTGATCTCCGGCTTCTTGGGTCCCTGGCATGTAATTCGGATCCTGCCGACTACGCCACATGTAACGGGGGGCCAGGGGCGCCTCCAGCCTTGTAGTCATGGCCCTTGTTATCAGGCTTACCCCTGGCTCTTCCGTCACTTTGGGGACATGAGATGTCATGGTGGGGCAGAGTGTGGTGGTGGTGCAGATGTTGTCCGGCGCACAAACACTCTTCAGGCATGGTTCGATGCAATAAACAAACATTCTTTTATTCGTCACAAAGCTCCACACGAGGCAATACAGGTGATGATACGCTTTCTTTAGCTGGGGGAAGCCTGTCCTTGCGTCCCCTCCAGTGGGGATGTGCCTGACTACTCCTCTTCGCCCGACTCCCACTTCTGGCTACCCACAGCCCGGACCCACACCGGACTGCTTCACTCTCTGAGGTTCCGCCCCGCTCCTGTTCTCTCCGGCTTCCCTGGTCTTCAGCTCCCACACTCTGCCCCGGCTCTGCTGCTCCACTCCCGTCCCCGAGACAACTGCCCTCCTGATCTTTTTTCCTTTTCTTTACCACCCTTGCTCTCTCCTCCCCTTGCTTCTGCAGGCTCCTCCTCCCCACCGTGGTGACCGCCGTCCCACCCGGCCACTAGGGGTGCCCTAACACCATACACATACAAATAAAACATTTTTATTAATAACATTTCCGGGTTAACTATGCTCCCTTTGTAGGGGGTCTGCCCACCCCCTACACGAACACAGGTACACGCGGCACCGCTGGTCATGCTGCATTGAATAGCATATTAGTACACCCCTGTGGGCATACTAACATGCTAAGAGGGCGGACTAGTCGTGGGAATAACGACCTTGGGACTAATCCCCTCGCTCATTAATATAAGGTAAAAGATCTTTAGAAATACTTTTTTTAAAGATCTCTTTATCTATGTTACTGTATACAGGGACGGTTAGGCAGGGATAGTGATATACACCCAGAATTGCTCATTGTTCTGGTTGCATATTGCACCTGACAGGTTCCCTTTAAAGACTTCTAAATAAATATAAATGTTAAAAGAAAATGTTTAAAGTTGAAAACTTGAATAATAATAACAACACTTTTATATGTTCTCTGGTACAATTGTACCCTCCTCATATCATAGTGAACAGGAGCGATTGTGGGAGGAATTATGAGAAGGCTCATGTGACAGCAGCTTTCTCATTCATTGGCTCAGCAGCCACATCACTGCTTTTATTGTTTCCTTCCCACTGTAATGGTCAAATACTCCCTTTTCACATTCCACCTTCACAGTAATCCATTTTTTTTCTCTAAAAATTATGTTTATGCTCATTACTTCATCTCTGAAAACACTCTCCTGCCTACTCCTTTGTTATTATATGCTTGAATATGTATGTATACAGTGTGTCCAACCATATCCTGTACACCGCCATTAACGTGAGAACGGCGGCAGCTATAGAAATAGAAGTAATGTCTAGGTATAGTAAAGTAGCCATCCTCTACGCACCACCTAAAACGCCACCTGGTGGAAAACAACGGAGTTAGAATTTTTATCTCGAAAATGGAACGAGATTGAGAAAAAAAGTGAATTAAAAAATTGTAGGGCATCATCAATTCAATACAAATCGACACCTTGCATACAGAAATGCTATAATATGAAACCCCCCCAAATCATTGAATGCTGGTCCCGCATATGGCACTCATTTAACTTTGATGCTGAAAGTGGTCATCATCAGCTGCAATGCACATCTGGACTCTGGACAGCATACTGTATCTTGCTGCACGTTGTGCAATATGGTAGGTGACACATTTGCACAAGTATCTGTGATACGTCGTCATAGGTCCTGCAATGTTGGTGGAGGGGTCACATACATCTGCTGTTTGATGTGAACTCACAGAAAGAAGTCCAATGGGGTCAGGTCAGGTGAGCGTGGAGGCCACTCCATGCAGCCACCATACCCAATAATTTGTAGGAAGGTCTCCATGAGGTATCGCTTCATGTCTGCAGATTTGTGAGTTTTACACGTTCTAATCATAGCATTTCTGTATGTAAGGTGTCGATTCGTATTGAATTGATCATGCCCTAGAACTTTGTAATTCACTTTTTTCTCTATCTCGTTCTGTTTTCGAGATAAAAATGCTAACTCTGTTGTTTTCCACCAGGTGGCGCTATAGGTGGTTTCATTGCATAGCGCATGGCTTCTTTCCTATACCTAGACACCACTTCTATGCCTATAGCTGCCGCCGTTCTCAAGTTAATGGCAGTGGACAGGATATAGGTGGACACCCTGTATACAGTCATGGCCAAAAGTGTTGGCACCCTTGAAATTGTTCCAGGAGAGTATTTCTCCCTGAAAATTAGTGCAATTACACATATTTTGTCATACACATGTTTATTTCCTATGTGTGTATTGGAATAAAACAAGACAACAGAGAAAAAAAGGTAACTTGGCATAATTTCACACAAAACCCCCAAAATGAACCAGAGAAAATTGTTGGCACCTTTCCAGAATTGTGGGTAAGCAACTTTGTTTCAAGCATGTGATACTCTTTCAAACTTACCTATGGCAAGTAACAGGTGTGGTCAATATGAATATCACATCTGAAGCCAAATAAAAAGGGAGAAGTCGACACAATCTTTGCATTGTGTGTCTGTGTGTGCCACTCTAAGCATGGAGAACATGTCTGATGACTTAAGAACCAAAATTGTTGAAAATAGCAACAATCTCAAGGTTACAAGTCCATCTCCAGAGAGCCTGATGCTCTTTTGTCCACGGTGAACAACATAATCAAGAGGTTTACAAACCATGGCACTATAGCTTATCTGCCTAAACGTGGAGGGCAGAGAAAAATTGATGACAGGTTGCAATGCAGGATTGTCCGGATGGTGGGTAAGCAACTCCAATCAAGTCGCAAAGAAATTCAAGCCTTCCTGAAGGCTCAGGGTGCACCAGTGTCAATGTGAACTATCTATTGACATTTGAATGAAATGAAAGACTATGACAGGAGACCCAGGAGGGCCCCCTTTTGACATTAAGACATAAAAAACCTAGACTGCAGTTTGCCAAAATGTATGTGAGTGAGCCAAAATCCTTTAGGGAAAGAGTCTTAAGACCAAGATAGATCTTTTTGTAAAGAAAATCATTCTCCTGTTTACCGAAAAAAAAAATGAGGCCTATAAACAAATCCCAGTATCTACAGTGAAATTTGGTGGAGGTTCAAATATTAATTGGGATTCTTTTGCTGCCTCTGGCACATGACTGTCTGCAAGGCATCATGAACTCTGAAGAGTACCAAAGGATTTTGGGTCACAATGTAGTGCCCAGTGTCAGAAAGCTGTTCTTGCGTCCTTGGTAATTGGTCTTTCAGCAGGACAATGACCCCAAACATACTTCAAGATGCACCCAGAAATGGATGAAAACAAAGTGCTGGAGAATTCTGAAGTGGCTAGCAATGAGACCAGATCTAAATCCCATTGAACACCTTTGAGAGATCTTAAAATTGCTGTTGGGAGAAGGCACCCTTCAAATATGACAGAGCTGGAACAGTTTTCAAAAGAAGAGTTGGTCCAAATTACAGTTTTGTCAGGCAAGAGGCTTGTTGATGGTTATAGGAAGCGATTGATTACAGTTATAGAAGGCGGCCATAAAATAACCTAAAGGCTGCTTTACACACAGCGACATCGTGAAAGCACCCGCCCCCGTCGTTTGTGCGTCACAGGCAAATCGCTGCCCGTGGGTACAATATCGCTAGGACGCGTCACACATACCTACCTTCATAGCGACGTCGCTGTGGGCGGCAAACAACCTCTTTTTAAGGGGAAGGTTTGTGCGCCGTCACAGCGACGTTACACAGCGGCCCGCCAATAGAAGTGGAGGGGCGGAGACCAGCCGCATTAACAACACGCCCACCTCATTGCCGGCAGGACGCAGGTACGTTGTTGTTCGTCGTTCCCGGGGTGTCACACGTAGCGATGTGTGCTGCCTCAGGAATGATGAACAACCTGCGTCCAGCACCAGCAACGATATTTGGGAAATGAACGACGTGTCAACAATCAACGATTAGGTGAGTATTTTTGATCGTTAGCGGTCGCTTGTAGGTGTCACATGCAACCACGTCGCTTATGAGGCCGGATGTGCATCACGAAATCCGTGACCCCAACGATATCTCGTTAGCGATGTCGTTGCATGTAATGGGGCCTTAAGGTGTTTGGAGCTGTTTCATGATTGACCCAGTGGATAGAATTGGCAGCAATTGCTATGTATGGTATTCAAGACATGGGGAAACAGAAGGCATCTTAAAAAAAAATTATACCAAAATTCCCCACCAGGTGAAAATGTGGCGCTGTACAGTGAACGAGATGCCCAAAAACCGTTTGCCGATAATTGGAGATGTCAAAATTATTCCACAGATTAACATAACTGTTCAATTTAGCCACCATCATGTATGGTGATCATGTTCATCCTATGCAGAAAATGCTCGATGTTTGCGTGTAACATGTCTGGTGGGATGCTGCGCAGTTTCAAAATTATGTTGTCTTTGAGGTCAGCCAGGGTGTCGACATTTCCCCGATAAACACGCTCTTTCAAGTGTTACCACAACCAGAAATCACAAGGATTGAGATCGGGTGAATGCAGTGGCCGTGTGTTAGGAAAGGAGCTGCTCAAAATCCTGTCATCGGGAAAATGTGCATGTAGAACGTTCTTCATATGATTTGCGATGTGAGGAGGAGTTCCATCATGCATTAAAGTGGTCATCTGCAGACACTGCCGCTCTTCGAGTTGCGGGACGACCACTGTTTCTAGCATTGTCTGGTATCTCGCTGCTGTCGCGGAACAGGTAGCAACCCCAGGTGGCCTCATTTGTAAAAGAATGGTCCAAGGATGAATGATGAGGTGAAGCCACACCAAACAGTTACCTTTGGCGAATGCAGCGGAACCTCCCCAACTGCATGCGGATTTTCGGCAGCCCATGCGAGAGTTTTGTCTGTTCACTGTTCCATTCAGGTAAAAACACACCACAGAACATTCAATGGCCAATTGCCATACACTTCCTTCCTCGCAAGAAACATGAATTCAAATGTCATGCGGGTATCATTGTCACGAGGAAGAAGTTGTTGATGATGGCTAATTTAGTACTTGTATGCCCGCAAGACCTTTCGGAGAACTTTCCACACAGTGCTGTACGGGAGCCCCAATTGCCTGGAAACACTGCTACATGTGTGAAAGTCTTTCAAATGATGAAAGGTTCTCAGTGCAGGTGTAGCATTCCTGGCATTCTCATAACACAAATATACTAACAGCGCACGATCCAGCAAAGAGACAGGCATCTTGCAGACTGAGATGCAAGGTCCGCTCACTGTACAGCGCCACAGTTTCACCTGGTGAAGAGTTTTGGCATAAATTTTTAAGGTGCCCTCCTTTTTCCCATGCCTTGAATAGCACAAATACCAATTTTCAGCCAATTCTGTCCATTGGGTCAGTCTGCACACGGCTCCAAACACCTTAGGTTATTTTATGGCCACCTTGTATATTCCAAAGGATGTTAGGGTGCCAACAAGTTTGTCCGTTTTTTGAATCTTGTATGAAATTATATCCAATTTGCCTTTCTTTTCTTCCTGGGTTTTTTTGCGTTGTTCCAGGAAAGGAAATTAACATGTGTATAACAAAACCTGTTCAATTGCACTAATCGCCCGGGAGAAATACTTATTTCTTTTTGGGAACAATTTCAAGGGTGCCTACACTTTCATATATATATACAGTGCCTACAAGTAGTATTCAACCCCCTGCAGATTTAGCAGGTTTGATAAGATGCAAATAAGTTAGAGCCTGCAAACTTCAAACAAGAGCAGGATTTATTAACAGATGCATAAATCTTACAAACCAACAAGTTATGTTGCTCAGTTAAATTTTAATACATTTTCAACATAAAAGTGTGGGTCAATTATTATTCAACCCCTAGGTTTAATATTTTGTGGAATAACCCTTGTTTGCAATAACAGCTAATAATCGTCTTTTATAAGACCTGATCAGGTCGGCACAGGTCTCTGGAGTTATCTTGACCCACTCCTCCATGCAGATCTTCTCCAAGTTATCTAGGTTCTTTGGGTGTCTCATGTGGACTTTAATCTTGAGCTCCTTCCACAAGTTTTCAATTGGGTTAAGGTCAGGAGACTGACTAGGCCATTGCAACACCTTGATTTTTTCCCTCTTGAACCAGGCCTTGGTTTTCTTGGCTGTGTGCTTTGGGTCGTTGTCTTGTTGGAAGATGAAATTACGACCCATCTTAAGATCCTTGATGGAGGAGCGGAGGTTCCTGGCCAAAATCTCCAGGTAGGCCGTGCTATCCATCTTCCCATGGATGCGGACCAGATGGCCAGGCCCCTTAGCTGAGAAACAGCCTCACAGCATGATGCTGCCACCACCATGCTTGACTGTAGGGATGGTATTCTTGAGATCGTATGCAGTGCCATCCAGTCTCCAAACGTCACGTGTGTGGTTGGCACCAAAGATCTCGATCTTGGTCTCATCAGACCAGAGAACCTTGAATCAGTCTGTCTCAGAGTCCTCCAAGTGATCAGAGAGCAAACTGTAGACGAGCCTTGACATGATGCTTTGAAAGTAAAGGTACCTTACGATGTCCCCACTGCCATAAGATCTTCCTGGAGTTCCTTCCTTGTTGTCCTTGGGTTAGCCTTGACTCTTCGGACAAGCCTGGCCTCGGCACGGGAGGAAACTTTCAAAGGCTGTCCTGGCCGTGGAAGGCTAACAGTAGTTCCATAAGCCTTCCACTTCCGGATGATGCTCCCAACAGTGGAGACAGGTAGGCCCAACTCCTTGGAAAGGGTTTTGTACCCCTTGGCAGCCTTGTGACCCTCCACGATCTTGTCTCTGATGGCCATAAGCCCGCTACACACGCTTCAATATATCTCACAATCCATCGTTGGGGTCAAGTTGTAAGTGACGCACATCCGGCATCGTTAGTGAGGTATCTGCGTGTGACAGCTACGTGCGATCAGGATTGAACGCAAAACCGTTGATCGCAAACACATCGTATCATTCTCTAGAATTGAGCGTTTTGTTGCACGAACCTAGTTAATTGTAATGTGTGACATCCCTCAAACGATTTTGGTGTCTGATGCTATATGCGCAGCTGTGCGCTCTGCACCGCAGCTTAAAAAAAGTCCGCTTCAGAGCGCAGCTGAAAAGCTGCGTTCTGAAGCGCCTCACAATGTCTGTCATTCACTAATCTCTGTCAGTCCGTCACTATCTCTGTCCCTCACTCTCTGTCCATGTCAGTCTATCCCCCTCTCTCATATACTCACCGATCCCCGATCCCCGGCTCTGCACGGCATTCACACTGCTCCGGCGGCTTTTACTGTTTTGAAAAAGCCGGCCGCCCATTAAACAATCTCGTATTCCCTGCTTTCCCCGCCCACCGGCGCCTATGATTGGTTACAGTGAGACACGCCCCCACTCTGAGTGACAGGTGTCACACGGCACCCAATCACAGCAGCCGGTGGGCGTGTCTATACTGTGTAGTGAAATAAATAATTAAATAATTAAAAAAAACGGCGTGCGGTTCCCCCCAATTTTAAAACCAGCCAGATAAAGCCATACGGCTGAAGGCTGGTATTCTCAGGATGGGGAGCTCCACGTTATAGGGAGCCCCCCAGCCTAACAATATCAGCCAACAGCCGCCCAGAATTGCCGCATACATTATATGCGACAGTTCTGGGACTGTACCCGGCTCTTCCCGATTTACCCTGGTGCGTTGGCAAATCGGGGTAATAAGGATTTATTGGCAGCCCATAGCTGCCAATAAGTCCTAGATTAATCATGTCAGGCGTCTATGAGACACCTTCCATGATTAATCTGTAAATTACAGTAAATAAACACACACACCCGAAAAAATCCTTTATTAGAAATAAAAAACACACACATTCCCTGGTTCACCACTTTAATCAGCCCCAAAAAGCCCTCCATGTCCGGCGTACTCCAGGATGGTCCAGCGTCGCTTCCAGCGCTGCTGCATGGAGGTGACCGGAGCTGCAGCAGACACAGCCGCTCCGGTCACCTCCACGCAGCTAATGAAGACAGCAGCGCGATCAGCTGCTGTCACTGAGGTTACCCGCGGCCACCGCTGGATCCACCGCTGGATCCAGTGACAGCGGGTAACCTCAGTGACAGCAGCTGATCACGAGGCTGTCTTCATTAGCTGCGTGGAGGTGACCGGAGCGGCTGTGTCTTCTGCCGCTCCGGTCACCTCCATGCAGCAGCGCTGGAAGCGACGCTGGAGCATCCTGGATTACGCCGGACATGGAGGGCTTTTTGGGGCTGATTAAAGTGGTGAACCAGGGAATGTGTGTGTGTTTTTTATTTCTAATAAAGGATTTTTTCGGGTGTGTGTGTTTATTTACTGTAATTTACAGATTAATCATGGAGGGTGTCTCATAGACGCCTGACATGATTAATCTAGGACTTATTGGCAGCTATGGGCTGCCAATAAATCCTTATTACCCCGATTTGCCAACGCACCAGGGTAAATCGGGAAGAGCCGGGTACAGTCCCAGAACTGTCGCATATAATGTATGCGGCAATTCTGGGCGGCTGTTGGCTGATATTGTTAGGCTGGGGGGCTCCCCATAACGTGGAGCTCCCCATCCTGAGAATACCAGCCTTCAGCCGTATGGCTTTATCTGGCTGGTTTTAAAATTGGGGGGAACCGCACGCCGTTTTTTTAAATTATTTAATTATTTATTTCACTACACAGTATGGACACGCCCACCGGCTGCTGTGATTGGGTGCAGTGTGACACCTGTCACTCAGAGTGGGGGCGTGTCTCACTGTAACAAATCATAGGCGCCGGTGGGCGGGGAAAGCAGGGAATACGAAATTGTTTAATGGGCGGCCGGCTTTTTCAAAACAGTAAAAGCCGCCGGAGCAGTGTGAACGCCGTGCAGAGCCGGGGATCGGGGATCGGTGAGTATGAGAGAGGGCTGCTAACTTCAGTAACTTAGGAGATTAGCGGTCACCGGTGAGTCTTCACTGGTGACCGCTAATCAGGGCGCGACACAGACAGAGCCGCAGCATGACCGTGAAGTCGGGTGAAGTTCACCCGAGTTCATTCTGACAGTGCGGCTCTGTCTGTGTCTGCTGTCATCTGCCATTCAGCTCTGCTACATGGCTGTCTGTGTCTGCTGTTAGCGGCCATGTAGCAGAGCTGAATGGCAGATGACATAGTAAAAACGCATCCCTACACATTACACACGCTTGGCAAGTCAATAAATAAAAAAAAAAAAAAGGGTGCCCAATGCATACGTCACAGAACACATGATCTAAAGGATCGCACACAAAATTGACCAATTTAACATAGACTACTAACGCACGTGTGACAGCAAATGAATGACCAACGTGCAATCTCATAAGATCCCGTATGCAACCTGGGCGTGTCACATCGCAAATGCGATTGTACAACTAATTGCAACGTGTAAAGTGGGCTATAGAATGCTCCTTTGTCTTTCCCATGTTGACCATGTATGAGTGCTGTTCACAAGTTTGGGGAGGGTCTTAATTAGTCAGAAAAGGCTGGAAAAAGAGATAATTAATCCAAACATGTGAAGCTCATTGTTCTTTGTGCCTGAAATACTTCTTAATACTTTAGGGGAACCAAACAGAATTCTGGTGGTTTGAGGGGTTGAATAATAAATGACCCTCTGAATAAACTTTTCACAATTTAAAAAAAAAAAAAAAGAAATAACATTCTTTTTTGCTGCAGTGCATTTCACACTTCCAGGCTGATCTACAGTCCAAATGTCACAATGCCAAGTTAATTCCGAATGTGTAAACCTGCTAAATCTGCAGGGGGTTGAATACTAGTTGTAGGCACCGTATATATATATATATATATATATATATATATTGTATATCTATATATATATATAATTGCCTTATTCTGTCTGTCTGTCTGTCTGTCTGTCTTGCTCCAAAATTGTGTCCTTACGGTGACACAAAGCGGATTGGCCGCTGGCCTCGCCATGGCCCCGCCCCCCCGCACGGATTGGTCGCTCGCCCTGACTCCCCCCCACATGGATTGGCCGGCCGCTCGCACAGGCTCCGCCTCCCACACGGATTGGCCTCTCGCCCCGGCACCCTGAACGTATTGGCAACTCGGCCACGTCCCGCCCCCCTCACGCAATGCACGCTCGCTCTGGCCCCGCCCCCCGCACGCATCCCCCGAACTGACATGGAGACACGACTCCCAGGTGAGTACTGTACCCCGGGAGCCCACACCAGCATACGCCGCCAACCCAGACGACACAAACCCTCGCATTGCTGGGGTTTGCCGCCGTATGCTGGTGTGGGCTCCCGTGCAAGTGGGGGACGGGATGCGCTGGTAACCATGGTAGCATAGTTACCAGCGCATCAAGGTCCTGCAGCGGCGGAAAATCCACACGCACACACATAACAGACACACACACACACACATATCAGATCACACTCTCACACACACCTCACACACACATCAGATCGCATCCACACACTCACAGCATCCGGAGATATCGCTTGCTTCTCGGCGGCGATACTGTGCTGTGAGCTTCCAGGACCTGCCGGAGGATCACATGGCCAGAAGCATGTGGTATCTCCGGATGTTGTGAGTGTGAGCGCGTATGTGCAATATCGTCAGTGTGTGTGTGAGTGTATGCGATCGGATGTGTGTGAGTGTATGCGATCGGGTGTGTGTGAGTGTATGCGATCAGGTGTGTGTGAGTGTATGCGATCGGGTGGGTGTGTGTGTGTGTGTGAGTGTATGCGATTGGATCTGTGAGTGTCGGCAGAGGAGCACGGCGTGCTGGAGGAGGCTGGGAGGAGAGAGGCTGATCCTGGGGAAGGCTGGGAGGGGGAGGCTGATGTTGGGGGAGGCTGGGAGGGTGTAGGCTGATGCTGGGGGAGGCTGATGCTGGGGGAGGCTGGGAGGAGAGAGGCTGATGCTGGGGGAGGCTGATGCTGGGGGTGGCTGGGATGAGAGAGGCTGATGCTGGGGGATGCTGATGCTGGGGGAGGCTGATGTTGGGGGAGGCTGGGAGGGTGTAGGCTGATGCTGGGGGAGGCTGATGCTGGGGGAGGCTGGGAGGAGAGAGGCTGATGCTGGGGGAGGCTGATGCTGGGGGAGGCTGGAAGGAGAGAGGCTGATGCTGGGGGAGGCTGATGTTGGGGGAGGCTGGTAGGATGTAGGCTGATGCTGGGGGAGGCTGATGCTGGGGGAGGCTGGGAGGAGAGAGGCTGATGCTGGGGGAGGCTGATGCTGGGGGTGGCTGGGATGAGAGAGGCTGATGCTGGGGGAGGCTGATGCTGGGGGAGGCTGGAAGGAGAGAGGCTGATGCTGGGGGAGGCTGATCGTGGGGGAGGCTGGGAGGGGGAGGCTGATGCTGGGGGAGGCTGAGAGGAGAGAGGCTGATGCTGGGGGAGGCTGATGCTGGGGGAGGCTGGAAGGAGAGAGGCTGATGCTGGGGGAGGCTGATGCTGGGGGAGGCTGGGAGGGGGAGGCTGATGCTAGGGAAGGCTGGGAGGAGAGAGGCTGATGCTGGAGGAGGCTGGGAGGAGAGAGGCTGATGCTGGGGGAGGCTGGGAGGAGAGAGGCTGATGCTGGGGGAGGCTGGAAGGCGGAGGCTGATGCTGGGGGAGGCTGGGAGGCGGAGGCTGATGCTGGGGGAGGCTGATGCTGGGGGAGGCTGGAAGGAGAGAGGCTGATGCTGGGGGAGGCTGATGCTGGGGGAGGCTGGGAGGGGGAGGCTGATGCTGGGGGAGGCTGGGAGGAGGGAGGCTGCGAGGAGAGAGGCTGATGCTGGGGGAGGCTGATGCTGGAAGGAGAGAGGCTGATGCTGGGGGAGGCTGATGCTGGGGGAGGCTGGAAGGAAAGAGGCTGATGCTGAGGGAGGCTGGGAGGTGGAGGCTGATGCTGGGGAAGGCTGGGAAGAGGGAGGCTGGGAGGAGAGAGGCTGATCCTGGGGAAGGCTGGGAGGAGGAAGGCTGGGAGGAGAGAGGCTGATGTTGGAGGAGGCTGATGCTGGGGGAGACTGGAAGGAGAGAGGCTGATGCTGGGGGAGGCTGATGCTGGGGGAGGCTGGGAGGGGGAGGCTGGGAGGAGAGAGGCTGATGCTGGGGGAGGCTGGGAGGAGGGAGGCTGGGAGGGGGGAGGCTGAGAGAAGAGAGGCTGATGCTGGGGGAGGCTGAGGCTGGGAGGAGAGAGGCTGATGCTGGGGACAGACAGGCTGATGCTGGGATGAGAGAGGCTGATGCTGCGGGTAGAGAGGCTGATGCTGGGAGGAGAGAGGCTGATGCTGGGAGGAGAGAGGCTGATGCTGCGGGTAGAGAGGCTGATGCTGGTGCAGCATGGGGGATGGAGCACGATGGGGGGTGCGCAGCATGGGGGATGGAGCACGTTTGGGAGTGCGCAGCATGGCGGATGGAGCACGTTTGGGACTGCGCAGCATGGCGGATGGAGCACGTTTGGGAGTGCGCAGCATGGCGGATGGACCACGTTTGGGAGTGCGCAGCATGGCGGATGGAGCACGTTTGGGAGTGCGCAGCATGGCGGATGGATCACGATGGGGGGTGCGCAGCATGGGGGATGGAGCACGATGGGAGGTGCACACCTCCCCCCAACACACACACACACACAACACACCACACACACACTGGGAACCACAAACACCGCCCTACACAGACACCCACACACACAGACAACGCTGCACACACACAACACCCAACACACAAACACCGCGGCATACATAAATATACGCACATACCGCACAACACACACATTGCACAAAACATACCTCCCCCCAAAACACACCACACCCACACAAACCGCGCTACAGACACACAGCGCTCCACAAACAACGCAACACACGCAACACACAAACAACACCACTCTCACCCCCCGCCACACCCAGACAACACCCAGAACATGTACAGCGCCCTACACAAACACTTGGTAACTACACACAACAACATCTATATATAAATAACAAAAATCATACATTAACTACACAATACGTAAATTCTAGAATACCCGATGCATAGAATCGGGCCACCTTCTAGTATATATATATATATATATATATATATATATATATATATACACACATTACGGGTTTTTACCACTTGGTTTACCACGTGATGGAGACTTCATGGCATGTGTTATAGAACTCTGTTTATGACCCGCAACACACATCCGTGTAATTTGTACGTGTGCGGTACGTATTTGCACGTACCGGAGACACGTACACACGGAGACCCATGTTAATCAATGGTAGATGGCACACACACGTAAAATTGCACGGAACGTGTGTCCGTGAGGTAAGTACATGTGTGCGCTTTTCTACACGGACAACATGTCCGTTTTTGGCTGGCAGCACGCAGGCACGGACCCGCTTTAGTCTACGGGTCCGTGCCTGCACGTACCACACACGGAGTACGTCCGTGTTCAGCACGTTTCGTGCGTGTGCGTTTTTACACTAGCGATCTTATTTTTTTTTTTTTTTAAATTAAAGTCAGTATACTTACCTTTTTTTCTGCTGTTCTCAGTCATACTTACATTGGCGCTCGTTTTTTTTCTTCCCCCGGCTCATACCGCTCCCCGATCACCAGCGCTGCGAGGAACAGCTGTGCAGAGAATACGCGGCAACAATTACTTTGAAAATGCCGGTGGGCGTGTCTATACTGTGCAGTACTGTGGTCGTCCACCCCCATTTTAATACCAGCCAGATAAAGCCATACGGCTGAAGGTTGGTATTCTCAGGATGGGGAGCCCCACGTTATGGGGAGCCCCCCAGCCTAACAATATCAGTCAGCAGCCACCCAGAATTGCCGCATACATTAGATGCGACAGTTCTGGGACTGTACCCGGCTCTTCCCGATTTACCCTGGTGCGTTGGAAAATCGGGGTAATAAGGAGTTATTGGCAGCCCATAGCTGCCAATAAGTCCTAGATTAATCATGTCAGGCGTCTCCCCGAGATTCCTTCCATGATTAATCTGTAAATTACAGTAAATAAACACACACACCCGAAAAAATGCTTTATTAGAAATAAAAAACACAAACATATACCCTGGTTCACCACTTTAATAAACCCGAAAAATCCCTCCATGTCCAGCGTACTCCAGGATGGTCCAGCGTCGCTTCTAGCTCTGCTGCATGGAGGTGACCGGAGCTGCAGAAGATACCGCCGCTCCTGTCACCTCCACGCAGCTAATGAAGGCAATAGCGCGATCAGCTGTATTCAGCGTTGGCCACGAGTAACCACAGTGACAGCTCAGCTGATCGCGCTATTGCCTTCACAGCGTCACAGCGGCGTCACTAAGCGGCCGCCCAATAGAAGCGGAGGGGCGGAGATGAGCGGCCGTAACATGCCGCCCACCTCCTTCCTTCCTCATTGCCGGCGGCCGCAGGTAAGCTGCAGTTCGTCATTCCCGAGGTGTCACACATAGCGATGTGTGCTGCCTCGGGAATGACGAACAACCTGCATCCTCAACAATCAACGATTTTATGAAAATGAACGATGTGTGAACGATCAACGATAAGGTGAGTAATTTTGATCGTTAACGGCCATTCTTTGGTGTCACACGCAACAACGTCGCTAACGATGCCGGATGTGCGTCACGGAATCCATGATCCCAGCGATATATCGTTAGATACGTCGTTGCGTGTAACGGGGCCTTAAGCCAATTCTGCCAGTATCACAGTCTGTGTATGGTGGCCTTAACGTTTTCCCTATCACTCCTAACCCTCATCATAGTCCAATCCCTCCTAACCCTAGTTTTCATCATCGTCTTAAGGCCCCGTCACACACACAGATAAATCTTTGGCAGATCTGTGGTTGCAGTGAAATCATGGACATATTGTTCCATTTGTACACAGCCACAAACCTGGTACTGATTGTCCACAATGTCACTGCAACCACAGATCTGCCGCAGATTTATCTCTGTGTGTAAAGTGGCCTTTAGTCCTATCCCTTTTCCTAACACTAATTTTAATCCTAACCATAATCTTTGTATAAACCCTAATTCTTAACCGTCTTCATAATGCAAAATTTCTTCAGCGCTCTATTGGGAGACCCAGACGATTGGGGTATAGCTACTGCCCTCTGGAGGCCACACAAAGCACTACATTAAAAGTGCAAGGCCCCTCCCCCTCTGGCTATACCCCCCCGTGGTATCACGGGTACTCCAGTTTTAGCTTTGTGTGCGAAGGAGGTCAGACATTCCATGCATAGCTCCACAGATTTTAGTCAGCAGTAGCTGCTGACTAGTTCGGATGGAAGAAAAGAGGACACATATAGTGTCCCCAGCATGCTCCCTTCTCACCCCTGGATGGTGTTGTAAGGTTGAGGTACCTATTGCTGGTACAGGGCTGGAGCCTCACATGCTGTTTTCCTTCCACATCCCCTTGTAGGGCTCTGTGGAAGTGGGATCCTGCCGGCCTCAAAGCTCTGACGCCGGGCTCCATCCACAGACCCATTAGAACCTGATGGAGACGGAGCAGGAGTACCATCAGGGACCGGGCCCTGCATCATACAGGTACTCTGTGTCCCCGGCAGGCACAGACACACTCCGGGCTGGCTGGGTGTTGTAGTGCGCCGGGGACCGTACACTGAGCTGGTGTTCCTACAGTTATCTGGGGGACTTTGTGTTCTGGGAACGCAGCGCCGACCCTCACTGGACCGGGCGGCGCTGCTGTGACTTGTGGTGCGCCGGGGATACGCCGACCGCGCTTTTACGGCGGCGGCGTTTATAACTCTAGTCCCCGGCTTTTGGGCCTAGGACGCCGGCAGCTCCGATCGTTCCCGCCCCCACCCTGTCAATCAGGGTAGGGGAGAGACGCTGTTTCACGGCAGCGAGGAGGGCTGGAGCCTGATTTACATGCTCCAGCCCTCTCACTAGGCACAGAGGGAAGCAGGCTTCCCGCTCTTGGTCAGGAACGCCCAGGGCCCGCCCCCCTTCTTCTCTCAGGACGCCGGCAGCCATTACATGCATGTCTGGCTGGAGGAAGGACGCAAGGCTCTGGGAGACCTAGACTGAGGGGCTTTGGAAGACCACACACCCGCTCTTAAGCGGGCGGTAAGCGGCTTTTCAGCTGGCCCCTCTAGTGCCTCAGTGTATGTTAGTGTATTGTGTCACTGGACATAGATATTTATTGATTTCTTGCACTGTGAGGTCGCTTCCTGGCTGAATATCCCAGATCGCTCTGAGGAGGCAGCAACATGTCATCCACAAGACGCAAAGCTGCCAAGGCTAGGGCTGTGTGCACTGCGTGTGCTGCATGTGGGGCTGCTCTACCAGCAGGCTCCAAGGACCCCCATTGTGTGCAATGCTCAGATCCGGTGCTGCTTCGCCAGCCGGAGTCAGGAGAGATAGTGACCCAGGCTGAGACGCCTGTAAGTCCTGCCCCGGTGTCGGGGACAGACTTTGCAGTTTTTGCGGTTAATATGTCTGTGACTATGGCAAAAATCCTGGAAACTTTGCAATCCATGCCTGGGGCTCAGTCTATGGACACGGCGAGGTCTATGTCCTCTAATCCTCCGCAGTTGGATTTAATCCAGACTGCAAGGGGGTCCCCGGCTTCTCAGGATGAGTATAATGACTCAGATGATTGCCCCAGCCACCCCAAGCGGGCTCGCTGGGAAAGACCCTCAACGTCATCACACTGCTCAGGGTCTCAGCGCAATCAGTCTCCCTGTGATGTGTCTGAAGAGAGTGATCAGGAGTCTAATCCTGGAACCCCTCTCAATCTGGATACCCCGGATGGGGACGCCATTGGTAAACGATCTTATCTCAGCCATCAATAGGCTGTTAGATATTTCTCCCCCAGCCCCTTCAGCAGAAGAGGCAGCGGCAGAGCAGGAGAAATTTCGTTTCCTCTATCCCAAGCGTAAATTAAGTGCTCTGTTGGATCACTCTGACTTCAGAGAATCAATCCAGAAACACGACGCTCATCCAGAAAAGCGTTTCTCTAAACGTTCTAAGGATACACGTTATCCTTTCCCCCCTGATGTGGTCAAGCGCTGGACCCAGTGTCCAAAGGTGGACCCCCCGATTTCCAAGCTTGCAGCTAGATCCATAGTTGCAGTGGAGGATGGCGCTTCACTTAAGGATGCCAATGACAGACAGATGGACCTTTGGTTAAAATCTGTCTATGAAGCTATCGGCGCGTCGTTTGCTCCAGCATTCGCAGCCGTATGGGCACTCCAAGCTATTTCAGCTGGTTTAGCAAAAGTGGATGCTATCTTACATCCAGCGGTGCCGCAAGTGGCGTCCCTTACCTCGCAGATGTCCGCGTTTGCGTCTTACGCTATCAATGCGGTCCTAGAATCTACCAGCCGCACCTCAATGGCGTCTGCCAATTCGGTAGTTTTGCGCAGAGCATTGTGGTTAAAGGACTGGAAAGCAGATGCTGGTTCCAAAAAATGTTTAACCAGCTTGCCTTTATCTAGAGATAGACTGTTTGGCGAGCCATTGGCTGACATCATTAAACAGTCCAAGGGTAAAGACTCCTCTTTACCCCAGCCCAGATCAAGCAAACCTCAGCAGAGAAAGTGGCAGCAGAAGTTTCAGTCCTTTCGAGGTTCGGGCAAAACACAATTCTCCTCGTCCAAAGGGACTCAGAGGACGCAAAGAAACTCAGATTCCTGGCGGGCTCATTCACGCCCCAAGAAAGCAAATGGAGGAACCGCTTCCAAAGCGGCTACCTCATGACTTCCAGTCCCCTCCCTCCGCATCTCCGGTCGGGGGCAGGCTCTCCCGCTTTTACGACACTTGGATGTCACAGGTCAAAGACCGGTGGGTGACAGACATTTTGTCGCGCGGGTACAGAATCGAGTTCAGTTCTCGTCCTCCAGCTCGGTTCTTCAGAACCTCCCCACATCCAGACCGTGTAGATGTCCTGCGGCAGGCGGTGGACTCCCTAAGAGCGGAAGGAGTAGTGGTTCCTGTACCGTCTCAGGAACAAGGGAGAGGGTTTTACTCCAATCTCTTTGTGGTGCCAAAAAAGGACGGCTCGTTCCGTCCTGTTCTGGACCTAAAACTGCTCAACAAACATGTGCACGCCAGACGGTTCCGGATGGAAACCCTCCGTTCTGTCATTGCCTCAATGTCTCAAGGAGACTTCCTTGCCTCAATAGACATCAAAGATGCTTATCTCCACGTGCCAATTGCTACAGAACATCAACGTTTTCTACGTTTTGTGATAGGAGACGACCATCTTCAGTTCGCAGCTCTGCCATTCGGTCTGGCGACAGCCCCCCGGGTCTTCACCAAGGTCATGGCGGCGGTGGTAGCAGTCTTGCACTCTCAGGGACACTCGGTGATCCCTTACCTAGACGATCTACTTGTCAAGGCACCCTCTCAAGAGGCATGCCAACTCAGTCTACAGGCTACGCTGGAGACTCTCCAGACTTTTGGATGGATCATCAACTTTCCAAAGTCAAATCTGTCACCGACACAGTCACTAACGTATCTTGGCATGGAGTTCCATACTCGAGCAGCGACAGTGAAGCTTCCGCTAAACAAGCAGCGGTCCCTACAGACAGGGGTGCAATCTCTCCTTCAGGGCCAGTCGCACCCCTTACGGCGCCTCATGCACTTCCTAGGGAAGATGGTGGCAGCCATGGAAGCAGTTCCCTTTGCGCAGTTTCATCTGCGTCCACTTCAATGGGACATTCTCCGCCAATGGGACGGGAAGACGACTTCCCTAGACAGGAAAGTCTCTCTTTCCCAGACGGCCAAGGACTCTCTACAATGGTGGCTCCTTCCCACCTCATTGTCTCAGGGAAGATCCTTCCTGCCCCCATCCTGGGCAGTGGTCACGACAGATGCGAGTCTGTCGGGGTGGGGAGCAGTGTTTCTACACCACAGGGCTCAGGGGACGTGGACTCCGCAAGAGTCCACCCTTCAGATCAATGTTCTGGAAATCAGGGCAGTGTATCTTGCCCTACTAGCCTTTCAACAGTGGCTGGAAGGAAAGCAGATCCGAATCCAGTCGGACAACTCCACAGCGGTGGCATACATCAACCACCAAGGAGGGACGCGCAGCCGGCAAGCCTTTCAGGAAGTCCGGCGCATTCTGAATTGGGTGGAGGACACAGCATCCACCATCTCCGCGGTTCACATCCCAGGCGTAGTAAACTGGGAAGCAGACTTCCTCAGTCGCCAGGGTATGGACGCAGGGGAATGGTCCCTTCACCCGGACGTGTTTCAGGAAATCTGTCGCCGCTGGGGGGTGCCGGACGTCGACCTAATGGCGTCTCGGCACAACAACAAGGTCCCGGCATTCATGGCGCGGTCGCGCGATCAAAGAGCTCTGGCGGCAGACGCCTTGGTGCAAGATTGGTCGCAGTTCCGCCTCCCATATGTATTTCCGCCTCTGGCACTCTTGCCCAGAGTACTACGCAAGATCAGATCCGATTGCAGCCGCATCATACTCGTCGCCCCAGACTGGCCGAGGAGATCGTGGTATCCGGATCTGTGGCATCTCACGGTCGGCCGACCGTGGTCACTTCCAGACCGTCCAGACCTGCTGTCTCAAGGGCCGTTTTTCCATCAGAATTCTGCGGCCCTGAACCTGACTGTGTGGCCATTGAGTCCTGGATCCTATCGTCAACAGGCTTATCACAGGGAGTGGTAGCCACAATGAGACAAGCTAGGAAGTCAACTTCTGCTAAGATCTACCACAGAACGTGGAAGATTTTCTTAACCTGGTGCTCTGCTCAGGGAGTGTCTCCCTGGCCATTTGCATTGCCCACTTTTCTGTCTTTCCTGCAATCAGGGTTGGAAAAGGGCTTGTCGCTCAGCTCCCTTAAAGGGCAAGTCTCGGCACTATCCGTGTTTTTTCAGAAGCGTCTAGCACGTCTTCCTAAGGTGCGCACGTTCCTGCAGGGGGTCTGTCATATTGTGCCCCCGTACAAGCGGCCGTTGGATCCATGGGATCTGAACAGAGTACTAGTGGCTCTCCAGAAACCGCCTTTCGAGCCTCTCAAAGAAGTTTCTTTTTCTCGCCTGTCACAGAAAGTGGCGTTTCTTGTTGCGATCACATCGCTTCGGCGAGTGTCTGAGCTGGCAGCTCTGTCATCCAAGGCTCCCTTCTTGGTGTTCCACCAGGACAAGGTAGTGCTGCGCCCCATTCCGGAGTTTCTCCCTAAGGTCGTATCCTCGTTTCATCTTAATCAGGATATATCCTTGCCTTCCTTTTATCCTCATCCGGTTCACCGGTATGAAAAGGACTTGCGTTTGCTAGATCTGGTGAGAGCACTCAGGATCTACATTTTCCGCACGGCGCCCATGCGCCGTTCCGATGCACTTTTTGTCCTTGTCGCCGGTCCGCGCAAGGGGTTGCAGGCTTCTAAAGCCACCTTGGCTCGATGGATCAAAGAACCAATTATAGAGGCCTACCGTTCTGCTGGGCTTCCGGTTCCTTCAGGGCTAAAAGCCCACTCAACCAGAGCCGTGGGTGCGTCCTGGGCATTACGGCACCAGGCTTCGGCTCAACAGGTGTGTCAGGCAGCTACCTGGTCGAGTCTGCACACTTTCACCAAGCATTATCAGGTGCATACCTATGCTTCGGCGGATGCCAGCTTAGGTAGAAGAGTCCTGCAGGCGGCAGTGACATCCCCGTAGGGGGGGGGCTGTTTTGCAGCTCTAACATGAGGTATTTCTTTACCCACCCAGGGACAGCTTTTGGACGTCCCAATCGTCTGGGTCTCCCAATAGAGCGCTGAAGAAGAAGGGAATTTTGTTACTTACCGTAAATTCCTTTTCTTCTAGCTCTTATTGGGAGACCCAGCACCCGCCCTGTTGTCCTTCGGGATTGTTTTTGCTGTTTGCGGGTACACATGTTGTTCATGTTGAACGGTTTTTCAGTTCTCCGATGTTACTCGGAGTTAATTTGTTTAAACCAGTTGTTGGCTTCCTCCTTCTTGCTTTGGCACTAAAACTGGAGTACCCGTGATACCACGGGGGGGTATAGCCAGAGGGGGAGGGGCCTTGCACTTTTAATGTAGTGCTTTGTGTGGCCTCCAGAGGGCAGTAGCTATACCCCAATCGTCTGGGTCTCCCAATAAGAGCTAGAAGAAAAGGAATTTACGGTAAGTAACAAAATTCCCTTCTTTTCACACACAGATTTTGTCAGTGAAAAATAATCGGATATCTGCACAGCCCCACTGAATAACATTGGTCTGTTCTTTTCACAGACAACACTTGGGCCAAAAATACAGTCATGTGAATGAGACTTTAGGGCTTGTGCAGATGACCATATTTTGAATCCAAGTATGATCCAACAAAACATCGGATCACATTCGGACTCATGTTATTCTGTAGGGCAGTGCACATGTCCTATATTTTTCCACGCACCAAGTGGTTTGAGGAAAAAAATCATAGCACGTATGATTTGCCAACTAAAATTGGACCAATCAGCCATTCAAGTCTATAAAGGGGGCTTTACACGCTACGATATCGTTAATGTTTTATCTTTGGGGTCACGTCGTTAGTGACGCACATCCGGCGTCATTAATGTTATCGCAGCATGTGACACTTATGTGCGACCTAAAACGATCGCAAAAGTCGCAAAAATCATTTGCCGTGGAGAGGTCGTCCTAAAACCAAAAATCGTTCACCTCTCATTAGCGATGTTGATCCTCGTTCCTGCGGTAGCACACATCGCTGTGTGTGACACCGCAGGAGCGAGGAACATCTCCTTACCTGCCTCCACCGGCAATGCAGAAGGAAGGAGGTGGGTGGGATGTTTATGTCCCGCTCATCTCCGTCCCTCCGCTTCTATTGGACGGCTACCGCGTGACGTCGCTGTGACGCCGCACGACACGCCCCCTTAGAAAGGAGGCAGATCGCCGGCCACAGCGACTTCGCAGGGTAGGTAAGCCGTGTGACGGGGGAGCGCGATTTTGTGCGCAACGGGCAGCGACATGCCCCTGTCGCGCAAACTATGGGGGCAGGTATGCACGATAGCGATATCGTTACCGATATCGCTACCGTGTAAAGCCCCCTTAAGTCTGCAAAAAAATTGCACCGCACTCGCTTGACATCTGACTGTGGTCTGATTTTCATGGACTGATAGAATTGGGAATATTGTTAGTTTGTTAAAGACTTTGTTTTATTATATATATATATATATATATATATATACATATACTTTTATATATATATATATATTGTGAGGTAGCGTGGTCGGCTGCGCGGCAGAAGACACGGGATCCAGGCACCAGTGGTCACAGCCCACGGTTTATTGCACAAACCAAAAGTCCAACACAGCACACACATGTGCTTCTCCGGCAGAAACTCAAGGAGTTGTGTTCACTCCCTCACACTCGGGCCCCACGCCCATGTTCCTGTTTCCTTTTAACCCTCCTTTCAGCCTGCAGGGAAACAGCATTAACCCTGGAGTGGAGTTGCTTTCTATGCATGGAGGGAGCACAACCGGGGCGAGACATACCGGCCGTCATAGACAACCCCGGTCACAGTCTCACATACCCCCCCCTCAGTTCAAGCGTGCGGGGTTGAACTCCCGCCATCAAACACGGGCCGCGGGACAAAGCATCGGCGTTTCCCTGCAACCTACCGGCCCGGTGTTCAACCGTAAACCAGATGTTCTGCAGAGAAAGGAACCACCGGGTAACCCGGGCATTCCGTTCCTTGGCGGACCTCATCCAGACCAGTGGAGAGTGATCCGTCACCAAGCGAAACTGCCGTCCCAGCAGGTAATAGCGGAGGGACTCCAAAGCCCACTTGATCGCCAGGCACTCCTTCTCCACCACGCTATAATTCCGCTCGGGAGGGGTGAGCTTCCTACTTAAGAAGGTGACGGGGTGTTCCTCCCCCTGAACCACCTGAGACAGCACTGCCCCCCCAGCCGACCTCAGAGGCGTCAGTCTGTACTATGAACTCCTTCCGGAAATCAGGGTTGACAAGAACGGGCTGTCCGCACAGGACCCCCTTCAGGGCCCGGAAGGAGTCCTCAGCCTGCGGAGTCCAGCGCACCATGACGGACTTCTTGCCTTTGAGAAGGTCCGTCAAGGGGGCTGATAGTCCCGCAAAATCTTTTACAAACCTCCTGTAGTACCCCACGATACCCAGGAAGGCCCTAACTTGCTTCGTGGTCAGGGGTCTAGGCCACTTCTGGATCGCCTCAACTTTGTTAATTTGGGGCTTAATCACTCCTTGGCCTATTACGTATCCCAAGTAGCGGGCTTCCGTGAGCCCCAACGCACATTTCTTGGGATTGGCTGTCAATCCGGCTGTTCGGAGCGCGTTCACCACCGCTTGTACCTGTTCCAAGTGGGTCTGCCACTCAGAGCTGTAAATAATGATGCCATCAAGGTACGCTGATGCATACGCCTGGTGGGTTTCCAGCACCAAGTCCATCAACCTCTGGAACGTGGCCGGAGCGCCATGTAACCCAAAAGGCAAGACAACATAGTGGAAGAGACCCTCCGGCGTAACAAAAGCGGTTTTCTCCTTGGCGGACTCCGTCAGTGGCACCTGCCAGTACCCCTTGGTCAGGTCGAGCGTGGTGAAATATCGCGCCTGTCCCAGTCTATCAATTAGCTCATCCACCCGGGGCATGGGGTAGAGATCGAACTTGGATATTTCGTTTAATCTCCTAAAGTCATTGCAGAACCTTAAGGAGCCATCGGGTTTTGGTATTAGGACAATGGGACTAGCCCATTCACTCCGGGATTTTTCGATGACCCCCAGGCGTAGCATTGTCTTCACTTCCTCTGATATGGCTTGTCGTCGAGCCTCCGGTACCCGGTATGGCTTCAGGCGTACCTTCAGGTGAGGCTCGGTGACAATGTCATGTCGTATCAGACTGGTCCTACCAGGCAGCTCGGAGAAGACATCGGGGTTCTGCTGAACCAGCCTTCTGGCCTCTCGCCTCTGTTGCTTGGTGAGGGCTTCTCCAATCCTTACTTCCAGTTCGTCCTCTCCGGAGGTCGCTGGAGCCGGGTTTGAACGACCCGAAGAGGAGGGAGATGGGGAAAAATCAACCATCAGGCTTCCCCGTTCCTGCCAAGGTTTTAACAGGTTGACATGGTATATTTGTTCAGGTTTCCGCCTACCGGGCTGCAATACCTTATAGTTGACCACCCCGATTCTTTCCTTTATCTCGTAGGGGCCTTGCCACTGAGCCAGGAATTTACTCTCCGCCGTGGGGATCAATACCAACACCCGATCCCCGGGTTTTAAGGTCCGCACGGTGGCTTGTCTATTGTAGCGGCCGCTTTGCGTGGCCTGAGCCTCCTGTAAATGCTCCTTCACAATTGGCATGACCGCGCTTATGCGGTTCTGCATTCCTAAAATGTGTTCAATCACACTTTTATGGGGGGTGGGCTCCTGCTCCCATGTTTCCTTTGCTAGGTCCAACAATCCCCGGGGATGTCGCCCGTATAACAACTCAAAAGGCGAAAACCCCGTGGATGCCTGTGGCACCTCTCGGATGGCAATCATCAAATAGGGAAGCATCATATCCCAGCCTTTCCCGTCTTTGGAAATCACCCTTTTGAGCATGGTTTTCAGGGTTTTATTGAATCGCTCCACTAAACCGTCCGTTTGAGGATGATACACAGACGTACGCAACTGCTTGATCTGGAGTAGCCGGCATAGCTCTTTGGTCACTTTAGACATGAATGGGGTCCCCTGATCCGTAAGGATCTCCTTGGGCAACCCCACCCGGCAGAACACAGCAAACAACTCCCGAGCTATAAGCTTCGCCGCAGTATGTCTGAGAGGTATCACCTCTGGATACCGGGTGGCATAGTCAACGATCACTAGGATGTGTTGGTGCCCTCGAGCGGACTTTACGAGGGGCCCCACCAGATCCATCCCTATCCGTTCAAAAGGGACTTCTATAATGGGTAACGGCACCAACGGACTGCGAAAGTGGGCCAGGGGTGCCGTAAGCTGACACTCCGGGCATGTTTTGCAGAACCGTTTTACCTCCCCAAAGACCCCGGGCCAATAGAATCTTTGCAATATTTGCTCCTGCGTTTTCTTGACCCCTAGGTGGCCACTCATCAGGTGTTGATGAGCCGGCGATATGGCTGGGGCACCACCAACTGCTCTACCCCCACGCCCCGTATTTCATCTACCCGGTAGAGTAAATCCTGCTTAAGAGCGAAATGGGGGTACCCTACCTGGGCACCGGGCAGCTGTGCCACCCCGTCAACCACTGTCACCCGACTCCGGGCATGTATTAATGTAGGGACCTGGAGTTGGGCTGTCCCAAATGTATCCGGGGACGACTCCAACTCCGGGATGGGCTCGACCATCTCAGCCTCTCCTGCCAATACCTCTAGGGCCGACCTATCGGGTTCACATTCCGTCCCTATCATGGGGACCCCTACGGCAGGCGTCCCGGATTCGGGATTGTCAGGCTCAGGTCCCGGACTGTCCAATACCTGAGGGGACTTAGGAGGCCCCTTCCATAGAGTCCAAAAATACGGTAAATCCCTTCCTAGTATCACGTCATAGGGAAGAGTGTCAATAAGTCCCACCTCATGTTGCACCTGACCGCAGGGTGCTGTGATGGTGACAATCGCCGTGGGATAATCTCGGCGGTCCCCATGTATGCAAACCACCCCCACGGTACGTCCTGTGGCCTTTACTTTAGCCCTTAGGGTTAATCGCACAAGGGTCACTAAGCTTCTGGAATCCAACAAGCCTGTAACCGGACATCCATTCACCTGTATTTGGCACAAGTGGGGCTCAGTCTCCGGGGAGACAAGGTCCACGGTACACACCGCCTGAGCATACATTGAACCCCGCCGGGTAACCCCACAATCCATGGGCTCCGTGGTGAGTGGACACTGGGCTTCCATATGTCCCACCGGCTGGCACCGCCAACATCTAACAGGGAAGGAAACCCCCTTGACGAGTTGTCGTTTAGGGTACATAACCTTCCGGACCTCAGGGACGGCGGGCGCGGCCTCAGACGGGATGGTAGCGGACTCCCGCACCGGTGTCCGCGGTGGGTCCTTGGCCCGAGGCTTGGAGGGGCTGGACCAATGGGCGGCACGCAAAGTCTGAGTGTCCCGTATCAAGTCCTGCGTAGCCACATGCCGCTCCACCAGGCACACTAATTGGTCCAGGGTACTTGGGTCGCCCTGTCCTGCCCACCGTTGAATGGTGACGGGTAAAGTGCGCACAAAGCGATCAACCACTACCCTTTCCACCATTTGCGCAGGGCTCAGAGTGTCAGGCTGCAACCACTTCTTTACCAGATGCAACAAGTCATAGGCCTGGGAGCGTACGGGTTTGACTTCCTCATAGAACCACTGATTTACCCGCTGAGCCCGTACATAGGTATTCACCCCCAACCGAGCAAGTATTTCGGCTTTCAGGGTCTCATATTCTATGGCGTCCTCGGTACAGAGGTCCAGGTATGCTTTTTGGGGCTCCCCCATCAGATAGGGCGACAATACCTCAGCCCACTGGGGGGTCGGCAGCTTTTCCCGCTCGGCCACCCGCTCAAACACCGCCAGGAACGCTTCCACATCATCCCCTGGGGTCATCTTTTGCAACGCTTGTCTCACCGTTTTCCGGACGCTGCCGTCGTCACCCGGTCCCGGGGTTGTTGCTGCCGGTCCAGCACGGATCGACTTGGCCAGGAGAACCATCTGTTCTTGGTGCCTTTGTTCCTGCAATTGCAAGGATTGCTGCTGACGATCCAACGACCGGAGCAGGTGTGCATTGGTCTGTTGCTGCTGTGCATTAGCCTGTGCCAGCTGCTTTAGTATGTCCTCCATGGCGTCGCCGGGTTTGGGCTGTAGTATAGCCGCTCGACTCCAGGACATGTGCTACCGGGTCACCAGGGATGGATGCTACACCTCACCGGGCTGGCATGCCCGCCGTTCTCCACCATCTGTGAGGTAGCGTGGTCGGCTGCGCGGCAGAAGACACGGGATCCAGGCACCAATGGTCACAGCACACTGTTTATTGCACAAACCAAAAGTCCAACACAGCACACACATGTGCTTCTCCGGCAGAAACTCAGGGAGTTGTGTTCACTCCCTCACACTCGGGCCCCACGCCCATGTTCCTGTTTCCTTTTAACCCTCCTTTCAGCCTGCAGGGAAACAGCATTAACCCTGGAGTGGAGTTGCTTTCTATGCATGGAGGGAGCACAACTGGGGCGAGACATACCGACCGTCATAGACAACCCCGGTCACAGTCTCACAATATACATATATATATATATATATATATATATATATATATATATAATTATTATTTATTTTTTTTTAAATGGGGCACTTTATTTATCTTGGGAAAGCTTTCCCAGCAGAACACTGTGTCTCAGCTCGCAAAATAGTAGGTGAGAAAGATGCAGGGAGCAGTTGAAAGACATACAAGGAGTTGGGGGGCTGTGGAGCCGGGGAGGACATACAAAAATTGGGAGAGCTGTAGTTGGACAGATGGGGAGTATTTGAGGACATACAAGGAGTGAGGGAGCTGTGGATGGAGAGGAGCCATGGAGTACATACAAGGAGTGGGGGATCTGTGGATGGAGAGCTGGGGAGCTAATGAGGACCTACAAGGAGTGAGGGAGGTGTAGATGGAGAGCTGGGATGCCAAGAAGGACATACAAGGATTAGGGGAGGTGTGGATGGAGGGCTGGGGCGCTGAGGAGAACATACTAGGAGTTGGGGAGCTGTGGATGGAGAGCTGGGAAGCCAAGAAGGACATGCAAGCATTAGGGGAGCTGTGGATGGAGGGCTGGGAAGCTATGGAGGACATACTAGGAGTGGGGAAGCTGTGGATGGAGAGCTTGGGAGCTGAGGAGGACATACAATGAGTGGAAGAACTGTGTATGCAGAGCTTGAGAGTGAGGAAGACCTATAAGGAGTAGGGGAACTGGTGATAGTTAGGAAGCTGAGGAGGACATACAATGAGTGGGGGAGCTGTGGATGGAGGGCTGGGAAGACAAAGAGGACATACTAGGAGTTAAGGAACTCTGGATGGAGAGCTGAGGAGGACATACAAGGAGTGGGGTAGCTGTGGATGGAGAGCTTGGGAGAGCGAGGAGGACATACAAGAAGTGGGGGAGCTGTTGATGGCGAGCTGAGGAGGACATACAATGAGTGAGGTAACTGTGGAAGGGGAGCAAAAAATAGATGTGGTTCTGCACCACCGCTGTACGACCTGTTTACAATCCTAGGGAGGAGTGGATTAGAAGCAGTATTCCCTTAGTAAGACTCCGCTCCTGGGTGCTCGCTGATGAAACAGGATAGCTGTAGGTATGTGGAACAATATAGAAAAAAGTCCAGCGGCACAACGAATCTCCGGTAAAAACTTTTCTTTTTTTATTATTGAATTAAGCGGTGCATATTAAAAAGGCAGTGAAGGAACCGGGTGCAGGATCCCTCACGTACGACGGCCGTTTCGCGTTAAACACGCTTCCACAGGTCCAAAACTGACCTGTGGAAGTGTGTTTAACGCAAAACGGCCGTCGTACATGAGGGATCCTGCACCCGGTTCCTTCACTGTCTTTTTAAAATGCATCGCTTAATTCAATAAAAAAAGAAAAGTTTTTCACGGGAGATTCGGTGTGCTGCTGGACTTTTTTCTATATGGTTTCACTGTGGAAGGGGAGCCAAAGACGACATACTAGGAGTGGGGATGCTAGGGATGGAGAGCTGAGGAGGACATACAAGGAGTGGGGTAGCTGTGGATCTAGACCTGGGGATCAAGAAGAATATACAAGGAGTGGGGGAGCCGTGGATGGCGAGCTGAGTAGCGAGAAGGACATACAAGAGTGGGAGAGCTGTGGAAGGAGAGCTGAAGAGGACATAGGAGTACTGTAACTGTGGATGTAGCGCTGGGGAACTGAAGAGGTCGTACAAGGAGTGGAAAAGCTGTGAATAGATAGCTGGGGAGCTGAGGTGGTCATACAATGAGTGGGGAAGCTGTGGATGGATAACTGGGGAGCTGAGGAGCTCATACAAAGAGTGGGGGAGCCGTGGATGGTGAGCTGAGCAGCGAGGAGGACATACAGGAATGGGGGAGCTGTGGATGGAGAGCTGAAGAGGACATAGAAGGAGTAATGTAGTTGTGGATGTAGAGCTGGGAAACGAGGAGAACATACAAGGAGTGGGGGAGCTCTGCATGGAGAGCTGAGTTGCAAGGAGGACATACTAGGAGTGGGAGAGCTGTGGATGGAGTGCTGAGGAGGACATACAAGGAGTGGGGTAGCTTCCATGTAAAGCAGGGGTGTCAAACTCATTTTCACCGAGAGCCACATCAGCATTATTGTTGCCTTCAAAGGGGTTCTTATAATTGTAAGGGCTCATGTAGATCTCCATGCAACACACTGCGAGCATGGACTGCAATGCACAAACTGGCCATTAGCTATATAAGAGCAGTCCTTGGGTTGTAGGGCTATATGAGAGCTGTCCCTGGGTTGTAGGGCTAAACAAGAGCTTTCCCTGGGTAGTAGGGCTGTACCACGGCTGTCCCTGAGTACTAGGGTTATATCACAGCTGTCCCTGGGTACTAGCGAAAGGATAGTGGGGCTATCCAAGAGCTGCCCCTGGGTTTTAAGGCTAAGGCTGCTGGCTGTTCACATATGTGGAAACAGAAAAAGGAGAAAGAGGGAAGCTCACCATTAGTTGTGCACCTGTATAGGATCACAGCCACCACTCAAAGCCACCCTGATCCGTGTCGGATAGCAATGGATAGGAGGAAAAAAGTCTCCAGCAATGCAAGATGGGAATAAGTATAAGTAAAACTTTCTGTTTATTTCTTCAATTAAAATACATGGCAACAAGTACACCATAGAGGAACACGGTTGGACAAACACGTTTCGGCAGTTGGCCTTATTCATGGTTCAGTACATATGGACAAACACTGTTATTTCAATATCTTTTTGTTGTCACAGCCATAATCAACAATGGACCCTAATTATCATAATAAGCTGATACCCTTATATGTGTCATAAAAAAGTAAAAGGGAAAAAGTGTATGTTCCAATAATAAAAAATATTTGAGCATATTATGAATATTGTAAAATCAAAGCCTATCTGAAGTTTGTGCTCTCAGGACTACTTTCTTTATGCGACAGCGCAGTGTTTAACCCTTTCCATTGTGTCTTAATTCCAGAATAATGAGAGAATGTTTTAAAACACTTTTATCACAATGTTTACATACATTTCATTAGTATTTGGTGCCATTGCCCTTAAACTGTACGACGGGTGAAACGTTTTGGATCTCCTTCCACAAGCTTCTCACCATAGTTGGTAGGCATTTGGGCCTATTCCTCCTGACAGAACTGGTGTAACTGAGCCATGTTTGTAGGTCGCCTTGCTCGCACCTGCAATTTCAGCTTTACCCATAAATTTTCAATAGAATTGAGAGCAGGGTTTTGTGATGGCCACTCCAAAACATTAACTTTGTTATCCTTAAGCCACTTTGTAACCAGTTTGGAATTATGCTTTGGGTTGTTGTCCATTTGGAAGATTCACTTACCCCCAAGCTTTAAGTTCCTTGCTGATATCTTGAGATGTTTCTTGAGTATTGCCACATGATCTTTTTTCCTCATGATGCCATCTATTTTGTGAAGTGCACCAGTCCCTTCTGCAGCAAAACAACCCCACAACATGATGCTGCCACCCCCATGTTTCACAGTTGGGATGGTGTTCTTAGGCTTCAAAGCTTCTCCCTTTTTTCTCCAAACGTAATGATGGCCATTATGGCTGAACAGTTCAATTTTAGTTTACCACAAGACATGTCTCCAAAAGTTGAAGTCTTTGTTCCTGTGTGTATTTGAGAACATTATTCTGGCTTTATGTTTCTTTTGGAGTAATGTCTTCTACCTAGCGGAGTGGCCTTTCAGCCCATGTTGATACAGTACTCGTTTCACTGTGGAGAATCACACAATCTTACCAGCTTCTGCCAGCATCTTCACAAGTTCTTTTGCTTTTGTTCTTGGGTTGATATGCACATATCTGACCAAAGAACGTTCATCTTTGGTACATATTCCTGAGCGGTATGATGGACGGACATTCCCATCTTGTTTGTACTTACGTATTATTGTTTGTACAGATGAAAGAGGCAAAAGTGACATAATTTTTGTCCAAAGGAAGGAGAGGGCGCTCTCCGAAATGCATAGAAAATAAATCACCAACTTGTACCCTTGGACACATTTCTTATGCGACAGCGCTGCGTTTAACCCTTTCCATTGTCTCTTGATTGCACTTCCACGCGGGGCTGCAGCATTCGTTTTGATGTCCATTAGTGGTTATGACTCCCACAACCATTCAAGGTGAGCATTGACACTGTCTGATTCTATTTCTCATCTCTCAGATAAGACCCTATATTTCTTCTCTTTTACCCTTCTCTTATTATTTTGTTATTTTGCAAATATAAATTATTTTGGTAATCCTAATTGACCAAAAACGGGAAAGGTTTATTCTGATTTCATGTCAGATAGTGAGAAAAACATGCATTTGTGTATTTTTTGATAGTGTATGTAAACGTCTGGTTTCAACTTTATTTAGTGAGTTTTTGATGTTGAAGAATTTCTGCAACACTTCTGTACCTATTAGGTTATGCCTAAGCCACATGGCGAGAAAAACAGTGCGAGTGGAGTGCGATAAAACATCGCATTCCACATTCCACTCGGACCAATTTTAGCCTGTGTGTCAGTGCACATGAGTGGTTATTTTGTCAGCCCTAATCGGACCGAGAAAACAATCGCAGCATGCTGCGATTGTAATGCGAGACTATTTCTCTCGCACCCATTCAAGTCTAGGGGGCGAGAGAAAAATCGCACTGCACTCGCGTTACACCGGTGTACCACGAGTGCAGTGCAAGAATGGCAATAGCCAGCTGCTGAGGAGAGAGGGAGAGAAATCCCTCCCTCCCCTCCTCAGAGCTGGCCAGCCCACCGCAGCTGAGGTCCGCACGCACGGTCGGACCTCAGTCGCAGGGACACTCGCATGACACTCGGCTCCTGCTGTACTGACAGCGTGAGCCAAGTGTTATGCGAGGATCGCAGTAGTGCCTCGTGTGGCCCTGGCCTTACTTGCGTTTTTGTATGTGTTTTTTACTTGGGTTTTTATAGTGACACCGCATTTTTGTCTGTTTTTGGCGTGTCGTTTTTTTAAACAAAACTCGTTTGTTTTTGATACTTCCTGGGATTTGACTTTGACAAAACTTCCTGATACTGTCATACATGAATTGCATGTGGATTTAGTGCATTTCCACAATGGAAGCCCACTAAAAATGCATATGTGTTTTTTTTCACATCTAATGTAATTCTATTGGGAAAATCCACACATTGAAACTCAGTGTACCCGCAAAACAAATTAACATGTTGTGGATTTCAAACACGCACTGCACTTCAGTGTACGCTGAATAAAAATAACCTCTGTGAGCATCCACTTTGTTGGAACTGTAACATACTAAGTTTTTTTTGCACAAAAATACACAGTGTCAAAAACTTTCCAAAAATATTTCGACTACACATTTAAAAGCTGTACAATTCCATGTTGGCACGTGAAGCCAAATATCACATTATTTGTAATTGTGAGACAACAGCATCTCTTGAATTTGGATCACTAAGAAGTCAACTGGGGGTTAGTGATCATCTCATTGCTGTGTCCTAGTAATGGACCACATCAGCCTAGTATCACATAATATTTTCCTAATAGGCTTTATAGCATGAGCCTCAGGCAACTTAGCCGAGAACATGAAGGTTGTGATCCATTAGCACAGTACTTCTTGCTGGTGAGCCTGATCATTAGCATCTTTCTATGGAAACATTATAGCAGATCATTTTAAAACTACTCTTTACATACAATTTTCTTTCCTTTCTTTTCAACATGTAGGAGATGATGAAATAATAAATAACTATGAACAATATATATAATAATCTCCAACCATAGCTATATAATGGTTTTAGCAATTTGGTGGTTGAGTAAATATGTAAATATATATTTTATTATTGAGTATTTCAAACTGGTCTAAATATAGGCAAATGATAATGTAGCGCAGCAACATAGGTCATGAAAAAATGCTTCTTGGAATACAACATCATCTTTATAATAGGGCTGCACCGTAAGTCAGGGGTAGCACTGTTATGGTTGTGGGCTGTGGGTTCAAATCCAAGTACATCAGCCCGAAGATTGTTTCCTATGTTTAATCTGTTTTTTTTTCCTTATTCCAAAGGCATACTGAAAAGGAATTTAGATTTCCAGTAGTGATGGGCAGACTCGCAGATAACCAGGACCGGTAAGTCTAACTGGGTTAAAAAAAAACCTTGGCTCCAGCCTGGGATTGGTCTCAGACATCGCCTGTCCCCATATTAGTCTATGAGTAGCAGAATCTGGCAATTAAAAATGGTGGTAGAAGGGATAGCGGGATAGCAGAAAGTGCATCATGCTTACAGAGACTCTGCCACTGCTCTAACTGCTCCCTCATTCACTTCTGGGGCTGCTCATTAACTTCATTGTATATGCACTGCTTCCCCGCCCACCGGAAGCCCTGGTGTCTGTGATTAGTTGCAGTCAGACGCGCCCCCAGCCTGTGTGACAGCGTCTGACTGCAACCAATCACAGGTACTGTCTGCGGGTCAGCATCGTGGTGTGTAATAAATAAAACAATTGCCGTAGGGTCCCCCCGTATTATGATACTCAGCACAGATAAAGCATGTGGTTACTGGCTGCAGCTTTGTATCAAAATAGGAGGAACCACATGCAGCTTTTTTTTAATGATTTTAAATAAATAATTTAAAAAAAAACGGCTTGTGGTCCAATTTTGATACCAAGCCATAATAAAGCTCGACAGCTGGGGGCTGGTATTTTCAGGCGATGGAGACCCATGGTTATTGAGCCTCCTCCAGCCTAAAAATGACAGCCTACAGCCTGCCGGAATTGCTGCATTCATTAGATGCGACAGTCCCGGCACTTTTTTTTTAAAAATTCTTTATTTATTTAGATTAGTTGGAATCAACATAAACATAATAAACAATCCAAGGGCCTAACGGCCCAACTACATCAAGATGAGTGTAAGATTCCAAATATTGAAAATATTGAAATAAAAACAAGGTAAACAATAGATCTAATAGAAAGGCAACTAGAATTTAAACACACTATCAGACGTGATAGCCTAAAGCAGAACAGAAGAGAAAGAAAAAGGAAGAAGAAAAGACCAGAACAGGGGGTATAGAAGAAAGGCAGGGGGGGGAAGGGGAGGTAGGGTAAACAAGGCAAGGCAACACACCGTCTCTCCGAACCCAAGCCAAGCGCAACTCCAGACCTACAATGACACCCCACCATTGGACCCTGCACAATCCCCCACCAGGTCTCGGTACTCCACTGTTTGTTGGAAGTCCATCCACTCTCTCCAAGTGGCCCAGAATTTTGTGTAGCAGTCATGCACAGAAGAGGGCTGGTCCTCCATGTGCATGAGTTCATTGGATCTGGCAATCCACTGTGCGACAGTAGGTGGCGCTTGACTTTTCCATCTCTCAGGAATGCATGACCTAGCAGCCATTATAAGGAACTTACTCATTGAGGATCTGTAGGTTTTTAAAGGGATCCCACAGTGATGAAGCAGGAAGGCCGCCCGTCCCAATTCCTCCATAGTTCCGGACACCTTCCGAATAATATCGGATACTCCCGACCAGAACGGCCGGATTGCCTCGCACTCCCAAAACACATGAAGCAATGTGCCTTCCTCCCTTCCACACCTCCAGCAAGTGGGGTCCGCCGACGGAAATATGGCGTGCACCTTGGTTGGCACCCTGTACTATCTAGAGAGCAATTTGTAGCTGGCCTCCTGGAACCTAGAGCTAATGAATGAGCTGTGTGCTAGTGAAAACACCCGCTCCCTCTGGTCAGGAGACAAGGCAATACCAAGGTCCCGTTCCCATTGTAGGATGAAAGAAGGAGGAGGCTGTTTAGGAGGGGAGGACAACATTGCATAGATTACCGAAAGTGAATAACGCACAGGGCCCACTACCCCACACAGGAGTTCAAACTGTGTCTTGGGGAGCAAAAAGCGAGTCCTAGGCGGAAGCTTACTGAAAAAATGTGCGAGTTGCAAACATCTCCACTGTCCAAGCAGAGCTGGGGTCTGTCTAGCAGCCAACATGGATACTGAGGGCCAAACCGCATCGTCCCCTCCGCCCGATCTAACCCATTATGCACCCAGATTTGAAATATGGAGTCCGCTTTACTTGGCTCGAAAGAAGGATGGCTCAGGATAGGGGTCATTCTAGAATGGGAGGGGATCAATCCCGCATGAACGGAGGCCATATCACAATATGTTAAGTCCCGGCACTTTACCCGGCTCTTTCCGATAGCCCTGGTGCGGTGGTAACCGGGGTAATGAGGGGTTTATCATAGCTCACAGCTGACACTCAGCCCCAGATTAGTAATGGGAGGCATCTATGAGACCCCCCTTACTAATCTGTAAATGAAAAGAAATAAACACAAACAGTGAAAAAATCCTTTATTTGAAATAAAAGATAAAAAGCATCCTCTTTCACCACTTTATTAACCCCAAAAATACCCCTGCAGGTCTAACATAATCCACACGAGGTCCCACAATGATTCCAACTCTGCTACATCTGAATTCACAACGAGCGGCCATAGAACTTAACTGCACGTTTTCAAATTCTGGCGGTGACCGAATGAGCCATGCGATGACCGGTGACGTTACTCAGGTTATTTGCGGTCGCAACTAGAGGTTCCCACGATCCTCCACCTGTAATCGCAGGTAACCTGACCTCAGGAGACCTTACCCAGGTAAGACCTGCATTTCCTGGCAGAAAACTGAGATTTTTTTGCCAATAGATGTAGATTTAGTGCTGAAATTTTTACACCATATTCCTGCACGCAAGCTACACCTCCTGGCAAAAAAACCCTTTATCACTACTGCATCATACCGCATGCAGTTTTGATGCATTTTTTTTGCCAGGAGGCATAGTCTGGGTGCTTGAATATGGTGTTAAAATGTTATCGACAAATTTGCATCTCTTAGCTCAAAAATGCAAAAAAAGTTTTGTTTCTTTTTGACAGGAGGTGCAAATTTGGTGCTGAAATCTGGTACAGACATTTCAGCACCAAATTTACAGCTTCTGGCAGAAAAATGCACCAAAATAGGGTCAAACCCTTTTTTGCATTTTTGCAATCCAATGTAGACCTCCTGGCAAAAAAATGCATCAAAACCGTATTCGTTATGATGCATTATTGATGTGTTTTTTTTACAGGAAGTGTAGACTGGGTGCAGGAATATGATGTAAAAATGTCAGCACTAATCTACATCTCTTAGCAAAATAATGCGGTTTTCTGCCAGGAGATGCAGGTCTCGCCTAAGGTGAGGTCACTGAGTTTACTGAGGTCTTCGGAGGTTAGGTTACCTGTGATCACAGGTGGAAGACCATGGGAACCTCCTGCTGTGACCGCAACTAACCTGAGTAATGTTCCTGCTCATCGTGCATCTCACTCAGTCTCTGCCTGAACCTCATAGCAGGCAGTCATGTTCTATGGCTGCTCAATGTGAATTCAGATGTAGCAGAGCTGGAATTGTCGTAGGACCTTGTGTGGATTACGTCAGACTTGCAGTGGTGTTTTGGGGGTTAATAAAGTGGTGAAAGAAGGTGATTTTTGTCTTTTTTTTCCAAATAATGGATTTATTCGGTGTTTGTATTTACTTACTTTCAATTACAGATTCTCATAGACAAATCCCATTACTAATCTGGGGCTTTGTGAGAGGTGTGAGCTGATATTAAACCCTTATTATCCTGGTTGCCTCCACACCAGGGCAGTCGGTAAGAGCCTGGTAAACTGCTCGGATTGTCACAATGAATGTGGCAGTTCTGGGCAGCTGCAGGCTGCAATGTTTAGGCTGAGGTGGTCCAGCTTGAAAATACTAGCCCCCAGCTGTCGGGCTTTATAATGGAGGGTAAAAAAATTGGGTGGACCACACGCCGGTTTTTAAATTATTTATTAAAGTAATACTAATAAAAAAAGCCGCATACGTTTCCTCTTATTTTGATACACAGCCAAGATAAGCGCACGGTTGGGGGCTGCACCCTGTAGCCATATACTTTATTTGTGCTGGGTATCATAATATGGGGGACCCTATAACAATTGTTTTATTTATTAATTTTTACACCATGATGCTGACCCGCAGACAGTGCCTGAGATTGGTTGCAGTCAGACTCTGTCACACAGGCTGGGGGTGCATCTGACTGCAACCAATTACAGATGCCAGGACTACCAGTGCATATGCATTAGAGATGAATGGCCCCGGAAGAAGAATGAGCGGCTGTGGGAGCAGTTACAGCCGCGACAGAGCTGTGGTAACTATCAAGCGCTTGCTTCATTCTTATTTTCTTTATTTTTACTTTATTTATTTTATTTCTTGAGTGCTGTATCATTAGTCAAAATTCCCTGAGAATTCTGGGCCCAGGCCTGACACTCGGCTACATTTGAACTTTTGCAGTCCGGGTCCGCCCATCACTACTTGTGACCTCTTTGAGGACAGTGAATGATGACAATGTATTGTATGTAAGGTAAATGTCAAGCAAAAGAAATAAGGAAATAGTCATAAAATAAATAATCTTTATGATTCATGTTCTTAGTGGCAATGGGCAATCCTCCTTGATTTTGTCCAAACTTCCAGTACTGGCTTTGATGACATTAGAGTTGGTTTTATTTTTTTTTTGCGATACATAGATTTAAAAATATGTTACGGAGGCGGCACAGGGGTACCCAAACCATGGGAGTGGGGCCACAAGCAGGATACATTACTGTTCTATGCTGCCACCCACCTTCAGAAAAGGCATATCTACTTATAATGTTTCATAGAGAACCCACTGTCAAAAGTCAGCCTTTTCATAAAGCATTAGTCATAGGTGTAAGGACACATCTTGGAAGATTCACGTAAATGCTCTCTAATGGCTGTATTCAAGTATCTTGCATGTCAGAGAGAAGTGAAGAGAGTGTCATGCCATGTAGTAGGAGAGTTGGAGCAAGGTGCACTGTGTGACTTGTACTGTTATGGGAATCTCTAGTTCTATTTTAAGCAAATAAAAGGTAAGATCTAAGCAAAACTATGCAAATAGCCTTTTAACAAAGAGAACATGGTCTCTATTGGCAACTAGTAAACATGACTTAAGATATAAAGCTAAGCCAAAATCTCTACTTGCATACAGCTGTTGGAGGGTTCATGCCTCTCATCATTGAAAGATTGCGACTTCCAGCAATTGGCTCTAGAGACCCTGTTTTCTTCCTCTCTGCGAATTCTCAGTCTGTTTGCATATTTTATTTCCCAGGGAGAACTGTATAGCTCTCTAACCCAGTTTGATGGTTTTCTTAAAGGGGTATTCTCAAGTATTTAAATTGCGTTAATTAGTTAGACAGCATAAAAATAAGCAAATTTGTAACTGACTTATTTTTATTATCTGCTGTCATTCTCTTTCAATTAAAGCTTTTCTCTTTCATAGTGTACAGCTGATTTTCACTGAGCTAAGCCACTAGTGCCTACCCAGTCCCTAGCTGTGGACAGTAGATACATTTCAGGAGCAAAGTTAACTTCTAATAGACTAGCCACTTTTCTACAGCCCATTTGATTTTTAAACATTGGTTATCTGCGCACTTCTCTCCTCCTCCCTTGCAGCTCCTTACAATCTGCAGTTTTAAATCTTGAAAAATCACAAACCAAAAGCATTGGCTTCTCTCAGATCAGTTCTCCTAATCACAACTACCAGCTCTGCCTGTCACAGGCTCTTGTGTGTGTTCAAATGCCCTGTTATCTCTGTGCTGAGCTTTATAGTTCTACTAATACTCCAGGTCAACTGCTCATCAGTAGTAATGGGCAGACCCGCAGTATAAAAGACCGTATCTGCGCAGTTTGAAACGTACCTGAGTGACGGGTCTGGACCAAGAATTCTCAGGGAATTCCGGCTAATGATCTGGATCCAGTACTCTGGAGATAAAAACAGTAAAGGAAAAATTCACCTCCAGCATCTCTCATTATTCCTCATTCATATTCTCTGCTTTCCCCACCCACCGGCTGTCCTGGCATCTGTGATTGGTTGCAGTCAGACAAGCCCTTAGCCTGTGTGACAGCGTCTGACTGCTTGCAATCACAGACGCTGTCTGCTGGTCACTATGGTGGTATAAAAATAAATCTATAAATAAAATATTTGGCGTAAGGTCCACACATATTATGACACCCAGCACAGATAAAGCATATGACTACAGGGCAGGCTCCAGCTCTGCTCTTATCTTGGCTGTGTATCAAAATAAGCGAAACCGCCTACAGTTTTTTTTTTAATTATTTAAATAAATAATTAAAAAAACAGCATGCAGTCCTCCCCAATTTTAATACCCAGCCATGATAAAGCTCAACAGCTGGGGGCTGGTATTCTTAGGCTGGGGAGACCTGTGCTTATTGGGCCACCCCCAGCCTAAAAGTAGCAGCTTACAGCCACCCGGAATTGCCGCATCCATTAGCTGGGACAGTTCCGTAGCTTTGTTCAGCTCTTCCCGATTGCCCTGGTCCGGTGGCAATCGGGGTAATAAGGGGTTAATTTCAGCTCACAGCTGCCACTAAGCCCTAAATTAGAGATGGGAGGCGCACCCTCTTTCACCACTTTTTTAACCACAAAACATCGCTTCAAGTCTGATGTAATCCACACAAGGTCTCACGACGATTCCAGCTCGCTACATCTGAATTCATACCAAGCGGCCATAGAACATGACAGCATGCTGTGAAGTTCAGGCAGAGATTGCGTGATCCCCACAACCTGTGACCTCAAGGAGCCTGAGTGACGTCACCAGCCAGATAACCGGGACTAATTCTGGCTGGAACTGGGATTTTTTTTAACCCGGTTAGACCCGCCGGTCCCGGTTATCTGCGAGTCCGCCCATCACTACTCACCAGAACTGTCAATCAAGGAGTGCCTGTCCTATCAGAAACCAGCAAGTAAGAAGACTGCAAAGCTCTGAACTGCTTAAGAGACAACTTGAGAATACCCCTCTAAGAAGAAAATGTACCTCATAGATCTCCAAGCAGAACTGTTTCAGTCTTTAAATAACCCAGATTGCTTTTTTGTAGGGGTAAAACCATTGATACATTTATAGTATACCTTTTACCAATAGTATTATGTACATATATGTTACTGCGAGGTTGCTCATATATGGAGGGGCTCTCACTCCACAAGCAGCAGATACCACCTGTATTACATAGTGACATCTGTGTCTAGCAGTTGAAAAGCATTTAAACGCCACTATAAACCTCAGACAGTAATGTGTAAATGGAACGTGCACCCCTGCTAACCATGATAGTGGGGTGCTGATGGGTTACTATAACAGCCAGGAGCCTAAATTATCTACAAGATGGTCTCAGATGGATTTCATCTTTGTTTTTAACCTATTGATGGTCTGTTTCTCTTCCATTGAAAGCTCCTTTGACCGCACGGTTGGGGATTCACAACAAAATATTCCAATGCAAATACAACACCTGGAATCAGATACAGACCTTTAACCTGCTTAATTGATTATGGATTAAAGAGGAATTAACCCATGCAGCCCAGTAGAGGGCATTTGACATATTTGTGCAATTATCTTTAGTCACTTGAAAAAGAGGCAGCTATTTCTAAACCCTTAGGCTATGTGCCCACGCTAGAATGTCCCTGCGGATTTTTTTGCCTGAAAATCCGCGACTTTCGCGGCAAATCCGCACCCGCGGATTTGCCGCGAATTTACCGCGGATTTACCGCGGATTTGCCGCGGCTTTTGATGCGGATTTCATTTTTTTTTTTTCCCATTCAAAACCAAAAATCCGCACCAAATCTGCACCAAACAATTGACATGCTGCAGATTTTTCCGGATCAAAATCCGCGGCAAATCCGCAGAGGAAAAATCCGCAGCATGGGCACAGCATTTCCAAAATGCCATTGAAATGGCTTGGAAGTGCTGCTGCTGCAGATTTTCGGCAAATCCGCGGCAAATCCGCGGCAAAATCCGCGGCAAATCCGCGGTAAATCCTGTAGCGTGGGCACATAGCCTTACTTCAATTAGGCTGTGTGTTATTGTCCTCAAATTAAAGCTGAGAGTCTGCACTTTAAGCCCATATTGATTACATCACTGTATCTTGAATATATTATATTTATACACTATATGCTGCAATGCTGTCATATTGGAGTATATAATATAAGCGATCAAATTCAAGTCCCGTAAATGGAATAAAAAGTAGAGTGAAAAAGTAGTTAAAAATATAAAAGTTCAAAACCATCCTCTTTTCTTAAATATTCAGAAAGATGTCCTGTGGTCTGACGAAACTAAAATTGAACTGTTTGGCCATAATAACCATCGTTACATTTGGAGGAAAAAGGGAGACGCTTTGAAGCCTAAGAACACCATCCCAATTGTAAAACACATGAGTGGCAGCATCATGTTGTAGGGCTGATGTGCTGCAGGAGGGACCGATGCACTTCATAGAATAGATGGCATCATGAGGAAAGAAGAATTTGTGGCAATACTGAAGCAACATCTCAAGACCTCAGCCTAGAACTTAAAGCTTGGGCTGATATGGGTCTTCCAAATGGACAATGACCCGAAGCATGCTGCCAAACTGGTTACAAAGGGGATTAAGGATAACAAAATCAATGTTTTGGAGTGGCCATCACAAAACCTGGATCTCAAGCCTACTGAAAATTTATGGGAAAAGCTGAATAGGCCGGTGCAAGCAAGACAACCTACAAACATGGCTTAGTTACACCAGTTCTGTCAGGAGCAATGGGCCCAAATTCCTACCAACTATTTTGAGAAGCTTGTGGAAAGAGATCCAAAACGTTTCACCCAAGTCATACAGTTTAAGGGCAATAGTACCAAATACTAATGAAATGTATGTGAACTTTTAACTTTGCAAAAAGTAATTAAAATGCCTGAAAACATTCTCTCTCTCATTATTCTGGCATTTGGGAAATATAAATAATTTTGGTTCCTAATTGACCTAACATGGGAAAGGTTTATTCTCATTTCATGTCAGATAGTGAGAAAAATCTGCAAATGTGTCTTTTTAGATAGTGTATGTAAACTTCTGGTTTCAACTGTATATACGTTTAGCACTGCTGTGACCATACTGACCTGGATAAACATGATTCTGAGTCATTTTTACCACAGAATGTGTGCCATAAAATAAAACAAAAAAAACCATGATTGAATTGCATTATTATTTCATAATTTTACCGTATTTGGAATACTTTTTGTACCTTTTCAGGTACAAGGAATGTTAATTAGGGCTGTTCCGGATTCGCACGGTTTCAAAGATGTTCGGGTGCCGAACCCGGGCGCGGGATTCCGGGTGCACAATCTGGATTCGGCACTGGGGAAATTAATTGAAAAATAAAGAAAACAAGAGTTAAGTAAGAGTTTGATACTTACAGAGACTCAATGTCATGGCGGAAAACTACTTCCGGGTCGCGCATTCACTTCCTGTACTGCTCAGCTTTCTGTGCTTTCCCCGCCCACAGGCCATCCTGTCGTCTGTGATTGGTTGCAGGCAGACTCGCCCCCAGCCTGTGACAGTATCTGCCTGCAATCATTGCTCATCGTGGTTCAGTCATAGGCCACACTCACAGCTGGCAGTCGTTCTCTATGGCTGCTAGCTGTGAGATGTAACAGAGCTGGATGTGTCGTTGTGGGACCTCGTATTGGAGGTTAATAAAGTGGTGAAGGAGGGTGAGTTTTTGTAATTTTTCCAAATAAAGTTTTTTTTTCTCTGTGTTTGTGTTTATTTACTATCACTTAAAGATTACAGTAGTGATGCAGGTATCTCATAGATGAATGTGCCATCACTAATCCAGGGCTTAGTAGCAGCTGTGTGCTGTTATTAACCCCTCAATACCCTGATTGCCACCGCACCAGGGAAATTCAGGAAGAGCCGGTATAGCACTGGGATTGTCACATCTAATACATGCGACAATACCGGGCGGCTGTGGGCTGAGAATACCAGCCCCCAGCTGGCTTTATCTTGGCTGGGGATGAAAATTAGGGGGGACTGCAAGCCGTCTTTTTTTTATTATTAAATTATTAAAAAGCCGCATGCGGTTTCTTTTAGGCTGGGGTCACACTTGCGAGGGACTCGCACGAGTCTGACATCACATCACTGGCACAGCCGCATACACTTCTGCCAGGAGTGTGCATGTGTTTCTATGTACATTTACGCTCATGTTCAGAGAGCGGCAGGCCATGCTGGGTGATGTCATGCCAGACTTGTACGAATCTGACATCGCATCACCGTCACAGCCGCATACTCTGATAGGAGCGTGCATGTGTTTCTAGGTACAGGCACGCTCATATTCAGAGCGCGGCAGGCCGTGCCGGGTGATCTCATGCCAGACTTGTACGAGTCTGACAACGCATCACCGACACAGCCACACACCCTGCCTGTGTTTCTGTCTACATGCACTCTCACCATACTGACCCGCAGACACTTGCACTGCTTTCTCCGCACCTGTGATTGACCTGCTGCCACTCAGGGTGGGGGCGCATCTAGCTGCAACCAATTACATGTGCCAGTGGGTGAGCAAAATAGTGAATACTGAATTGTCGGCTCAGGAAGGGAAAAGCGTGACCTAGAAAGAGTTTGCCGCCATGACACAGTCTGGGTGAGTATACCGCGCTCACTCCTACCCCCCTATAATAATAATAAGTTTTATTTCTATAGCGCCAACATATTCCGCAGCGTTTTACAATTAAGAGGGGACATGTGCAGACAGGATGAGACAATACAGAAAACCAAAATTAAGATACCAGGAGGAGTTAGGGCCCTGCTCGTAAGCTTACAGTCTATGAGGAAATAGGGGAGACACAAAAGGTGAATGGGGGGGAGAAAAGCTTGTAATATATAGTCCAGCCATCGATTTAATAGGGTATTCAAAAGCAGCTGCATGAACCCGTCGGTGAGAATTTATACAGGAACAGGGGACGAGAACTGGAAGTAAATTTTCTGAAGGGCAGAAAGGCACTAGATTAGATCAGGGCAGTGAGTTGATAGGCTAGTCTAAAGAAATGCGTTTTTAGGGCCCGCTTAAAGGTGTGGATGTTGGTAATTAATCGTATTTCTCTTGGTAGTGTGTTCCAGAGCATAGGCGCAGCTCGTGAGAAATCTTGAAGACGGGAGTGGGAGGTTCGAATTGTTGAGGATGTCAGTCTTAAGTCATTAGCAGAGCGGAGGGCACGGGTGGGGTGATAGAGATGAGTGAGGAGATGTAGGGTGGTGCAGAACTGTGGAGAGCTTTGTAAGTGAGAGTGATAAGTTTATATTGGATTCTATCCCTTCCACCAACGTTTTTAATCTCTGTAAGACCAGTTTCATAGAAGTGTAAAACAAATATATTTTTAGCCATTATTATGGAGAAAAAAATCGTCTTCGACTGCAGGTCTAACATCCTAACTAACAGCATCATAGGGAGTTGAGATTTGCAGCCATAATTTGCTGAGGATGATCCATCTTAGTTAAAAATTTGCCTGCGCAATAATGTTTTTTGCTTCTCACTGTAAGTTTGTTATTCTTATTAATCACTGGCTACCCTAAAAAGTTTGCATGAACTCCTCCAGACCCAAAATTTACATGACTTTTGCTTATCTGTATGGGATGCATGGCATTTCAAGCCGTCAGCTTTTGCAATTACAACTCCTTGGATGTAAACTGTGATTTCCTTGCACATAATCCATAACGATGTTTTAAAGGAAGATCGAAAAATCCCTTATACTCTGATTTAGCCCTATGGCTTCGGGGGGGTTTGATAATGGCGAAAAACTTTTGCCTCCAGTCTCCTGCTACATCAGGGACATGTCTGCAGTATGAATAGATATGCCCCTAATAATTCTTGTCAACCAGAACTACATATAAAGACGTGCATACATTTTATTAATCGTTAGTATACTACCTTGCACTTGATATCTAAGGAGCTGCACATCTGCAAAGCCTATTGAGTACGCTCCTGGACACTGCATTGCACGAATCTGTGACTGACACCCTATTTTGGATCTTATTAGTGTGCAGCATATTAGGCTGTGGGTGGTTGTTTTATAGGCATTTTGCACCTGTGAAATTCCAACCTATATCATGGGGGGCCGTATGCATCTTGCGTGTGCTTTTGCCATTATTTGACCATTTTTTTGGCTGGTGGCTTTATTTCTGGTGAGTTTTTTTCTGTGAACTTATTTTGATTATGTCCTTTGATGAGCTGACTTGATACAGTAGCAATTGGGGTAATATATTTTTTGGAGTTGATGTCAGGTGACTTCAAGTCCAAGACTGAGTAATGGAGAGGCATCTATCAGACACCCTGATAACAAACCCAGTAATAAAAAAAAAACACAGAGGAAAAAAATTGTTTATTTGAATAAAGACTACCCCTCACTATCTTTTGTTCACCAATTTATCATCAAAAATGTTCCCATGAAGTTATGTGGTAGTCCATGAGCCCTGAACGCACCTCCGGTAACTGTGAATAGCAGTAAAGTACAGCTATTCACAGGCGCTGGTCAGTGACATCAACTTTTATCCCCGTCGCCGGCTCTCACTGTTATTTATTAACAAGTACAGCAAACTGCACATGCAAGGCGCATAGATATCCGTCATATATAATTAGTGTCTTGCACGTTGAGTTTACTGTACAAATGATGTGAGGTCCCCCCTATTTTTGATAACCAGCCAAGGTAAAGCAGACAACAGGGGGCTTATGTTATCAGGCTGGGTAGGTCCATGTTTATTTGGTCCTTCCCAGCCTAAAAATCGCAGCCTACAGCCACCCCATACGTGTTGTATCACATTGCCCTGGTGCGGTGACAATTCAGTGTGGTAGTTAGGGTAGATGTCAGCTGACAGAATAACCTATTCAGAACAACACCTTCTAAAAATTACTTTTATTAACAACTTAAAATGCAGTCATACAAAATATGAATATAAGTAATTTCCAAAAAGTACAACGTGCATATCAAAAATATCCCATCTAATGGGGTGCAAAGACAATTAGGTTATTTAATCAGTTTTAGATAATATCAATGACAGTGTGTCATCTAGATGTATCCTAAATTATCCCTTCCTAACATCGGAGGACGTCATGAATTATTGGATGTCCCCAGCTCCACGATGGCTAACCCTGTTTAACCCTGTACTGCATTAGATGGAACCATCACCATAATACTCCATGTACTATACTGAAGTGAGAAACAGGACAAACATATAGACACTAGACAAGTGCAGAACTGTGATACAGACAAACAGTCCAAAAATATATTTTGCAAGTTATTTAACCTACTATTTGTTATATGAACCATAGGATAATACATATTAACTTGCTATCTGTTTTAAATAGGTCACCAAGAGAGGGTGTCTTTACTATACCCTCCTCACTTCGCATATCCCGACGCGTTTCACCCCCTCCTAGAGCAATAATAATGGGGGATCATCAGGGAAATGTATTTAGGAAAAAGAGAACCATTAAATTGTTCCTGTAAGAGATACAAAAGCACATTTTTAGTCCACATTGTACCACAGTAAAATGTTTCAATATTTTCAAGTATAATTTACTCACATGTACACCTGTGATATTAATAGGCCCCTGATATAGAGCGAAATAAAGATGTATATAGTAGCCTCCGTTTTATATAGTGCCTACAAATAAAAAGGTATTCCGTAAATATATTGTTTTAGACAGTAGTAGTATCTACAGTAGAGCCATACTATAGATTTAACTCACATTTCAAATGTTTTTTTTAAATATATAAAACCCCAAGCCAAGACTAGCTGATGCATATTCGATAAATCCAGCTCACTGACATAATCAGGACTTTCCTAAAATAACAGAGTACTATTAGTTTATAATTAATCAAGAGCTGAAAATATATATCAATAATATTCTCAATATATATACCTTATTAGGACCTACAGGAACAAAAGATAAATGTAAAGCACCAAACGGCTTTGCCCAGGAGCAGTTGCCCAGGAGCAGTTGGCGCATCACATTAGCTGTGACAATTCTTGTGCTATGCCCGGCTCTTTCTGATTGACTTGATACAGTAGCAATTGAGGTAATATATTTTTTGGAGTTGATGTCAGCTGTGTAATATCAGCTGACATCAAGTCCAAGACTGAGTAATGGAGAGGCATCTATCAGACACCCCGATTACAAACCCAGTAATAAAAAAAAAAGACAGAGGAAAAAAATCGTTTATTTGAATAAAGACTACCCCTCACTATCTTTTGTTCACCAATTTATTATCAAAAATGTTCCCATGAAGTTCTGTGGTAGTCCATGAGCCCTGAACGCACCTCCGGTAACTGTGAATAGCAGTAAAGTACAGCTATTCACAGGCACTGTGTAGTGACATCAACTTTTATCACCATCGCCGGCTCTCACTGTTATTTATTAACAAGTACAGCAAAGTGCACATGCAAGGCACATAGATATCCGTCATATATAATTAGTGTATTGCACGTTGAGTTTACTGTACAAATGATGTGAGGTCCCCCCTATTTTTGATAACCAGCCAAGGTAAAGCAGACAACAGGGGGCTTATGTTATCAGGCTGGGAAGGTCCATGTTTATTTGGTCCTTCCCAGCCTAAAAATCGCAGCCTACAGCCACCCCTTACGTGTCGTATCACATTGCCCTGGTGCGGTGACAATCAGGGTAATGGCAGTTAGGGTAGATGTCAGCTGACATCAAGCTCTGGTGTTAGTAATGAAGAGACAATTATCAGACATTCCCATTACTAATCTAGGAGGTTAAAACAAATAAAAAACACAAAAGAAAATATTTTATTTTAAAAACACACCCCAACTCAAGCCCTGGTTCACCAAGAAGTAGTCCACCAAATCCGATATAGTCCACAAATGGAAACCTGAACATAAGAATAGAGAAAGACAAGATACTGTCCCTCGTTCAACAATTTATTATTAGAAAAAATAATACCCAAAGCTATGACGTAGTCCATGGTGGTCTCTCATTCTCCACCGATTCTATGGTACAACCTATGGAATTTTGTTCTGAGAATGACGCTTCATAGATCACTCCTGGTTAATATTTGGTACAGAAACCTTTGTTTTCAATTACAGCGGTCAGACGTTTCCTGTAGTTCATGACCAAGTTTGCACAGTGGGATTTTGGCCTACTCCTCCATAAAGATCTTCTCTAGATCAGATTTCGGGGCTGTCACTGGGCAATATTGAGTTTGAGCTTCCTCCAAAGATTTTCTATTGGGTTTAAGTCTGGAGACTGGCTAGGCCACTGCAGGACCTTGAAATGCTTCTTATGGAGCCACTCCTTAGTCGCCCTGGCTGTGTGTTTTTGGTCATTGTCATGCTGGAAGACCCATCCACAAACTATCTTCAATGCTTTCACTGAGGAAGAAGTCTTCAATGCTCTTACTGAGGAAGGAGGTTGTTGGCCAAAATCTTGCGATACTTAACCCCATCCATCCTCCCTTCAATGCAGTGCAGTCATCCTGTCCCCTTTGCAGAAAATCACCCTCAAAGCATGATGTTTCCACCCCCTTGATTCATGGCTGGAATGGTGTGTTTGGTGTTGTACTTATCCTTCTTCCTCCAATAATGGCACGTGAAGTTGATACCAGAGCTTCTATTTTGGTCTCATCTAACCACATGACTTTCTCCCATGCCTCCTCTGGATCATCCAGATGGTCATTGGCAAAGTTCAAGTGGGCCTGGACATGTTGGTGCCCTGCAAAATATTAATCCATGACGGCATAGTGTGTTACTAATGTTAATCTTTGAGACTGTGGTCCCAGCTTTCTTCAAATCATTGACCAGGTCCTCCCATGTAGTTCTGGGATGATTTCTGACCTTTCTCAAAATCATCTTTACCCCTTTCAAGGAGCCCCAGACTGATTAAGATTGACAGTCATCTTGTGTTTCTTCCATTTCCTAATAATTGCGCCAACAGTTGTTGCATTCTCACCAAGCTGCTTGTCTACTGTACTGTAGCCCATTCCAGCCTTGTGCAGGTCTACAGTTTTGTCCCTGGTGTCCTTAGACAGCTCTTTGGTCTTGGCCTTTGTGGAAAGGTTGGAGTGTGATTGATTGAGTGTTTGGACACATTTCTTTCATACAGGTAACAAGTTCAAACTGCTGCAATTAATACAGGCAATGAGTGTAAAGTAGGAGGGTTTCTTAAAAAATAACAAGTCTGTTAGAGCCAAAATTGTTTACTGGTTGGTAGGTGATCAAATACTTATTTCATGCAATAAAATGCAAATTAATTATTTCAAAATCATGCAACGTGATTTTCTGGAATTCTTTGAGGATTCTGTGTGTCACCGTTGAACTGTAGCTATGATAAAAATTACAGCTCTTTCCATTCTTTGTAGGTGGGAAAACTTGCAAAATCAGCAGTGTATCAAATACTTATTTTCCACACTGTATTTATTTATTTAAACAAAAAAGCTGTCTAATACGCTCAATAGGGTACAATTTTTTTATGTCTGAGAATTGTGCAATTATATGTCTGTCTGTCTATATGTTTGTCTGTCTATCTATCTATCTATCTATCTATCTATTATCCATCTCTAATTCAATTAGAAGCATTCTCACATTCCAGACTCCATAGTTTAAAAGGGTTGTCCAGTGAAAAGAAGTTACCACCGATCCATGGAATAGGTGTTCATTTGTTAACTGATGGGGCTCTGACTGCTGGCATTTCAATCAGTTGGCAAAATGAGGAACTTTTATCTCCATTAGAATGGAATGCCACTTCGCATGTTCAGTTGCTACTCCATTCATTACTAATGGAGCTGCCGAACACTGTGCTTGGCTTTTTTCTGGTAGCCCCACAGACAATGAATCGATCAGAGAACAGGTGTTTAAGCTGCTGCACCATTTTGTAATGGGGTTAAAATTTCACTGATGTGTCAGAACTGGCAGACCCACTGATCAGTCAGTGATCACTACTGATAGGTGATACCTTGTTTTAACTGGACAACCACTTTAATGTTTAAGTGCAAAGTTTTGGGTCGCACCCTTATTTGTTACTTGTTGTTTATACAGGAACATTTACTTGAAAGAGGCTGAAACTATATTATTGTAACTTCAGCTAGGATGAATTTGAATTGAAACAATACCCTACATGCCTTGATTGCATCACATGCGATGCTGGAATTGATCTCTGTTATCTAGCAGACATATTACGATTTAGCATTCCCTGTTCCTGTATGTCTTGACAAGGATATTGCGGGGAATAGCAGCAATTTTCTGTTGGATATTTTTCTTTCACAGTACGAGGCTTCTTCTAATAGACTTTTCCTTTGTTCATGCACCAAAGGAAAAAGTCCAGTGGTGTCAGATCTGGCAACCATGATGACCAAGACCCCTTTGAAATGACCCTGTTGCCGATAAAAGGACTCAAATTCTACGGTGCTCTTTGCCGATGTGTGACACATTGTTCTATCTGGTTGGAATATGCCTTGCTCCGCCGTATGGGCAACCTTGCTTGTTCAAAGCTCTACGTACTGATGCGCATAGTTCTCATTGTTTCGTTCAGATTGCTTTGTCCTAGCAAGAGTTATTACAGAATATTTGCAGCCTCTTTGAGTAAATCTCTCTGTATAATGCCAACATGTAGTATTTCACAATGTTGTATAAAGAAAACAATGGTGATTCAAATCAGTCCCTGTCCACAATTGGCCTCGCATTCTATTTTTAAGAGAACACACGATCCCAATTTTATAGAAAGCTAAACAACCTGATGTAATGTAAGGCATGTGGTTTTAAAGGTACACATTAAAGTCGTGCAAACACTCTTCTATAAATTCAATGTGAGGGCAGCTGAACGTCGTTCCTCCCTAACGTCAGATGTTAATGCACAGAAGGATAAGGCATGTAGGATCTCAACATGTATAAATTGCAGCAGCAGCCCACCCAATTATGTGTATGGGGCCTTCCCAATTACCCTAAAAATGATGATGTCAGGGGAAGGGAAGGATCAAGTAGTGGGAATTTCAATGTCCGATTGTTTACTTTTCATCAGAGTGACTGCTCTGTTCGGTTGACAATGTCTGATCTGAAAATTCACATTAACAGTACATAATATCAGGCTTCACATCTTGATAGGTTCACAAGCAATTTATACAAACCGACTGCTTACACTTTAGCATGCTATCCTAATATTTATTTTTTATTTTATTTTAATCTACATTGCCAATGTTATCTCCTGAAGAAGGAGATCCCAATTTTATAGAAAGCTAAATAACCTGATGTAATGTAAGGCATGTGGTTTTAAAGGTACACATTAAAGTCGTGGAAACACTCTTCTATAAATTCAATGTGAGGGCAGCTGAACGTCGTTCCTCCCTAACGCCAGATGTTAATGCACAGAAGGATAAGGCATGTAGGATCTCAACATGACAGATACTATTTTCCCAAAGGAGATATGACACTGATTAAACAAAAATCATCAAATCTGTAGTGCACAGATAACATGTATTTAATTCCCCTTTGTCTTAATAGATTTAATGAGCCCACACACTTGATGGCTAATATGCATACTTGTGATTTAATTCAAGTCCCAAATACATGTTTATCTGGACTCCATAGAAGATGCACTGTCTGCATTTTACTGCACACAAAATGTTCTTTGTTATAATAGAAACATATCACTATTAGATCTTAAAGTAAATTGATCAGGTTGTGGCACAATGAGAAATGGTTATGACATTATAAATGTAATAGACACATAATATAGGTATTATTTTCCAGTACACCATTGTAGTAAACGATTTAGCTAAAGGTTTTATCTGTTTGTTTGCTTTCTTCCCATTCATTCTTTTAATTAATATGCTTAAGGGATGACTGTTTAAAACAATACGGATGTGTTCTGTAAAAAGCAATTTGAAAAGCAATCAAAATTGTTAGAGATTTTTCATTAATAGACATTAATCAGTCTCCTAATTAAGCGCCAGCTAGAAAGGAATGAGATTTTGTTGATGGACAGATATTTTTTTTAATGTTAAATAAGAAAAGCGATTTAATATTCTATTATACAGCATTTTTGAAGGGGAACGTGCATGACATGCTATACCTCTACGTGCACATGCACAACAAATAAAGGGAATAACACTGATTATTTTATTACTTGCCACTTGTCTGGGGTAGTGTGCAGTAGGCAGCTTTCTCAGGATTGGTAGTGTGCCATATGGCCAATTACAATTCATGAAAAAAAGCGTTTTTAATATGAACTGAAAAAGTGGGCAATGGAAAAAGGCTGTTGGCCTGATGAATCATCCTTTCCTTTCCATCACAGGGATGGTCGGATGCTTGTGCATTGCCATTTGGAGAAAATATTGTATGGATGGAACTTTGAAATATACCATCATGCTAAATATTGCTGCAGAACACCACTTTATGGCAACGATACATTTCTCAAATGGTAATGGTGTTTTTCGGTAAGATAATGCTCCCTGCTACACTGAAAACCAGGCATAGGAATTGTTTGAGGAATGTGACAAATTCCCAAGATCTTAATCAAGCATCAGTGGGATGTACTAGAAAAACATGTATAATCCATGAAGATTCGATTTTGCATTAAAAAGTCTCCATACACATTACATTAAAATCGGCTTACGAGTCCAAAGTTAGCAGCAGCAGCCCACCCAATTATGTGTATGGGGCCCTCCCAATTACCCTAAAAATGATGATGTCAGTGGAAGGGAAGGATCAAGTAGTGGGAATTTCAATATCTGATTGTTTAATTTTCATCGGAGTGACTGTTCTGTTTGGTTGACAATGTCTGATCTGAAAATTCACATTAACAGTACATAATATCAGGCTTCACATCTGGATAGGTTCACAAGCAATTTATTCAAACCGACTGCTTACACTTTAGCATGCTATCCTAATATTTATTTTTTATTTGTTTTATTTTATTTTAATCTACATTGCCAATGTTAACTCCTGAAGAAGGAGCATGCTAGCTCTGAAACGCATAGACCTAGAAAAATAAAATCTACTGAACACATCATTTACTCTCCTGAATCCATCCATCAGCGCGACATGACAACTCATTTCTTCTTTTCCATTAATGAAATCTGCACACATTTAAATAGAGAGAGTTCTGAGGTCTAATTTGACATTTTGGGGAGTCCTGATCATGACTGATCAAGTCTGGAGTCGTTCCTTGTGCGTGATCAACTCTGCCCATTTCACTTCAATTGAGATGAGCTGTTAAACCCCAACCTTTGGTTAGGTGGGGAGCCGCATTTGAAAGACAGCTGCTATATTTCTATAACCCAGAACAACTTCATAAAGAGAGAAGATAGGTAAGTTTGTGTGGTAGAGGGGGAGAGGCAGGGAAAATAGTAAAATCTAATTTGCAGTGTAGTTGCCATATATCTGGCATCTTCAGACACACTCTTGCTCAATAGGGGTGCAATTCTTTCGTACAGTATCCTCAATTTGTCTTACAATCACATTACTATAATCAGTTGGGAAACAAAATTGAAGAATTATGACAAAGTGGTGTATTTGTAATCTGCACACTCCTTTATAGGGGTTGTCCACCCATTTTTTTTATCTTGAAAAATTATTCAGCATGGTGTGACAATACTTACTTACTGCTCTCCCAGTAGAACCAGGATCCTCCAATGTCTCCTTCTTTCTCTTCTAGTGGGGTACAACATGTGATCCCCCATTGGAAAAAGAGGCAAGAATTGGGGACACAGGTACAGCCAAAAGGAGAATAGTGGGGAATCACTAAACGAGTATGCAGATTTGTTTTTTTTTATTTTCACTATTCTTGGCCTGTTTGTAACATAAAAAGGGGATAGACAACCTGTTTAAGATATACAATTCTACTTTAAGCAGTTTAAAGTGTACCTGTCATTTTAATAAAAGTGAGCATTTCATTTATCTGTGTAGTCTAGAAAATAAAAGCTGTTTTTTTGTGCAGAATGTTATATATAAGACCTATGTATAAATGTACCAAGACTAAGAACACCATAATGTTCGAAGCTGGAAGATGACTAGTTATCTGGCTGTGATATTCACCAGATAGATTCTAAAGCTGTGGAAATAAAGAAGTGATTGACTTGTGATCCCGTTTGGCTGGACGCACGTTGTATCCATTGAATAAATGTAAAATACCAGTATTTTTAAAACCTAAACTTCATTGGATCAATTAGAACTAAACTTCTGATTATGTGACTGCCTATTAGGCTGGAAGGTGTTTGACATGAATGAAACATAACTAACATCCTGCACAGTTTTGTACTCATTTGATTGCATATTTATATTCTACATTCACAGCCATTAATTTGCCTTTTGACCTGATGTTGCTCTGTTCAGCAGACGTATTGCTGGTAAAAAACTGACTTGTTGATCACGGAGATATCTTATTCATCCGGCACATGGCTGTGCTGTGTATAGATGGTCTATGGTCCATATGGCAAAGCCAGTCACTGGAGCTAATAGTAACATTATGGGATTTGAGGTCAGGAACATAAGCCTCTGAATAGTGATTTACATTTCACATCCACATGTTTTCATATTCTTGCCAATGCCTTTGTCGCTTCCGTGTGAGAAAAGTACAAAGAGATTCATGCTGTACAAGCTTCCTGAATCCTAACACAAGAGATATGTCATATTAGTAAAATAATTGTCAAGAACATTGAAAAACTATAAATTAGTGATTTCCAACCTTTCTATCATTAGGGAACCCAGCCTTGTGGAAACGCTAAAAACTTAAATCAGCCTCAAAGTATGCAGTCAGATCTTTATTGTACAGACAACACTTCTAGCAATTTCTCCTATACTTATTTATTACCTAATATTGGGGCAAATTTATCAAAATCTGCATTGCAGTTGTCCAACCATGATGAGAGAGCGTCACTGCAAAGTTTATTTACATTGTCCAATTATCGGGACGAACGTTCCTAGGAAGACTCTTTTTCCAACAATAGTGCAATGTAAACCGGCTGCCTAACCCGATAAATAAGCAAAACGCTCATTCGTCAGGTGAAATAAGCTTTTATGACTTAAAAAAAAAAAATCAAAGCTCTTGGCAGTATATCTTCTTATATAAACAAGACCTGCTCTGCTGAGAACATTGAGAGCCTATGTGGACATGTTGATCCATTTTTGTTCATTTTATACTCCTCATAAGGGAGATTGGCCTGTCTAACAGGTTAAGTGACCAGTTGGCCAGTCACTTGTTGGTTTTGGCACAGATCTTTTAGTGTAGGCCAACCCTTAGGGCAGCTAAAGCAATAGAGTTTTGTACATCCCTTTCTAAGTATCCTTGAATTGAATGAGCAATAGATCAAGCTGTTATTTTCTATGTTAATATTGGATCATTGTATAATGTCTTTTGTCTCAGGTAAAGATTGGTAAAAATCAGCTTAACCGACTCATGACCGGGCCATTTTCCCCCTTGCTTACTAGGTACATTTTCTTGTTTTTCGTTTTTTTTTTTCAACATAAGACAACATTTTTTTTAATAATAAATAAATTTAAAAAATGTCTTAAAGTACATACCAGGGACCCCAGGATATGCTCCCAACTTTCTCAAGGGAAAGACAGCGAAACGCATATTGTGAGCATCTCTGGGGTCCCTGGTATGTACTTTAATCTTTTAATCATTGTAGATGTCGTCATGTATCCACTGAGTATCGTGCTACACTAGAATTGCTATGCGTATTATATGTATTACCATCACATAGACGCTATTGCCATCAGTGTGTATAGCTCACCTTGAGTTTTTGCACTTTAAATCTATATGTGTTAGGTCCGGGTGATGGTGGATCCTCTGGGCCGTGCACCAGACTCCCCCAGTGAGGCAACCTGGAGCTAACCCCTATACAGGGACTGTCCGGTCACTCCACCAGAGCGCCTAGGTACACGGTAGCCGGAGTACTAGCGGGACCGGGATAGCGTCCCTCAGGGAACGGGTAGAACGGAGTCTTTAGAGCCACAGAGTTCTTGGAGACAATTACGGGAGTCCGGTACGGGTGCTGGTTAGGACGCTCAGACGGGATCCGGGTTAGCTGGATGTGACGGGGAGGCAGCCGGGTGAAGCCGGGGATCACAGACAGGCACAGGCAGACGTAACGGTGGTGGGATTCCCCGCTGACGGACACCGGAGGACCTCTTGGCAAACCCGGATTCAGGAGCCGGTTACGGAGGCGGAGCAGACTCTACGAAAGAGACAGAGTTAGCACAGGCAAGGCACATGGGGGCCTGGACTCCTAGCTTGCAGAACTTGACGAACAGGCGACGCCCTCCAGGCAGGGAGCTCCTAATATACCTGACCCTGACTGATACAATATCCTGTTAGGGAGTGCAGGGCCTTTACGAGGAAGTCAGTGACCGCGCGCGCGCCCTAATGCACATGCGTGACGCCCGGGTGCCGGAGGCCAGGGCAGGGAGCGGTGCCGAGGAGGACGTGTGGCTGGAGGCAGGGGACCCGGGGACAGGAGCGGTGAGTGAGAAACGACGTCGGGACCCGGGGAGCGTGACAATATGCATGATTATTTTAGGTCTTTTCTAACATTATATGAGTACTGTGTCACACTGCCATTGTTATACGTAGTACATGCATTGACATCACATAGATGCCATTGTATTCATCTGTGTATAGCTCACCCTGAGATCTTGCACTTTGCACGGTTTTCACCTTAGATAAAAATCCATCTCTAATAATTAAGCGGGCTTTACACGCTATGATATATCTAACGAGATGTCGTCGGGGTCACGTCGTAAGTGACGCACATCCGGCATCGTTAGTGATATCGTAGCATGTGACAGCTACGTGCGACGGTGAACGAGCTGAAATACTCACCTTCTCGTTCATCGTTGACACGTCGCTTATTTTCATTTTCTAAAAATCGAACGTCCAGTTGTTCATTGTTCCCGAGGCAGCACACGTCACTCCGTGTGACACCCCGGGAACGATGAACTGCAGCTTACCTGCGTCCCGCTGGCAATGCGGAAGGATTCTTCTATTGGGCGGCCGCTGTGTGACGTCGCTGTGACGCCGAACGTCCCTCTACCTTCAGGAAGTGGATGTTCGCCTCCCACAGCGAGGTCATTTGGAAGGTAAGTACGTGTGACGGGGAGTTACTGCATTGTGCGACACGGGCAACAAATTGCCCGTGCCGCACAAACGATGAGGGCGGGTGCGATCGCAAATGCAGGCTTTACACTGTAGACACCTTAAGATCTATCTGTGTAATCCTAAGTATATATGACAAATGTAGGAAGACTTATGGTAAATTAGTGCTCGTTCTTATGATAATTAAATAATCACTACTATTCAGAGATTTTTCTTGCATTTTTCTTGCATTTTTACCAGCACTATTATATGGGAAGAAATGTTTAACTTGTATATAGTAATTGTTGTAATATCAAATGTTTGTGGGGATTGCATACATGATTTATGTATTGTTTACTCAGTATTTTATATCATATAATTATAATTAACATGTAAGGGACTAATCCAGGGAAATCTTTTTTCACCTGTATATTCTCCCCAAATTTTTGAACATGACTGTATGAAATATTTTTAAAGACTTTTTTAATCAAAATAAATTATTTTTGTGAATGTAATCATTTATCTAGTACATTGTTTGGGTCTGTCTAAATTCTACATATGTACTGGAATCATTATCATGTTTTGTGGTATACTATGTTAAAGTATATGGTTTAGCTGTAGATATACAGCATAAAAAGAAAAAATATGTGTGTATCTGTAAAAAATGACACAATCCACCATAGCAGTTGTCAATGAATTCATACGTTTCTAAGAGGAATAAGGGAGGAATAGATCAAATTAGAACCATATAAAAAATACTCCAGGGTTACATTGTGGGGAGCGCAAACAAATAATGAATAAGATCCTACAGTTGTATAGACTCTGAAAATAGAAAATGTTTGCTTCTTCTCAAACATTTTTTTAAGCATTTGACTCACTATCTTCTTGTTTTTATTCTTCACCACCTGTTTGTCTTCATGTTCTGTTCTTCAATATGGGAAGAACTTGACTATATTAGAGGCTTTATACAGTGAGACATAATGTAAAGAAAAATTGAATTAAGTTGAAAGCCAAAGAAATTGTGGAATCGATGGAATTACCTCTGCAAAACAACTTAGCGATCTGTCAACTCGTAGGCAGTGTTCAACATGAATAAAAGTATTCCTAAATCCCTTGTAATCACTGGTGGACATAGACAGAAAAGGGTCCGTGCATGAACACTATATGCACACTTTGCAGTTCAATAGCTCATCATAATGTGCAATTCCACTTTCTCTGGAGATGAAAGTGACCCCCGTACCCCCCTTGGGCCCCTGTGCAGCAGTATACACTGCACCAATTATATGAACTCCCTTTGGTTTAATAGTTCAGAAATGCACATTTAACAAATGAATGACAAACTTCTTGTAAAAATATTCGGGTAGCATTAAATAGGAGCGGTTTTATCTGCAGTGCTCTAATCATGAATATCAGTGAAGTTCATGCAGTGCAGGATATTATACGGCTGACACAGTTATGGTGGATCAGTGTGTGTTATATAGTGGAAAGCTGCTCACACAATCATACTTGCCATTGTTGTTTATGGGTGTCTTAAGGCCCCGTCACACTAAGCAACATCGCTAGCAACATCGCTAGCAACATCGCTGCTAACGAACAATTTTTGTGACGTAACAGCGATGTTGCTAGTGATGTTGCTTAGTGTGACATCCAGCAACAACCTGGCCCCTGCTGTGAGGTCGTTGGTTGTTGCTGAATGTCCTGGGCCATTTTTTAGTTGTTGCTCTCCCGCTGTGAAGCACAGATCGCTGTGTGTGACAGCGAGACAGCAACAACTAAATGTGCAGGCAGCAGGAGCCGGCTTCTGCGGAGGCTGGTAACCAATGTAAACATCGGGTAACCAAGAAGCCCTGTCCTTGGTTACCCGATATTTACCTTCGATACCAGCCTCCGCCGCTCTCCCTGTCAGTGCCGGCTCCTGCTCCTTGCACGTGTAGCTACAGCACACATCGGGTAATTAACCCAATGTGTGATGTAACTAGGAGAGCAGGGAGCCAGCGCTAAGCAGTGTGCGCTGCTCCCTGCTCTGTGCACATGTAGCTGCAGCACACATCGGGTAATTAAGCCGATGTGTGCTGTAACTAGGAGAGCAGGGAGCCAGCGCTCAGTGTGCGCTGCTCCCTGCTCTGTGCACATGTAGCTGCAGCACACATCGGCTAATTAACCCGATGTGTGCTGTAACTAGGAGAGCAGGGAGCCAGCGCTAAGCGGTGTGCGCTGCTCCCTGCTCTCTGCACGTGTAGCTGCGTGCACTGGTAACCAAGGTAAATATCGGGTTGGTTACCCGATATTTACCTTAGTTACCAAGCGCAGCATCTTCCACGTGGCGCTGCTGGCTGGGGGCTGGGACACTGGTTGCTGGTGAGCTCACCAGCAACTCGTGTAGCCACGCTCCAGCGATCCCTGCCAGGTCAGGTTGCTGGTGGGATCGCTGGAGCGTCGCAGTGTGACATCTCACCAGCAACCTCCTAGCAACTTACCAGCGATCCCTATCAGGTTGGATCGTTGTTGGGATCGCTGGTAAGTTGTTTAGTGTGACTGGGCCTTTACTGTCCTTTGTAGGAGGAGCAATCTGATCGTTTTGGTTAAAAAGCCATTTTCTTCTCATTGAAATTTTTTGCTTTTGTTTTCAGGTGCCCAAGGATTTAGGTCTTATAGGCCAGTGTTCCCCAACTACAGTCCTCAAGGCCCACCAACAGTGCATGTTTTCAGGATTTCCTTTGCAATGCACTGGAGCTGGAATCATCACCTGTGCATGTGATTACATTATCACCTGTGCAATAGAAAGGAAATCCTGAAAACATGCCCTGTTGGTGGGCCTTGAGGACAGGAGTTGGGGAGCACTGTTGTGAGCATTGCCCTACACCCAGGTCATAAGGAGTGGGTGTCATGAACCACCTGGCAAGATTTGTGTGTTCTTTCATGCCTAGTATTCCAAAAACCCCAAAACATAATAACTAATTTAGCTATTAATAAACTTCGGTCATATCATACAAAATTATTTAATTGCTTTTTAATTGAACCTTGCACTCCACCCCTCGGCATTTAATTCACATAAAATACACCTATTCTTAGGCTATGTCCGCACATTGCTTTTTACCTGCTTTTTACCTGCTTTTTTGCTGCTTTTTCAACTGCAGCGTTTAATGGCACAATGGTTGTGTTCTGCTTTTCAAGCAAAGTCTATGGGAATTTGGGTTTCTTGTCCGCACTATGCAGTTCAAACTGCAGCCTTTTTGTTGCAGAACTTTGGTCAAAAACTCAGCTTTGCAGTGCAAAACCCAAATGGCAAAAACAATTGACATGTGAATTGTTTTTGCCATTTGGGTTTTGCACTGCAAAGCTGAGTTTTTGACCAAAGTTCTGCAACAAAAAGGCTGCAGTTTGAACTGCATAGTGCGGACAAGAAACCCAAATTCCCATAGACTTTGCTTGAAAAGCAAAACACAACCATTTTGGCATTAAACGCTGCAGTTGAAAAAGCAGCAAAAAAGCAGGTAAAAAGCAGGTAAAAAGCAACGTGCGGACATAGCCTTAGGGGTACTTTGCACACTACGACTTTGCTGATGCGATGTCGGTGGGGTCAAATTGAAAGTGACGCACATCCGGCATCGCAGGCGACATCGTAGTGTGTAAAGCCTAGATGATACGATTAACGAGCGCAAAAGCGTCGTAATCGTATCATCGGTGTAGCGTGGCGTAATCCATAATTACGCTGACGCAATGGTCCGATATTGTTCCTCGCTCCAGCAGCAGCACACATCGCTGTGTGTGAAGCCGCAGGAGCGAGAAACATATCCTACCGGCGTCACCGCGGCTCCCATATTATATGAGGAAAGGGAGAAGGTGGGCGGGATGTTTACATCCCGCTCATCTCCGCCCCTCTGTTCCTATTGGCTGCCTGCCGTGTGATGTCGCAGTGACGCCGTACGACCCGCCCCCTTAATAAGGAGGCGGGTCGCCGCCAGAGCGACGTCCAAGGACAGGTGAGTCCATATGAAGCTGCCGTAGCGATAATGTTCGCTACAGCAGCTATCACAAGGATATCGCAGCTGTGACGGGGGCGGGGACTATCGCGCTCGGCATCGCAGCATCGGCTTGCGATGTCGCAGCGTGCAAAGTACCCCTTAGAGTTTTGTGTGGTGATGTTCCTTTTGTTATTCCTTCTAAAAGTTTTTTGGGGAAAAAAATAACCATTGGAAATAAGATTTAACCTTGTCAATAGAATTTGTAAAAGTGGTGCTCCGGGGAGATAAAAAAGTATTCTACTGGCGCTGCCCTCATAAACTATAAAGATAAGATCCATAGTGCTGTTCCTGTACCTGTAATTCAGTGTAATGCTGGGGCTACACGAGCATTACTGTAAGTGCATCACGTGACACTCGGCTCCCGCTCTGCTGGAGTGTAAGCCGAGTGTCATGCCACTGTGATACGATCCTGTGATCGCAGCCAGCTGCGGAGGAGAGGGAGGGACTAATCTCCCTATCTCCTCAATTGTGAGCTGATGCGTACATTGCACTGTACTCCGGTGTAATGAGAGTGCAGTGCGATGTTTTTCTCGCACCCATATACTTGTATGGGTGCGAGTGAAAAGGAATCGGATTCCACCCGCAGCGTGTTGCGATTGTTTTCTTGATCTGATTAGGGCTGAGAAAAAAATCCCCCATAAAGTAACATTGGTCTGAGTGGAATGCAATTTTTTTTAGCACATTCCACTCGGTCCATTTTTCTCGCTGTGTGTCCTTAGCCTAACACTGCAGCTGCTACTTGCTGCTCCCCTTCCTCTCTGGGACATTACATCACACCATGCTGTTGGTATAAGCCAGTTTCCTGATAATAGCTGCTTCTCTTGGCCAAGCCCTCTGTTCTCGGATTGCAGGGAAAAAGCTATTTTCAAAGGGATGGCTATTACTAATGGTTTGGAGCAGGCCACGCCCTGTGATGTGTGATGAAATGTCCCAGAAGGGAGGGGCAGCACCAAGGAGCAGCTAAAGTGTTCCACGTAATTACAGGTACAGGAACAGCACTATGGATCTTATACTTATAGTTTATGAGAGCAAGGATAGTAGAATTTGTTTTTCTTGCTGGAGTACCTCTTTAAGGCTATGTGCGCACTGGAAAATGGAATTTTCTCAAGAAAATTCCGCAGGCATTGAAAGATTACCGCACACGCGGTAAAAAACCACGGCAAACCGCACCCGAAAACCGCATGTGGTTTGCCACGGTTTGCTGCAGTTTTACCGCGGTATTGTTCGCGGTATTGTCGCGGTTTTGCCGCGTGCGGTTTGGTACATGTGTTTTATTGCATTCAATGCAATAAAGCACATTGAAAAAAAAAAAAATAATTTCCTTCTGAGATAGATAGTAGATAGATAAATAAATAGACAGATAGAATAGATAGAGGGATAGATAGATAGAGGGATAGATAGATAGAGGACAGATCGCTGCATTTCTCACGGTCGGTAGTGAGTTCACATTACCGGCCGTGGGAAATGCCCTGTGGTTACCTCTGCTGTCTCGCTGCAAGGCTGCATTCAGCGCTGTATCTGTGTCAGTCGCGGCTGGATGTAAGTAGCGCAGGACCTGTGGATTACGCCGGAGCGGTGTGTTTCGGGGGGGTTAATAAACAGGTGAACGAGGCTTTTTTGTGTTTTATTTAAAATAAATGATTTTTCGGTGTGTGTTTTTTCACTTTACTTACGGGTTGATCATGTAAGCTGTCTCATAGACGCTGCCATGATCAAGCCTGGACTTAGTGGCGGCGATCCACCGCCATTAACTCTTTATTACCTGGATCGCCACTGCATCACGGCATCTAGAAGAGCTGGGGACACTCCCGGGGTACAGTCCCGGGGCAGCTGCGGCTGATATTCTCGGCTGTGGGAGGGGGGAGGGAGGCGGGGAACATTAACCCTGCCCCTCGCCTTCCCCAGCCTGAAAATACCGGGCTGCCGCTGTGTGCTTACCTCAGCTGGACGGTAAATATACAGCGGAGCCCACATGGTTTTTTTTCTATATTTCCGTTTCCTTTCTATGTGTATTGTATATGTCTGTGTCTGTGTCTGTGTTCTATGTCTGTGTCTGTGATGTCTGTGTGTGAGTGTGATCTGTGTGTGTTTACTCTGCTCCAGTTCCTCTTCCTGGCATAATGACATCACTTCCCTGCAAAACCGCAGGCAAGCGATGTACATTACCGCAGGTAAACCGCGAAATACCGCAGGGAATAACGCAGGAAAACGCAGTGAACCGCACAGAATTTGCTGCCTGCGTTATTCCCTGCCGGATTTCACGACTACATTGGAGTCAATGTAGGGAAATCCCGCAGCGACGTGCGGAAAAGAAGTGACATGCAATTGTTTTTGCTGCGGGAATCCCGCAGCAAAACATGCAGCTGTCAAATTCCGCTTAGTGCGCACAGTTTTTTTTTCCCATAGGATTTGCTGGTGAATCACTAGACAGATGTTATTAACATTTTCTGCAGCAAAACATGCAGCAAATCCGCAAAAAATCCGCGGCAAAAACCGCCAAGTGCACACAGGGCCTTAGACCAGTATTTTGGTGCTTCGCAAAAAGTCCACTGAAGTAGAATATGATATATCAAGGCACATAAATTAGGTATGTGCATGTGCCATAAAATCAAATGTATGCCAACTATGGGCTAGCCTTTATTTGCAACATAATTTAGGTTACTTTATTGCATAAATTATAATAAAGTTGTCAGGCAGCATTTGAATTTGCAGCATGACATTGGCAGCAATAAAATAAAAAAGTTGCAGATTATTGTGTAAATATAGGCAGAAAATTGGTGTGGGAAGAATGATGAATTTCCCTGTGTATTACCATCACTATGTAGGGACACACAAATTTGGTAATTAGAATGGTGATACCTGGTTCTAAATTTATGCTGAAATATTGATGAGGAAATTACAGATGGACCAGACAATGCAGAGTTCTTCGAAAATATGCTCTAGGATATACCATCGATAGTACAAATATTTACAGAAACTGACATCTTAGGGGTGAGTGGATGCGTGGATGTTCGGGTTCGGCGGGTTCGGCTGGACTTCAGTCCAAAGTTTGGTACAGATACCCAGACCCAAACCCCATATAAATCAATGGGGACCCGAACTTAAGTGCTGTAAAATGGTCCTAGTAAGAGCTAGGGGGCTATAAAAGGAAGCAAATGAGAGTAAGAGCAGGGCAATTATACATACTGTATTTCCCTGAAGATAACACAGCAGTCAGAATACTGTACACGTCCGCTGTTTAAACAAAATGCATATTCACCCTTTGTGCCAGCATCTGTGATTGGTTGCACTCAGTCTGGTGTATTTCTCCTCACACTGGTGTCTGAACCATGATAGCTGCAAGTGTAGTGTAAAAATAAATTAATAAATAAATAATTTAAAAAAATTACTTGGGGTTCCCTCTATTTTGCTAACCAGCTAAAGAGGCAGATAAAGGCTGATAGGCTGGTAAGGGGCCATTATCCATTGCCTTTCCCTGGCTGATAATAGCAGCCTCCAGCTGTCAGCTTTACCTTGGCTGGTTAGCAAAAATAAATAATTGACAAAAACAGCAAGGAGTCCCCCCTTTTTATAACCAGCCAAGGTAAAGTGGACAGCTGGTGCTGCTATTATCAGAGTAGGAAGGGCCATGGATATTTGGTCCTTACCAGCCTATAAATACCTGCCGGGAGCCACCCCAGACATAGCGTTAGATGCGCCAATTTTGACGCTTTGCCTGGCTCTTCCTGATTTCCCGGATAGAGTGGCAATTGAGGTAATACTTTTGGGGTTGATGTCAGCTGTGAATTGATTGACAGCTGACATCAAGCCCAGAGGTTAGTAATGGGTAGGCATCTATCAGACACCCCAATTACTAACCCAGTAAGTATACAGTTAAAAAAACACACACATGAAAAAAAGATATTTTATTTTAAAAAAACACTCCCAGACTCACTCATTCACCAATTTATTTAAAAAAATTCACAAAAACCATGAAGATCCGATACAATCCATGGAATCAAATGTAATCCAATAATGGGAACATGAAAGACATAAAAAGAGAGAGGTTGAACAAATAAAAACAAGACACAGTCCCTCATTCACCACTTTATTAGCTCCCAAAAAACCCCTGTAGGTCCGACATAATCCATAGCGAATAATGATCCAATAATGATCTAATAAAATCTATGGCGCTAGGTTCAAGTGTTCGGGGCTCCATAAGTTACTCTCGGTCATTTCTCACTAGCAGTGAAGTCAGTAAAATGAGAAATCCGTGTTCAAGTTTTAGACACTAGGTTTCCGATATCAACGCCAACTTTACCATTTAAGTTTGCTCATCACTACTCACAAGTCCTCATTAGCATCACTAACTTATAAAGACCATTGTATAATATGGATGCAATAGACTTTTGTACATTTGTACTTGGAAAAAATAAAGTCTACTGAAATACACAGCTTTTCATTCATGCATTTACTGCATTTGGAAACATTTCTTTATGTAGTAAAAAAAAAAAAAAAGATAGAAAGAATGCAAGTTAAAATGTTCCCACATAACACAGCATAAAAGGATATCTGTGTCACTATTCGAGACAATTTTGAAGGCTGCTGTAGTTCCCTGTCAATGTAGCAACTTAGATTCAGATAACTAACCTGTTCCTATAAACTTCATGTAGAACTGCTCACTGGAAGTGAAAACTGTTACAGTTAATAATGATGAATTGATTTAACAATGCCCAAACTATGAGACAACGAATATGTATTTCAACTATATGTAAGACCAGAATTTTTCAATTTTTTTGGTAAATTGCTCTCCTTTTCTAATATTTTTAAAATATTTTTCTTAAACATTTTTAAACACAGTGTCACAAAGTACAGTCGACTGTCCAAATTGGGTACATTATAATATATAAATATAATATATATATATAAAAAACAAACATACTGTAACAGAAGAAAACAATTAGAAAAAATAGGACCTTGTGTGCCAGACATAGATAAACGCATAATTAATTGGACCCCACACAGGTTTAATGCATATAAAACATCTTTTTTATTACTGTGTGCCAAAAAATGCAAAAAACATCAGGGACATCATAAATAAAGTGGATAGAAAATGGTTTTAAACAGGATAAAATGAGGACATGGAAAAATTGGCATAGACCTTCCCTACATGATGAGATAAAAAAGCGGATCAATAACCACATCCACAGCTTGTTAAAAACTGGAAATAACCACACCAATGGGATCCCAAAGAATTACATATATGAAAGTATAGTAAACCACCATGTATGAATGAGTCACAGACACAGCCCACTAGATAAATAAAGAACCATGGAACAATGCTAAAAAATAGCCAGAAAAGTGCAATAGTGCTATATTGTCAGAATGTCTATAGACTTCATAGTACTAAATTAAATGCCAATAAAGGACAGTGAAACTCACCCATAGAATGGTGGAAGGTCACACCAAATCTGTGAGGAAGAATACCCCTACGCTTCTCGCCAAAGTTTCATGAGGGGGAAAGATGTATAGCCTTCTAAATACTGAGTAGCTATACAAATACTGAGAATACTGAGTAGCTACAACAAAGAAACCAGTGGCGTACTGCCAATGGCAGCAAACCACTCAGCTACTATGGGGTCTGTGATTCTTTGGGGCCCAGTGCAAGTGCCAACACCTTTCAGTACAGCGAGTACAGTACAGCGAGTGCGGTGATGGTACAGAGAACCCACTGTGCTGAGATGTGCAAAGCTGAAGAACACACGCCACTGCAGAGACTGGAGCAGCTTCGGAAAGTGTACAGGTGTTCAGTATGTACCTGTTCACACTTGTCTGTTAAGAAGTGCCATCAGTTTTTTAATTTTACACGTGGGCACTTAGGCTGTGCCTGCACAATCGATGCAAGGAGCTCAGAGTAAGGGTATGTGCGCACGTTGCTTTTTACCTGCTTTTTACCTGCTTTTTTGCTGCTTTTTCTTCTGCGCTGTTTAATGCCAAAATGGATGTGTTCTTCTATTCAAGCAAAGTCTATGGGAATTTGGGTTTCTTGTTCACACTATGTTGTTCAAAATGCTGCCTTTTTGTGGCAGAACTTTGGTCAAAAACTCAGCTTTTCAAAGAAGCAACATGTCAATTGTTTTTGCCATTTGGGTTTTGCCCTGCAAAGCTGAGTTTTTGACCAAAGTTCTGCCACAAAAAGGCAGCATTTTGAACAACATAGTGTGAAGAAGAAACCCAAATTGCCATAGACTTTGCTTGAATAAAAGAACACATCCATTTTGGCATTAAACAGCGCAGAAGAAAAAGCAGCAAAAAAGCAGGTAAAAAGCAGGTAAAAAGCAACGTGCGCACATACCCTAAGTGATCGCCGAGCTGCAGCAGTCACAGCCAGGTGTGGTTTTTGTGCCGCCCCTGGATATTTAACCCCATAAATACCACGATAAATAGCAATGGCTATATTTTAGCAGGCTCAGAGAGAGAGAGTACACTTCCTCTCCCACATGATCTGTGCTCCAAGAATCAAATAGTGCTCCTTCCCTAGCAAGTCTCACCATGTGGCTAAGCAGTATTGTACAGCCACATGTGAGGTATTGCTACGTTCAAGAGAAATTGAGTGACACATTTTGGTGCCATTTGTACCCATTTCTTAATGTCAAAATGTAAAATCTGGGGCTAAAACAAAATTTTTGTGGTAAAATTGTAAATATTTTTTCTTCATTGCCCAATGGTATAAAATTCTGTGACATACCTGTGGTGTCAATATGATCTCTACAACCATAGATGAATTCATTCAAAAGTGTAGTTTGTAAAGTGGGATCACTTTAGGGGGGTTCTGCTTTTCTCACACCTCAGGGGCTCTGCCAATGGTACATTTCACTGCTTCCCTTCCTAGCTTTGCACTATGCCTGAGGCCCCCTTCACACGTCCGTGAAAAACACGCACGTGTGTTACGGGCCGTTTTTCGGGTCCGTGTCCCGTTTTTGTGTCCGTTTTTATGGTCCGTGTGGCACCTGTGTGAATTGCGTATGCTAGCCGTGTTTGTGTGCAGAACGTCCGTGTGTGCGTGTGGAATTAACGTGTATGTGTACGTGTAATGTCCGTGTGTAATGTCCGTGTGTGTGATGCACAATGTCGTTTATAAATGTCGGCTGACAGCAGACAGAGTTGCGCGATGAGAATGAACTCGGGTGAACTTCACCCGACTTCATCCTCATACCGCGGCTCTGTCTGTGTCGAGTACTGATTAGCGGTCACCTGTGAAGGATTCACCGGTGACCGCTAATCCCCCGATTGACTGAAGTGTCCCCCCCTCTCTCATACTCACCGATCCCCGATCACCGGCGCTGCACGGCATTCACACGGCTGCGGCGGCTTTTACTATTTTGAAAAAGCCGGCCGCTCATTAAACAATCTCCTATTCCCTGCTTTCCCCGCCCACCGGCGCCTATGATTGGTTACAGTGAGACACGCCCCCACGCTGAGTGACAGGTGTCACACTGCACCCAATCACAGCAGCCGGTGGGCGTGTCTATACTGTGCAGTAAAATAAATAAATAAATAATTAAAAAAAAACGGCGTGCGGTTCCCCCCAATTTAAAAGCCAGCCAGATAAAGCCATACGGCTGAAGGCTGGTATTCTCAGGATGGGGAGCTCCACGTTATGGGGAGCCCCCCACCCTAACAATATCAGTCAGCAGCCGCCCAGAATTGCTGCATACATTATATGCGACAGTTCTGGGGCTGTACCCGGCTCTTCCCGATTTGCCCTGGTGCCGTTGGCAAATCGGGGTAATAAGGAGTTATTGGCAGCCCATAGCTGCCAATAAGTCCTAGATTAATCATGTCAGGCGTCTATGAGACACCTTCCATGATTAATCTGTAAGTTACAGTAAAAAAACACACACACCCGAAAAAATCCTTTATTTGAAATAAAAAACACACACAAATTCCCTCATTACCAATTTATTAACCCCGACAAACCCTCCATGTCCGGAGTACTCCACGGACCTCCAGCGTCGCGTCCAGCTCTGCTGCATGGAGGTGACAGGAGCAGCAGAAGACACCGCCGCTCCGGTCACCTCCACACAGCAAATGAGATGAGTAGCGCGATCAGCTGCTGTCAGTCAGGTAACTCGCGGCCACCGCTGGATCCAGCGGTGGCCGCGGGTAACCTCAGTGACAGCAGCTGATCGCGCTACTCATCTCATTTGCTGTGTGGAGGTGACCGGAGCGGCGGTGTCTTCTGCTGCTCCTGTCACCTCCATGCAGCAGAGCTGGACGCGACGCTGGAGGTCCGTGGAGTACGCCGGACATGGAGGGTTTGTCGGGGTTAATAAATTGGTAATGAGGGAATTTGTGTGTGTTTTTTATTTCAAATAAAGGATTTTTTCGGGTGTGTGTGTTTTTTTACTGTAACTTACAGATTAATCATGGAAGGTGTCTCATAGACGCCTGACATGATTAATCTAGGACTTATTGGCAGCTATGGGCTGCCAATAACTCCTTATTACCCCGATTTGCCAACGGCACCAGGGCAAATCGGGAAGAGCCGGGTACAGTCCCAGAACTGTCGCATATAATGTATGCGGCAATTCTGGGCGGCTGCTGACTGATATTGTTAGGGTGGGGGGCTCCCCATAACGTGGAGCTCCCCATCCTGAGAATACCAGCCTTCAGCCGTATGGCTTTATCTGGCTGGCTTTTAAATTGGGGGGAACCGCACGCCGTTTTTTTTTAATTATTTATTTATTTATTTTACTGCACAGTATAGACACGCCCACCGGCTGCTGTGATTGGGTGCAGTGTGACACCTGTCACTCAGCGTGGGGGCGTGTCTCACTGTAACCAATCATAGGCGCCGGTGGGCGGGGAAAGCAGGGAATACGAGATTGTTTAATGGGCGGCCGGCTTTTTCAAAATAGTAAAAGCCGCCGCAGCAGTGTTAATGCCGTGCAGCGCTGCGCCGGAGATCGGGGAACGGTAAGTATGAGAGAGGGGGGGAAACTGACCGACAGACTGTGAGAGAGGGACAGACAGACAGAGAGACCGACAGAGAGACAGAGAGACTGACCGACGGACTCAGGGAGATTGACCGACATACACAGAAATAGAAAGAATAGCCGACATCACTAGAAATAAAAACACCAAACGGACACGGACTATAGGTATATGCATACGTGTTTACTAACGTGTGTGCACATACCCATAGACTTTCATTGTGTCCACGTGTGCGTGCTCCGTGCAGATAACGGACATGCATCCGTGCCAAACGCAAACACATACGGATCACGGACACGCACACACGGACATAATGAAATAACGGACGTGTGACCACAATCATAGATTAACATTGGTGCACGTTTGGCCGTGTCTCCGGTATATACGGAAACGGACCAAACACGCACGTGTATCACGGACGTGTGAAGGGGGCCTGAAAAGTAGTATCGGCGAACTCTGGAGATATTGAACAACTAATTATATTGGTTCATTTTCTCTGTTACCATTGTAAAAATGAAAAATTTGGGGCAAAAACAAGATGTTTGTGAGAAAAATATATTTTTTCATTTTCAAGAGTCAAGAGTATAACATTCCGTGAGGCACCTGTAGGTTCAAGGTGCTCAACACATCTCTAAATAAACTTCTTTACAAGATGGCATCACTTGTGCAGTGCTTGCACTGTTTAGGCAGTAGCACATCAGGGGCTCTGCTATCTATTCCAATTTTGTGCTCCAAAAGTCAAATAGTGCCTTGCCAACCACCCGAACAGTAGTATTCCATGACAAATGGGGTATAGATGTACTCAGGAGAAATTGGACAACAAATTGTGCAGTCCCTGTTCTCCTGTTATCCTTTCAATAAAATTAGCTCTGACACACTATAGTGATCAATAATGTAAGCAAAGAACTCTTTGGAATGCTGAAAATTTCTTTATTTGTGCAAAAGGATAATTCATCCGACGTTTCGACCTTGTTTTTAGGTCTTAATCAAGGACAAAGTTATCTGTATGGGTAACAGGATGATGTGTGTTCGATTGTATAGCGTCATTGCCAATAAGGTACAAATGAAAAACTTGTAATCCTTATGCACTTGAGAATTCTAATGAGTGGATGATGAGAGCCTATTCCAGAACTGGAATCAGTAAATAATGGTAGGTAGAATCTGTAATGCTACGTGATAGTAACTGGTAGGTATCACTTGACAATTCAGGTGAAAAGGACTCCTTTATCACAGGGTTCTCAGTCACCTCAGAGTCATGAAAAACTGCGTTGCTACAGGGAGGCCCCTGGTTGGTATTGTGAGGGTTAATGGAATGCCTTCACTGGGGCCTATACCCTGTATCACCACTGAAAGATTCCTAATACAGCGCTCTGTTTGCTCCTTGCTTTCCATCAGTTTATACCAGCAATTTTCATGAACCTGAGGCAACTGAGAACCCTTCAGTGAAGGCATTCCATTAACCCTCACAATACCAACCAGGGGCCTCCCTGTAGCAACGCAGTTTTTCATGACTCTGAGGTGACTGAGAACCCTGTGATAAAGGAGTCCTTTTCACCTGAATTGTCAAGTGATACCTACCAGTTACTATCACGTAGCATTACAGATTCTACCTACCATTATTTACTGATTCCAGTTCTGGAATAGGCTCTCATCATCCACTCATTAGAATTCTCAAGTGCATAAGGATTACAAGTTTTTCATTTGTACCTTATTGGCAATGACGCTATACAATCGAACACACATCATCCTGTTACCCATACAGATAACTTTGTCCTTGATTAAGACCTAAAAACAAGGTCGAAACGTCGGATGAATTATCCTTTTGCACAAATAAAGAAATTTTCAGCATTCCAAAGAGTTCTTTGCTTACATTATTGATCACTATAGTGTGCCAGAGCTAATTTTATTGAATTGTCTCTTATTTTTTCTGAGCACCTGCTATATACACAGTAAGCCAGACATATTCTATTTTGATCTCCTGTTATCCTTGTCAAAATGGTAAATTTGGGGCTAAAGTCGAATTTTTGTGGGAAAAAATGGGATTTCTCATTTTCACAGCTCAACGTTATTAAATACTGGGTAGCACCTGTGGGTTCAAGGTGCTCATAATACCAATAAATAAATTTCTTTAAGGGTGTTGTTTCTAAAATGTGGTCACTTGTGCGGGGGTTTCTACTGTTTAGGTACATCAGGGGCTCTGCAAATGCATCGTGTCATCCATCTATTTCAACCAATTTTGTACTCCAAAAGTGGAACAGTGCTCCTTCCGTTCCAATGACTGCCGTGAGCCAAAATGGTGAAGGAGTATTGTTCAGAGTTCCGGAGGTGGGTGACTGACACCCAGTGGAATGACCCAGCGCTAAGGAGTAATTTTTGTGAGGGTTTGTCAAGTAGGCTGAGGGACTGGTGCAATACTCTGCCCCGGACTTGTTGGAGGCCACCATGGTCCTCGCTATACAAGTGGATCATCGTCTCAGGGAGAGACCCTCTAAGACCTTGTTCCCCATCATCCTTCCAAGGGAATATTCCCCACCGTGCAAGCCCACGAACCAATACGATTGGGGGGAGCCTGCCCTCAATCGGAGTCATTTGCGGTTCGTCATGGGTCTAGATCTTGCTTTTAGTGTGTGGACAAAGGTCATTATATCGGGGCATGTCCTATTAGACCTAAGCCCAGTCCATTGGGCAATACACCAAGTCCATCTGGCAACAAACCGCGTCCTCCTGGTTGAGTGGAGGGAAACAACCAAGCTGTGTACATCTCCTCCATCTATACGTCTCAGTTCACCATTACAGCAGAGGTGGTTATAGGTGGAAAAACTAAGACGATCTCTGTGCTCGTGGATAACAGAGCCAGTGCCAATTTGGTGGATTCTTGCTTTGCACAGACTCGGGGTCTGACGTGTAGTGCTCTGACAAGATCCATTCCAGTCCAGGCTATTGACTCAGCTAGGGGAAGCTCACACATACCCTGCCTAATATCAACCTACGGGTGGGCTTGGTTCATATGGAACGTTTATCCTGTTATATCCTAGAGTGTTTGCCCAGTCCTATTGTGCTGGGACTTCCCTGGTTGAAGAGGCATAACCCTGTGATAGACTGGCAGTCTGGGGAAGTTGTTGGTTGTTGTAATTTTTGTGAGACTAAGTGCTGGTGTGCTACCCATGCTGCTGTACTTATTAAACACCCACCACCCTGTCCACCAGCAGTGACTTCTATAGTGTCGCATCAGGGGAAGAGTAGGCCTCAGTGCGGCTCCGGTAGAGTTGATCGGAGGAATGTAGTCTGTCCCTCTAAGTGTGAAGTTTTGGAGTGTAACTTGTGGAATGGGCGGGGAGACTCCTCTGTTGTTGGCTCTGCCAGGAGTTCTTCCTCTACCACCCGGTTCATGTGTGTGACTAAATGTCCATTTCCGGACCTATGCAAAAATGACCTTGTATGGGTGGCAACCAAGAACACCAGGTGGAAGTGTGTGTCTGGGGCTCTGGGCTCAACATTGATCAGTCCCTTTAGGGTTCTTAACATTCTAAATCCTATGGCCGTACGGCTGGAGTTACCCCCGGAACTAAACACCCATGACGTAGTCCACAGGTCTCTGCTCCGGAAATCTGTGTTGCCCCCTACTTGTAACTGGAGGGACCTGTTCACATTGGAATGACCATACCTATCTTGAGAGTCCGGAGGCCTTTCGTTAAGGGGAAGGTACTGTCACGATCATCTCCCTGCATGTTAAGACCTGTGGACTGGAGCCTCTTATTTGGCTCTCTTCATTTAAATGTATTTAATTTCTCTTGGCACTGAAGTGATTAAGTGCCACTGTTGCTATTGCAGCTTTTCCAAAGCAATTCCTTGCTGAGTGATCAGCTGCACTTACTAAGTAGTCACCTTCTTCAGCTGTAAATAGTGCATTCCCTGTTGAAGATACAAAATCATTTGTGTCCTAGCCGCCTTTGAGGAAGATTCTGCAAGTCAAGTTCCTGTGCTCAGGCTATATCCTTTAGTTTGTTAATTTTCCCCCTTTTTGTCATTACTTTCCTGGTGTGTTGTTAGTCCACTGGTGAGATCTAGTATACCCCACCTGCCCCTCACTAGTCAGGGTTACTATAGGGTCTTCTGTGGGTCCAGGTTCCTGTTCGACAAAAGTTGCGGAGACTGTATAGGGACTGGTGAGGAGATAAGGGACAGTTGCAGGTGAGGTTAAGAGGTGCCCACCTCCCCCGCTCACTAGTTCCAGGGCCTCCCATTGTTTTTGTGTCCCCGGTGCCCCCCCTTTTGTTTTTTTTGTTGTGCTGCAGACGCATGTAGGTCTGAACACACCTCGCCACGCTTGCTACACCTGGCGAGCGTGACAGTATCTCTGCACACATGAGAAATTGCACAATAAATTCTATGTTCCTTTTTTTCCTGTTACCCTTGTGAAAAATGCAAAATTTGGGGCCAAAACAATATTTTTTGGTACAAAAGTAACATTTTCATTTGTTTTCCACATTACATTAATTCCTGCGAAGCACCTATAGGGCTAATAAACATTTTGAATGAGGTTTTGAGCAGTTTGAGGGATGTAGTTGTTAAACTGTTGTCACTTTGGGCATTTTCGATCAATGGACCCCTCAAAGTCACTTCAAATGTGATACGGTCCTTAAAAAATTAGCTATGTAAATTTTATTCGAACAAATGAAAAATTGTTAATAAACTTTTAAACCTTCTAACTTCCTGATAAAATAAATATTTAAAAAATAGTGCTATTGTAAATTAGACATGTGGGAAATGGGGTGTAATTACCTGATATAACCCCTTCACTCCTGGGCAATTTTTGTTTTTTCAGTTTTGTTTTTTTCCTCCCCTTCTAACGTTTTTATTTTTCCATCAATATTGCCATAAGAGTGTTTATTTTTTGTGGGCCAAGTTGTACTTTTGAATGAAACCATTAGTTTATTATATAGCGTACTAGGAAACAGGGGAAAAAAATCCAAATGTGGAGAAATAGTGAAATAGTGAAATTCCACAATGGTTTTGTTTTTTTTTCTTCTTCACTGTGTTCACTATATGGTAAAATTGACATGTCAGTATGATGCCTCAGGTCATTACGAGTTCGTAGATGCCAAACATGTATACTTTAACTTTTATCTAAGTGGTGAAAAAATTCAGAAGTTTGTACAAAAAAAGAATAGCGCTTTTCTGAGACCCGTAACCTTCTCATTTTTCGAGATCTGGGGCTCAATGATGGCTTATTTTTTGCATCTTGAGTTGACGTTTTTAATTATACCATTTTTGTGTAGATTCACTGCTTTGATCACCTGTTATTGCATTTATTTTCTGTTATTGCATGTTTAATAAAATTGCAGCAACTAATATACCTTGCCACGACGTTTACAGATTAGATTAATTGATTTTATATTTTGATAGATTGGTCATCTCTGAATGTGATGACGCCAAATATGTGTATTTTTATTTTTTTTTAACTGTTTAATTTTCAATAGGGTGATTTGATCTTTATAACTGCACAGTCCGATTGCCTGTGCATTGATCAGTGCAGCATCACTGTGATCAGCAGAAATGCTTATCTGTTGAGTGCCGACGCTCTGTCGACTCTCACAGGAAGGGAGTCATGGCAGTGTCAGGGGTCATCAGCTGACCCTGTGCTACTATGACAACACATTGGGGTCCCGTGATCGTGTCACAAGCCCGCCGATGGCGGCGGGGGACGGCGCAATCCCATCCACGGCCCTTTAAGTCGCGCTGTCAGTGATTGACAGGATGATATAAGGGGTTAACAGGTGCGGGTGGATCTCCGATCCATCTGGGCTTGTTAGCCACACATGTCTGCGTAAAAATCATAGTTTTCTTGAAAGATGTAAACTTTTTCCTGTACTACTGCTTGAAGAAAGTTTCTTCTAAAACCTGGCAGTAAGTTTGTGAGTCCGTTTTGAGTAGGGATAAGTGAACATGAACTGTAAAGTTTGGGGCTCGTACTGAACACCAAGTGTCCAGTGCTCAAATCCTAACACGGACTTCTCATGGAAGTCTGTGGTCAAGTTCAGGGTTCAATTGCTGATCAGATGCTGAATAAAGTTTGTTAAAGGGCTACTGCGCAGCCAATCGAAAAGCTTTTAGTCTGTGGGCCCTTCCACAGCTATCACAACCATGCCAAGTATTGGCATGGCTGTGATTGGCTGACGCACCACATGACTATATAACCGCCGGACAACGGGTGACCCAGCCATTGTGCTCTGAGAAGTGTAGGGACAGGACACTGCTTGAGTGAGATACACTGTTAGGGCTCTTTCAGACGTTCACGCAACACAATCTGTGGACAGACCACAATGCACAGACTGCGGCTCTCCCGATTAGAGCGTGACAGGCAATGAGGCTTCTATAATGCTGTCATGCTAAGAGACTCTCGGCTAGTCTTTTGCATTGTAATCTGTGCAAGAACTGGCCACAGGTTTCCTATGCCGAGCAAAAAATACATACACGTACACCTCTCTGTACATATTCATAAAACAGGCCCTGTGTAGACACTTTGCACCAGGCTCTGTGGCGGTACTCTGAAAAAGGCTGGGTGGCTACTCCGCACGAGGCTCTCATGGGCACTCTTAAAAAGACTCTGTGAGGGTATTCTGTAAAAAAGGCTTTGTGGAGGCACCCTGCATACAGGCAATGTAATAATCTGCTTGGCACTCTTTCTTTGTTTACAGTCCGTACAATACTCTGCACTTTTTTGGGGTGCAAAGAATGAGGAGAGCATCAAATAGGGGACGTGATTGTGGTTTTGCTGCTGGTGGTGGTGGAGCTGTTGTAGGGAGAGGACGTGGTCGATCTGTGCCTGCTATGCGCCCAAATAAAACACCTTCTTCTGGTGCAGGTGTCGCAGGCGGAGGAGACGCGCTCGCCATGCTCGGGTCCGGGGCTTCTGCTGCTGCTTGATGGCTCGAGCGGTGGGCCGGACCCGGGGACTCGAGCAGTGTTCCTCGTCCACGAGTGAAAAGGGGGTGGTTTTTTTTAGGGAGATAGTTCGTGACGCCACCCACGGGTCATAGTGATTATTAGCACCACCGCTGCTCGGCTCCCTGTCCCAATAAGGGGCGTTTGCATGCCCCTGCGCGCGGGTCGGGCCCCGCTGGACTTTGCCCACACCGGCCACGACCGGTAATCTCTTGTGGGGGTCCTGCGGTGAAATGGCCTGGGCTGCTGCTTTGCAGCGACGACCCGGCGCAGCCTCAGCCGAGGTGTGGGGTGCAGGGACAGCAGGCCTCACCTGCTGGGCCTTCCGGTTCACGACTTCCACCTCTCCAGTAGCCGGACGGACTGCCGGGGCCGGGACGGTCTCGGGTGCGGCCGCTCTCGGGGCCAACGGCTTCTTTTGCGCACGGGCACCTCCTGCGGGATCTGGGAGGGACGCGGGCCGTTCACGGACAACGCCTACAGGCTGGTCCTCCAGGGCGGACGGACTGGATTCCGCTGCCGGTGTCGGGGACAGCGAGCCTAGTGGCGAGGCGGCAACAGCCGGTACGGGTGGCGGGGGAGGCAGCAGGGTGAGCGGGCGCAGACCGGGCCCCTCAGCCGCAGCGACTGGTCCTTCGGGGACACAGAGGCGTGGGTCACTTACCCGCTCCTCCAACACTGCCTCCACCTCGCGTCTCCACACGGCCGCTGCCACCTCCTCCATTTCGGCCACCCACCGCTCCATCAAGAATCGGACCTGGGCCTGCAGGCAGCAGCACATTTGCGTGGTCCGGGCCTCCACCCACGCCGCTGTTCCTGGCATGGACTCCGGGATCTCTGCGTGGCCGGACGGGACAGACATGTCAGCGCTTGTGCTTCCAGGAACCGGATGTGTCGCAGAGTCCTGGCGTCCCCGCTTCTTATGCCCTCGGTTACATTAGGCAGGCCTTCACCCGCCCCCCCCTTGGTTCTTTCTAGCACTTCTTCTTTTGGGCGCGGGGCTTCACTTTCACGCCTTCCCTGCTCGGGGAAGACGCTCGAGCGGGAAATCTTCGCGCCAAAGATGGCGGCACTTCAAATTTTTTGGCCGGACGCCACCGGCGGGGACTGCAAGGCACACTTCTACCGGTAGGTAGATTGGTTCTATCCTGTTCGTGACGCCAAGTTGTCGCGGGCGGAGGGGACGCGCTCGCCACGCTCGGGTCCGGGGCTTCTGCTGTTGCTCGGTGGCTCGAGCGGTGGGCCGGACCCGGAGACTCGAGCAGCGTTCCTCGTCCACGAGTGAAAAGGGGGTGGTTTGTTTAGGGAGATAGTTTTTGACGCCACCCACGGGTCATGGTGATTATTAGCATCTAGGATGTTGTCCCCTCCGTGGGTAGGGGTTGGTGATCCCGGGGCCCGGTGGTGATACGGGGAGGCTGGATGGCTGGGGGTGCAGGGTTGCAGGGACAGCGCGGCGCGGTGCCGGATGGCACTGGTGTACTCACTCAGACAGTCCATGACAGAGTCTCTGGTAAACCAAACGGCTGGATGGACGGGTCCCGCAGCCGGCTGCAGTGTTGTGCTCTCCCCGGACGGCTGATGGTGGCTGTCTTTCCCTGCACCTGTTAGAATGTTCTGACTCCTGTGGTTGCCCACCGGTAGTCCGCTCCCCGGCGTATAGGTACCGAAGGAGCCCGTTTTGCCCACAGGCGCTGGCCCTTGGATCTCTAGCCTATGGCGGTGGCTGTATATCCTCTCAGTGTGGACTGTTGCCTTCTGTCGGGTCTTGGTTGTTAGGAAACCCCTGGGGTTCCTGTCACACTCGGATTTGACTATTGTCGGCGGATCCAAGCCTGGTCGGGGTTCTGATGGCCCTGCCTGTGTGCTTAGCTTCACTCCGCTCCCCGGTTCGGTACCGGCGGGCCAACGCCCGACCACGGTCCTATGGCTCTGCAGAGATTCACTAACTGCTGCAGACAGCCACCACCGTCTGCCAACCTTGCTGTCAGTGCATGGGCTCCGACCCAGACATTTGCAGTTTCTGACCTCTTACTTTCACCTCCAAACTCTAACTAACTGCTTTTCCTGCCTCCAGGCCTGTGAACTCCTCGGTGGGTGGGGCCAACCATCTGGCTCCGCCCCACCTGGTGTGAACATCAGACCCTGGAGAGAGGCAACAAGGTTTTCTGTCTGACTGGTGTGAACTATCCAGGGGAGGGGGTGTGTAAGGTGTAATGTCTGTGACTACCTGGCTAGTCCAGGGCGTCACACAGGCATGCAACAAGACGTTCTACATAATTTCTTAGTCTCGAGTACCGGTGCACGAATGGTGAGGTCAGAACAAGTATAGGTGGTTTTATATTGGATGGCTGAGAGTATCTCCAGTTCTTTCGCTTTGTCTTCCACCCGGGCCCCTGCTGAAAGTGCAGAGTTTGCACCTGTCACCTATGGACATTTGTCTTTCCTCTCGCCACCTAGCAAATCAGGCAAGCAGTCTGAATCCCAAATCATGTGCAGCAGTCACATTTGCTTTTTGAAGACTCCGCAGGCTGGGGTTCCGTGGGCAATTCATGTAGCTCTGCCACAGAAGTTGCAGAGATTGAGTGCACTGATGCCCAACCACTTGTTCACTTTGAAGATGAGGATATGAGACAGCTAGTGCACATAAGCAGTGGTCCACTGCAGCACATCTCTTATAATGATGACGAAACACAGGTGTCAACTGCGGCTTTCTGAACGACAAGGAGGGCAGAGGTGAGGAGTGGGTAGAAGTTGATGTGGAAATGGTGACATTCTAGACCCACATAGAGTTAAAGTCATCTGAGTTATGTGCCCAGTTTGTTGGAAGAGGTGGCAGTCACACTGTTTGAGTTGCACAGCAAAAGAAGGAGCGGGATCCAAAAGCACAGCAGGCGGCTCTTAGCCAGTCCGTCGTCTGCTACTGCCCACCGCGCTGACTGAGCACACCAAAGGCAGCTCATATGAGCTCCCTGGCATGACATTTCTTCAGGCAATGTGCTGACGACAAGAGACTGGTGGTTTGCACTCTGTGCCATCAGAGACTGCAGTGAGGTGTAAATGTTCTTAACCTGAGCACCACCTGCATGATGAGGCATCTGAATTCAAAGCACAAGCTCCAGTGGAGTACACATCTGAAAATCCAAGAAAGATCTGAGGCTCCTCTGGCTTCGTCTTCTGCTGTGGTATTGGTCTTTTCCTCCCACTCTTTAGCAACAGGGCAACCTGACTCCCCACAAGAGAGGATGTGAGAGCACCAGCAGTGTCACAGAGCATCTCCACACCGTCCCATGGAAGCATTCAGTTGTCTATCCACCAAACACTCTAGAGAAAGAGGAAGTACCCCCCCTTATCTACCCATGAGCCTTGCTCCTGAATGGCATAAATTCCAAATTCCGGCTTTTGATTGCAATTTTGGCTGGTGGAGATGGACACTTATAAAAAACGTATGGTGGTGGCTGTCCAACAGTACATGGTTACCAGTCACCACTACTTTTCCAGGTGGGACATCCCTGCCCTACATGAACAAGTTTCAGACAAAATCAGGTATGCACTGCACAACACCATAAGTGGCAAGGTCCACATAACCACCTATAATGTGGACCAGTAAGCACGGGTAGGAACGTTATATCTCCCTAACTGTCGAATGGGTAAATGTAGTGGCAGCTGGCTTGAAGCAGAAAGCGTTTTGGCGCATGTCCTACCACCACCAAGGATTGCTGGATGTTTCTTTATCCGTGCTGTCTTCCTCTTATACTCCGCTTCCTTCACATTCTCCTCATATGGTCAGTGTAACATCTGTATGACCAACCTCAGCACAGCCAGGGGGAAACAACAGCAGGCTGTCCTGAAACTAATCTGTTTGGGATCTAAATCCCACACCGTGCAGGAGCTTTGAATGAGGATTAGTTAAAAGACCGATGAGCGGTTTGTGGCTCTGAACCTCAAGCCTGGCCTGGGGGTCTGCGATAATGAGCGAAATCTAGTAGCAGCTCTGACCAGTTTGACACATATCACTTGCCTGGTGCATGTGCTGAATTTGGTGGTGCAGAAGTTCCTGAAAAAATTTCCCCGAGATGTCAGAGCGGCTGCAGAGAGTGCGGTCATCTGTGCGCGCTTTCGGCGTTCTGGCTCAGAAGACTGCTGCACAGATGCACAGAGCGCTTCTGAAGCAGAGAAGCAAGCACCCTGACTGCTGCGGGAATGGTAAGTGCGCACGCAAGGGATCTAAAGACGCTGATGGTGACGTTGCACATGTAAATCCATGGTATCACGCCCACAGGGGTGTGATACCACGGAAAGCATGCAAATGCCCACAGGGCGATGTGACGCCCATGGGGCTAGAGACCTGCTAAATTACATAGGGAATATGTAAGTAATAAAACACTTTTTATCACTTTCATATTCCACAATATTACAACACAGGCGTTATTACTAGACCACACAACACCCTGCTTGTAGCTCAGAATGCATATGTGACCTGACAGGTTTTCTTTAAGATAAGATTTTTTTGAGGCAGTTTTGAGGCTAAAAACAGGTGTGAAAGATCATAAAGGGAAAGAAAGTGAAGAAGACAGATGTCGGTGCACCTTTTGCTCCTATTGCTCCTCTTTTTATATACAGTGTGTCCACCCATATCCTGTCCACCACCATTAACTTGAGAACGGCGGCAGCTATAGGCATAGAAGTGGTGTCTAGGTATAGTAAAGTAGCCATGCGCTACGCAATGAAACCACCTATAGCACCACCTGGTGGAAAACAATGGAGTTAGCATTTTTATTTCAAAAACGGAAAGAGAAAGAATAAAAGTGAATTACAAAGTTGTAGGACATCATCAATTCAATACGAATTGACACCTTGCATACATAAATGCTATGATTAGAACGTGTAAAACTCACAAGGCTGCGGACGTGAAGCGATACCTCATGAAGACCTTCCTACAAGTCATTGGGTGTGGTGGCTGCATGGAGTGGCCTCCACGCTCACCTGACCTGACCCCATTGGATTTCTTTATTTCTTTCTGTGAGGTCACATCAAACAGCAGGTGTATATGACCCCTCCACCAACATTGCAGGACCTACGAAGACATATCACAGATGCTTGTGCAAACATGTCACCTACCATATTGCACAATGTGCAGCAAGATACAGTATGCTGTCCAGAGTCCAGATATGCATTGCAGCTGACGGTGGCCACTTTGACCATCAAAGTTAAATGAGCGCCATATGCGTGACCAGTATTCAATGTTTTTGGGGGGGGGTCATGGGTTTCATATCATAGCATTTCTGTATGCAAGGTGTCGATTCGTATTGAATTGATGATGCCCTGCAACTTTGTAATTCACTTTTTCTCTACCTCGTTGCGTTTTCGAAATAAAAATGCTAACTCCGTTGTTTTCCACCAGGTGGAGCTATAGGTAGTTTCATTGCGTAGCGCATGGCTACTTTACTATACCTAGACACCACTTCTATGCCTATAGCTGCCGCCGTTCTCAAGTTAATGGAGGTGGACAGGATATGAGTGGACACACTGGATAACACTGTGATTGACTGATTTAGGTACAACGCAGAGTTGCACCTAAATTTTACAACTTTTGATATTTTCCAGGCAGTTTCTCCCAGCACCAGCAAAATGAGCGGAGTTTGGATGATCAGGGGTGCAGCAGGGGCGGGAAGCCACATCTCATCTAATCCATGACAAGCTGTGTCATTCTGTATGCCTGAGATCTGACTCCAGATCCTGACACCTGACTGGAGTGAGAGTAATGTGGTATAGCACATGGAGGCACATGCCACGCCACAGACACTCCAGATTCGCAAAGAGGTGGGCAACTCTTCATGATACAGGAATGTCTGAATTCAGCACACCCACTTACAGGCTCCGACTGGCCTATGGTAGAACAGGGGAATCTCCCGGTGGGCTACTGTGCTGGAGTAACCTACTTACCCCCAGTATGAACAGTATTTGGCACCACTACAATATTCACTCTGTACAGAAAAAGTAGCATCTCATCATTCACTCAACAAAGTACCCAGTGCATTATTACATAGAAGTACAGATAAATGTGTGAATGTGGCTAATGTAGTATTTGCATGTAGCTGAACAGGAGGCCCCCAGAGTCAGTGTTACTGGTGGGCTCTTGGCAGTTCAGTTCGTCACTGCCCATTTAACAAGACCGGTGTAAACAGCAGGAGATATGCACTTTTCATAGGGATCTTTGAGCGATTGGTTGAGTTTCCGGACCAAGGCCTATCTGCTTCCCATTAAAAGGGCACTGATAAATATATTAAAAAAAATGGATCAAGGTTTTCAGTTCATCTTCAATATCCCTACCATAAAATGATGGTATCCTATCAAAATGTCATCTATTTTTCTGTAAAATCTCCCTTATTTCACTACTTCACAATAGAATACCCTTAGGGCCGCTTTACACGCTACGACATCGCTAAAGTGATGTCGTTGGGGTCACGGAATTTATGACGCACATCCGGCCGCGTTAGCGATGTCATTGCGTTTGACACCTATGAGCGATTTTGAATTGTTGCAAAAACATTCAAAATCGCTAATCGGTGACATGGGGGTCCATTCCCAATTATCGTTGCAGCTGCAGGTACGATGATGTTCCTCATTCCTGCGGCAGCACACATCACTGTGTGACACCACAGGAACAAGGAACCTCACCTTACCTGCGGCCGCCGGCAATGAGGAAGGAACGAGGTGGGCGGGATGTTACGTCCCCTCATCTCCGCCCCTCCGCTTCTATTGGCCGGCCGCTTAATGACGCCGCAGTGACATTGCTATGACGCCGAACGCACCTCCCCCTTTAGGGAGGGATTGATCGGCAGTCACAGCAACGTCGCTGAACAGGTATGTGCATGTGACGCTGCCGTAGCAATAATGTTTGCTATGGCAGCGATCACCACATATCGGCCATACGATGGGGGCGGGTGCTATCGCGCTCGACATCGCCAGCAAATGCTAGCGATGTCACAGCGTGTAAAGCGGCCCTTAGTAATGATTTTACGGAATGCATGGAACAAAAAGCGTTCACCTATAAAAAACTAAAGCCTCTTTTATGTATTCCCTATATGACTTTTGAGTCACCTTGTATTATGAGGTGTACTGTATATGTTAGTGTACTATGTCACACAGAAATAGCCGTTGCTTACAATTTCAGATGCTATATTGCTGAGCTGAAATATGTATCGATTGCAATTTCATGTATAAACCTGCACTAATTCAGCCATTCAGCCGCATCTCACTGACTGTATTCCACAAACACTAATTTAGACGAAATGATATCATTTGCAAAATCCTGCCATTTTCTTCAGCTGCATTGATTCTGCATCTGTTTTATTGGCTTACACCATTGCACACTTTAAATGTGTAAGTATACTATTCATTATTTTGACATATGTAGGAGATCCCCGCAGCCCGGGCTACGTCTGCGCTGAGCACTGATTGCACTTTCTAATGTCCTTCTTCTGTCAGCTTTTATTCATAAGCAAAGGTTTCTCTAAAATAAATACGTTTCCTTTCAAGCAGTCACAAGAAACAAGAAGCAATACTATTTGACACTTGTCAGCATATGTTCAAATGTAAAGGCAAACACAAGTTTCTTTTGATGGCTTACCTTTGATATTACTGCTCCTGGTAGTTTAGAAAATATTCTACCATTCTGCAATCAAACATTCCGGGCTATGTGCTTTCCATTTTCACATGCAGCCTATTACTTTTTTAGAGCAGGAGAAACATTCGCAGTAAATGTAGAAGAGACTAATTTTAAAGAATTATTTTACAGGCACATGATGTCTTCCATAAAAATCATACATTCCATTATTAAGAAGAATAAAACTGGCAGTTTGCTGTGAGTCTGCTGTCTTATTCAAGTGAACACATGATTTGGAAGCAATTATTTAGCTGTTTTTCAATGGGAACACATCTTTGATGAAAAGCTGAAGATGTTATCAAGGACGTAACGAGGCTAATAAATAATATGAATAATAAACAAATATGACAGATTACTGAAGTCATTCAGATACATTGAACAAGGGCAGGAAATGACAGTTTGGATGGAGTCTTCAGATTTCTTTACCGTCTTACAAGGCCAATGCATTTTATAATACGGCATATAAATTTGTTAGATGTTATTTATGTTATTTAACTGCAATAAAGGTTCTCTGGGAGCCCTGTTAGGGTATGTGCCCACGATCAGGACTCACGGGTCCTGACCTGCGGGTCCACGAGTCTCCTCCGCAGGAGAACGTAGGAGAGTGCAGCTGCTCGTGCCCATGATCAGGATTCAGTGCGCTGCGGTTTCTTGCTTGTGTTCTCCCTACGGAGGACGCATGCAAATCTGCAGCAAACAATTGACATACTGCGGTCTTGAAAGATGCAGGTCAGTGTTTGCTTTGGAAAAAAACAAGCAAAGTGAGCACGGGATTTCTAGAAATCCTGTCCACTGTGCTTGTACTGTAAAATGCAGCGTTTTGGATGCAGCTGAAGCATGTTGTGTCCAAAATACTGCAAACGCTAATCGTGGTCCCTAGGAATTGCATTATAGTGCTGCGTCCAAAACACTGCAAACACTGATTGTGGGCCCTAGGATTTGCATTGTAGTGATTGTCTGTTTCTGCTTAAGGCCCCCTTTACACGTCAGTGATACCGGTACATATGATGTTCATTTTCATACATATCGGAGTCACAGACATACGCAGACCTATTAAAATCAATTGGTCTGTGCACATATCAGTGTTTTCACAAGGACCATGTGTCCGTATGGAGCACATGCGTGTCCATGTGTTCCACATGGAGACAAGTCTGTTTTTCTCCGGCAGCATTGATGTCACAGGGACCACACAGTGATGTGATCCGTGTGACACGTACTGGAGAATACACGTGTCTTTTAAATAAAATTCTTTTCAATATTCACTTGTCTCCAGTGATGATGTCTTTGCCGTCACTTGCTTCATGTCCCACTCATTGTGCTCATTGCATATTCACTGCACCGCGGACCTGGAAGAAGCAGCACCATGGACAGCAGCGCCGGGGACAGGTGAGGAAAAAGTTCCTGATCTCCGTGTTATCACGGACAGCACACAGAGAACACACGTGTGCCAAAATCACTGCACATGGAGGACCATATGCATTTTCAACATGTCCGTGAAAAATATATTTGCCCAAAAGGTCCAAAAGTAGGGTTACAAAGTAGGGTTTTAAAGGGCAAGTAGGGTACAGTATTTATTTAAAACAGCTTTAGACTGCAGATAAGATAACGAAGGAGTTAGTCAACACCTCCAAATATATCCTTCAATAAAACGCCCAAAAAACTGACCAGCACCTCCTAACACAATGAAGTAAATGTGAAGAGGTGCAAGCTGCTGTGACTGCATTATATACAAATAAAAGACTACAACAGCACTCTGTGTGCGCTTAAAAATATAAAAATATTTAAGATATTAATAATATTTTTCAAATCAAGAAGTCTTGCAATGTACAGTGCCTACAAGTAGTCTTCAACCCCCTGCAGATTTAGCAGGTTTGATAAGATGCAAATAAGTTAGAGCCTGCAAACTTCAAACAAGAGCAGGATTTATTAATAGATGCATAAATCTTACAAACCAACAAGTTATGTTGCTCAGTTAAATTTTAATAAATTTTCAACATAAAAGTGTGGGTCAATTATTATTCAACCCCTAGGTTTAATATTTTGTGGAATAACCCTTGTTTGCAATTACAGCTAATAATCGTCTTTTATAAGACCTGATCAGGCCGGCACAGGTCTCTGGAGTTATCTTGGCCCACTCCTCCATGCAGATCTTCTCCAAGTTATCTAGGTTCTTTGGGTGTCTCATGTGGACTTTAATCTTAAGCTCCTTCCACAAGTTTTCAATTGGGTTAAGGTCAGGAGACTGAGTAGGCCACTGCAACACCTTGATTTTTTCCCTCTTGAACCAGGCCTTAGTTTTCTTGGCTGTGTGCTTTGGGTCGTTGTCTTGTTGGAAGATGAAATGACGACCCATCTTAAGATCCTTGATGGAGGAGCGGAGGTTCTTGGCCAACATCTCCAGGTAGGCCGTGCTATCCATCTTCCCATGGATGCGGACCAGATGGCCAGGCCCTTTGGCTGAGAAACAGCCCCACAGCATGATGCTGCCACCACCATGCTTGACTGTAGGGATGGTATTCTTGGGGTCGTATGCAGTGCCATCTAGTCTCCAAACGTCACGTGTGTGGTTGGCACCAAAGATCTCGATCTTGGTCTCATCAGACCAGAGAACCTTGAACCAGTCTGTGTCAGAGTCCTCCAAGTGATCATGAGCAAACTGTAGACGAGCCTTGACATGAGGCTTTGAAAGTAAAGGTACCTTACAGGCTCGTCTGGTACGGAGACCATTGCGGTGGAGTACGTTACTTATGGTATTGACTGAAACCAATGTCCCCACTGCCATGAGATCTTCCCGGAGCTCCTTCCTTGTTGTCCTTGGGTTAGCCTTGACTCTTCGGACAAGCCTGGCCTCGGCACGGGAGGAAACTTTCAAAGGCTGTCCAGGCTGTGGAAGGCTAACAGTAGTTCCATAAGCCTTCCACTTCCGGATGATGCTCCCAACAGTGGAGACAGGTAGGCCCAACTCCTTGGAAAGGGTTTGGTACCCATTGCCAGCCTTGTGACCCTCCACGATCTTGTCTCTGATGGCCTTGGAATGCTCCTTTGTCTTTCCCATGTTGACCAAGTATGAGTGCTGTTCACAAGTTTGGGGAGGGTCTTAATTAGTCAGAAAAGGCTGGAAAAAGAGATAATTCATCCAAACATGTGAAGCTCATTGTTCTTTGTGCCTGAAATACTTCTTAATACTTTAGGGGAACCAAACAGAATTCTTGTGGCTTGAGGGTTGAATAATAAATGACCCTCTGAATAAACTTTTCACAATTTATAAAAAATTTAAAAAAAGAAATAACATTCTTTTTTGCTGCAGTGCATTTCACACTTCCAGGCTGATCTACAGTCCAAATGTCACAATGCCAAGTTAATTCCGAATGTGTAAACCTGCTAAATCTGCAGGGGGTTGAATACTACTTGTTGGCACTGTATATTGTACAATAATTAGGCTGTTTGTTGAAGGATGGGGTAATCTCTGACATGACAACATGTCATTTGCATGAACAAATAGTAAAAACTTGGTATCACATTATTTTATGTAGAATTTTTCACAGCTTTACAATATATCATGCAGTAGTTCACATTTCTTCTTCAGATAAATTAAAGAACCTCTTTTATTTTTTTTTCATTCTGATTTTATATAGACTGTATTCTTTTGATATCATCACAATGAGCATGATTGGACATGGACTGTTCTTGGCCTGGTGATTCTTCCAAATGTGCTGCCAATCAACTGAAAAAGAGCAAAGTGTTCCTTTAATGAATCATTTATGAAGGTCAATACATCATAGTGGAAATCAAATCTCCCTATGTAATTGTATTTAGCATTCAATATGGTCACTGCCTATATAAATATCACTTTACAGTTTGTGTGATAGCTAAAGTTTTTGTTTGAGACTCTTCTAAAGGTCCCGTTACACGCGTCGATTTATCATGCGATCGCATGTGCGATCACACCCGCCCCCATCGTTTGTGCGTCGCGGGCAATTTGTTGCCTATGTAAATGTATTTAGCATTCAATATGGTCACTGCCTATATAAATATCACTTTACAGTTTGTGTGATAGCTAAAGTTTTTGTTTGAGACTCTTCTAAAGGTCCCGTTACACGCGTCGATTTATCATGCGATCGCATGTGCGATCACACCCGCCCCCATCGTTTGTGCGTCGCGGGCAATTTGTTGCCCGTGTCGCACAAAGTCAGTAACCCCTGTCACACATACTTACCTCCCGAACGACCTCGCTGTGGGCGGCAAACATCCTGTTCCTGAAGGGGGTTGGACGTTCGGCGTCACAGCGACGTCACACAGCGGCCGCCCAATAGAATAGATAGTAACATCCCGCTCACCTCCTTCCTTCCTCATTGCCGGCGGGACGCAGGTAAGCTGTGTTCATCATTCCCGGGGTGTCACACGGAGCGATGTGTGCTGCCTCAGGAACGACGAACAACCTGCATCCAGGAATGTGACCGATATTTTGAAAATGAGCGATGTGTCAACGAGCAACGATAAGGTGAGTATTTTTGCTCGTTAACAGTCGCTCGTAGCTGTCACACGCTACATTATGTCAAACTATGCCGGATGTGCGTCACGGAATCCGTGACCTCGACGACATATCGCCCGATATATCGTAGCGTTTAACGGGGTCTTAAGTTTACCATAGGATTTTCAACATATCTTTAAGGCCTGAAACACACTTCCGTTAAAAACACGCACGTGCCGCGAGACACGTATTTACCCTGCGTGTTGCGTGTGGTGAGTACGTGTCTCGGGTACGTGCGGTCCACGTGTGTTCTACGTGTGCTATCCGCGATAGCACACGTAGAACCGGTAATTTGCATACTCACGTGGTCCGCGCTGCTGTCCGTGGTGCTCATCTTTGGTCTCCAGCCCTGCCGTCTCCCCGCTGCTGCTGCTGCCGGCCACAGTGAAGTGAATATAAAATGAGCATAATGAGCGGCGGTCGGCAGCAAGTGGCAGCAGCGGCAGAGACAGGAGGGCTGGAGAAGGTGAGTAAATGTTTTCTTTTTTTTTCACTGACACGTGTGTTTTCTCCGGCGCGTGTCACACGGGACCGCATCCACACTACATCCGTGTGGTACGGGTGCGGGCCGTGTGACACCCGAGCTGCCAGAGAAAACGTGGACATGTCAGCGTGTAGAAAAACGCGCACACGTACAAACGCACACGGACACACGTTCCGTGTGGTTTTACGTGTGTGTGCCTGCTACAATAGGGTAGCATTGCTGAACGTGTCTCCGTGCCGCCGGTGCATGCAAAAAATGGCAAACACGTACCGGCGGCACGGATGTGTGTCGGAGGCCTTAAGGAAATCAGTTAGCAGGTTCTTGCTATGTAATCTAGAAGCAGCATGATGTAAGGACAAACCCTGATCCCAGTGATGTGTCACTTACACGTCAGCATGCTGTTGTTTTGATACAATCACTGTTTTCTTTGCCGCAGATATAACTGCTCAGATTGCTGAGCTATGTATTACCACTGATTTACAGATTTCAGTGTACACAATACATTGAGAGAAAGTGGAGAGGGCTGAATTACACAGACTAGTTGACTAGGAGGCTTGTGCTAATACTGTAGTGATAATCTCCTGCTGATAAAACACTTATTTTAGTGAAACCAAAACATACAGCCTATTCAGCCAATTAAGTGAAACATCACTGGAATCAGGCTCTCAGCCCCTGCTTCATATTATGCTTTCAGATTACATAGCGAAACAATTAGTATTTACAATTGTAGTTACAGATTTTTCAATTTTATCTATTTATTTTGTCTGAAAAAAATAAAGTTTCCCTAATCCAAATCTAATTACATTCAGTTTCACATATGGTCACTTAAAAAATATAGATCTTCAATATAAGCACTTAAACACAGTATGCTGTTAGAAAAGTCAGTATTGTAAACAAATATATTAATGGAAAAATAACGTTATAGATCAAGTTTCTGAAGAATTTGTCCCTTTGTAGGAAATTAAAGCAGTCATACCCTTGACAATTTAGGTGAATGTGGAACTGTTGGCAGAGACATGATTACACATTGACATTTGGACCACAGAGATCTCAGCAGTGACAGTGACACATCGCACACTGTGCAGCAGGAATACCACTACTGATGGGATTTAAATGAAATACAGAATTTAAAAAATAATGCAATACACTTATTGTTTGTAAAGGGTTAACTAGTTACATTTTATGGATTTTTTTATATTTTAATTAATACTAAAGTGTGCAAACATATAATAATTATAAAACAGAGATCATCAATAATTATAATGTAATAAACAAATGACACAAAACGAAGAAACGTTGCTGTGCCTGCCTAGTGCATCGGTTTTACTAGTATTGTTCCTTTAAATGTGTGTGTATGAGGGAATACTAGATCTTTGTGACTTAACAGGTCTAGACCCTTGATAATTTGGGTTCAAATCCCACCAAGGACAACATCTGCAAGGAGTTTGTATGTTCTCCCCGTGTTTGTGTGGGTTTCCTCCCGGTTCTCCGGTTTCTTCCCACACTCCAAAGACATTCTGATAGGGAATTTAGATTGAGAGCCCCAATGGGGACAGTGTTGATTATGTATGTAAAGCGCTGTGGAATTAATGGCGCTATAGAAGTGAATAAATATTATTATTTTTATTACAGTGGAACCTTGGATTAAGCGGAACTTGGTTTGAGAGTGTTTTGCAAGACAAGCAAAACTTTCTAAAAATGTGTAACTTGGTTTAAGAGCAATGCTTTGCATTAAGAGCAAATACCGTGCACACTTCCGGTTCCATCCTTTCACTGCGCTCTGACCCGCTCTGGAGGTAACTTTCTGTACATATGTACTGTATACTGTACACAGTATACAGTACAGTATATACTATATAGCATCTCTATCAGTTGTATTTGTGAATACCGTATGGTACTTTCTTATTGATAACCAGGACAGCACATTGCTTGTATTGTACCTCCCGCACACCAACAATTCTATTGTAAGCTAACGTACAGTGTAATTTTTTTTTATATGCTTTTACTGTATTATACAGTATTTTGTATTAGTGTACTGTAATAATTTTATATGAATACAGTACATTTTGTATTACTGTAATAAGTTTGTATAAATATAGTAAATATTTTTGGGTTGTGGAACCCATTTTCTGCATTTCAATTATTTCCTATGGGAAAATTTGCTTTGATATAAGAGTAACTTGATTTAAGAGCTCACTCCCATAACCAAATTATGCTCCTAATCCAAGGTGCCACTGTATTATTATTGGAGCAGGATGCTCTAAAACCCTACTGGTGTACTTCTTAGCCGAACACATCCAAGCAGCGGATATCAGTAAACATAACTGTGAACTAAACCTACAACAGTACATTGCAAAGAAGAACAAAAGGGCAGTTCTTTATGAGGAGATAAGATCTTCAGGCATGAGTCCACCATAACACCTTTATCTCCATATGCAAGGAATGAAGGCAGCCAAAAATGCTGTGATTTGGGCATTTACAAATGTATTTCTTAACCCCTTCACCCCCGGCCACTAAAACACCCTAATGACCGGGCCATTTTTTGCAATTCTGACCAGTGTCACTTTGACAGGTTATAACTCTGGAACGCTTCAACGGATCCTGGCAATTCTGACATTGTTTTTTCGTGACATATTTTACTTCATGACAGTTGTAAATTTAGGCCGATACTTTTTGCGTTTATTTGTGAAAATTTAGGAAATTGTGCGAAAATTTTGAAAATTTTGCAATTTTCAAACTTTGAAAATTTATGCCCAAAAATCTGAGAGATATGTCACACAAAATAGTTACTAAATAACATTTCCCACTTGTCTACTTTACATCAGCGCAATTTTCAAAAGAAATGTTTTTTTCGTTAGGAAGTTAGAAGGGGTCAAAGTTCATCAGCAATTTCTAATTTTTCCAACAAAATTTACAAAACAATTTTTTTTAGGGACCACATCACATTTGAAGTGACTTTGAGAGGCCGAGGTGACAGAAAATACCCAAAAGTGACCCCATTCAAAAAACTGCACCCCTCACACTGCTCAAAACCACATCCAAGAAGTTTATTAACCCTTTAGGTGCTTCCCAGGAACCAAAGCAATGTGGAAGGAAAAAATGAAAATTTTACTTTTTAACACAAAAATATTACTTTAGCCATAAAATTTTCATTTTTACAAGTGAGAAAAGAGAAAGTGCACCCTACAATTTATTGTGCATTTTCTCCTGAGTACGCTGATACCCCATATGGGGTAATAATCAATTGTTTGGGTGCACGGCAGATGTCGAAAGGCAAGGAGCGCCATTTGAATTTTTGAACGCAAAATTAGCTGCACTCATTAGCGGACGCCATGTCGGGCTTGAAGACCCCCTGAGGTGCCTAAACAATGGAGCTCCCCCACAAGTGACCCCATTTTGGAAACTAGAGCCCTTAAATAATTTTTCTAGATGTTTGGTGAGCACTTTGAACACCTGGGGGCTTCACAGAAGTTTATAACATTGAGCCGTGAAAAGAAAAAAATTTTTTTTTACCACAAAACTGTTGCTTCAACTAGGTAGCTTTTTTTCACAAGGGTATCGGGAAAAAATGCAACATAAAATGTATTGTCCATTTTCTCCTGAGTATGCAGATACCTCATATGTGGTGGAAATCAAATGTTTGGGCACACGGCAGAGCTCGAAAGGGAAGGAGCGCCATTTGAATTTTTGAACGCAAAATTAGCTGCACTCATTAGCGGACGCCATGTCAGGTTTGAAGACCCCCTGAGGTGCCTAAACAATGGAGCTCCCCCACAAGTGACCCCATTTTGGAAACTAGAGCCCTTAAATAATTTTTCTAGATGTTTGGTGAGCACTTTGAACACCTGGGGGCTTCACAGAAGTTTATAACGTTGAGCCGTGAAAAGAAAAAATTTTTTTTTTACCACAAAACTGTTGCTTCAACTAGGTAGCTTTTTTTTCACAAGGGTATCAGGAAAAAATGCACCATAAAACGTATTGTACGCAGATACCTCACATGTGGTGGAAAGTAATTGTTGGGCGCATGGCGTGGCTCAGAAGAGAAGGGCACCATTTGACAGCAAAATTGGTTGGAATCATTAGCGGACGCCATGTCACGTTTTTAGACCCCCCCTATGGTGCCTAAACAGTGGAGCTCCCCCACAAATTACCCCATTTTGGAACTAGACCCCTCAAGGAATTTATCTAGATGTTTAGTGAGCCCCTTGTACCCCCAGTGGCTCCACTGAAAGTTGATAACGTTGAACCGTGAAAATTTTTTTTTTTTATTTTATTTTTAAATTTTTGCAGCAACAAGGTAGCTTTTTTTTTTTCTTTTTACAACGGTATCAGGAAAAAAGGCACCATAAAACGTATTGTACGCAGATACCTCACATGTGGTGGAAAGTAATTGTTGGGCGTATGGCGTGGCTCAGAAGAGAAGGGCACCATTTGACAGCAAAATTGGTTGGAATCATTAGCGGACGCCATGTCACGTTTTTAGACCCCCCCTATGGTGCCTAAACAGTGGAGCTCCCCCACAAATTACCCCATTTTGGAACTAGACCCCTCAAGGAATTTATCTAGATGTTTAGTGAGCCCCTTGTACCCCCAGTGGCTCCACTGAAAGTTGATAACGTTGAACCGTGAACATTTTTTTTTTTTATTTTATTTTTACATTTTTGCAGCAACAAGGTAGCTTTTTTTTTTTTCTTTTTACAACGGTATCAGGAAAAAATGCACCATAAAACGTATTGTGCAATTTTTCCCGAGTACGCAGATACCTCATATGTGGTGGAAATCAATTGTTTGGGCACATGGCGGGGCTCAGAAGACAAGGAACGCCATTTGACTTTTCAAACGCACAGACGCAGTGCACTGATCGGCCGCTGCAGGAGGCACAGTCGGATGAGATACAAAAAGCGCTGGGGATACGGAAAAAAAAAAAGTCACGCCAAAAATTGAGCAGGGATGCTGATCCGCGCTCAGCGGGACGCACGGACAGATGCGATCCTTTTTTTCCGTATCCCCGACGCTTTTTGTATCGCATTCGTCCGTGCGTCCCGCCGAGCGCTGATCAGGGATGCACATAACGGATCGGCATCCCTGCTCAATTTTTGGCGTGACTTTTTTTCCCGTATCCCGATGCTTTTTGTATCGCATCCGTCCCTGCGTCCCGCCGAGCGCTGATCAGGGATGCACATAACGGATCGGCATCCCTGCTCAATTTTTGGCGTGACTTTTTTTTTCCGTATCCCCGATGCTTTTTGTCACGCCAAAAATTGAGCTGGGATGCCGATCCATTATGTGCATCCCTGATCAGCGCTCGGCGGGACGCACGGACTGATGCGATACAAAAAGCATCGGGGATACGGGAAAAAAACTCCCACTGAAAACTGACCACTGATGCAGATACGTTATCTGCATCCCTGATCAGCGCTCGGCGGGACGCATGGACGCATGAGGTGTAAAAATGGACAGGGGATAGAGGAAAAAAAAGAAAAAAAAAAAGTTATACTCACAGTACCCAGAGGATTAGCAGGAGGAACAGCTTTACAGCAGCAGCCAGCAGGCAGGAAGTTGGACAGCTCAGCAGAAGACCCAGGAAGAAGGACCCAGCGATGGAGGCAGATGTGATCGGCCGGTGAAGACAGGTAAGAGGACGTCGGGGGGACAGCAGAGGGGGAGGGGGACAGCAGAGGGGGAGAGCAGAGGAGGAGGTTGATACCGGAGGAGCTGCAGAATAGAGATCACGGGGAGGCCGGCAGATTGGGATGTCGAGGGGCAGATTCGAATGGCGGGGGGCAGATCGGGATGTCGGAGGGCAGATCGGGATGTCGGAGGGCAGATCGGGATGTCGGGGGGGCAGATCGGGATGTCAGGGGGCAGATCGGGATGTCGGAGGGGCAGATCGGGATGTCGGGGGGGGCAGATCGGGATGTCGGGGGGGCAGATCGGGATGTCGGGGGGGCAGATCGGGATGTCGGGGGGCAGATCGCAGGGGGCACGGGCAGGGGCCATTACGGGAGCGCGCAGGAGCAATCACAGAAGCGCGCAGGGGCTGCAAGGTGAGCACAATACTCACCGCTCCTGCTCCGTGACGTGACAGCAGCGGCAGCAGCAGCGGTGGCGTGGTACCACTAGTACCAGCCAGTGCTGCACGCTGCAGACATGTTGGGGGAGGGTCCCCAGACCAGCACAGGCCTGGGGAGGGCGGCCACCAGCAAATCAAACCGCCCCACTGCACACTGATTGGAGCGATTGCGCGTCATAGCACGATCGCTCCAATCAGTGCTGCAGGGGCTGGGGGCGGCATGTTTGAGATCCACCTATGATCTGCTGTACCTGCTATGGCGTCTCATAGCTGGATCTCACAGTATCGCACTATTTCCGGCATTATTTTTACCGAAATCAGTGCGAAAGATGTGGTTGGCGGTTCAGATTTGAACAGCCAATCACATCGATCGTCGATGGTGGGTGGTGATGCCACCCCCCCTGGGGTGAAGCAAAGGTCCCCTGCTGTAAGAAACAGCAGGGGACATCATTTGAAAGCCGTTGCTATGGCCACGGCAATCAAATGAACTTTAGGCAGTAAAATTACGTCCCTGGTCGTTAAGTCACGTTAAAATAGGACGTAATTTTACTGCCCGCGGTCGTGAAGGGGTTAATATAACATCCATTGTTGCGCCTTTAGTGGTGAGGATTAGTTTTAGTGCATGTGACCCAGTGACCCAAAACTTCAGTTATATCTGGAACCTGTCACCAAATTTGGCGACTATAGGCTGCGGCCACCACCAGTGAGCTCTTATATACAGTATTCCAGAATACTGTATATTAAGCCTGCTTTACACCTTTCAATTCTGTATACGATATCGTATGCGATGTGACATGCCCCCATCTATGTGCGACATGTTCAATTTGTTGACCGTGTCGCACAAACAATTAATTGCTGTCACACGTACTTACCCTTCCATATGACCTCGATGTGGGCGGCAAACATCCACTTCCTGGAGTGGGAGGGACGTTTGTCGTCACAGCGTCGTCACGCGGCAGCCGGCCAATAGAAGCGGAGGGGCGGAGATGAGCGGGACGTAAACATCCCGCCCACCTCCTTCCTTCCGCATTGCCGGCGGGAGTTGCGGGATGCAGGTAAGATCTGTTCATCGTTCTCGGGGTGTCACACACTGCGATGTGTGGTACCTCGAGAACATTGAACAACCCGACGTGCAATTTTATGGAAATGAACGACGTGTATGCGATGAACGGTTTTATTTTCAATCGCAATCGCACGTAGCTGTCACACGCTACAACAACACTAACGATGCCGGATGTGCGTCACTTACGACGTGACCCCGCCGACACATCGTTAGATTTGTTGTAGCATGTAAAGCCCGCTTAAGATCCCAGGCCACTGTGTAAAACGTTAAGAATACTTTTAGAATACTCACTTGGGGGGCGATCCGGTCCAATGGGTGTCGCTGCTCTCCGGTCCGGCGCCTCCTCTCTGCTTCGATCTCCGTCGCCCTTCTATCCAGCCCAGGCTGGCATTGCGGTCCTGTACAGGCACACTTTGATCTGCCATGCTGAGGTCAGCGCAAAGTACTGTATGAGCAGATGTGTGGAAAGTTTAAAGACCGTCTGCGCATGCGCACTACAATACTTTGATCTGCCCTAAGTAAGGCAGATCAAAGTGCGCCTGCGCAGGACCTCAATGCCGGCCTGTGTGGCTAATGTAGGACACGTCATTCACATGGGCCTCAGAAGAAAGAGGAGGAAGATCTCCGCAGAGAGGAGGCGCCGGACCGGAGCGCAGCGACATCCATCGGACCGGACCGCCCCCTAGGTGAGTATAATAAAAGTGTTTTTTATGTTATACAGAGTGGTCTGGGCTCTTTTATACAGTATTCTGGAATGCTGTATACAACAGCTCACTGATGATGGCTGCAGCTCATAAGGGAAAAACCTCGTGACAAGTTCCCCTTTAAATATTCTACAAGTTATTGATATAGAATTAACACCACTGACAATGTAGACAATTCACTGTTTCTACTTTAGTTGTTTTTTTTACTTCCTGTTTAGATTTAATTATTTAATTAAGGTTTTGAAACACTAATATCGCTCCTTGCAAATTCTATACTTATGGGTTCCAGTCTGTATACATTCATGCTAAATTTTGGTTACGTTTGTCATCCAGATTTCTAAGAAACAGTTAACTAAGACTCAACTGAGTCATAATGATCAGGAATTATTAATGGCTAATATTAATTGATGCCTCATTTACCCTGCAAATTCCAGCAAAAAAAAACCCATTATTATTTTATATGTTAGTGTCAATACAGCAACAATTAAGTACGCGCAAACACAAGTATATGACATTTTTAGTTTATTTTTATAAGTTAAGTTGTAATTGAGAAGAGCTACTTCATGATTCTTAAACATTAGTTTTAAAATAAATAAATTAATTAATTAATAACCTAATTTGAAAACCACAATTGCTTGATAAAAACTATGTACAAACACATTAAGGTGGAGACTTGGAGTATTCTGTAAGCTAGGTCAGATGTATAGGTCACATGTATAGGTCACATGACACGCGCAATTACACACACACACACACACACACACTATACATATATATATATATATATATATTACAAAAATGAGTACACCCCTCACATTTTTCAAAATGTTTCATTATATCTTTTCATGGGACAACACTTAAGGCTGCTTTACACCAGACAATCTATCGTGCGATAGATCGTCGGGGTCACGGTTTTTGTGACGCACATCCGGCATCGCTGGCGATGCTGGCCTGTGTGACACCTCCTAGCGACGCAGTATCGCTCACAAATCGTGAGTCATGTACTGGTCGCTAGGTTCCATAATATCAGTTCTGAAATCGGGCACCGGTTGTTCATCGTTCCCGTGGCATCACACGTCGCTCCGTGTGACACCACGGGAGTGATGAACATCGCGTACCTGTCTCCTGTGTCAGCCGCCGGCTCTATGTGGAAGGAAGGAGGTGGGCGGGATGTTTACATCCTGCTCATCTCCGCCCCTCCGCTTCTATTGGCCGGCGGCCATGTGACGTTGCTGTGACGCCGAACGTCCCTCCCACTCCAGGAAGTGGATGTTCGCCGCCCACATCGTGGTCACACGAGAGGTAAGTGCGTGTGACGGGGGTTACCGACTTTGTGCGCCACGGGCAGCGATTTGCCCGTAACGCAAAAAGGTCGGGGGCGGGTACGATCGATTGTGAAATCGCACAATCGGTCGTACCATGTAAAGCAGCCTTTAAGATATGACACTTTCATACAGTGTGAAGTAATCAGTGTACAGCTTGTATAACATTGTAAATTGTACCCTCTGAGTAGCTAAACACTCAGCCACTAATGTCAAGACTATTGGCAGCAAAAGCGAGTAAACCTCTAAGTAAAAAATGTGCTCAATTAACCATTTTCCCTCCACGATGTCATGTGACTTATTAGTGTTAGAAGGTCTCAGGTGTGAATGAGGAGCAGGTGTGTTAAATTTGGTATTATTGATCAGACACTCTCATACTGGTCACTCGAAATGAAACATGGCACCTCAAGGAAAAGAATTTTCTGAGAATCTGAAATAAAGAATTGCTGCTCTACATAAAGGTGGCCTAGGCTATAAGAAGATTGCAAACATGCTGAAACAGAGCTGCAGCACAGTGACCAAGACCATACAATGGTTTAACAAGACAGGTTCCAATCAGAACAGGTCTCGCTATGGTCAACCAAACAAGTTGAGTGCTCGTGCTCAGCATGATATCCAAAGGTTGTCTTTTCAAAATAGACAGATTACTGTTGCCAGCATTTCTGCAGAGGTTAAAGATGTGGAGGGTCGGCCTGTAAGTGCTCAGACCATACGCTGCACACTGCATCAAATTGGTCTATTGTCCCAGAAGTAAGCCTCTTTTAAAGATGAGCAAGCAAAAAGGCCTGCGGAGACACCATCACATGTTTCTCAACGCTGGCAGGAAACTAGCCATGTCTTTCACCGGGAAGGAACAACCACGGGAAGGGCAGTCTCCAGTCAAGGAGACCACCTATGCCAAACATGGTATCCATCCACATCGGGGTATTTGCCCCTCATCAGTGTGGAGTAGGAATCTGGCTCTGGCATCCTTGCTCACATAGTCTTTTAAAGATGATGCACAAGAAAGCCTGCAAACAGTTTTATTGAAGACAAGCAGACTAAGCACATGGATTACTGGAACCATATTCTGTGGTCTTATGAGACCAAGATAAAATTATTTGGTTCAGACGGTGTCAAGTGTGTGAGGTGGCAACCAGGTGAGAAGTACAAAGACAAGTGTGTCTTGCCTACAGTCAAGCATGGTGGTGGCAGTATAATGGTTTGGGGCTGCATGGAGTGTTGCCAGCTGTGGAGAACTACAAGTTTTTTGAGGGAACCATGGATGCAAACATGTACTGTGACACAGTGAAGCAGAGGATCATCCCCTCCTTTCAGAAACTGGGCCACAGGATAATATTCCAAAATGTTAAAGACTCCAAACACACCTCCAAAATGACCACTGGCATGCAAAAGAAACTGAGGGTAGAGGTGCTGGACTGTCCAAGCATATCTCCAAACATAAAACCTATCGAGCATCTGTGGGACATCCTCAAATGGAAGGTGGAAAAGCGCAAGGTCTGTAACATTCTCCAGAACCATGATTTCGTCATTGAGGAGTGGAAGAGGATTCCAGTGGCTCCTGTGAAGCTCTAGTGAACTCCATGCCAAAGAGAATTAAAACAATGCTTGAAAATAAAGGTTGCCGCACAAAATATTGACATTTTGGGCAAATTATCTGTATTGCTGTCACCTGGTGGTGTCCTGTTCCATGAGGGGTGATGGACGCTGTGGGGAGTGACAGCTGCTCCAGTCTCTTGTGACGTTACGTTTGAGACTCCTCTCAAACAAAACGTCACAGGAAGTACTGTAAAAAGACACCTCTAGGGATTACATAGATAGGGGACAAGTGTAAAGAACTGTATAATAAAGATAATTTCAAAAGTGGTTAGTGGGTATAGATAGTTAGAAAATACATTTTAGTCGTCGGTACACCCCTTTAAGCTTGATATTTAATGTCTCATTTCTCTTGCAGCACAGAATGGATCACTACCTGCCATTTTTTTAATCTGAAGAGAACACTTGAGCAACCGCATGAAGAGTCCTTCACAAGGGAATGTTACACAGGTCTTAAGCGGGCTTTACACGCTACGACATCTCTAACGAGATGTCGTTGGGGGTCACGGAATTCGTGTGAAACGCAGGAACAACCGTTAACGATCAAAAATACTCACCATATTATTGATCGTTGACCAGTCGTTCCTTTCCCGATTATCGTTGCTGTTGCAGGACGCAGGTTGTTCATCGTTCCTGCGGCAGCACACATCTCTATGTGTGACACCGTAGGAACGAGGAACATCGCCGTACCTGCCGCCGCCCGCAATGAGGAAGGAAGGAGGTGGGCGGGATGTTTGACCCGCTCATCCCCGCCCCTCCGTTTCTATTGGGCAGCCGCTTAGTGACGCCGCTGTGATGCCGAACGAACCACCCCCTTAGAAAGGAGGTGGTTTGCCGGCCACAGCGACGTTGCTAAGCAGATAAGTATGTGTGATGCAATGTTGTGCGCCACGGGCAGCGATTTGCCCTTGATGCACAACCGACGGGGGTGGGTGCTTTCACTAGCGACATCGCTAGCGATGTCGCTGTCTGTAAAGCCTGCTTTACTCTTGGGATTATGGTTTGGTATAATGTACGGGAGCAGGACCCTTGATATCTTTTTTCCAGGCACACTAACAGCTTGGGGCTACGTTGTTTTGGTTGTGTAATCAGTGGTTTTCTACAAAATGTACTATACGCCATTTTCAACAGGAGAACACCAAGCTGCATACTGCTTTTTAGCAGCATGCATGGCCTAAATGTGCTAACATGGTCTGCAGCATCTGTGGTATTGTCTACTACTGCAAACATCTAGGACCTCATTGGTCAGCAAATACAAAGGGCGCTGCCAGCAGTGGATCTTGATGATTTGCATGCCCAAGTGCATTCATCCATTAATCACCTCACTGATAGCATGGCGAAATGTGAAAGTGCATCTATTCCTGTGCATGGTGCTCATTCTCAATACTGAATAAATTAGGATGTTTTCAAAAATGTGCCTCCATTTTTTCATCATTTGTATATCATTAACATGTATATTGATTCTGTGATTTCCAAAATTCCATGACTTTTCCTTTTTAGTGTTTCAATCTTGAACAGCATGTATGTATATAAAACAAGTAGTTGGATGTCACATTCTTATCTTGATGGGTGTACAACATACCGTGAAAGTGATGTAAAAAATTATTGGTCTCTGGTACCACTGTATACTATTGTTGACGACCGTGTATTGTTATTTGGCTTATATAGAATCTTTTATCTTTCTTGACACCTGTGAAGGTTGGATAACAGTCCTTTTCAAGGGTAGATAAATTGCTTGTATTACGTGCAGATCGACTTGACTTTGTGTTTTTATGTTTCAATATTCATGGGGGTTTTTGTATGAACAATCATTCATGTAATCGTTTCTTCCTCCCATACAGTTTCAATTACAAGTGACAGGTAGATGCCTGTTTACACAAGGGGATGTGCTCATGACAAACAATGTTTTTTATGTCATCGTAAGAAAGCCATGAACAACAAACTATCAAATTAGTATTTGCTGTTTGATTGCTGGTGATGTGTATATTGGGCAGTTATTGCTGTGTTGAAACAGTAATCATATTTCATATGTAAACAGAAGTCCATGAGAAAAAAATAGTGGCATATTGTAATAAATAGGAATTCTTCAATATAAGCAATTTTATAGTTTGAGAAAACTTGACCAGGTACAGGTATCCAACCTGTACTTTAAATGAAAGGGGTATACCCATGTCATATATTCTATCCCAATATGTAGTAGGTATAATAATAATATTAGCAATTAACTCCAATTAGAAATGTAGTATAGCTCTCCTGATATAGCCATGTGTCTTACCTCATGTGCAGGGCATTGCAGTTTAGGTATCCATAATTGCAACCACACATATAGTGACAGGCGGGCTTTGCACGCTGCGACATCGCAAGCCGATGCTGCGATGCCGAGCGCGATAGTCCCCACCCCCGTCGCAGCTGTGATATCCTTGTGATAGCTGCCGTAGCGAACATTATCACTACGGCAGCTTCACATGGACTCACCTGTCCTGGGACGTCGCTCTGGCCGGTGACCCGCCTCCTTATTAAGGGGGCGGGTCGTACGGCGTCACTGCGACGTCACATGGCAGGCGGCCAATAGGAGCGGAGAGGCAGAGATGAGCGGGATGTAAACATCCCGCCCACCTTCTCCCTTCCGCATATCCTACGGGAGCCGTGGTGACGCCGGTAGGAGATGTTCCTCGCTCCTGCGGCTTCACACACAGCAATGTGTGCTGCTGCTGGAGCGAGGAACAACATCGGACCATCGCGTCAGCGTAATTATGGATTACGCCAACGCTACACCGATGATACGATTACGATGCTTTTGCGCTCGTTCATCGTATCATCTAGGCTTTACACACTACGATGTCGCATGCGATGCCGGATGTGCGTCACTTTCAATTTGACCCCACCGACATCTCACCTGCGATGTCGTAGTGTGCAAAGTACCCCTTAGTTGCTAGGGATGATCGAATACCAAAATATCCGCTTCGACGAATATCCGACGAATAGGTCGGCACTATTCCACTATTCGCGAATATTCAATGCACAATATAAGTCTATGGGAAACTCGAATAATTTCACGTCGGACCTAACTGTGGTGACTGAGGAAAAGGCTGAAATGGATGGGAAAAGGCAGAAACAGTTTGGGCATAGCCTGTAGAAGGTGGATGATTGCATTTCTGGTGTCTTGGAATAACATGCTCAGAGCAGCACGGGGCGTTTATGTAGTCGCCAGAACAGCTTTCAAACCAGTAATCGCTTTTTTGACAAACAGAACGCAGGTCTTTCAGTTTCTCTCCCTCTGTCTGTTGGTCTCTCCCTCTTCCCCACTCTCTCATACTGACCGATCACTGACCGATCACCGGCATGGCTGTCACACTGCTCCGGCGGCTTCTCCAGCTTTTGAAAGTGCCAGTCGCTCATTATTCCATCTCGTATTCCCTGCTTCCCCTGCCCACTGGCGCGTATGATTGGTTGCATTTAGATGCACCCCCACGCTGTGACAGCGGTCTCACTGCAACCAATCACAGCCATCGGTGGGCGGGTCTATGTAGTGCAGTACAATAAATAAATAAATAATTTTTAAAAAAATGGCGTGTGGTTCCCCCAAGTTTTGATACCAGCCAAGATAAAGCCACATGGCTGAAGGCTGGTATTCTCAGGATGGGGAGCCCCACGTTATGGGGAGCCCCCAGCCTAAAAATATCAGCCAGCAGCCGCCTGGAATTGCCGTATCCATTAGGCCTGAAACACACTTCCGTTAAAAACACGCACGTGCCGCGAGACACGTATTTACCCTGCGTGTTGTGTGTAGTAAGTGCGTGTCTCGGGTACGTGCGGTCCACGTGTGTTCTACGTGTGCTATCTGCGATAGCACACGTAGAACCGGTAATTTGCATACTCACGTGGTCCGCGCTGCTGTCCGTGTTGCTGATCTTTGGTCTCCAGCCCTGCTGTCTCCCCGCTGCTGCTGCTGCCGGCCGCAGTGATGTGAATATTAAATGAGCATAATGAGCGGCGGTCGGCAGCAAGTGGCAGCAGTGGGGCAGAGACAGGAGGGCTGGAGAAGGTGAGTAAATGTTTTTATTTTTTTTTTCACTGACACGTGTGTTTTCTCCGGCGCGTGTCACACGGGACCCCATCCACACTACATCCGTGTGGTACGGGTGTGGGCCGTGTGCGGGCCGTGTGACACTCGTGCTGCCGGAGAAAACGTGGAAATGTCAGCATGTAGAAAAATGCACACATGTACAAAACGCACACGAACACACGTTCCGTGTGGTTTTACGTGTGTGTGCCTGCTACAATAGGGTAGCATTGCTGAACGTGTCTCCGTGCAGCCGATACGTGCAAAAAATGGCAAACACGTACCGGCGGCACGGATGCGTGTCGGAGGCCTTAGATGCAACAGTCCCAGGACTCTACCCGGCTCGTCCCAAATTGCCCTGGTGCTTTTGCAATCGGGGTAATAAGGAGTTAATGGCAGCCCATAGCTGCCACTAAGTCCTAGGTTAATCATGGCAGGCGTCAATGAGACACCCCCAATGATTAACCTGTAAGTGAAAGTAAATAAACACATACACCTGAAAAAATCCTTTATTTGGAATAAAAGACGAAAAAAAACACCCCTCCAGGTCCAGCGTAATCCACACGATGTCCCGTGACGCATCCAGCTCTGCTACATGAAGCTGACAGGTGCGGGTGTGGAACATCGCCGCTCTCTGTCAGCTCCACGCAGCAACTGAAGTAAGCCACGCAATCAGCGGTGACGTCACTCAGGTTAACCTCGGCCACCGCTCTCAGGTGGAGGACTGCAGCTGGCCATGGGTCACCTGAATAATTGTTCCGCTGATCGGTGATTTGCGGTCACCGGTGAGTCCTTCCCCTGTGATCGCAAATCAGGCCGTGGCGCAATGACAATGAAGTTGTGTGAAGTTCATCTCAGTTCATTCTGATTGCGTGGCACTGTCTCGCAGCCAGCCATGTTTTATGGGGATGTAGCAGGCCGAGTGGGACCGCACTGTCAAAAATGAATTCAATACGCTGATCTGGAATGTTTCCATTCAATGACTGCAAGCAGAGATGGTGGGGAATGTTTCCATTCAATGACAGTAAGCAGACGTGTTGGGGAATGTTTCCATTCAGTGACAGCAAGCAGAGATGGTGGGAATGTTTCCAGTCACTGACAGCAAGCTGACATGTTGGGGAATGTTTACATTCACTGACAGCAGACATATTGGGGAATGTTTCCATTCAATGACAGCAAGCAGAGAGGGGGGCAATGGTTCCATTCACTGACAGCAAGCAGACATGTTGGGGAATGTTTCCATTCAATGGCAGCAAGGTGAGATGATGGGGTATGTTTCCACTCACTGACGTGCATCCAGAGATGGTGGTGAATGTTTCCAATCACTGATAGCAAGCAGACATGTTGGGGAATGTTTCCATTGAATAACAGCAAGCAGACGTGTTGGGGAATGTTTCCATTCAATGACAGCAAGCAGAGATGGTGGGGAATGTTTCCATTGAATAACAGCAAGCAGACGTGTTGGGGAATGTTTCCATTCAATGACAGCAAGCAGAGATGGTGGGGAATGTTACCATTCAATGACAGCAAGCTGACATGTTGGGGAATGTTTACACTCACTGACAGCAAGCAGATGTGTTTGGAAATGTTTTCAATCAATGACAGCAAGCAGAGATGATGGGGAATGTTTACATTCACTGACAGCAAGCAGACGTGTTGGGGAATGTTTCCATTCAATGTCAGCAAGCAGATGTGTTGGGGAATGTTTCCATTCAATGACAGAAAGCAGAGATGGTGGGGAATGTTTTCATTCAATGACAGCAAGCAGACGTGTTGGGGAATGTTTCCATTCAGTGACAGGAAGCAGAGATGGTGGGAATGTTTTCAGTTTCTGACAGCAAGCTGACATGTTGGGGAATGTTTACACTCACTGACAGTAAGCAGACATATTGGGGAATGTTTCAATTAAATAACAGCAAGCAGAGATGGGGGCAATGGTTCCATTCACTGACAGCAAGCAGGCGTGTTGGGGAATGTTTCCAATCAATGGCAGCAAGACGAGATGATGGGGTATGTTTCCACTCACTGACAGCAAGCAGAGATGGTGGTGAATTTTTCCAATCACTGATAGCAAGCAGACATGTTGGGGAATGTTTCCATTGAATGACAGCAAGCAAACGTGTTGAGGAATGTTTCCATTCAATGACAGCAAGCAGAGATGGTGTGCAATGTTTCCATTCACTGACAGCAAGAAAACGTGTAGGGGAATGTTTCCATTCAATGACAGCAAGCAGAAATAATGGGGTATGTTTCCACTCACTGACAGCAAGCAGAGATGGTGGTGAATGTTTCCAATCAATGACAGCAAGCAGACATGTTGGAGAATGTTTCCATTGATTGACAGCAAACAGACGTGTTGGGGAATGTTTCCATTCAATGACAGCAAGCAGAGATGGTGGGAAATGTTTCCACCCACTGACAGAAAGCAGAGATGATGAGGAATGTTTCCATTCACTGACAGCAAGCAGAGATGGTGGGGGAATGTTTCCATTCAATGACAGCAAGCAGAGATGGTGGACAATGTTTTCATTCACTGACAGCAATGAGACATGTTGGGGAATGTTTCCATTCAGTGACAGCAAGCAGAAATGATGGGGAATGTTTCCACTCACTGACAGCAAGCAGAGATTGTGGGTAATGTTTCCATTCACTGACAGCAAGCAGACGTGTTGGGGAATGTTTCCATTCAATGACAGCAAGCAGAGATGATGGGGAAGGTTTCCATTCACTGACAGCAAGCAGAGATAGCGGGGAATGTTTCCAGTCACTGACAACAAGCTGACATGTTGGGGAATGTTTACACTCACTGACAACAAGCAGACGTGTTGGGGAATGTTTCCATTCAATGACAGCAATCAGAGATGATGGGGAATGTTTCACTCACTGACAGCAAGCAGAGATGGTGGGGAATGTTTCCGTTCAATGATAGCAAGTAGACGTGTTGGGGAATGTTCCCATTCAATGACAGCAAGCAGAGATGATTTGGAATGTTTACATTCACTGACAGCAAGCTGACGTGTTGGGGAATGTTTCATTTCAATGACAGCAAGTAGAGTTGATGGGGAATGTTTCCACTCACTGACAGCAAGCAGAGATGGTGGGGAATGTTTCCATTTAATGACAGCAAGTAGACGTGTTGGGGAATGTTTCCATTCAATCACAACAAGCAGAGATGATGCGGAATATTTCTATTTATTGACAGCAAGCAGAGCATAGTGCATGGCTGGCTGCGAGACTGCCATGCACTATGAACTTCACCCGACTTCATTGTCATCACACGGCTATTTCTGTGCGCTGCGGCCTGATTTGCAATCACAGGTGAAGGGCTCACCGGTGACCGCAAATCCCCTGAGTGACTGAAGTGGTCAGCGGTGACGTCACTCAGGTAACCCGCGGCTACCACTCTCAGGTGGAGGACTGTAGCTGGCCGCGGGTCACCTGAGTGACGGCACCACTGATCGCGCGGCTCACTTCAGTTGCTGCGTGCAGCTGACAGAGAGCGGCGGTGTTCCACGACCCTCTCCTGTCAGCTTCATGTAGCAGAGCTGGATGCATCGCGGAACCTTGTCTGGATTACGCTGGACCTGGAGGGGTATTTGGGAATTTTAATAAAGTGGTGAAAGAAGGTGGGTTTTTTTTGTCTTTTATTCCAGATAAAGGATTTTTTCGGGTGTTTGTGTTTATTTACTTTCACTTACAGGTTAATTATTGGGGGTGTCTCATAGACGACTGCCATGATTAACCTAGGACTTAAGCCAGCTTTACACGCTGCAATGTATCTTACAATGTGTCGGCGGGGTCACGTCGTAAGTGACGCACATCCGGCATCGTAAGGTACATTGCAGTGTGTGTGACAGGTACGTGTGATTGCGATTGAACGAAAATCCGTTCATCGCATGCACGTCGTTCATTCCTCATGAATTGAACGTAAGGTTGTTCAATGTTCCCGAGGCAGCACACATCGCAGTGTGGGACACCCCGGGAACATTGAACAGATCTTACCTGCGTCCCGCGGCTCCAGCCGGCTATGCGGAAGGAAAGAGGTGGGCGGGATGTTTACGTCCCGCTCAGCTCCGCCCCTCCGCTTCTATTGGCCGGCTGCCGCGTGAAGTTGCTGTGACACTGAACGTCTCTCCCACTCCAGGAGTGGACGTTCACCGCCCACATCGAGGTCGTATGGACGGGTAAGTACGTGTGACGGGGGTAAATCGTTTGTGCAGCACGTTCAACAAATTGAACGTGCCACACATACGAAGGGGGCGTTGCAAATCGCATACGATATCGTATGCGAAATTGCAACGTGTAAAGCTGGCTTTAGTGGCAGCTATGGGCTGCCATTAACTCCTTATTACCCCAATTGCCACCGCACCATGGCAATTCGGGATGAGCTGGGTAGAGTCCCAAGACTGTCGCATCTAATGGATACAGTAATTCTGGGTGGCTGCTGGCTGATATTTTTAGGCTGGGGGGCTCCCCATAACATGGGGCTCCCCATCCTGAAAATACTAGCCTTCAGCCGTGTGGCTTTATCTTGGCTGGTATCAAAATTTGGGGGGACCGCACTCCGTTTTTTAAATTATTTTTTTATTTTACTGTACAGTGAGACAACTGGGGGTGCGTCTGAATGCAACCAATCATAGGCGCCGATGGGCGGGGGAAGCAGGGAATATGAAATGGAATAATGAGCGGCCGGCATTTTCAAAAGATGGAGAAGCCACCGGAGCAGTGTGACAGCCGTGCAGCGCTGTGTCGGTGATCAGTCAGTGATCGGTGAGTATGAGAGAGGGGGGGGGGGGGGTAGGGAGAGACCGACGAACAGAGAGAGAGAGACCGAAAGATCTACGTTCTGTTTGTCAAAAAATCGATTTATGGAGCTGTTTGACACTCTGTTCAGCCCTTACAAGGACTATTTATTAGTTGAATCTAAGACTGCTCTCCAGCACACAGTACAGTCTATCTACATGCCAGCTCCCTATGGCTGCGTCTTCACAAAATGGTTGCAGGCTTATATAGCCTCTATAACGCTGTGTGGCCAAGCCAATCACAGTAACACCACAACAAAGATGGCTGCGGCGTTACTGTGAGGGCAAGCAACATCAGATGTGTTGATTGGATGGAAAACAGGCGCCAAGAAAGCAGAAATGAAAATGAAAGTATCGAAGCGAATACTATATTAGCCGTCGGATAGCGAATACCTCGAATATCCCTTTATCCGTCGGATACCAAATAGTGGCGAATACATTCGCTCATCCCTATTAGTTGCTCGTGGTTGCAATGCCCTGCACTTGAGGTAAGAGACATGGCTATATCAGGAGTAGAGTTGAGCGCGGTTCGCGGTTCGAGGTTCTCCAGTTCTAGGCTCGAGTGATTTTGGGGGCTGTTCGAGATCGAACTAGAACTCGAGCTTTTTGCAAAAGCTCGATAGTTCTAGATACGTTCAAGAACGGTTCTAGCAGCAAAAAGCAGGGCTTTTTACAGCTACAGTGTGCAGGAGCCATCGCTGGCAGCCTGCCAGAAGCTGGTAACCAAGATAAACATCGGGTATCCAACCAAAGCGCTTTGGTTAGTAACCCGATGTTTATCCTAGTTACGTGCAGGAAGCCCACACTTCCCCGCTCAGCTCACTCTGCCCCCTCCTGCCCGCGGCATGTACACATACACACACACACACACACACACACACACACACACATGGTCCCGCTCGGCTTACCTGCGGTGATGAAGTCCCGCCATCCCAACCTCAGCGCTGTCACTGTCCTCCATGGCCGCCGCTTGTCACATCACCTTCTCTCGCTTCCGACCCGAGACTGACTAGCGGTGACGTCACGGGCCTCTCGCGATACTTGGTGTGAAGGCGCCGGTCATTGAACTCAGTGACAGGGGCTGTCAGTGTGCTGGAGATCAGCGCAGGTAATGTACCTCGCTGACAGCAGCACTTGTCATCCCCTGCAGTGACCTGGGCTGACCCATTGATGTTAGCTCAGGTCACTGCACTGCTCTCCCAGCCAATGGGGAACATCCTGCTCTTCATTGACTGGGACAGTGTGGATCGTCATGGCAACCCCTTGGATTACACCAGACCTGGATTTGTTTTTCTTTCTAATAAATTGGTTAAAGAGGGAATGTTTTTGGGAGTGTTTTTTCAAATAAAAATGTGTTTGTCGTCTATTTTTTTTTATTACTGACTGGGTTGGTGATGTCGGGTATCTAATAGACGCCTGACCTCACCAACCCCAGGGCTTGATGCCAGGTGACATTACACATCTGGTATTAACCCCATATATTACCCCGTTTGCCACCGCACCAGGGCGCGGGATGAGCTGGGGCGAAGCACCAGGATTGGCGCATCTAATGGATGCGCCACTTCTGGGGCGGCTGCGGCCTGCTATTTTTAGGCTGGGGAGAGTCCAATAACCATGGACCTCCTTAGTCTGAGAATATCAGACCCCAGCTGTCTGCTTTACCTTGGCTGGTGATCCAATTTTGGGGGGACCCCTACGTGTTTTTTTTTTTAATTATTTATTTAATTTAAAATAACAGCATGGGGTGCCCTCAGTTTTGGATTACCAGCCAAGGTGAGGTTGCCAGCTGTGGTCTGCAGGCTGCAGCCGTCTGCTTTACCCTAGCTGGCTACAAAAATAGGGGGAACCGTACGTCATTTTTTTTTTTTCATTTTTTTGGCTAAATACAAAGCTAAGCACCCCTTAGTGCCACATGAAAGGCACCAAAGGGTGCAAAATTACAAAATGCAGGAGAGTGGGACATTATGTGTCTTTCTGCCATTATAATGACAGAAAAGACTGATATGAAGTGCACAAGCACAAGAAAATCACCAGAGCGCTCTACGCTGTGAAAAGCAGTAGAAAATGGCACTGGAGTGAACATGTGACCGCCTCATGTAGGATGAAGCTATGGATCCTGGGTAAATTTATGCATTTACCCTCATTCAGTTTTTTTGCAGTACACAAAAAAAACGGAAGGCACACGGATGACAAACAGATGACATACGGACCGTCTACGGAACGGAAACGGATGCCACACGGATGCACCCGTGAAAAAAAACGGACTGTTTTTTGCAGACCACAAAAATGGATCGGTCGTGTGAATGTAGCCTTATTCTGATCTGCCGTTTATAAACAGCAGGCAGAAATAAGTGAATAACACCCCCCAGCGTCAGAAAATCTCCGGGGTTTCAGGGCTAGCTGAGACCCTGGAGATCATGATTCAGGACGGTTTTTCCGGTCCCCGCTCACGTGATCACAGGTATACAGCGTACACCGATGATCACGTTACAGTAAATGACAGCGCCGGTAAAAAATTTTTTATCTCCCATCTGGCATGAACAAACACTTCTCCACTTCTTCTCCACTTCTCCACTTTTTCTCCACTTTTTCTCCACTTTTTCTCCACTTTTTCTCCACTTTTTCTCCATTTTTTCTCCACTTTTTCTCCACTTTTTCTCCATTTTTTCTTCACTTTTTCTCCACTTTTTCTCCATTTTTTCTCCACTTTTTCTCCACTTTTTCTCCACTTTTTCCTCCACTTTTTCTCCACTTTTTCTCCATTTTTTCTCCACTTTTTCTCCACTTTTTCTCCATTTTTTTCTCCATTTTTTCTCCACTTTTTCTCCATTTTTTCTCCAGTTTTTCTCCACTTTTTCTCCACCTTTTCTCCATTTTTTCTCCACTTTTTCTCCACTTTTTCTACATTTTTTCTCCACTTTTTCTCCACTTTTTCTCCACTTTTTCTACATTTTTTCTCCACCTTTTCTCCACTTTTTCTCCACTTTTTCTCCACTTTTTCTCCATTTTTTCTCCACTTTTTCTATATTTTTTCTCCACTTTTTCTCCACTTTTTCTCCACTTTTTCTCCACTTTTTCTCTATTTTTTCTCCACTTTTTCTCCATTTTTTCTCCACTTTTTCTCCACTTTTTCTCCATTTTTTCTCCACTTTTTCTCCACTTTTTCTCCACTTTTTCTCCACTTTTTCTCCATTTTTCTCCACTTTTTCTCCATTTTTTCTCCACTTTTTCTCCACTTTTTCTCCACTTTTTCTCCACTTTTTCTCCATTTTTTCTCCACTTTTTCTATATTTTTTCTCCACTTTTTCTCCACTTTTTCTCCACTTTTTCTCCACTTTTTCTCTATTTTTTCTCCACTTTTTCTCCATTTTTTCTCCACTTTTTCTCCACTTTTTCTCCTTTTTTTCTCCACTTTTTCTCCACTTTTTCTCCACTTTTTCTCCACTTTTTCTCAACTTTTTCTCCACTTTTTCTCCATTTTTTCTCCACTTTTTCTCCATTTTTTCTCCACTTCTTCTCCACTTTTTCTCCAATTTTTCTCCATTTTTTCTCCACTTTTTCTCCACTTTTTCTCCACTTTTTCTCCGTTCTTTTTCTATGGTCGGTCTACCCATTAGCTCTGCCATGCATAGTGTAGCACTACACCTACTGCACATGTTACTTTATGATTGACATCTCTTTCGTACCAGAGCTGTCTAAGCCTACTCTGACTCCATATTTGTCATTACTATATTGTCCTTGTACTGTATTATGACATTTGTATCATGTGTTTCATTTCTTGCTGTGTTGCAATTTTTTTGCTGCATCCCAATTGTACCTCTACATTGTTCGAGTTTATGTTATTGTTCTCTCACTCTTATGTGATACTGATTATTGTCATTTTTCATGATTACATGCAGATAAGTCCAATCTGACGAAGGCTCAGGCCGAAACGTCATTTGTAACTTGTTTTGGACAAAAACATATATGCTTATGAAAAAAATGTTTTTCTTAATACGGACCAATAAAGAGTGATTTTGCATTACTATCCGTTGTGACTTACTGACTTAGTCTGGGAGATTTAGAGTGCCGAGGTTACTCACTAATTTTATCTATTATTACCTCTGAGCACCTATATACCAGTGAGCAGAGCTTCCTCTACAGTAGTTCTCCTGATTAGGCATGCCCTTACCTCATGAGCAGGGCATTGCAGCTTTGGTAGCAACCATTACGACATGGACTCTGCTGCTGTGGACCCGGGGAGAGTGAGTGCAGATTCATTGCACCCACACTCCTCACATGAAGGGTCCGCACTCCTAGAAAATGGGGGATACGTTCCCTGAGTGTCTCCCCCCCATATTCTAGACGGTCCAGAGTCGTCGTGGGACCCCTTTATTTTTTTTCTTACAATAAATTGGTGAAAGAGGAAATGTTTTGGGGACTGTTTTTTCAAATAAATTTCTTTTGTCAATTTTTTGTTTTTGTTAGTACTGACAGTTTATGATGTTGGGTATCTAATAGACGCCATGACATCACAAACTGCTGGGCTTGATCTCAGGTGACTTTACAGCTAGTATCAACCCGATTTATTACCCCGTTTGCCACTGCACCAGGGCACGGGATGAGCTGGGGTGAAGCGCCAGGATTGGCGCATCTAGTGGATGCGCCACGTCTGGGGTGCCTGCGGCCTGCTATTTTTAGGCTGTGAAGGCCCAATAACTATGGACCTTCCCACCCTGAGAATACCAGACCACAGCTGTCTGCTTTACCTTGGCTGGTGATCCAATTTGGAGGGGACCCTACTTTTTTTGTATAATTATTAATATTTATAAAATAATTATAAAAAAAGAGCCTGGGGGGACCTCCACATTGGATCCCCAACCACGGTAAAGCTGCCAGCTGTGGTTTTCAGGCTACAGACGTCTGCTTTACCCTAGCTGGCTATCAAAAATGGGGGGACCCAACGTCATTTTTTTTTTAACTATTTTTTAAATAGAAAAAATTAATGGGCTTCCCTGTATTTTGATTGCCAACCAAGGTAACGACAGGCAGATGGGGGTGGCAACCCATAGCTGTCTGCTTTATCTGCGCTGAGAATCAAAAATACCGCGGAGCGCTATGTCATTTTTTTTAAAGATTTAGTTTTACAGCACTGTGATGTCCAGCAATCAAAATACAGGGAAGCCCATTTTGTTTTTAGTTATTTAAATAAATAATTTAAAAAAATATATATGGGCTTCCGCTGCATTTTTTGTATTGCTAGCTAAGGGTAATCCAAGCAGCTACTGGCTGCTAACCCCCACTGCTTGGTGTTACCTTCACTGGCAATGGAAAATCCAGGGAAGCATTTTTTAATTTTTTGGCCAAAAAACTACAAAAAAAGGACGTGAGCTTCGCCATATTTTTGTATGCTAGCCAGGTATAGCAGGCAGGTGCTGGAAGAGTTGGATACAGCGCCAGAAGATGGCGCTTCTATGAAAGTGCCATTTTCTGAGGCGGCTGCAGACTGCAATTCGCAGCAGTGGGGCCCAGAAAGCTCAGGCCAACCTGTGCTGCGTATTCCAATCCCCAGCTGCCTAGATGTACCTGGCTGGACACAAAAATGGAGCAAAGCCTATGTCATTTGTTTTCTAATTATTTCATGAAATTCATGAAATAATAAAAAAAGGGCTTCCCTTTATTTTTGGTTCCCAGCTGGGTACAAATAGGCAACTGGGGGTTGGGGGCAGCCGTACCTGCCTGCTGTACCTGGCTAGCATACAAAAATATGGCGAAGCCCACATAATTTTTTCAGCAAAAAACTTCTGCATACAGTCCTGGATGGAGTATGCTGAGTATGCTGAGCCTTGTAGTTCTGCAGCTGCTGTGTGTCTGTATGGAGAAGAGCAGACAGCAGCTGCAGAACTACAAGGCTCAGCATACTCCATCCAGGACTGTATGCAGAAGTTTTTTGTCCACCAAAAAAATGACGTGGGCTTTGCCTTTTTTTGTATGCTAGCCAGGTACAGCATGCAGCCACGGGCTGCCTCCAACCCCCAGTTGCCTATTTGTACCCGGCTGGGAACCAAAAATATAGGGAAGCCCTTTTTTTTTTTTAATTATTTCACTTATTTCATGAAATAATTAAAAAACAAATGACGTGGGCTTCGCCCCATGTTTGTGTCCAGCCGGGTACAACTAGGCAGCTGGGGATTGGAATCCGCAGCACAGGTTAGCCCGAGGTTTCTGGGCGCCTCTGCTGCGAATTTCAGTCCGCAGCCGTCCCAGAAAATGGCGCTCTCATAGAAGCGCCATCATCTGGCGCTGTATCCAACTCTTCCAACAGCCCTGGAGCCGGGTGGCTTGTTGGGTAATCATGAGTTAATACTGGCTTTGTTTTACTAGCCAGTATTAAGCCAGAGATTCTTAATGTCAGGCACGTTTGACCCGGCCATTAAGAATCTCCAATAAAGGGTTAAAAAAAAGACACCACACAGAGAAAAAATACTTTAATAGAAATAAATACACAGACACATTAGAGACTCCATCTTTATTACCCCCTGTCAGCCCAATAAATCCCCAATAAACCAGCGCTGATAAGAGGTTTTTAATAGAGGCTTAAATTATAAGCAGCAATTTCAGCGTTCCAAGTGCCTTTAAATGAATTTGAAGAAACTGCACTTCAGGATTGTAGTGAGGATTGTAGTGAGGATGAGGTGCCCCAGCCCATTACTTGATGGGCTGGGGCACCTCATCCTCACTACAATCCTCACTAGTGTAGTAGTAGTGACGATTGTAGTGAGGATGAGGTGCACCAGCCCATCACTTGATGGGCTGGGGCACCTCATCCTCACTACAATCCTCACTACAATCGGGAAGCAGCGTGCAGCCTTCACTCCGTGAGTGATCAGTGCTGCTAGCGGTAACAGCGGTAACGCTGACAGACGCGTTACCATAGCAACGGTGCTCCCGGAGCCGCGGTTAGCGGTGACGTCACCGCTAACTGTGTTGCTATGGCAACGGTGATCTCCGTTAATGACCGGCTGTGTCAGCCGGTCCCTAACGGAACGGGGAGTCGACCGTGTGCTAGAGCATATCGCCGGTACACGGCGATACACAAATGTGCACCGTGTACCGGAGAGATGCACTCGCAGGTCCTACATGACGTGTCATAGTCATGTGACCAGTCTGTAGCCAATGAGATAATAGCCACGTGACTGGTCACATGGCTATTTTGACGTCACGATAGGTCCTGCTTCTCTGCTGGCAGTGCCGGTCACCGGGAGGATTCAGCGATCATCGGATGGAATAGCGGCAGGAGACAGAGTGCAGGAGGGATCGCGGGGACCGGTAAGTGTTATGGCAATGTTTATTAACTGTTTGTGTATATTTATCATGCATTTTTATGTGTTTGATTGCCTCCCATTATAGCCTATAGGTTCGAGTTCGGTTCGTCGAACGTTCGACGAACCGAACTCGAACGGGACCCCCGTTCGGCGAACCGACCTCGAGCCGAACCGTGACCGGTTCGCTCATCTCTAATCAGGAGAACATTTGTAATTGGAGGTATTTGCTAATATTATTATTATTATTATTACACCTACTACATATTGGGATAGTATCTACGACATGGGAATACCTCTTTAAAGGGAAGGTGTCACATTTTTTAATTTTCGTATTAATAGTGATAGTGATTATGGAATCAATTATTTTTAATATAAAATGAAATTCATTATTTATTTAGGTTTTTTTTATTTATATATTTTTACTGAATCACTGTGGGCTGCCATCTTGGAATAACGACAGTTACTCACCTCAAACACGGCAGCTCCCTGTGCAATGGGTCTGATAGTCAGACTCCGACCCAATATTTAACACTGAGAGCTCCCTGGGGGCATATGCAGCTCACAGGTCTGGGAAGAGATTGCTGCCATCTTTGTGGAGCCCACATCGTATGCTGTCACTCTGCTCCCACCCCCGCCACCCTGCCGCTCCCCCCTACACTCCGCCGCCCACCCCACTCTGCCGCTCACCCCCTCCCCCACGTGTGCTCACCTCGGACCTCCGCTTCTAGCAGCTCTTCACTGCTCTGTGCTGTAATCACTGACAAGAAGAACAGACACAAGGCTGACAGGAGAGGCTGAGGTGAATGTATGCAGCTGGGAGCGATGATCGCGGCGTGACACCTGTAGTGCAGTGCTGGGCTCAGGCTGCAGATCACCCCTCCTTGCAGCATGTCACCTCAGACCTCTGATCCCGGACGACAGCTACTCTTCATATAGACAAAAAAGACTTACTGCACTCCTCGACCTGACGTGTGAACAGGTGCATAACTGAACATGACATAAAATACAAAAAAACAGTTTGCACTCTGATAATGCCAAAGCACGGAAACCATGAATATGTGAACATGGACCTGCATTACTGCTAAGGAAAATCTGAGAAAAATGAGATATTTAGCATGTATAAATGGCCATTTGTATATCTGCCCAGTTGCCCCTTCACGGCATATCTCGTAACTGGGTCCCTGACGCTATGCTGAAGCCTCTCTCTAGGTTAAAAACCTCCTGTGTATGGGCAAGTAGGAACCTGCTATATAGGATAAGATTACCTGTGGCAACTGGGGGAAGGGTGCACGGTCAGAAGGTATGACCCTCTTCATATAGACAAAAAAGTCAGGTCGAGGAGTGCAGTCAGTCTTTTTTGTCTATATGAAGAGGGTCATACCTTCTGACCGTGCACCCTTCCCCCAGTTGCCACAGGTAATCTTATCCTATATAGCAGGTTCCTACTTGCCCATACACAGGAGGTTTTTAACCTAGAGAGAGGCTTCAACATAGCGTCAGGGACCCAGTTACGAGATATGCCATGAAGGGGCAACTGGGCAGATATACAAATGGCCATTTATATATGCTAGACAGCTACTCTTGTCAGCTTTGTATCTCGGCAGTTCCTCCTCTCAGCGCTCAGAGCACAGTATATGGGGGTAGAGTATTTGGGGCACATTATACAGTGGGGCACAGGAATATGGGGGGCACATAAATATCTGGGCACAGTATATGAGGGCAAAGGAATATGGGGGCAGAGTATATGGGACATGGTATACAGTGGGGCAGAGAAAAATGGGGGGACATTAATATCGGGGCATAGTACATGAGGGCACAGAAATATGGGGGCAGAGTATATGGGCATTGTATACAGTGGGGCATAGTATACAGTGGAGCAGTATGCCAGCTGTCCTTGGTGACACTGTGACCCATTAACTTCATCTTCCCTTATCCTTTTGGAAACACCCAGGAGGGGAGGGGGAGACGTGACATCACACACAGGAGAGCAGATTCTGCCCACTTTTACTGCAGTTGTAATGTGAGCTAGTTCTACAGTAGGATTTGAGCAGCTGCTCCCCCTAGTGTTTAATTGTGGAAAATATCAAACTTTTAATTTTTTTTTATATTTTGCTCAATTAAAATCAAATAATAATATTTAAACCAAACATTAAAACATTAACACTTTACATATTTTTAGTTATTGAAATTTTTCTTTCCAACACCTTCCCTTTAAGGTACAGTTGGATACCTGTGTGTGGTCCAGTTTTCTCAAACTGTAAAATTAGTATTTGCTATTTTTATTTGTATTTGCTAATATTATTAATATTACACCTAGTACATATTGAGATAGGATCTTGGAGATGGGAATACCCCTTTAACCAAAATTCTCCACCATTCGTTTTACTTGTTCTATTTTTTCCCAATCATCTTCACAGAATTATTCGATAACTGTCAATGATCAATCCGTATTTAATAATTCAATTATCTGTCTGCAGATATTTAGAGGATATCTGATTTCCTTAGAATATAACTTCTTCTGTGTGTCACTTTTTTCCAAACAGAAGATATGATCAGATATGAAAGCATAATAAAACATCCAGAAATTTCCTGACTTATAAGAGGAAGGTTACTGTTTCTCCATCTAGGTGATCATAATGTGAGCTTTTTGTAATTTTGTCACAAGTGAATAAAGCATGAAAGAGATAATCAAATTTATTGCCTTTCAGTTCCTATAAACTTGTCAAAGGAATGACGTGTTTTGTTCTACAGAAATGGCTCTGCCCGTTCACCTTTCACGGGAAGGTCACACTCACTAAGCACACTGCCGCTAGGGTGATGATCTGTGGAACATGAAGAATAGAGTGCCACAGATGATATTAAGATAATCATTCTGTTTTACAAATCCTTTCTTCCTTTCTCTGACTCTACGACAACTTTTGTACCTTCCAAATAATTAGGAAGCTGAATGCTCCTGCCAATGGAGTAAAATGAGAAGTCAATTCTTTGTGACTTTTCTATTTTTGTATTGATGGAAAGGCTTTTCCAAACAAAGGCAATTCACCAGGAAAATGTATTCTGGGAGGATGTAGTGCTTCATTAATGCCAATCTCAGTTTTGAAGGAAACGTAGCCCAATGTCAAACTCCTATCCAATGTGCAGGGCACTTGCTTTCTCGGATATTTCTTTGTACTTTGTTTATTTCCTACAACAGACATTCAGCACCAATAAACAGAAGAAGTTATAAATGTCTACCCAATATGAGGCCCATACTAGATTACTACATTGTGATACAGAGCATGAGCAGGGCCAGCACATTCAATGTCTATGGGATAACTGAATAACCAAGCACTATATGTGTTTCTGTGGTGCCCCTGAGACTGGTCGCTACAGGGTATATCATTATATCCTTCCCGGGCGAGAAGAGGTTAACCCGGTAAGTTTACACACACCTCACATCACCATACAGCAGGGATACCCTCCCCAATGGGGACTGGGTTCAGGTTTGGGTAATTATGGGCACCCGCCATTAACGTGCTGGGTCCATGTGGATGCCAGTCAGCCTAGGGGCTCCCCAGATCCACTGGACCTGGAGAATCAGTGTCAGGGAGAAGCAGTTGAAACGCCCACGCCGGGGCTTGCAGGACTCGCACGGTCACCGGGCCGGTGGTATTCGGGGTCAGGCTGTGAGTGGCCCGACCCGGCTTCCGTGACCCCCGGCAGGTTTCAATAAAAGGAAAGTCCGACCGTCAGTCCGGTGTTACAAGGGGGACGGAAGGAGGGTAACGGGGTCCCTGGGGGGGGGCTTGCCATCGCTCTCCCCCAGGAAACGGTACGGGACGGGGTCGGGGAATGCTTGCAGCGCCACCCGTGGTTTGCGGCCAGGTGTTCAGCCGCCGCTGCGCGGTCTCTCTCCGGGGCAGGTGTTACGGTCAGCCGGATGGAATCGCTCCCCACGGGTGGAGCGGGGGAGCCCCGGGAGGTTAATGAGACCGAGGGCAACAGTGCTCAGGGACACCGGGGGCACAGTGCGGCGGCATTACTCACAGCAGTCACGGTGTGCGGTTCCAGTTGTTCTTTATTTAAAGCCCGTTTCACATCGCACCTGGGTGCTGGTCCTCGCCACCTGTAGCCTTTGGTCGGTCCCGGGCAGGTAGGAGGAAGGGGTGTCCGGTGAAGTGTTCTGGGGGTCTCTCCCTTTCGGTGCGTTAGTGCCGTCCCCGTGGCATAGAGCATCTTGGGAACTCGCCGCCTCTCTGTCTCTCTCATCCCCGGTAGCGGACCTAACACAACCGCCACCGGGTACAACTTTCTCCAGGGAACCCGAGTCGTCAGCTCCATTCCCCTCCTCTAGGTGTTATCAGCCCTGGTCTCGTGGCATCTCCTCAACAGGAGCTGTTCTCTGGACGTCTGCACTCCCTTGCAGCCTCTGACGTTCTGCCTAAAACGTCTGTGTGCTCTGCACTAAACTCACTCCTTCAGGCCCCCCTCCCCTTGGTTGTCATGGGGACCTGCCTGTGTCTAGCCACCTGCTCATTAAGGAGACAGGATGAGTCATGGACTCAGAACAAACTTCATGCTGCAAAAGCTATTAACTCTTTCCTGCCAGTGTGATGTGAGTGTGTGTTGTGGGGACTCTTCTTCCTCCTGTCCGGGAAAAATGGGGTAACATTTAATACCCTGTAATGACCCGTTTACAGGGTCGTTACACAGTCACTAGGAAAGAGTTAATAATTTCGCTCACATGGCTCATCTAAACACAGTCAGGAAGTGACTCAGCCAGTTCCTAGCAGACACAGCCACTTGGGGAATTCCAGGTCACTATAACAACAAACTGGATCCTTGCAAAGGTGGAAGGGCAGGAGTAAGTTACAAAGCAGACAGGAAGTCGAAGTCAGTTCCAGTCAGACAGAAACAGAGCAGACACGCTGTGGAGCAGCTCCCTGAGGGGTCCAGGCACCCCTCAGGGAGGCAGAACAGAACCGTCTAGGATGTAACATCCCACCGACCTCTGAAGGAGTCTCCTGCAGAGGGGAGCCAGCCAGACTGGGGCTAGTAACACCTGGAGGGACGGAACTCGGTACCAGTAATTGTGGGCTCAAGGCGGAAGGTCGCCAGGCTGAGTACGGTGTGAGTACTCACTGGACCGAGCACAGGCAGAGCCCTAGTTCAGGAGGATGTTTCAAGCTCACCTGATAAATCTGCCCGGTGAGGGACCATAAAGGACCTCACTGATGTTTGTGTCCGGGACACAGCAGCAAAGAGGGAACCCGGGGAATGGGGACAGAGGTCCAGCCCAATAGAGGTTCAAACTGCCTGCCATACAGGCCAAGACAGAGAGTGAGAGAGAGAGAGCAGGAGGGGATCCCCAGAATGTTTCAGGCCGCCGGGACCCACCAAGTACAGAGTGGTGCACCGATTACCAGACCGGACCTCAGACCTGCCCGAGTTTGACCGGAGTCTCTGACAGCGAGGACCAGTACCTAGGGCGCGATACCATCTTAACCAGAGTACAGATGCATCTGAAACCTGCACCCGGTGACTCTGTGAGTAAGTGCTGCCGCCCTGTGCTCCTGCGCGCTCGTGGACTGCCACCCTGTTTTCGCCAACCTCCCGGGGTCCCGCTCCACCTGTGGGCAGCGATACTAGCCTGGCGGCACCCAACACCTGCCCCGGAGAGAAACTCCTCAGCGGCGGCTAATTCCTTGGCGCGCACCACTGGTGGCACGGCAAAGCATTCCCCATTCCCATCCAACACTGCTCCTGGAAGAGGAAAAGTCGCAGGAAGGGTCGGCGGCAGAGGAGGCCGAGACCCAGTCGCCATTGCAACTGGCGACATGCTTCCCAGGGACCCTTCGCCTCCTTCCATCCCCCCTCGCACTTGTTTGTATTTTCATGTAGCCAACGGGGCCACGGAGCCGGGCCAGGCCAGTCACAGCAACACCAAGAAACCACTGGCCTGGTGATGAGTACCCTAAGGCCCCGTGGGGTGCTACATTTCCTTAGTCAGGTTTGCAATGTTGAATGGAGAAGGCCTCCAGTTTCTTTTTTGACTCTGGAGTGGTTGCAGTGACATGGGGTCTTAGGAGTGAATATATACTTGCTGTTAAGTGTCACAGTTTTAGATAACTCATAATAATGATAAGGTTTTTGTAATTTCAAGTTTGTTATGTATATATTTTGGCAGTGCCTGTGATCCTTAGAAACCATTAATGCTTGTCTGAAGTACAGATTAAAGACTTTTCCTAATACACTCAGTCACTAATGGGAAATATATAGAATAGTTCCTAGAAAAGAAAGCAGCCCGCTCAATGCTTTTGAAGGAAGGTGGAAATAACTGGACAATGGCATACCGCCAATGTTGGCAGACTACACGGCTACTATGGGGTCCATGAGTTGAAGATCCGGGTTGCAATTCCGACACTGCACCCCCCTGCCCGTCATCACACCCTCAACTGTATCGGCAGTGTGGATGCTGATACAATTGAAAGCATTGATGAAAGAGAGAGTGCTCTGTTCTGCTCCTTCATTCGTTATTCTCTTGCTGCATCTGAGATCTAACAGCTCAATGTAGCAAGCGCAATGATGTCACTTCATCGCGCCTGCTATGCAGAGCAGCAAAGACAGCTTCAGAATGCTCCCTGTGGAGACCGGAGCTGCGAGGGACCAATTATTAATTTATTTTTTAAATCAGTGGGTATATGGTGGCCATAATACTATATGGATGACAATTGGCTTTGCATTATTCTATATGGAGGACTATAGGCTATACATTATACTATATGTAGAACTGTGGGCTGTGCATTATTCCATATGGAAGATTATGGGCTGTGCATTATACTTTATGGAGGAATATAGGTTGTGCATTATGTATGGAAGTGCTTTATTCTATATGGAGGACTATGAGTTGTGCATTATATTTGGTGGTGCATTATACTATATGGAGAACTATGGTGGGTGCATTATACAGTATATGGAGAACTATGGATGGTGCATTATATTATATGGAGGACTATGGCGTGCATTATACTATATGGAGGACTATGGACTGTGCATTTTACTATATAAAATTTCATTATACAGTGTGAAGGATTGTGTGTGGTGCAGAGTGCTGGGTGGGGTCCATTATAATGTTTGAAGGGCTAGTGAGGCCTCTGTACAGTCTGGTGTGAAGGCCATTATGCTTTTTTTTTCTTTGGGGGCTTCAATTAGAACTTCTGCTATGTGGCCTCATGATTTCTATGTGCAAATCTGATTTCTATCTGCAACTACTATTATACTACTACTAGCAGGCTCGGTCTGGCCCGCGGGGTACCGGGGAATCCCCCGGTATACCTCGGGCCCTCAGTGGGCCCCACGTGCCTTAATTAGTGCGGAGCTGTGTACAGCGCCGCGGGGCCGCCGGTTTTTCACGGCCGGCGTTATGTGCGGCAGACTGGGCAGGGCCCCCACGCTCTGATGCACCCCTCCCCCCTCCCTCCCACGCTCTGTTGGCCCCCCAGCCTTTCAATTACAAACTGCAGCGATAGCACAATTTCTGTACTATTGCTACAGTATTTGTGGGTGCAGAAGGACCTGTGGTGACATCACAGACAGTCATGTGACTCACCGTAGGTCCTGCACCGCACGCTATTCAAATGTACGTGCATCCTTCAGACGCGCGTACATGTGAACAGTGCGGCCAGTGCCAGGAGGCGGAAGAGCTGCTCAGCCCCGCACTGACACAGTGGCCGTCATCACACTGCTGCCGCCGTAGCAGCAGAGGAGAGGACGCGCAGGGCTGCAGAGGGAGAGGTAAGCGCCGAAGAAAAAAAAAATCATTCTCACCTGTTCTCCTCTGTTCCCGCGGTGCTCCAGACCGCAAGCCACAGACCCCCTCAGTGACCCGTCCGGTGCACGGAGCCGCCGCTGCAGGCTGACTTCATTGCTTTACTGCAGTTAAATGCTTTACGGCGCCGCAAAGCAGCATTTAACTGCAGTAAAACCATGATGGCATCCTGCAGCGGCGACTCCGTGCACCGGATGAGATCATGGAGAGGTCCATGAGCCTGCGGACTGGTAAGGTAAGAACAGCGCAGGAATGGAGGACAGGTGAGAATGTGTGTGTGTGAACAATGGCATAATAGGGGACTTGAAGAGAGGCCCATTGCTAGAGTACACAAGGCTGGGGGGCCCATTGCTAGAGTACACAAGGCTGGGGGGCCCATTGCTAGAATACACAAGGCTGGGGGGCCCATTGCTAGAGTACACAAGGCTGGGGGGCCCATTGCTAGAGTACACAAGGCTGGGGGGCCCATTGCTAGAGTACACAAGGCTCGGGGGCCCATTGCTAGAGTACACAAGGCTGGGGGACCCATTGCTAGAGTACACAAGGCTGGGGGGACCATTGCTAGAGTACACAAGGCTGGGGGGCCCATTGCTAGAGTACAGGCCCATTGCTAGAGTACACAAGGGTGGGGTGGCCCATTGCTAGAGTACACAAGGCTGGGGGGCCCATTGCTAGAGTACACAAGACTGGGGGGCCCATTGCTAGAGTACACAAGGCTGGGGGGCCCATTGCTAGAGTACACAAGGCTGGGGGGCCCATTGCTAGAGTACACAAGGCTGGGGGGGCCATTGCTAGAGTACACAAGGCTGGGGGGACCATTGCTAGAGTACACAAGGCTGGGGGGCCCATTGCTAGAGTACACAAGGGTGGGGTGGCCCATTGCTAGAGTACACAAGGCTGGGGGGCCCATTGCTAGAGTACACAAGACTGGGGGGCCCATTGCTAGAGTACACAAGGCTGGGGGGCCCATTGCTAGAGTACACAAGGCTGGGGGGCCCATTGCTAGAGTACACGGCTGGGGGGCCCATTGCTACAGGACACAAGGCTGGGGGGCCCATTGCTAGAGTACACGGCTGGGGGGCCCATTGCTACAGGACACAAGTCTGGGGGGCCCATTGCTACAGGACACAAGGCTGGGGGGCCCATTGCTATCCCCAGTGTCAGTGTCATTATCCTGTACTCCAGTGTCAGTGTCATTATCCTGTACCCCCAGTGTCAGTGTCATTATTCTGTACCCCCAGTGTCAGTGTCATTATCCTGTAACCCCAGTGTCAGTGTCATTATCCTGTACTCCAGTGTCAGTGTCATTATCCTGTACCCCCAGTGTCAGTGTTATTATCCTTTACCCCCAGTGTCTGTGTCATTATCCTGTACTCCAGTGTCAGTGTCATTATCCTGTAACCCCAGTGTCAGTGTCATTATCCTGTACCCCAGTGTCAGTGTCATTATCCTGTAACCCCAGTGTCAGTGTCATTATCCTGTAACCCCATTGTCAGTGTCATTATCCTGTAACCCCAGTGTCAGTGTCATTATCCTGTAACCCCAGTGTCAGTGTCATTATCCTGTACCCCCAGTGTCAGTGTCATTATCCTGTACCCTCAGTGTCAGTGTCATTATCCTGTAACCCCAGTGTCAGTGTCATTATCCTGTACCCCGGTGTCAGTGTCATTATCCTGTACCCCCAGTGTCAGCGTCAGTATCCTGTAACCCCAGTGTCAGTGTCATTATCCTGTACCCCCAGTGTCAGTGTCATTATCCTGTACCCCAAGTGTCAGTGTCATTATCCTGTAACCCCAGTGTCAGTGTCATTATCCTGTACCCCCAGTGTCAGCGTCATTATCCTGTAACTCCAGTGTCAGTGTCATTATCCTGTACCCCCAGTGTCAGTGTCATTACCCTGTACCCCCAGTGTCAGTGTCATTATCCTGTACCCCCAGTGTCAGTGTCATTATCTTGTACCCCCAGTGTCAGTGTCCTTATCCTGTACCCCCAGTGTCAGTGTCATTATCCTGTACCCCCAGCGTCAGTATCAGTATCCTGTACCCCCAGTGTCAGCGTCATTATCCTGTACCCCCAGTGTCAGCGTTATTATATTAGGCTATATGTAATTACTCTTCAGGGGGCCTCTATATGTGATGATAGTACAGGAGGAGCTTCAGTATAAATACTGTATATGAAAAAAAAAAAAAGCCTGATCTGTCTATAGAGCAGTGTTGTCAGAATACACAGGACTAGAGAAGGGTTTATCCAACATGTAAAACTAGTTTGGAAACTATAGTGAAGACAAATATTCACCAGAGTCTCCAAATGGAAAAGTGTATTGGGTGCTAATGCTTCACACCACCACATACTGACTCTTAAGCCCGCTACACACGCTTCAATATATCTCACAATCCGTCGTTGGGGTCAAGTTGTAAGTGACGCACATCCGGCATCGTTTGTGAGGTATCTGCGTGTGACATCTACTTGCGATCAGGATTGAACGCAAAACCGTTGATCGCAAACACATCGTATCATTTTCTAGAATTGAGCGTTTTGTTGCACGAACCTAGTCAATTGTAACGTGTGACATCCCTCATACGATTTCAGTGTCTGATGCTATGTGCGCAGGTGTGCGCTCTGCACCGCAGCTTAAAAAAGGTCCGCTTCAGAGCGCAGCTGAAAATCTGCGTTCTGAAGCGCCTCACAATGTCTGTCATTCACTAATCTCTGTCAGTCGGTCACTATCTCTGTCCTCTCTCTCTCATATACTCACCGATCCCCGATCCCCGGCTCTGCACGGCGTTCACACTGCTCCTGCGGCTTTTACTGTTTTGAAAAAGCCGGCCGCCCATTAAACAATCTCGTATTCCCTGCTTTCCCCGCCCACCGGCGCCTATGATTGGTTACAGTGAGACACGCCCCCACGCTGAGTGACAGGTGTCACACTGCACCTAATCACAGCAGCCGGTGGGCGTGTCTATACTGTGTAGTGAAATAAATAATTAAATAATTAAAAAAACCGGCGTGCGGTCCCCCCCAATTTTAAAACCAGCCAGATAAAGCCATACGACTAAAGGCTGGTATTCTCAGGATGGGGAGCTCCACGTTATGGGGAGCCCCCCAGCCTAACAATATCAGCCAACAGCCGCCCAGAATTGCCGCATACATTATATGCGACAGTTCTGGGACTGTACCCGGCTCTTCCCGATTTGCCCTGGTGCGTTGGCAAATCGGGGTAATAAGGAGTTATTGGCAGCCCATAGCTGCCAATAAGTCCTAGATTAATCATGTCAGGCGTCTATGAGACACCCTCCATGATTAATCTGTAAATTACAGTAAATAAACACACAAACCCGAAAAATCATTTATTAGAAATAAAAACACAAACATATACCCTAGTTAACCACTTTAATCAGCCCCAAAAAGCCCTCCATGTCCGGCGGAATCCAGTGACAGCTCAGCTGATCGCGCTACTCACCGCCGCTCCTATCACCTCCACGCAGCAACTGAGGTGAGTAGCGCGATCAGCTGAGCTGTCACTGAGGTTACCCACGGCCACCGCTGGATCCAGTGACAGCGGGTAACCTCAGTGACAGCTCAACTGATCGCACGGCTGTCTTCATTAGCTGCGTGGAGGTGACCGGAGTGGCTGTGTCTGCTGCAGCTCCGGTCACCTCCATGCAGCAGCGCTGGAAGTGACGCTGGAGCATCCTGGATTACGCCGGACATGGAGGGCTTTTTGGGGCTGATTAATCTAGGACTTATTGGCAGCTATGGGCTGCCAATAACTCCTTATTACCCCGATTTGCCAATGCACCAGGGCAAATCGGGAAGAGCCGGGTACAGTCCCAGAACTGTCGCATCTAATGTATGCGGCAATTCTGGGCGGCTGTTGGCTGATATTGTTAGGCTGGGGGGCTCCCCATAACGTGGAGCTCCCCATCCTGAGAATACCAGCCTTCAGCCGTATGGCTTTATCTGGCTGGTTTTAAAATTGGGGGGGACCGCACGCCGGTTTTTTTAATTATTTAATTATTTATTTCACTGCACAGTATAGACACGCCCACCGGCTGCTGTGATTGGGTGCAGTGTGACACCTGTCACTCAGCGTGGGGGCGTGTCTCACTGTAACCAATCATAGGCGCCGGTGGGCGGGGAAAGCAGGGAATACGAAATTGTTTAATGGGCGGCCGGCTTTTTCAAAACAGTAAAAGCCGCCGGAGCAGTGTGAACGCCGTGCAGAGCCGGGGATCGGGGATCGGTGAGTATGAGAGAGGGCTGCTCAATTCAGTAACTTAGGAGATTAGCGGTCACCGGTGAGCCCTTCACAGGTGACCGCTAATCAGGACGCGACTCAGACAGAGCCGCAGCATGACAATGAAGTCGGGTGAAGTTCACCCGAGTTCATTCTGACAGTGCGGCTCTGTCTGTGTCTGCTGTCATCTGCCATTCAGCTCTGCTACATGGCTGTCTGTGTCTGCTGTTAGCGGCCATGTAGCAGAGCTGAATGGCAGATGACATAGTAAAAACGCATCCCTACACATTACATACGCTTGTCAAGTCAATAAATAAAAAAAAAAAAAAGGTGCCCAATGCATACGTCACAGAACACATGATCTAAAGGATCGCACACAAAATTGACCAATTTAACATAGACTACTAACGCTCGTGTGACAGCAAATGAACGACCAACGTGCAATCTCATAAGATCCCGTATGCAACCTGGGCGTGTCACATCGCAAATGCGATTGTACAACTAATTGCAACGTGTAAAGTGGGCTTTAGTCCCTCATTGTTTTTACAAGACTCTTGTTGACTCATGTAATTGTGTTGGCCACTGAAAGCCGGACGTATTGTTTCTCCAGACTCTTCCAGTAATCATTGTAATCTAGTTGTGTATTGCTAATGTAATTACCTTAGTAGCCTTTGTCTAGTCTGATGAATTCCAGACTACATGTATACCCTCAGTCTTTCTGTAGACATCATTTAGATGAACATTGTCCATGCAGCTTGAGATTCATCCAATTGGAGAGGCGATCTTGTCCAACCAATCGATGAGGACACAGTGTATCCAAGTGGAAGGCTGTGGCTATAAAAGGGATTTCTTTAAGCCACCAGATGGTTGTTGATGGATGCTGATGGATCCAGTCTAAGCTCTTAGGAGCTGACTAGAGGATCAGGATATCTTATGGCTTCAATCTAGGGACTCCGGTTCCGGTTGGAGACGATATCCACAGTCTAGGGATTTCGACCCCGGCTGCCAGGATTATATCATCATACCAGGACTACCTAAGGAGGACACTCAGGTTGGGACAATCCGGTCACCTGGCTACAGACTATATAAGGATAAGGCTGCACATCAAACTTAGATAATGGTATAATGCCTCAAGCATATGGAAAAATATTGGAAAATACAATGAAAAATGCTACTTGCTAACTTGAACATGTGAATAATGAATTGCATACCTGCCATGAATATTAGGAAAAAGGAGATATTTAGCAATCGCATTGATCAATGTAACTGAGCCCCAAAACCTCGTCAAGGTATATCTCTATATTGGGGTCCCTAGCTCTGTGACCCTAACTGTGTGTCATCTCATTGCAATTAAAAACTGCTGTGGGTGGAGAGGGGTAACCAAGGACTGTCTTATATAGGAGATGGAAAAAACATGGCCGAAAGGGGCGGAGCTGTGTTCACATTCAGAAAAAAAACTACATATAACTGAATAGTATAACTGAAGTGAGCACTAATATATATATTCTGAGTGCAAGCCAAAAAAATACATACTATATAAGGATAAGGCTGCACATCAAACTTAGATAATGGTATAATGCCTCAAGCATATGGAAAAATATTGGAAAATACAATGAAAAATGTTACTTGCTAACTTGAACATGTGAATAATGAATTGCATACCTGCCATGAATATTAGGAAAAAGGAGATATTTAGCAATCGCATTGATCAATGTAACTGAGCCCCAAAACCTCATCAAGGTATATCTCTATATTGGGGTCCCTAGCTCTGTGACCCTAACTGTGTGTCATCTCATTGCAATTAAAAACTGCTGTGGGTGGAGAGGGGTAACCAAGGACTGTCTTATACAGGAGATGGAAAAAACATGGCCGAAAGGGGCGGAGCTGTGTTCACATTCAGAAAAAAAACTACATATAACTGAATAGTATAACTGAAGTGAGCACTAATATATATATTCTGAGTGCAAGCCAAAAAAAATACATACTATATAAGGATAAGGCTGCACATCAAACTTAGATAATGGTATAATGCCTCAAGCATATGGAAAAATATTGGAAAATACAATGAAAAATGTTACTTGCTAACTTGAACATGTGAATAATGAATTGCATACCTGCCATGAATATTAGGAAAAAGGAGATATTTAGCAATCGCATTGATCAATGTAACTGATCCCCAAAACCTCGTCAAGGTATATCTCTATATTGGGGTCCCTAGCTCTGTGACCCTAACTGTGTGTCATCTCATTGCAATTAAAAACTGCTGCTGGCTACAGATTTGCCGTGACGTGGCGAAGCAGCTCAAGAAATTGCAATTTTTTGCCAAAAATCTCAAAAAAATTTTATAATGCAGTTTGGAATATTTGATGCCTTAGTGCACATTGGTGCTGGCTCTTTGTTGTTTCTTTGTTGAATTGGTCGGTGGTTGACCTCCACCTTGCTATGCACCCCAATTTGGGATGTATTCCATCTGTATAGATTTTGGCGTTTGGTGACTGTTCACATTGGGTCATCAGGCTTTGTCCACAGGCTATATATATACTTCATGCAGCATTTGCTTGGACCTGTCCCGCCCACAGCCATGACTCAGTCATGGGTACGGGACTGCAATAGACCAGGTGAGTGCTGCTGAGAGCAGTTCTGCTATTTATATGTGAGGCCGCATGGCACATTTTATAAAAATATTTTAGTGTAGGACTGCTTCAAATGAGATTTGCCGTGACGTGGCGAAGCAGCTCAAGAAATTGCAATTTTTTGCCAAAAATCTCAAAAAAATTTTATAATGCAGTTTGGAATATTTGATGCCTTAGTGCACATTGGTGCTGGCTCTTTGTTGTTTCTTTGTTGAATTGGTCGGTGGTTGACCTCCACCTTGCTATGCACCCCAATTTGGGATGTATTCCATCTGTATAGATTTTGGCGTTTGGTGACTGTTCACATTGGGTCATCAGGCTTTGTCCACAGGCTATATATATACTTCATGCAGCATTTGCTTGGACCTGTCCCGCCCACAGCCATGACTCAGTCATGGGTACGGGACTGCAATAGACCAGGTGAGTGCTGCTGAGAGCAGTTCTGCTATTTATATGTGAGGCCGCATGGCACATTTTATAAAAATATTTTAGTGTAGGACTGCTTCAAATGAGATTTGCCGTGACGTGGCGAAGCAGCTCAAGAAATTGCAATTTTTTGCCAAAAATCTCAAAAAAATTTTATAATGCAGTTTGGAATATTTGATGCCTTAGTGCACATTGGTGCTGGCTCTTTGTTGTTTCTTTGTTGAATTGGTCGGTGGTTGACCTCCACCTTGCTATGCACCCCAATTTGGGATGTATTCCATCTGTATAGATTTTGGCGTTTGGTGACTGTTCACATTGGGTCATCAGGCTTTGTCCACAGGCTATATATATACTTCATGCAGCATTTGCTTGGACCTGTCCCGCCCACAGCCATGACTCAGTCATGGGTACGGGACTGCAATAGACCAGGTGAGTGCTGCTGAGAGCAGTTCTGCTATTTATATGTGAGGCCGCATGGCACATTTTATAAAAATATTTTAGTGTAGGACTGCTTCAAATGAGATTTGCTGTGACGTGGCGAAGCAGCTCAAGAAATTGCAATTTTTTGCCAAAAATCTCAAAAAAATTTTATAATGCAGTTTGGAATATTTGATGCCTTAGTGCACATTGGTGCTGGCTCTTTGTTGTTTCTTTGTTGAATTGGTCGGTGGTTGACCTCCACCTTGCTATGCACCCCAATTTGGGATGTATTCCATCTGTATAGATTTTGGCGTTTGGTGACTGTTCACATTGGGTCATCAGGCTTTGTCCACAGGCTATATATATACTTCATGCAGCATTTGCTTGGACCTGTCCCGCCCACAGCCATGACTCAGTCATGGGTACGGGACTGCAATAGACCAGGTGAGTGCTGCTGAGAGCAGTTCTGCTATTTATATGTGAGGCCGCATGGCACATTTTATAAAAATATTTTAGTGTAGGACTGCTTCAAATGAGATTTGCCGTGACGTGGCGAAGCAGCTCAAGAAATTGCAATTTTTTGCCAAAAATCTCAAAAAAATTTTATAATGCAGTTTGGAATATTTGATGCCTTAGTGCACATTGGTGCTGGCTCTTTGTTGTTTCTTTGTTGAATTGGTCGGTGGTTGACCTCCACCTTGCTATGCACCCCAATTTGGGATGTATTCCATCTGTATAGATTTTGGCGTTTGGTGACTGTTCACATTGGGTCATCAGGCTTTGTCCACAGGCTATATATATACTTCATGCAGCATTTGCTTGGACCTGTCCCGCCCACAGCCATGACTCAGTCATGGGTACGGGACTGCAATAGACCAGGTGAGTGCTGCTGAGAGCAGTTCTGCTATTTATATGTGAGGCCGCATGGCACATTTTATAAAAATATTTTAGTGTAGGACTGCTTCAAATGAGATTTGCCGTGACGTGGCGAAGCAGCTCAAGAAATTGCAATTTTTTGCCAAAAATCTCAAAAAAATTTTATAATGCAGTTTGGAATATTTGATGCCTTAGTGCACATTGGTGCTGGCTCTTTGTTGTTTCTTTGTTGAATTGGTCGGTGGTTGACCTCCACCTTGCTATGCACCCCAATTTGGGATGTATTCCATCTGTATAGATTTTGGCGTTTGGTGACTGTTCACATTGGGTCATCAGGCTTTGTCCACAGGCTATATATATACTTCATGCAGCATTTGCTTGGACCTGTCCCGCCCACAGCCATGACTCAGTCATGGGTACGGGACTGCAATAGACCAGGTGAGTGCTGCTGAGAGCAGTTCTGCTATTTATATGTGAGGCCGCATGGCACATTTTATAAAAATATTTTAGTGTAGGACTGCTTCAAATGAGATTTGCCGTGACGTGGCGAAGCAGCTCAAGAAATTGCAATTTTTTGCCAAAAATCTCAAAAAAATTTTATAATGCAGTTTGGAATATTTGATGCCTTAGTGCACATTGGTGCTGGCTCTTTGTTGTTTCTTTGTTGAATTGGTCGGTGGTTGACCTCCACCTTGCTATGCACCCCAATTTGGGATGTATTCCATCTGTATAGATTTTGGCGTTTGGTGACTGTTCACATTGGGTCATCAGGCTTTGTCCACAGGCTATATATATACTTCATGCAGCATTTGCTTGGACCTGTCCCGCCCACAGCCATGACTCAGTCATGGGTACGGGACTGCAATAGACCAGGTGAGTGCTGCTGAGAGCAGTTCTGCTATTTATATGTGAGGCCGCATGGCACATTTTATAAAAATATTTTAGTGTAGGACTGCTTCAAATGAGATTTGCCGTGACGTGGCGAAGCAGCTCAAGAAATTGCAATTTTTTGCCAAAAATCTCAAAAAAATTTTATAATGCAGTTTGGAATATTTGATGCCTTAGTGCACATTGGTGCTGGCTCTTTGTTGTTTCTTTGTTGAATTGGTCGGTGGTTGACCTCCACCTTGCTATGCACCCCAATTTGGGATGTATTCCATCTGTATAGATTTTGGCGTTTGGTGACTGTTCACATTGGGTCATCAGGCTTTGTCCACAGGCTATATATATACTTCATGCAGCATTTGCTTGGACCTGTCCCGCCCACAGCCATGACTCAGTCATGGGTACGGGACTGCAATAGACCAGGTGAGTGCTGCTGAGAGCAGTTCTGCTATTTATATGTGAGGCCGCATGGCACATTTTATAAAAATATTTTAGTGTAGGACTCCTTCAAATGAGATTTGCCGTGACATGGCGAAGCAGCTCAAGAAATTGCAATTTTTTGCCAAAAATCTCAAAAAATTTTTATAATGCAGTTTGGAATATTTGATGCCTTAGTGCACATTGGTGCTGGCTCTTTGTTGTTTCTTTGTTGAATTGGTCGGTGGTTGACCTCCACCTTGCTATGCACCCCAATTTGGGATGTATTCCATCTGTATAGATTTTGGCGTTTGGTGACTGTTCACATTGGGTCATCAGGCTTTGTCCACAGGCTATATATATACTTCATGCAGCATTTGCTTGGACCTGTCCCGCCCACAGCCATGACTCAGTCATGGGTACGGGACTGCAATAGACCAGGTGAGTGCTGCTGAGAGCAGTTCTGCTATTTATATGTGAGGCCGCATGGCACATTTTATAAAAATATTTTAGTGTAGGACTGCTTCAAATGAGATTTGCCGTGACGTGGCGAAGCAGCTCAAGAAATTGCAATTTTTTGCCAAAAATCTCAAAAAAATTTTATAATGCAGTTTGGAATATTTGATGCCTTAGTGCACATTGGTGCTGGCTCTTTGTTGTTTCTTTGTTGAATTGGTCGGTGGTTGACCTCCACCTTGCTATGCACCCCAATTTGGGATGTATTCCATCTGTATAGATTTTGGCGTTTGGTGACTGTTCACATTGGGTCATCAGGCTTTGTCCACAGGCTATATATATACTTCATGCAGCATTTGCTTGGACCTGTCCCGCCCACAGCCATGACTCAGTCATGGGTACGGGACTGCAATAGACCAGGTGAGTGCTGCTGAGAGCAGTTCTGCTATTTATATGTGAGGCCGCATGGCACATTTTATAAAAATATTTTAGTGTAGGACTGCTTCAAATGAGATTTGCCGTGACGTGGCGAAGCAGCTCAAGAAATTGCAATTTTTTGCCAAAAATCTCAAAAAAATTTTATAATGCAGTTTGGAATATTTGATGCCTTAGTGCACATTGGTGCTGGCTCTTTGTTGTTTCTTTGTTGAATTGGTCGGTGGTTGACCTCCACCTTGCTATGCACCCCAATTTGGGATGTATTCCATCTGTATAGATTTTGGCGTTTGGTGACTGTTCACATTGGGTCATCAGGCTTTGTCCACAGGCTATATATATACTTCATGCAGCATTTGCTTGGACCTGTCCCGCCCACAGCCATGACTCAGTCATGGGTACGGGACTGCAATAGACCAGGTGAGTGCTGCTGAGAGCAGTTCTGCTATTTATATGTGAGGCCGCATGGCACATTTTATAAAAATATTTTAGTGTAGGACTGCTTCAAATGAGATTTGCCGTGACGTGGCGAAGCAGCTCAAGAAATTGCAATTTTTTGCCAAAAATCTCAAAAAAATTTTATAATGCAGTTTGGAATATTTGATGCCTTAGTGCACATTGGTGCTGGCTCTTTGTTGTTTCTTTGTTTAATTGGTCGGTGGTTGACCTCCACCTTGCTATGCACCCCAATTTGGGATGTATTCCATCTGTATAGATTTTGGCGTTTGGTGACTGTTCACATTGGGTCATCAGGCTTTGTCCACAGGCTATATATATACTTCATGCAGCATTTGCTTGGACCTGTCCCGCCCACAGCCATGACTCAGTCATGGGTACGGGACTGCAATAGACCAGGTGAGTGCTGCTGAGAGCAGTTCTGCTATTTATATGTGAGGCCGCATGGCACATTTTATAAAAATATTTTAGTGTAGGACTGCTTCAAATGAGATTTGCCGTGACGTGGCGAAGCAGCTCAAGAAATTGCAATTTTTTGCCAAAAATCTCAAAAAAATTTTATAATGCAGTTTGGAATATTTGATGCCTTAGTGCACATTGGTGCTGGCTCTTTGTTGTTTCTTTGTTGAATTGGTCGGTGGTTGACCTCCACCTTGCTATGCACCCCAATTTGGGATGTATTCCATCTGTATAGATTTTGGCGTTTGGTGACTGTTCACATTGGGTCATCAGGCTTTGTCCACAGGCTATATATATACTTCATGCAGCATTTGCTTGGACCTGTCCCGCCCACAGCCATGACTCAGTCATGGGTACGGGACTGCAATAGACCAGGTGAGTGCTGCTGAGAGCAGTTCTGCTATTTATATGTGAGGCCGCATGGCACATTTTATAAAAATATTTTAGTGTAGGACTGCTTCAAATGAGATTTGCCGTGACGTGGCGAAGCAGCTCAAGAAATTGCAATTTTTTGCCAAAAATCTCAAAAAAATTTTATAATGCAGTTTGGAATATTTGATGCCTTAGTGCACATTGGTGCTGGCTCTTTGTTGTTTCTTTGGCTACAGACTTTGCAGACCTCACACAGCTTCCTAAATCTGGCGCTATTCCTATCTCGGTGGGTGCCCGCCAAAAGCGGGGTGCTGCTGGATTGGAGTAAGCGGCCCTGGAAGCTCTGAGGCAAGAACATTCTAATCCCTGGTGAGCCAGCAAAAGGGTGAGCCTCTGTTGCCTGTTACATTTGTGTGTTTTACTGGTTATATGTTATGTGCCGTTAATTGTTTGGGGATCCAATAACGTCTAATTATTGTGGTTCCCTCACTCTGTGTTGTCTGAGTAGTGTTATGCCCACGGTTAAGGAAGCTGGCGTTCAGTTGGGGTGAGCCCTGAGCCACGCTGTCTTTCTAAAGGCGGCGGGTTTTAGTGGACGAGAGCACCCACTGAGCCCCGTGTCTCCACACCCACGATCAGGACTCACTGTGTTCTGCATGGAGCGGGTCCTGACCTGCGGGGCCGCAAGTCTCCTCCGCAGGAGACCGCAGCTGTCAGTACCCACAATCAGGCTTCAGTGTGCTGCGGTCTTTCACTTGTGTTCTCCATACGGAGGAGCATGCGATTATGCAGCAAACAATTGACATGCTGCGGTCTAGAAAGAAGATCCGCAGGTCAGTGTTTGCTGCGAAAACAAGAATCACATTGGGCACGGGATTTTTAGAAATCCATCCACTGTGCTTGTACTTTCAACGCAGCGTTTTGGATGCAGCTGAACCATGCTACAGCCAACATGCTGCAAACACTGATCGTGGACGGCTGGGCACGCACCCTTACAGGGGATTTCCCAGATAGATGGTGGCAGAGAGGGATTAATGTTAGTAAACGTTTCCATGTGAAGATGCTGGATAACATTTTGCTTCTCTTTGATTATTGTTTGGCTGATGGATTCAGTGGTTTTCCTAGGACAAGGAACGTCCGTGTGTAAGAAAAACTGCGACTGACTGTAAATAACAGATTCCCTTATTAACTACAATAAATAAGAGGCTACAAGAAATCCTGTGCTAAAAGGCGCACGTTATACTGAGAAAAGCCGAAAATGTACAAGTAATAAAAATGTTTACGGTAGATATAGTGTGAGCTCCTAGAGGCAATTTCCCTGGTAGGCCCCTCACACCCCAGTCCGACCCTGACTACTAGTATACTAATTGACTTATTTCATTCATGCTAAACCCCTTTTTGCTATACGGTACCTATTACATTCATTCAAGATAGTTCCAAGGATCATTGTACAAATGTACACAATTATGGGTTCTAACAGGCTGCCTGCCTAGTCTGCAGTGGTAAGAGACAGAACCAGGGCAGTCAGAGGTAGCAGAAGCAATGTCTGTTCTTTAGGAATGACAGTTCAAAACAGGCACTTTGAGTTTCTCACAATTTGGCCGTGGGGACTACATTGAGAAATTGCATTTATTTTTACTTTTTGAAATTTGGGTGGCTAACTCTCTTTAAATCTCTTTGCCTCTTGCCTCTTTCAGAAGTCCTCACTCTGTGGATAGGCTGTGATTTTGTCTTTTAGCTGTGTTTCTGAGAAGATGCATTGGTTTAGGTGTGGGTTACCCTCAGCAGTAGCAAAAATATAGCCAGGTGCACTGCTTACTCCAATAGAGCAGACCACTTTGCTTCTTAAACAGGTTATCTGGAACTTTTGTTTTTTCTCTATTGGGCTAAAAACTCTCCAGTAGATAGCTGCTAACTACCTGCCTGTTCTGCCCTGTGGCAATGTCTTCTACTTCCTAGGCTTTCTCTGATATCACATCTACAAAGTAGATCTGATGATGAGGTGTCACTGACAATGCCATGATGATTGACAGCCGGCTGCCCGCTACCTGACTGTGGGGAGCTGAATATTAGAGTGACATCAGCAGTGACTCCCCATTGACAGAGCAGAGTGGAAGAAAAAGAGCTGCACTGTTGATGTAAGGTCAACGGAAGCAGAAGAATCAGCACTTGATTCGGGAGAGATTGTAACATGATACAACAGGCAGGTAAGAAGCTACTACCTGATGATAATTTCTTTGCTCCATAGGAGAAAAAAACCCTCCCAGATAACCCCATTAATATATTAAACTTATTGGCACTTGAAAGAATCACACACCTAAAGGCATGATATATTTGGTGCCTTTTGGTGTACATTTCATTCAAGTCCTAATTAAAATGCTGCATTGACTGAGACACTGATCTGGTACAATGTGCACTTGAATATGTGGCCTCAATTCAGCGAATTCACACGTCACACCAAGTTGTTCAACTATAGGCAGCTCTGTATTTGGACAATCCATTTATTCAAGGCACTTTTCACTTACCCAGAGGTATTTTTCATGCTACCCTCTTCTTTTATATGTGTTCTAGTTTTTCTCCATCCAAGATCCTCTTATGACATCTGACGTCCTTCTACTCCTCTGTGGTCCTCTCTATATATGGGGAGTGCATCTCTTGGCAAAACGCATATAACACCACTTCTGGGCTTACTGTGATGTAGGTTACTGCATGACAGCTCCTGTCTGCTTCTCCGTTACCTACATCTGATCCCTACTGTGTTTTATATACTATGTTATATACCCTGTTATACTAAAGGAAGATACAAAACTATTCTAATGCTTTACCCCAAGTTGCCCTTTGAACCACTTGTGTCACTAGTAAGACTTGCCACCTCAGACCTGTATAGTCACCCATCCACTCTGCCAGGCAAACTGAATAGGGCACTCTGTCACGCGCCATCTAATTCAGCAGCACTTTTGTTACATTATGGCATAACATAACATTTCTATTGTAATAACATAAAAATATTGCGATATGGCAACGTGTTTAAGACGAAAAGGATATGCAAGTCTTTAGGATCAGTTCAAAATGGACGCAGATCTCAACGCTCAACTTGTGAGAACTTTGTAAGATAGTGGTGGAACAGATTTCAAGCCCCGTATATTAAGTTGGTGTCTGTATTTTTTACGATTTTAACAATTTTATCATATTTTTAGTTCTGGTGGTATAATTGTACATTACAATGCACATGTACATTGTCTCGGTGTGTAAAGCTTGTTAGAGGCTCTGTGTATACATGTTATGTATTTGATGTATTAGCATCACATTCATAGATGACTAGTTTCAAATTAATTGAAACCACTTTGAAAGCAATTCTCACTTTATTGGAATATATCTCTGACTGCAAACATTTGACGGTAAGATCTAATTTGCCTTGTCACACATTTGACTACCTTTTTTCCACAGTATAGGAAGGAAATTGTGCTCTCAACAAATGTATCATTAGAACAAATCCCTATAGGATAAGTCATTTTAATTCTAAAGATAGAAATAATGGATAATACCACATTTCATAAAGTACCTAATGTGTTATTTAATTTAATGTACTAACATTCCCGGTGGTCTGCTGTCTCCATCAAAAACAGGTGAACAGCATTAACCCTTATATTTCCAGCAAAAGAAAGATGAATTATCTAAAGATGGTAATTAGGTTAGTTTAATATGGGTGATTATTATGTAATGGTAACTGAAATGAAGGTATAACGTTGTATTAGGTGTGATAGCCTGTCAAGAAAAGATAGCCTTGAGACTGAGACTTAGGGTACCTTCACACTTAGCGATGCAGCAGCGATCCGACCAGCGATCTGACCTGGTCAGGATCGCTGCTGCATCGCTACATGGTCGCTGGTGAGCTGTCAAACAGGCAGATCTCACCAGCGACCACTGAACAGCCCCCAGCCAGCAGCGACGTGCAAGCGACGCTGCGCTTGCACGGAGCCGCCGACTGGAAGCTGCGGAGACTGGTAACTAAGGTAAACATCGGGTATGGTTACCCGATGTTTACATTAGTTACCAGCGCTGTGTGCAGAGAGCAGGGAGCCGCGCACACTGAGCGCTGGCTCCTTGCTCTCCTAGCTGCTGTACACATCGGGTTAATTAACCCGATGTGTACAGCAGCTACATGTGCAGAGAGCAGGGAGCCGCGCACACTGAGCGCTGGCTCCTTGCTCTCCTAGCTGCTGTACACATCGGGTTAATTAACCCGATGTGTACAGCAGCTACATGTGCAGAGAGCCGGAGCCGGCAGCACAGGCAGCGTGAGAGCTGCAGAGGCTGGTAACTAAGGTAAATATCGGGTAACCACCTTGGTTACCCGATGTTTATCTTGGATACAGCTTACCTCAGCTGTCAGACGCCGGCTCCTGCTCCCTGCTCGCTTCATTTGTCGCTCTCTTGCTGTCACACACAGCGATCTGTGTGTCACAGCAGGAGAGCGGCTTTGAAGAAAACGAACCAGGGCTGTGTGTAACGAGCAGCGATCTCGCAGCAGGGGCCAGATCGCTGCTCAGTGTCACACACAGCGAGATCGCTAATGATGTCACTGCTGCGTCACAAAAAGCGTGACTCAGCAGCGATCTCGGCAGCGAGCTCGCTGTGTGTGAAGCACCCCTTACAACAGCACAGTTCAATAGCTTCTTTAAAGACATACATATAGGAAGCTTAAAAAAAATAGATTTGCCTCTAAGGAAGACTCATGCATCTTAAAGTACTGTATTCAGGTGGGTATGAATGCCATAGGAAGACTTCAAGTGGGATTAACATAAATTAGCAGCAGTTAAGTACGCAGGGTGTCAGAGGTGAGTGATAGCACCTTCTCTAAAATGTAAACAGAATGGATGAGTAATGAATCCAGTGTCTGTATTTATGCTATTTCTTCTTAATTCATGCTCTATTTAAATATATAACATCTAAGATTTCTGGATACTAGAGGAAATTTTCTTTGAGAGCTAATACATATGTAACAGTTCTATTACATGTCTGAGACCTGTTAGATGAACTCACAGGTGTTCTGTAACATCTGCTAATATCTATGCTGAGGTTGTAACTGTATATATTAGTGAGTGTGCTAATATCACCTTTTATGACCCCTTCTTCCAGGCTTGTCCTATCAATGTAATAATTTGTCCCCTTAAAGGGATATTCCCATCTCCAAGATCTTATCCCAATTTGTAGTAGGTGTAATAATAATAATAATAATAATAATAATAATAATAATATCAAATACCTCCAATTAGAAATGTAGTATAGTTCTCCTGATTTAGCCATGTCTCTTCCCTCATGGGCAGGATGTCTATGGTATAAATCTGAATGTAATTACAATAAACAAAGATTGAAAGATATATATGCAGTGAATATAAAATGCAAGTGCACAATGAATGCAATCAGAACCTAATATTATATATAATATGAGCGGCGCTCATATATGTATAATAAGTGCAGCATTGAGTAGCAAGTGCACACAGAATGCACCAGTACAACATTTAATCAAACATGGTAATAATAAGAGAATATACCTGAAAGAGTACACTTGGTAGAGAACCACAATAGACACCCACCCCAATGCGTGTTTTGGCCTACCTTAATCAATTTTCTTTTAATTTTGAAAACACTCTTAATTCATGACTCTCAAAGTGTTAATGTTGAGGTGAGACTACAATGGGTCTCTTAAGGTCTGACTGCTGTGTTCAAATTATATTGTCATGTGTGCACTTCGAGAAAGAATAAAATCTTTCTCTCATGACTGACGCCAGTGATTCTGATCGTTTATTGTTCCCAAAACTTTTTATAGCTCTAGTGAAGAAAAGGATGTAGACAAAATATGGTCTACATGGGACCATGTAGAAGGCGCACATACGCCGAAACGCGTGGTCCGAGAGAACACTACCCCTATCCGATATTTGTCTTGCCCCACGTGTGGATGTATTTTTAATGGAACTATTTAAATAAAATTGCTTTGCAAAAAGAAAAAAAATGTAAGAATATCTACTGAGTCCTGGAATTTGTCCACTGGAGTCTTTGGACAACCATTTCTATATTTAATTTTCGAGGCTGGCTCCTGCCCTATTTCCTTGCGGACTCTACATCCGGACCATATATGAGATTCCACACATCGGGGAGTACCAGTAAGCTGGCTTTAGAATTTTTTGTAATTTTTTGTATATGTCAATTTGTTGATTTTTTTCCTACAATAGCGTCTCCAGACATTACCATCTTGATGAAGGAGACAACAAATGTTTTAAGGAGGTTAGATGGAGTGGTGCTTGATGAGGATATGTGGTTCGTCAGCTGCAATGTGGAGTCACTGTACACATCTATACATCATACACAGGACACAGCTCCAGGGGACAGCTATGGGGGCTGCTTGTGCACCCTCCTATGCTAATCAGTTCCTGGTCCTGTAGGAAAGTGAGACAGTTCTTTGCACAAACAGTCGTGAAGGCATAATTTCTTGGGTTGCGCTATATAGATGATGTGCTGTTTATCTGGCAGGGCTGCAGGTCATGGCTGGAGAGTTTTTTGGAGATCCTCAATATGAATGGTAGGAACATCAAGCTAACTTGGAAATATAGCCAGTCTTCCATCAATTTCCTGGAGTTATCTATCTCCAGATTGTCTGATGGATCTCTGTAGCAGTATTTTTACAAAAAATATCCGTTCTCAAAGTCTCTCTTCCACTACTCATCATCTCACCCTCCACAACTCAAACGGTCAAATCCTATTGTGCAATTCCTCCGCGCCCGGAGGGTTTGCTTTGATTATCTCACTTTTCATCAGCAGGCAGCTATCCTCTCTCATAGGTTCCGCAATAGGGGTTACTGTAGTGCCCCTGAAGCCATCAGGAGCTACAAGGCACTGCATCCTGTCAAGCATGCAGGGCCTACCTCCAGGAACCCAGAAGACCAGTTCCGGTAACTCCAAAACACATTATAATCCCTGTTTTTCCCTTCCCCAAGGACTGGTGACAGACTAGGGTTGGATCCAATGGATGGCCACATTGGGTTTGAGCCAATCCAGTCCACGAGACGACAGCCAGGGAGGAGGGGTCAGACAGTCAGTAAGTGGAAGTGAGAGGAGACGGACGTAACCGCACTGACGGGAGAGTGTAGCGGTGACCTGTGAGCCCAGGCGTGTGGTTGCCAGTGGAGTACGGTGGAGTACTCCCAGAACCACAGCACCGACGGGGTACAGAGCCCTAGGTCAGGCAAACGCTCCAGGCAGACCTGATAAAATCTGCACAGTGAGCAGACCATCCAGAACCTCACTGATTGTAAAGTCCAGGGGCACCAGTAGTGATGGGAGAACCAGGAACTGGAATGGAACATAGACCTTACAGGGTTCAAACTGCCTGCCATACGGACCAGAGACTGAAAGACTACCAGGAGGGGACCCCTAGATGCTCCAAGCCATGGGGACCCACCAACCAGAGACAGGTGCAGGGGAAAGAAGCCACCAGGTCATCACACTGGCACTGGGACTAAGGGGACCAGTGGTCAGGAGGACCAGCCTTTTTCAGGTTGCCAGCCATGACAACGCTGTGGGTAAAGAAACCAGTTACACTGCAATCCCTTGTGTGGCCTACCTTCTTTCCACGCCTAACTCCATCTCTCCTACCCCCCTGGGGCCTGGCCCTACTTGCGGAGGGCCCCCATCCAGGCTGCCATTAACACCAGCCCCAGAGAGACTGTGCAGCGGTGGCTCCATCCATATAGCTGCAACCCGCAAGTGGCATCACAACAAGAACTTTATTATTATTCCCCTGTACATAACCCCTTTCAAGTGACTCCCAGGATCACAGAACCTGGCAACGGCCACCCAGTGAATTGTTCCCCATAAATATATGGCCCAGGACTGAGTACCCCTTAGCTCTGGGGCGAATTATTACCATCATAAGGGAATCTGCTGATAAGATAATTAGATTTATTACCACATTCAATGATGAGTGGGCGGAGATAAGAAGGGTCCTTGATAAGCATTGGTCTTTGCTTCTGACAAATAAGGATTTAAAATCGGTACTTACCAGACATCCATCTATTACATGGCGCAGATTGCGTAATTTGAAAGATTTATTGACAAAAAGCCATGTTCCTCTAAGAAGTACATAGATCTTTGGGTGTCACGGTCCCCCATGGGGGTCTTTCCCTTGTGGGAACTGTTCAGTATACCAGTATATCCCTAAAAAATTTGATTTTGCCAATTGTTCACCACATCACCTGTAACACAGAAGCAGTTATTTCTCATGTTACAGGCCCCTACGACTTAATTTACATCGGCATAACCATATGTACTTTAAAGTTACGTATGCAGGAACATGTGAGTGATATAAAAAATGCTGTCAAAGTTCTTGAGCCAGATAAATTAAAAAACATTCCTAAACACTTTTTTTTTACTTTCATGCGAGCAACCCAAAAGGCATTTGTATTTGTGGGATAGCGTTAGGATCTGGTAACCGTGGACGATCACAAAAAATCCCATTAATCAAGAAAAAACAAAACCACAAGAGTAGTTGGAAACTAAGCCCACCGGAATCCCCTATCTATCCCCTATCTGTCAGACAACACTAGAAGTAGCAGTGGGATATTCCTAACACACCTAGACACCTCCTCACTGCCAGAGAAACTTGCTAAACCTCAAAGATAGAAATGAGGAATCCTAACTTGCCTCGGAGCAGTTGCCAAAGAAATAGCAAGCCCCCAACATGCAACAACGGGGATGTAAGAAAACACAATACACAGTGTAAGGTTGCACCCCGCAACCTGGGGGGTTCCACTCACTTGCAGCGGTGCGAGGTAGCTTTAGCAACACAGCTACAGTCTCTTTATAAAAATTCTGGCAGTTTATTTAAAACACTCAACATAAACTGCTAAACAAAATGTAACAAAGCCTCTCCCGGCTTAAAGGAAAATATAACATCCACATACCGTGGGCTTCCAGTCTATTAAATGTCCATAGTAGAGTCTCCACACTCTGGCCCCTGCCAGCGAACACTCACTGTGGTTGCTTCCTGCAGCCTCCAGCCCTCTCCAGCCAGGCTGCAGTCTCTTCCCCAGTCCTCACCTGGACTGATTTCCAGGAGTCTCTCTTCAGTCTTCACACAGACTGAGACCTCCAGCACACATCCTCCATGTGCAGCACTCTCAGGCTTCCCCCTGTCTCTAAAACCAAACCGTCTCTTAAATCCAACTGGATACACCCACAGGTGGAGGTATGTGATTCTCCAGACATGCACAGCACACAGGCATTATTAAAGGGAACCTGACCCTTATATGCAGAAACAAGCCTTTGTGGAACTACAAGTCCCATAGCAACCTCTTCAGTTTAATATTGCAGCGACCTTCTCAACTGCGACATATAGCGACCATTTACCACATTGGTGGTCGCTACCTCACATATCCCCCCCCTCTGTTCAAACTTGTAGGGTTGAACACTCGATACCCTACAGGGGCCTCGAGACGGGGCATCAGGGTCACCTTGCCCTACCAGTTGAGAGGGCCCACTTTGACAACCTTGAGCTCCAGTTCTCGACATACCGTCTGTCACCAAACCCTTCACAGGAAACCCACTTCTCAGACACGGTCCCTGGTCAGACCTATCTCTCGATGACCGTCTCAAACGGTCAGTGTGGTAGGGAGACACTCTCTTAGTCGTAACTACTGTGCGGCTCGACCCTGCGCTATTCAGTCCACTAGAGGGGCTACTGTTTGGGTACATCAGCCCTGAGGTTCTGCCGTAACTAGATCCTATGCATTCTCTGTGTCCAGAATGATATTGGGCTCTTCTTCTAGGACATCTTCGTCCATTGCTCTGATTGTTCACTTTCTCAATGCCATCTTTGGCTAGAGACATGTCCCAAGCGCCATTCTTTCCTTCGGACATTGTCTTAGAGGGCTTAGAGTCTTCAGAGTCTGTGCTACAGCCCGATGTATAATTAGGTCCTCTATAACCTTGGCTCTTTTTACTACAGGACCTGCTTCCTTTGCCATCTGAAGCAACACAGTCACCAGGTGGACCGCACTTTGGGCCCTGGCCCGAAAGCGGTTGCGACCTCACACTAACTTGACAAAGTTTCTCTGCAATCTTCTGTCTTTCAAGATTCAATTGCTTTAGTTCTTCCAGGTATCCCAGTCTGTATTCTAGGAGAACTCGTATATTTTCAACACACTCCTTTGTTCCCACAATGACACAGGGAACCATACTGACTCCACAGAGTATCCTGGCTTCATTCTGAATATTAATTCTTACTCTCGTCACACCGGACGTATCAACCATCTCCTGCATGACTCTTCCATTTCTTCCAATCAGCTTATTGACCAGTTTTCTGGGCACTTGTGTGACCTCCTCCACAAACTCCAACAACCTTCGAGCTGTCTTGACTGCTTCTGCAGTTTTCCCATAGATTCGGAATGTTCCACTATTTTCTTCCACTTCAATAGCTGTAATACCTGGAACCTTCCTGGCTTGCTGAATGTTACTTCTCAGCGCTCTTATTGCAAGCCCAATTAATGGTTTCTTCACAACCACCACTTCCTGAAATGCTGCGGTGAGCTGCTTCATATGCTCCAATTGTTTAGTGTCTTCTGCCATCTTTGTAGAGATGAGCCACTTCGTGCGAAGACACTGTAGGTGCATGCCACTCAGGATATCCACCCGCTTCTTTGTGACATCACTTACAGAGAACACCACCAACTGACCAAACTCTGGGGCAAAGTACACTTTACAGGCTCCTACTGCCTTCTGAAATCTCTCATGCACCTTCTCACTGGCACAGGCTTCTCTTAAGTCTTCCGGCACATCTATCAGATAATTGAAGACTGGTCTGCTTCCTTTACTTTCAAGGACACTAGACTGTTCCTGAGGTCTCTTGCCTCCTTCTAAAATTCTTCACCAAAGGCTTCACCTTTTGAGTTACACCCTCCTCGGGCTCAGCCCCAGCCTCAGAGCCTTTGGGTTTCAGGCTCTTAGCTGAGTCAATCTTCTTGTCTGCGGTCTTGGTCTTACCCATCGAGTCAGTTAGGCTCTCAGCTTCTGATGAGACCTCACGTCCAGACCTCACCTCTTCTTCAGAGGCTCTTTCCACTTTTACAGCACCAGCTGTGTCTTGGGACTTCACTGCATTCCCTTCAATTTCCTCTTGGGTCTCTGTAGTGTCATCCTCTGCCCTCGCTTGGGAGTTCACAACATCGCCTTCTACCAGGGTGTCACACCCTTCACCACAGTACTCTCTTCCTCTTAGAGCTTTGGGGCTGTATTCACTGTTATCCACCCTAGCACTAGATAGTTCACCGGTCTGCTCACCATGACCTTTGTGGATTTTTCTTCCACCAACACTCTCTAGGATGTCATCTCTTACAGTACTTTCCAGGATTTGATATCCTATAGTGCTTACACTCAACAGACCATCAGCTTTACACTGGGAAGTCATAGGGGACACCACCAGTACTTCCTTGGTCAGCTCCTTTTCTGCATTTTCACCCTGCTGATTTCTGTTGTTACAATGTGTCAGTTCCAGCTCAGACTCATCTTTCTTTGGCATGATTTTGCTGTCCGACTCTACATTAGCGGTTGCTATCGGCAACGTGGCTTTCTCAACTTTCTGTGCACACTCAGATTCTGGAAGGGAATCCACACTTTGGGCAGAAATACATGACACTGTCTCTATCTGGACCATATTGTCAGAGGTTGTAGCTTGCTCCGCCCCTTTGCGCCTCTTGCGCCTTCGGCGACGGGAGGTTTTCCCCTCTTTGCTCATCAGTACGTCACTGTACTCATTTGTCACTTTAGTAAAGTCAGTGTCTTTACTGGAGTCATCGTCAGTCCCCCTGGCGTCCTGGACTAACAAGCCCCCACTTAACCAAGTGTTGAACCCCCTGTCTGGAGCTCTCCCGTTTTTAACGGTCACACTATCCTTTGTTACTGTAAACGTCATATCCCTAAGGGGGGCACGTCCATCTCTTTCTTTGGTCACCCCTAACTTAGTACTGTCACCTCTAGTAGGCATGGTCTTCCCCTTATTACATAATATCATACTACTAGGAACACTTTCAGCCTCCCGCTGTGATAGGGCTTCCTTTGAGCCTTTCCGGCTTTTACACAAGCAGCTGGCCATTTCCGCCATCGACCACAAGTCGTCAAAAAAATTAAAGTCTCGGCCTATTATAATGGGATGCGGTAAGTCAGGCACTACCCCAACATTAACGGGTCCTAACACCCCATCCGTCTCAACAACCACTCGGGACCGTGGATACTCTCCAATGTTCCCATGTCTGCAGCTGGCTTCCATCCTTCCAAGAATCGGGTAGTTATCGAGTGTGGCCCTCACCAGGGACAACAAGCTCACCGAGTCTACCAGCCCAGTCACACATTTGCCATCAACTTCCACAGAACACAGACGTGACTTCTCGTCAGCCGGGCAGTCTGTACCGCAGACCGGACACCCATAGCATGAACACCATTGTCCTTGGCTACTGTCCATTGGTGCCACTACACCTTCGGATTTGGGATGCTCCGCCCCTTTTTGTGCCACCACCGTTCTCTGGGACCCCGCCACATTTTGGGTAACCACCCCTTTCCGGGCCTCCACCCCCTTTTGGGGTTTCTGTGGCTTCCTTGCAGTGTTTTTAGACCCCAGTTCACACAGTTCCCCTTTATATCGCTGGGCACCCTGTGTTCGTACTGGCCCCAGAAGGGAGTTCATCAACTGGTCCACTGCTGCCACATCGGTGCGCACTGACGGCTCCTGCTGTCCACGCACAAGGAACTGGTACAGCTCCTCCATTACGTCCATTTGTGCATCCTCCATGCTGAAACAAGAAAACAAACAGGAGGGGTAATACCCGGTGGTCTAAAGGGGGGGTTAGAGAACCACTAACCTTTCCAGGTTGTACCGCCCGTAAAACCAGGATCTCCAGCCTGTGGTGTATCACTGCTCACCAAACAGGGCCCCGCAATTCCGGGTTGGCCTGGAACCTCCAGTTACTGGTCTCTCGCCACTGCAGCACGGAACCCTGCAGAGCCGCTGATTCACCGCCAGCAGCTGGAGTACGCTGTCCCTGTTCGTGGACCCGCCGATCTACTGCCAGCTGCTTGAGTGCGCCAACACGATATTCGTGGACCCGCGATCCAGTGCAAACAGCTTTGAAAATTGTTTTCATGGACTCGCCGATCCACAGGCAACACTTCCTTGCAGTGTGTAGACAGCAGAGAAAAAAAAACCTTCGAGGACCCGGCTGATCCACAGGAACAACACCTCAGCAGTTGCTAGACGAGCTGCCTGGATTGCTGCCCACAGTCTAGCACCATATGTAAGGTTGCACCCCGCAACCTGGGGGGTTCCACTCACTTGCAGCGGTGCAAGGTAGCTTTAGCAACACAGCTACAGTCTCTTTATAAAAATTCTGGCAGTTTATTTAAAACACTCAACATAAACTGCTAAACAAAATGTAACAAAGCCTCTTCCGGCTTAAAGGAAAACATAACATCCACATACCGTGGGCTTCCAGTCCATTAAATGTCCATAGTAGAGTCTCCACACTCTGGCCCCTGCCAGCGAACACTCACTGTGGTTGCTTCCTGCAGCCTCCAGCCCTCTCCAGCCAGGCTGCAGTCTCTTCCCCAGTCCTCACCTGGACTGATTTCCAGGAGTCTCTCTTCAGTCTTCACACAGACTGAGACCTCCAGCACACATCCTCCATGTGCAGCACTCTCAGGCTTCCCCCTGTCTCTAAAACCAAACCGTCTCTTAAATCCAACTGGATACACCCACAGGTGGAGGTATGTGATTCTCCAGACATGCACAGCACACAGGCATTATTAAAGGGAACCTGACCCTTATATGCAGAAACAAGCCTTTGTGGAACTACAAGTCCCATAGCAACCTCTTCAGTTTAATATTGCAGCGACCTTCTCAACTGCGACATATAGCGACCATTTACCACATTGGTGGTCGCTACCTCACAACAGATAGAAAATATAGATTAGCAAAGGTGAGGCCCGACTTACTAGATACGACAGGACAGGACAGATAACTGATTGCGGGCAGCAAAAAACCCTGCAAAAAAAATACCAAACTCCTGATAGGAAAAAAAATACTAAGACCACTGGGTCTTTCACCACTATATCAGGTACTCTTGTGCCAGACACATTAAAGTGAACTGCAGATATAATAGGAAGAAACAAAATCACAGAAAAAATAATATTCTAAAGTGCAAATAATCTAAACATGAACAGGGAGCAAGCTTCCTTTCTTGCTGGAGAAACTTCCCTGCACACAAAAGCAGAGAGACAGATTCTCATATACAAGAAATCAAACACAGAACCAAATGGAATAAGCAGAAACAACCTTAAGTGCAATTTCAGCAATTAAGCACAGAAACTAGAAAACTTATCTGGAGTAGATTCAGGCACAGAAGATATGGGAGAAACTGAAGGGAAAACGCCCAGCCATCTTCAGGAGCAGCAAGACAACAGCTACCACCGGCGGCCGCCAGGCAGAAAATGCTCTTTCAAATTCATTAGGCTGATCTACAATAGAACTTCCTGAATTGACAATTAACTGCAACACCTGTTTGAGTCACAGATTCAGACTCAGCTTCATTACCATTCCTGGCCACCAGAGGGAGCTCCACACCAGCACCCACTTGGGTGACATTCACAACAGGATAGGTAAGGTTTACTTGGGCAATATGAGGGGATGACGTAAAATGTAGAATTTTGCAGAAAGAAACAAGGTGGATGATCACCTTGGAGACAGTTATGCTCCCTGTTTTAAAGAGAACAATATGCACCCAGAATCCATGCCTAACTGTCCCAGCATCTAGTAGTAAACATAAAGAGATCTTTAGAAAAAGTATTTCTAAAGATCCTTTATGATATGCTAATGAGTGCAGGGGCTAGTCACAGGGGCGTGCTAACATGCTATTCAATACTGTTGACAGCATCATCAGCGGTGACAAGCATATCTGTGTCTGTTGTCACCAAATTAGATGTCGGGCAGTGCACATGATCACAACTCACTGCACTTCTGGTCATGCGCACTTCGGAACCGGCTTCAGAGAGGTCTAGTGTGTGGTTCCTGATGGTGTTTGCGAATGTACAAAGACAGTTTCAGGGTGGGAAGCATATTCTCCTGCATCCTGGACAGAGGATAAACCAGCACATAGCACAGAGTAAGAGGCAGTGGTGTCATCAGCAGATAATGATGTTAGACCCATCTAATCGACCAGGAAACATTGGAATACATACAGCAGCAGATGTACAGGAGACACTATGATTCCAGTTTTGGATCAATTTAGAAAACATCCTTAATTCATCACTCTCACAGTTGTAAAGGATCTGCAGGTAAGGCGAGGCGTTTCCAAAATGGCCAGGAGGAATGGCAATACAGCCAGAAACAGATATACAGGAGACACTCTTATTTCAGTTTTGGTTAAATTTTTAACACACTCTGAATTTCTGACTACAAAAGTGGGAAAGGTGGTGCATTCACTATACACACATACTCGTATATACGGAGTGCTTCAAAAAAATGTATACACACTTTGAATTATCATAGAAAATGTATTCTCCGCTCTACAAGGTTAAATTTCTTGGAGAAAGTAATGTTATATTTCTCCAACAAGTGGCAGCAGAATCGTCACTCTAGCTACTCAACCCAGTTAGTGGCAAGGAAGTAACTTCAACATGGCGGACATACGTTTGAGCCTTGAAGCATGGAAGCAGGTAATCAAGTGGTACTCGAAGGTTGAGAATGAAAATGCGGTTCAAAAACAGTAGAAAAAAGAGTATGATACAGAATCACCTACAAGGTTAACAATTACACGTCTACGAGACAAATACGAAGTTCATGGAACAGTGTGTGATGTGCATAAAGGCCGATCAGGGCTAATCGAACAGCTACAAGTGATGAATCCTCAACTGTGGTCTTGGAACTGTTTCAGCGTTCACCTCCAAAATCTTCAAGGCAAGAGGCATTGAGAGTAATGTAAGAGCTAGGAAATTACCTAACAATGCTTGCTGATTCCATATTCCCTGCCATTTGTACATTATATGGTAATGACAATTTTTATTTTCAACAAGATGGTACCCCGCTGCACTATCATAGGGATGTACGAGCATACCTGGATCAAAATTTGCCAGGCCAGTGGATAAGACGCAGGGGATCAATTAAGTTTCCATTACGCTCTCCAGACCTTACACTGCTGGATCTCTTCTTATGGGGCACAGAGAAAGGTGAGGTGTACAAACGTAAACCATGTAACCTGGACATACTTTAGAATGAGATTCAAGCGGTGCGTAGAGAAATCTCATTGGACACTTTGATACGATGTATGGAATTAGTGGTGGCTCGTACTCAGAAATGTGTTGATACTGAAGGCCACCATTTTGAACATTATTAATATTTTCATCAGAAAGTACAATTATATTATTTACACTGTATTTATTTTTCAAATTGGACTTTAAGCTTTGCATTTCCAGAAATTAAACCTTGTGGACCGGGAAATAAATTTTCTATGATAGTTCAAAGTTTGTATACATTCTTTCGAATCACCCCATATATACTGTACATATATATATATATATATATATATATATATATATATATATACACACAGATATATATATTGTGAGGCATCAACCGGCTGCATTATGAATGGCCGGTATGTTTTGCAGAAGCGTTGGTGCTCTGCAATGTGAATATTATATTAGCTGGGACCTGTGGTTCCACAGGATTGCATTACATGCGGAGTCATGGAAGGGTGTGTGAGGCTGATTAAACACTCCTTACCACCTGTGGGTGTGGCTCCAAGGGTTAAAACAATCCTGTGGTTCTGAACCTGGAGCAGAGTGTCTAGTGCAGTCTAGGAGAGACTGGCTCTAGACTGTCAGTGTGTGTGCTGCAGAGGGTGAGAGCAGACGCAGGGTGTTTGCTCTGCTAAAGAGACCTTTTGGAGAAGATATGGGTTTAAAGTCCATGTGTAAAGCCTGGCTGGAGCCAGGGAGGGACCTGGTAAGGACACTATCCACCTTCAGAGAAAGGTAACCCGGGATTGAAACCAGAGTTTAAATACTGACAAGGGTCAGGGATACCTGTGTGGGAATTCCAACAGTGTTTTGACTTTATGTGAACTAGTATGGTTTATGGAGGTGTTAAACCATATGGGCAGTTAAAGTGACAAATTGATCCGACGTGCTTTAATCACGCTACCTGACGTGTGGTCCCCCATACCCTCGGGGCCCACATCTTCACAATATATATATATATATATATATATATATATATATATATATATATATATATATATATATATATATATACACAGTTAGGTCCAGAAATATTTGGACAGTGACACAATTTTCGCGAGTAGGGCTCTGCATGCCACCACATTGGATTTGAAATGAAACCTCTACAACAGAATTCAAGTGCAGATTGTAACATTTAATTTGAAGGTTTGAACAAAAATATCTGATAGAAATTGAAGGAATTGTACACATTTCTTTACAAACACTCCACATTTTAGGAGGTCAAAAGTAATTGGACAAATAAAGCAAACCCAAACAAAATATTTTTATTTTCAATATTTTGTTGCGAATCCTTTGGAGGCAATCACTGCCTTAAGTCTGGAACCCATGGACATCACCAAACGCTGGGTTTCCTCCTTCTTAATGCTTTGCCAGGCCTTTACAGCCGCAGCCTTCAGGTCTTGCTTGTTTGTGGGTCTTTCCGTCTTAAGTCTGGATTTGAGCAAGTGAAATGCATGCTCAATTGGGTTAAGATCTGGTGATTGACTTGGCCATTGCAGAATGTTCCACTTTTTTGCACTCATGAACTCCTGGGTAGCTTTGGCTGTATGCTTGGGGTCATTGTCCATCTGTACTATGAAGCGCCGTCCGATCAACTTTGCGGCATTTGGCTGAATCTGGGCTGAAAGTATATCCCGGTACACTTCAGAATTCATCCGGCTACTCTTGTCTGCTGTTATGTCATCAATAAACACAAGTGACCCAGTGCCATTGAAAGCCATGCATGCCCATGCCATCACGTTGCCTCCACCATGTTTTACAGAGGATGTGGTGTGCCTTGGATCATGTGCCGTTCCCTTTCTTCTCCAAACTTTTTTCTTCCCATCATTCTGGTACAGGTTGATCTTTGTCTCATCTCTCCATAGAATACTTTTCCAGAACTGAGCTGGCTTCATGAGGTGTTTTTCAGCAAATTTAACTCTGGCCTGTCTATTTTTGGAATTGATGAATGGTTTGCATCTAGATGTGAACCCTTTGTATTTACTTTCATGGAGTCTTCTCTTTACTGTTGACTTAGAGACAGATACACCTACTTCACTGAGAGTGTTCTGGACTTCAGTTGATGTTGTGAACGGGTTCTTCTTCACCAAAGAAAGTATGCGGCGATCATCCACCACTGTTGTCATCCGTGGATGCCCAGGCCTTTTTGAGTTCCCAAGCTCACCAGTCAATTCCTTTTTTCTCAGAATGTACCCGACTGTTGATTTTGCTACTCCAAGCATGTCTGCTATCTCTCTGATGGATTTTTTCTTTTTTTTCAGCCTCAGGATGTTCTGCTTCACCTCAATTGAGAGTTCCTTAGACCGCATGTTGTCTGGTCACAGCAACAGCTTCCAAATGCAAAACCACACACCTGTAATCAACCCCAGACCTTTTAACTACTTCATTGATTACAGGTTAACGAGGGCTACCACTCAACTCCTTTCACTTTCCTCCCCTACAGCCAACTGCTCTCTTCGCTCCCCTGGAGCTAACTCACTTGTCACCTCCCACCTCCCTGCCTGACTCCTAGGTGGGCGGCCCTATTCCAGCTTAGCAGCCCACTAGTGTGCCTGACAGGGTGTGGTGCAAGGTGTAACTAGGATTTGTGGATGCTGGTGGAGGCAGTACCGCAAGGTGGGGACCAAGAACCATGGGGGGTTGAGCCCTGCACGGGGAGAGAAAGATTGTGCAGAACCCTGTGACGACCTGACTAGTCCAGGGCGTCACATATGGGACGGGGGAATCACGGAGGATGGTGCTACGTCAGCTATGAAGTCCTTCACCATCTTTCAAAACTTTTCCCTCCTTGTCAGAGTACTCAGCACATCAGGGCCTGGATGTTGGGAGGGTCTAATGAAACTGTCCCACATTGTTCATAGTGTTCCAGGGTTGTCAGATGGGAATTTTTTACCAATTCTTCAAATATGACCTTCTGGTATTGCACCATTTAAGTACTGTTCTTGAACGCAGGAAGGAGAGATGTAAAGTGCTCCTTGTTGCATGGGTTGAGAAGGGTGTACAATCAGTAATCGACGCTGTCCAAAATGTGTATAATGCAAGGGTCCTTTTAATGGCAGTGGGACATAAAGTCTGCCATGTGTGCCAGACTCCCAACGGGCAAATCTTCCCTGTCACCACCAGAGGGATGACTATCCATCTCCTCTTAATCCTGCTCCTCATCTTCAGGCCATCCACGCTGACCAGATGGGATGAATCTGGTGTTGGTAGTACCCTCTGTAATGCAGGCAACCATCTCCTGTTACTCCTCTTCAGCCTCCTCCTCATTATTACCCAATTTGCACTGGGAAGATGAGATGAGGCTGGGCTGGGTAGCATCACCTTGTGTACTTTCTTCCTCCAGCTCCACTTGTTCTGCAAGCAAAGCTTCCATTTAATTGTAAACAGCGATCATTTCAGTAGACACTGAAGCGGGATGGTTACGCTGATTAAGGCATCACACTGCTCTTGGTTGACTCCTCAAAGTTTTGGAGAACCACACAAATCTCATACTTCCAAAGCCACTGGTCAGTTCTTATGTGTGTAGGCTGACCAGAATACCGACAGGCATGTTGGGGCTGGTATTCAACTCCGGCCCTCTGCTGCTCACAAAGCCTTGCCAACATGTGTAATATTGAGTTCCAATATGTGGGAAGATTGCAAATCACTCGGTGAGTTGACACTTACAAGCACCGCTACAGGACTGTCAGACTGACAGCAGCTGTAGCTGACTTGCTGCGCACACGTGGTGCACCTTCACATGTAAGGCAATTCTAGGTAGGCTTTCAGAAATCGTTGAACCGCTTCCCAAACTTCAGAGTCGCTACCAGGTTACGCCCATTATCACACATGACCACTTCTGGTTGGAGGTTCAGAGGAGAGAGCCACAGATCTATCTGGTCTGTCAGACCTTTCAACATCTCTGCAGTGGTGTGCTGTTTGTCACGTAAAGATATGAGTTTCAGCAGAATCTGTTGCTGCTTCACAAAGGCAGTGGTGCAGTGCTTCCAGCTTGTGACAATTCGAAGATGAACGTTGAGGAGGAAGAGCAAGTACAGGAACTGGTGTAAGAGGTGGAAGAAACCCTGATGGAACTATGGTCCGCAATTCTAGCAGCAGCACACTGTGTAAGCCTACAATCTCTGTATACAGGCCGGTAATACACGATCCTGACTCCAGAATCTCACTCGACACTAATTGCAGACCAAAAGTGTTTTTTGTAAAGAATAGAATAGTTTTTTTTTATCTAGCAGCATGGTCTGTAAGACTAGAATCACTTCCTACAGGCCTGTAATACACAATCCCTACTCCAGAATATCACTGTACACTAAATCCAGAATTAGAGTGGTATTATTATAGAATTTCAATTAGCCCTAAAAAGGACTGTTTGTTTACTGTTGCACCAGCAGGTAGTTGCGCTATAACATATTGTCCCTACTCCAGCAGAATCTCTCCTTAGTCCCTACACTATTTCAGGGTAGAGTGCAAAAAGCATGGCATCTCTGAGTCTTATATAAACCTGATGACACTATGTAGTTGACCAATAACAGTAATGCCAATAAGAAGCATGGCTAAAGCATTATCATGATTGGCAGGCAATTACCCCATATTTAGTGGCTGAAAAAAGCTGGGAAACGTGGGGCAGGCACTCAAGGAATAGCACCCAAGTATTAGACTACTTGATCGAGTGTTGATAGTCTTGAGCACCCTGATGCTAAATTGAGTTCCGAGCAATGCCGAGCATGCTCGACACATCACTAATAATAATAGCTACCCTCCGGCACTAAAAGTGTGAATTGAAGCAATCTTATGTCTAAATGGTATAACTCTTGTTGTACTGCAACCAATGTTAATCATTGCACTGAAATATGTGGATCCTTATGTTGCTTCTGAATTTATTATAGTTGCTTATATATACAGTGCCTTGCAAAGGTATTCACCCACCTTGACATTTTTGTGTTTTCCTAACTCACCACCTGGACTTTCACTGTTTTTTTTTTGAGTGTTTGCATCAGTTCATTTAAAGAATATGACTACAACTGTGAACATTTGGTTTTCTTTTTATTGTGAACCAATCAACAAATAGGACAAACTAACAGAAAACTTCAGTGTGCATAACTATTCACCCCCCTAAGGTCACTATTTTGTAGAGCCTCCTTTTCCTGCAATTACAACTGCAAGTCTCTTTGGATAAAGCCTGCTTTACACGGGATGACCGATTGTGCGATTTCACAATCGATTGTACCCGCCCCCGTCGTTTTTGCATCACGGGAAAATCGCTGCCCGTGGCGCACAAACTCGTTTAACCCCCGTCATACGTACTTACCTTCTAGACGAGCTCGCTGTGGGCGACGAACGTCCACTTCCTGAAGTGGGAGGGACGTTCGGCGTCACAGCGACGTCACACAGCCGCCGGCCAATAGAAGCGGAGGGGCGGAGATGGGCGGGACGTAAACATCCTTCCTTCCGCATAGCCGGCGGGTGCCGTGGGACGGAGGTAAGCTGCTGTTCATCGTTCCCGGGGTGTCACACGGAGCAGCGTGTGCTACCCCGGGAACGATGAGCAACCGGCGCCATTTTAATTAAACGAGATTATGAAACCGAGCGACGAGTACACGACTCACGATTTGTGAGCGATACTGCATCGCTCGGAGGTGTAACACAGCCCGACGTCGCAAGCGATGCCGGATGTGCGTCACAAAAACCGCGACCCCGACGATCTATCGTACGATAGATCGTCTCATGTAAAGCACCCTTAAGTCTCTGTGAGCTATCCACATCTTGCCACTGGTATTTTTGCTCATTCCTCAAGGTAAAATTGCTTCAGCGCCTTCAAGTTAGCTGGTTTCCTCTAGTGAATAGCAATTGTGATGTTGCAGACAGTTCACACACTGCATAATGGGGGTTACTCACTCGCTGGCTGGTCTTCAAGATAGCACACAGGTAAACAGTTAATCTAAAAGTCCAGCGGTTTATTGCAACACATAAACCACTCCTCAGAAGCATAACATGAACCTCTTCTGGCTTACAGAAACACACTACGGATTTCAGTCCATTATCCCACTAACAACGGTCAAATGAAGCGAACCCTCTCTCTCTCAGGGGGTCCCTTTAGAGAGGCATCATCACCTCTATCCTGAGACCAGCAGCCTCTTTTCCTCTCCCAGAGGCTACTCCTTAGGATTTTTGTTCCATAAAGTCCGCGGTTCCCTTGCACCGGAGGTATGGCACCCTCCAGACACTAACTTCTTCTAGTGTCTACACAGAACCTCTCCCAAAGGCTCCTTCCCACACCCAGCGCTAATACTGGCTTCAGACTTTCCACATGTCAAACATACTGACTCCATTTTACATGTATCATGTGACACATCAGACACCCATGGGCGGTGATATTTGGATGGCCACTCCCTCCCATCTTTCCAGCCATCCGTAAACCTGGCCCTGTGAATACTATACCAACACTTGTGGCAGTACAAGTGTCGCGGGTGGGGAGGAGGGTGTCAGCACACCGCGCTCACCCCTTCTGCTCGGGTCCGGCTGCTCAGTGGTGGCTCGAGCCGTAGGCCGGATCCCGGGGGTTTTTCTCGAGCGGCACTCCTCGCCCGTGAGTGAAAGGGGGGTTTGGGATGTTGGGATATTGTCCGTGACGCCACCCACGGTTGTGGTGATGTGTAGCACCACTGCTGCTCAATACGGGGATCCCGGGGATGGTGAAGCGGAGCAGCTAGGTGTTGTGTTGCCCCTCCGTGGGTAGGGGTTGGTGATCCCGGGGCCCGGTGATGGCTTGGGAGGTGCAGGGCTTGGTGGGCACAGGGACGCGGGGACAGCGCTGTGCCTTGCGGCACTGTGGTACTCACTCAGCCTGAGACGTGGACACAGTTTGTACGGTAAACCAAACGGCTGGTAGGACGGTCCCACAGACGGCTGCTTTGCTTTCCCGGTAGGTGACGGTGATGTCCCTCTTCCTTGCACCTGTATGTACGGTTGGTTGCGATGGGTCCCCACCGGTAACCCGCTCCCCGGCTTCAAGCTGGCCGGAGGAGCACTACACTTTGCCCGCAGGCGCTGGCCCTCAGAGACTGGTGCCCTGGCGGTGGCGGTGCCTCTGTTGTACGGGTTGGGCTGTTGCCTTCAATCGGGACTTGGTTGGTGGGGGAATCTACGTCCCCTTCACTGACGGATTCGGCAAATTTGGCGACTCCTAGCCTTGCCGGGGTCCGAGAGGCCCCTGCCCTGGTGCTGACTGTCCTTCGGAACACTGCTCCAGACCACCGGGCACACAGCCAACGGGGTCCTTCCAGGAACTTCCAAACGGTCCCCCTCCGGACAGTCACCGCCGTCGCTGACCTTGCTGTTCTGGCCCTACACAAAGCTGGGCTCTCAGGCTTTGCACACTCTCTGCTCTGTCACCACTTCTTGCTTTCCTCCTTTTCCACTTTTCTTTCCTTCACTTTCACTTCTTTTTTGTTTACTCTAGCCCTCAGCTAGACTTCACTCTTGCCCTGCCTGGGCTAAACTGCCTGGTACTTCCTGCCTCCAGATCTGTGATCTCCTTGGTGGGCGGAGCCAACCGCCTGGCCCACCCCCTGGTGTGAATCATCAGCCTCTGGAGGAAGGCAACAAGGATTTTTGGTTCAGCTTAGGTGTGCCTACCTGGGATGTGGGGTGTGGTGGTGTTGTGACCTGTGACCCCTGGCTTGCCCAGGGCGACACATTCCCCCTTAGCAAAATGCAGACCGTCCGCGGGCTGCCGTCCTACACCAGTTTTTTTTTTTCTGAAAAAGGGGTAACAAGGTTAAACAAACATTAATAACATTTTTAATAACTTCTTCCCAAGACGGGAGGCACATTTACTTTTAACGTTGCAACGGTTTACGGTTACGGTTTCCGCTCTCTCCCACCCAAGTAACCTGGCCCTGATGCTGCCCCTAAAACCCAGGCAGCACCCCTTGACCCACATTCCAGCACACGGTACCCGAGCGGGATCTGTCCTTCCCTCCAGAGGGTAGCCACCGGTTCCTTTGGCGGCTGGGCCCTGGCCTGCTCTGCTCAGGGCCCTCCCTCCAACCTGCCTCTCCGGAGGCGGCATTGCGGAAACGGTAACGGTAACCAACATATTTTCAAGCCACTAACGTCTGTGGTTGCCCTGCAAGTTCACGGGCTTGTCCATGGATAGTTCCCATGCATTTTTAAACGGTCCCCACGGGGACAACGGTGCCGGCTCCTGCCGGTTGCAAATCACAGCAGACAATCAGATAAACTTCGGTTAATTTTCATTTTCATCATCAGAACTTTCAAAACTTTTCAACAACCAACAACAAACAGGTGGTCCCCACGGGGACGGTGCTACGGGCACCCGCTGCCCTACTCCGGACTTCCAGGCTCCAGTGCTCCTTCCAAGGGAGGGGGCGTGGCGCTTGCTGGGGCCTCTGGGCTGCCCTTCAATCTAGCGTCCAGCGCAAACCACCCTCGCTCCCCAAAGAACCGAGTGTACTGGACGATATCACCCGGCATCAGATTACGGCCAGGATGCTCCTCGGGCAGGTGGGCATTCACATCCCGCCGGGCTACAAAAACCTCGGCCTCCAGGCCCGGCTCGTAGATGAACCCGTAGCCCCGGCGGACATCAAACCGCCTCATCTGCCCCACGTACAACGGTCCTCGGGCACGGGAGGTTGCCTGCCGGAGATGTTCCTTCTCCCGGATCGCTCTGGCCACCAGTTCGGCCTTCTTCCGCTCCCTCTCGGCGATCTCCAGGCCCAGCGGTACCGGCTCCCTATCCCAGTACGGCGCTGCCGCCAGCGCTGGCGCACGGGTCGGGCCCCGCGGGACATCCTGGACATTACCCACTGTCAGGACTACGGGTGGCATGTCCCGCGGTGTCTTGGCCTTGGGCGCTGCCTTGCAGCAACAACCCGGCGCTACCTCAGCCGAGGTGTGGGGGATGGGCATAGGGGCTTTCCGCTGCCGGGCCTTCGGCTCGGAACGGGTCATCGGCTCCGGCTCGGGGAGTTTTTCAAGGGATGCCTCCGGTTCTACTTTCGGCGTCTTCCACGGTAACACCTCCGGTGTGCCGCGGGCTCCGGTTACAGGTCGGCCCGCTTGGGCGGGGACGCTGGGTACTGCTACCGGTTGCGGTGGTAGCAGGCCTAGTGGCGGGGTCACAGCCTCCGGGACGGGTGGCGAGGGAGGCAACGGGGGGAGAGGGCTTGGACCGGGCTCCACAGCCGCGATGACCGGCCCTTCAAGGGCATCGGGACGTGGGTCACTCACCCTCCCTTTCTCCGCCTCCTCCTCGCGTCTCCGCACGGTGGCTACAACGTCCGCCATGTCGGCCTCCCACTCCTCCATGAGGAGCTGCATCCTGACCTGCAGCCTTTGGTAGAGCTGCGCGGTTCGGATCTCCACCCACGCCGCGGTTCCAGGCGCGGGGGCTACGGTGTCACGGGACGGCATCCACATGATGGCTTCTCTTTTTGCTTCCAGGAACGGTTTGTTTGCAGAGTCCTGGCGTCCCTGCTTTTATAGCCGCAGCTACATGCGGCCAGCCGCCATCGCGTCCCCCTTAGCTCTTTCCGGCCCCTCCTCTCTCGGGGCGGGGTTCTGGCCTTCGCGCCTCTACTGCTCGAGAAGACGCTCGAGCGGGAAATTTTCGCGCCAAAGATGGCGGCTTCTGCAACTTTTCTGCCGGATACCTCTGGCGGCAACAAGGCGCACCTCTACCAGACGGCAGAGCGGTAAGATCCTGTTCGTGATGCCAAGTTGTCGCGGGCAGGGAGGGTGTCAGCACACCGCGCTCACCCCTTCTGCTCGGGTCCGGCTGCTCAGTGGTGGCTCGAGCCGTAGGCCGGATCCCGGGGGTTTTTCTCGAGCGGCACTCCTCGCCCGTGAGTGAAAGGGGGGTTTGGGATGTTGGGATATTGTCCGTGACGCCACCCACGGTTGTGGTGATGTGTAGCACCACCGCTGCTCAATACGGGGATCCCGGGGATGGTGAAGCGGAGCAGCTAGGTGTTGTGTTGCCCCTCCGTGGGTAGGGGTTGGTGATCCCGGGGCCCGGTGATGGCTTGGGAGGTGCAGGGCTTGGTGGGCGCAGGGACGCGGGGACAGCGCTGTGCCTTGCGGCACTGTGGTACTCACTCAGCCTGAGACGTGGACACAGTTTGTACGGTAAACCAAACGGCTGGTAGGACGGTCCCACAGACGGCTGCTTTGCTTTCCCGGTAGGTGACGGTGATGTCCCTCTTCCTTGCACCTGTATGTACGGTTGGTTGCGATGGGTCCCCACCGGTAACCCGCTCCCCGGCTTCAAGCTGGGCCGGAGGAGCACTACACTTTGCCCGCAGGCGCTGGCCCTCAGAGACTGGTGCCCTGGCGGTGGCGGTGCCTCTGTTGTACGGGTTGGGCTGTTGCCTTCAATCGGGACTTGGTTGTTGGGGGAATCTACGTCCCCTTCACTGACGGATTCGGCAAATTTGGCGACTCCTAGCCTTGCCGGGGTCCGAGAGGCCCCTGCCCTGGTGCTGACTGTCCTTCGGAACACTGCTCCAGACCACCGGGCACACAGCCAACGGGGTCCTTCCAGGAACTTCCAAACGGTCCCCCTCCGGACAGTCACCGCCGTCGCTGACCTTGCTGTTCTGGCCCTACACAAAGCTGGGCTCTCAGGCTTTGCACACTCTCTGCTCTGTCACCACTTCTTGCTTTCCTCCTTTTCCACTTTTCTTTCCTTCACTTTCACTTCTTTGTTGTTTACTCTAGCCCTCAGCTAGACTTCACTCTTGCCCTGCCTGGGCTAAACTGCCTGGTACTTCCTGCCTCCAGAGCTGTGATCTCCTTGGTGGGCGGAGCCAACCACCTGGCCCACCCCCTGGTGTGAATCATCAGCCTCTGGAGGAAGGCAACAAGGATTTTTGGTTCAGCTTAGGTGTGCCTACCTGGGATGTGGGGTGTGGTGGTGTTGTGACCTGTGACCCCTGGCTTGCCCAGGGCGACACACAAGCACCAGCACACACTTACAGTTTCACACCACTTGTGTGGTACATCCATTAACCAAGAAGCCGCTTGCCATTTTACACAGTATTCAAGTGTGACCACAAATTCTCAATTGGAATAATGACTGGGCTTTTACTAGGCCATCCAGTACATTTATATGTTTCTCTTAAATTACTCAATTGTTGCTTTAGCAGTATGCTTTGGGTCCTTGTCTTGTTGGAAGGTGAACCTCCATCCCCATCTCAGATTACTGACAGACAAACAAGTTTTGCTTAAAAATATTCCTATATTTAGCACCATCCATCTGCTCATCGACTCAAACCATTTTCCCTATCCCTGCTCCTGAAAAACATTCCCATAGTATATTGCTGAAGAGGGGAGCTGTGAGATGGCCGGCCTTGATTCCTCTGACTTCTATAAAAATAAATGTTCGTGTGTGGTTCCCGGTGGGACCGTAGGTTTCACCTATTATATTCAATGTTGCCTCCATCTCTCCTTACGGACTCCTTGCCTTAGACAGGGGGTAGCGCAGGCAGCAATAACCACATGAAAGTCTCTGATGCAAACAACTGGAACCTCTTTATTGTTGTACATTCTTTTCCCTTACTTCAGGTCCCTAGGACTCCCGTGCTGTGTCCTTTGTCTTTGGGGAAAACCCTCTTGCGCTCAACAACTTGCCCTGGGTTCTTTCCTCCAGCAGCTAAGTCATAAATATTATCTTCCTCCGGTATCTGTTTCTCTGCGGCTGCCATGTCTCACTCAGAGGTCGAGGTCTTAACACATCAGGGGGGATACACCCAGCTCAGGCAGACCCTAACATGGAGCCCAGCCTAGCTCTCACAGTCCCTACGCTCGACAGACTAAATTCTATCTGCACACATGCTGTAACCCATAAGATGTCAGAATGGGCAGATACTTGGCAAATGAGATTTAATGTTGATAAATGTAAAGTAATGCACCTAGAACGTAGTAATCCTATAACTGCGTATACATTAAATGGAAGTAAACTTGGGACTACAGATCAGGAGAAGGACTTGGGTATTCTCATTACAAATAAGCTAAGCAGCAGCACTCAATGTGTCGCAGGCGGCAGGGCGCTGCGCTCACCACGCTCGAGTCCGGCGCTGCTGCTGCTGCTCGGTGGCTCGAGCGGTGGGCCGGATCTGGGGACTCGAGCGGCGCTCCTCGCCCGTGAGTGAAAGGGGTATTTTGTTGGTGTTTGGGGTGTTTGTGACGCCACCCACGGTGTGTGGTGAGGTTGGGGAACCACCGCTGCTCTGTACGGGGATCCCGGGAGCGATGACGGGGAGCAGCTGGGATATTTCTCTGCCCTCCGTGGGTAGGGGGGTTTTGGTAGTCCCGGGGCCCGGAGTTGTTGTCTGTTTGGTGGATTGCGGGGCTTGGCCAGGTGCAGGTTCGCGAGGCAGCGCAGTGCCAGACGGCACGGTGGTACTTACTCAGCCAGTAACGCACACGGAGTCTCTGGTAAAACAAACGGCTGGATGGACGAGTCCCACAGACGGCTGCGACGGTCACTCCCGGTAGGTTGGCGGTAACTGTCTCTCCCTGCACCGGTGTTATGTTCTCGGCCCCGATGGCTTCCCACCGGTAACCCGCTCCCCAGTGGTATATTTGCCGGAGGAGCCCCTTTTTGCCCGCAGGCGCTGGCCCTGGGAACTCTAGCTGTGGCGGTAGCTGTATTTCCCTTCATGGTTGAGCGGTTGCCTTCAGTCGGGTCTTTATTGCTGGGAAACCCCGGAGGTTCCCGTCGCTGACGGATTTGACCGGTTTAACGGCAACTCCTGGTCTGGGTCCGTAGGCCCTGCCGGATGGTGCTGGCTTCTCTTCGCTCGCCTATCCGGTACCGGCGGGCCACCGCCCGTCCCCGGTCCTTACGGTTGTGCATCAATCGGCCTATCCTGCATACGGTCACCACCGTCTGCCAACCTTGCTGTTTCTGTGCTCGGGCCACGCACCCGGACATGGCCAGTCAGCTCCTCCACTACCACTTCCCTAACAGCTCCAAACTCAACTCCACTCAACTCAACTGCCTTCCTTTTCCCGCCTCCAGGACTGTGAACTCCTCAGTGGGAGGAGCCAACCGCCTGGCTCCGCCCCACCTGGTGTGGACATCAGCCCCTGGAGGGAGGCAACAAGGATTTGTGTCTGACTTTGATGTTCCTAACCGGGGTGTGGGGTGTGCTGTTGCAGTACCTGTGACGTCCTGGCTTGTCCAGGGCGCCACAAATGTCAAGCAGCAGCTGCTAAAGCAAACAAGATTCTAGGGTGTATAAAAAGAGAGCTGCTGAACTGTGTCGGTTTGGCACCAGATGCATAGCGTATAGCTTCGTGGCTTGGTGGCATAAAAGTTCAATTTTAGTCTCATCTGTCCACAGCATCTTCCTCCATACATTTGGGGAGTCTACCATGTGTATTTTGCCAAACTCAATATTAGCTTTCCAATTTTTGGCTGTAATTAAAGGCTTTTTTTCTGGACACTCTTCCATAAAGGTCAGATTACTGTATGGCTTACTGTAGTCATATGGACAGATATTCCAGTCTCTGCTTGGGAACATTGCAGGGCCTTCAGGGTTACCTTTGGACTCTGTGCTGTTTATCTGATTAATGTCCCGTGATATATTTTTTTTAGAACCCAAACTTGGCTTGTCCTTTCAACAACTTTGTCTCTGACTTGTGTGGAGATCCCCTTTATTTCATGGTGTTGTTTGCTTAGTGGTACCTCTTGCTCAATGGTGCTGCAGCCTCTATGACCTTTCAGAAAAGGAGTGTATTTACTGACAGACCATGTGACACTTATATTGCTCACAGATGGACTTCTTTTCACTAAGCATATGACTTATGAAGGTAATTGCTTGCACCAGAAATTTTTAAGGGCTTCATAGAAAAAGAGGTGAATACATATGCACATGGCAATTTTTATTTATTTTAACCCATAAATTTAATTTTGTCTGCATTTTTCTCACTTCATTTCCCAAACAGGGACTATTTAGTTCTGATGCATCACACACAAATAGGATTACAAAAATATTTAAGCACAGGTTGTAATGTAACAAAATAGGTAAAAAGCCAAGGGGGTGAATACATTTGCATTGTACTATATTGTCAAGATGTTCTGCAGTGCTTTACAAGACATTACTATAACTCAGAGGCAAATCTAGGTGTTCCTGCATCCATAGCAAAAAATCAGTTTGGTGTCTCCTCCAATACATGGCATAATCAGTTTCAGTTGGTGTCAGGTGGACTGCTCATATGCAATTTGCACTTTAACAGTCACATGCCGAGTAGCTGCTTTTAATTCTTTAAAGATTCAGTGAAAAACTACAGCTCTTGCTTCATTGAGAGAAGCTACTTGGCACATAACTGTAAGTTTGAAAATTAAAATCTGGTCATGTGATGACCGCTGGAGTTGGCAAGCAGAGACAAATTCAAATAGTAAACATAGTACATGCTGTTGTGATTTGGGAATCTACGGTACTTTATTTTATAATTAATGCTCCTAAGATAAATACAGATGTAGTAACTCTTAACTTGTCAGATGGTACAATACTTTATTAATGTAGCCATGTATCACTGTATTTTAACAAGTTATGGATTGCCACATGTGAACAAGATTAGTACCAAGTACATATGAATAGATCAACAGAACCATTAAATAATTAGAGAAGTACAGCACCACATCCACCAAGAGTACAGAAATGCGTAATCACCAGAATCACAGACAGTACAGAAATACAGCACCACAACCATCATCAGTACAGGAATACATCACCAGAACCACAATCAGTACAGAACTATATCACCAGGATCATTGTCAGTGCATGAGTACATCATTAGAATTACCCATCAGTACAGGAATATATCACTAGAGCCATCAACATTACAAAAAATACCTGAATAAGCTTAGTAGTGTGATCAATTGTAATATCAGGTATGCCCCATATATAATTGTATTGCATGAATCTACAACTCCCAGTATGACCTTATCACTGGTAATGAGATACTGGTAATTGTTGGTAACAGCCACCATCAGACTGTTGACTATACAAGAACCACAGTACTAATGAGATGTGTACAGTATCACAAAAAAATATTTACATTCTTGGTACCTTAAAGATAACATCTTTAGTTGGAATCTTTCTCTTTCTTTTCTTCTCCATCCGGTCCAAATGCCATTATGACTTTTCAACCCGCAACTCGTCTCTGTAGACTTCTGTCTTTTCCAGTCTTCCGCAGCACATCCTGATACAGTGCCCATAAAAATAATCATGTTATTAGACTGATTCTGAATAAAAAAAAATATCTTCCTTACACTGTGCCCTTGAATAATGGCTCCTCATTATGCTTCCAGCAGAAAATATGACCTTTGCACTGGCGCTCTTATGGTATATGGCCTCCACACTATCTTCTCCTTTCCATACTGGACACCCTCTCCACACTATCCCCTCACAGTGTTCTCCCAATAGTGAACAGTCTCTATACTGTGCCTTTGCATACTTTCCCCTCCATTCTGGTTCCTGACAGTTCTGCCCTCTCTATATTGCCACTCCATGCTATCCAGTCTTTATACTGTGACCCCCACACGTTTTTTCTCCCATACTGTCACCTCACATGTCTTCCCCATATGGTCCTTTCAAGCTATTCTCCCCATAATGTCTCCTCGCACTATTTCCCAATACTGATTCTCACACTACTTCCCTCAATATTGTCCGATCATACTATTCCCCCCTAATATCCTGTTACGCTTTTCACCTATACGGTCCCCCCACAATTCCCCCATACTGTTCACACACAATCTTCCCGTACTCTCCTCACACTTTTATCCCCAATATTTTCCTTTCAGACTTTTCCCCCATATTTTCCCCTCACACTTTTTCCCTATACTGTTCACTCACACTCCCCCTATACTGTCTTCTCAAACTTTTATCCCGTATATTCTCCTCACACTTTTCTCTCTTAACCCCTTCACCCCCAGGCGATTTTCCGTTTTTATTTTTTTGCTCCCCTTCTTCCGAGAACTGTAATGTTTTTATTTTTCTGTCAATCTTGCCATATAAGGGCTTGTTTTTTGCAGGACTAGCTGTCTTTTTAAATGAAACCATGAGTTGTACCATATAGTGTACTGGAAAACAGCAAAAAAATTTAAAGTGCGGAAAAACTGCAAGAAAAATGTGATTGCACAATAGTTTTTGGAATATTTTATTCACCAAGTTCCCTATATGATAAAACTGATATGTTTGTGTGATGTCTCAGGTCGGTACGAGTTTGTAGACACCAAACATGAATAGGTTTCATTTTATTTAAGGGGTTAAAAAAAATTCACAATTTTGTCCAAAAAAAGTGGCACACTTTTAGTGCCATTTTCCGAAAGCCGTAGTGTTCTCATTTTTCGGGCTCTATGGCTCAGTGATGGCTTATTTTTTGCGTCTCAAGCTGACGTTTTTAATGGTACCATTTTTACATAGATTCTATGTTTTAATCACCTGTTATTGCATTTTGTGCAAAATTTGCAGCGAACAAAAAACGTAATTTTGGCATTTGCATTTCTTTTGCTGCTACACCGTTTACTGATCAGATTAATTGATTTTATATTTGATAGAGCGGGCATTTCTGAAGGCAGCAATACCAAATGTGTGTATATTTTTCATTTTTTTAACTCTTTAATTTTCAATGGGCCGAATGGGGGTGATTTGAACTTTTTTTTAAAAATTTTTTAAAACTATTTTTTTAACTTTTTATTTTATTTTACTAGTCCCATTAGGGGGCTATAAGGATCAGCAGTCTGATCGCTCTTCCATTTCTCCAGATCACAGGTACACAGCTGAGATCTGGGGAAAAGTGGCTTTACTCTCACACACTGCTGGCAGTGAGAGAAAGTGACTTATGATAGTTACAGGAGTCATCACATGACCCTTTGCTACCATTGCAAGCACCAGTGACTTCCTATGGGGTTGGGTAATTTATGCTAATGCCGGCGCGCTAATACATCTCGCTGTCAGATTTTGGCAGCGAGATGTAAGGGGTTAATAGACATGGGTGGATTGTGATTCCACTCGTGCCTAGCAGGCACACATCTTAGCTATTTAAATCAGCTGAGATGTGTGCAGATCGCCGTGGACTGCCCACGGCAGCCCGCGGGGATTAACTTCACACAATCCATGATGTACCTAGTACGTCATGTGTCGTGAAGAAGTTGTATTGTACCATCACACTTCCCCCATACTGTCCCCTAACACTTTTCCTCTTATTATCCCCTCACATTCTCCGCTCATATTGGCCACTCACACTTTCCCCCATACTGTGCCTTTACACTTTTGCTCCTATACTATTCTCTCTCTCCCCCCTCATATAGCCCTTCACACTTTTCTCTGCCATACTGTACATTCACATTTTTTTCCATATTGTCCCATCAATACTTTTCACCATACTGTTGGGGGTATGGTGTGTGTGCTGCCTGTGGGGTAGTATGTGTGTGTTTGCATGCTGCCTGTTGCGGTTACTGTGTGTGTGTGTGTTGCCTGTGGTGGGTACTGGGTCTGAGTGCTGCCTTTAGGGTGTAGAGTGTTTGTGTGATGTGTATAGGGGGCACTGTGTGTGCGTGCTGCCTCTGGGGGTACTGTTTGTGCTGCCTGTGTGGCGCATTATGTGTGTCTGTATTTTGGAGAGGTGGAGTGTGGGACGTATGAGGTATGTGGTAGAGGGGCAGTGTGTTTGGGATATTTTACAGAGGGGCACTGTGGAGGGAATATTATGGAGAGAATCATTGTGTGTGGGGTATATTTTGTGCAGGAAGCACAGCAATTATTTATTGCCACAGTAGGAGCAATATTTTTATTTTTGAAGCAGTATAATTATACTTTTATTTTAAGCCAGTCTGGCTGCCAGGTAAGGGGACTTATAGCTGCAATGCCCCTAAAATTCCACGGGGGAACACTATTCTCCTTAAGGAGACTTTGCAAGCCAGTCTGGCTGCCAGGTAAGGGGACTTATAGCTGCAATGCCCCTCTGGGAAATATTCAAATTGTCTCTCCAGTAAAGGAGACAAACTCTAGCACAGCGCCACCTATTGGAAGTAGCGATCCTAAAAGTCACAAGTGGATTTTTGACAATCCTTTGCAATATGACTCAGGATATATAAGCCAGATCAGAATCCCAATTTGCAGACACGGTGTTGAATATTTCCCAGAGGGGCATTGCAGCTATAAGTCCCCTTACCTGGCAGCCAGACTGGCTTGCAAAGTCTCCTTAAGGAGAATAGTGTTCCCCCGTGGAATTTTAGGGGCATTGCAGCTATAAGTCCCCTTACCTGGCAGCCAGACTGGCTTGCAAAGTCTCCTTAAGGAGAATAGTGTTCCCCCGTGGTCCCCACATAGCTTTCTCATGAGCCAGATCAGACACCCCCATACTTTGCACTGACGAGGGGCAAGCACCCCGAAACACCGTGTCTGCAAATTGGGATTCTGATCTGGCTTATATATCCTGAGTCATATTGCAAAGGATTGTCAAAAATCCACTTGTGACTTTTAGGATCGCTACTTCCAATAGGTGGCGCTGTGCTAGAGTTTGTCTCCTTTACTGGAGAGACAATTTGAATATTTCCCAGAGGGGCATTGCAGCTATAAGTCCCCTTACCTGGCAGCCAGACTGGCTTGCAAAGTCTCCTTAAGGAGAATAGTGTTCCCCCGTGGAATTTTAGGGGCATTGCAGCTATAAGTCCCCTTACCTGGCAGCCAGACTGGCTTGCAAAGTCTCCTTAAGGAGAATAGTGTTCCCCCGTGGTCCCCACATAGCTTTCTCATGAGCCAGATCAGACACCCCCATACTTTGCACTGACGAGGGGCAAGCACCCCGAAACACCGTGTCTGCAAATTGGGATTCTGATCTGGCTTATATATCCTGAGTCATATTGCAAAGGATTGTCAAAAATCCACTTGTGACTTTTAGGATCGCTACTTCCAATAGGTGGCGCTGTGCTAGAGTTTGTCTCCTTTACTGGAGAGACAATTTGAATATTTCCCAGAGGGGCATTGCAGCTATAAGTCCCCTTACCTGGCAGCCAGACTGGCTTGCAAAGTCTCCTTAAGGAGAATAGTGTTCCCCCGTGGAATTTTAGGGGCATTGCAGCTATAAGTCCCCTTACCTGGCAGCCAGACTGGCTTGCAAAGTCTCCTTAAGGAGAATAGTGTTCCCCCGTGGTCCCCACATAGCTTTCTCATGAGCCAGATCAGACACCCCCATACTTTGCACTGACGAGGGGCAAGCACCCCGAAACACCGTGTCTGCAAATTGGGATTCTGATCTGGCTTATATATCCTGAGTCATATTGCAAAGGATTGTCAAAAATCCACTTGTGACTTTTAGGATCGCTACTTCCAATAGGTGGCGCTGTGCTAGAGTTTGTCTCCTTTACTGGAGAGACAATTTTAATATTTCCCAGAGGGGCATTGCAGCTATAAGTCCCCTTACCTGGCAGCCAGACTGGCTTGCAAAGTCTCCTTAAGGAGAATAGTGTTCCCCCGTGGAATTTTAGGGGCATTGCAGCTATAAGTCCCCTTACCTGGCAGCCAGACTGGCTTGCAAAGTCTCCTTAAGGAGAATAGTGTTCCCCCGTGGTCCCCACATAGCTTTCTCATGAGCCAGATCAGACACCCCCATACTTTGCACTGACGAGGGGCAAGCACCCCGAAACACCGTGTCTGCAAATTGGGATTCTGATCTGGCTTATATATCCTGAGTCATATTGCAAAGGATTGTCAAAAATCCACTTGTGACTTTTAGGATCGCTACTTCCAATAGGTGGCGCTGTGCTAGAGTTTGTCTCCTTTACTGGAGAGACAATTTGAATATTTCCCAGAGGGGCATTGCAGCTATAAGTCCCCTTACCTGGCAGCCAGACTGGCTTGCAAAGTCTCCTTAAGGAGAATAGTGTTCCCCCGTGGAATTTTAGGGGCATTGCAGCTATAAGTCCCCTTACCTGGCAGCCAGACTGGCTTGCAAAGTCTCCTTAAGGAGAATAGTGTTCCCCCGTGGTCCCCACATAGCTTTCTCATGAGCCAGATCAGACACCCCCATACTTTGCACTGACGAGGGGCAAGCACCCCGAAACACCGTGTCTGCAAATTGGGATTCTGATCTGGCTTATATATCCTGAGTCATATTGCAAAGGATTGTCAAAAATCCACTTGTGACTTTTAGGATCGCTACTTCCAATAGGTGGCGCTGTGCTAGAGTTTGTCTCCTTTACTGGAGAGACAATTTGAATATTTCCCAGAGGGGCATTGCAGCTATAAGTCCCCTTACCTGGCAGCCAGACTGGCTTGCAAAGTCTCCTTAAGGAGAATAGTGTTCCCCCGTGGAATTTTAGGGGCATTGCAGCTATAAGTCCCCTTACCTGGCAGCCAGACTGGCTTGCAAAGTCTCCTTAAGGAGAATAGTGTTCCCCCGTGGTCCCCACATAGCTTTCTCATGAGCCAGATCAGACACCCCCATACTTTGCACTGACGAGGGGCAAGCACCCCGAAACACCGTGTCTGCAAATTGGGATTCTGATCTGGCTTATATATCCTGAGTCATATTGCAAAGGATTGTCAAAAATCCACTTGTGACTTTTAGGATCGCTACTTCCAATAGGTGGCGCTGTGCTAGAGTTTGTCTCCTTTACTGGAGAGACAATTTGAACTTTTATTTTAAGGCACTGTGTCAGAAAGTGCTGCTGGAGGTGGAGAGGAAGGACATCTGCAGAGACCAGTTTGGGGAATGACTTCTCATAATGGTATCTGTACTACATGGAGTAAAAAATCATTTGATCAACTCCAATCAGTTCCCTGGATGTAAATGTTTTATTGTGATTTTTCCTACGTTTCATCAGTACCGTGGTTCATGTAGGGTCTACAGTCTGATGATGATTATCAACAGCAACTCACAGTATCTCCTTATCATTGTTAAAGGAATACTAGGAGTCGTAAGTTCATGCAATACAATTAAACATTGGGCTGACTTGACATTGCAGTTGATCGCTGTACTAAGCTTGATAATTTGTTCATGTTCTGAAAGTGGTTCTGATGCTGTGTTCATGTACTGATGATTCCTCTGACTCTGCATTCATGTACAGATGGTGGTTCTGATGCTGTATTCATGTACAGATGGTGGTTTAGCACTGTGTTCATTTATGGACAGTAATTCTGGCACTGCATTCATGTACAGAATGTAGTTCTGATTTTGTACACATGTAGCAATCCAAAATGTACTTCATACTTCATTTGAGAACTTTGAAATCCTCAAATTTTGAGTTTCTAGATTATGAAGAGGATTTGGTGAGATTCCACTTCAAATACTAGTGTAGGTTAGCGTATGTTCGCACATTATTTTGGGAGCAGAAACTGAGCATAATCTCTTCAAATCCTCAAATACTCAAAACTTGGTTATGTATTTATGTACTGATGATGGTTCTGTTGATGTATTCATATAAGTATCCCTTTACATTTTTTGTGGCCCTTGGGATTGATTCAGTATGGCAATGCGGTCCTTGGACCCAAAGATGTTGTGCCCCTTTGGTCTATGGTGGTATTTCCATGGCCATGTTTGTTTGTAGACCAAGTGTCCATACAAAAATTATGAATGATGTCCATTTTTAACCGGCTTCACGGATGAAAAGTACCCATACAAGTTTATGGGTCCGTGAAAATCATGAACAGCACACAGGTGCCATCAGTGTGTGGTCTATGATTACATCATAAGGGATAGGAGAAGCTTTGTCATTTTTTTATTTTTCTATATGTGAAAACACTGATCAAACACAGAAGGTAAAAATTGACACTGACCAAAAACTGATGCTAAAAACTGACACACTGATGAAAATATCTTCAGAAGCAGCAATGACACTCAGACCATTTTTTGTGCACGTGAATAAGGCCGGCCTAATAGTACATTTTTCTCAAAGTTCAGATTTAATGATGTAATAATAAGAGATACCTTTTTTTTTACAGCGTTTGATGATTTTCGATTCTTTGAGCTGTGCTTCTGAAAAGCCTGTACAGAACACATACTGATTTACAAAAGCTCCTTTTCTATTAGTATCGGTCACATAACAGCATATAACATGTCTGTTGTTGCTAACTCTTCTAACCAATTGCTGAATGCATCTCTAAAAACTGCATAACATTCAGCTACATACCATTCAAAGTAAAGTTCACTGGTCAGTAAGGTTCTACTACTGCAGAAACTCCAGCTGTGCTGCAATTAATGCAGGGCTATTGGTAGTTTAGGTCAGGGTCTCAGTTTTTCTAAACTCCATTGATTTTTATTGCTACTAAACTCTACATTGAAACATGAAGGAGGAACGTTACAATGAAATGAAGAAGGATTTAGTAACGTAATTGTATAAAGTCCTTAATAGCCTGCTTGCTCCAGATGTGCTGTTCTTCAAAAGTTTAAAGGTTACAACTGATTTTACATTTTCTGCTTTGGCTGCTTCAGTTTCAAAAGAAAGAGTAACATTAAAAAAGTTTCAAAGCCAACATATAGGTTTCCTGCCTGTATTTAATTACCAGATAAAGGCTTGAATCAGAAGTCTGCTTAACAATTTCCCATCAAAAAAGACCACCAGTATAGTCACTTCCTTCCGAGGCAAATTTGCTATATGTTTAGCTATATACATTATAAAAATGAAAATAAAATAACCAAAAGATTAATATGTAATAAGATAAAATATCATGATAATAAGTGTAATATTCTTAAAATACTGATTAATAACAGTATCATTATTATTCCTTGTTAGAAGTAATGATAAAGAATTTAAAAGCAATTGCTAGCAATGTCGAGCACGATAGCACCCGCCCCGTCGTTGTAACGATATGTGGTGATCGCTGCCGTAGCGAACATTATCGCTACGGCAGCGTCACACGCACATACCTGCTCTGCGACATCGCTGTGACTGCCAAACAATACCTCCCTCAAGGGGGAGGTACGTTCGGCGTCACAGTGACGTCACTGTGACGTCACTAAGCGGCCGCCCAATCAAAGCGGAGGGGTGGAGATGAGCGGGACGAACATCCCGCCCACCTCCTTCCTCATTGCTGGCGGGACGCAGGTAAGGAGAGGTTCCTCATTCCTGCGGTGTCACACGTAGCGATGTGTGCTGCCGCAGGAATGACGAACAAAATCGTTATACTGCAGCAGCAACGATAATTGAGATTAGGGGGGCATGTCACCGATGAGCGATTTTGAACATTTTTGCGACGATTCAAAATCGCTCATAGGTGTCACACACAACGACATCGCTAAAGCGGCCGGATGTGCGTCACAAATTCCGTGACCCCAACGAGATTGATTTAGCGATATCGTAGAAAAAATAAACCAAACTGTAATACATTTACCAAATATTTAAGAGCAGTTCCAACACCACCAGTACCAACCTTTCCTTTATGTTTACTATCTACAAGTGCTGATACAATATTTTAATTTTTGCAGAAAAAGCTGTAGTGTTTATTGGTACTATTAGTACAAATAGCTTAATGATAACTTTTTGATAGGGAATGTTGACATTTTCTTTATTTTTTGGAGAAAATAGTTGGATTTCTTCAATTTATTAACGCCTTGCATGCTTTAATAAATGGCCGACATTTTATGGCCTCCTGCTTCCAAAGCATCTAATTGGCGCCCCAGGATTGGCTCATGGAGGGGCAAAAGAGTGGCAGCTGGCGTACTCTACCACCATCTCACCATGTAGATATGCTGTCACTAACGACCATTCATTAAATGGGAGAGTTTGTGGCCAGTTCTAATCCCAGCCATTGGTAAGCTGCTGTATATTACTGACTTCTTCCAGTGCATACTATGCAAGCTTAGCTCTCAGAATCGTGTCAGTGAAGAAGCTTAAATGTCTCCAATGTACAGTAGATCACTTAAAAACACATAATGAAGACTATGCTTAAATTACTGTTAAAAGCCTATGCTGGGGGGGGGGGGTTCACAATTTTGACAAGAAAAGTACAGTATTCAGTGCATTTGTAGGATTTAAAATCATAGGAACCTAAATGTAACTTTGATGGAACCCATTATTATTCATTTTTTCACGGTTTGGATCCATTTGGATAAATCCTGCACAGCATTATGGCTTCCATTACAAATTAAAGCCACAATGGCGCCTCGAACATGGCTTAAGCTGTAAAATAAATTATGCAGATTTTCTTTCTTTATTTTGATCTATCCATAAAAGATGTAATTAGTTGGTACCAGAAAAAAACATGCCACAATAATTAAAATGATGGACTATTTTAGCTTTTCATGGGCAGTTTTGCTGATATATCTATGAATGGTACAGTCATATGGAGTCTAACACATTAGTACCAGTAGAAGCATGCCTATTTATATATGTATTTTATTTTAAACAGCCAGGAAAGCACAACCTAGTTTCTTCATTCCATTGCCTATCATCATGCAAATAATGCAAGGAAGTGGTTTAGTTAGCTTTGTTAGCTTGTTTTAACACCTGCAAGTCCTTGAGGCAGTAGAGAGGATTAGAAAAACAGTGTTGTATAGCAAAGCATGAAACTGAGATCCAGTACATCCTTGTAATTTGATGCCATGTATTTTGGCAATGGCTTTTAATGTTAACTTGCTTTAAAGTTTCACTTTTCTGTACGGAAATATGAATTACCATTATTGCCTCACTTAGTCCAGAGAGTCACGTGTTTTATCAACACGGTTTCTTCAGTAGTGATTTTTAACCCCTTAAGGACGAAGCCAGTTTTGTACTTAATGACCAGGCCATTTTTTGCAATTCTGACCAGTGTCACTTTATGAGGTCATAACTCTGGAACGCTTCAACGGATCCCGGTGATTCTGACATTGTTTTTTCGTGACATATTGTACTTCATGATAGTTATAAATTTAGAACGATATTTTTTGCTTTTATTTGTGAAAAAATCGGAAATTTGATGAAAATTTTGAAAATTTTGCAATTTTCAAACTTTTAATTTTTATGCCCTTAACCCAGAGAGTTATGTCACACAAAACAGTTAATAAATAACATTTCCCACATGTCTACTTTACATTAGCGCAATTTCTGAAACAAAATGTTTTGGGGTTAGGAAGTTAGAAGGGGTCAAAGTTCATCAGCAATTTCCCATTTTTTCAACAAAATTCACAAAACCATTTTTTTAGGGACCACATCACATTTGAAGTGACTTTGAGAGGCCTAAGTGACAGAAAATACCTAAAAGTGACACCATTCTAAAAACTGCACCCCTCAAGGTACTCAAAACCACATCCAAGAAGTTTATTAACCCTTCAGGTGCTTCACAGGAACTAAAGCAAAGTGGAATGAAAAAAAGCAAAAAATAAAATTTTACCTAAAATGTTGCTCTACCCCAAATTTATTCACTTTTAGAAGAAATAACACAACAAAATGAACCCCAAAACTTGTTACCCACTTTCTTATGAACGCGCCAATACCCCACATGTGGTCAGAAACCTTTGTTTGGACAAATGGGAGGGCTCGGAACAGAAGGAGCAATATTTGAATTTTGGAAAGCAAATTTGGCTGAAATAGATTGCGGGCACCATGTTGCATTTACATGTCCGCCAAGGTACCTAAACAGCAGAAACCCATTACAAGTGACACCATTTTGGAAACTAGACCCCTTAAGGCTTCTATCTAGGGGTATAGTGAGCATTTTGGATCCACAGGTACTTCACAGATTTTGATAACGTTACGTTGTCACATTGAAAATTTTCATTTTTTTCTCAAAAATGTTGCTTTAGCATCAATTTTTTCACTTTTTCAAGAGGTAATTCCAAAAATGTGACCCCAATGTTTGTTACCCACTTTTTTATGAGCGCGGTGATACCTCACTTGTGGTCTGAAACCTTTGTTTGGAGAAATGGGAGGGCTTGGAACGGAAGGAGCAATATTTGAATTTTGGAAAGGAAATTTGGCTGAAAAAGATTGCGGGCACCATGTCGCATTTGGAGGACCCCTAAGGTACGTAAACAGCAAAAAAACACCACAAGTGACCCCATATTGGAAACTAGGCCCCTCAAGGAATTTATCTTGATGTTTGGTGAGTACCCTGAACCCCCAGGTGCTTTACAGAAGTTTATAACGTTGAGCCATGAAAATAAAAAAATACAATTTTACCACAAAATTGTTACTTCAACCAGGTAGCTTTTTTTTTCACAAGGGTAACAGGAAAAAAATCACCATGAAATTTATTGCGCAATTTCTCCTGAGTTTGTTGATATCTTGTATGTGGTGGAAATCAACTGTTTGGGCACACTACAGGGCTCAGAAGAGAAGGAGTGCAATTTGACTGCAAAATTGGCTGGAATCAATAGCGGACGCCATGTTGCATTAGGAGAGCCCCTGAGGTGCCTAAACAGTGGAGGTCCCCCACAAGTGACCCCATTCTGGAAATAAGACCCCTCAAGGCTTTAATCTAGGTGTATATTGAGCATTTTGAATCCACGAATACTTCACAGAATTTGATAAGCTTAGGTTGCCATATTGAAATTTTCATTTTTTTCACAAAAATGTTGATTTAGCGACACATTTTTCACTTTTTCAAGAGGCAACAACAAAACGTGTACCCCACAGGTTGTTATCTAATTTCTTGTGAGCGCAGGGATACCACACATGTGGCCAAAAACCTTTGTTTGGATAAATGGGAGGGCTTGGAATGGAAGGAGCACCATTTGAATTTTGGAAAAGTTGAAGTAAATTGCGCGCACCATGTCACATTAGCAGGGCCCCTTGGGCACCTATACATCAGAAACCCCCCACAAGTGACCTCATTTTGGAAACTGGACCCCTCAAGGATTTTATTCAGGAGTATAGTAAACATTTTGAATCCACAGGTACTTCACAAAACTGTTGCTGTAGCAAAAAATTTCTCACTGTTAAGGGGGCTTTACACGCTGCGACATCGCTAATGCGGAGTCGTTAGGGTCACGGAATTGGTGACGCACATCCGGCCGCATTAGCGATGTTGCTGCGTGTGACACCGATGAGCGATTTTGCATCGTTGCAAAAACGTGCAAAATCGCTCATCGGTGACATGGGGGTCCATTCTCGATTATCGTTACTGCAGCAGTAACGATGTAGTTCGTCGCTCCTGCGGCAGCACACATCGCTATGTGTGACGCTGCAGGAACGAGGAACCTCTCCTTACCTGCCTCCCGGCCGCTATGAGGAAGGAAGGAGGTGGGCGGGATGTTCCGGCCACTCATCTCCGCCCCTCCGCTTCTATTGGGCGGCCGCTCAGTGACGTCACTGTGACGCCACACGGACCGCCCCCTTAGAAAGGAGGCGGTTTGCCGGTCACAGCGACGTCGCCGGGCAGGTAAGTATGTGTGACGCATCTGCGCGATGTTGTGCGGCACGGGCAGCGATTGCCCGTGTCGCACAACAGATGGGGGCGGGTGCCCACGCTAGCGATATCGGGACCGATATCGCAGCGTGTAAAGTAGCCTTTAGGCTATGTGGCCATGATCCAGCGACACGGCGTCTAGTACCCAGTGTCAGCCTCCTGCAGAAATGTGAGTGTTGTCCACGGGAGAACGCAGCTGCCCATGCCCACGATTTGGGTTCAGGCTGCTGTGGACTTTAGTTCTATTCTACCTGCAAAGAACACTCATCTCCGCAGCATAAATTGACATCCTGAGGCTCGGGAAGCTGCGCCACAGGTCGATTTATGCTGCGGAGAAAAGAAACACAGTGGGCACGGGATTTCTAAAAATCCTGCCACTGTGCTTCTACTGCACAACGCAGCGTTATGGACGCAGGGAAAACACTCTGAGCCCAAAACGTTGCAAACCCTGATTGTGGGCACACAGCGTAAAATGCTACAATGGATGAATGGATAGATGTCAAACATATATAACGTCCCACCCCCCTGCATATTCTAAGCTGGTGCCCTTTAGTGCCTTTCATGTGACACTAAAGGATGCCTAGCCTTGTATTTAGCCCAAAAAAAAAAAAAGAATTAAAATAAATGACGTGGGGTCCCCCCTATTTTTGATAGCCAGCTAGGGTAAAGCAGACAGCTGTAGCCTGCAAACCACAGCTGACAGCTTCATCTTGTCTGGTGATCAATTTGGAGGGCTCCCCAAGCTGTTTTTTTTTTTTTAATTATTTATAAATAAATAATTAAAAAAAAAAACAAACGTGGGGTCCCCCCAAATTAGATCACCAGCCAAGGTGAAGCTGACAGCTGGGGTCTGGTATTCTCAGGATGGGAAGAGCCACGGTTATTGGACTCTTCCCAGCCTAAAAATAGCAGGCCGCAGCCGCCCCAGAAGTGGCGCATCCATTAGATGCGCCAATTCTGGCGCTTCGCCCCAGCTCATCCCGCGCCCTGGTGCGTTGGCTAACGGGGTAATGAATGGGGTTGATACCAGGTGTGTAATGTCACCTGGCATCAAGCCCAGCAATTAGTTATGTCACGGCGTCTATCAGATACCCGACATAACTAATTGACAGTAATAAAAAAAAAATTGACAACAAAAAAAAATTTATTTGAAAAAACACTCCCCCAAACATTCCCTGATTGACCAATTTATTGAAAAGAAAAAAAAAATCCACAATAATCCATTTGGATGTCCTACGTCGCCTCTGGACCTTCTAGAATATGGGGGACACGTTCAGGGAACGTATCCCCCATTTTCTAGGAGGGCAGACCCTCCATTTGAGGAGAGTGGGTGCAAAGAATCTGCACCCACCCTCCCCGGGTCACAGCTGCACAGTGCTGAGCAGCAGCCAGCGTCTCTGAACACAGGAAGCTGTCATCTGCTCGGCACATGTGACCGGAGTCTGCAGAGAAGGAGCCGGAGGAGGGGGCCGCGGGGGAGCAGAGCTGCGACAGGTATGTATGACACCGGGGGACACCGGGGAACACCAGGGGGGGGTAGGGGGGGATCCCGGCAGGGCCTGGGGAGCAGGTTTCTGTCGTATGTGTTATGGCACATACGACAGAAACCATAGGAACAGTGGAAATGCGGCCGGCGCGCTGCTGTGCTCTCCGATGCGCGCGGCCATCTTGGATTTTCGGGAGGGGGTTGGGGGTCGGGGGGGGCACTTTGGGGACACCGGGGGACCGGAGGGAACCGGGAAAAAGATTTATCTCCCATCTGGCATGTTTGATCATGCCAGATGGGAGATAAATCATTTTTTACCGGCGCGGTCATTTACTATAACTTGATGATCGGTATACGGTGTATACCGGTCATCAGGTGAGCGGGGACCGGAAAAACCGGCCCGAATCATGATCTCCAGGGTCTCAGCTACCCCCGGCAGCTGAGACCCCGGAAATTTTCTGACTCTGGGGGGCGCTAGACCCTTTTTTCCGACCGCCGTTAAAAAGCGGCGGATCGGAAAAAGTACCCTTATTTACCGCCGTTAAAAGGCGTATCGGCGGTCGTAAAGGGGTTAATGTGTACATTGTTAACGTTTTTTTTTTTCTCCGAAATTTTAAGCTATGTCCCTCTATAGCAGTGTTTCTCAACTCCAGTCCTCAAGACCCATCAACAGATCATGTTTTCAGGTTTTCCTCGATATTAGAAAGGGAATAATTCCATCACCTGTGCAACCTTGAGGAAATCCTGAAAGCCTGCTTGGGGAAAACCTGAAAACATGATCTGTTGGTGAGTCTTGAGGACTGGAGTTGAGAAACACTGCTCTATAGGATAGGGGAGGTGATATGTTGCTGATCAGTGGCGGTTCATCCCTGAATGTGATCACCCAACAATGCTGACAATGGGGCTCTACTTCTTGAATGGAGTTGCACATGCATGACCTCTACTCCATTTATTATCTATGGCACTGCCTGAGAAAAGGGATTACAGATTTCGGCTGACCGGTAGCATAACTATTCAGAAGTGAGGGAGGAATTCCAGGGCACTACTTAGCATACAGCAAGCCATTATATTCCATGTAGGAAAAAGTCTCGTATTCAGAGGCTAAAAGCAAACACCGGGGTGCTTATATCCAAAGATAGCAAATCATGCGGTTTGAAATAGAAAAAATATAGCACTCACCGGTTGTTTTGCTGTGCAGAGTACTGTTTATTGAACAGCGGAGGTTACATGTGCGGAGAGGGCTGGTGGGGAGAGGGAGTGAACGCCGTGGCAGATGACGGCCGTTTCGCACCTGTCGGTGCTTCAGCTGAAGCACCGGACAGGTGCGAAACGGCCGTCGTCTGCCACGGCGTTCACTCCCTCTCCCCACCAGCCCTCTCCGCACATGTAACCTCCGCTGTTCAATAAACAGTACTCTGCACAGCAAAACAACCGGTGAGTGCTATATTTTTTCTATTTCAAACCGCATGGTAGCATAACTAGAACGGCAGGGAGGTGCAGTGGCTGAGGCACCAGCGCACACTCAGGATGTCAGAGTCTAGGCGCTATGACATATAATTGCTTGAGGACTCTGATGTCCTGTGTGTGCTTTGGCGCTACGACAGTGCGGGGCCTTGCCTGTGGACTCATCAATGTCCTGGATTAGGTAAGTATATGTTGTTTTTTATTATAATTAAAACTTGTGGTGGACTGTGGGGGCATCAAAAGCAATTGTCCCCCTGACCATCTAGTTCTACAAGGTGGTAGTCATGACTGGTCCTGTATTTTTATTTACAACTTTTCTAAATAAACTTGGATATTTTATATGAACTACTTCAAGCTGGTTCTTTACAAGCGCCAGATCTATTTTCTTGCTTGTCTTCATACTTTTGTCCAAACAAAGTCCAGGCTGCTACTAGGACACCAGAGTATCAGAGGAGGTGAGCTGACAACATTGCTTTGTATCAAAAGCAATGAGGGACCCTCGTGCAGTATGGGGGCTACTTCAGGAAGCCCTGAAACAGTGTGGGGGACCATATACATTTTAGGCAGGGGCGGACTGGGGTGTCTGGGGCCCACCAGGAGAATTGACTCCAGGGGCCCACCCTACAGCTAAATATAAACACCCATTAGCGTTATCCCCATTATTGTGTTACTTTGACTGTATACACAGGCGGCTCTTGCACATCTATATTGTGCACCATAACTGGGATGTACAATTATAGTTGTTTGCAGTAATGGGGTCTTTGGTGAAAACAAGTTATCACCGATCCACAGGGTAGGTTGGTGTTAACTTATTGATCGGTGGAACCAGACCAGTGGAAACCGCACTGATAGGAAGATTGGGGAACTTTTTGCAGTGGCAGGTGGAGTGTGTGACCACAGATCCATTCATCCTCTGTGGGGTGAGGTGTGTGACCGCAGATCCATTCATCCTCTGTGGGATGGAGTGAGTGACCGCAGCTCCATTCATCCTCTGTGGGGTGGCATGTGTGACCGCAGCGCCATTCATCCTCTGTAGAGCAGCCAGATAATAACAAGCACAGCGCTCACAGCCACTGAGGGAATGAATGGATCAGGGGTCGAGTCGGACATGAGCTCCAGTGTAATGGGGGATAAAAGTTGCACGATCGGTGCAGGTCCCAGCAATCAGACCCCACTGATGAATAAGTTATCACTTATCCTTAAGCCACGTTCACACTTTCAGTATTTGGTCAGTATCTTACATCAGTATTTGTAGCCAAATCCAGGAGTGGGTGATAAATACAGAAGTGGTGCTCGAGTTTCTATTACACTTTCTCTGATTTTTACCGCTCCTGGTTTTGGCTTCAAATACTGAGGTAAAAAACTCACTGAATACTCAACATGTGCACGTGGCCTTAGTAAAGGAGATTACTTGGTTTTACTGGAGAACCTCTGTAAGTGCATATTTACTGCAGTGTAATAGTCACAGAACAAGGAGGGGTTAAATGTTTAAGTATTTAATTTCTACTGGAAATAATCTCCCCTTTATAAGAGAGAAAAAGTAACCCCCATACACAACACAATCCACTATACCAAAACCAATAATACCATATACAAAGGGAAAATACCGCCACACCAAGACCAGACAACATATTACCACCACATAGTGACTGAATACAACCACATACAAGGAGAAATACCATCACACCATGACCAGACAACATATTACCACTAAACCGTGACCAAATACAGCCACATACAAGGGAGAAATACCACCACACCGTGACCAGATAACATACTACCAACACATAGTGATGATAAGCAACCACATACCAGAGAGTAATACCACCACATCATAATTAGACCACACAGTAACTGAATATTACCACATACAAGGGAGAAATACCAAAACATTATAACAACACCACATAATGACCGATTATAACTACATACAAGAAAGTAATACTGCCACACCATAATCAGACCACATAGTGACCGAATACAACCACATACAAGGGAGAAATACCGTGACACTATTACCACACCACATAATGACCACATAATACCACACACGAGACAAATATCAGTACAACATGACCAGACGACATATTACTACCACACAAGGACATATAATACTATAATAATGATCATGAATAAAAACTACAATGCTAATAACACTAATATTATCATCAGTGCCATAATGCACATGAGCTCTGTATATAGTGTATAGGTAATACAGTTCTCACCAGTGACATACACAGGAGCTCTGTATACAGTGTACAGTATAGTGTGTGTGTATATGTTACACACTGACTTACCAGTGACATCTCTAGCTGACTTTATTCATCTTCACATTTTTTCTTCATCCGGCGCTGACCACCATCACTTCTTCCTGCCATGATGCGACTCTGCAGAAAATAACAGTCACTCCCAGAGCACATTCCTCACTATTTCCCCAATTTCTACACCATGTCAGACTCTTGTTCCCCCATTGGAGACAGTATCCTCAAAATTAACTTATTTCATCAGTAATAATGTCCCCTAATTTGCCGCTACAGTAATTATGCCCCACGTCCAACCATAAACTAATAATGTATGTCCCTCATACTGGCCCCATATAGTAATTATGTCCCTCATTCTGGCCCCTTTTATTTAATAATATCTGGGGGAACAAGTGGAATCAGAAGGGGCTGTTAATTGCTTCCTGCACAAAATATCCCCCCCACACACTGCTCCTCTCCAAGATAGCCCCACAAAGTGACCCTTTCCAAAATGTCCCCCAAAAATTTGCCCTTTTTATAATATCTCCCCCAACTACATCCCTGTATAAATTCCCCCCCTCCTCATTATACTATGCTGCCTTCCACAATCTTTGATGCCTCATAATGTTCCCCATTGCCCTATAATGTCCCTATTTCTTTCATAGTGTCCCCCGCTGCCCTATAGTGTCCCCCACTGCCCTATAGTGTCCCCCACTGCCCTATAGTGTCCCCCACTGCCCTATAATGTTTCCCACTGTCCTATAATGTCCCCACTGCCCTATTATGTTCCCCACTGCATTATAATGTTTCCCACTGCCCTATAATGTACCCCACTGCCCCATAATATGCTGCATAAAGTCCACCACCGCTTCTTAATGCCCCTTGTAAAATAACACTGCTCCTCCCCCACCCGCAGCCCCTCATATAAAAGTACATCTTCGGCTCCTCTGGAGCGCTTACTTGTGCCTGTGCGTCCCCCTCTTCATCCCTGCAGCTGCGGCCCGGTGATGATAATGTCGGTGCAGGACTGAGGCGCGCTCCTCCGCCTCAGTCCTGTCGCGTCCTCCTCCTCTGCAGCCCCGGCCCCTATGATGATGTCCCGTCGTGGTGCGGGGCTGAGCAGCGCTGCTCTGCCTACTGTCACCGGCCGCACTGTACAAATGTATGCGTGCCTGAAAGACACGCATACATCTGAATACCGGTGCGGATGGAGGAGCGGCAGATGGGTGATGGCAGCGGCGGATGGAGGAGCAGCGGAGGATGGGAGAGGGCGCAGCGGATGGGGGAGCGGCGGAGGATGGGAGAGGGCGCAGCGGATGCAGGCGCGGCAGAGGATGGGAGAGGGCACAGCGGATGCAGGCACAGCGGAGGATGGGAGAGGGCGCAGCGGATGGGAGAGGGCAGTGGCGGATGGAGGAGCGGCGGAGAATGGGAGAGGGCGCAGCGGATGCAGGAGTGGCGGAGGATGGGAGAGGGCGCAGCAGGAGCGGCGGAGGATGGGAGAGGGCACAGCAGATGCAGGAGCGGCGGAGGATGGGAGAGGGCGCAGCAGATGGGAGAGGGCAGAGGTAGATGGAGGAGCAGTGGAGGATGGGAGAGGGTGCAACGGATGCAGGTGCGGCGGAGGAAGGGGGAAGTGAGATTGGGGATAGCTACCTTACGGGATGGATCTAGGCAGCAGGATCACAGCAGATGGAGGAGGCAGCAGATGGAGGAGGCAGCAGATGGAGGAGGGTGAGAGGGGGCAGCAGATGAAGAGGATGGGACAGAGTGGGCAGCAGATGAAGAGGATGGGACAGAGTGGGCAGCAGGTCAGGGGGGGGGCAGCGGCAGATGGGGGAGAGCGGTGGCGAATGTAGGGGGGGCAGCAGAGAGAAGAGGGTGGCGGCTGAAAGGCGGCGGCAGAAAGGGGGCAGTGGCGGCGGCGGCAGAAAGGGGGCAGTGGCGGTGGCGGCAGCAGAAAGGGGGCAGTGGCGGCGGCAGAAAGAGGGCAGTGGCGGCGGCAGAAAGAGGGCAGCGGCGGCGGCAGAAAGAGGGCAGTAGCGGCGGCAGAAAGAGGGCAGTGGGAGCGGCGGCGGCAGAAAGAGGGCGGCGGCAGAAAGATGGCAGCGGCAGAAAGAGGGCGGCGGCAGAAAGGGGGCAGCAGCGGCTATAACTTACTGATGGGGCACGCACAGTGATCGCTTTCCTCAGCTGCCTTCCACGGACGGAGTGAAGGTGAGGGGAGCGGTCACCGGCCCCAGATCCACGGTGATTGGAGAGATCGGTCACAAGGCCGGTCTCTCCAATCAGAGCAGGAGGAGGGTGAAACAGAGGTCACCCAGCTCCAGCCAATGATCGGTGCTATAGCTGCACTGATCATGGCTGGATTTCAATGTTTCAGCCATTTTCAATGGCTAAACATTACAGTGGCTGTGATTGGCTGAACGGCGTTCGTCAGCCAATCACAGCCTCCGTAGGTCCGGGGAGGAGGCACCACCCCCCCTGAGGTCCCCTCCTCCCCGAATCTAAGGTTTTTGCAAACCCATAGCAGCCACCGGGGCTCTGGGACCGCGATTTCACAATGACGCACTGGGTATGTCATGGGTCCTTAAGTACCAGGGAACCATGACGTACCCAGTACATCATGGTTACCAACATAAATTAAATAATACAGAGAACCGGATCGCAGGAGCCGTTTATTGCTGGTTCGAGGAACCGGCTGCTATTTTAACAACCGGTTCTCCCGAACCGGACAGAACCGGCTGAATCCCACCCCTGGATGGGATGGTGGAGACGGCTGGAGCACTATCTGGGGACCCCTGGCCTGGGGCTGGCCCCAGGCAGGTGACTGGTAAGGTAAAAAGCCCCCCGGCACCCCTCCCCAGGGCCGATGCTCGCTCCCCTGGGCCCCCGCACCCCTTCCCGGGGCCCCTGTTCGCTCCCCTGGGCCCCCGCACCCCCCCAGGGCCCCTGCCTGCTCCCCTGGGCCCCTGTTCACTCTCCTGGGCCCCCGCTCGCTCCCCTGGGCCCCAGCGCCCCCCTGGGGCCCCTGCCTGCTCCCCTGGGCCCCTGTTCACTCCCCTGTGCCCCCGCTCGCTCTCCTGGGCCCCAGCGCCCCCTCCCCCCGGGGCCCCTGCCTGCTCCCCTGGGCCCCCGCTCGCTCCCCCTCCGTCCGTCCTCCGCAGCGTAATGCTGCCAGCACCTGCACAGGAAGGAAGCAGTCATCCCTCTGAGACTGCCTCCTTCTGCAGTGTCGCTGCGCAGAGAAGTCAGAGCGACAGTGACAGCAGGCAAAGCAGAGCGATCGCTCTCCCTGCTTGCCGCTGCAGAGGGAATGGGATTGTCACTAATCATATCGGCAATGTGCCGATATGATTAGTGAAATTACCGGCCAGGGGGGGCCTCTCACCATATCCTAGGGGCCCAGGGGGTATAGGGGGGCGGGGCCTAAGGGCGTGGCCATCAATAGCAGGGGCCCACCGGGGGTTCTCCCAACCTTCTGGTGGGCCAGTCCGCCTGATTCTAGGGACTACTTTTGGCAGCCCTAATACAGTGTGGGGGGCATTATTCAATTTGGGGGCTGATGTGGGATCAGTATAGAGTTTTAGGACTAATATGGGGCTATTATATAGTTTGGGGGCTAATGTGGAGCTATTATACAGTTTGGGAGCTAATGTGAAGGCCATTATATAGTTTGGAGCCTACCATGGGGAAAATCATACAGTGTGGGGACTACTGTAGCGGGTCCTCATACACTGTTGGAAATACTGTGTGGGAACCTTATACAGTGTAAGTCCCTTATACAGTTTAGAGGACCCTCATACTGTGTGGGAGTTTACATACTGTGGGTGGGCCTCTCATACATTGTAGGGGCATTTGTGGAGGTCCTGAAAGGGAGGGGGGCATTATATAGCATGGGAGCTAATGTAGGAGCTAGTATACAGTATGAGGCTACTTTGGGGGCCATTATACATATATACTATGTAAAGAGGAACTGTAGGCCCATCATACTGTGTATAGGGGAGCTGTGAGCCCATCATACTGTGTATAGTGGAGTTGTGAACCCATCATACTGTGTATAGCGGATCTGTTGGTCCACGATGTGTATAGAGGGGAGCTTTGGGTCCACCATACTATCTATAGTGGAGCATTGGGTTCATTATACGGTGTATAGGGGAGTTGTGGGTCCACCATACTGTGTATAGGGGAGCTGTGGCCAATCGTACTGTGTATAGGGAAGATGTGGGCCCTTCATATAGTGTATAGTCGATCTGTAGGCTCATCTTACTATATATATAGGGGAGCTGTGAGCTCATTATGCTGTATATAGGTATAATACTAGGTACAGGGAGGTAGCCAGCATACAACGACTGGGCAGGTAAACTATAAGAGGATAATATTTGGAGTAAGGTGGAACAGGGTTCCTAAACTGACTCTATGACTAAGGACCCTGAGCTGTCCCTTATCCCAACAGTATACTTTGTGGTAATCAGGGTCGATCCTCCAATGTGACCCTGTCTTCTGTCCATGCCTTAACAACTGTGGCCTCACCACCTAGGGGACTGGCCTGGATGGAGCGCAAACACCCACCAATAGTGAACAAAGACTGGGGTAAACAAAACACACTTTCACCTAAAATTTACTCCAGGGGAAAACCAAGGTTCAAGGGTAGGGTACAAGAAATATATAAGAAAAGAGGAAGGAAAAACGATAGTACCAGATTTCAGTAGAAAGCAACAGACCTGTCCATTTTGCTCCTGGGCTAGCACCAACAAGTTGAATATCCAGCAACCTCTCCAGGAAGCAAAGGGATTTTATAAGGCCGGAAATGATCAAATGGCTGACAGCTGAGACTGCTGCAGCATTGAAAGGAGTTAACCATCAAGTACCCAAAGGAAATTAACACTGTTTAAATGTGTATGACGCCCTGGACTAGCCAGGGGTCACAGGTAGTCCCACACACCACACCCCACCCTAATAAGGTAATAGCAGCCCCACATTGAAACCCTGAGTCGCCCCTCCCAGGTCCTGACGTTCACACCCGGTGGGACGGAGTCAGGTGGTTGGCCACGTCCACCGAGGAGTTCGGATGGCCTGGGGCGGGGAACACAACAGAATAGTGTTGACAGTTGACGGAGGAGGAGTGGAGGAGAAAAACTAGGAACTGTCAGGGACCTGGGTAGGAGCCTAGGTACTCTTTTCGGCCAGAAGGCAGACGGTAGTGGCCGCCTGCAGGAGACCGGGAAGACAACCGGTGGAACCGTAAGGGACCGGGACAGGGTAGTGGCCCGCCGGAACCGAACCGGGGAGCCAACTGGATACCGGAGCACCAGGCAGGGTACTCAGACCCCGAACTAGTCCAGAAGCCACTGGATCTTAGTCAAATTAACTGATTGCGGTCTGGACCTCAGGGTCCTTTCCCACCTAAGTCCCGATTGAAGGCAACAGCCCAACCAGTACAGATAAGTGCCACCGCCAAGGGCAAGAGATCAAAAGGGCCAGCGTCTGCGGGCAAACGGGCTCCTCCGGCGTACACAAGTCGGGGAGTGGACTACCATTGCTTAGGCATAGGAGTCAAAAGTCACTACCCAGAGGTGCAGGAGAAAGGCGGACATTACCAACCTTACTAGGAGAACACGCAGCCGGCTGCGGGCACCAATCATCACCGAACTTGGTTTACCAGTGGCTCTTTGTGTGGTTATAATCATGAGTACAACAGTGCCATCAGGCACTGCACTGCACTGCAACACTCCGCCCTGCACCCCGGCCCTTGCCAACCGGGCTCCGGGACCAACATACCCTACCCACGGAGGGGTCAACACCTAGCTGCACCATTACACCGCTCCCGGGAGCCCCCATAACTTCACCGCAGCGGTGGTGTCTACAATCACCATGACCAGTGGGTGGCGTCACGAACTTTACCAATACCGCGGCTTCTGCCGTGAACCATCCACCACACCACCCCTACCCGTAGCGCCAGCAAGATCACCCCCCAATCCTCAGGAGTAGACCCCTACGGCACGGCGGACTGGCGGGATCGGTATGTTGGAGGCCGCCCTATCATCTCAGTGGCGGTGGATGGGGTCCCGACCACAGCCCTACTGGACACTGGATCGCAGGTAACGACCATGCCCTATACGTTATACCAGCGGTACTGGGCTGACAGTGAGCTTACCCCTCCTGACGATAGCATGACTATTTTTGCGGCCAAATGGACTCTCCATGACCCAGGTGGGATTCAAAGAAGTGACCTTGACCGTGGGACGGACGGAACTGGAGCGCCAGGTGATGATTGTGGTGCTGCATGAGTCTATTGACCGCAACCCGAAACTAGTCCTAGGGACTAACGTGATTGAGCACTGTATGGGAGAGGTGTTGAGCTTATTGCGGCAGTTGCCTGCCACGGTAGGAGGGGGTCGGCAGAGGGCGCTGCAGCGTGAGATCCGGGCCCTCCTGAAAAAACAGCAAGTGAGCCTGACGGGTGGAGAGATTGGTGGAGCGTGGGTGATGGACGCAGCGCCCTTGGTGGTGCCGTCGAGGAGCGAGATGATGATTTGGTGCAGGGCAGCAGTAGGCCCCCAGGGACGGGATTACCCGGCAATGGTGGAATCCTTGCCTTCAGAACACTGGCCCACGATAATGGCAGCCAGGGGGGTGATTGACGTCAAAAAAGGGAGAGTGCCTGTGAGAGTGCTGATTTGTGGGGAGGAAGAGGTTAGGCTCCCCCGCTATGCCACCATAGCCAAGCTGTTCAAAATAGACACCAGCGCCATCCACGAAACCACCCCCACTACCCCTGCACCCAGCATGAGCAGTGACACCCCACCCCTGCAACCAGAGGAATGGTGCCGGGAGCTACACGTCGGCACCGAGTCTACCCCAGCACACCACAAAGAAGGGGTATACAGGGTGGTCCAGGAGTATGGGCAGGTCTTCAGTAAACACCCACAAGACTTCGGGAGGATTAAGGGGGTTCAACACCATATCTCCACACACACACACCCACCCACCCACCCATTAAGGAAAGGTATAGGCCGATCCCACCAGCACACTACCAATGCACCAAAGACATGCTGAGGAACATGAAGGAGGCAAGGGTCATCCGGGATAGTTGTAGTCCCTGGGCAGCTCCGTTGGTGCTGGTGAAGAAGAAGGATGGCACCATGAGAATGAGTGTGGATAACTGGATGATCAACCAGATAACGCATAAAGATGCCTAACCTCTCCCCCGCATTGAAGAATCACTGGCCGCACTAAAGACTGCTAACTATTTCTCTACCCTTGACCTCACCAGCGGCTACTGGCAAGTGGCGGTCGCCAAGGAGGACCGCAAGAAGACCGCATTTGCTACCCCTATGGGACTCTGTGAGTTCAACAGCATGCCGTTCGGGTTGTGCAACGCATCGGGGACCTTCCAGAGGCTCATGGAATGCTGCCTAGGGCACCTCAACTTTTAAACTGTCCTCCTATACCTGGACGACGTGATCGTGTATTCCAAAACGTACGAGTCCCATCTGGAGCACCTGGCGGAGGTGTTCGCAACTCTCTCCAAGTACGAAATGAAGTTGAAGCCTTCCAAGTGCCACCTGCTGAAGCCCAAAGTATAGTACCTCGGGCATGTGGTGAGTGCAGAAGGCGTGGCCCTGGACCTGGAGAAGATTACGGCGATCCAGAGCTGGCCGCGTCCGACCACGGTGAGAGAAGTGAGGCAGTTCTTAGGCCTGGTGGGTTACTACCGCCGCTTCATCAAGGGGTACACAAAGATGGCCGCCCCTATGCAAGACCTCCTCGTGGGACAGACCAGAAATGGTAGATCTTCTGGACCCCCATTTGTCTGGGGTGAGCAGCACGAAGAGTCCTTCCAGCAGTTGAAGTCGGCGTTGACGAGAGAAGAAATCTTAGCTTATCCCGATTACAGCCTCCTGTTCGTGCTGTATACTGATGCCAGCAATGTGGGCTTAGGCGCGGTTTTGTCTCAGGTCCAGGATGGGAAAGAGAAGGTGATCGCCTATGCTAGCCGAAAGCTCAGGCCAACGGAAAGAAACCCCGAGAACTACAGTTCCTTCAAACTCGACTTCTTGGCCCTTGTGTGGGCAATAACCGAAAGGTTCAGACACTATCTCGCGGTGGCAAAGTTCACCGCCTACACGGACAACAACCCGTTAACACACCTGGACACAGCCAGGCTGGGTGCCCTCGAGCAGAGATGGATGGCTCGGCTGTCCAACTACGATTTCACTATCAAATACCGCGCCGGGCGCAAAAACACCAATGCAGACGCCCTGTCTAGAATGCCCCATATGCCCGACGAGGGGGCGGAGGAAGACTGCCTTGAAGAAATAGAGCTACCCGCGTTCCATCGGCCGCGGGAGGACAAGCACTGTATTGCTCAACAACAGGTGAGCCTCAACCTGCTGCCCGGTGGAGAGAAGCTCCGGACCAGGAACCTGCAGTCTGGCTGGTCAAGACCATGCTGGACCAAGGCTTGCGCAGGATGGACCCTGCGGCCCCCTCTGAAGCCCATTGGCTGTGGAAAGAGAGAGATCGTCTGTGTCTGTATCAAAAGAAGCTGTACCAGGAGCTGATCAACTCGAAGACCCACGAGAAAGTCCGCCAGTTGGTGGTGCCCCAGGCTTGTGTGCCCAAGGTCCTCCGGGCTTATCATAACGGCGCTGGACACTTTGGCTGGAAAAAGCTAGAGATGCTGCTGAGAGAGCGGTTCTATTGGAGCGGGATGCGAGAGTCTGTGGAGGCTTGGTGCCGAGAGTGCGGTCCCTGTACATTGAGAAGACGGGATGAAGACAGCCAGAAGGCCCAGCTACAGCCAATCGTCACCCATCAGCCGTTGGAGTTGATCGCCTTAGACCACATTAAGCTTACGCCCAGCCGAAGCGGGTACACCTATGCCCTGACCATCGTAGACCACTATTCCAGATTCATGGTGGTCGTCCCTGTAAAAGATCTAACCGGCCGCACTGCCGCCAGAGCCTTCCAGGCCTACTTCTGCCGGCCCCATGGCTACCCGGAGAAGGTGCTCAGGGTCCGGCCTTTGAGGCGGAAGTGTTCCAGGAGTTCTGCCACCTGTATGGGTGCAAGAAGATTACAACCACCCCCTACCATGCCCAAACCAACAGGATGTGTGAGAAAATGAACCATCTGGTCCTGAATCTCCTCAAGACACTGCCCCTGGAAAAGCGGAACCTGTGGCCGGAGAAGCTGCCTGACCTAGTGGACATGTACAATAACATCCCCTGTGGTTCCACCAAGTGTGCACCGGCGTATCTGATGAGGGCCCTGCTGGGGCGGTTACCGGTGGATCTAGAAATGGACATCGAGGTACCTGAAACCCTTCCTGCCACAAGCAACTGGGACATTAAGTGCCAGGCGCAGTACCGGCGGATCCAAGAGTATGTGGAACGGAATCTGCGCCAGAATCGGGAGAGGCAAGAACAGCGCTTCAACAGGCGAGCTCCAGCTGCCCCCTTTGAACCTGGGAATGTGGTGTTGAAACGGAAACGAAGAACACAGAAGCTCGACGATCAATGGGAGAGGACCCCATATGTCATACAACCTACTGGATGGGAGAACGAGAAAAGAATTTACAGGAACTGGAAACTTTTTGCCAAGAAGAATGGGCAGCTTTACTATCTGAGGAAATAAAGAGTCTCATCCACAACTACCGCAAAAGACTTCAAGCTGTCATTGATGTTAGAGGGGGCAATATACGGTATTAAGAATTGGGGTATGTAAACTTTTTATCAGGGTCATTTGGATGTTTTTGGTTGTCATTATGATTTAAAAAGACAAAACACAGTAGTTTGACAATAAATGGCTTCATCCAGGTATGTAAACTTTTTAGCACAACTGTAGATGCGTTTTTTTCACTAGAAAATGCAGATTTGGTGTAGGAATTTGGTGTATAAATTTCAGCATCAAATCTGCATCTCTTTGCAAAAAAACACAGTTCAGGTATGGTTTTGTGCCGGGAGATTCAGATTTGGTGCAGAAATCTGGAGCACACATTTCTGTACCAAATTTGCATCTCCTGGCAAAAACCCCAAACCAAAATGGAGTCAAAACCACGTTTTTTTGTGCAATTTTCTGAAAGAAGATGTAGGTTTGGTCCAGGCATTTAATGTATAATTTCCAGCACCAAATCTGCTTCTGTTGGCAAAAAAAACATGATTTTCTACCAGGAGATGCAGGTCTCATTGAACTCAATGAGTTCACCTGAGGTGAGTTCACTGAGTTCAATGAGTTTACCTGAGGTGAGTTTACCTGCAGTCACAGGTGGGGTACTGTGGGACCTTCCAGCTGTGACCGCTGGTAAACTCAGTGATATCACTGCTCATAGCTGTGGCTCAGTCACTGTCTGCCTGAAGCCACAGCGGGTGGTCATGTTCTCTAATGTGCCCGCATGCTGTGACCTCAGTATTTAGCAGACAAAAGCTCCTCGTGGGAGTTCATATGGATTACGTCGGATATGGGAGGGTATTTTGGGCGTTAATAAAGGGGTGAAAAAGGATGTGTGTATTTTATTTCAAATCAAACATTTTTTCGGTGTTTGCGTTTTATTTCTTTTCACTTACAGGATTAATAAGGGTGGGTCTCATAAACCCCTCTCCATTATTAATCCAGAGCTTGATGGCAGTTGACAAGTTACAGCTGTCATTAACCCCTTATATTACCCCGATTGTGACCACATCAGGGTAATGAGGATGAGCTGGGTAAAGTGCCAAACTTGTCGCCGCTAATAGATACAACAATTTTGGGCAGCTGTGGGCAAGTATTTTTAGGCTGGGGGGCAATATCCATGGCTCCTGCCATTCTGATAATTCCAACCCCAACTGTCTGCTTTACCATGGCTGGATATCATTTTTTCTCTTATTGTGATATCTAGTCAAAGTAAAGGTGGGGGCTGCAGCCTGCAGCTGTTTTTTTTTACCAGCCCTGGCTATCAAAGTAGGGCGAGGGCCTATGTAATATTTTTTTAAATTATTTATTTCTTTTTACACTACTATACAGGAAACTGTCTGCAACCAATCACAGATGCGGACAAAGAGTAGGGAGTGTGTATAGCAGTCTGCGACAAATCACAGAAACTGGCACAAAGGGTGGGCTGGGGAAGCAGTGAATATCGATGAACCTTGATAAGCGGCCCGTAAGAGAGTCTGACTGCAGTGTGATCCTCCGGAAAACATTGGAAAACATGGTATGTATAACTATAACTATCCTGCTCTTCCTATCATTTAGCTACTATTCGCAACCCCCTACCACTTACTATGGTCATTTTACAGCCCCGAACTTCATGTGGCCATTTACTTGTATAGGGTTCGTTGTTTGGGGTCAAGTTCGCTTGCTGTACCCGATTTTTCATTTAGTTCATGCTGATTCGGTGAACTCGAATATTCACAGGTCCACTTATCACTATTCACAGCGTCTACAAAATTCATGAACGTAGATTTACAACTTTTGAGAGCATAGTGGACCTTTCATCATGTAAGTCTATATAATACCATCGATATGTATTGTATATGATGTGTTCAACTTCTGAACTGCAAAAAGAACCGTTTAGCTTATCTAATTCTGTGCTAATTAATTTGTTACTATATATTTTAATATTGACAAAAGGCCAAGTGCTGTATTTTTTCTGATACAAATCTTCACTTCAGACATCTATTAATTGAGTAGTCATATGTGAAATTCTTGCTACCTGCAGCCACCGTCCTTAAAATATGCAGCTATTATTGAACTGCAAACTAGGTTTACATTTAGTTTGTCCCTACGCGCCTCCTAGTGGTGGCAGGAGTGCAGATATTCATCATTCCTCTAATGCTAAGCAGGTTGGACAACTGTATCAAAACAATAATGCCCCAACCCAGGTGCCAGCTTGACATAGGTGTAATACAAGTACAATTTTCATCTATTTCATTGATGCTAATCCTGTCGTCACCATCGGTCCCGACAGATGGTGCTGGTGCTGTTGTTTCTGTTATTAGACTTGTGGTCAGAATTTGCAGCAATGGTACAAGTGGAAAAATTCCTTTTTTTACACTTAAAGGGGTATTCCCATCTCCAAGATCCTATCCCAATAAGTAGTAGGTGTAATAATTATAATATTAGCACTTACCTCCAATTAGAAATGTAGTATAATTATTCTGCTCGCTATATCACTTACCTCATGTTCAGGGCATTACAGGACCTTGGGTATCTATGATTATGACCACTAGCAACTAACTAACTGTAACTATATGCTTCCTTGTAACCATGGATACCTAAGGCCCTGCAATGCCCTAAATATGAGGTAAGCGACATACTGAATCAGAAGAACTATACTACATTTCTAATTGGAGGTATTTGCTAATATTATTATTATTACACCTACTACATATTAGGATATGATCTTGGAGATGGGAATAACCCTCTGAGTAATAGGCACTTACAGAGGGGAAATTAAGTATTTGATACACTGCTGATTTTGCAAGTTTTCCCACCTACAACAATGGGGAGGTCTGTTATTTTTATCATAGGTACATTTCAACTGCGACACAGAATCCCCCAGAAAAAAATCTAGAAAATCACATTGTATGATTTTTAAATAATTAATTTCCATTTTATTCCATGAAATAAGTATTTGATACAATAGCAAAACAGAGCTTAATATTTGGTACTCAAAACCTTTGCTTGCAATTACAGAGGCCAGACATTTCCTGTAGTTCTTTATCAGCAGGGATTTTTTCCCACTCCGCCATACAGATCTTCTCCAGATCTTTCAGGTTTCAGGGCTGTCACTGGGCAACATTGAAGTTCAGTTCCTTCCAAAGATTTTCTCTTAGGTTCAGGTCTGGAGACTGGCTAGGCCACTCAAGGACCTTGAAATGCTTTTGAGTCACTTTTTAGTTGCCCTGACTATGTTTCGGGTCATTGTCATGCTTGAAGACCCAGCCATGACCCATTTTCAATGCACTTACTGAGCAAAGGAGGATGTTGGTAAAAATCTTGCAATACATGACCATATCCATCCTCCCTTCAATACGGTGCAGTCATCCTGTCCCCCTAAGTATGATGTTTCCACCCCCATGCTTCACGGTTGGGACAGTGTTCTTGGGGTTGTATTCTTCCTTCTTCTACCTCCCAACATGCAAAGTGGAGTTGATACCAAAAAGTTGTATTTTGGTCTTGTACGACCACATGCTCTTCTTCCATATCTCCTCTGGTTCATCCAGATGGTCATTGGCAAACTTCAAATGGGCCAGGACATTGTTCTGGCACCAGCGGGGGACCTTGCATGACCTTCTGGATTTTAATCCATGACAGTGTAGTGTGTTACTAATGGTAATATTTTAGACTGTAGTCCCAGTTCTCTTCAGGTCATTGACCAGGTCCTCACATATAGTTCTGGGCTGATTCTTGACCTTTCTCAGATTCATTCTTACCCCATGAGGCAAGATTTTGCATGGAAACCCAGATTGAGTAAGACTGACAGTCATCTTGTGTTTCTTCCATTTTCTAATAATTGCACCAACAATTGTTGCCTTCTCACCAAGCTGCTTGCCTATTGTCCTTTAGGCCATCCCAGCCTTGTGGAAGTCTACAGTTCTGTCCCCGGTGTCCTTAGCCATCTCTTTGGTCTTGGTCATGGTGGAGAGGTTGGAGTGTGATTGAGTGTGTGGACAGGTATTTTTTATACAGGTAATGAGTTCACACAGGTGCAATTAATACAGGTAATGAGTGAGAGTAAGAGGGCTTCTTAAATAAAAAATAACAGGTCTGTGAGAATTATAATTCTTTCTGGTCGGTAGGTGATCAAATACTTATTTCAGGTAATAAAAGGCAAAATAATTATTTAAAAATCATACAATGTGATTATCTAGATTTTTTTGGGGGGTTCTGTCTGTCACAGTTGAAGTGTACCTACAATAAAAATTACAGACCTCTCCATTCTTTGTAGGTGGGAAAACTTGCAAACTTGGCAGTATATCAAATACTTATTTTCCCCACTGTATATTATAACCTTAATCATCACACAACACCATTAATATTAATAAATGGAGAATAAACCACTAAACTATTTATGACTTGGATTGTAGATTTACGCGTAATCTTTTTTTCACAGTCATAAACAAAACAATATACTTTTTGGTCACTGACAGAAAAAAAGTATAACATAATCAGCAAAAGTAGCAATAGCAGAATGTGTACGTAATTGTGCATGATTCAAATGTAGCATGAAAAATGTAGAATCTAAACAGACATATAGATGCATCCAAAATTATTCAACCCACATTGCAAATTAGGTTTATTTGCAAAATGTACAAACCTTTTGCTGTTTGTAGACAGCCAACAAAACAAGAACAATATAAATAGCTCAATACAACTAATATAACAAGTGGTTTACGCAAATTCAACCCAAAGTGACACTAGTTTTAAATACCGCAATCTTGTAATTATTTAAACTGAACCAATAACCATGATTTTCGTATATAACTTAGTGCCAGTGTAGCATTGGCTTTATCAGGCTGATTCTCTACATGTCATTAGTGGCCACTTTGGATGTTTAGGTTTTGAAATCCAAGAAAGTAAAGTTTATAAAATTGGCAGCTGCTTGAGGGACAGTGTGGCACCCCTGAGGCTTCCGTCTCCACAGGAACATTGTACCCCAGTCAGAGGTGTAATGTCCCATCCTGGGTAAGGAAGGGGGTAAACGCCAGTCCACAGGCAAATTTGCACTACACCCATTGTTAGGCACATACAGGGACCAGGGACAGTGGCAGCAACCCCCCCAGGCTGCATGCTGGGGGGCCCTAAGACCCATCCCTACTCCCATAGGGTAGGGCTTAGCAACTGGGAGGGTGGCAGGAGCCAGCAGAGTGTAGAGTAGAGACAGGAAGGTCAAGTTTAGTCAGATTCAGTTTGGAGTTGAAGAGAGTGAGAAGTCTGCGGGAGGCAGAGGAGGTAGATAGTCTGAGAGAAGTGAGAAGAGAAACAGCCAGAGAAAGTGACTCTTCGTGGTGGAGACCCTGAGGCCCAGATAGGCTCAGGTGACACCACAGCAGAACACCACAGAAAGGATTCCAGGGCCACTGCAAAGCTTTCAAGCTTGTGGCCTGTTCCACCAAGTCACCGGGTGGAGGGGTCAAGCTGCACACAGGGAACAGTCCCTAAGAACTGGAGGAAGAGAAGTCATTTCCAAAGGTGAAAACCGAGGCCCAGGGTGGTTGCAAGCGCCCAGGGCCATATCCCACTGCAGAACCCCTGGGAAGAGGGTACAGTTCCAGCTAGGCAAGCCCTCTTGTCCAGAACTTGTAGTGGAGGCCAAGCCAGGTTCATCCAGCAAAGGCAAGGCTTAGAAGACAGCTGAAGAGAGGGACACAATAGAAGGGTGAACCGGCTTTTATTCCCAGATCTACCCGGGATCGGCGGAGGTCCCTGACAGTGGGTTCCAGCAGTCTACAGGCACCAGTGTGCTACAACCCAGGAACTGTGAGTAAACAACTTGAAACTGCACCCTTGGTGTCGCCTCCGTTATTTCGCCTGCACTGCACCATCTACAACATCCTCATAGACTCTTACAAGCACCAACTGTTGCCCCGGAGCACCGCTCCACCTGTGGGGAGTAAGACCATCCAAGCTGCCATTCCACCAGCCTCGGAGGCCCCATACAGCAGCGGCGGCTTAATAGCCACAAACCACAGGTGGCGTCACGAATATAAACTTTAAGCACCCCCACTGAAGCCATATTAGTTGACCCCGCCAGGGTCACGGAGTCGGGCCCGCCACCACTGACGACCCCCCCCCGGACTAGTCCGGCCCGGCACCGGTGTCCCATAGCCCTGGGGTGGGCGAGTCAACAGCAGCTGAGGATCAGATAATATGTGGGGGGGATATTCATAGTTATCCCCTCACCCTGTTACAATTAGTATAAGTATTAACAATCGATGCAACTTTTCACTTCCAGGACCTGTGGTCATTCCCATGTGACCAGAAGGGGTGGCGCCTCAGCCAATAGAAAAATGTTGCTTCGAGGTATCAGCTTTGTTGGCTGAGGCCCTGCCCCTTCTGGTTACATGAGTATGACCTCACAACAGGCCCTGGAAGTGAAAAATTACATCGATTGTATAATACTTATGCTAATTCTAACAGGGGGAGGGCATAAATAGGATTACCCCCCAGATATCTGATCCTCAGCTGCTGTCACTCAAGCAGCTGCCGATTTCATAAACTTTACTTTATTGGATTTCAAATCCTAAACATCCGAGGTGACCACTACAGGTATGTAGAGAATCAGCCTGATAGTGCCATCATAGCACTGGCTTTAGGTTATATAGGAAAATCCTGGTGATTGGTTCCCTTTAACTGACCATTCTTTGGCTTTTATGACCTTCTTCAAACATATGTAAACACAAGCTTCTGTGAGAATTCCTGAAAAATCTTAGCTCATTACTCATAGTCAAGGGCCTCCATTTCACTAATATTTTTGGGTTGTCTAGAGGGTGGTCCAAATATTTGAAAACGTTAAGAGAGGAGATCGTTTCCTTGCCAGGTAAATTATATAAAAGATAGCAAAAGGCATTGTTTGTGCCTTGAGATACAGTTGTACTGTAAGCATAGTTCCCATGCTTTAATGTCTTTATTAGAGATGAGCGAACTGGTCCCGGTTCGGCTCGAGGCGGTTCGCCGAACGGAGGTCCCGTTCGAGTTCAGTTCGTCGAACGTTCGACGAACCGAACTCGAACGTATAGGCTATAATGGGAGGCAATAACAAACACATAAAAATGCATGATAAATGTACACAAACAGTTAATAAACATTGCCATAACACTTACCGGTCCCCGCGATCCCTTCTGCACTCTGTCTCCTGCCGCTATTCCATCCGATGATCGCTGAATCCTCCCGGCGACCGGCACTGCCAGCAGAGATGCAGGACCTATCGTGACGTCAAAATAGCCATGTGACCAGTCACGTGGCTATTATCTCATTGGCTACAGACTGGTCACATGACTATGACACGTCATGTAGGACCTGTGAGTGCATCTCTCCGGTACACGGTGCACATATGTGTATCGCCGTGTACCGGCGACATGCTCTACCACACGGTCGACTCCCCGTTCCGTTAGGGACCGGCTGACACAGCCGGTCATTAACGGAGATCACCGTTGCCATAGCAACGCAGTTAGCGGTGACGTCACCGCTAACCGCGGCTCCGAGAGCACCATTGCTATGGTAACGCGTCTGTCAGCGGTACCGCTGTTACCGCTGACAGCCAGCACTGTTCACTCACGGAGTGAAGGCTGCACGATTGTAGTGAGCATTGTAGTGAGGATGAGGTTCCCCAGCCCCAAGTGATGAGCTGGTGAACCTCATCCTTCCTCACTACAATCGTCACTACTACTACACTAGAAAGAAGACAGAAGAGCAGGATCGTGGAGGGCTGACAGGGGGTAATAAAGATGGCGTCTCTAAGTGTGTCTGTGTATTTATTTCTATTAAAGTATTTTTTCTGTGTGGTGTTTTTTTTTAACCCATTCTTAATGGCCGGGTCAAACGTGCCTGACATTAAGAATCTCTGGCTTAATACTGGCTAGTAAAACAAAGCCAGTATTAACTCATGATTACCCAACAAGCCACCCGGCTCCAGGGCTGTTGGAAGAGTTGGATACAGCGCCAGATGATGGCGCTTCTATGAGAGCGCCATTTTCTGGGACGGCTGCGGACTGAAATCCGCAGCAGAGGCGCCCAGAAACCTCGGGTTAGCCTGTGCTGCGGATTCCAATCCCCAGCTGCCTAGTTGTACCCGGCTGGACACAAAAATGGGGCGAAGCCCACGTCATTTGTTTTTTAATTATTTCATGAAATAAGTGAAATAATTAAAAAAAAACGGGTTTCCCTAAATTTTTGGTTCCCAGCCGGGTACAAATAGGCAACTGGGGGTTGGAGGCAGCCCGTGGCTGCCTGCTGTACCTGGCTAGCATACAAAAATATGGCGAAGCCCACGTCATTTTTTTGGTGGGCAAAAAAATACTGCATACAGTCCTGGATGGAGTATGCTGAGCCTTGTAGTTCTGCAGCTGCTGTCTGCTCTTCTCCAGACAGACAGCAGCTGCAGAACTACAAGGCTCAGCGTACTCCATCCAGGACTGTATGCAGAAGTTTTTTGCCCCCTGAAAAAATTATGTGGGCTTCGCCATATTTTTGTATGCTAGCCAGGTACAGCAGGCAGGTACGGCTGCCCCCAACCCCCAGTTGCCTATTTGTACCCGGCTGAGAACCAAAAATAAAGGGAAGCCCTTTTTTTATTATTTCATGAATTTCACAACTAGGCAGCTGGGGATTGGAATCCGCAGCACAGGTTGGCCTGAGCTTTCTGGGCCCCACTGCTGCGAATTGCAGTCTGCAGCCGCCTCAGAAAATGGCATTTTCATAGAAGCGCCATCTTCTGGCACTGTATCCAACTCTTCCAGCACCTGCCTGCTATACCTGGCTAGCATACAAAAATATGGCGAAGCTCACGTCCTTTTTTTGTAGTTTTTTGGCAAAAAAAATAAAAAATGCTTCCCTGGATTTTCCATTGCCATTGAAGGTAACATCAAGCAGTGGGGGTTAGCAGCCAGTAGCTGCTTGGATTACCCTTAGCTAGCAATACAAAAAATGCAGCAGGAGCCCATATATATTTTTTTTAATTATTTATTTAAATAACTAAAAACAAAATGGGCTTCTCCGGATTTTGATTGCTGGACATCACAGTGCTGTAAAAATAAATCTTTAAAAAAATGACGTAGCGCTCCGCGGTATTTTTGATTCTCAGCGCAGATAAAGCAGACAGCTATGGATTGCCACCCCCATCTGCCTGCCGTTACCTTGGTTGGCAATCAAAATACAGGGAAGCCCATTAATTTTTTCTATTTAAAAAATAGTTAAAAAAAAAAATGACGTTGGGTCCCCCCATTTTTGATAGCCAGCTAGGGTAAAGCAGACGGCTGTAGCCTGAAAACCACAGCTGGCAGCTTTACCGTGGTTGGGGATCCAATGTGGAGGTCCCCTCAGGCTCTTTTTTATAATTATTTTATAAATATTAATAATTACACAATAAAAGTAGGGTCCCCCCCAAATTGGATCACCAGCCAAGGTAAAGCGGACAGCTGTGGTCTGGTATTCTCAGGGTGGGAAGGTCCATAGTTATTGGGCCTTCACAGCCTAAAAATAGCAGGCCGCAGGCACCCCAGACGTGGCGCATCCACTAGATGCGCCAATCCTGGCGCTTCACCCCAGCTCATCCCGTGCCCTGGTGCAGTGGCAAACGGGGTAATAAATCGGGTTGATACTAGCTGTAAAGTCACCTGAGATCAAGCCCAGCAGTTTGTGATGTTATGGCGTCTATTAGATACCCAACATCATAAACTGTCAGTACTAACAAAAAAAAAAAAAAATCGACAAAAGAAATTTATTTGAAAAAACAGTCCCCAAAACATTTCCTCTTTCACCAATTTATTGTAAGAAAAAAAATAAAGGGGTCCCACGACGACTCTGGACCGTCTAGAATATGGGGGGGAGACACTCAGGGAACGTATCCCCCATTTTCTAGGAGTGCGGACCCTTCATGTGAGGAGTGTGGGTGCAATGAATCTGCACTCACTCTTCTCGGGTCCACAGCAGCAGAGTCCATGTCGTAATGGTTGCTACCAAAGCTGCAATGCCCTGCTCATGAGGTAAGGGCATGCCTAATCAGGAGAACTACTGTAGAGGAAGCTCTGCTCACTGGTATATAGGTGCTCAGAGGAAATAATAGATAAAATTAGTGATTAACCTCGGCACTCTAAATCTCCCAGACTAAGTCAGTAAGTCACAACAGATAGTAATGCAAAATCACTCTTTATTGGTCGGTATTAAGAAAAAATTGTTTTCATAAGCATGTATGTTTTTGTCCAAAACAAGTTACAAATGACGTTTCGGCCTGAGCCTTCGTCAGATTGGACTTATCTGCATGTAATCATGAAAAATGACAATAATCAGTATCACATAAGAGTGAGAGAACAATAACATAAACTCGAACAATGTAGAGGTACAATTGGGATGCAGCAAAAAAATTGCAACACAGCAAGGAATGAAACACATGATACAAATGTCATAATACAGTACAAGGACAATATAGTAATGACAAATATGGGGTCAGAGTAGGCTTAGACAGCTCTGGTACGAAAGAGATGTTAATCATAAAGTAACATGTGCAGTAGGTGTAGAGCTACAGTATGCATGGCAAAGCTAATGGGTAGACCGACCATAGAAAAAGTAGAGAAAAAGTGGAGAAAAAGTGGAGAAAAAGTGGAGAAAAAGTGGAGAAAAAGTGGAGCATCCTTTGGTGCCTTTCATGTGACACTAAGGGGTGCTTAGCTTTGTATTTAGCCAAAAAAAATGAAAAAAAAAATGACGTAGGATTCCCCCTAGTTTTGTAGCCAGCTAGGGTAAAGCAGACGGCTGCAGCCTGCAGACCACAGCTGGCAACCTCACCTTGGCTGGTAATCCAAAACTGAGGGCACCCCACGCTGTTATTTTAAATTAAATAAATAATTTAAAAAAAAAACACGTAGGGGTCCCCCCAAAATTGGATCACCAGCCAAGGTAAAGCAGACAGCTGGCGCCTGATATTCTCAGACTAGGGAGGTCCATGGTTATTGGACTCTCCCCAGCCTAAAAATAGCAGGCCGCAGCCGCCCCAGAAGTGGCGCATCCATTAGATGCGCCAATCCTGGTGCTTCGCCCCAGCTCATCCCGCGCCCTGGTGCGGTGGCAAACGGGGTAATATATGGGGTTAATACCAGATGTGTAAGTCACCTGGCATCAAGCCCTGGGGTTGGTGAGGTCAGGCGTCTATCAGATACCCGACATCACCAACCCAGTCAGTAATAAAAAAAAATAGACGACAAACACATTTTTATTTGAAAAAACACTCCCCAAAACATTCCCTCTTTAACCAATTTATTAGAAAAAAAAACAAATCCAGGTCTGGTGTAATCCAAGGGGTTGCCATGACGATCCACACTGTCCCAGTCAATGAAGAGCAGGATGTTCCCCATTGGCTGGGAGAGCAATGCAGTGACCTGAGCTAACATCAATGGGTCAGCCCAGGTCACTGCAGGGGGATGACAAGTGCTGCTGTCAGGAGCGAGGTACATTACCTGCGCTGATCTCCTGCACTGCCGACAGCCCCTGTCACTGAGTTCAATGACCGGAGCCTTCACACCAAGTCTCGCGAGAGGCCCGTGACGTCACCGCTAGTCAGTCTTGGGTCGGAAGCAAGAGGTGATGTGACAAGCGGCGGCCATGGAGGACAGTGACAGCGCTGAGGTCGGGATGGCGGGACTTCATCACCACAGGTAAGCCGAGCGGGACCGTGTGTGTGTGTGTGTGTGTGTGTGTGTGTGTGTGTGTATGTATGTATGTATGTATGTGTACATGCCGCGGGCAGGAGGGGGCGGAGCGAGCTGAGCGGGGAAGTGTGGGCTTCCTGCACGTAACTAGGATAAACATCGGGTTACTAACCAAAGCGCTTTGGTTGGATACCCGATGTTTATCTTGGTTACCAGCTTCTGGCAGGCTGCCAGCGATGGCTCCTGCACACTGTAGCTGTAAAAAGCCCTGCTTTTTGCTGCTAGAACCGTTCTCGAACGTTTCTAGAACTATCGAGCTTTTGCAAAAAAGCTCGAGTTCTAGTTCGATCTAGAACACCCCCAAAATCACTCGAGCCTCGAACTGGAGAACCACGAACCGCGAACCGCGCTCAACTCTAGTCTTTATACTCTTTTGTGTCCTTCCCAGCCCAGGAGATGTGGTGTGATCAGACCATGTCCCTGTATGGTCCGACATAGTTATTACACAGTACACATCAGGGGCACATTTATAAGATTATCTCAGCAAAGGAACATTTTTTTTAAACACATTTAATTGTGGAACTTAATATTATTCCAAGATCTATTGATTAAAATAAACTTTAAAATTAACTTTTTTAATGGGACAACTCCTTTAAAGTTGCCTGCCCTTATTTCCTACCCCGTTGAAGCATCACTAAGCAAGCTATTGTATTTTTGCACGGCTGTGCGGGCTTCCCCTTAATGCTCTGCAGCTACGACTTACAGATTATGTGTATTGTGGTTGGTAACTGTGCCATCAGAGATCATTTGTTCGCAGTGGAGCACAGTTTGTATGACAGACTGATCTTGTGTGACGCTCTGGCAAAACCAGGTAGTCACAGTTAGGCCCCCGCACTACACCGTTACCTCATTAGGAAACACACAGCCAACCAGAAACCCTAGTCACCCCCCCTTAGGGAAAGATAGACACACCAGTGGGCGTGACCAGGCGGTTTGGACACACCCACCCAGGGGTTTAGACAGCCCAGGGTGGGAAAACAGGCAGTTAAGCTTTGAAGTTCAGTTTGGAGAGGAGTGTGGGCTGGAGCTAAGTGTAGCTCCAGCAGTGAAGTTCAAGTTGAACGGTACCAGTGTAGGAGCCCTGGTGCCACTGGCTAGGAGGCAGACGGTGGTCTCAGTCAGCAGGAGACAGGAAGATGGCTCGGTGGAACCGAGGTGGACCGGGACAGGGTTATAGCCCGCCGGTGCCGAAACAGGGAACTGACCCGGAAACCGGAGCACAAAGGGGGGTACTCGGACCCTGAAGCCAGGACCAGAACCAAGTGGAACTGGTTAATTAACCAATTGAGGCCAGGACTAGAGGTTCTGTCCCACCCAAAGTCCCTTATAGAAGACAACAGCCCACCGATTAGGGATAAGAGGTCACCGCCAGGGCCCATAGATCCTACGGGCCAGCGTCTGCGAGCACGGCTCCTTAGGCCACATCCAGCTGGGAGTGGACTCCTGAGTTTCACACTAGGAAAGTCCACCTTACCCACAGCAGTGCAAGAAAAGGATAGAGACCACCAGCCGGGTGGGGGACCAGAATGCAACCGGCCGCGCCACCATCACCTTGGTTTACCAGAGACTTGTGTGTTTTACTAACAGTGAGTACACCAGCACCCCTGCGGTCACCATCTCCTGCACCGAGCCACCGGGTCCCGGGGCCACCATCCCTGCCCACGGAGGGGTTAACAACTTGCTGCACATCTCCCCCGGGTGCCCCATAACTGCAGCGTTGGTGTTCCACCTCACCACACACCGTGGGTGGCATCAAGAACTTACTTCGGCTTAGCCTGTACATCTACGTCCCCCCATTTATTCGGCGTGTCCGCGAGACCCCCGGGTCTGGAGACCCTCGAGCCACCACCCCTGAAGGCCCGGATCCGAGCAGCACCGACTGCTGGCACAGGGGTGGCACACTTCCATCTCCAGAGACCCTGGTTTAACCCCTTCACCCCCGGCCAATTTTCCATTTTTCATTTTGTTTTTTTTTTTGCTTCCCTTCCTCCAAGAGCCGTAACTTTTTTATTTTTCCATTAATCTTGCTATATGAGGGCTTGTTTTTTGTGGGACAAGTTGTATCTTTAAAGGAAACCATATGTTTTACCATATAGTTTACTAAAAAACGGCAAAAACATTCTAAGTATGGAAAAATTGCAAACTAAAGTGCGATTGAATGATATTTTTTTTAAGATATTTTATTCACCGTGTTCTATATGGTAAACCCGATGTTTCAGTGTGATGCCTCAGGCTGGTATGAGTTCGTAGACACCAAACATGTATTGGTTTACTTTTATATAAGGGGTAAAAAAACCCCCAGAAATTTGTCCAGAAAAAGTGGCGCACGTTTTGAGCCATTTTCCGCAACCCGTAGCATTATCATTTTTCAGGATCTATGGCTCAGTGATGGCTTATTTTTTGTGCCTCGAGCTGAAGCTTTTAATCGCACCATTTTTGTGCAGATGCTACTTTTTGACCGGCTGTTATTGTATTTTCTGCAAAATTTGTGTTGACCAAAAAACGTAACTTTGGCGTTTGGATTTTTTGCCGCTACGCCGTTTACCGATCAGGTTAATTGATTTTGTATTTTAATATATCAGGTATTTCTGAATGCGGCGATACCAAATATGTTTTTCTTTTAACCCTTTAATTTTAAATGGGGTGAAAGGGGGGTGATTTCAACTTTTAATTTTTTTTGTTTTTTTTATTTTTTAAAAAAAATTTTTTAAAACTTTTTCTTTATTTTACTAGTCCCCCTAGGGGACTATAGCAATCAGCAGTCTGATCGCTCATTCATATCTGCTGATCACAGCTACACAGCTGAGATCACCAGAAATATTCACCTCCTGTCAATGACAGCAGCCGACTGGCTGTTAGGCCTCTGCCACACATACGTGAAAATCACGCACATGCCGCGAGACACGTATTTTCCCTGCGTGTTGCGTTTGATAAGTATGTGTCTCCGGTACGTGCGGACCACGTGTGTTCTACGTGTGCTATCCGAGATAACACACGGAGAACCGGTTATTTGCATACTCACCTGTCCCTGGCATCACTGTCCGCGGTGCTGATCTTCGGTCTCCGTTCCTGCCGACTCCCCACTGCTGCTGCTTCCGGCCGCAGTGAAGTCAATATTAAATGAGCATAATGAGGGGCGGTCGGCAGCAAGTGACAGCAGCGGCAGAGACAGGAAGGCTGGAGAAGGTGAGTAAAGGTTTGTTATTTTTTTCTCTGACACGTGAGTTTTCTCCGGTGCGTGTCACATGGGACCGCATCCACACTACATCCGTGTGTTACGGGTGCGGGCCGTGTGACACCTGTGATGCCAGAGAAAAACTGATATGTCAGCGTGAGAAACACACGGACACACGTAAGTATGGAATGGACACACGTTCCGTTCCAAAATACTTACGTGTGTCCAAACCATTAGGAATACATAGGTCCACGTGTGTACGTGTCTCCGGTACGTGAGAAAACTGTCAAACACGTACTGGAGACACAAACGTGTGACAGAGGCCTTACAGGAAATGAGTCATGTGAGCTACAGGAGTCATCACATGACCCTGTGCTACATGACAACCATCGTCTTACAGTGATCACGTCACTGTGACGCCGATGGAGCGAGGGTGAGTAAAGACAGCAATCGGTATTTAAATGAAGCTGTGACATTTCCACAGCACTATTTAAGGAGTTAACAGCACGGGTGGAACACAGTTCCACTTGTGACTGCGAGGCAGCAGCTTGTGGGGATTACACTATGGTAGTTTAAAACGTAATATTACTGCCTGCGGCCGTTAAGGGGTTAAGTCTCTTGTAGATTGTAAGCTGTTACGATTAGTGGGGTCTTTTCTCTTTCTCTCCTCTGTAGTGTGTGAGCTCATACTTTCAGCAGGGTCCTCTCTTTCTCGTCTGTAAAGTGTAAGCTCTTATGGTCAGTAGGATCCTCTCTCTCACCTGTAAAGTGTAAGTACTTCTTCAGAGTTCTCACTCTCTTTTGTTCCTCATGCCTTATTTTGCAAGAAATTATAAGATTTCCAGTATTGAGATTTGCGGAAATGTATGTAACACAAATCAAATTATTTAGAAAAATTCAGTGAGGACAGCAAATTCAAATTTCATCAGATCCATAATATTATGTTTGGGATTATTTATTTTTGTAATTTTCCTTACAAAAATTTCTATTCTTTATTCTCTTCCTTGAGTGTCTTGGAGTATGTATTTGACATTGTATAAGTTGAATATTTGAAATAATATTTGTAATAAAAAAGTAAAGGCCCTCGTTTCCTTTCGACTTCGGCTCATTCCTTTATTAGTATTATCTACATCTCTAAATGCCTTTAGTGAGACTGTTGTTTTAAACTATCACAGATGAGCTCTCATGTTAAAAAACATATTCCCTTTGGGAAGATCTGCAAAGCAACATTTACAAGGTTAAAGAATGAAAATAAACACACTGAGGCTAATCTCTCTTCAAAGAAAATACTTCACTGCAGTGGGATAACACTTGGAAAAGCAAAGACTGTGACCTAAACTTGCACCGCAGAACTAAGATCCAATTGTAGAAAAACAAGCACAAAAAAATGTTTTTAACATGCATGTTATGAAGTGACTGGCATACTGTAATATTTAGTGGATGATGCTGTATGGAAAACGACCCAATAAATTACAGTTGGGTATCTTTATAATTTTCTAAAAATATTAGATTGCATATATCCTCATTCAATTAGATTTTACTAATCCTATTCTACATATTGACACTTTTCACCACCTTTTGATTGGCTTTTTTTATTCCATGTAAATTGTGTCATATTACATCATGTCACACTTATTTCCATCTTGTATATGAACCCCCCGGTGAGAGGCAGACCCCTGCCCTGGTGCCCAGAAAATAGAGTCTAAAAGGCATAATAGATAGGGTGGATATAAAAAGAACTTTTTCCAGCTGTAATGTCCCTTACAATACATACACATCAATTGAAAAATAAATGGAAATCTTTTCAGGTGGAAAAAGAAAAATAAATAACCTAAATAATGTGATGGCATAAATATGCACATCCTTAAACTAATACAGTGGTACCTTGGTTAACGAGAACAAACCGTTCTGGGAGTGTGCTTGTTCACCAAGTTACTCGTTCAGCAAAGCAAGATTTCCCATAGGAAATCATTGCAATGCAGACAATTCGTTCCTCAACTTGTTAAATGTCCCATCCTGGTGCCCTATTGTGCCATTCCAGACATGCACAAACACAGATTATGCTCACCCTACCTTCCGTTCCCTCGCCGGTCTCCGCGAACTTGCAGTTCACCTGTAGAAGACGTGTATCGGATAATCAAGGCGACCGATGCCAGACCCAGCACGCTGACGTCAAAGGCAGGAGTCGCTTGCCTCTGATTGACCAGCGCGCTGCTTTTGAGTAGCGCCTCACAGGGGAAGTTCCTCCCTCATCGCGAGGGTTACCGGATACACATCCTGTGGAGGGAGGACCTTCCCCTGTCAGCCACTACTCAAAAGCAGCACGCTGGTCAATCAGAGGCAAGCGGCTCCTGCCATTGACGTCAGCGTGCAGGGAGCTGAAGGTCCGGCAGCGGTCGCCTTGGTTACCGCATACATGCAAGTTCCAGGAAGCTGGCGAGGGAACGAAAGGTAAGGTGAGCATAATATATGTGCGAGCGTGCGTGCATGTTTGTTTGTGTGTGTTTGTGCGTGCTTGTGTGTGTTTGTGTGGACTGCAAGAGCGGGTTAGAGCGTGGTGGATGTATGGAACCGGAAGTGTGTGCGGTGAGTATTTTGCTTGTACAGCAAGGCTTTCTCGTAAACAGAGTTACAAATTTACAGAAAACCTTGCTCGTTAGGCAAAATACTCGCTAACTGGGTGTTACGGTTGCTGCGAGCACTGGAGACTATGTCCAGATTTCTTACTACTGTACATGTGCGAGCGCTGGAGACTAAGTCCAGATTTCTTGCTACTGCACATGTGCGAGCGCTGGAGACTAAGTCCAGATTTCTTGCTACTGCACATGTGCGAGCGCCGGAGACTAAGTCCTATCTTGGAGCCATTGCACATGTGCGGGTGACATCATCGCTGACACGAGGTCACATGTCTCTGACACCTTCTATGCCGATTGGTCGCTGGTCATGTGCTTGTGATGCCTTGCTCGGTGATAGGCCAGCATGACGTCACTCCTGTCGTTCTGGCAGCGGATTGGCTCTGGTGTCCTCCATCTTGGATGAGGCACAGAGTCTATATAAGACCCTGACACACGCCGCATGGCGCTCAGTCCTCTTGGTTCATGCATAAGAGTAGACGCTCTGTGCGCGTTCCTCTAGGCATTCCTCTGTCTATGCTAGGTGAGCGCTACCGGCAGGGTAGCGTTCTTATACCTTACAGCTTCGGCTGCTGTCCGTATCCTTACCTCTTAGGGGAGCGGACATAGGCAGGTGCCTGAGGCACATGGTCTGGCTGGGCCTTGTGGTTCGACTCGTAGGTGGACGTTGCCGCTAGGGTAACGTTCCTTATACTGCGTCTGGCAGTTGTTCGTATCCTCGCACACTAGGGGAGCGAACAGAGGTAGGAGCTTTGTGCGGCTTACGCTGATGTTCGTCTCTTTTGCACCACTAGAAGAGCGGACCTAGGCAGGTGCCATATCTAGTGGTTCGTGTCCTCGCACACTAGTGGAGCGAACGCAGGTAGGAGCTTTGTGCGGCTTACGCTGCTGTTCGTCTCTTTTGCACCACTAGAAGAGCGGACCTAGGTAGGTGCCATTTCGCACACATTGCCTTTGTCTCTGTGATTATTAACAGAGATCATTCCACACACCCTCCAAGTAAGGGAGGAATTGCTTTACTTACTTATTATATCCTTCTGTGAGTTAACAGAGGTATTGCACTCTGCCATAGTCTGCAGCAGAGTCTTTGCACGGTGGACCCTGACTGTCTGATACTCCTTTAGGTTATCAAACAGCCCCCCGTAACATTAGGACTGAGCCAAGGGTCTGGCAGTTATGGCAGAATATCAGCAGTTACACCGTTACATACAAGTACTTGAGTCACGGCTCAAGAGTATAGAGGATAAACCTCAGACCATGGTGACATCTGCACATGATCCTCGACTTGCTCTGCCAAACAGATATTCTGGCGATGCCAGATCATGTCGTGGTTTCATTAGTCAGTGTCAGATACACCTAGAGGTCAACTCTTCTCGCTTCTCTACGGAGAGGTCCAGAGTAGGCTTTATCATCTCCTTACTTCAGGACAAAGCCTTAGAATGGGCGACTCCCCTATGGGAGCGCTCTGATGTGGTTACTCTGAGACATCAAGACTTTCTTGATGCTCTTAAGGCGGTATTCATGGGTCCGCAGGTTACCCATGATGCGGCCCTGAGACTGTTAGATCTATCTCAGGGTTCGTTATCCACTAGTTCTTATGCTATTGCTTTTAGAACTCTGGTGGCAGAACTAGATTGGCCAGAGAAGGTGTTGATTCCTATCTTCTGGAGAGGGTTGGCAGGCTATGTCAAGGATGCTCTTGCTACTCGTGAGGTCCCTGCTTCTCTGGAGGACTTGATCACAGTAGCAACGAGGATCGATGTACGCCATAAGGAACGTAGACTCGAGGTCTCTTCCTCACGCCCTAAGCATCGGGCTATTCCAGTTGTTGAGGGTCCACTACCATCTTCCTCAGCATCTGAAACATCTCCCACTCCTATGGAGTTAGGTCATACGTCTTCCAGACTACGCAAGTCTGGTCCTCCTATATGTTACGTATGTCGTCAGGCTGGGCGCTATGCCAACAAGTGTCCTAGTCGTCAGGGAAACTCCCTGGCCTAGTAACCATTAGAGGGGGGTTACTAGAGACGTCTTCTGCACCCTCTAAGTGTTGTATCCCAGGTCAGCTCTCGTTATCTGAGAATACATGGCCTATTATGGCTTTTGTGGATTCCGGAGCTGACGGGACTTTTGTGTCCTCAGGATTTGTAAAGGGACACAATATTCCCTCTATCATGTTAGAGGCGCCTATTCCTGTCCGTGTTGTTAATGGAACTATGTTGTCTGACTCCATTACATTGAGGACAGTTCCCTTGCGCCTTTCCCTGTCTCAGGGTCACATAGAGGAGATTTCTTTTCTTGTTTTGCCTGAGGGTATAGACGACATCCTTCTGGGTCTCCCATGGCTTCGGACTCATGCTCCTCACATTGACTGGGAGTCTGACAGCATTATTAGTTGGGGTTCGAAATGTCAGTCCCGATGTCTTCCCTTACCACCTAAGGTCATTGCGGTTGCATCTACTGATCTCTCTCCCATACCTACACTCTATCTGGATTTCGCTGACGTGTTCTCCAAACAGGGTGCTGAGGTTCTTCCACCCCATAGGCCGTATGACTGTGCCATAGACCTTATCCCAGGTTCGGTTCCACCTAAAGGCAGGGTTTACCCCCTGTCGATACCTGAGTCGGAGGCCATGTCGACCTATATAAGAGAGAGTTTAGAGAAGGGGTTCATTCGTAAGTCTGTCTCTCCCGCGGGAGCTGGGTTTTTCTTTGTTCGGAAGAAAGAGGGTGATTTGCGTCCCTGCATAGATTACAGGGGTCTCAACGCAATCACAATAAAGAACAAATACCCATTACCTTTAATTTCGGAGCTCTTTGACAGATTGAGAGGAGCTCAAGTTTTTACAAAGTTGGATCTGCCTTTTGGGTTATGTAATGCACCCGCAGTATTTCAGGACTTCGTAAACGATGTGTTCAGGGATTTACTGTTATCCTCAGTAGTGGTGTATCTGGACGACATCCTGATTTTTTTCTCCTGATCTGGAGACTCATCGTCAGGATGTCGTTCGTGTCCTTTCCCGTTTAAGGGAGCACTCATTGTTTGCTAAACTCGAGAAATGTGTATTCGAGCAGTCCTCATTGCCTTTTTTGGGTTACATTATCTCACAAGAGGGCCTGGCTATGGATCCTGCGAAGCTCTCTGCTGTCCTGCAATGGTCCGAACCTCATTCCTTGAAGGCGGTGCAACGCTTCTTAGGATTCATAAATTATTACAGGCAGTTCATACCCCATTTTTCTACTTTGGTGGCCCCTTTGGTGGCCTTGACTAAGAAAGGTGCTAATCCCAAAGCCTGGTCTACTGAGACATCTCAGGCTTTTGAGGCAGTAAAAAGACACTTTTCAACTGCTCCCGTTCTTCAAAGACCCGATGAGAGTAAGCCCTTCCTCTTAGAGGTTGATGCCTCTTCAGTGGGTGCTGGTGCGGTTTTGTATCAAAAGAACGGTGCAGGTAGAAAAAGGCCGTGTTTCTTCTTTGCGAAAACCTTTTCACCAGCAGAGAGAAACTATACCATTGGGGATAGGGAACTGCTCGCCTTGAGATTAGCCTTGGAGGAGTGGCGTCACTTGCTGGAAGGAGCGAAACATCCTTTCCAGGTCTATACAGACCATAAGAATCTGACGTACTTACAAACCGCTCAGCGTCTGAATCCTCGCCAAGCCCGCTGGTCCTTGTTTTTCTCCCGCTTTCACTTCTCCATCAACTATCTGTCTGGGAGTAAGAATAACAAGGCAGACGCCCTGTCTCGCTCTATGCTTTCTACCCAGGAGGAGATTGACGAACCTCGTCTTATCCTTCCCTCCAGGGTTTTTCATACGCTGTCCCCTGTGATGTTAGACCAAATCCCACCGGGCAAGACCTTTGTTCCGCCTGATCGACAGAATGATATACTGTCATGGGCCCACACCTCAAAGGTGGGTGGGCATTTTGGTATTAGGCGGACACGAGAGTTACTGGAGAGGTGGTATTGGTGGCCACACTTAGCCAGCCACGTCAAGAGATATGTCGGTTCCTGCTACTCGTGTGCTCGCAACCGTCCATTACGGCAGAGACCGGCTGGACTCTTGCATCCTTTACCAGTGCCAGATAGACCATGGGAGGTGGTAGGCATGGACTTTGTGGGTGATCTTCCATGTTCACAGGGACATAGATTTGTGTGGGTCATTACGGACCATTTCTCCCGGATGGTTCATCTCGTACCGTTATCGAGAATCCCATCTTCCAGGGTACTAGCCAAACTATTCCTCAAGCATGTCTTTAGGCTTCACGGGATGCCAGATCGTATCATTTGTGATAGAGGCCCGCAATTTACTTCCCGTTTCTGGCGAGATCTTTGTAGCCTTCTGCAAATTGAGTTGAATCTCTCTTCGGCATACCATCCGGAGACCAATGGTTTGGTTGAGCGTACCAATCAATCTATGATTATATACCTTCGACACTTTGTTGCTGAGAACCACGATAACTGGTCCTCCCTCCTACCCTGGGCAGAATTTGCCCTTAACAATTCGCTGGCTGAGGCCACTGGGCAGACACCGTTCGTACTCAATAATGGGCAACACCCTAGGGTACCGGTACCATTTCCCGCTGCTGCACCTCCTCCTCTTGTGGCCGACTGGGCAACTAATGCCAGAGAGGTTTGGGATCGGACTCAAGAGTCGATCCAAGCAGCTAAGGACCGTATGAAGACGGTGTCCGATCGGTTTCGTCGCCCGGCTCCTGTCTTTTCTCCAGGGGACTTTGTGTGGCTCTCTGCAAAACACGTGAGACTTAGAGTGAGCTCTGTCAAATTTGCTCCTCGCTTCCTGGGTCCTTATGAGGTTTTTCGACAGGTAAATCCTGTAGTCTACCAATTGAAGTTACCCGTCCATCTTAAGATTCATGACAAATTCCATGTCTCACTGCTAAAGCCGGCTATTTTACCTCACGCTCGTGAAGTGCACTCTCCTGCCTCTGATTCCTCTCACTCTAGCTATGAGGTACGAGCCATAGTTGGTTCTAAGATGGTTAGAGGGCGCAGGTTCTTCTTGATAGATTGGGAGGGTTACGGCCCGGAACATCGCTCTTGGGAGCCTGAGGAGGCTGTCCATGCTCCCGACTTAGTTGCCGATTACCTGCGTCACCGAGAGGGGGGCCCTTGAGGGGGAGGTACTGTTACGGTTGCTGCGAGCACTGGAGACTATGTCCAGATTTCTTACTACTGTACATGTGCGAGCGCTGGAGACTAAGTCCAGATTTCTTGCTACTGCACATGTGCGAGCGCTGGAGACTAAGTCCAGATTTCTTGCTACTGCACATGTGCGAGCGCCGGAGACTAAGTCCTATCTTGGAGCCATTGCACATGTGCGGGTGACATCATCGCTGACACGAGGTCACATGTCTCTGACACCTTCTATGCCGATTGGTCGCTGGTCATGTGCTTGTGATGCCTTGCTCGGTGATAGGCCAGCATGACGTCACTCCTGTCGTTCTGGCAGCGGATTGGCTCTGGTGTCCTCCATCTTGGATGAGGCACAGAGTCTATATAAGACCCTGACACACGCCGCATGGCGCTCAGTCCTCTTGGTTCATGCATAAGAGTAGACGCTCTGTGCGCGTTTCTCTAGGCATTCCTCTGTCTATGCTAGGTGAGCGCTACCGGCAGGGTAGCGTTCTTATACCTTACAGCTTCGGCTGCTGTCCGTATCCTTACCTCTTAGGGGAGCGGACATAGGCAGGTGCCTGAGGCACATGGTCTGGCTGGGCCTTGTGGTTCGACTCGTAGGTGGACGTTGCCGCTAGGGTAACGTTCCTTATACTGCGTCTGGCAGTTGTTCGTATCCTCGCACACTAGGGGAGCGAACAGAGGTAGGAGCTTTGTGCGGCTTACGCTGCTGTTCGTCTCTTTTGCACCACTAGAAGAGCGGACCTAGGCAGGTGCCATATCTAGTGGTTCGTGTCCTCGCACACTAGTGGAGCGAACGCAGGTAGGAGCTTTGTGCGGCTTACGCTGCTGTTCGTCTCTTTTGCACCACTAGAAGAGCGGACCTAGGTAGGTGCCATTTCGCACACATTGCCTTTGTCTCTGTGATTATTAACAGAGATCATTCCACACACCCTCCAAGTAAGGGAGGAATTGCTTTACTTACTTATTATATCCTTCTGTGAGTTAACAGAGGTATTGCACTCTGCCATAGTCTGCAGCTGAGTCTTTGCACGGTGGACCCTGACTGTCTGATACTCCTTTAGGTTATCAGACAGCCCCCCGTAACACTGGGTTACTCATTAAGAGAGGTTCCACTGTACATTGTTGAAATACCCTTTGAATTTATAAAATTATTCAGTTTGGGTAAGAATCTATCAGAATAGTACATCTAGAATTGGCCATTTTTCTTTACAGTAGTGCTCGAAAGTGAATGATATTTGGAACTGTTCATAATTCCCTCCACCTTGACTTCCAGTTGCAGGTGGCAAAAGACACCTGCACAGCACAATGTTGCCTCCACCATGCTTCACTGTAAGCATGATGTTATTTTGGTGATGCACAGTGTTAGATTTGCGCCAAATATACCTTCTGGAATTATATAGAAAATGTCATTTCATACCGGAATATGAAACTGAGGATTTTTTGAAAGCCACACTGATCCAAAGGAAATTTATATCAGCTAGCAGTTACACCGATATGGCATTGATGATTTTTCATAGGGCCTACTTCACCCCCTATATTCAGTCAAAAATCAACCAAAGAGCAAACTATAATTACTCTAAATGTGGCAAAGAGAGAACAGACTTATTTCATCACCTTTGGGAATGTACATGGATTTGGGGGGTCTGGAGGAGCGTCCATTCAGTTCTACAAACCAAGTATAACATTAAATTTCCACTGACGCCACAATGGGCTATTTTTAATATTCAGGAGAAGGACCAACTAAAAATACCAAGACATGCTAAAGCAACTCTTATTATATGGGCCTCGGCTACCAGGAAAAGTATATTACATAAGTGGTTTAGCCCGGAACCTCCATCAAAATCACTCATTCAAACAAAGGTTATGTTCGTATTCAAGATGGATTGGCTGGATGCTCTTTCAGATAAGGAAAAGTTGACAAAAAATGTGTTTGACACAGTCTCCATTCATACCCACATTACCAGATGTCATTAAAGCCAGACTTAGATCTCAGTTTGAGCACACACTGTGGTACTTATTGGAAATTATAAGTGGACAGAACCCAATTCCATAATAACGGACACCATAAGTTAGAGGGCGCATGCAGAGAGGGGGGGGATATTGGAGTTTGTTTTGATGATTTATTTGATATATGAATGTCTTAAATTTCGTAATTATTACTTTTGATATAAATATTGTATGTTGCAACTTTTGAGACATAAAAAGTTTTAAAAAAAAAAAATTGTCATTCTTGGTCTCATCAGACAATAACACGTTTCCGACATGCTTTTGGCAGACTTGATATAGGTTTTGGTAAAAGATAGATGGACGTGGATGTTTTTCTTTGAAATAATGGAGATTGTTGTTATGTGCAGTATACAACCAGTGTTTTAAAAAAATTGTGCAGCTCCTTTAATTCTGATGTAGGTCTCTTGGCAGCTTCCTAGACCAATTTTTTTTTCTTGTCTATTCATCAATTTTTGAGGAACGTTCAGTTTTAGGTAATCTATATGAAGTGAAAGCTGCACACCAAATTCAGATAAATATGAACAAGCATAACTGCTTTATGATACATAAAGAATGAAAAATACAACTAACCATATGAAAAATGGAAAAACATTTTTTGTGACATTGCATAACTGCTGACGATTATTTTGAAAAAAAGAGATATTTAGCTAATATATTGATCAATTCATTACTGCCCCATACCAACTTCACGGTAATCTCTTATTTATGGGGTCCCTAACCAAAAGTTACCTCTATATGCGGTTAAAACCTGCTTGTGTGCATGGGTACCTAACCAAATGTTACCTCTATGTGCGGCTGAAACCTGCTGTGTATGGGAAGCCAGGGATCTGGCTATATAGGAAGTTCAATAACCATGGCTAAAGAGCGGGACTGGGTTCTTCATTCTTTATGTATCATAAAGCAGTTATGCTTGTTCAAATTTCTCTGAATTTGGAGTGCAGTTTTCACTTCATATAGATTGTGTATTTTTTGGCTAGCACCCTGTTCACATTTACAATGGTGTTCCAGCAGTGATTTTGATTGTTATGTAGTTTTAGGTAATGTCATTGTTCAGCCAAATTTAAGCCACTTCTTGATGACAGTTGTCAGTATCCCATGGTATATCTAATGCCTTGGAAACTTTTTTGCACACTTCTGACTTTCAACAATGAGAGATCCCTTTGCTGTAAGGTGTTTATGGACCATTGCTTTGTGTTATAAAATGCAATTAAGAAAATGTCAGAAAACCCCTACTAGTACCCTACTAGAACAGCTGGACTAGAACAGCTAAACTAATGGGAATCTGTTAGCATTTTTTGCTATTTAATCTGAAGCAACATAATATATTGTCACACCAGGGTGGGATGACACACAGCCAAAGGGAAGGGAAACAGGCACAGGGGGGCTCTAGCCATAGGGCGAGGGCGTATGGGTAACCACTAAGCACTTATCTCACGATGAATCTTGCCCTCCCTATTGTCACTAGATGGGTATTGTGAATGTCATCCGAGTGGGTGCTGTGTTTAGCTCCCTCTGGTGGCCAGGAATGGTAATAAAGCTGAGTTTTAATCTGTCATTCAGACAGGTGATGGAATTAATTGGGAATCCAGGAAGTCCTATTGCAGATCAGCCTAGTTTATTTAGTAGAGCATTTTGTGTCTGGCGGCCGCTGGTGATAAAATGTTTCCTGCCTGCTTCTGCAGATGGCTTGGAGTTTTCCCTTCAGTTTCTCCCATTTATTTGGTGCCTGAGTCTACTCCAGATAAGTTTTTCTGTTTTTGTGGTTAATTGCTGGATTTGCACTTAAGAGTGTTTCTGCTTCCATTTGGTTCTGTGTTTGGTTTCTTGTATGTGAGGATCTGTCTTTTTGCTTTTGTGAGCAGGTCACTTCCTCCAGCAAGAAAGGGAGCTCGCTTCCTGTTCAAGTTTGGAGTATTTGCACTTTAGAATATTATTTGTTCTGTGATTTTGTTTCTTCCCATTATATCTGCAGTTCTGTTTAAAGTGTGTAGCACAAGAGTACCTGATATAGTGGGGGAGAACCCAGTGGTCTTAGCATTTTTTTCCTATCAGGAGATTGGTATTTTTTACAGGGTTTTTTGCTGGCCACAATCAATAATCTGTCCTGTCCTGTGCTATCTAGTAAGTCGGGCCTCACCTTTGCTGATCTATATTTTCTATCTGCGTATTGTTTTTTCTTACATCACCGTTGTTGCATGTTGGGGGCTTGCTATTCCTTTGGGGACTGCTCCGATCCAAGTTAGGATTCCTCATTTCTATCTTTGAGGTATAGCAAGTTTCTCAGGCAGTGACGAGGTGTCTAGGTGTGTTAGGAACATCCCACTGCTACTTCTAGTGTTGTCCAATAGATAGGGGATTGCGGTCAGCTTAGTTTTTAACTTGTTGCTTTTTTTTTTCCTTTTTAATGGGATTTTTGTGATCATCCACGGTTACCAGATCATAACAGTATCACCGGCCACACAAAAAAACAGCTACTTAAAAGAAAGATTTTTTTTTTTTTATTCTGTATATTTTTCCTCTTATATTTTGGGTTCCGTGGAAGATCTTTTGCTGGCATGGATATTAGCCAGTTGTCTGATTGTGTTGAGCATCTTGCTTCTGAGGTTCAGGGTATATCGGCTTATCTTAGACAGACTCCTGAACCTAAAATTCCCGTTCCTGAATTTTTCTTGGTGGTAGGTCTAAATTCCTGGTAAATTTAAAAATAATTGTAAATTATTTTTTGCCCTAAGACCTAAGTCCTCAGGGAGGTCCCGTGCAGCAGGGTAGGATTGTCATCTTCTTGTTGTGCGGTGACCCTCAGAACTATGCCTTTTCCTTGGTACCTGGTGATCCGATCTTGCTGATGTGGATTCTTTTTTTCAGGCCCTGGGATTGTTGTATGACGAACCTAATGTTGTGGATCAAGCTGAGAAAGCCTTGATGGCATTGATCCAGGGTCAGGATTCCGCTGAAATTTTTTGTCAGAGATTCAGAAAGTGGGTGGTCCTTACAAAATGGAATGATGATTCTCTTGCGGCACTTTTTCTGAAGGATCTTGCGGATATTTTGAAAGATGTTATGGTGGGATTTCCTATCCCTTTGGGTCTCGATGCCTCTTGACCTTAGCCATTCAGATTGATAGACGTTTACGCGAGTTCAAAACGATACGTGCTGATGTATTGCTTGCGGAACAGTCTTCAGAGCCTATGCAGTGCGATAGAGTTATCTCTAATACTGAGCGGCAGGGTTTTAGACAGAAAAACAAGTTGTGTTTCTATTGTGGAGACGCTTTTCACACTATCTTTGTCTGCCCTAAGCGAGAAAAGAGATTTGCAACCTAAATTTCTTTTGTCAGTCTCTTTAATTTGCTCATTATCCTCTTTTTCTGCTATGACTTTTCTTGATTCAAGGGCCGCCCTGAACTTGATGGATTTTGGGTTTGCTAAGGGTTGTGGTTTTCCCATGCATGTACCATTGCATACTCCTATTCCTTTAAGGGGCATTGATGCTATTCTCTTAGCTGAGAACAAACCCCTATTTTGGACCCAGGTGACTATGAAGGTTGCACCAGCTCATCAGGAGAATTGTAAATTTTTGGTACTACACAACTTGCATGATAGTTGGGACTGGGATTCCTTTGGCTGCAGATTCATAATCCAGTTCTAGATTGGAGATTCTTGTCTGTGGTTAGTTGGGGTTGTCAATGTGTGCATAATGACCTTTCTGAGTTGTCTATTTCTGCTCAGACACATGATGTACCTGAATATTTGTCGGACTTCCTTGATGTGTTTAATGAGACTGGATCTGATTCCTTGCCTCCCCATAGGGAGTGTGATTGTGCCATTGAATTAGTGCCAGGTTGCAAATTTCCTAAGGGACAGATTTTCAATTTGTCTGTGCCTGATCATGATGCTATGTGAACTTATATTAAGGAGACATTGGAAAAAGGTCATATTAGACCGTCATCTTCACCCTGGGTGCTGTTTTTTTCTTTGTATCCAAGAATGATGGGTCATTGAGACCTTGTATTGACTATCGCCTCCTCAATAAAATCACTGTTAAATATCAGTATCCTTTGCCCCTGATGTCAGATCTATTTTCCAGAGTTAAGGGGGCTAAATTGTTTACTAAACTTGATCTTAAGGGGGCGTACAATCTCATTCGAATTAAGGAGGGGGATGAATGGAAGACGGCTTTTAATACCCCTGAGGAGCATTTTTAGTACCTAGTGATGCCTTTTGGGCACACTAATGCCCCCTCCGTCTTCCAGTTATTCTTAAATTATATTTTCCGGGAACTAATTGTTAATTTTCTGATCGTCTATTTGGATGATATTTTGATTTTTTCTGATGATTGAGACTCTCATGCTGAGCAAGTTCAGACTGTTTTTCAGGTTCTTAAGTACAACGCATTGTATGTTAAGGGGTCAAAATGTCTCTTTGGCGTACAAAAAACTTCCTTTTTGAGGATTATTTTGTGCTTCTATTGAAATGGATCTGGTCAAGGTTCAGGCCATTTATGACTAGGTTCAGCCTACTTCTTTGAAGTTCCTTCAGAAATTTTTGGGGTTTGCAAATTTCTACCATAAATTTATAGGCAATTTCTCTAGTATTGTTAAGCCTTTGACAGATTTGACCAAAAAGGGAGCTGATGTTGAGAATTGGACCCCAGAAGCCATTATGGCCTTCCAGGAGCTTAAAAAGAGGTTCACTTCTGCCCCTGTCCTTCAGCAACCTGATGTGTCTCTTCTGTTTCAAGTGGAGATAGATGCCTCAGAGATTGGAGCAGGAGCTGTTTTGTCTCAAAGAGATCCTATAACCTCCAAACTGAAGCCTTGCGCCTTCTTCTCTCGAAAATGTTCTCCATCTGAACGAAACTATCATGTGGATAATCGGGAATTATTGGCTATGAAGTTGGCTTTTGAAGAATGGAGACATTGGTTGTAGGGGGCTAGACATCAACATGTGGTGCTCACTGATCATAAGAATCTGACCTACCTTGAATCTGAAAAGAGATTGAATCCTAGGCAGGCCAGGTGGGCTTTATTTTTTACATGTTTCGATTTTGTGGTCTCTTTTCTACCGGGCATCAAGAATATTAAATCAGATACCCTCTCTAGAAGTTTCTTTGCTGATTCCCTTGATGTTGCTGAGCCATGTACCATCCTGAATGAAGCTGGGGTTCTCTCCACCATTTCGCCCGATTTGAGGTTAGCACTTGAGAGATTTCAGGTAGACAAACCTGAGAGCTGTCCTGTTCCTGTATGTTCCTGAGCAATGGAGGAGTAGCGTTATGTCCGAGATTCATTGTTCCGTTTTGGCTGGTCATCCTGGGATTTTTGGTACTAGGGATCTAGTGAGTAGGTCTTTTTGATGGCCTTCTTTATCTTGGGATGTCAGGAGTTTTGTGCAATCTTGTCGGCTTTGTTCTAGATCTAAGGGGTACTTCACACACAGCGAGATCGCTACTGAGATCGCTGCTGAGTCACGTTTTTTGTGACCTCATTAGCGATCTCGCTGTGTGTGACACTGAGCAGCGATCTGGCCCCTGCTGTGAGATTGCTGCTCGTTACACACAGCCCTGGTTCGTTTTTTTATTGTTGCTCTCCCGCTGATAAGCACACATCGCTGTGTGTGACAGCGAGAGAGCAACAATCCTGAATGTGAAAGGAGCAGGAGCCGGCGTCTGACAGCCTGCGGTAAGCTGTAACCAAGGTAAACATCGGGTAACCAAGGTGGTTACCCGATATTTACCTTCGTTACCAGCCTCCGCAGCTCTCACACTGCCAGTGCCGGCTCCTGCTCCCTGCACATGCTAAGTTAAGCGGTGTGAGCTGGTAACTAAGGTAAACATCGGGTAGTCATACCCGATGTTTACCTTAGTTACCAGTGTCCGCAGCTTCCAGACGCCGGCTCCGTGCAAGCGCAGCGTCGCTTGCACGTCGCTGCTGGCTGGGGGCTGGTCACTGGTCGCTGGTGAGATCTGCCTGTTTGACAGCTCACCAGCGACCATGTAGCGATGCAGCAGCGATCCTGACCAGGTCAGATCGCTGGTCGGATCACTGCTGCATCGCTAAAGTGTGAAGGTACCCTAAGCCTTGTTGTTTACATTCTAGTGGGTTGTTATTGCCATTGCCTGTACCTAAGAGACCTTGGACTCATATCACTAGGGATTTTATTTCTGATCTTCCTGTCTCTTAAAGGATGACGTTTATTTGGGTTATTTGTGATAGATTGTCTAAGATGGTCTATTTGGTATCATTGCCTAAGTTGCCGTCTTCATCAGAGTTGGTGCCCTTGTCTTTTCAATAGGTGTTTCGTTTACATGGTATTCCTGAGAATATTGTGTCAAACAGAGGAGTTTGTGTCCAGATTTTGGAGAGCATTTTGTTCAAAATTAGGAATTGAGTTGTCTTTCTCTTCTGTGTTTCATCCTTAGACCAATGGTCAGACAGAGAGCAAACCAGACCTTGGAAACCTATTTGAGGTGTTTTGTATCTGCGGATCAGGATGACTGGGTTTCGTTTTTGCCATTGTCAGAGTTTGCTCTCAATAATAGGGCTAGCTCTTGTACTTTTATGTCTCAGTTTTTCTGCAATTTTGGTTTAATCCCAGGTTTTCTTCAGGGCAGGTTGAGGCTTCGGCCTGTCCGGGAGTTGATTCTGTGGTGGAGAGAATGCAGTAAATTTGGGGTCAGGTAGTGGACAAATTGTTTCAGTCCCAGGAGAATGCCCAAAGGTTTGCCAACTGGCGTATATAATAATAATAATAATCTTTATTTCTATAGCGCCAACATATTCCGCAGCGTTTTAAAATTCAGGAGGATCATATACAAACAAGTAACAGCTATAGAAAATACAATATTTAAAGGGAAAAAAGACAACCCTGCTCGTGAGAGCTTACAATCTACAATGAGATGGGGGGGGGACAAGGTACAGGTGCTTATTTCAAATGACAATCCAGCCATCTCAAGAAAATGGGGGATAGATAATGGCTTCCTGGATCAGTTGGCCAGAGCCTTGAGATGCATTTGGGTGCCATGGAGTTTGACGTGGGGTAAGTTTCTGAGAAGTTAGAGGGATTAGATGAAATTAGTTTGGCTAGGGATTGTGATAGGCCACCCTGAAAAGATGCATTTTTAGGGTGCGTCTGAAGCTGAGTAAGTTGTGATTTGTCCTAACTTCTTGGGGTAGAGCGTTCCAGAGGTTTGGTGCAGCTCGGAAGAAGTCTTGGATTTGGGAGTGGGAGGTTCGAATTAGTGTGGATGTTAGTCGAAAGTCATTTTCAGAGCGTAGAGAACGGGTGGGATGATAGACAGAGAGGAGGGTGGAGATGTAGGGGGGTGCTGTACTGTGGAGAGCTTTGTGGGTGAGAACAAGCAGTTTGAGTTGGATCCTGTGATATATGGGCAGCCAGTGCTATGACTGGCACAGAGCAGAGGCATCTGAGTAGCAGTTAGCCAGATAGGTGACCCTGGCTACTGCGTTAAGGATGGACTGTAGAGGAGAGAGTCTAGTTAGGGGGAGACCAATTAATAGAGAGTTACAGTAGTCAAGGCGAGAGTGGATCAGGGCCACAGTGAGGGTTTTTGTCGTTTCCATTGTGAGAAAGGGGCGGATTCTAGAGATGTTCTTGAGGTGCAAGTGGCAGGAGCGGGCAAGAGATTGTATGTCGGAGGTGAAGGAGAGATCAGTGTCAAGTATAACACCCAGACAGCGGGCCTGCGGCCTAGAAGTTATCGTTGTGCCACACACAGAGAGGGAGATGTCAGGTTTAGCAAGGTTGGAAGATGGAGGGAAAAGAAGAAGTTCAGTTTTGGAAAGGTTAAGTTTCAGATAGAGAGCAGACATGACATTGCAAACTGCAATCAGGCAGTCACTTATGTTCTGTAGTACAGTGGGGGTGAGCTCAGGGGATGAGGTGTATAGCTGTGTGTCATCAGCATAAAGATAGTACTGAAAGCCTAATCTACTGATGGTCATTCCAATTGGGGCAGTGTAGAGGGAGAAAAGAAGAGGGCCGAGGACTAAACCTTGAGGGACCCCAACAGTGAGAGGAAGAGGAGAAGATGTGGAGCCAGAAAATGATGCACTGAATTGTTGACTGTTGGTCCCCGGTTTAAAGTGGGGGACATGGTTTGGTTGTCCTCCAAAAATATTCCTATGAGAGTTTCTTCTCCTAAATTTAAGCCAAGATTTATTGGGCCTTATAAGATTTCACAGGTTATTAATCCCGTATCTTTTCGTTTGGCTCTCCCTGAGTCTTAAAATTCACAATGTTTTTCATAAGTATTTGTTGAAGAAACATGTGGAACCAGCAGTCTCCTGATCCTGTTTTAGTAGATGGGGTTCTAGAGAAAGAAGTAGAGAAAATTTTGGATTCCCACCTTAATAAACGTAAGCTTCAGTACCTTGTTAAGTGGAAGGGTTATGGTCAAGAAGACAATTCCTGGGTTTTTGCTTCTGACATTCACGCTGACAGATTGGTTCGTGCTTGTCATCATGCCCATCCTGACAGACCCGGTGGCTCTGGTGAGGGTTACGTGACCCCTCCTCTAGGAGGGGGGGTACTGTTGTGAATGTCATCCGAGTGGGTGCTGGTGTGGAGCTCCCTCTGGTGGCCAGGAATGGTAATGAAGCTGAGTTTGAATCTGTGATTCAGACATGTAAATGTAAAATCAACTGATTTTCACCATTCTATTAAAGGATTAGAAGAATATAGGCCATCTATAAACAAAGAGATAATGAGGGAATACTTAGCTAACATAAATTAATTCAAGTCCCCAGGTCCGGATGAATTACACCCCAGATTACTGAAGGAGATAGCAGAGGAAATATTAGAACCACTCGTCATAATTTTTGAAAATTCTTGGAGAACAGGAGAAATTCCAGAAGACTGGAGAAGAGCAAATGTTGTCCCTATTTTCAAAAAGGGTTAGAAGGTAGACCCAGGGAGTACAGGCCTGTCAGCCTGACTTACATACCAGGCACGATCTTTGAACAAATTATTAAACAACATTTATGCAAGTACCTGGATGAGAATGAAGTGATCAACCAGAGCCAGCATGGGTTTGTAACTAATAGGTCATGTCAGACTAACTTCATTTCCTTCTATGACAGAATCACTGACTAGGTGGATCAGGGAAATGCAATAAATAAAGTATATCTTGTCTTCAGCAAAGCATTTGACAAAGTATGTCATACAATCCTTATTGAAAAAAATGACCATGTGTGGAATGGACAAGGCAACTGTTAGATGGATTCGTAACTGGCTTAGTGAACGGAGTCAAAGAGTGGTCATAAATAGCTGCACATCCAGTTGGAAGACTGTCTCAAGTGGGGTACCACAGGGCTCTGTCCTGGGCCCTGTGTTGTTCAACATCTTTATCAATTATTTAGATGAAGGAATTAAGGGTAAACTGATTAAATTTGCTGATGACAACAAAGCTAGGAGGAATAGCTAATACTAGAGAAAAGAGAGAGAGGATTCAACAAGATCTAAACAAGCTGGAACAATGGGCAGCAACTAATAGAATGGTTTTTAGCAGGAAAAAATGAAAAGTCATACATCTTGGCAAGAATAATGAAAAGAGCATATACAGCATGGGAGGAATAGAGCTATCCAACAGCATGTGTGAAAAAGACTAAAGGCCCCGTTACACGCTACGATTTATCTGATGATATGTCGTCAGGGTCATGGTTTTCGTGACGCACTTTCGTCATCGTTAGCGACGTCGTTGTGTGTGACACCTACGTGCGACTCCGAACGATCGCAAATAGGATGAAAAACGTTGATCGTTGACATGTCGTTCAGTTTCAAAATATTGTTCGTTGTTTGGAACGCAGCAGACATATTGGTACGTTTTGCCACCTTGCAAACGACGAACAACATCCACACGACCGCCTTGGTCAAACAATATATCGCTGAACGATTTTGCGTCGCTTGTGAGATCGTTATGTGTGACCGCTAATAAACGACCTATGTGCGATCTCGGTAAATCGTAACTACGATCTGGGCATGTCACATCGCTACTGAGATTGTCAGATAAATCGTAGCGAGTAACGGGGCCTTTAGGTATACTAATAGATCACTGACTGAACACGAGTCAACAGTGTGATGCAGCAGCAAAAAAGGCAAACACCATTCTAGGATGTATTAACAGAAGCATACATTCTAGATCACGTGAAGTCATTATCCCCTTTACTCCTCTTTGGTCAGACCTCCTTTGGAATAGTGTCCAGTTCTGGGCACCACATTTTAAAAAAAAAAAACATCAACAAACTGGAGCAAGTTCAGAGAAGAGTGACCAGAATGGTGACTGGTCTGCAAACCATGTCCTATGAGGAACGGTTACAGGATTTAGGATTGTTTAGCTTGCAAAAGAGAAGACTGAGAGGAGACCTAATAGCTGTCTACAAATATCTTAAAGGCTGTTACACTGTAGAGGGATCAGTTTTATTCTCATTTTCACAAGGAAAGACTAGAAGCAATGAGATGAAACTGATGGGGAGGAGACACAGATTAGATATTCGAAAAAACTTTTTGACAGTGAGGGTGATCAACGAGTGGAACAGGACTGCCACGAGAGGTAGTGAGTTCTTCTTCAATGGAAGTCTTTAAAAAGAGGTTGGACGGACATCTATTTGGGATGATTTAGTGAATCCTGCTTTGAGCAGGGGTTTGGACTTGATGACCCAGGAGGTCCATTCCAACTCTACCATTCTATAATTCTTTATGACTCTATGATTGGGAATCCAGGAAGTCCTGTTGCAGTTCAGCCTAGTTTATTTAGGAGAGCATTTTGTGTCTGGTGTCTGCCAGTGATAAAATGTTTCCTGCCTGCTTCTGAAGATGGCGGGGAGTTTTCCCTTCTGGTTCTCCAATTTGGTGCCTGAATCTACTCCAGATAAGTTTTTCTGTTTTTGTGCTTAATTGCTAGATTTGCACTTAAGAGGATCTGTCTTTTTGCTTTTGTGAGCAGGGCAGTTCCTCCAGCAAGAAAGGGAGCTCGCTCCCTGTTCAAGTTTAGAGTATTTGCACTTTAGAATATTATTTGTTCTGTGATTTTGTTTCTTCCCACTATATCTGCAGTTATGTTCAAAGTGTCTAGCACAAGAGTACCTGATATAGAGGGGGAAAACCCAGTGGTCTTAGTATTTTTTTCCTATCAGGAGATTGGTATTTTTTGCAGGGTTCTTTGCTGGCCACAATCAGTTATCTGTCCTGTCCTGTGCTATCTAGTAAGTCGGGCCTCACCTTTTCTGATCTATATTTTCTATCTGCGTATTGTGTTTTCTTACATCACCATTGTTGCATGTTGGTGGCTTGCTATTCCTTTGGGGACTGCTCCAAGGCAAGTTAGGATTCCTCATTTCTATTTTTGAGATGTAGCAAATTTCTCAGGCAGTGACTAGGTGTCCAGGTGTGTTAGGAACATCCCACTGCTACTTCTATTGTTGTCCAATAGATAGGGGATTGCGGTCAGCTTAGTTTCCAACTACTCCTGTGGTTTTGCTTTTCCTTTTTAATGTGATTTTTTGTGATCGTCCACGGTTACCAGATCATAACAGATGGGTCCTTCCCCCTGTACGCGATCACATGCCTAAGACCTGACCTACCCTGGTCGAGCCCTGGCTAGTGAGGTGTCCAGCAGGACATTAGTCTTACTATTACACAAAGACAAGAAGGGAAGAGAGACAAACACATGGGAATGAAACAACAAACGAATTTGCAAAGCTTTCCACTTAGACTTTTGCAGGGAGGTCAGTATAGAAGAACTATCACTGGCAGTGATGAGCGAACTGTTCAAGATTCAGGCTCACTGAACCAGTACAGGGAAAAAAAATCAGGTTCGACGAACTTAATCAATCACCCTCCAACCTGTCCACCATGGCCAAGACTAAAATGCTATCTATGGACATAAGGGACAAAATTGTTGACCTGCTCAAGCTGAAATGAGCTACAGAACAATAGGCAAGCAGCTTGGTGAGGAGGCAACAAAGGTTGGCACAATTATTAGAACATTGAAAAAACACAAGATGACTGTCAATCTTACTTGGTCTAGGTTGACATGCAACATCTTGCCTCATGGGGTAAGGATGATTCTGAGAAAGGTAAGGAATCAGCTCAGAACTACATGGGAGGATCTGGTCAATGACCTGAATAGAGCTGGGACTACAGTCTCAAAGATTACAATTAGTAATACACTACACCATCATGGATTAAAATCCTGCAGGGCACACAAGGTTCCCCTGCTCACGCCAGTACATATATAAGACCATTTGAAGTTCGCCAATGACAATCTGGATGATTCAGAGGAGGCATTGGAGAAGGTCATATTGTCAGATGAGACCAAGCTAGAACTTTTTGGTATCAACTCCACTCGCAGTGTTTGGAAGAAGAAGAAGAAGGATGAGTATAACCTCAAGAATACTGTCCCCACCATGAAGCATGGGGATGGAAACATACTTTGGGGGTGCTTTTCTGCAAAGGGGACAGGATGACTGCACTGTATTGAAGGGAGAATGGATGGGGTCATGTGTCACTAGATTTTGGCCAACAACCTCTTTCCTCAGTAAGAGCATTGAGGATGGGTCATGGCTGGGTCTTTCAGCATGACAATGACTTGAAATACATGGCCAGGACAACTAAGGAGTGGCTCTGTAAGAAGCATTTCAAGGTCCTGGAGTGGCCTAGCCAGTCACCAGACCTGAAGCCAATAGAAAATCTTTTGAGGAAGCTAAAACTCAATGTTCCCCATTGACAGCCCCAAAATCTGAAAGATCTGGAGAAGATCTGTATGGAGGAGTGGGCCAAAATCTCTGTTTTATTTTGCGCAAACTTTATCATGAACTACAGGAAACGTCTGACCAATGTAATTGCAAACAAAGTATCAAATACTTATTTTATGCAATAAAATGCAAATTAATTATTTAAAAATCATACAATGTTATTTTCTGCATTTGTTTCTATTTATCACAGTTGAAGTGTACCTACGATAAAAATTACAGCCCTCTCCATTCTTTGTAGATGGTAAAACTTGCAAAATCGGCAGTGTTATTAAATTTATCAACTCAGATTTTTTTAATCTATTTAGATAGATTTAGATATTAAAATTACATCTTTGTTTGCTTTTTGTACTTTATGAGTCACAGAGTTAAAGAAAACTGAATTTGTACAGTTAGGGCCAGAAATATTTGGACAGTGACACAAGTTTTGTTATTTTAGCTCTTTACAAAAACATGTTCAGAAATACAATTATATATATAATATGGGCTGAAAGTGCACACTCCCAGCTGCAATATGAGAGTTTTCACATCCAAATCGGAAAAAGGGTTTAGGAATCATAGCTCTGTAATGCATAGCCTCCTCTTTTTCAAGGGACCAAAAGTAATTGGACAAGGGACTCTAAGGGCTGCAATTAACTCTGAAGGCGTCTCCCTCGTTAACCTGTAATCAATGAAGTAGTTAAAAGGTCTGGGGTTGATTACAGGTGTGTGGTTTTGCATTTGGAAGCTGTTGCTGTGACCAGACAACATGCGGTGTAAGGAACTCTCAATTGAGGTGAAGCAGAACATCCTGAGGCTGAAAAAAAGAAAAAATCCATCAGAGAGATAGTAGACATGCTTGGAGTAGCAAAATCAACAGTCGGGTACATTCTGAGGAAAAAGGAATTGACTGGTGAGCTTGGAAACTCAAAAAGGCCTGGGCGTCCACGGATGACAACAGTGGTGGATGATCGCCGCATACTTTCTTTGGTGAAGAAGAACCCATTCACAACATCAACTGAAGTCCAGAACACTCTCAGTGAAGTAGGTGTATCTGTCTCTAAGTCAACAGTAAAGAGAAGACTCCATGAAAGTAAATACAAAGGGTTCACATCTAGATGCAAACCATTCATCAATTCCAAAAATAGACAGGCCAGAGTTAAATTTGCTGAAGAACACCTCATGAAGCCAGCTCAGTTATGGAAAAGTATTCTATGGACAGATGAGACCAAGATCAACCTGTACCAGAATGATGGGAAAAAAAAAGTTTGGAGAAGAAAGGGAATGGCACATGATCCAAGGCACACCACATACTCTGTAAAACATGGTGGAGGCAACGTGATGGCATGGGCATGCATGGCTTTCAATGGCACTGGGTCACTTGTGTTTATTGATGACATAACAGCAGACAAGAGTAGCCGGATGAATTCTGAAGTGTACCGGGATATACTTTCAGCCCAGATTCAGCCAAATGCCGCAAAGTTGATCGGACGGCGCTTCATAGTACAGATGGACAATGACTCCAAGCATACAGCCAAAGCTACCCAGGAGTTCATGAGTGCAAAAAAGTGGAACATTCTGCAATGGCCAAGTCAATCACCAGATCTTAACCCAATTGAGCATGCATTTCACTTGCTCAAATCCAGACTTAAGACGGAAAGACCCACAAACAAGCAAGACCTGAAGGCTGCGGCTGTAAAGGCCTGGCAAAGCATTAAGAAGGAGGAAACCCAGCGTTTGGTGATGTCCATGGGTTCCAGACTCAAGGCAGTGATTGCCTCCAAAGGATTCGCAACAAAATATTGAAACTAAAAATTTTTTTTTGGGTTTGGTTTATTTGTCCAATTACTTTTGACCTCCTAAAATGTGGAGTGTTTGTAAAGAAATGTGTACAATTCCTACAATTTCTATCAGATATTTTTGTTCAAACCTTCAAATTAAACGTTACAATCTGCACTTGAATTCTGTTGTAGAGGTTTCATTTCAAATCCAATGTGGTGGCATGCAGAGCCCAACTCGTGAAAATTGTGTCACTGTCCAAATATTTCTGGACCTAACTGTATATATTTTGAATTATATTAGAAAAGTTATTTCTGAAAGTCTAAGTTAAAAAGGAACATGCACAGCATACAGTATATCATTGAATTTGAAAATATCTTTTATTCCTTAATAATTTGGGTTGAACTAGCAAAATGTATATACAAATGAGGCAAAAGGACAAATCACAAGTGTGACAAATCTGCTGATTTGGTAGAAGGTGGTTAGTTGGTGAGAGACTAAGGGGTTCCTTACACGTTGTGACATCGCTAGCGATAGCCAGCGATGTTGCATGCGATAGCACCCACCCCCGTTGTTCTTGTGATATGTGTGAATGCTGCCGTAGCGAACATTATCGCTACGGCAGCGTTACACGCACATACCTTGACAGCGACGTCGCTATGACTGCTGAACAATCCCTGAGGTGCGTTTGGCGTCACTGCGGCGTCACTAAGCGGCCAGCCAATAGAAGCGGAGATGAGCGGGACGTAATATCCTGCCCACCTCCTTCCTTCCGCATTGCCGGTGGAAGCAGGTAAGAAGATGTTCATCGCTCCCGTGGTGTCACACACAGCGATTTGTGATGCTGCAGGAACGACGAACAGCATCGTACCAGTCGCAGCAGCGATATTAAGGAAATGAACGACGTGTCACCGATCACCGTTTTGGAACGATTTTGTGATCGTTGATCATCGCTCATTAGTGTTACACACTGCGATGTCGCTACCGGCGCCGGATGTGCGTCACTAATGACGCAGCTTTCTCAGGTAAGTTTTGGCAAACTCCAGCCTGGCTTTTTTATGTCTCGGGATAAGAAGTGGGGTCTTCCTGGGTATCCTACCATACAGTCCCTTTTCATTCAGACGCTGACACTGTTGTACCCTCGGACTGCAGGGCAGCTTGAACTTGTTTGGATTTTAGTCGAGGTTCTTTATCCACCATCCACACAATCTTGCGTTGAAATCTCTCGTCAATTTTTCTTTTTTTTCCACATCTAGGGAGGTTAGCCACAGTGCCATGGGCTTTAAACTTCTTGATGACACTGCGCACCGTAGACACAGGAACTTTCAGGTCTTTGGAGATTGACTTGTAGCCTTGAGATTGCTCATGCTTCCTCACAATTTAGATTTTCAAGTCCTCAGCCAGTTCTTTGGTCTTCTTTCTTTTCTCCATGCTCAATGTGGTACACACAAGGACACAGGACAGAGGTTGAGTCAACTTTAATCCATGTCAACTGGCTGCAAGTGTGATTTAGTTATTGCCAACACCTGTTAGGTGCCACAGGTAAGTTACAGGTGTTGTTAATTATACAAATTAGAGAAGCATCACATGATTTTTCAAACAGTGCCAATACTTTTGTCCACCCCCTTTTTTATGTTTGGTGTGGAATTATATCCAATTTGGCTTTATGACAATTTTTTTTTCATTGAAGACAAATGAAATAAAGATAATAATACCAAAGAATTTGTGATTGCAATCATTTTCAAGAAGAAACTGAGTATTATCTGACAGAATTGCAGGGGTGCCAATACTTTGGCCAGCTCTGTATAGTGCTTGTAGCCCACCTAATCTAACAGTATGGGCCTAAGCCATACACTGTGCATCACATCTGTATGACCTTATTTGTGTGCAATCTCAATACTAAGACACCACCCCCTCCATGATCTGGTAGGTTGTGAATGGTTGTCTCATCAGTATTTTGCACCCGTGCTGCCTTCATTTTTGTCAAGTTGGGCTGCTGCATCCTGCTAGTGCATTGGTTTCTGTGACCTTGGCAGGTAAATACTGCCATTCTTTCTTTGCTATTTTATGATGATAAAATAATTATCTAAATATAAGCAATGAAAACTAGATGATACGTGATCAACTAACCCTAAATTTACCACAGTGGCCTGTGCCATTATTATATTTGGTGCATTTTTATAGCTCCTCTTAGTTGTGCCTCTTTTCTACACATATTTCTAAACGCTGTCTAGTGAGACATAACAAGTCTCTAAAACTCATAATAGATCTGGCACATGACATGCACAAAAGTTTTCTTTGGCCTAATTTGTTCTTTAATTCTGTTGTATTTGTTTAAATTGGCCTTTTCAGTGAATCATTTATGGGGTGCATGAGATTAGAAAACATCATTTATCTATAAAAAGTACCATTCTTTTCCATTTACTGTGTGTAGTATGGCAGATTATTATTAGTTATTATTATAGCGCCATTTATTCCATTGCGCTTTACAAGTGAAAAGGGTATACATAAAAACTAGTACAACAATAATTAACAGTACAAAACAGACTGGTATAGGAGGAGAGAGGACCCTGCCCACGAGGACTCACAGTCTACAGGAAATGGGTGATGGTACAATAGGTTAGGACAGAGCTGTGGTGTACTGGACTGAGGGTTATTGTAGGTTGCAGGCTTGTTGGAAGAGGTGGATCCTCAGGTTTCTCTTGAAGCTTTTCACGGTAGGAGAGAGTCTGATATGCTGGGCTAGAGCATTCCAGAGTATGGGGGAGGCACAGGAGAAATCTTGTATGCAATTTTGGGAAGAGGAGATAAGAGAAGAGTAGAGATGGAGATCTTGTGAGGATGTGAGGTTGCGTGCAGGGAGGTACCGGGAGACTAGGTCACAGGTGTAAGGAGGAGACAGGTTGTGGACTGCTTTGTATGTCATGGTTAATATTTTGAACTGAAGTCTTTGGGCAATGGGAAACCAGTAAAGGGATTGGCAGAGTGGCGAGGCTGGGGAATAGCAAGGGGAGAGGTGGATTAATCGGGCCGCAGAGTTTAGGATAAATTGGAGGGATGCAACAGTGTTGGAAGGGAGGCCAGAGAGTAGGAGGTTGCAGTAGTCGAGGCGGGAGATGATGAGGTTATGTACTAATGTTTTTGCTGATTCTTGGTTAAGGAAAGCACAGACCCGGGAGATATTTTTGAGGTGTAGTTGGAATGAGGTGAAGAGGGCTTGGATGTACGGCTTGAAGGATAGAGCAGAGTCAAAGGTTACTCCAAGATCAGTCGAATTGTCTAATTAAGATGCCAGCTGGGAGCACTATAGAATATAATACGGGCCCCGATTCATCAAGCCCAGTAATGGTCATGCCAGTCTTCATGAGGAAGTGTGATGGAGTTAGAGCTGATTCATTGAGAGGAGCACACAACTGAATGAATCATGCGCGTCTTAAAAGTGATGTGATCCTCCATGCACCTGTCCACAACTCTTACTCCAGTCAGAGACTGTAATAATATTTTTGGGGTAAGATCACACAGCTACACATGAATTAGAAAAATGGGTGTCGCCATACTCCCTTCCAACGCACTCATGCCCCAGCTCCTCCCATGTTGGAAGAGCTGGCCAAAACTGGTGTGAAAACACTTAAAGGTAACCTGTCAGGTCCAATATGCACTCAGAACCACGAGCAATTCTCTTTGCATATTGCTAATCCCTGTCTAACGGTCCCTGTATACACTAACGTAGATAAAGTGATCTTTGGAAAAAGTATTTCTAAAGATCATTACCGTATGCTAATGAGCAAGGGCACTAGTCCCCTGGGTGTTAGTTCCCAGGCCAGTCACCCCATTAGCATGTTAGTACATCCCTGTGGGCATGCTAACATTCTAACGAATACGCAGCGTCACAGGATGATCTCACTCACCTCTGAAAATCCATCGTGTCCGACGGAGTTTGGATCACGCGCACTACTTCAGTTTGAAGCCAGGACGCATACACCCGGCTTCATATTGCGCATGATCCAATCTCTGGGGTTTTGCGCCCTGAGCCAAAATCCCCCGTCAGACCTAACAGGTTCCCTTTAAAGTCACAAAATGTATGCGTCGCCTTGCACAATAGCACAAAAATGTTGCAACATTTCAAATTGTTTGACGCCAGATGTTCTTTGTGGGCACAGCCATGTTTTGATTAGTCATCATGAGAACAAATTCAAACTGAAAAATTCTGTGGTATGTGCCCAGGTCAGAGGCATAGCTAGGGGTTCAGATCAGGGAAGGGGGGGAGGTTGAAACATCTGAGTGAGCCTCTAAGCGTGTAACTATGTTTACAATTATGGTGGCATCTAAATTGTAAAATTGACCTCTACAAAATATTAATGGTCTGTGCAAGTGCCCTAGAAAACAGTGCCCGCATTTTGCCCCCTAGAAAGTAATGATGCCCAATGCACACCTTTGATGATCACAATTCTCTGAGTGCCCTATAACAATAATGACTTTTAAGTACACACGTAACATGTAATAATGTCCTCTAAGTCGCCCCATGTACAGCTCCACTAAACGCAGTATCATTGACCCACAGATCCTCTATACACAGTACGATGGTCACACAGCTTCTCCAAATCACAGTAGAATGACCCTCACAGAAGTCCTCACAAGTATGATGACCCCCACAATAGTCCCCCCTCTGTATGATGCACTATATGCGGATCTTCCACAGTAACCCCCACACTGTAAAAGGGTCTTCCACGATATCACCCACACTGTATAACGGCCCCCACACATTATGATGCACCCACACTGTATAAGGGTCAACACACTTTATGATGTCCCTACACTTTTAAGGCATCCCATAGTAGTTTACACATGTATGAGAGCCTCCAAAGTAGCTCAAACACTGTATGAGGGTCTCCTCAGTATTCCACATAGTGTATGAGAGCCTCCACATTTTATGATGCACCATTATTATTTGAGAGCTGCCACACTTTATGATGCCCTTACACTGTATGAGTGCCCCCCACAGTAGCCCACACACTGTATGAAGGCCCATTATGGTAGCACCCACACTGTATGAGGGCTAGCCACACTTTATGATGAATCCACATTGTATGAGGACCCCCCACAGTAGACCACATAGTGTGTGATGGCACCACACAGTAGTTCCCACCACCACCCATAGTAACACCTTTGCTATATAAGAACCCCCCAGGGAGTCAACACACTGTATGAGGGCCCCCAACAATAGCCCGCACACTGTATGAGGGCCTCCTACAGTAGCCCCCACACACACCGCAAGTAGTAATTTAAATAACAACATCATATACTCACCTAACTTTGGATCCTGACAAGTCCTCAGGGAGATAGTGGCAAGTTGCAGGTGGATAATGCATTGATTTTATCGTACTGGCGCATGCACAGGACGTCAGAGTCCCGGCACAGGGGCATCAGTGTGCTTTGCTGGCTCTGCCTTGTCCAGTGCATCACCATGCTGTTCTGTAGGTCATAGGCTTACAGAGACATGTAAGAGAGCGATAGTGCAGTGAGACTATGTATCCCTGCTCTTCCACAGAGGGATACAGACAAATAGAAAAATTGCTCCAGAGTAATTGGAGCAGCACCAATTAGAAGAGGAACTGGGTTTAAATAATAAAAAAATAAATAAATAAAAATCAGTGGGCCTTTTTAAAGCACTATTCCAGTGTGTGTGTGTGTGTGTGTGTGGGGGGGGGGGGTGTTCAGCACTGCATTGGTGCTTTAAATTTAAAATGTTGTTCATATGTGCTGTTATGGCTACAGGCTTTATGTTGCACAGATTCTTCTTATGGCACCTATAAAAGTTTATGTTGCCATAATATACATTTGACTTTTAGCCTTTTAGCAGAATCATTACTCCTTTGGTAGAATATGCCTTACAATTTGATTATACAGAACCATAAGGCCACATCAAAGACTGTGTGCCTTGTGTTACAGCCCTTAGAACGGATTCAGAAACCAGTGACTTGTTTTTTTTAGTATGCAGATTTTCATGAGTGTTTTGTTAAAGGGGTGGTTCACTACTCTGCAATAGTGGCCACAACTCGGATAAAACTGATAGGGAAGGCTTTTTCTAAATACCTTGTTCAGCCAATTCTGCCTCTGAGCGGCACTATTGCAGTCCGCTCATCCCCATGAAGTAATCCCCAGGCTCCATGACCTTTGTTTCATCGCTCATCACAGCCCAGAGTCACAGCCCAGCATCGCTCCTACTTGCGGTGCTCTACCGCAAAGGAGAAAGAGCGCAATATGCTGGACTGTGATGAGCAGTGAAACTCTGCCCGCAGCCCAGTCACTCAAGAAGACTGGAAGTTGACCCCATATCAACGGATCCCAGAGGTCATGGAGCCCGGGGGGGTCACTTCATGGGGATGAGCAGACCACAATAGCATCGCTCAGAGGCAGAATTGGCTGAACAAGGTATTTAGAAAATGCCTTTCACTATCAGTTTTATATAGATGTGACCACTATTGCAGAATAGTGAACCACCCCTTTAATATTTGGTCATTGTTTTAGTTTTTACCATCAGTGTTGCATCAGTGATTTTCTTGTATGAAAACATAGATCACAAAGCTTCTCCATTGCAGTCCAGTGCAATGCTAAAAATGGACGACATGTGGATTGCACACTGATAGCATTCATGCGCTATCCATGATTTTCATGGACCCAAAGACTTGTATGGGTGATTTTGATCCGTGAATCAAATAAAAAATGGACGTCTCTGCTTTTTTTGTGTGAATTGTCCGTGCCACAGGAAAAACATAGATAAAAATAAACAGGCATATAGACTATAATAGGTTACATGTTCTATCTGTAAAAAAAACAGAACATGCGTGTGATAATTAGATGTCTGTATAAGGCCTTACCTTACATTCAGAATCTCTGTTTTATAAAGCTACAGTATGAATGACCAATAATTGTACTTGTAGCTAATAGACATGTAGACAATAGAAATGTTTTTAATTGCATGCCCCTGTCCACGTTCCTTAATTTAACCCCCTTTTTCTCAGATTATATTGTAATCAAACTATGTAAATGTACAGTATCTTGCTACAAACTGACAAATAGAACAATATCATTGTTTTTTCAGCATCACTTGATATTTTATACTATATGTAACATTTTATCCTACGAAAACTATCAATAAATTGGATCTGAGCCCGTGGGAAGAAAATACAATCTAGGTCACCTTAGATGTCAGTTCCTTGTACACTACAATTAGATATGCAGTATTTTCTAAATAGTAAACCTATTAAGTAACGTGACCGTAATACGATATTTCTGGAGTTATTGGTTTCTCACTAACCCACAATTACTTCATGCTGAATAATGAATAGCTTTTGCAGTTGAGTGGAACAGTGATCATGGCAAAATTATCTCCACCATGTGTAAATCTCTAGGTGGTGGAAACAGGCAGACTAGAAGAGGCCAATTATGGAGTAATAAGCTAAGTGTTTTGGTCTTCTACTAGTTCATCAGCAAGTTTTTTTTCGATGCTACAGAAATGACTGCCATTAAAAATAATGATATTGATTTTTAATTTACACTCTGCGTTAATGATCAGTTTAATGGGTATACTTATTTATTTACTTTTCTCCAAGCTTAAGCAAATTTCTGCCCTCAGTCACATCAACACGTTCCTCTATAATTAGAAAATTACAATTAAGGCAGATAGGTAGAAGTAAGAACATAGACATGTAAATCTGTTTTCTGCATATTATACGTATCTTTGTTCTGCAGTAATTCCCTATAGGATCATTTTTAGTAGACTTTTTTTTGCATAATGTTATCAAAAGTATATTTCTTTAGCTTAGGAAAAAATTGTCTTGCAAAAAGAAGCTGCTTTTACTACACTAATATTGATTGTCTCATATATCAAACAGTAGAAATCATCCAGCCGCCTATATACAAGAAGGTCCTGGTGGAATGACTGAGCTTCTAAGCACATGTGACCACCAGCACTGAAAATATTAGGTTGATTGTTTGCAAGGAAATCAAAAGAACAACAGAGGGCACCATAACAAATATATATTAGTAAGGCAAGGGCTACACGGCAACTTTAGACAAAAGAGCTGTCATGCAACTGAAGTTTGCCGTTGCTACATAGTGGCATGTAGTAAATGTGGTTGCATTACTACATTACACCATAACAAGCAAGGCCCAAAAAATTCAACCGACTCTTTTTTTAGCCACTTGCATGTCACAGCCACAGTCATGGTAGTGTATGTGTTGCAATATGAATGCATCAACTTGTATAACACTGCAATGTAGTAGCTGTAATAGCGCTAGTGTCCCAACACTATTCTGCTTCATCCTCCCGGCAGGGATTTCTGTGCACTCACATTCCCAATCATTCAGTGGCTGCTTCTGTCCCCATCAGTACCTCTTGCTCCTGGGGTCTGCAGAAGCTGCACAGTTCTCCGGGGAGGGCCCTTACAGCGTGCACACTCGTTCCTCCTCTTAAATGGCCAGTGTGCCCTAATCCAGAAGTGTCTCTCAACCTATGGCCTGTGGGTATTTAAGGTATCCTCCCCCTTTGGAAGGTACCTGAGCAACATGCTCATTCTGCTGATGCATGGTTGCTATTTGTTAGGTCCCGTATCCTGTGCCAGTAATCTGTGTCTTTATCCTGTGTCTGCTATCATGTACCTGTGTTCCACTACCCAACAAGTCTACCTATACTAGTCAAGTACCAGCTGTCCTGCCGGAACCTGCTGCCCAGTCTGTTCCAGCCATCCAGTCTGATCCTGCCGTCCAGTCTATTTTTGCCATTCAGTTTGTTTCTGCTGTCTAGTCTATTCCTGCTGTCCTTAATACAATTCATAGGCTGCACACTAACCACTATAAAATTATAAACATGAAAAATGGTAAAGCATTACTGCTATAGGGATACTATGAACAATGAAAAATACATTTAGCTATCTGGAAAAAATTAAATACATGAAAAATGATATTGCAAAAACTGCTATGAATATTTGAAAATTGTAGAGCTGTTTAGCAAAAGTACAAAAGTATTGATCAATGCAAATGAGCCCGAAACCAACGACAAGGTAATCTCTAATTTTTCGAGAACCTAACATTAATGCCTCTCTATATGCTGTAAAAATCTGCAAGTATGGGCAGCCAGGCTCCTGGTGTGGGCAGACAAGCTCCTTTCATGTATTTCATTTTTTCCAGCTAGCTAAATGTATTTTTCATTGTTCATAGTATCCCCATAGCAGTCGTGCTTTACCATTTTTCATGTTTATATTTTTGTAGTGGTTAGTGTGCAGCTTATTGTCTGTTTTATAGTCATGTATTTTTAAGCTAGCACCTAATTCACAAACATAGGTGTTCCAGTCAGTCTTTTTTCTGATTAGTATACAGTTTCTTCTGACTGAGAACCCAGAACCCCGCCCTATTACCAGACTCTATTCATGATCCTATATAACCAAGAGCCTGTCTGCCCATACTTGCAGATTTGTAATAGCATATAGAGAGACATAGATATGCATTAAGGTTAGGTTCCCGAAAAATTAGAGATTACCTTGTCGTTGGTTTTCGGGCTCATTTGCATTGATCAATATATTTGCTAAATATCTCTACTACTTTCAAATAATCATAGCAGTTTTTGCAATACCATTTTTCATGTATTTCAATTTTTTCAGATAGCTAAATGTATTTTTCATTGTTCATAGTATCCCTATAGCAGTAATGCTTTGCCATTGTTTGTTTATATTTTTATAGTGGTTAGTGTGCAGCTTATTATCTGTATTATAGTCATGTATTTTTAAGCTAGCGCCTAATTCACACAGTCTTTTTTCTGATTATTCCTGCTGTCCAGTCTATTCCTGCCATCCAGTCAGTACCTGCCATCCTGCCTGTACCTGCCTTCCAGTCTGTTTTACCAGTCCAGTCTATACCAGTCATTCAGTCTGGTCCAGCAGTCCTGCCTGCACCCGAGTCCGTCCCTGCATCCCTGAATGCTGGAGTCAGCTGCTATAGTGCAGAGTGTTCCCCTTGAGTGGTACCTGGTGCCTACATTCCAATACAAGCCTAACCTCACCATCAGCGGCTCTAGTGAAGACGAGGTAGTTGCTTAAATGTGAAAAAACAGATATACTTGCACCATGGGAGAGTAAAGCGGGATTTACACGCTGCCACATTGCTAGCATCGGCTAGCAATGTCGAGCGCGATAGCACCCGCCCCCGTCGTACGTGTGAAATTGTGTCACACGCATATATCTGGTTAGTGACGTCGCTCTGGCCGCCGATCCACCTCCTTTCTAAGGGGGCGGGTCATGCGGCGTCACAGCGACGTCACACGGCAGCCGTCCAATAGCCGAGGAGGGACAGAGATGAGCGGCCGTAACATGCCGCCCACCTCCTTCCTTCCTCATTGCCGGTGGACGGAGGTAAGAAGATGTTCGTCGCTCCTGCGGTCTCACACATAGCGATGTGTGATGCCGCAGGAACAAGGAACAACATTGCTAATAAACAGGCAACGATATTTGGTTTAAAGATGACCTCTCCAAAACCAACGATTTTTGCCTGTTTTGCGATCGTTTAAGATCGCTCGTACGTGTCACACGCTGCGATGTCGCTAAAGACGCTGGATGTGCGTTACTAACAATGTGACCCCGACGATAAATCATTAGCGATATTGCAGCGTGTAAAGCCCCCTTAAGACCATGACCAATCATGGATAAGTATAACAAACACATGAAAAAATTAATCATAACGGTTTCAAACATAAGCTATTTACTATCCTGTTATCTATAACATCAAGAGGTTCCTAGATCATAATCAATAAATGTATAATGTAATGTATCATTTCGAAAATTCATCCCTTTAGGCTGCTTTGTATCAAGTTTAAGTATCCAATATGATTTTCTTAGCAGGAGAATGGCAGTCTTAAAACTTCAAATAATAGTAATAAAAATAAGACTCATCTTAAATACAATGAAGATAGTCTGTTTCAGCACCTCTCACAGGCGACAATGCAAGTTATATCCTTATATTGTATCTGGATCCCACTCTTAGGGGCTCTTTGCACACTACGACATCGCAAGCCGATGCTGCGATGTCGAGCGCAATAGTCCCCGCCCCCGTTGCAGGTGCGATATCATGGTGATAGCTGCCGTAGCAAACATTATCGCTACGGCAGCTTCACATGCACTCACCTGCCCTGCGACGTCGCTCTGGCTGGTGACCCGCCTCCTTCCTAAGGGGGCGGGTCGTGTGGCGTAACAGCGACATCACACGGCAGGTGGCCAATAGAAGCGGAGGGGTGGAGATGAGCGGGACGTAAACATCCCGCCCACCTCTTTCCTTCCGCATTGCAGACGGGACACAGGTAGGAGATGTTCCTTGCTCCTGCGACTTCATACACAGTGATGTGTGCAACATCGTACCGTCGCAGCAGCCAAAATAATGAAAATGAACGACACTACACCGATCAGACGATACCGACGCTTTTGCGCTCGGTAATCGTAGTTAAAACGATTTACACACTACGATGTCGAGAGCGACGCCGGAAGTGTGTCACTTTCGATTTGACCCCACCGACATCGCACCTGCGATGTCGTAATGTGCAAAGGGCCCCTTAGGCCGTGTCCACACTTTGCGTTTTCACCAGCTTTTCACCTGCTTTTCTGCTGCGTTTTGAACTGCAGCATTTTTATGCCAAAATGCATGCGTTTTGATTTTGCTGCAAAGTCTATGGGAAAAGTGGATTTCTTGTGCGCACTTTGCAGTTCAAAACGCTGTGTTTAATTTGCATAAATTTGGGCAAAAACTCTGCGTTCAAAGAAGCAGCATGTCAATTGTTTTTGCCATTTGGGCTGCATTTTGCTAACATTGAAGTCAATGAGAAGTTGTAAAAAGCAAGAAATATCAAAATTCCAGCGTTTTACCTGCTTTTTAGCTGCTGAAAACATGCGTTTTGAACTACATAAACGCATGCTTTTCTGACATCAAAATAATGAAATGATATGTTCCTTTACACATACGCATAGTCCGACAATTAAATTAATGAAAAATATTCATTTATTGCTATTTTAGCGATAAATGGTATAAAAGCGCTATAATTATATGAAATATAACTATTTTCATTATGATTTCATTAATTATATATGTATTCCTTTTTTTCCCCTTTTTTCATTGTGTTTGACTGTTTAAACTTTATTTAGCAGTGTCTTAATGTTCAAAACGCATCTGTCTAAACGCAATGGAAAAGCATGTAAAAAGCGCTAAAACGTGGTAAAAACGCATGCGTATTTACCGCGATTCTGTGCTCAAAAGCAACTTTGGCAAAAGCAATTTCTGCCAGAAGATGTGTTTAGAACTGCAACTAGGACGACGCAAAGTGCGGACATAGCCTTAGGCCTCTTTCTCACCTCAGAGAAAATCACATACGTTTTTCACTGACGTGTTGAAGGTACGCATGTCCCTCCATGTGCCATGATTTTGACACACATGTGATCTCTGTGGGCTATCCATGATAATACACAGAGATCAGGCACTTATACTCACCTGTGCACGCTGATGTAAATAGGTTGCAAGATTATACAGATACATGGCAAACTAGCAGCACCGAGCAAACTTTTGTTGATCGATTGCTGTTGTGGCTAGAGTCGCCATGTAGTCCTAGCCGAATACTGTATCCACATACAGGATAATTTCTTTTTCTGATTCCAACAGAAATATTTTATGCTTTGTGTGATCTAACAGAATTTTTTTTTTATTTATCTGTGGTACAACCTTTTTAATTTTTCCTTTGATTTGATAAATTTCATAAGGAGGAAATAAATCTTGTATCAGATTAGAAAAGTAAAATACATAAAGGACAAGAAATAGCACCACTGCAATGCTAGAGATATCCTTGGCACAACAGCAGTTTTATTTCTAAAAAAAAAGAACAAAAAACAAAAACACACAGCTTTTTCCCAAAGTTTCAGACAAATCCTTTAAGGCTATGTGTGCGCATTGCGTAATCTCATGCGTTTACGCTGCATATTGCACTGCAATGTAAACGCATGTGCCCTGCGTCCCCAGAACAGTCTATGAAGATTGTGCATAATCCATCCTCCCGTTGCGTTTGAGAGTGCAGCGATTTGAATGCTGAAATTTTGATTCAAATCGCTGCGCTGAAAAAAGTAACATGTCACTTATTTTGTGCACTTTGCATGCTGCTCCCACTCTGTCTATGGGAGAGGCAGCATCCCAAGCGTATGAAATCGGCATCTATTATGCAGACACACTACATCCGTTACACAGTGTTTCTGCAGTGATTTGAAGCACACATGCACTGCCAAATCGCTGCAGATTTTTCAGCATGGACACTACGCAACGTGCGCACATAGCCTTACTTCTTCATAACGCAGAATGTAATACTGTATGTCCTATGTTTAGTTCCCATGGGTAGAGCGGACACAGGAGCTGAGCCTGCACCATACCCAACAGATATTAAACAGCCTGCACCTGCCTGTAACAGCAGCAACCAGAGCACTGGTGGACACAGACAAATGAGGCTCCTGTGCAAGAACAATATATACAATTCCACCTGCTCTGGAGGTAAAAATGAACTCCCTAACCTCCTAACCTCTTGGGACCATGTGTGGTTGTCGCGGATGGGTGCCGCCTCCGCTGTGGCAAAGGGGCTGCTCAAGGGCACTCGGATCCGGGATCGTGTCTGGGCTCGAGTGGTGACCAAACCTGGGGCTCGCGCAACCGCCCGCCCTCGCAACAGGGAAAAAGGGGGGTATTTACAGGGGAGTTAGTTTTTGTCTGTGACGCCACCCGTGGGTTGCGGTGATGGGATGGTGGCACCGCCGCTGCCTCTTGGGGCCAGTGTCCGGGACCGATGGTGTTGGCCAGCAAGGTGGTATCCCCTCCATGGGTAGGTGAGGTGTAGTCCCGGGACCCGGGTGTAGGTAGGGAGCAGTGCTGGGATGCCGTCGGCAAGTTGGACCAGGTGACACCGGTGTACTCACGATTAGGAATAATCCCCACAGATCTGTACGGTAAACCAAGGCCGGATGCCAGTTGCCGTTGGAGAGGTGTGCTGGTCCCGCACACGGGTTATGTTAAAGCCGGGGTCTTGTTTCCTCTCAGGTAGCAGGGACGGACCGGCCGGTTGTGAGAGCAAGCTTAAAACACCATAAAGACAGGAGATTATAGTGAGTCAAATAGCTCTGCTGCTTTATTGGATCTGAAGGTTTCTTTTATACTTTTCAAGCTGATTACACAATATTACACAATATGAGACATGTGATATAGTTACATAACTTTAGATAGATGCCAAATATAGTCATTATCCCAAATGACCATATTTGGCAGATATCATCACATAAGGAAAGGATAATATTTCAAGCCAAAGAGATATGTAATAAAAAGTGTTTCAAGAGATGTGATTAAAACTATAAAAACTGATTAAAACTATAAAAACAAGTTCCAGTCACTATAAAAACAAGTTCCAGGTCAAGATGACCGTATAAACAATAAAAGAATAGCAGATGTGGAATAAAATAGCAGATGTGAATAGAACATCAATTACTCATTCCTTCCAAGCTTGCATAACGGATTGTGTAACTGATTTCATAACTATATTAGAAGAAGTCTAACTATCGAGGAGTAACTAGTAACTATCAAGGAGACAAAATGGCTTCTCTAACAGTTATCAAGGTGGGGACCCTTCCTCCTGCACTTGTGTCTTGCTGTGTGTTGATTAAACCCGCTTGGAATGGGAGAAATCAGCTCCCCTGCAGCTTTGTACGCAGAGGGAGCCGTTGCCCGCAAACTCTGACCCGTGGAATTTTAATGGGGTCTTGGCAGACACCCTATCCCCCGCATTGGGCTGCCGGTTTGCTTTCTCTGGGCTTCTCTCTTTAGAAACAAAGGCCTGGTACCTTGTCCCGCTGGTCAATTAACAAGGAGCCTGAAGCTTGCCTCATCCTAGGTTCCAGGTACCCCGCCTGTGCACGGCCTCCGGACCGGATTCCCGTTATCAGTACTGGCGGGCTACAACCCTGCCCCAGTCCACTTCAGATTTCCCGTGACCAGATTTCCATTGCCTGTGGCCCAACCCTGCCGTCTGCTACCAAGTCAGTTCTCCCGTGGTCCAAGGGCTCCAACCCTGACCACACTGCAGTTCAGCTCCTGTCTCCAACTCCACTCCAAACTCAACCGAGCCAAATTCCAACTGAAACTGACTGGTTCCCACCCCTTGTCACCTCAAGATCCCCAGGTGAGCGTTCCCATCCACCTGGTCCCGCCCACTGGTGTGTCCTGGCTGTCATGGGGGGGCGACAAGGCTTTGTGTCTGGTATTCCTGTGTGTGGGATGTGGTGTTAATTCCCAAGGAGGAGGCGATTCCTGTACCCATAGTGGGGGGTACAGTCATCTGTGACTACCTGGTTTTGCCAGGGCGTCACACTGTTGCACATGTTGCAACATTTGTATGGCCTTCCTTGAACCAGAGCTGTTTAACTGTTTAACTGCCAATGTCAATAATTGACAGCAACATCTAAATTCTGTCATTGTCGGTTTGTGCCCAGTTGCAGGGAGTCTATGGACTATCATGGCAGCTAGAGAACTTCTGAAAATCCCTGCCTGCCATTTTAGTCCTTTTCTGAAGCCCAGAAGGTTCTACATTGATGTACAACGTAAAGGTAGAACATTCTCAGATATCTATGGCAAGCAAAGGGCTAATTTGATGTTAGTTTTAACCAAATCTTGACACATTTAATAAAAGAACTAAGAAGCAGCAACTGAAGGGCCCTTGTACACAAGTTTTTAATGTCATTGTCTAAAACCATTTATTTGTTGGGTCCAGGCATTTTTTTCTAAGCCTAAAGCGAACACAATAGATGCTTTAGTTGAGCACTTTATGCACCGATCTAAATCTGAAAACATTACATGTTGCATTTTCTGATTTGGCTTTAGGACCAATGAGACGCAACAACTAATGCTGCACATAAATGGGAATTATTCCATAACCTGGGGATCTGTTCTCATATCACTGTCATGCATTTCTGTACCATGGTGGGGGGGGGGGAATAAACAACTAGGTCGGTGCAAACAAGCCCTATGTTTAAACCTGTGGAAAATCTAAAAATAATACTGATATTACAATAATCTGCATTAAGTAAGAAAACTCAGGTCTTACAATAAATGTATAAAATATCATATATTATTTAACTCTTATCTATCGAGCAAGTAAAAAAAAACATAAAATAAATACTGAACAGGAATAGAATGCGTTTTTCCTTGCAGAAAATGACTACATCTAGATTTCTCTGGAAGGAGATGCAATTTTGGGTTGGGAAAAAAGGGGTTAAAATGGCTGGTCTAGTATTACAACATTTATGGATCCTCATTAGCTGCCAGGATATCTCACTAGATAGAGCAGTGTGTAGGTGTGGGGTAACTTACTAGGAGAAGGAGAGGGCTGAGTACAATGAAGCAGTGTCTTTCTTCAATCTACGTACTGTGTAGGGCACTGTATTAATGCAATGCGTTTTGACCAAGCTGTCCAGACTAAAAGCTGAAGCCCCGTGTGAATTGCAAACAGTCCCCCACCACGAAGGAAAATACCTCACTATATAGTTGTTTCAGAATAGGGCTACATTCTTCCAAATCCTTGTAAGATTTTCTTACTGACAGATAACATGGGACCCCAGGGAATAACCCTGGATCAAATGCTACCTCATAGTCTGAAACATACCTTTTCACCTTTTTATTACGTGAGCTTTCATTCTCACAGGTAGATTGTTATATAATATTGCAACTCCTTACTTCATATACTACGTTCTTGACTAACTTAATCTGTACCATTGGCAAGGAATATGTATTTCATTCATGGCAAAGACTGAATTCTTGTATTCTAAGAAACCTTCATTGATTGCCAGGATGGAATACTGTTACACAGTTAATAGGTGTTATTAAGCGTTTGCGTCATTAAGGTTTTAATGGTTTTCACTATGACTTTGTAGTATACTTTTTATTTAGTGCATTTGTCCAGTGCTGTTTTTGACATAAGAGTAGACATATAAGGGTTTATCTTAACCTTTTCAGTTCGGAAGATTGCAAAATGCTTGTAAAACAGTAACTTTACAAATTACCACTTATTATTTGATTCTGTAGTTTACTGCTTGTTGCCTAGATTACTAGCCACTGCTGCAGTCTATCAAAGGCGGCCGGTTTCTTAGGCAATGGGTGTAGCGCCCCTGAAGCCATCAGGGAGATACAAGATACTGCATCCTCACCAGGATGCAGGGCCTACCCCCAGGGACCGAGAAGACCAGTGCTAGTAACAACAAAAGCATTCCATTTAATCCCTATTTTCCCCAAATTCCCCATAAGACTAGTACCAGACTAGGGTTGTACCAATGGATTGCCACTTAGAGGTGGAGCCGATCTAGTCCACTAGACGACCAGGTGGGAGGGGCAGTTAGTGGACAGTCAGTCAAAGACAGAACAGAACAGAGAGAGGAAGTGACCGGACGCACCGACAGGAGTGTGACAGTGACCTTAGGGCCCAGGCAGTTGGTTGCCAGTGGAGTACGGTGGAGTACTCCCAGAACCACAGCACCGACGGGGTACAGAATCCTAGGTCAGGCAAACGCTCTAAGCAGACCTGATAAAATCTGCACAGTGAGGGGACCATCAAGGACCTCACTGATCTTGAAGTTCGGGACTCAGTAGCAACGGGAGAACCGAGGAACAGGACCAGAGACTCCGACCCCACAGGGTTCACACTACCGTCATGCGGACTGCCTACCAGGGCCATAAGAGACTACCAGGAGGGGACCACAGCCGCTCCAAGCCACGGGGACCCACCAATCAAAGAGAGGTGCAAAGGAAAGAAGCCAGCAGGTCACTAAACCGGCACTGGGACTAAAGGGAGCTGCGGTCAACACCAGCCCTCCTCGTTTGACAAGTTTACATCTTGCCGTGAGTAAAGGAACCAGTTAAACTGCAACCCTTTGTGTGGCCTATCTTTTTTCAACACCCTTCTACATCACCTATCCTCTGGGGCCTGGCCTTGCTTGCGGAGGGCTTAACATCTAGGCTGCCACTAACACCAGCCCCAGTAGTGAGAACTGTGCAGCGGCGGCCCCATCCACATAGCTGCAACCCGCAAGTGGCGTCACGTGATAAACTTTCATTTAATTCCCCTGTAAATATACCCTTTTTAAAAGCACCCAGGGCACTGAACAGGGCAAAGGCCACAAAGTGACATCCTCCCAGTTATACACCGCCCGGGACCGAGTATCCCATAACCCTGGGTGACACAGCTTTTTCCTAGCACTGTGAACAGGATTGAACTGGACCCAGTTATACCGGGTGACGTGTGCCTTATAGGCTGTGTTTTATGGACTTTGTTTTACTGCTTGCAAAACCACCACCATTTTGGTGTAAAAAATGACTGCGCCACAGCAGTAAAAAGGGCGCAAAAATAAAGCCCTGCCCCCTGGGAGTGTCCTGAATGTAAAACGAAACTGGAAGCAGGGAGCTCGGAGGCCCTGCCCCAGAATGCCTCCAGGACTGTTACATGTAGCACAATGTCTGCACTGGAGGATCGTGCAAGTGCATCAGGTCCCCCAGGGACCTGGATGGCAGAAAAGCTAGAGGCAGTGGTCCAACGGCTGTGCTGGACCCTGTGTGCAGAACAACTGCAGCGCATCGAAGAGTGGAGGGCAAAGATGATGGGAGTGGTGGCGACCATGCTGGGCCCAGAGAGTAGGGCGCCGCTTGTCCAGGCCGCACCAACCCGTATGCCGGAGTTCATCCTCGACCAGGCCGCATTGTCGGCAGATCCAGTGAGACCTGAACCGGTCACATCCCTTTCTCCACAGGAGAAAGACCAAGTAGCACAGACATCACTGGCAAGATCAGACCCGGCCGCCTACCTTCTCCAAAAGAGAAGGATTAAGCTGCACCACTGTCCGACCCAGTGACAACAGACCATTCTAGAGCGTCATCAGGAACCGCGGAGAAGGCTGCCGCCATCGCTGACGACTACTCCCAGGTACTGAGCCCAGTTGCTGTCAGGGACCTGGCAGCGAGCTACCCTGAACCAGGTAGCGGGAGAGCAGTGGTCATCACTCATGTTTGCAAAATAGTTTGAGAAGTGGCCAGTAAAAATTGGAAACTCAGGTTCACACACCTGCATCTCCTAGCATAAAACCACATTTCTTGCCAAGAGATGCAGATTTGGTGCTGACATTTCTACACCATATTCCTGCACCTAATCTACACCTCATGGCAAAATAACTCATCACTACCACATCATACCGCATGCAATTTTGATGCATTTTTTTACAGCAGGTGTAGATTGCGTGCATGAATATGGTGTAAAAATTTCATCACCAAATTTGCATATCTTGGTAAAAAAATGCAAAAACACTTTTTTGTTATGTCACGCGGTGCAAATTTGGTGCAAACATCTGGTGCAGACATTTCAGCACCAAATGGGCACCTCCTAGCAGAAAACTGCAACAAAACGACGTCAATTTTTTTTTGCATTTTTAGGCCAAGAGATACAAATTTGGTTATTACATTTTTACACCATATTCATGGACCCAATCTTCACCTCCTGACAAAAAAACACATCACTATCATGTGGTGATGCATTTATTGCCAGGAGGTATAGATTGGGTGCAGCAATAAATGGTGTAAAATTTTAGCACCAAATCTACCTCTCTTGGCAAAAAACCCCACAATTTTCTATCAGGAGATGCAGGTCTCACCTGAGGAGAGGTCATTGAGTTTATTGAGGTCACGTGAGGTTAGGTTACCTGCGATCACAGGTGGAGGGCCATGGGAACCTCCAGCTGTGACCGCAACTACCCTGAGTGACGTCACCGCTCTGCTCATTTTCTGCCTGAAGTTACAGCAGGCGGTCTTGTTCTATGTCCGCTCGCTGTATCTCGGGTGGATTATGTCGGATCTGGGTGTTTTGGGGGTTAATAAAAGGGAGAAAAGGTGGTTGTTTTGTATTTTATTTTAAATAAAGGATTCTTTGGGGTGTTTATGTTTATTTCTTTCTTCTTACAGATTAGTAATAGGGGAACTTATAGATGCCTCCCATTACTAATCTAGTGTTTAGTGGCAGCTGTGGGCTGTTAGTAACCCCTTATTACCCTCATAACCACCGCATCAAGACAATTGGAATGAGCTGGATAAAGTTCCAGGATTGTCACATCTAATGAATGCTATTTTTAGCCTGGGGGGGCCAATAAATATGGGTCCCCCCAGCCTGAGAATACCAGGCCCCAGCTGTCGGCCTTTATCATAGCTGGGTATCAAAATTGGGGGGGGGCTGCACACCATTTTGAAAAATTATTTATTTAAATAATTACAAAAAAAAGTTGCATGCGGGCGCGTCTGACTGCAACAAATCACAGATGCCAGAACTGTCGATGGGTGGGGGAAGCAGTTAATATGGATGAGCAATAATGAGCTGTCCTTGAAAAAGAATGAGCGGCCTGCAAGAAGTTACAACCGCGCCGAAGACTCGGTAAGTATGAAGCGCTTGCTCCAATTCCTCTATCACTTCTGCCACCATTTTTACATGCCGATTGCTGGTCTCCATAGATTTATTTGCAGACCGGCAATCGGCCAGATATCTGGGATCAAATCCAGGATGGAACGAAATGTTTTTTTAAATCTGGTTAGATCTGCCTATCCCGGTTATCTATGAGTCCGCCCACCACTATTCTTGTTTATAGAGGAGTCAGGAACAATTGCTTCCTGCTGAATGATCAACCAACAGCCATTGTGTATTGGGGGCTTAAGAGTGGCTTCCATGGCAGACTCAAGCTGTCCATTTATTACATTTATACAGTCATACAGTTAGGTCCAGAAATATTTGGACAGTGACACAATTTTCGCGAGTTGGGCTCTGCATGCCACCACATTGGATTTGAAATGAAACCTCTACAACAGAATTCAAGTGCAGATTGTAACGTTTAATTTGAAGGTTTGAACAAAAATATCTGATAGAAATTGTAGGAGTTGTACACATTTCTTTACAAACACTCCAGATTTTAGGAGGTCAAAAGTAATTGGACAAATAAACCAAACCCAAACAAAATATTTTTATTTTCAATATTTTGTTGTGAATCCTTTGGAGGCAATCACTGCCTTATGTCTGGAACCCATGGACATCACCAAACGCTGAGTTTCCTCCTTCTTAATGCTTTGCCAGGCCTTTACAGCCGCAGCCTTCAGGTCTTGCTTGTTTGTGGGTCTTTCCGTCTTAAGTCTGGATTTGAGCAAGTGAAATGCATGCTCAATTGGGTTAAGATCTGGTGATTGACTTGGCCATTGCAGAATGTTCCACTTTTTAGCACTCATGAACTCCTGGGTAGCTTTGGCTGTATGCTTGGGGTCATTGTCCATCTGTACTATGAAGCGCCGTCCGATCAACTTTGCGGCATTTGGCTGAATCTGGGCTGAAAGTATATCCCGGTACACTTCAGAATTCATCCGGCTACTCTTGTCTGCTGTTATGTCATCAATAAACACAAGTGACCCAGTGCCATTGAAAGCCATGCATGCCCATGCCATCACGTTGCCTCCACCATGTTTTACAGAGGATGTGGTGTGCCTTGGATCATGTGCCGTTCCCTTTCTTCTCCAAACTTTTTTCTTCCCATCATTCTGGTACAGGTTGATCTTTGTCTCATCTGTCCATAGAATACTTTTCCAGAACTGAGCTGGCTTCATGAGGTGTTTTTCAGCAAATTTAACTCTGGCCTGTCTATTTTTGGAATTGATGAATGGTTTGCATCTAGATGTGAACCCTTTGTATTTACTTTCATGGAGTCTTCTCTTTACTGTTGACTTAGAGACAGATACACCTACTTCACTGAGAGTGTTCTGGACTTCAGTTGATGTTGTGAACGGGTTCTTCTTCACCAAAGAAAGTATGCGGCGATCATCCACCACTGTTGTCATCCGTGGACGCCCAGGCCTTTTTGAGTTCCCAAGCTCACCAGTCAATTCCTTTTTTCTCAGAATGTACCCGACTGTTGATTTTGCTACTCCAAGCATGTCTGCTATCTCTCTGATGGATTTTTTCTTTTTTTTCAGCCGCAGGATGTTCTGCTTCACCTCAATTGAGAGTTCCTTAGACCGCATGTTGTCTGGTCACAGCAACAGCTTCCAAATGCAAAACCACACACCTGTAATGAACCCCAGACCTTTTAACTACTTCATTGATTACAGGTTAACGAGGGAGACGCCTTCAGAGTTAATTGCAGCCCTTAGAGTCCCTTGTCCAATTACTTTTGGTCCCTTGAAAAAGAGGAGGCTGTGCATTACAGAGCTATGATTCCTAAACCCTTTCTCCGATTTGGATGTGAAAACTCTCATATTGCAGCTGGGAGTGTGCACTTTCAGCCCATATTATATATATATAATTGTATTTCTGAACATGTTTTTGTAAACAGCTAAAATAACAAAACTTGTGTCACTGTCCAAATATTTCTGGCCCTGACTGTATATACATGTTTATTTCCTTTGCATGCATTGGAATGACCCAAAAAAACGTGAGAAAAAAGTGAAATTGGACATAATTTCACACAAAACTCCAAAAATGGGCTGGACAAAATTGTTGACACCCACAACCTAATATTTGGTTGAACACCCTTTGGAATAACTGACTGTAGTGATTCATATGAATAGCCATCATGTAATACTTTAAATGTGGAGTGGCAAGTAGATTTCTCATGCAAATTCTGCTACGAGTACTAGAAGCCATAGTCCAGTCTGAACATAGGCTGTCTCTATATTTAGTGGCCAGTTACTCAAGATCAGCTACTATTCATGTATTTTGGGATCCTGGTTTATGTTTTAGCTATGATTCTTTAGCTTACAGGCCAGTATTAATTTGTACAGACAAAATCTTTCAATTACATAGCAGAAGGGTCACATCCAGAAAATTAATTGATTCCTGATATAGGATTATTTTGCAGGTAAATTGCGTTAAAATCATGTTGCCTTACTAGAGCAGTGACTACAGAAAAAATTAACTTATATCCTCCCTGCAGCCGCTTGCTTTCAGTTATTGTGCAGCACAGGGATTGGTTACAACCATTGCTCCCTACACTGGCAGCATACTGTAATCAGTCTCCTTCACATTGATTGACAGCTGGCTCTGCACACATGCACTGTTGACCTGGCTCTCAATCAAAGTTCCGGGAAGTAATTAAAGCTGCATTTTAATCTGTAGTGATCAGTGATGGTAAGAGCCTCCTGCCTCTAGTGACTGAAATCTAATGGCTGCAGGGAGGTTATAACTTTATGTTTGCACTTATATTCGCTGCTCCAGTAAGCCTGCTAACAATGATTTTAATGCCATTTACTTTCAGGTTACCCCTTTATCTTCAGATAAATAGCAATTCTAGACATGGCACTTTCCCTTTAAATTTCTCCTGAATGTTTAAAGGGGTTGTGTGAAATTATAATTTTTTATTCCTATATAAGCACGCAATTGTCCATGGCCATTCATGTGAAGTGAGCTGATCCACAATAGTGCACACAGCCCACAGGCAAGATTGTTTCTTATGAAAAAAGCCTTTAATTTGTTATCTCTTACAACTTTTTCCCTTAGTAATACCATTACGCCACGTGCACACGTTGAGTATTTGGCCAGTTTTTTACCTTAGTATTTGAAGCCAAAACCAGGAGTGGAACAATCAGAGGAAAAGTATAATAGAAACATGGGCATTATCTGCATTTTTTACCCACTCTTGGTTTTAGTTTCCAAATACTCACGGTGTGGAAGTGGCCTTGGATCCATTATACATGCATGGCTCAGTTATAGCACTGGGAATTGGGGCATTTATTCATGAGCTATTTGCATTTGGAGTCACATCATCCTCATAATCCCAACAGAAACAGGACTAAATGATGAAATCTGCCTGCAATCACCACTAGGGGCAACATGTTCACTGTTCATACATTGACAGCTCAATAATTAGACAACATACAGTAGCTCCCTCTAGTGGGGTTTTAAGGATTGTGCACATGTTGCCTGTTTGATGCGTTATTTCCACACATATTTGTAGTTGTTAAAACACCATTTTACAGTACCAACAAAGTGAATGAGATTTCGGAGAGCTCACGCGCCCATTGCTTATTGTTTCCTTGCAGATTTGAAGCATTTCATATCTGTAGCATGTAATAATAATATGAGATTTATTAATTTATATAGCGCTATTGATTCCACAGCGCTTTACATACATTGGCATCACTGTCCCCATTGGGGCTCACAATCTAAATTCCCTATCTGTATGTCTTTGGAGTGTGGGAGGAAACCGGAGAACCCGGAGGAAACCCACGCAAACACGCGGAGAACATACAGACTCCTTGCAGATGTTGTCCTTGGTGGGATTTGAACCCAGAACCCCAGTGCTGCAAGACTGCAGTGCTAACCACTGAGCCACTGAGCCACTGTGCCACCCTATGTCAATTCTTTCATAGTTTTTTGACTGAAAATGCTGCAAAAAGCAGCAAAGATGCGCATATTTTACACTTAATTTTTCCTGCCAAGAGTACAGATAAATCGGCTGTAAATACTGAATGTGCTCACATACCCTTAAGCAAGCACAATGCTAATTTTAATTTAATGAAATTAATTGAAAGATCTAAATTAGAAAAAACTGAAGCCCCCACAAATTAAATATATTAAGATATTAATTGTCACAGAATTTTGGATTGGACCTAATAAACAACAGTATGTTAGAGAGTAAATGTATACTTTCAGCTTATCTAGGAATATATAGTGTTATTATGGCACTGATCTGTGCTCCTGTATGACACTATTATGTATACATGATAAGGGCACTGTAAGGTACTGTTATTTGGCTATGTGTGATGTATTATTTAAGCACTATTGGGACAGTATTATGGTGGTATTACTCTCTATTTCTCTTCTTCTAAAAGGCAAGTAGCCCCCCTACTGCTTAAATGTTATTCTATAGTGTCTGCAAATTTCCCTAAACACCAACTATAATTTGAGGTCTTTGTAAAAAGGTTTCTTTCTCTTACGCGCCATATTTTTTCCTACAAGTTGATCTTATCTACGAATAATATTATAATTTATGACATTGTAATGTTTCCTTCTTCCTGAGAAGTGTCTTAGTACGATTTTACTATTATAAATAAGACTGTGAGCACTGGGCAACTGGGAGGCATCTCAATTCTCTAGTGTCTGCCACTGATAGGATCTGACATTTCATGAATCATTTGTCAGCAGGGGTTCCAGAACTGGGCTGTCAACTTCCTGCAGACAGTTCAGCTATTTTATATTTTACAGTGCGTCTCAGGATGATCAGTGGGTTATAGTTTAACAGCTACAGTCAGTATTCAATCTCTGCTTCAGAATTCATAGTATTTCACGTAACATGAAATAAGACGTAATTACGATTTACTGACTTTTAGTTTGACAGATTAGTGAATGCTTATCTTACCTGATTGATAGTATTTTTATACAGTGCATACTTAAAGAGTATATAAAAATGGTTATCATGTTTTATCATATGCATTACGGGAATCTGTGACCATTAACAAGATAAAAATGTATATATAAGAGTGATGAATATTTACACATAAAAGTGATGAATATTTACATATAAGAGTGATGAATATTTACATATAAGAGTGATGAATATTTACATATAAGAGTGCAAAGTTAGAATTGCATCCTAACAAATAAAATTATTCTCACACATTGATACATAAGAATAAATATTTCATAACAAGTCTCGAGTTCATTCAATATCATATACTTTTCTCTGTTAATGATAATAATTGTCAGCCATCAATTCATGGTCCTGCATTTATAGAGGATGTTTACAGGCACTCTGAAGTATGTTTCCTCTGGGCACTGAAGGGGTAGACAGACATCTCTGTTAAGATTAGCTAAATTCCAACAAGACAAGAGCAGTATTTCCAGGCCTGCTTCTCCATCACCCCTATCACTGGATGCACTTCTGGGACATGACATCTAATTGAACAACCCTTTCAGCCCTGGAGAGAGCTCAAAACAGCAGGCTAAGCGGTGAATCAAAGGCACTCAGGCCTTTTGCTCAGCTGCAATTGAAGACTAACCACTGGGCCATCTGGACGATCCCATGACTATTTTCTGAGCCAGTAATCTGTAACTGATTACTTCTGAAAAAAAGTAATATAACAGGCAACTCAGCTAGCAGATATTTTACTTTTTATTGGAGATCAACCAAAATCATGGACTTTAGATACGTGTTTCTGCCCTGGATGTAAAACCATACATTTATCTGTGACGGGAAGAGGGATATTGGTGCAAATGAGCCAGTAATTGAGTGGTTCAGATTTATAGTAAGGAATACACACAACTGTCATACTCTCTAATACAGAAAATATACTATATAATAAATATTTGGCTATGATTAATGTGAGATTATTGGAATTGCAATGCTGGTAAAATGTATAAAAAGTGTAAGCACAGATCTAAAAAAACAAACATATAAAATCTTGTAAAGCTCAGAGATGGCTTGCTTTTCCCCAAGGGTGGGGAACCTTTTTTCTGCCAAGGGTCATTTGGATATTTATATAATCATTCTAGAGTTGAACAAAATCATCAACTTAAGGATGATCTGTACCTTGCTAGCTTGGTGCACAACAAGTTTCAGAGACTTCAAGCAAGGGATGCATTAAAGTGCGAGGGTTGCAGATAAGTGCATAGTTAAACACAATGTCATAGTTTAACACAAGGGCATAGTTTGAGGTTTTCTTATTTATTTTTGCTTTTTTTTTTTGCTATTATCTGTACTGCTTATCTTCATTTTGTATGTGCTCAATGGACAATGCTACCAAGTGTGTATCTTGTGGGATGTATTCATACCTTGAACAGCCGTTTGAGGATGAATATATCTGTGCTCAATAGCAGCATGTTGCATATTTTAAGCCCAGGTAGTGGATCTAAATATGCACCTTGCAACACTGAGAAGCACTGCAAACATGGAGAGGAGGTTAGAGCTCACTGAGCATGCTCTGGCTGGGGCCAGTGATAGGAGATGGGTGGAGATGGAGAAGATCAGGAGACAGAAGTAGCTGGGTAACAGTTAAAGACGGGATAAAGAAAAAGGTGTTAGGGAACGTAGTCCTGATCTGGCAGAACCTAGTAAATATGCCTGCTTGGCTGATATTAGGTATGCAAACCTAGTACTAGGATCACTACAGCAGGATGTTGCTCGTAGGAACCAGGAAAATGACTGCTGTAGGAGGGAGGGAAATATAGGAGTACAGCAAAGGTTAGACAGATGTTGGTGGTAGGGGACTCAATAATAATTCAGACAGACAGGGTCATCTGCTGCTAAAACCATGAATGCCAAACAGTGTATTGTCTGCGGGGTGCTCGGGTTAAGCATATTGCGGATTGGATAGACAGATTCTTGGATGGAGCTGGGGAATATCCGGTGGTCATGGTACACATTGATACCATTGACCATGTAATAGGAGGGTGCAAGGTCCCTAAAAATCATTACAGGGAACTAGGAGAGAAGTTGATGTCAAGGACCTCCACGGTGTTTTCAAAAATGCTATTGGTGCCAGGAGCTTCACTAAAATGACAGTGGGAGTTTAGGGAGATAAATAAGTGGCTTAGAAATTGGTGCAGGGCCTGAGGTGAGGTGACTGAGTTTAATGAAGTCACCTGAGGTCAGGTTACCTGCGATCACATATGGAGGACCTTGGGAGCCTCCAGCTGTGACCACAAATAAACTGAGTGATATATTTGCTCATCGCTGAGGCTCAGTCAGTAGTTGCCTGAAGTCCACAGCATGCGGACATGTTCTGTGCCCGCGCACTATGCCTTCAGCATGTATAGTTGAAACCATCAGTTTACATACACTATCTAAAAAGACACATATGCATGTTTTTTTTCCACTATCTGACATGAAATCAGAATAAACCTTTCCTGTTTTAGGTCAATTAGGATTTCCAAAATTTTTTTTGCTAACTGCCAGAATAATGAGAGAGAGAGAGAGAGAGAGAATGTTTTAAGGCATTTTTATTACTTTCTGCAAAGTCAAAAGTTTACATACATTTCATTAGCATTTGCTACCATTGACCTTAAACTGTATGACTTGGGTCAAACATTTTGGATATCCTTCCACAAGCTTCTCACAATATTTGGTATTAATTCGGGCCCATTCCTCCAGACAGAACTGGTGTAACTGAGCAATGTTTGTAGGTCACACCTGCCTTTTCAGCTTTGCCCATAAATTTTTAATAGGATTGAGATCAGGGCTTTATGATGGCCACTCCAAAACATTGAATTTGCTATACTTAAGCCACTTTGTATCCAGTTTGGCAGTATGCTTTGGATCATTATCCATTTGGAAGACCTATTTCCGGCTAAGCTTTAAGTTCCTGGCTCATGTGTTGACATGTTGCTTCAGTATTGCTTCATAATTAGGGCTGAGAGGACCCGGGCTGTAAAAGTCTGGATCCGCCCAGTTTCAAAAATGCCCAGGTGCCAGACCCGGCCCGGGATTACGGCCGCATGATCCAGATTCAGCACTGGGGAAATTAAAGGGAAAATAAAGAAAACAAGAATTAATCAAGAGTTTCATACTTACGGTGACTCTTTGTCATGGTGGCAAACTGCTTCTGGGTTGCGCATTTACTTCCTGTACAGCGCAATAGGCTCATTGTATACTCACAGCTTTCCTTGCTTTCCCCGCCCACCGGCCATCCTGTCATCTGTGACAAGTTGCAGTCAGACACGCCCCCAGCCTGTGACAGTGTCTGCCTGCAGTCATCGCTCATCGCAGCTCAGTCATTGTCTGCACTCACAGCCAATGGTTGTGTTCTATGGCCGCTCGCCATGACATGCAGCAGAGCTGGAAGCAGCGTGAGACCTCGTGTGGACTCTTGCACTGCTTTCCCCGCCCACCGGCCATCCTAGCGCCTGTGATTGGTTACAGTCAGCTGACACGCTGACACTCAGGGTGGGGGCACGTCTAACTGCAACCAATTACATGCGCCGGTGGGTGGGCAAAGCAGGGAATATTAATTTGTTGGCTCCGGAATGGAAAGCAGAATGGAAAGCGTGACCCAAAAGGAGTGTGCCGACATGACACAGCCTCGGTGAGTAGACTGCACATGCTCCTACCCCTCTATCCTTTCCACCAATGTTTTTAATTTCTGGATTCTTGTTCCCATAGACTTACATGGGTACCGGATTCTGGAGAGGATCGGGTTTTTCTTTAATAGATCCGGTCCCTTTTTTTTAGTGAGTTTGACCAGCTGTATTCATAATCTTCTTTTCTCATGATGCCATCTATTTTGTGAAATGCACCAGTACCTCATGCAGCAAAACAACCCCACAACATGATTCTGCCACCCCCGTGTTTCATAGTATGGATGATATTCTTAGGTTTCAAAGCTTCTCCCTTTTTTCTCCAAATATAACGATGATCCTTATGGCCAAACAGTTCAATTTTAGTTTTGTCAGACCACTGGGTATGTCTCCAAAATTAAGGTCTTTGTTCCTGTGTGTATTTGCAAATATTAATCTGGCTTTTTTATGTTTCTTTTGGAGTAATGGTTTCTTCCTGGCTGAGTGGACTTTCAGCCCATGTTGATAGAGTACTCGCTTCATTGTGGATAATGACACAATCTCACCATCCTCACAAGGTCTTTTGCTTTTGTTCTTGGATTGATATGCACATGTCTGACCAAAGCATGTTCATCTCTGGTACATAGAATCCGTCTCCTTCCTGAGCATTATAATGGCTAGAAATTCCCATCTTGTTTGTGCTTGCATGTTTATACAGATGAACGAGGCACCTTCAGGTATCTGGAAATTCCACCCAAGGATGAACCAAATGTGTGCAAGTCCACAATTTTCTTCCTGAGATCTTGATTGATTTCTTTTGACTTTGCAATGATGCTACACAAATAAGCAGTGTGTTTCAGGTGTGCATTAAAAATACATCCCTAGGTTTGTCTCTAATTATCTCAGATGTTGCCAATCACAAGCATCCAAAGGCATGATGTCATCATATGGGTTGTCCCATATTGTTTAAAGGCATAGTACTCTTAGTGTATGTAAACTTTTGACTTTGTAGAAAGTAATACAAATGCCTTAAAACACTCTCTTTCTCATTATTCTGGTATTTGGCAAATATAAATAATTTTGGTAATTTTAATTGACCTAAAACAGGAAAGGTTTATTCTGATTTCATGTCAGATAGTCAGAAAAACATGCATATGTGTCTGTTTAGATAGTGTATGTAAACTGATGCTTTAAACTGTAACACAGCTGGAATCGTTGTGGGACCTCGTGTGGATTACGACAATCCTAGGCGCTTCAGGCTGCTATTTTTGGCTGGGGGGGAACCAATAACCATAGGTTTACACTGGCTGAGAATAACAGCCCCCAGCTGTTGGATTTGTCATTGCTCGGTATCAAAATTGAGGGGAACGCACACCATTTTTAAAAATTATTTATTTAAATAATTTTTTAAAAAGCTGCATGCGGTCCCTCTTATTTTGATACACAACCAAAATAAGCCCATAGCTGGGGGCTGCAGCCTGTAGCCATATGTTTTATCTGTGCTGGGTATCATACTATGGGGGGACCCTATGCTATTTTATTTATTTTTACACCAATATAGACTCACACATAGCATCTGTGATTGAAAGCAGTCAGACATGGTGTCAAATAAGGTGGGGGTGCTGTTTGACTGCAACCTTTCATAGATGCCGGGGCTCACCAGTGGGCTGGTGAAGCAGTGCATATGTATGAAGGATAATGATCGGCCCCGTAAGTAGTACGAGCCCCTTGGATGCAGTGTTACAGCTGCGTGGGAGACTGGTAAGTATAATGCACCTGCTTTTCCTTTTTTTTCTTTATTTTTCCTTTATTTTTTTTAATTACCTGATTTGCTGGATCCGGATAGTAACCCAGAGTTTCCTGAGAACTCTGGGACCAGGGTTGGTGCATGGGTACTTTTGACTAGAAAAACCCAGCCAAATTGAGTGCGTAGAGCTGGGTCATTCCAGGAAGCTTCCACTGCCTAGTATCTGAACTGAGAGTAGTCCTCTACTTTATGATTTCCCTGAATCAACCTGCAAACCATTGATTCAGCAACTGCAGCTTTACCGGGATCTTACTTTGGTCCCCATCAAAACGCTCCATTAAATTTACCTTAGGTTGAAAAGATGGTTTTGGGTAAAGCAAAACCTCTGTAGTACTGGATGGCACATGCTGTTTTTGCCGCTTAATGTCTTCCATGTCCAAGGACAAGGACCGTAATTGTGCTGCCAGTGCATGCACAGCATCCAGGATGGCTTCTGAGCACACAAAAATGGAGTGGGGTAGGGATAATGTTATGTGCGTATAGAAACTCAAAAGGGACAAAAGGTAACATACTTGAAAACTGTAGCTGACCCTGCCGATTCCTGTACAGACAAGATATCCCAACCCCGCAGTCCCTAGTGGTTCCTGCAGGAGTTGGAAAAGCCCTGACCACAGACTAAACTATGGCATTTTGGGCCTACTCTTCCTGATTGGCTGTCGAGCACTTCACGTTCCGTCTAAGGAACCGTAAGGCAGAGCAGAGTGCAAATTACCTACAGAAGAGAAGGTGTGCTAAAATAGAAAGTGATCCCAGAGTGAGTAAAACAAACAACAAAATAGAAAATACCAGAGAGGGGGTATATTACTATGGTCCATTTGACAGAGAATCCGACCAGAGAACACTGACTCAATCCACAGACTTGAATCCAGACCAATGACAGTAGAATCTTCTGGTTGTGTTTAAAAACTGCAAGTTGTTATTTACAGTTCAAGACAATTACTTCTCTCAATTAGTAGATGAACCAATTAATAGGGATAATTTGCTGGTTTTGGTCCTGTCAATTGGCCATATCAAACTTCATAATCTATAGGTCCAAGAGCATTTGGGCAGCAGAGACCATCATATAGTAAGTTTGTATGTAATATTCAATAAAACATTTCATAAAGAAATTTAAATATCTGGAACTTTAGGAATGCTGATTTCACCAAATCAAGAGTAAAAATATCTAAAAAAGAAATGTAAAAAAGAAATTAAACCAAATCTCCAAGACATTAAAATAAATCCCAAAATTTTTAATAAATAAACTGTATTATTGCCAAAAATAAGAAAACAGATGGCATCAGCCCCTTCAAGTGTAATAATAACAAGATAATTATAGAGGACAAAGAAAAGGCTGAGATATTAAAAATCCACTTTTTATCTATATAGAACAATGAACAGACTGTTCCAGGGATTATTCAGCAAGTCAAAAATAAAAGTTTACCACCTGATATAGCTAATTTGACACAAGAACAAGTATGGCTGTGTCAGAACAAAATTAAATATTTATAAATCCTTCAGAACCACATGACATTCATTCATAGATATTGAGGGTATTGAACTCCGTAATTGACAGACTGCTGTATCTTATCTTCTTAGACTCTTTTGTAACAGGGTTGCTGCCACAGATTAGGAGGATGTCTGACATGGTACCAATATTTAAGAAAGGTAAGAAAGTGGATCCAAGTAATTACCATCTGGTAAGCCTGACATCAGTGGTGTGCAAAGTTTTTGAGGACATTATAAGAGATGACCTGTAGAAATATATTGCAGAGAATAATATAATATTTGACAACCAGCGTGGATTCATGAAAGATAAATCATGTCTAACCAATATGCTGAGTTTCTATGAAGAAGTAAGTGCAAATTTGGATGTTGGTAATGTGGCTAATGTGATTTATGTTGACTTTTCTAAGGCATTTAATAGAGTACATCACAGCAGCCTTATACTGAAGCTCAAGAAATAGGGACTAGGGGAAACTATATGCATATGCCTAAAAATTGGCGAAAAGACAGTAAACAAATGGTACATTTTTTAAATCGGATATAGTTAGTAGTGGGATACGACAAGGTTCTGTGCTAGGACAGATTTTTTTCTCTCTTAATTAATGACCTTGTGGATGAGATTAAGAGTAAAGTGTCAGTCTTTGATGATGACACCAAACTATGGAGGATATTAAAAACTGAGCTTAATAGTACAATATTACAAAACAATCTGGATAAGATGTCTGAATGGGCAAACGCTTGGCAAATGAAGTTTAACATTGACAAGTTTAGAGTAATGCACCTAGGCCAGAGTAATCTCATTAATGCATATACATTGAATGGAAGTATACTTGGGATTACAAAACAGGAGATGGACTTGGGTATTCTAACTACAAGTAAGCTGAGCAGCAGTTCTCAATGTCAAGCAGCATTTGAAAAAGCAAACAATATTTTAAGGTGTATAAAAAAGAGAGATAAAATATAATTCTAATATATTGTTCCTCCTCTACAAATGAATTGTAAAGCTACATCTGGAATATGGGATCTAGAATATGGGACTATACAAAGGAGCAGGAGGCACTTGTTTCGGGTGGAAGAAAAGAGGTTCAAGCAGCTAAATAGGAAAAGGTTGTTTACTGTTAGAGCAGTCAAACTGTGGAATGCCCTAATTCAAGAGGTAGTAATGGAAGACACTAAAACAGCTTTTAAAAAAGGTATGAATGCTTCACTCAGCAAACATGGCATTGAGGGTTATCAATAATTTAGTGTCAAAGGATGTATAATTAGTAGAGAACAGTTGAATTTGATGGACCCAAATATATTTTCAACCTCCTTTTTTCAAAGGATCCTACTGTATTTGGTCAAGCAATTAATTAACTCCCTAGCAATGTGATGGCTGAAACTATTTCTCTGCTGAGACCTGTGATGATAGGTGTTATTGATCATGTTACTTGTAACTGTTTTTCCGGGATACCATAGGTCAGTCTGGAGCACAGTTGACATTTCACGATAAGTTTTGTGAAGAATAGCTTGCAGCATTAGGTTGTTCTGAACACAGGTGTCGGGGGCGGCGGGGCGCTGCGCTCGCTAACGCTCGGGTCCGGCGCTGCTGCTGCTCGGTGGCTCGAGCGGTGGGCCGGATCCGGGGACTCGAGCGGCGCTCCTCGCCCGTGAGTGAAAGGGGTGGTTTGGTTTGGGGATGTAGTCTGTGACACCACCCATGGGTCGTGGTGAGGTTGGGCACCACCGCTGCTGGTGACGGGGATCCCGGGAGCGATGGTAGGGAGCGGCTGGGATGTTGTTTTCCCCCTCCGTGGGTGGGGGTTGGTGGTCCTGGGGCCCGGTGAGGTGACGGGGAGGCAGGGTTGGTGAGGTGCAGGGTCGCGAGGACAGCGCAGCGCGGTGCCGGATGGCACGGTTGTACTCACTCAGCCACAAATATATGCAAAGTCTCTGGTAAACCAAACGGCTGGATGGCGGGGTCCCGCAGCCGGCTGCTGTGGCTTCTCCCGGACGGTTGGTGGTGGCTACCTTTCCCTGCACCTGTGTGTATGTTTGGCTCCGATGGCTTCCCACCGGTAACCCGCTCCCCAGCGTATTTATGTGCCGGAGGAGCCCTTTTGCCCGCAGGCTCTGGCCCTTGGAATTCTAGCTTTGGCGGTAGCTGTATCTCCTTCTGCTGGTCGGACGGTTGCCTTCTACCGGTACTTGGCTACTAGGAAACCCCTGGGGTTCCGGTCACTGACAGATTTGACCTGGTCTTGGTCCGCAGGCCCTGCCTGTGTGTGCTGGCTTCACTTCGCTCCCCGGTTCGGTACCAGCGGGCCACCGCCCGACCTCGGTCCTACGGTTCCACGTTGATTCGCCTCTCCTGCAGACGGCCACCACTGTCTGCCAACCTTGCTCTTAGTGCCCGGGCCACACACCCGGACACGGTCAGTTTACTCCTCCACTACTCCACTTCACTCCTCACTCTTGCACTTCCCTAACTGATCTGCCCTGACTTCCTTTTCCCGCCTCCAGGACTGTGAACTCCTCAGTGGGTGGGGCCAACCACCTGGCTCCACCCCACCTGTTGTGGACATCAGCCCCTGGAGGGGGGCAGCAAGGATTTTGTGTCTGGCTGATGTGCCTGTCTCGGGGTGGGTGTGTGTGTGTTGCAGTACCTGTGACGACCTGGCTAGTCCAGGCCGCCACACAGGGAAGTTTACTTCATGTTAGATCAGTTGTTGGGAACCTATGGCTCGCGAGCCAGATGTGGCTCTGTTGATGGTTGCATCTGGCTTGCAGACAAATCTTTAATAAAAAAAATACCGTATTTCTCTGTTTGTAAGTTGCACTTTTTTCCCCTAAAACTGGGAGAAAAATGAGAGTGCGTCTTACAAACCACATATGGCCTACCAAGGCAGCAGTGGTGTCACAGGGTCTGCAATACTGCGGGCTTGCGGGGTGTCGCGGCGGCGGGCGCCATTAATCTGTGGGCTGCTTTAAATCTACCGCAGTTGACGAGATCGACTTCAAGAAAATGGCTGTGCATGTGCAGATAGGACTCCATGGCCATTTTCTTGAAGTCCATCAAGTCGATCTACGCATGCACCGTGGCCATTTTACTAAAGTCGTTCTCGTCAACTGTGGGAGATTCAAAGCAGCACGCCGGCAGATCAATGGCGCCCACCGCCGTGACCCTTTGCACACTGACCCTCTTGAGCCACGACACCCCCTCCTCTGTGCCTGGAGCATCGCCTACCCTGCCTTCTCGGACCTAGAGAGCCGCTCCACCAACACCACTCCCCCCTGGTGAATATGTACCACCCCTGCAGCAGTCGGACTGCTTGGATCCGGGGTTGCTGTGACTCGAGGGTCTCTGGACCCGGGGGCTTGCGGCCACTCGAAAATAAAAGGGGACTATTTACAAGGAAATAGTGTTCGTGATGCCACCCGTGGTTCGCAGTAAGGGGAGTACCGCCGCTACCGATGGGAGTACCCGGAGAGATGGAGCGTGGCAGCCAGATGACGTTCCCTTCACGGGTAGGGGAGGCCCTGGGACTCTCTGGATGAGTGGAGGTGTAAGGAAACGTGGTGCAGGCCAGGCGGACAGACTCAGGTGAGAGCAGCATACTCACTGAGGCCGTGTGGATGTTGGTGCGACCATTAAGCAGACTCTAACACAAGAGTAAACCAAGTCTCTGGGTGCCGTTTCCACTCTGGGGAGCTCAAGAACCTTCCTCAGTAGCACATAAGTGAGGAGGACCGTGGTGTGAGCTGAAGGCTGTAGGCACTGCCATGGCAGCCCCCATGCAGCGGTGGACTCCGCGCCTACAGCTCACACCACGGTCCTCCTCACTTATGTGCTACTGAGGAAGGTCCAATTTGGACCGAAAACGTTTTGTTGTCAAGCACATTAATAAATATACCATTCATCATATTTTGGGAGTGCCTTGTTACTTCTTGTTATATGGCCTTGGAACCTGAAGTGCACCCCAACATCTTTTGAATATATATGAAGGAAGTGCCGTTTTCTTCTTTACAACTCTGGGGAGCTCATCCAGGAATCTGTCCCCGTTGGTATTGCTGGCGGTCTGGAGTCTGCCTCCATGCACTTGTGTTTAGACGTTTCTGAGTGACTCCTCGGCCTGAAGCTGTCGGGGTCCCGCTCCCTATGGTTAAATAGAGGGGTTGTGCTCTCGATGGCTGACACTTGGGATTTCATTGGGCCGTATAAGCTGGAAAGCCCTATCCCCCTCGTTGTGTTGGTGCCTTCGATCTCTGAGCTCTTGGGGAAAGTTCGTAAAGAGACTATCCTCCACAGGTTAATTATCAGGTTGCATGAAGCTACTCCCTGATATAGGGTCCAGTACCCTGTTGTGCTCAGTACCGGTCCCGTTACTAGATTTTCCGGTGCCGACCGTTCTCCAAAACTAAGTCTGGGCACCCTTCTCCAATACCCTGCGACTGGGTCTCCGACTCCTCCGGTCCCAGACCACCGTCTGCGACCTAACCAAAGTCTCCCAGGGAGCTACAACTCCCTCAGCTCCTCACTCTCTGAGGGTTACTACTCATCTCCCTATGTCCCTCCCACCAGTCTGCCTGACCCCTACAGCTAGACCACCCACTGGTGTGCCTGACAGGGTGTGGTGTGGCTAGGATTTGAATGCTGATGGAAGCAATACCAATAGTTAGGATCCCAGAACCAGGGAGGGTGAGTTTTGCACCATAAGAAAAAGGAGTGTAGTTCCCTGTGACACCCTGATAAGATCAGGGGCGTCACAAATATTGCTATCACGGCATTACATTTTAAAATATGTGCCGTTCATAGCTCTCTCAGCCAAAAATGTTCCCGTCCCGGTTTTAGATGTATACATCACATAGGATACACTGAAACTGCTGTATATACATTGCATAGGAGACACTAAGTCTGCTGTATATCCATCACATAGGAGACACCAAGACTGTTGTACATACATCACATAGGAGATACAAAGACTGCTGTATATACATCACATAGGAGACACTGGGGCTGGAGCATATACATCACATAAGAGTTGTTACTGATGCGATTCTATGATAACAGGAGAAGGGAAGAGCTAGAGGCAGAGCCTCTTTATATACATAGAATCTCACCAGTATCTGCCATCTCCTATCTCAGTAATGGGTAAGTCTTTACTGAATACAGATTTTACCTCAAAATTGAGAATTTTGATAATGACTAGGGATGATCGAATACAAAATATTCGACATCGCGAATATCCGATGAATAGGCCGCCACAATTCGACTGTTCGCGAATATTCGATGTCCAATGTAAGTCTATGGGAAACCCAAATAATTTCACATTGGACCTAACGGCGAGCTGTGGTGACTGAGGAAAAGGCGGAAATGGATGGGAAAAGGCAGAAACAGTATGGGCACAGCCTGTACAAGGTGCGTGACAGCATTTCTGGTGTCTTGGAATAACGTGCTCAGAGCAGCACGCAGCTTTTACGTAGTCGCCAGAACAGCTCTCAAACCAAAGTAAAAGAGGGGAAATTGATAAGAAACAGTTTGTAGTGCCTAATCACTTTAATAAAACGTAAAATCAAGACCCGACCTAAAAAAAACACTTTAGCATATGTTCACACATTTCGTTTTTTACATTTTTCTCCCTTTTTTGATTAGAAAGGGCTCTAACTTATACATCATATTGGTGTCTGTCTCGCACCTCCTTTTTTGGGACATATTTGACAGCACTTTAAAAGGTCAGCTACAATGTGCTCTTTGGGATGTTGGCCTTGCCCTCCTCCTCCACCAACACCACCTGCTCCAGTGGCCCTCTATTTAAATGTAGAAAGGGCCACTGGTTGTCCAAAACCAGACTTCTTAGGGCCCTCCGGTGGGTCCTGTAACATACATTGCAGTAATTTATAGTTTTCTGCGTCCCCTATGTCATTAGTGTGAAAGTTGGAATGCGTACTCCATAACACTTTACAGTGCTATTGAAAATGTGGCCATTTGGGGCTTTGCCTTGCCCTCCTCCTCCACCAACACCTCTGGCTCCAGTGGCCCTCTATTTATATTCTATTCAAATTATTCAGTAATGTCTGTTTTATGAACAAATGAACACCATGCTGGAACATCGAAGCTGATGTCGTTGATGATGATTGCATCTGGCCAAAAGCAGGTTGGCAGGAGGAGGCATCATCGCCTGCTTCCTAGACCGCAGCTTGTGAGGCATGTAGCACCGTAGAAGTGGCAGTTGTTTCATTCTGGAACTCAGGCTTTATTTCACTAGCTAACACCAAAGATTTCAAAAAAATCTGCTTCCCCAGAGGGGAATGGTTCAGACACTATGGAGCACAGTATCAGAAGGTACTCCCAACTGCTTTTTTTTAAAATTAGGAGGATTTGCAACAGTGCATAACATACCAAGGAGTTTAAAAAAATTCTGATTCCGCAGGGGGCCATGTGTTGCACAGCATCAATAAAGAACACAAATAGAGACTGCCTGACCAATTGTTATAGACAGTGTAGCCTCGACAGTGGTTGTGCCAGTGCATAATGTACAAAGGCTTGAAAAAAATATTGCCCTGGGTTATTGGGCCGAACAAGTAAATCGCAGCAGCATAACAAGTTAGATTAGTCATGCGGTCTCATTAGATGATATAAGCCAAAGTAGTCTTGAATGAGAAACAGTGGAACTTATTTGAACTTAAGAGTAGTGTTGAGCCACCCCCCTAGTGTTCGAGTTCGGTTTGTTGAACGGTGGCTCAGTTTGGCGAACGTTCGACGAACGTTCGACGAACACCTTCGACCCCATTGAAAACAATGGCAGGCAAACAAAAACACATACAAACACATTATACATGTACACATACAGTTAATAAACATTGCCATTACACTTACAGGTTCCCGCGACGCGTCCTACACTCTGTCTCCCGCCGCTTTTCCTTCCAATCATCGCTGCGCCCTCCCGGTAACCAGCACTGATGATAGGACCTTCCGTGACGTCATCATAGCATGTGACCAGTCAGTGTATTATCTCATTGGCTACAGACTGGTCACATGGCTAAACGTCATGCTAGGTCCTGTCAGTGCATCTCTGCGGTACGCGGTGCTTGTTTGAGCATCTTCGTGTACCAGCGAGATGCTTGGGCACATGCTTGGCTCCCCGTTCCTGCATGTGGGCGCTCTTTACAGAGTCAGCCCACAAGCAAGGACTGGATGCCACAGCCGGTGAATAATGGAGATCACCGTTGCTATAGTAACATGCCTGTCAGATTACTTTCGCAACGGTGGCAGTGGTGACGTTACCGCTTACAACCCGCAGCCTCTGCTCACTCACTGAGTGATTAGACTGCATGGGAGCAGCAGCGTCTTCCTCCCATGCAGTGCTGTCTGATGTAGCAGAGCTGCATGGGTTGAAGGAGAAAGAATACCATGATTGTGGAGGGGTGAGAGGGAGTAATAAACATGGAGTCTCTAAGTGTGTCTGTGTATTTATTTCTATTAAAGTATTTTTTCTCTGTGTGGTGTCTTTTTTTAACCCTTTATTGGAGATTCTTAATGGCCGGGTCAAACTTGCCTGACATTAAGAATCTCTGGCTTAATACTAGCTAGTAAAACAAAGCTAGTATTAACTCATTATTACCCAGCAAGCCACCTGACTTCAGGGCTGCTAGAAGAGTTGGATACAGCGCCAGATGATGGCGCTTCTATGAAAGCGCCATTTTCTGAGGCGGCTGCGGACTGCAATTCGCAGCAGAGGGGCCCAGAAAGCTCGGGACAACCTATGCTGCGGATTCCAATCTCCAGCTGCCTAGTTGTACCTGGCTGGACACAAAAATGGGGCGAAGCCCATGTTGGTTTTTTTTTCAATTATTTAATGAAATTCATGAAATAATTAAAAAAAGGGCTTCCCTATATTTTTAGTTCCCAGCCGGGTACAAATAGGCAGCTGGGGGTTGGGGGGCAGCCGTACCTGCCTGCTGTACCTGGTTAGCATACAAAAATATGGCGAAGCCCACATCATTTTTTTGGTGGGCAAAAAACTTCTGCATACAGTCCTGGATGGAGTATGCTAAGCCTTGTAGTTCTGCAGCTGCTGTCTGCTCTCCTGCATACACTAGTGAATGGAGCATGCTGAGCCTTGTCGTTCTGCAGCTGCTGTCTGCTCTCCTCCATACAGACAGACAGCAGCTGCAGAACTACAAGGCTCAGCATACTCCATCCAGGACTGTATGCAGGAGTTTATTCAGCTACAAAGAGGAGAGAGAGAGGGAAAAAGAGAGAGAAAAAGAGAAAGAGAGAGAAAAAGTGAGAGAGAGAGAAAGAGAGAGAGAAAGAGAAAAATAAATAGAAAGAGAAAAAGAGAGAGAAAAAGAGAGAGAGAGAGAAAGAGAGAGAAAAAGAGAGAGAAAGAGAGAGAAAGAGGATAGAGAGGAGAGAGAGGAGAGAGAGAAGAAAGAGAGGAGAGAGAGAGGAGAGAGAAGAGAGAGGAGAGAGAGAGAGATAGAAGAGAGATAGAAGAGAGAGAGGAGAGAGAAAAAAGAGAGGAGAGAGAGAAGAGAGAGAGGAGAGAGGAGTGATAGAGGAGAGAGAGAGAAAAGAGAGAGAGAAGAGAGAGAGGAGAGAGAGAGAGGAGAGAGCAATGCAGCCTCCTTCTGTGAACTGCTCCGACTTTAGAGGTGTGTCCCGCGGCTCACAGCTGATGTCCGGCTCCTCCCCTCATTGCATAATTAAATTAAATTATAATTATAAATAATAATTATCTTTTAAAATTAAAAATAAATTAAATTCTTTACCGGGAAGCCCGGGACTTGAACTCGTGAACTAATTCTTCTTAGGCAGTAGCTCTACCCATTGAGCCACTGTCTGTAATGAAAAGCATAGGAAGATTTGGTTAGATTAGTAGAGAATCCAGAAGTAGATTATTCAGCTACAAGGATGGATGGAGGGATGGATGGATGGATGGAGAGAGGGATGGATGAGGGATAGAGGGATGCATGGAGGGATGGAGGAGGGATGAAGGGAGGGATGAATGGATGGAGAGATGGAGGGAGGGATGAATGGATGGAGGGAGGGATGGATGGATGGATGGAGGATGAATGGAGGGATAGAGGGATGGATGGAGGGATAGAGGGATGGATGGAGGGATGGAGGGAGGGATGAAGGGAGGGATGAATGGATGGAGAGATGGAGGGAGGGATGAATGAATGGAGGGAGGGATGGAGGGATGGTTGGATGGGAGGGCAAACACCGGCACTACCGCACTCATCACCGCACACACATAGGCACTACAACCCCCATCATCATGCAGGCATTACCTCAGTGACGTTCCCGCTGACAGCGCGTTTCAGTTCAGTTGCTGCGTGGATATGACACAGAGCGCTCCTGTTCTACGGCGCTCCCTTTCAGCTTCATGTAGCCGAGCTGGATGCGTCGCGGGACCTCTGTGGATTACGTCGGACCTGGAAGGGTATTTGGGGATTTTAATAAAATGGTGAAAGAGGTTTTTTTTGTCTTTTATTCCAAATAAAGGATTTTTCGTTGTGTGTGTTTATTTACTTTTCACTTACAGGTTAATCATGGAAGGTATCTCGGGGAGATGCCTGCCATGACTAACTCCTTATTACCCCCGATTGCCACAGCAACAGGGCAAATTTGGTATGAGCTGGGTAGAGTCCCGGGACTGCCGCATCTAATGGATGCGGCAATTCCGGGCGGCTGCTGGGTGATATTGTTAGGGTGGTGGGCTCCTCATAACGTAGCGCTCTCCATCCTGACAATACCAGCCTCCAGCCGTGTGGCTTTATCCTGGCTGGTATCAAATTGGGGGGGAACTGAATTTTTTTTTTTAATTATTAATTTATTTATTTTACTGCACGATATAGATCCGCCCGCCGGCGGCTGTAATTTGTTGCAGTGAGACATCTGTCACTCATCGTGGGGGCGTGTCTGACTGCCAACCAATCATGGGTGCCGGTGGGGCAGGGAAAGCACGGAATACCAAATTGAATAATGAGCGGCAGCCATTTTCAAAAGAGGAAAAGCCGCGGAGCTTTGTGACAGCCGTGCAGCGCCACGCCCGTGATCGGTGAGTAGGAAAGAGAGAGGGATTGTGCTGGGGACGCAGGATGCATGCAAATACACAATGTACGCACATTGCCTTACTGTGAAAAGCCACAATGGGGGGGATCAAACTGCCGAACTTGAAGCAAATCGTTTGAGTTTCGTCGAATGACTCGAATACCGCCCAAAATCACTCGAACTTGAAATTGGCGAACCATTCGAATCGAACATCGCTCAACTCTACTTAAGAGATACAATTTTGGGGCTACAGTTATTAATGTGTTTTGTTAACAGGCGGCCTGAGATACTCTGGGGCAATCCATCTATGGTTAATTTTTGATCATCTTCAAATTGTCTGCACTTTCCGTGGATAGTCGTGTGTGAGTATCTGTTATTTTTGACCTCGCTGAGCTGAAAACACACTCAGACAACACACTCGCAACAGGCAAACTAGCACTTCCAAAGTGTATAAGGCGAGGTCTGGCCAAGTGTTGAGCTTGGAAACCCAATAGTTAAAGGGAACTGTAGACTCTGAAAGCACACTGATACGGTCACCTACATAGTCCCTCACCATCTTACTTACTTGTTCCCTCCTTGTCATCGTTCTCCCAACCGGTATCTGATTCGAAGTTGACGGTTTATAGAAAATAGACCAGTTTTGGCACATTAGTCCCACGCCTATGTTGCTCCTACTATGCATTGCCCTCTCTTGTACTCCTATTGCATGAGATGACACGCTACTTCTGACACCAGCATTATCTTAGGGTAATCATTTCATCAACTGGTCCACTACAGCCCTCTTGAATGTTTCCGTAGTACAATCCTTATTTGCCTCGACAAGTAGTGAAGCAAATTTGTCTTTGTAGCGTGGGTCAAGGAAGGTACATAACCAGTATTTGTTATGTGCAAAAATGTGGACTAGCCGACAGTCATGAGAAAGACAGTATGACGTGAACTGTGCCATGTGTGCCACACTCCGAACTGGAAACCTTTGTGTGTCACTGCTAAGAATACATTCTGTCTCTCTAAACCTCCTTTCCTCCTCAGTCTGTCTCTCCTCCTTCTGCTCCTCCTCAGTCCATCCCTGGTAGACAACCCTGAAGCTTGGGTTGTGTCACGCTCCCCGGGTCCCCCTGCCTTGCTTCCCGGCTCCCCTGCCTTGCTTCCCGGCTCCCCTGCCTCGCTCCCCGGCTCACCTGCCACGCTCCCCGGCTTCCCTGCCTCACTCCCCGGCTCCTCTATCAGGCGTCCCCCGCTCCACAGCCTCCAGCCCCCATCACCTGCGCTCCCCAGGCGGCTCGGTCCCCGCTCCCGGCGCCCGTCGGCAGCTCTGCTCCAGGTCGGCTCCCCCTGCCTCCTGTTCACCGCTCCCTGCCCTGGCTTCTGGCACCCGGGCCTTGCGCATGCGCATTAGGGCGCGCGCGCGGTCATTGACCCTTTCTTAAAGGGCCAGTGTCCTCCAACAGGATATTGAAGGATCAGGTACTGGGTATATAGGGGGATCCTTTCCAAGTGGGCGGGGCCTGTTCTTCGTGTTTTCTAAGCTAGGAGTCAAGTCTCCTTGTGTCTGTGATATACTCACCTATCTCTCTCGTAGAGCCGATCCTGCCTCGCCAACCGGTCCCTGACGATACCCCGAACCCCGAACGGTGACGGCCTGCCATCCCGTCAGCTCCTGCCATCTCCGATCCCTGTGGTGACCCGTCTTCTTGCTCCATTGGTTCCGGACTCTGTCTGACGACATCTCGGCCTCCGAACCTGAGCTCCGTCACCCCGGACTACCATCAGAGACCCCGTGGTCCCAGGGGACTTCTTTACTCCACTCCTCTAAACGGACTGTCCTGCTAGTGCTCCGGCTACCAGACACCTTGCCCTCGGTGAGGTGTTCAGCCCAGTGGATCCACCTCCTGGGTCTTGCCCGTCCACCTGGCCCTAACAGGTTGTCAATCCCTTGGTTACCAACTTCAATGCATTCCTGTTCTTCATCATCCTCCTCGTCCTCATCCTCATGATGCTGACCAAAGGTAGCCTTCAGCCTGTTGGCCGAGGTTCTGCGGATTTTTAGCAACTATTGTGAAGTCTGGATCCACAGACACCTCAGGTGCATTAACACTTTGGTCAGTCAGACCATCCAGAGAGCGTTTCAATAAACAAATCAGTGGAATGGTAATGCTGATAAGAGCATCATCAATACTCACAATGTTGGTACAGTAATCAAAATTCTCTAGGACCTGACAAATGTCTGCAATCCACACCCACTCTGCAGTACTTATGTCTTGCAGCTGCATCTGATGGGCATATTCCAGCTGGAATTGGGATACTGCCCTCTGCTGCACATGGATCCTGGCCAACATATGATAGGTTGAATTCCATCTGGTAGGAAGGTCACATATTAGTCTGTGATGAGACAAGTGTAAGCGCTGCTGCAGCACTGCCAGGCCAGCAAAAGAGGGAGATGACTTGTGGAAATGGGTGCTAATACATCGTACCTTGGTAAGTAGGTCTGGTATCTCAGGGTATTTTTTGAGAAAGTGCTGAACTACTAAATTTACACCGTGGGCCATAAAAGGAACATGTACAAGCTTTCCAAGCTTTAAAGTTGCCACTAGGTTATGACCAGTATCTCACACTACCATCCCTGGATGGAGGTCCAACGGTGCAAGCCACTCATCTGTCTGCTCAGTTATTGCTTTCAAAAGCTCAGGTACCATGTGCGATTTGTCACCGATACAGATGAGCTTCAGTAGACCGTGTTGCCACTTAGCCGAGGCAGTGCTGCCGAGATCCCAGCTGGAGAATGATGTTGACGGTTGGACTCAGACGGATGTTGAGGAGGATGCACAGGAGCCAGATGAAGAGTAGGAGGAGAAGGGAGTTGTTGCTATGTAGGAGGCAACTGAAACTTTGATTGAAGTGGGGCCCGCTATTCTGGGTGTGGGAATTATATGGGATGTTGCTGACTCAGATTCCCTACCACCAGGTTCACCCAGTGTGCCGTCAGTGAGATATAGAGTCCCTGTTCCCTTGTTTGTGGTTAAGTGGACCTTCCCTGTTATGGCGTTGGAGAGAGCCCATTTGATGTTTATGGACACATGATTTTGGAGCGCTGGGACGGCACAACGAGCAAAATAGTGGTGACTAGGCACAGAGTTCTGATGTTCTGCCACCGCCAAAAGGTTACGGAAAGCCTCTGTTCCCACAAGATATGGCAACATCTCAAGGGCTATCAATCGTGCAATGTGTGCAGTTATGGTTTGTGCCCTTGGGTGCATAACGGGGTATTTTCACTTCTTTTCAAAGGTCTGTGGTATGGACAATTTAACGGAACGCTGGGACACCGAAGCAGATGTAGTCGATGATGATTGAGTGTGGCCAACATCAAGTTGGGAGAAGGAGGCATCAGTGTCACCTTCTTGCACACGAGTTTGGGAAGCAGGCAGCCCAGGGGAAGTGGCAGTGTTTTGAGTCTGGAAATCGTGGTTTTTACCTAGAGCTTTCAACCACACCTAGTGGTGTGCTTGGCTAACATATGGTTTCTCATGCTGGAGGTGCCCAAGCTGGAAGTATTTCTGCTTCTGCTAAGCGTGGTCTGACAGATTTGACAAATGGCAACCGTTTGGTCCGAAGGACTCTTGGAAAAAAACTCCCACACAATCGCAGTACGGACCCTTGGACTCTGAGATGACACAGGTGGTTGTGTCATGTGCACAGTTGGTTGACCTCTGGCAGTGGTCGAAACCCTATCTCTTACAGCCTTTTTGAGGACTATGGGTACATGCTCCTCTGCCCTGCTGCTCTCGCAATCTATGCCACCCATTCATGTTGGATCAGTCACCTCATCATCGACCAGGTCGTCTTCACATTCCTGAAGGTCAACATCATCGGTAATGAGGGTTTCAGGCTGACCTGAGGGCAACTGTGTCTCATCATCCTCAAACACATCCACCTGTTTGCCCAGCATGTCATGGCCAACAACATGGCTTTCTTCTGGCCTTGGGTGCTCAAACATCTGTGCATCACTGCATACCACGGCCTCATGTGCGTTGGTGGTGTTGCACGGTGAGAGGCAAGAAAGGTCAAAGGGTCCCATAAACAGTTCCTCAGAGTAACCTGCTTTGGGGTCATATGTTTTCTTAGAATACTGATATTTGGAGAAAGGAGGTCCAGGTTGAGGATTCGATGGCCCAGCCTCTGGGCTACTCAAGTCTGTGTGTGTGGACCCTTGAGTTTTGCTACTCGACAAGTAACTGGAGGCATTTTCTGCTAGCCAACTCGTGACCTGTTCGCACTGTTCAGGACGCAAGAGTGGTTTCCCATGTGGAACAGAGAATTGGGATAGGAAGGCAGAAGTAGATAAAGCAGGAACCTTTTTCTTTGGCTTGATCACACTGCTTGGGCAACCACCACCGTCACTACCACCTCGACCACGGCCCTTACCGCCTCTTTTTCCCATTTTTTACGTTTGATTATTTGAAGGTGTACACTGTAACGTGACCTTTTGTACAGTCAGTGGAACAACACTGATGCCGGGTTGGTAAACTTGTGTTAGTTTTCCACGATAGCTGTTTCTGTAAATCAGGCTTTACACGCTGCGATCTCGCTAGCGAGATCGCAAGGGATCGTACCCGCCCCCGTCGATTGTGCGACACGGGCAAATCGCTGCCTGTCGCGCACAACCTCGCTTACCCCCGTCACACACACTTACCTGCCCTGCGACGTTTCTCTGGCTGGCGACCCGCCTCCTTCCTAAGGGGGCGGGTCGTGCGGCGTCACAGCGACGTCACACGGCAGGTGGCTAATAGAAGCGGAGGGGTGGAGATGAGCAGGACGTAAACATTCCGCCCACCTCCTTCTTTCCGCATTGCCGATGAAGGCAAGTGAGGAGATGTTCGTCGCTCCTGCGGTGTCACACACAGCGATGTGTGCTGCCGCAGGAACGAGGAACAACATCGCTAACATCCTGAAAACGATTTTTTTGTTTCAGGACGACCTCTCCACGGCAAACGATTTTGCCCTCTTTTGCGATCGTTTAAGATCGCTCTTAAGTGTTACACACTGCGATCTCGTTAATGATGCCGGATGTGCGTCACAAACAACGTGACCCCATGATAATTCATTAATGATATCGTAGCTTGTAAAGCCCGCTTAAGTTTAAGAAATGCAAGGTACCTTTATTAGACAAAGTACCACTTGGAGGAGTCGACAAATATGTTGTGAATGTCTTTCAGCCCTAAAAGAAAACCGGGTTTGACACCACTTTTATTTTAGTATTGTTTTTTGGCATTCAGACTGTGTTTTAGTAGCAGCAGGCCACTATCTAGGTTCTGTACGATATGACGCAAACATCAGGATGCTAGGTTGGTGATATGACGGTATTTGGCTTCAGGCAGAAGTAGAGCCACTGACACTGACTATTAATTTCAATTTTGTAATACTGACACTGTGTTTTAGTAGCAGCAGGCCACTATCTAGGTTCTGTACGATATGAATGAAACACCAGGAGGCTAGGTTGGTGCTATAACGGTATTTGGCTTCAGGCAGAACTACAGGCTGTGACAGCAATTTTTTGTTGTTTTTTTACATTTACACTAGGTTTTTTTAGCAGTAGGGTACTATGGAGTTTATGTATGCTATGAAGCCAGCACAAGGACGCAACTGTGCTGGTATGAATTGAGATGGTGGCTGACAGGCACTACACTACACCTGAACCCGTTGTTTTGGAAATTGTGGGACCTATTTTTTAGGAATTTGCATTACCTATCCCTAGTAAAAGAGACACAAGGGATATAGCAGTGCTGGGATTGTTGATTATTACTAGCAGATGTCAGGACAGCTTTAAATCTCTCCCTGATTCTCAGAAAAAGCTCTCCCTATATCAGACACTGCACTAACATACTGTATGCAGCACTAATAAGAGGATTTTTTTTTTTGTTTAAAGATGGTTCGCTCTCACCTAACAAAGCACTGCACTAACACTGGCCCTATTGCTGGGTCCGCATTCACAGTTTTGTAGCCTGGCAATTTATGGAGCTGCTAGCAGCTACTGACTAACTACTGGCTTCAGCCTTTAGAATGACTATTTAGGAGTTTGCAGCCTAAACGCTATCACTTACAAGGCACTGCACTGTCACTGGCCCTATAGCTTCTAGCATCTACTGGACACTTCAGCCCAATGACTGCGTGTTCACAAAATGGCCGCTGGCTTCTTTAGCCCCTATGACGTTGTGCGGTAAAGCCAATCACAGTAACACCACAACATAGATGGCTGCGGCGTTACTGTGAGGGCAAGCAACATCAGATGTGTTCATTGGCTGGAAAACAGGCGCCAGGAAGTCAGAAATGAAACTAAAAGTATCGGAGCGGATGTTGTTTTATTTATCAGCTAGCGAATGGTGCGAATAGCCTGTTATCCGTCGAATACCGAATAGTGACAAATACATTCGCTCATTTCTAATACTGACTGATCAGTTCTGGCAGCAAAAGAAGCAAATTTTTCTAAAAAGATATTTTACAAACTTGCTTATTTTGTGTTTACTATTGAATTATTAAATAAAAATTAAAACGACTGTTACACTGTAAAGATATAATTGTAAGACATGTATAACGGTGATAACATATAATGTCATACATGGTAGTATATGATAATAGTCTTGGAACATAGTAATATATGATATTGCTTTTAAAATGTTTTTTTTCCCCTAATTTATTTTTGCCTTATTTAAATAAATAAATAAATAAAAACACTGAAAAGATATCACAATGTTGTGTGAGTATGAAACAAGACTACGTTGGTGTTATACAAACAATCCTTTAAGTATAATTTGCAACTGTTTTTAATCGGCTGAGGAGTTAACCACTGTGCAGGCTGAACGCGTTGTTTCCATATAGCTATTTTGTTTTTTTAATTCAGTTAATAGGATTAGTTACAAAAGTGAGCTAAAGTGGTTTCTCAGCAACGGGATTAGCAAATACATATAATCCCCTGGCACACCCAAATACAGGTTTATATTTTCTTATAGAAATATAAAATTGTATGTAAATGTTTATATCAACAGGGCAGGGACATTTCCTTTTTCTATATAAATACGAGACTACTAGTCACACCAATATGTTTCAATGAACAGCTAAGAAACAATAAAAAAAATGGCAACCCTGTAGGTTACTAACTCCACTTAAAAGCAAGTAAATCAAAGGTGACTTCATTTTCCCCATCATTTCTATAAATTCATTTTATATTCACTGCGGCCCAAGTAGGTGTAATATATGGATTTTTGGGTGTGGATCTGATTGCTTGTGACAAAATAAGTACTCAACAGGGATATGTTTTTCCTAATCAGGCTATGTGCGCACATTGCGTAGTGTCCATGCTGAAAAATCTGTATAAGACCCCCTTCACACGTCCGTGAAAATCACGCACGTGTTTCACGGACGTGTCAAAGGTGCGTTTTCCCCTCCGTGTGCCGTTTTTATGGCACTACGTGTGTTCTCCGTGTGTTATCCGTGATAACACACGGAGAACGGAACTTTCTGCTCACCTGTTCCTGGCGTCGCTGTCCGTGCTGCTGATCTTAAGTCTCCGGTCCTGCCAACTCCCCGCTGCTGCAGCTGCTGACCACGGTGAAGTGAATATTAAATGAGCGGCGGTCGGCAGCAAGTGACAGCAGCGGCAGAGACAGGAGGGCTGGAGAAAGTGAGTAGAGTTGAGTGCGGTTCGAGGTTCTCCAGTTTGCGGCTCGAGTGATTTTGGGGGCTGTTCTAGATCGAACTAGAACTCGAGCTTTTTTGCTAAGGCTCAATAGTTCTAGATACGTTCGAGAACGGTTCTAGCAGCAAAAAAAAACAGCTAATTCCTAGCTGGCTTTCCGCTGTAATAGTGTAAGTCACTCTGTGACTCACACTATTATGACATTTCAGTGTATAGTGTGCGGGAACCGCGCATTCAGATCACTGCTGTATGTATAATGGCGATCGCCATTTTTTTTTTCCTTGTCTTCCTTCCCTAAGCGCGCGTGTGTAGTGGGGAGGGCCAGCATGTCAGCCAATCCCAGACACACACACAGGTAAGTGGACTTTTAGCCAGAGAAGCAATGGCATGTGTGATAGGATGACCATGTCACATGTCCCTGCATTATAAAACCGGACATTTTCCGCCATTATCTGCCTTCTGCGTCCTTGGTGTCAGACATCACTGGCGCAGCTCCTATCGCCGATACTGCTGTATACGCTCCATACACAGCGCTGGACAGCATAGGGATAGCACTTTCTATCAGTCCTTTTAAGGGCTCATACCGGCAGGGTCAGAGCCATAGGTGACAGAGTTTAAAACAGAGTTTAACAGCTAGACAAGATGACAGCGTCTGTGTAGCTAAGGTCAGGGATTTCCTCGCTGCATTTCCCCATTAGGAGGGATAGAAGAGCAGGCTTCCTTTCCTCTACCCAGAGACCCACAACCCTGCCACTGTACCCTCCTGCCCTTTGCAGACTCAAACTCATTGTTACTAAGCTATTATACTAGCAAACACTGAGTGAACTTAGTGGCATCCTAAACGTGGCTGTTGGACTGCTGTATTGTCCCACAAGTGCAAAGATATTTGCAGCACGTCTGCCTGCATTGCACACTCAAACTCATTGTTACTAAGCCATTATACTAGCAAACACTGAGTGAACTTAGTGGCATCCTAAACGTGGCTGTTGGACTTCTGTATCGTCCCACAAGTGCAAAGATATTTGCAGCATGTCTGCCTGCATTGCACACTCAAACTCATTGTTACTAAGGCATTATACTAGCAAACACTGACTGAACTTAGTGGCATCCTAAACATGGCTGTTGGACTGCTGTATTGTCCCACAAGTGCAAAGATATTTGCAGCACGTCTGCCTGCATTGCACACTCAAACTCATTGTTACTAAGCCATTATACTAGCAAACACTGAGTGAACTTAGTGGCATCCTAAACGTGGCTGTTGGACTTCTGTATCGTCCCACAAGTGCAAAGATATTTGCAGCACGTCTGCCTGCATTGCACACTCAAACTCATTGTTACTAAGCCATTATACTAGCAAACACTGAGTGAACCTAGTGTCATCCTAAACGTGGCTATTGGACTTCTGTATAGTCCCAGTTGTGCACAGATATTTGCAGCACCTCTGCCTGCATTGCACACTCAAACTCATTGTTACTAAGCCATTATACTAGCAAACACTGAGTGAACTTAGTGTCATCCTAAACGTGGCTGCTGGACTTCTGTATTGTCCCACTAGTGCAAAGATATTTGCAGCACGTCTGCGTGCATTGCACACTCAAACTCTTTGTTACTAAGACATTATACCAGCAAACACTGAGTGAACTTAGTGGCATCCTAAACGTGGCTGTTGGACTGCTGTATCGTCCCACAAGTGCAAAGATATTTGCAGCACCTCTGTCTGCATTGCACACTCAAACTCATTGTTACTAAGCCATTATACTAGCAAACACTGAGTGAACTTAGTGGCAACCTAAACGTGGCTGATGGACTTCTGTATTGTCCCACAAGTGCAAAGATATTTGCAGCACCTCTGCCTGCATTGCACACTCAAACTCATTGTTACTAAGCAATTATATTAGCAAACACTGAGTGAACTTAGTGGCATCCTAAACGTGGCTGTTGGACTTCTGTATGGTCCCACAAGTGCAAAGATATTTGCAGCACCTTTGCTTGCATTGCACACTCAAACTCATTGTTACTAAGCCATTATACTAGCAAACACTGAGTGAACTTAGTGGCATCCTAAACATGGCTGTTGGACTGCTGTATCGTCCCACAAGTGCAAAGATATTTGCAGCACCTCTGCCTGCATTGCACACTCAAACTCATTGTTACTAAGCCATTATACTAGCAAACACTGAGTGAACTTAGTGGCATCCTATACATGGCTGTTGGACTGCTGTATCGTCCCACAAGTGCAAACATATTTGCAGCACCTCTGCCTGCATTGCACACTCAAACTCATTGTTACTAAGCCATTATACTAGCAAACACTGAGTGAACTTAGTGGCATCGTAAACGTGGCTGTTGGACTGCATTATCGTCCCACAAGTGCAAAGATATTTGCAGCACCTCTGCCTGCATTGCACACTCAAACTCATTGTTACTAAGCCATTATACTAGCAAACACTGACTGAACTTAGTGGCATCCTAAACGTGGCTGTTGGACTTCTGTATCATCCCACAAGTGCAAAGATATTTGCAGCACCTCTGCCTGCATTGCACACTCAAACTCATTGTTACTAAGCCATTATACTAGCAAACACTGAGTGAACTTAGTGTCATCCTAAACGTGGCTGCTGGACTTCTGTATTGTCCCACTAGTGCAAAGATATTTGCAGCACGTCTACCTGCATTGCACACTCAAACTCATTGTTACTAAGCCATTATACTAGCAAACACTGAGTGAACTTAGTGGCATCATAAAAGTGGCTGTTGGACTTCTATATTGTCCCACTAGTGCAAAGATATTTGCAGCACGTCTGCCTGCATTGCACACTCAAACTCATTGTTACTAAGCCATTATACTAGCAAACACTGAGTGAACTTAGTGGCATCCTAAACGTGGCTGTTGGACTGCTGTATCGTCCCACAAGTGCAAAGATATTTGCAGCACCTCTGCCTGCATTGCACACTCAAACTCATTGTTACTAAGCCATTATACTAGCAAACACTGAGTGAACTTAGTGGCATCCTAAACGTGGCTGATGGACTTCTGTATTGTCCCACAAGTGCAAAGATATTTGCAGCACCTCTGCCTGCATTGCACACTCAAACTCATTGTTACTAAGCAATTATATTAGCAAACACTGAGTGAACTTAGTGGCATCCTAAACGTGGCTGTTGGACTTCTGTATGGTCCCACAAGTGCAAAGATATTTGCAGCACCTTTGCTTGCATTGCACACTCAAACTCATTGTTACTAAGCCATTATACTAGCAAACACTGAGTGAACTTAGTGGCATCCTAAACATGGCTGTTGGACTGCTGTATCGTCCCACAAGTGCAAAGATATTTGCAGCACCTCTGCCTGCATTGCACACTCAAACTCATTGTTACTAAGCCATTATACTAGCAAACACTGAGTGAACTTAGTGGCATCCTATACATGGCTGTTGGACTGCTGTATCGTCCCACAAGTGCAAACATATTTGCAGCACCTCTGCCTGCATTGCACACTCAAACTCATTGTTACTAAGCCATTATACTAGCAAACACTGAGTGAACTTAGTGGCATCGTAAACGTGGCTGTTGGACTGCATTATCGTCCCACAAGTGCAAAGATATTTGCAGCACCTCTGCCTGCATTGCACACTCAAACTCATTGTTACTAAGCCATTATACTAGCAAACACTGAGTGAACTTAGTGGCATCCTAAACGTGGCTGTTGGACTGCTGTATCGTCCCACAAGTGCAAAGATATTTGCAGCACCTCTGCCTGCATTGCACACTCAAACTCATTGTTACTAAGCCATTATACTAGCAAACACTGACTGAACTTAGTGGCATCCTAAACGTGGCTGTTGGACTTCTGTATCATCCCACAAGTGCAAAGATATTTGCAGCACCTCTGCCTGCATTGCACACTCAAACTCATTGTTACTAAGCCATTATACTAGCAAACACTGAGTGAACTTAGTGGCATCCTAAACGTGGCTGTTGGACTTCTGTATTGCCCCACAAGTGCAAAGATATTTGCAGCACCTCTGCCTGCATTGCACACTCAAACTCATTGTTACTAAGCCATTATATTAGCAAACACTGAGTGAACTTAGTGGCATCATAAAAGTGGCTGTTGGACTTCTGTATTGTCCCACAAGTGCAAAGATATTTGCAGCACCTCTGCCTGCATTGCACACTCAAACTCATTGTTACTAAGCCATTATACTAGCAAACACTGAGTGAACTTAGTGGCATCCTAAACGTGGCTGTTGGACTTCTGTATGGTCCCACAAGTGCAAAGATATTTGCAGCACCTCTGCCTGCATTGCACACTCAAACTCATTGTTACTAAGCCATTATATTAGCAAACACTGAGTGAACTTAGTGGCATCATAAAAGTGGCTGTTGGACTTCTGTATTGTCCCACTAGTGCAAAGATATTTGCAGCACGTCTGCCTGCATTGCACACTCAAACTCATTGTTACTAAGACATTATACTAGCAAACACTGAGTGAACTTAGTGGCATCCTAAACGTGGCTGTTGGACTTCTGTATGGTCCCACAAGTGCAAAGATATTTGCAGCACCTTTGCTTGCATTGCACACTCAAACTCATTGTTACTAAGCCATTATACTAGCAAACACTGAGTGAACTTAGTGGCATCCTAAACATGGCTGTTGGACTGCTGTATCGTCCCACAAGTGCAAAGATATTTGCAGCACCTCTGCCTGCATTGCACACTCAAACTCATTGTTACTAAGCCATTATACTAGCAAACACTGAGTGAACTTAGTGGCATCCTAAACGTGGCTGTTGGACTTCTGTATGGTCCCACAAGTGCAAAGATATTTGCAGCACCTCTGCCTGCATTGCACACTCAAACTCATTGTTACTAAGCCATTATACTAGCAAACACTGAGTGAACTTAGTGGCATCCTAAACGTGGCTGTTGGACTTCTGTATGGTCCCACAAGTGCAAAGATATTTGCAGCACCTCTGCTTGCATTGCACACTCAAACTCATTGTTACTAAGCCATTATACTAGCAAACACTGAGTGAACTTAGTGGCATCCTAAACATGGCTGTTGGACTGCTGTATCGTCCCACAAGTGCAAAGATATTTGCAGCACCTCTGCCTGCATTGCACACTCAAACTCATTGTTACTAAGCCATTATACTAGCAAACACTGAGTGAACTTAGTGGCATCGTAAACGTGGCTGTTGGACTGCATTATCGTCCCACAAGTGCAAAGATATTTGCAGCACCTCTGCCTGCATTGCACACTCAAACTCATTGTTACTAAGCCATTATACTAGCAAACACTAAGTGAACTTAGTGGCATCCTAAACGTGGCTGTTGGACTGCTGTATCGTCCCACAAGTGCAAAGATATTTGCAGCACCTCTGCTTGCATTGCACACTCAAACTCATTGTTACTAAGCCATTATACTAGCAAACACTGAGTGAACTTAGTGGCATCCTAAACGTGGCTGTTGGACTGCTGTATCGTCCCACAAGTGCAAAGATATTTGCAGCACCTCTGCCTGCATTGCACACTCAAACTCATTGTTACTAAGCCATTATACTAGCAAACACTGACTGAACTTAGTGGCATCCTAAACGTGGCTGTTGGACTTCTGTATCATCCCACAAGTGCAAAGATATTTGCAGCACCTCTGCCTGCATTGCACACTCAAACTCATTGTTACTAAGCCATTATACTAGCAAACACTGAGTGAACTTAGTGGCATCCTAAACGTGGCTGTTGGACTTCTGTATTGCCCCACAAGTGCAAAGATATTTGCAGCACCTCTGCCTGCATTGCACACTCAAACTCATTGTTACTAAGCCATTATATTAGCAAACACTGAGTGAACTTAGTGGCATCATAAAAGTGGCTGTTGGACTTCTGTATTGTCCCACAAGTGCAAAGATATTTGCAGCACCTCTGCCTGCATTGCACACTCAAACTCATTGTTACTAAGCCATTATACTAGCAAACACTGAGTGAACTTAGTGGCATCCTAAACGTGGCTGTTGGACTTCTGTATGGTCCCACAAGTGCAAAGATATTTGCAGCACCTCTGCCTGCATTGCACACTCAAACTCATTGTTACTAAGCCATTATATTAGCAAACACTGAGTGAACTTAGTGGCATCATAAAAGTGGCTGTTGGACTTCTGTATTGTCCCACTAGTGCAAAGATATTTGCAGCACGTCTGCCTGCATTGCACACTCAAACTCATTGTTACTAAGACATTATACTAGCAAACACTGAGTGAACTTAGTGGCATCCTAAACGTGGCTGTTGGACTTCTGTATGGTCCCACAAGTGCAAAGATATTTGCAGCACCTTTGCTTGCATTGCACACTCAAACTCATTGTTACTAAGCCATTATACTAGCAAACACTGAGTGAACTTAGTGGCATCCTAAACATGGCTGTTGGACTGCTGTATCGTCCCACAAGTGCAAAGATATTTGCAGCACCTCTGCCTGCATTGCACACTCAAACTCATTGTTACTAAGCCATTATACTAGCAAACACTGAGTGAACTTAGTGGCATCCTAAACGTGGCTGTTGGACTTCTGTATGGTCCCACAAGTGCAAAGATATTTGCAGCACCTCTGCCTGCATTGCACACTCAAACTCATTGTTACTAAGCCATTATACTAGCAAACACTGAGTGAACTTAGTGGCATCCTAAACGTGGCTGTTGGACTTCTGTATGGTCCCACAAGTGCAAAGATATTTGCAGCACCTCTGCTTGCATTGCACACTCAAACTCATTGTTACTAAGCCATTATACTAGCAAACACTGAGTGAACTTAGTGGCATCCTAAACATGGCTGTTGGACTGCTGTATCGTCCCACAAGTGCAAAGATATTTGCAGCACCTCTGCCTGCATTGCACACTCAAACTCATTGTTACTAAGCCATTATACTAGCAAACACTGAGTGAACTTAGTGGCATCGTAAACGTGGCTGTTGGACTGCATTATCGTCCCACAAGTGCAAAGATATTTGCAGCACCTCTGCCTGCATTGCACACTCAAACTCATTGTTACTAAGCCATTATACTAGCAAACACTAAGTGAACTTAGTGGCATCCTAAACGTGGCTGTTGGACTGCTGTATCGTCCCACAAGTGCAAAGATATTTGCAGCACCTCTGCTTGCATTGCACACTCAAACTCATTGTTACTAAGCCATTATACTAGCAAACACTGAGTGAACTTAGTGGCATCCTAAACATGGCTGTTGGACTGCTGTATCGTCCCACAAGTGCAAAGATATTTGCAGCACCTCTGCCTGCATTGCACACTCAAACTCATTGTTACTAAGCCATTATACTAGCAAACACTGAGTGAACTTAGTGGCATCCTAAACGTGGCTGTTGGACTTCTGTATCGTCCCACAAGTGCAAAGATATTTGCAGCACCTCTGCCTGCATTGCACACTCAAACTCATTGTTACTAAGCCATTATACTAGCAAACACTGAGTGAACTTAGTGGCATCCTAAACGTGGCTGTTGGACTGCTGTATCGTCCCACAAGTGCAAAGATATTTGCAGCACCTCTGCCTGCATTGCACACTCAAACTCATTGTTACTAAGCCATTATATTAGCAAACACTGAGTGAACTTAGTGGCATCATAAAAGTGGCTGTTGGACTTCTGTATTGTCCCACTAGTGCACAGATATTTGCAGCACGTCTGCCTGCATTGCACACTCAAACTCATTGTTACTAAGACATTATACTAGCAAACACTGAGTGAACTTAGTGACATCCTAAACGTGGCTGTTGGACTTCTGTATGGTCCCACAAGTGCAAAGATATTTGCAGCACCTTTGCTTGCATTGCACACTCAAACTCATTGTTACTAAGCCATTATACTAGCAAACACTGAGTGAACTTAGTGGCATCCTAAACATGGCTGTTGGACTGCTGTATGGTCCCACAAGTGCAAAGATATTTGCAGCACCTCTGCCTGCATTGCACACTCAAACTCATTGTTACTAAGCCATTATACTAGCAAACACTGAGTGAACTTAGTGGCATCCTAAACGTGGCTGTTGGACTTCTGTATGGTCCCACAAGTGCAAAGATATTTGCAGCACCTCTGCCTGCATTGCACACTCAAACTCATTGTTACTAAGCCATTATATTAGCAAACACTGAGTGAACTTAGTGGCATCATAAAAGTGGCTGTTGGACTTCTGTATTGTCCCACTAGTGCAAAGATATTTGCAGCACGTCTGCCTGCATTGCACACTCAAACTCATTGTTACTAAGACATTATACTAGCAAACACTGAGTGAACTTAGTGGCATCCTAAACGTGGCTGTTGGACTTCTGTATGGTCCCACAAGTGCAAAGATATTTGCAGCACCTTTGCTTGCATTGCACACTCAAACTCATTGTTACTAAGCCATTATACTAGCAAACACTGAGTGAACTTAGTGGCATCCTAAACATGGCTGTTGGACTGCTGTATCGTCCCACAAGTGCAAAGATATTTGCAGCACCTCTGCCTGCATTGCACACTCAAACTCATTGTTACTAAGCCATTATACTAGCAAACACTGAGTGAACTTAGTGGCATCCTAAACGTGGCTGTTGGACTTCTGTATGGTCCCACAAGTGCAAAGATATTTGCAGCACCTCTGCTTGCATTGCACACTCAAACTCATTGTTACTAAGCCATTATACTAGCAAACACTGAGTGAACTTAGTGGCATCCTAAACATGGCTGTTGGACTGCTGTATCGTCCCACAAGTGCAAAGATATTTGCAGCACCTCTGCCTGCATTGCACACTCAAACTCATTGTTACTAAGCCATTATACTAGCAAACACTGAGTGAACTTAGTGGCATCGTAAACGTGGCTGTTGGACTGCATTATCGTCCCACAAGTGCAAAGATATTTGCAGCACCTCTGCCTGCATTGCACACTCAAACTCATTGTTACTAAGCCATTATACTAGCAAACACTAAGTGAACTTAGTGGCATCCTAAACGTGGCTGTTGGACTGCTGTATCGTCCCACAAGTGCAAAGATATTTGCAGCACCTCTGCCTGCATTGCACACTCAAACTCATTGTTACTAAGCCATTATACTAGCAAACACTGAGTGAACTTAGTGGCATCCTAAACGTGGCTGTTGGACTTCTGTATGGTCCCACAAGTGCAAAGATATTTGCAGCACCTCTGCCTGCATTGCACACTCAAACTCATTGTTACTAAGCCATTATATTAGCAAACACTGAGTGAACTTAGTGGCATCATAAAAGTGGCTGTTGGACTTCTGTATTGTCCCACTAGTGCAAAGATATTTGCAGCACGTCTGCCTGCATTGCACACTCAAACTCATTGTTACTAAGACATTATACTAGCAAACACTGAGTGAACTTAGTGGCATCCTAAACGTGGCTGTTGGACTTCTGTATGGTCCCACAAGTGCAAAGATATTTGCAGCACCTTTGCTTGCATTGCACACTCAAACTCATTGTTACTAAGCCATTATACTAGCAAACACTGAGTGAACTTAGTGGCATCCTAAACATGGCTGTTGGACTGCTGTATCGTCCCACAAGTGCAAAGATATTTGCAGCACCTCTGCCTGCATTGCACACTCAAACTCATTGTTACTAAGCCATTATACTAGCAAACACTGAGTGAACTTAGTGGCATCCTAAACGTGGCTGTTGGACTTCTGTATGGTCCCACAAGTGCAAAGATATTTGCAGCACCTCTGCCTGCATTGCACACTCAAACTCATTGTTACTAAGCCATTATACTAGCAAACACTGAGTGAACTTAGTGGCATCCTAAACGTGGCTGTTGGACTTCTGTATGGTCCCACAAGTGCAAAGATATTTGCAGCACCTCTGCTTGCATTGCACACTCAAACTCATTGTTACTAAGCCATTATACTAGCAAACACTGAGTGAACTTAGTGGCATCCTAAACATGGCTGTTGGACTGCTGTATCGTCCCACAAGTGCAAAGATATTTGCAGCACCTCTGCCTGCATTGCACACTCAAACTCATTGTTACTAAGCCATTATACTAGCAAACACTGAGTGAACTTAGTGGCATCGTAAACGTGGCTGTTGGACTGCATTATCGTCCCACAAGTGCAAAGATATTTGCAGCACCTCTGCCTGCATTGCACACTCAAACTCATTGTTACTAAGCCATTATACTAGCAAACACTAAGTGAACTTAGTGGCATCCTAAACGTGGCTGTTGGACTGCTGTATCATCCCACAAGTGCAAAGATATTTGCAGCACCTCTGCTTGCATTGCACACTCAAACTCATTGTTACTAAGCCATTATACTAGCAAACACTGAGTGAACTTAGTGGCATCCTAAACATGGCTGTTGGACTGCTGTATCGTCCCACAAGTGCAAAGATATTTGCAGCACCTCTGCCTGCATTGCACACTCAAACTCATTGTTACTAAGCCATTATACTAGCAAACACTGAGTGAACTTAGTGGCATCCTAAACGTGGCTGTTGGACTTCTGTATCGTCCCACAAGTGCAAAGATATTTGCAGCACCTCTGCCTGCATTGCACACTCAAACTCATTGTTACTAAGCCATTATACTAGCAAACACTGAGTGAACTTAGTGGCATCCTAAACGTGGCTGTTGGACTGCTGTATCGTCCCACAAGTGCAAAGATATTTGCAGCACCTCTGCCTGCATTGCACACTCAAACTCATTGTTACTAAGCCATTATACTAGCAAACACTGAGTGAACTTAGTGGCATCCTAAACGTGGCTGTTGGACTTCTGTATTGTCCCACAAGTGCAAAGATATTTGCAGCACCTCTGCCTGCATTGCACACTCAAACTCATTGTTACTAAGCCATTATATTAGCAAACACTGAGTGAACTTAGTGGCATCATAAAAGTGGCTGTTGGACTTCTGTATTGTCCCACTAGTGCACAGATATTTGCAGCACGTCTGCCTGCATTGCACACTCAAACTCATTGTTACTAAGACATTATACTAGCAAACACTGAGTGAACTTAGTGACATCCTAAACGTGGCTGTTGGACTTCTGTATGGTCCCACAAGTGCAAAGATATTTGCAGCACCTTTGCTTGCATTGCACACTCAAACTCATTGTTACTAAGCCATTATACTAGCAAACACTGAGTGAACTTAGTGGCATCCTAAACATGGCTGTTGGACTGCTGTATGGTCCCACAAGTGCAAAGATATTTGCAGCACCTCTGCCTGCATTGCACACTCAAACTCATTGTTACTAAGCCATTATACTAGCAAACACTGAGTGAACTTAGTGGCATCCTAAACGTGGCTGTTGGACTTCTGTATGGTCCCACAAGTGCAAAGATATTTGCAGCACCTCTGCCTGCATTGCACACTCAAACTCATTGTTACTAAGCCATTATATTAGCAAACACTGAGTGAACTTAGTGGCATCATAAAAGTGGCTGTTGGACTTCTGTATTGTCCCACTAGTGCAAAGATATTTGCAGCACGTCTGCCTGCATTGCACACTCAAACTCATTGTTACTAAGACATTATACTAGCAAACACTGAGTGAACTTAGTGGCATCCTAAACGTGGCTGTTGGACTTCTGTATGGTCCCACAAGTGCAAAGATATTTGCAGCACCTTTGCTTGCATTGCACACTCAAACTCATTGTTACTAAGCCATTATACTAGCAAACACTGAGTGAACTTAGTGGCATCCTAAACATGGCTGTTGGACTGCTGTATCGTCCCACAAGTGCAAAGATATTTGCAGCACCTCTGCCTGCATTGCACACTCAAACTCATTGTTACTAAGCCATTATACTAGCAAACACTGAGTGAACTTAGTGGCATCCTAAACGTGGCTGTTGGACTTCTGTATGGTCCCACAAGTGCAAAGATATTTGCAGCACCTCTGCTTGCATTGCACACTCAAACTCATTGTTACTAAGCCATTATACTAGCAAACACTGAGTGAACTTAGTGGCATCCTAAACATGGCTGTTGGACTGCTGTATCGTCCCACAAGTGCAAAGATATTTGCAGCACCTCTGCCTGCATTGCACACTCAAACTCATTGTTACTAAGCCATTATACTAGCAAACACTGAGTGAACTTAGTGGCATCGTAAACGTGGCTGTTGGACTGCATTATCGTCCCACAAGTGCAAAGATATTTGCAGCACCTCTGCCTGCATTGCACACTCAAACTCATTGTTACTAAGCCATTATACTAGCAAACACTAAGTGAACTTAGTGGCATCCTAAACGTGGCTGTTGGACTGCTGTATCGTCCCACAAGTGCAAAGATATTTGCAGCACCTCTGCTTGCATTGCACACTCAAACTCATTGTTACTAAGCCATTATACTAGCAAACACTGAGTGAACTTAGTGGCATCCTAAACATGGCTGTTGGACTGCTGTATCGTCCCACAAGTGCAAAGATATTTGCAGCACCTCTGCCTGCATTGCACACTCAAACTCATTGTTACTAAGCCATTATACTAGCAAACACTGAGTGAACTTAGTGGCATCCTAAACGTGGCTGTTGGACTTCTGTATCGTCCCACAAGTGCAAAGATATTTGCAGCACCTCTGCCTGCATTGCACACTCAAACTCATTGTTACTAAGCCATTATACTAGCAAACACTGAGTGAACTTAGTGGCATCCTAAATGTGGCTGTTGGACTGCTGTATCGTCCCACAAGTGCAAAGATATTTGCAGCACCTCTGCCTGCATTGCACACTCAAACTCATTGTTACTAAGCCATTATACTAGCAATTTATGCTGCCAGTTTAAGGGCCGTAGTTGCATTGTCAGGGATAATTATTTTTTATTATTCTGCTGTTAATAAAGCTAGACCACCGCTGCAATCTACACCACCTCTCAATTTTTACTACCACATTTTACGTGCACAATCTTGTCGCAATCAACATGAGTGGCAAAATGACAGATGCTGGTGGAAAGGGGAAGAGGCGTTTTGGAAAAGGAAAACAAGGGTTTGTCCGTGGGGAAGGTGGCAAAGCTCCATTAACATCTGCTGAAGATAGACCATCTACCAGCAAAAGTAAGATGTCTACTACTTACCGTGGACAATCCGATGTGCTATCTTTTTTACGGACACGAACAACAGGAACAAAGGTAGATGATGGCCAAAAAAGGAAAATGCTTGAATGGATCTCAAGTGGTCCAACAAGTGCCCTCTCAGCCACCTCAACTACCGCATCCAAAAAACACCAGTCCTCTGAGTTGTCATCCCAATCAAACTTGCTTTCTCCCAGCTCTGAAGTCTCCATCAGCCCTGCACAGTATGGTGGAACTGAGATGGCTGAGTCTGCAGAGCTGTTCAGTCACACTATAGCCTGGGAATCAGAGGTCTGCTCCTAAGCTACAGTGAGTACAGACCAGGAAATGGTCTGCAGTGATGCCCAGAACCTTTGTGACTCTGATTCAGGCCGTGAGGACCAAGTTTCTGAGCATAATGTTGACCCTTTGTCACAAACTGTAACACCTGTGGTTATAGACCATGAGGAACATACTGATGACGATGAGACGCAGATACCAGATTGTGATGACAACTTAAATATTCGGTCAGGGCAAGAAGAGGCTCGGTCTGAGGGTGAGGGGAGTGCAAACACAACAATCGATGAGGAAGTTCTAGATCCCACCTACTGTCAACCCACAGTCAGGCACTCGAGGAGGTCAACAGAGGCGGTGGAGGAGGATGCAACCGACGACAAAGTTACTTTGCGCCTTCCTGGACAGAGTCGGAGCACTGGTAGCATGTCTACAACTGCATCATCAGCCACCACTCTGCCTCTGAGCACTAGTCGGGGGGGCTCAGCAGGTCGCATGCCCTCTAAGCCTTGCCTAGCCTGGTCCTTTTTTGACATAGAAAAAGATCGCCCAAATTATGTGATGTGTAAAATTTTTCGTGATTCTGTTAGTAGAGGTCAAAGCCTCAGCAGTTTGACAACTTCTTCCATGAATCGTCACATGAATAAATATCATAGGTCCCAGTGGGAAGCTCACCGTGCTGCAATGCGGCCTAGCGGAGCGAACCATCCACCGCCTGCCCCTTCCAGTGCATCCGCGTGTTCTTCATCTTCTAGGACTGTGGGGACAACTGTCACACCTGGTTTTCCACGCACAACTTCCACCACTGTAACCGCAACAGGCAGTTTGCTTGGTAGGTCGTCAGTTGGTTTGGAAGGGGAAACAAGTGCGTGTGTACAGCTCTCTCAGACATCGATAGCACCAACGTTGGATGAAGGCAACATCATGTCTACACCTGCAGTTTCCTCACAAAGCTGCATTTTTCCAGGGACACCCTACTCAACACCGTCTACACACAGCAGCCAGATCTCTGTCCCTCAGATGTGGACAAATAAAAGGCCATTTCCTGCGACCCATGACAAAGCTAAGAGGTTGACTTTATCCCTCTGTAAGCTCTTGGCTACCGAAATGCTGCCTTTCCGCCTGGTGGACACACAGGATTTTAGAGACCTTATGTATGTCGCTGTGCCCCAGTACCAGATGCCCAGTCGCCACTACTTCTCTAAGAAAGGTGTGCCCGCGCTACACCAGCATGTCGCACACAACATCACCGCTTCCTTGAGAAACTCTGTGTGTGAACGGGTGCATTTTACCACCGATACTTGGACCAGTAAGCATGGACAGGGACGTTACATGTCGCTGACTGGGCACTGGGTAACTATGGTGATAGATGGTGAAGGGTCTGCTGCACAAGTCTTGCCGTCCCCACGACTTGTGTGTCAATCCTCTGTCTGTCCAAGTTCCGCCACTGCTTCTGCCTCCTCCACCTCATCTGTGTCCTCCACCTCCGCCCCAAGCCTGCCTGGTCAGGCCACCAGCGTTCTCACTGCGCAGAAGGAATCATGCACCCCTCATTACTATGCTGGCAGCAGAGCGCAACGTCATCAGGCGGTCTTTAGCTTGACATGTCTTGAGAATAAGAGTCACACAGCTGAGGAGTTGTGGTCAGCTCTGCGGTCCGAGTTTAATAAATGGTTGTCTCCACTCAACCTGCAGCCTGGTAAGGCCGTGTGCGACAATGCTGCAAACCTGGGTGCGGCCCTTCGCCTGGGCAAGGTGACACACGTACCTTGTATGGCTCACGTGTTGAACCTTGTTGTCCAGCAATTTTTAACACACTATCCCAGCCTAGATGGCCTTCTGACCAGGGCACGAAAACTGTCTGCTCACTTCCGCCGTTCAAGCGCCGCAGCTGAGCGACTTGCATCGCTCCAGAAGTCTTTCGGCCTGCCGGTTGATCGTCTGAAATGCGATGTGCCGACACGCTGGAATTCGACTCTCCACATGTTACAGCGACTGTGGCAGCACCGCCGAGCCCTGGTGCAATACGTCATGACGTATAGCCTGGGCCAAGGAGATGCAGAGGTGGGTCAGATCACCCTGATGGAGTGGTCTCAGATCAAGGACCTATGCACCCTTCTGCACAGTTTCGACATGGCGACGAATATGTTTAGCGCTGACAATGCCAGTATCAGCATGACAATTCCAGTCATTTCCATGCTGGAGCACACGCTAAACACTATTCGGAGCCAGGGGTGGGACAACAGGAAGGGGAGGAACTACAGGAGGATTCATATGCGCAAGACATAACAACATCTCCAAGGTCCAGACGTTCATCATCACCAACGCAGCAGGCATGGGACCATGGGGGACAGGGATCAACAAGGGTGCATGGTAGCAGGCGAAATGTTGAGGAAGGTGCAGGAGAACATGAAGAAATGGAGGACGAACTGTCCATGGACATGGACGACTCAGCGAATGAGGGAGACCTTGGTCAAATTTCAGTTGAAAGAGGTTGGGGGGAGATGTCAGAGGAAGAAAGAACGGTTAGCATCTCTATGCCACAAACACAGCATGGACTTGGTCCGCATGGCTGCGCAAGACACATGAGTGCTTTCTTGCTGCATTACCTCCAACATGACCCTCGTATTGTCAAAATTAGAAGTGATGATGACTACTGGCTTGCCACACTATTAGATCCCCGGTACAAGTCCAAATTTTGTGACATAATTCCAGCCATAGAAAGGGCCGCACGTATGCAGGAGTATCAGCAGAAGCTGTTACTCGATCTTAGCTCGGCTTTTCCACCAAACAACCGTACAGGTGCAGGGAGTGAATATCCCAGTTGTAGCTTGACAAACATGGGACGGTCTCGTCATCTTCAACAGTCTACCCGTACCAGTAGGACTGTATCTGGTGCTGGTAACAGCAATTTTATGGAATCTTTTCATAATTTTTTTAGACCCCCCTTTGCAAGGCCAACAGAGACAACAAGTCTAACACATAGTCAACGGCTGGAGAGGATGATACAGGAGTATCTCCAAATGAACATTGATACCATGACTTTGCAAATGGAGCCTTGCTCATTTTGGGCTTCAAATCTTGAAAAATGGCCAGAGTTCTCCAGTTACGCCTTGGAGATTTTGTCGTGTCCAGCTGCCAGCGTTGTCTCTGAACGTGTCTTCAGTGCTGCTGGGTGTGTGCTGACAGATAAGCGCACGCGTCTGTCCAGTGACAATGTGGACAGACTAACGTTCATCAAAATGAACAAGTCATGGATCCACAAGGAATTTACTACCCCTGTGTCATCCTGGGGAGAGTAAATGCTTGTGGATTTGGAATGTGCTTGATGCAAATCTACCTGTGAAGTGTACAACTAGGGCACAAGTGCTGCCACTGAATGGGTGGGTGTGTGTGGGACACAATTTTTGGAAAAAAAAGGGAGACTCTGCTTGGAGTAACCCTTGCTTGCTGTGTTTTTTAAAAATGATCCAAGATGAACAGAGCTGGGATCAGGAAAGACTTTGCTACCTACCCCGGTGTCATCCTGGGGACAGTTAATTATGGCGTATTTTTGAATCTGCTTGATGCAAATCAAAACATCCTGTTTGCAACTAGGGCACAAGTGCTGCCACTGAATGGGTGGGTGTGTGTGGGGCACAATTTTTGGAAAAAAAGGGAGACTCTGCTTGGAGTAACCCTTGCTTACATTGTTTTTTAAAAGGAGCCAAGATGAACAAGTCTTGGTTCAGCAAAGACTTTGCTACCTACCCCAGAGTCATCCTGGGGATGGTTAAGTATGGCGTATTTTTGAATGTGCTTGATGCAAATCTAGCTGTGAAGTGTACAACTAGGGCACAAGTGCTGCCACTGAATGGGGGGGTGTGTGTGGGGCACAATTTTTGGAAAAAAGGGAGACTCCGCTTGGAGTCACCTTGCGGTGTTTTACATGATTTTAGAAGGGCGGGCCATGCCTATATCTGTGTCTCGTCCTCTTTTTCCTCGTTACGCTCTTTTGTTTTCGCATGAGAATTTGTTCTTGTCACTTTCCCATATGTTTGTGTTGTGTTGTGAGTTGTTTGTCACCTTTTGGACACCTTTGAGGGTGTTTTCTAGGTGTTTTTATGTGTTTGTGAATGCCTGCTATTGTTTCCTATGCGGTTCGAGTTTGGTTCGTCGAACGTTCGACGAACCAAACTCGAACGGGACCTCCGTTCGGCGAACCGACCTCGAGCCGAACCGCGACCGGTTCGCTAATCTCTAAAAGTGAGTAAAGATTTTTTTTTTTTCTCTAACACGGGTGTTTCTCCGGCACGTGTCACACGGGACCGCATCAACACTACATCCGTGTGGTACGGGTGCGGGTTGTGTGACACCCGTGCTGCCGGAGAAAAATGGACATGCATCCGTGTGGAGCACACGGACACATGTCTGCTCTACACGGAGGCACGGGCCAATGGCTGCACACGTGCGTGCACATAAACCTATTGATTTTAATGGGTTTACGTGTACCCGTGTCTCCGGTACATGCGGGCATGGACCTAGCACGTACCGGAGACACGTGCATGTGAAGGGGGCCAAAGGCTGGAATCACACTTGCGATTGTAAAATCGGTCCAATTCTCATGCTAGAAAGTTGGACAATTTCTTCTCACATTTCATCAGTGTGCTGTCAGTATGCTGTCAGTGTGCAATCAGTTTTTACCCTCAGCAGCTGCTACTCATGTACTGTTCTGTACAGGAGCATTTACAGTGTTCTCTGCTACATGCGTGAAACGTATTGAGAAAAACAGATGTCACTAGGATGGTGTGTGTGCCGTCCGTGTGACATCGTTTTTTTTTCACGCACCCATAGACTTTTATTGAAGAGACTCGTGTGAGAAACTCACCAAAACGCAGCATGCTTCGATTTTTTTCTCAGTCCGATTTGGACTGAGAAAAAAATAGCAGATGGGAGCTGCCTCATTGATTAACATTGGTCCGAGTGCAATGTGAGATTTTCTCGCATTGCACTCGTGCAAGTTAATCGTAAGTGTGAAGCCGGCCTACGGCTATGTGCGCACGTTGTGTAGTGTCCATGCTGAAAAATCTGCAGCGATTTGGCAGCACATGTGCGCTTCAAATCGCTGCAGAAACTGCGTAATGAATGCAGTGTGTCTGCAGAATAGATGCCGATTTCATGGGCTCTGGATGCTGTCTCTCCCATAGACAGAGTGGGAGCAGCATCCAAAGCGCACCAAATAAGTGACATGTTACTTTTTTGAGCGCAGCGATTTGGATCAAAGTTTCTGCATGCAAATCCCTGCGCTCTCAAACGCAACGTGCGCATGGATTATGCACAATCTTCATAGATTGTGCTGGGGACGCAGGACGCATACGTTTACGTTGCAGAGCAATATGCAGCATAAATGCATGAAATTACGCAACATGCGCACATAGCCTAAGATCATGCATCTGCATGGGGAAAGAAATCTATTGGTCCCTATTAGATGAAAAACCACAAAATCACTGCGGATAACAATCTTGTACAGGCAAAGTATGCACCAGGCAACTCCGTAATTGTAACTGTCAAGTCTGTCAATTTCAAGGTAATACTTCCATGATTATGTTCATTAGAAATATTTGTACATTAGAAATACATGGCTATTACATCACTTGTATTTTGCATTTCTTGTCTCTTCTGTACAGGATCTAATTATTAGGAGTTCCTGAGCTCAGCTCCATAGAGAGCAGAGACTAGCTGCTACTATGTCGTATCACATACACAGCATATATAGAAACAAGTAGATTCTGCTCCCCTTCTCACTGTAGCCCCCCACTTCAGAAGCAGCATGGACGTTTTACAGCAGTATTGAAAAGTGTAGCTGTGACTCTATGGGGCACTTTGCACACTATGACATCGCAGCTGCGATGTTGGTGGAGTCAAATCGAGTGACGCACATCCAGCGTCGCAGTCGATATCGTAGTGTGTAAATCCTTTTTGATACGATTAAGGAGCGCAAAAGCGTCGTTATTGTATCATCGGTGTAGGGTTCGGCATTTCCATGAATTGGGAAATACCGATGTTACGATGTTGTTCCTCGTTCCTGCGGCAGCACACATCGGTGTGTATGAAGCCGCAGGAGCGAGGAACATCTCCTACCTGCGTCCTGCGGCTCACGCCGGCTATGCGGAAGTAAGGAGGTGGGCGGGATGTTTATGTCCTGCTCATCTCCGCCCCTCTGCTTCTATTGGCCGCCTGCCGTGTGACGTCGCTATGACGCCGCACAACCCGCCCCCTTAATAAGGAGGCGGTTCGCCAGCCAGAGCGACATCGCAGGGCAGGTAAGTGCATGTGAAGCTGCCGTAGCGATAATGTTCGCTACGGCCGCTATCACCATGATATCGCAGCTGCGACGGGGGTGGGGACTATCGCACACGGCATCGCAGCATCGGCTTGCGATGTCGTAGTGTGCAAAGTGCCCCTATCTCTTGGGGGGAGATAACACTTATAGAGGTTGTTCAGGCATATTATGCTCATGACCTATTCTTAGGCGGACTTTACACGCTGTGACATCGCTAGCAATTGCTAGCAATGTCGAGCACGATAGCACCCGCCCCCGTCGCACATGCGATATGTTGTGATTGCTGCCGTAGCGAACATTATCGCTACGGCAGCTTCACACGCACATACCTGGTCGGCGACGTCGCTGTGACCGCCGAACAATATCTCCTTCAAGGGGGAGGTGCGTTGGGTGTCACAGCGACGTCACCGTGACGTCATTAAGCGGCTGGCCAATAGAAGTGGAGGGGCGGAGATGAGCGGGGCATAACATCCCGCCCACCTCCTTCCTTCCGCATTGTCGGTGGAGGCAGGTAAGGAGATGTTTGTCGTTCCTGCGGTGTCACACACAGCGATGTGTGGTGCTGCAGGAATGACAAAGAACATCGTACCAGCAGCAGCAGCGATATTATGAAAAGGAGCGACGTGTCACTGATCAACGATTTTTGATGTTTTTGCGATCGGTGATTGTTGCTCCTAGGGTTTACACGCTGCGATGTCAGTAACGGTGCCGGATGTGCGTCACTAATGACGTGACCCCGACGATATATCATTACCGATGTCGCAACATGTAAAACCCGCCTTAGACTAGGTCATGAATAGCAGAAAGGTACGTATCCAAAACTTGGCATGCTCACAGATCAGCTCTGATTACCTTATTCGGCCGCTAGATGTACACATTTAATAGAGCTGAACAATAAAGGAGCATTTAATGTGTAGTGACCATTGCTGAGAACTGCAGATCAATTCCTATTCCTTTAGTAGCTGATCTGTAATGTCTGACAGCGGCTGTTTACACAGTAAATGTAGCTGTCCTATTCAGTATTTAGTGTTTACATCTGACTGAGATAATAAAAGCTAAGGCACTACCTCTTACCTATTCGAAGGGGATGCACTTTAAAATAAAATGCTGAATGCCTGCGGCTGCCTGGTCCCTTTCACTGGCCGCAGGCTTTCAGCATACTGACAGCCAAGGTGCAGACAGAATGAGCAGTGTCAGTCACTCACTGACATTGGTCAACCCTCTCTCTGCCTGCACCCTGGCCAGCGTTATCTCACCACATGCTGTTTTCGCATCAGCGATTTTTTGACGGACGTCAAAAAAACGCAAACCGCATTTGACTGGATCCTGTTGAATGCATGCAAACGCAATTGTTACTTTACAGGATCCTTTCACTTACAGTTTATGGGCGGGCATTGGAGTCATGTGATTGGGAGTCAGTGGAACTCGATCTGACAGCCTGCAAATGCACATTCCGCTACGGAAGGGTGAGGGGAGACATGGAGGAGAGAGAGGGGAGAGGGAGGAGAGAAAGTGAGGAGAGAAAGAGAGAGAGGAGAGGGAGAGAGAGGAAGAGAGGGGGATGAGAGAAGAGAGGGAGAGAGAGAGAGAGAAACTCACCATCTACCGGTCACTGCAGAGGGACTACACTCTGGCCCCATATCTGGAGAGATTACGCCACCCCAAAGACAGGCAGACCCTAAGTTTATTCAGACTGAGTGCCCACAGCCTAGAGGTGGAAACAGGGTGGCACCGACAGACATACAAGCCACGGGAGAACAGATTGTGCCAGCACTGCCAGCAGGGGGCACTGGAGGACAAGGCGCATTTCCTGCTGCACTGTAACAAATACTCAGCAGTGAGGGCCTCCCACTTCCAGAAGCTTACCACTCATACCCCGGACTTTCCACCCATGGACGAGGTGAGGAAACTCTGCATCCTACTAGGGGAAGAAGAATCAATGGCGGAGATCGCCGCCCAATATGTCACCACATGTCATAAGCTGAGGGGAACTAAAGACCTCCAAATGGACCATCATACCCAAAACTGTGCCCCCGAAACCCCATCCCCACAGCTTTAACCTACCCCCCTGTCTCACTTCTTTTTCTTGCTTTGGCAACACTAATTGTATTTTGGTCCTGCCAATAAAGCCGATTTGATTTGATTTGAGAAAGAGAGAGAGAGAGAGAGACTCTCTATGATCACACCAGGCTGGTTTCTGGGCATGCTCAGTAGAGCAAACAGGATCCTTTCTATCAGCAACCCACCGTTCACATGCAATTGCGTGTGGTACAGTCAGGATTCAGTGACATGCAGTATATAGATACAGCTCAAAAACGCTACAAGTAGCGTTTTTGAAAAAGTTAAAATACTGCAAGTCACTGGATTCTGACTGTACTGCACGCAATCGCATGTGAACGGTGGTATGCTGATAGAAAGGATCCTGTTTGCTCTACTGAGCATGCCCAGAAAACAGCCTGGCGTGATCACAGAGAGGCTCTCTCTCTCAAATCACCCGGGACAGGAGCAAAGGAGCTGTAATCAGCTCCCTACTGCACTGATAACTTATGACAAGATGCAGGATACTTTTTGTTGGAGATAGCACACACAGTGGACCTCGGGTGGTGCACTGACATCACTGCATTGCGTCAACAAGCTCCCATTGCTATTAAAGATAGAAGATAGAAGAACTTGAAATTTTGTAGGGAAAAGAACCACTTAGTAACCCGCATATTCTTGTCCTAGGCTTTACTCATCCACATTAGAGGGATATGATCAGTCACCAGGTGAAATGTCCTCCCCAGCAAATAATAGCAGAGAGACTCGAGTGCCCACTTGATGGCGAGGCACCCCCTTTCTACTATACTGAACCTGGTTTCATCTGAGGTGAGCTTCCAGGCCACAAAACTCATGGGATGTTGCTCCCGATCAATCTCCTGAGACAGTACCCCACCAAGACCTACTTCTGAGGCATCTGACAGCACAATAGATTCCCTTTTGAAGTCAGGTGTGACCAGGATAGGTGTGCCACACAACAGTGACTTTAGTTTCATGAAGGCCTCATCATCCTGATCACCACAGCCGACCAATATGGATTTGCTACCTTTCAGGAGGTCCGTGAATGGAAACAACAGTGTCACAAAATTGGAAATAAATCTCCTGTAATAGCCAACTAACCACAGGAAAGCTTTCACCTGCATTGTCATGAGAGGGCAAGACAGTTCTGTATAGCTTCTATTTTGTTGACTTGGGGTTAGATGACTCCTAATTAAATTATATACCCTAAGTACCGAGCTTCTTCCAACACTCGTATGGTACATTTCTTTGGGTTGGCGGTCAGCCCCGCTTGCCAGAGGGAGTCCTCTAAAGCCTGTACTTCAGAAGGTTACTCTCCTAGTCCGCACTGTGTACCACTATCATCGGAGTATGCTGAGTCATACCTATGATGGAGGATGACATTAACCGCTGGAATGTGGCTGAAACACCATGTAAGCCAAAAGGTAACACCTTATATTTATATAGCCCTTCTGGCTTTACAAAGGCTGTTTTCTCTTTGGTGGCCTCTGTCAAGGGCACTTGGTAGTACCATTTTGTGAGGACCAGGATCGAAAATTACCAGGCCCAAGTCATGGGGTATGTGTCGAATTTGTATATCTCATTGAGTTCCCCCGAGTCGCTACAGAACTGAAGCATCCAGCTTAGGACTATTAATCTAACCGATTCACTCAGGGACTCCTAATGACCCCTAGTCACAGCATCGATTTCATCTCTTTCGAAATGGCTGTCGCCAAGCCTCGGGCACCCGATACAGTTTTAATTGGCCTTTGCCTTGGGGCTCGGTAATAATGTCTTGTTGGATTATGGAGTTACATTCATGGAGTTTGGAGAAAAGATCCTTATTCCAACTAACAAACTCCCTGGCCTCCTGACCCTGTTTAGTGGACAGGGTGTCTGCTACTCCTACTTCAGTGGGAGCTTCCCCTGAAACTGCTATAGATGACTAAGCCTTCTCCGCAGGAAAATCAATGAAAGGGTTGTCCTCAAAAAGGTTTTCCCTATCCTTCCTGTCTGCTCCCGTTTTTGCCAACCCGGCTGGTGTACATTGTAATTTACCACCCACACTTTCTCTATTACCTCGTAGGGTCCCTGCCACCTTGCCAGGTTCCCAGGGTTTACCCCTTCACCTCCGAGCCTATTTTCACCTTCATGATCGGACCATTTTTTTCAATCCTGACTAGTGTCATTTTATGATGTAGCCAAAGATCACTCGGGAACACTGTAAATGTGGAACTGTTACTGCGCAGCTGAAGATACAACACACATCAAGGAGAAGTAAAACACGAAGTGGTTTAATTCAATGCATTTCGAAGTGTAACCCCACTTCTTCATCAGGAAATCCACCAGTATGACCACATCCAGAAGAAGAAAATTACGAAGTGGTTTAATTCAATGCATTTCGAAGTGTGACCCCACTTCTTCATCAGGACATCCATATGGTCATACTGATAGACTTCCTGATGAAGAAGTGGGGTTAGACTTTGAAACACGTTGAATTAAATCTCTTTGTATTTTACTTTTCTTGAATGTGTGTCGTATGTCCAGCAGCGCAGTAACGGTTCCACAGTGTTCCTGAGTGATCTTTGGCTTCTTCAGCACATGGACTCTGCAGCAGCTGGTTAAAGGCTCTACGTCTGATTGTGTGATAAACAACCCAATAACGTGAGCACATTCCCTTATTATTTTTATTCCTTATTACTGGGTAAGACCCTATTGCGCTCTTTTCCCTCTTTTTAGACACATTTTATGATGTATCAACTCAGGAATGATGCAACGGATCCCAGTAATTCTGAGAATATTTTTACATTACATATTGTGATTCATGATAGTGGTAAATTTAGGATTATAATTTTGTGTTTATTTGTGAAAGAATCGGAAATTTAGCAACAATTTTGAAAATGTAGCAATTCTCAAACTTTGAATTTTGATGCCCTTAAACCAGAGAGTTAGGTCACACTCAATAGATAATAAATAACATTTCCAACATGTCTACTTTAAGCCAGCACAATTTTTGAAACATAATTTTTTGTTAAGAAGTTGGAAGGATTCAAAGTTTATCAACAATTTCACATTTTTCCAACAAAATTTGCAAAACAATTTTTTAGGGGCCATATCACATTTGAAGTACGGTAACTTTGAGAGGTCTATGTGACAGAAAATACACAAATGTGACATTATTTTAATAACTGCACCCCTCAAACTGTTGAAAGCATATCTAAGAAGTTTATTAACCCTTTAGGTGCTTTACTGGAATTAAAGCAATATGGAAGGAAAAAATGAAGTGTGTACTTTTTCCCACAATAATGTTCCTTTAGCACCCAAATTTTTAATTTTCCCAAGGTTAACGAGAGAAAATGCACCATAAATTTCTCCTGAGTAAAACAATACCCTATATGTGATGGAAACGTCTGTTTGGGTGCACGGTAGGGCTTCGAAAAGGAGTGCCATTTGACTTTTTCAATGCAAAATTGGCTGGAATTGAAAGCAGACGCCATGTTGAGTTAGAGAGTCCCTGATGTGCCTAAACAGTGCAAACACCCCAGAAGTGACCCCATTTTGGAAACTAAACTCTTTAGAAAAGCAACTAAAGATAACCTATAGGTATCCTAAGATTTCACTTGAAAAGATCGAATAAAAAATAGAACTAAGTGAATTAAAATGTAACCTTTACTGAGGATAATATAAAAACCATAAACCAAAAAAAAACCCACCACAAACAACCCATGTTGGTATAGCCATCCATAATTAGTGGGTGGAAAAGCCAACCAACAAAATAAGGCCTAACGCAGGGAAAATTAATTACTTGGTAAACATTCGCATCCGAAGACCATCACACACAAATCAGGGAGAGTCATAGAGCAAATACAAATATATGAAAGATGATGTCAGCTAAACAAATTACTCCATCATGACCTCAATAGAACAATAGGTGCAAATAAAATAAATCTGAATATTGCACTTTTCCCAAGCCTGAGAATATCAGCTCCCAGACATCGGCTTTATCATGGCTGGGTATCAAAATTGGTGGGGGGGGGGTGGGGACCATATGCTGGTTTTTAAATTATATATTTAAATCATTTTTAAAGAAGCTGCATAGGGTACCTCTTATTTTGATACACAGCCAAGATATGCACATGGCTGGGGGCTGCAGCCTTAAGCTGAATGCTTTATCTGACCTGAGTATCATAATATGGGGGGAGCCTACGCCAATTTATTTATTTATTCTTACACTCTAGGGACTCAGACAGCATGTGTGATTCTAAGCAATAACAGACACTGTCACACAGGGTGCCAGTGGGTGAGGGAAGCAGTGAATATGTATGAGGGTTAATGATCAGCCCCAGAAGCAGGGGCATAACTACCGCGGTCGCAGGAGTCGCCATTACAACCTGAGGTTAGGGGCCCACGGTCACCCGGCAGATCAGTAGCCAGCCTCCTTTTTGTGAGAGAGGAGCTGCGCTGTTCTGTTGTAGACCACGCAACTACTATATGACCCGGTGCTGCTGCCTCTGACACCAGGCCCCCCCTGCCCAGTGTCAGCGACGGCGACACTGGGCCCCCGTCCCCCGTCATCGCACACTGCAATGATATTGCATCGAGCGGCCGGCGCTGCTCCATGCATCATCACTCTCCCCCTTGCCTGCGCGGTGACGTCACTCCGGTGCGACTGCAGTGCTGAGAGCACAGAGCGCAGGATGGGAGGACGCTGACCGGAGCAGCGGTGAAACAAGTAGAGGTGAGGACAGAGCAGCGGTGGAAGGAGGAGAGAGGTGAGTACTTGTTGTTTTTTATTTTTACAAATCAGTGAGTACACAGTGGCCAGAGGACTATGGAGGCTACCTTACACATGGACTGTGGGGTGCATTATAAAACATGGTGCAGTATAATATATGGAGGACTATGGGAAAAGCATTGTAATACATGGAGGACTGTGTAGGTGCATTATAATGTATGAAGGGTTCTGTGGGACCATTTATACTATATGGAAGGCTATATGGGGGCCATTATAGTATTTGGAGAATTATATATGAGGGGGGACAAAGATACAAGCATGGGATGGGAATGTTTTGTGCTGATGGAAAAAGGCTGTTTCCCTCGGTACCCAGCTTTCCAATGCTCTGCTATACATCTTCTCTCAGCACCCAGCTTTCCCATGCTCTGATATGGGAGAGCTGGGTGCTGAGGGAAAGATGTATAGCAGAGCATAGGAAAGCTGGGTGCCGAGGACAAGATAGATATCATAACATAGGAAAGCAGGGTGCTGATAGAGGGATTTCAGATCATGGGAAACCTGGGTGCTGTGTGTAAGAGCCAAGTGTCAGCGTCATTCATTATCCTGTACCCCGAGTGTCAGTGTAATTATTCCATACCCCAAGTGTCAGTGTACGTGGTGGGGGGGCCCAGGTCCAAACTTTGCACCAGGGCCCATCAAACTCTAGTTACGCCACTGCCCAGAAGTAGTGTTACTGTTACGGTTGCTGTGGCTCTGGAGACTATGTCCGGATTTCTCTGATCCCCCTAGCCATTTCTACCACCATTTTTAATCATAATGTCATGGTCCCATAGCATTTTATAGGGATCAGTGTCCAGTCAGATGTTCAGGTTCAAATTTGGCCCAGAACCGGGTTTTTGTAAAATCAGGTTGGACCTGCCGAAATATCTGCTGGTCTGCCCATCTCTATTTAGGAGCTTTACGTCTTCGGCCTGTCCTGATACATGACTAGAACAGGCTGCAGTGTAAATTTCATCAGGGCCACCATTTTATCTCCTTCTTGGAGAACCTCTATAAATAAATCAATAATGTCAGAACTAACTGTTTGTTAAGGTGGTGTCACACATAGCGACGCAGCAGCGATCACGACCAGCGATTTGACCTTATCAGGATCGCTGCTGTGTCGTTACATGGTCGCTGGTGAGCTGTCAAACAGGCAGATCTCTCCAGCGACCAGTGACTAGCCCCCAGCCAGCAGCGACGCGTGGAAGCGTAACTAAGGTAAATATCGGGTAACCAAGGAAAGCACTTCTCTTGGTTACCCGATATTTACCTTAGTTACTAGCGTCCGCCGCTCTGACGCTGCCAGTGCCGGCTCCCTGTTCCCTGCACTCCTAGCCAGAGTACGGTTAATTACCCGATGTGTACTCCAGTGAGACCACACTGCTTAGCGTTGGCTCCCTGCACTCCTAGCCAGACTACACATCGGGTTAATTAAGAGCGGTGGATGCTAGTAACTAAGGTAAATATCGGGTAACAAAGGAAAGGGCTTCTTGGTTACCCGATGTTTACCGTGGTTACAGCTTACCACAGGCTGCCAGTGCCGACTCCCTGCTTGCTTCAGTTCGTCACTCTCTCGCTGTCACACACAGCGATGTGTGCTTCACAGCAGGAGAGCAACGTCCAAAAAATGAAGCAGGATATTCAGCAACGACCGGTGACCTCACAGCGTCCCGTCCCGTCGCTGCTACGTCACAGAAAATGGTGACTTAGCAGCGACGTCGTTGTCGTCGCCGCTATGTGTGACACCACCTTTAAGGAAACATGGCATGACAAGAGAACTCTTTGGAGGCTAGTAAGAGATTGATTCCACCCTAAAAAAGCCTTGTTGGACAGTGTAAAAAACTATTGTCTGGGCCATACACATAGCTCAGGGTTACTTAGAATGGACTCTGTATGAATTACTCAAGTCACAAATGATTTCATGTATAGAATATAATTTCAGTTTGAGAAAACATCAATTGTTTTGATTTGTATTTTCAGTTATTTGTGTTTCAATTGTCCCCTAAAAGCAAGAATTATTACAAGTATCAGATAAAAAAAAATTCTTAAAAACATTGTCATATCATAGATAAACAAATAAGTAATTTTTTTGTGTTGAAGCAGTTGCAATCTATCTTCTTAATACTGTATATACCTTACGGATACTATGTAGACACTGGTCCTAGATTATACCCTGAACCTAAAATCAGCCATTCTAACTCTGAATTTAAATAGACATATATTTATAACACTGACCTAATTAATCAAGAGTTTTTTTTATTCCTGTAGGAAAAATAAAATAAATGCTGCTTTCAACTGTTTCAAAGAGGAGAACATTATCAGACTATCTTTTAGAAGATTAGGCAAAGAGAAATAAAACACCATTGCATGGGTTTTCAAAGAACTTTCGCTTTCCATCTGCTTTCACATCTATACAAAAAATCCAATGAACTTGCTCTTAGAAAAGCAGAGGAGGAATCTGTTACTCATCTCAGGCTTTTAGGGAAAATACACATTTTTATGCAAAATTGTTATATTCTCTCACTACACGATTTTGCAAACCAAAATTAGGTTTCAATATGCAACTAAATAACTTTTTCAACTAATGCTCAAGAAGAATTAAAATGTTTACATCATTTTATCAATATTTCCTTTATAATTTGGTGTTTATTATGAAAATCAGAACAAAAGGTGACTCCAATGGGTCCCTGCCATCCATAGTCCCCTTGATATTATGGGCACAAACAATGGAACTAGAATGCCAAATAACTGTCCCAAACCTATAATACCAATGCACAAAAAAAATGCTGTCAACAGATGCACTTCTGGAGGTAAAGTTCATGATCTTTTTTATGATAATTAGCACAATATGTTGTAAAATCAGTCTGATCTCTTTCATAAGTCCAGACAGAAATATCAGACATTTCTCAAAATGCGTTGTCCTAATCATATTAATAACATTGAATTTCATCTCCAGTCCCTTCTATTGACATTAATTCTCCTTTTTGGTACATTGGCATTTTCCAAACTAAATCACCGATGGCCGCGGAGGGATCTTCAGCTGCAACAATTCTATTCCATCTGCTTGTAACAGAGTTGTGCCTAATTGCACAACTTTTGTAGTTGGGTGTATACTGACAACTCTTTAATTTTTAACCCTTCTGTGAAATTTCCTTTTATGTTGTGCTCTGTGGAAATGTATTTATTCCAATCCAATAATATGAAGTCCACATCTGCTACTCTGCAGGTTTTACTTGAAAAATAATGGAATTTTGAGGAAATAGTTATGTTTGTTCAGTTTTTCCGGTCTCTGGGCTAATTCTACTATTTTATACAACTGTATACTATGCTTAAAATTTCTTGGGTGGTGCTGAAAGTTATGTAAAATAGCCTCCAGAAGAAAGAAAGCTGTCTCTATGGTGCCACCTATAGGTAGCTATCCTACAGGCCATTATAAACCCAGTATAGTGCCTTGAAAAATAACTAATTATATATTCTTGCAAACCATTCTCAAAATACAACAGTAGTTCATTACACGTTACAGGAATTGAAAAATTAAACAGACCTAAAAGATGAGGCAATTTACAATATATATTACTAACTAGGGACACCTACTGGGTCATCAACCTAGATGCAAAAATCACTAACGGAACAAATCTCAAAAGGAATGTATTACTTCATTATTAAACATCTTTATAATCTGGCTTGACAGTATGCAAGGTCACTACTTTTATATATAAAAGGCTATATATAAGGCTTCATTCAGACGTCCATGCTGCACGTACTTATTGTATCCATTGTTTTCACAGATAAAACACGTTCCCATTATAATCTTTGGTGCTATACACATGTCCGTGTTTATTGCCCCCCCCAGCCTAATAATAGCCGCCTGCAGCTTCCCAGGATTGCCGCATCCATTTGATGCGACAATCCCAGAACTTTACCCAGCTCTTCCTGATTGCCCTTTACTCAGCTCCCACTAAGCCCTAGATTAGTAATTAGAGGTGTCTATGAGACCCCCCATTACTATTTTGTAAGTGAAAGTAAATAAACACAAACACCAAAAAATCCTTTTTTTAAAATAAAATACAAAAAAAGCACCCTCTTTCACCACTTTATTAAGCCCCAAAAAACCCAGGTCCGATGTAATCCACACAACTTCCCACAACGATCCTGGCTTTGCAACATCTGAAGTGAAAATGTGTGGACATAGCAGATGACCGCCGGCTGTGAGTTTCAGGCAGAAACTGAGCTGCAAGGTTGCACTCACAAAATCAGAAAATAAATTGATAACACACAACTGCTAATATCAATATAGGTTCTGCTATATAATTACTGGTGGCCCCTAACTCCAACTTGGTGTTACCCTCTATATGCCAGAATATTAAAAAAAAGTACCTGTGTGAGCCAGTGCAGGCGTCTCGTAGACCTATTAATATTGCAAATAGGAGAAGGAAAAGTTTGGTGTGGATGTGATAACTGACTGTAGGGTGCGCTTAGCTCATTGTTTGCCTATTGTGATGGGTGAGTGGATGAGTGAGGAGGGCAGAGTACAGTTTACAGAAATACCCAAGGCTCATGTAGCACGAGTGAGTGATCCCAACAAATTGGTGTAGCAGTGGGTGTGTTTTATGACACCCCTAAACATGGTTATCTCTCCCCTTTGCAGGTTCTACACTGTGTGCAGAATTATTAGGCAAATGAGTATTTTGATCACATGATACTTTTTATACATGTTGTCCTTCTCCAAACTGTATAGGCTTGAAAGCCAACTACCAATTAAGTAAATCAGGTGATGCGCATCTCTCTAATGAGGAGGGGTGTGGTGTAATGACATCAACACCCTATATAAGGTGTGCCTAATTATTAGTCAACTTCCTTTACTTTGGCAAAATGGGTCAGAAGAGAGATTTGACGGGCTCTGAAAAGTCCAAAATTGTGAGATGTCTTGCAGAGGGATGCAGCAGTCTTGAAATTGCCAAACCTTTCAAGCGTGATCACCGAACAATCAAGCCTTTCATGGCAAATAGCCACAGGGTCGCAAAGAGCGTGTGGGGCAACAAAGGCGAAAAATAACTGCCCATAAATTGAGGAAAGTCAAGCGTGAAGCTGCCAAGATGCCATTTGTCACCAGTTTGGTCCTATTTCAGAGCTGCAACGTTACTGTAATATCAAAAAGCACAAGGTGTGCTATACTCAGGGACATGGCCAAGGTTAAGAAGGCTGAAAAACGACCACCTTTGAACAAGAAACATAAGATAAAACGTCAAGACTGGGGCAAGAAATATCTTAAGACTGATTTTTTAAAGGTTTTATGGACTGATGAAATGAGAGTGACACTTGATGGGCCAGATGGATGGGCCAGAGGCTGGATCAGTAAAGGGCAGAGAGCTCCACTCCAACTCAGACACCAGCAAGGTGGAGGTGGGGTACTGGTATGGGCTGGTATCATCAAAGATGAACTTGTGGGACCTTTTTGGGTTGAGCATGGAGTGAAGGTCAACTCCCAGACCAACTGCCAGTTTCTCAGTTTATGGAAGACAACTTCTTTAAGCAGTGGTACAGGAAGAAGTTGGTATCGTTCAACAAAAACATGATTTTCATGCAGGACAATGCTCCATCACTTGCATCCAACTACTCCACAGCATGGCTGGCCAGTAAAGATCTAAAAAATGAAAAAATAATGACATGGCCCCATTGTTCACCTGATCTGAACCCCATAGAAAACCTGTGGTCCCTCATAAAATGTGAGATCTACAGGGAGGGAAAACAGTACACCTCTCGGAACAGTGTCTGGGAAGCTATGGTGGCTGGTGCACACAATGTTGATCGTAAACAGATCAAGCAACTGACGGAATCTATGGTTGGTAGGTTGTTGAGTGTCATCATAAAGAAAGGTGGCTATATTGGTGACTAATTTTTTGGGGTTTTGTTTTTGCATGTCAGAAATGTTTTTTTCTAAATTTTGTGCAGTTATATTGGTTTGCTTGGTAAATAAACAAGTGAGATGGGAATATGTTTGTTTTTTATTAAGTTGCCTAATAATTCTCCACAGTAATAGTTACCTGCAAAAACAGATATCCTCCTAAGATAGCCAAATCTAAAAAAAAAAACCACTCCAACTTCCAAAAATATAAGCTTTGATATTTATGCATTTTGGGTTGATTGAGAACATACAGTAGTTGTTGATCAATAATAAAAAAAATCCTCAAAATACAACTTGCCTAATAATTCTGCACACGGTGTATAGCTTTTGCAACTTGAACAAACAAGGAGGTTAGGCTAAGTAGTAAATGAAACTAATTAAACTTGAAATGTCAGATAGTCCAGGAAGTATTGTATGCAGCACCACAAATGTACTTAAAACTAAAATGCCGTACTTAGTACATTTTAATACACTAATGATAGTAACCATAATGCCAGCATGTTTGAGCAGTTATGCTTTCGGTCATGGCTACCATTACTATGAAACATACAGAGTGGCCAATCAATCAATAATGGCTAATCCAAATAGATTCAATGTGCATAAGGATCTTCTGCCAATCTCCTTTCTTTGGTGTCATGAAATATTACCTGCATGAATTGAGGAGAAAGGTTTCCTGACATGTAGGTGCCTGAGGATTTGAAACTATCTTTCTTTCTTTAAAAGGAAGCATATTAAATATTTGACAGCATTAAAAACATTAATAACAGATAGCACAAACTTCAGGTCAATTCAATTAGCAAAATACATTATTACTGGTAGTAATCAAGGTAAAGACTTTTACAGCAAATTATTATTTCAAAAAGAGAGATAAGTGATGCAATGAAGAGAAGACCAAAAGTTCTTTCGAATATCTCAACCCTAGAAGATGTATAGTGGCATGTAAAAGTTTAGGACTAGGGATGATCGAATACCGCAGATATTCGGCAACACCCATATTCGCTGAATAGGTAGACACTATTCGACGATTTGCGAATATTCGATGCGCAATGTAAGTCTATGGGAAACCCGAATAGTTGCCGAGTAGCAAGTATTCTGGCTTCCCATACACTTACATTGCACATCGAATATTCGCATAGCGGCGAACTATTCGTCAGATATTCGCGAAGCCGAATATTGCCGATTTTTTGTGATATTCGATCATCCCTATTTAGGACCCCTGTTCAAAATTACTGTTATTGTGAACAGTTAAGGAAGTTGAAAATGATTTGATCTCTAAAAGGCAGAAAGTTAAAGATGACACATTTCCCTTGAATTTTTCGTTAAAAAAATATATTTTCATCTTTTACATTTTAAAAATTACAAAAATGAAAATGAGCTGATGCAATTGTTTTGGCACCCTTTGAGATTTGTGTGCTCTGACTAAGGTTTCAGACCTTAATTAGTCTGTTAGGGTTATGGCTTAATCACTGTCATCATTAGGAAACGCCAGGTGATGCAAATTTCACAGGTTTATAAAACCCAACCTCCTTTAACCTTGTGCCAAAAAACAGCAGCCATTGGTTCTTCTATGCAGCTGGCTAGCACTGTGAAAATGGTGGAGGCCCACAAAGCAGGAGAAGCCTACGAGAAGATAGCAAAGCATTTTCCTGTTGCTTTTTCTCAGTTTGAAATGTAATTAAGAAATAGCAGTAAACAGGAACAGTGGAGATCAAGATAACTAGACCAAGCTAAATCTCTGTAAGAGCTACTCATAGGATTGTTATAGAGGCAAATCAGAACCCTCTCTTGACTGCAAAAGACCTTCAGGGAGATTTAACAGACTCTGGAGTTGTGGTACATTGTTCTACTCTTCAAAGACACCTGTACAAATATGGCCTTCATGAAAGAGTCATCAGAGGAAAACCTCTCCTACATACTCACCATAAAATTCAGCGTCAGAAGTACCTAAAACAGGGGTGGGGAACCTCTGGCCCCCTCTGGATGACTTTTTCTGCGGCCTCCGGGCTGATTTCCGAGGACTGCAGTGCAGGAGCAGCAGCCACATCTTGATGGCTGCTGGCCCTTTAAAACCCCACACAGTGCGTTCAAAGTTGAACGCTGCATTTCCTATACCTGAAAGACTACGTCCCCACGCTGGCACTGGCTACGTGAGGACGTACTTTGTAGGTGGGGTCGACGTGAGGTGCGCGAAAATCAAACAGAAGAGGATTGACTGCCAATCATCCCCCAGGTCTTACTGTGCCGGGCAGCGCTCTGTCCCAGTGGTGGCGGCGGTTCTACCTGTGCCCGGTGGTAGCGGCGGGTCTCCCTGTGCCCGTCAGTGGCAGCTTTCCCTGTGCCTGGTGGCGGCGGCGGCTTTTCCTGTGCCCGGTGGCTCTCCCTGTGCCCGGCGGCAGCTCTCTGTGCCCGGCGGTGGCTGCTTCTCTCTGTGCTTGCTGCCACCTCCAGTTACCGCTCAGTGATCCCAGCCTCCCCAGTTCTCTAACTGCCTCCAAGCTCTCCCAGGTTTGCCTGTGCCCCAGTGCTCTGTACCCCCAGTACTCTGTGCCCTTCTTTCTCCCCAGTGTTCTGTGTCCCCCCCAGTCTCCCCAGTGATCTGTGCCCCCCAGTCTCCCCAGTGATCTGTGCTCCCCCACAGTCTCCCCAGTGATCTGTACCCCCCCAGTCTTCCCAGTGATCTGTGCCCCCCAGTCTCCCCAGTGATCTGTGCTCCCCCAGTCTTCCCAGTGATCTGTGTCCCCCAGTCTCCCCAGTTATCTGTGCCCCCCACAGTCTCCCCCATGATCAGTGCCCCCCCAGTCTCCCCAGTGATCTGTGCCCCCCAGTCCCCCCAGTGATCTGTGCCCCCCCCAGTTTCCCCAGTGATCTGTGCCCCCCCAGTCTCCCCCGTGATCTGTGCCCCCCCAGTCTCCCCGTGATCTGTGCCCCCCCAGTCTCCCCAGTGATCTGTGCCCCCCAGTCTCCCCAGTAATCTGTGCCTCCTCCAGTCTACCCAGTGATCTGTGCCCCTCCAGTCTCCCCAGTGATCTATGCCCCCAGTATCCCCAGTGATCTGTGCCCCCCCAGTTTCCCCAGTGATCTCTGTGCCCCAAGCCTCTCCCAGGTCTGTCTGTGTCTTCAGCCTCTCCCATCCTTCTCTGTGCCATCTGTGCCCCCAGCCTCCCCCAGGTTTGTCTGTGCCTCCAGACTCTCCCATCATTCTCTGTGCCCCCAGGGCTGTCTGTGTCCCTACGGCATCCCCCAGGGCTGTCTACCCCCAGCTATGTATATACCCCAGCAATGTTTGTGCCCCCCAGCTATGTCTGTGCAACCCAGTGATATGTTTATACCCCCAGTGAAGATAGTGCCGCCCAGTGATGTATGTACCCCCAGTGATGTCTATGCCCTGCTGCTTCCCTAGTGATATATATTCCTCCCAGCCTTCCCCAGCAATATTTATGCCCCCCCAACTATGTCTGTGCTCCCCATCAATGATGTATGTGTGAAGCCCCGCAGGTGTTCTGTCGGTGCATTACCTTCAGGGACTCCACGGGGATGGAACAGTCTGGTCACAGGTAGGGAATTTTCTTTTAGGATTTTCGTGATGCCACTCTCGGTATTGCGGTCAGGGTGACCGCCACTGCAGATTAAGGGGTGCTTGGGGCTGATGGTGGGTGCAGTCAGTTGTAGTGGTCACCTGAGAGTGAGGCAAGCCCCAGGGCCCTGTGTAAGTTTGTGGAACGACAAGGCGCAGAATGACTCAGGCACAGTCCAGACAGTCTTTCAGGGTTTTTACTCACAGTGGATGGCAGGGTGAGTAACCCGGGCGTAGCTGGGATGAACCAGGCTGGAACCAGGTATCCTTCTAGCTGGCTGATGAGGGTGACTACCAACTCGCCTTCCTTAGCCCTTTGTGTTTTGTGGTGACCCCGACTTGAAGTCCCTACGGGGGTCACCCAGGGAAGTTGCTGCTGCCTGCTCTCCCCTCGTTTCGGCCCGTTTGCTTGTAGCCTGGACCAGGTCACTCCGGCTGCTTGCCTCCTGTGAACTATGAGCCCTCTCTTTGCTACGTGGCTGCGGACTTTGTGGTGGTATAGTGTGGGTCTGGAGTACCCCCACCGGCAGGTTTGGCAGAAGAAAGGTGAATCTATCTCTGCACTGGGACCTGTTACCCTTGCGGGCCTGGTACCTCCCTGGCAGTCCCCTTACTCTGGCACCCCTTTGCTCTCTCTAGCCTTGGGTGGATTTCGGGTGGCACTACCAGGTGACTGATCTCCCCCATCGGTAGTCACTGCACATATGTTGTCAGCTTGTAACAGCCTGCAGGGTCTGTTCCTCACGTCTGCTCTCCCTAAGTTGCACTTACTAACTGGCTCACTACTTCCTCCTCTCCTGTTCTTGCCTACGCAACCCAGCAACCAGGCTCTCTACCACACCCCTTGAGTGGACATGGAGGCTACGCCCCCTCCTGGAATCTCTCAGGGGTCCTCCCAAAGGTAGATGTGTGAGACCTGATTACTATGCGCCTGTGTAGTCACACCTCGGTCAGCCTTCTGGATTACCTGTATTGTACTGCCCCCAGCATGGGTGCAGTACTCAGTGGTGCCTGACCAGGTCAGGGGCGCCACATATGTACCCCCCAGGGATGTATGTACCCCCCAGTGATGTCTATGCCCATAGCCATGTCTATGTCCCGCAGCTTTTCTAGTGATATATACTCCTCCCAAGTAATGTATTTGCCCTCAGCATCTCCTTTGATGTCTATGCCCCCAGACTCCCCAGTGATCTATATTCCTCCCAACCCTCCCCTGTGATGGATATACAGCAGTCCCAGCCAACTCAAACCTGGAAAAACAGTTGTGAAAAGCAACAAGATCAATATCCCCTAATATTACAGCTCCAGCAAAGAGTAGAAGCTCCAGCCGCCACAGTGAGTTAATTGTTTGACCAAATACAGTCATATGAAAAAGTTTGGGCACCCCTATTAATGTTAACCCTGTTTCTTTATAACAATTTGGGTTTTTCCAACAGCTATTTTAGTTTCATATATCTAATAACTGATGGACTGAGTAATATTTCTGGATTGAAATGAGGTTTATTGTACTAACAGAAAATGTGCAATCCGCATTTAAACTAAATTTGACCAGTGCAAAAGTATGGGCACCTCAACATAAAAGTGACATTAACATTTTGTAGATTCTCCTTTTGCAAAAATAACAGCCTCTAGTCGCTTCCTGTAGCTTTTAATGAGTTCCTGGATCCTGGATGAAGGTATATTTGACTATTCCTCTTTACAAAACAATTCCAGTTCAGTTAAGTTTGATGGTCGCCGAGCATGGACAGCACGCTTCAAATCATCCCACAGATTTTCAATAATATTCAGGTCTGGGGACTGGGATGGCCATTCCAGAACATTGTAATTGTTCCTCTGCATGAATGCCTGAGTAGATTTGGAGTGTTTTGGATCATTGTCTTGCTGAAATATCCATCCCCTGCGTAACTTGAACTTCATCACTGATTCTTGCACGTTATTGTCAAGAATCTCCTGATACTGAGTTGAATCCATGCGACCCTCAACTTTAACAAGATTCCAGGTGCCGGCATTAGCCACACAGCCCCAAAGCATGATGGAACCTCCACCAAATTTTACTGTGGGTAGCAAGTGCTTTTCTTGGAATGCCGTGTTTTTTTGCCTCCATGCATAACGCCTTTTTGTATGACCAAACAACTCAATCTTTGTTTCAGCAGTCCACGGTACCTTCTTCCAAAATGTAACTAGCTTGTCCAAATGTGCTTTTGCATACCTCAGGCGACTCTGTTTGTGGCGTGCTTGCAGAAACGGCTTCTTTCACATCACTCTCCATTACAGCTTCTCCTTGTGCAACGTACGCTGTATTGTTGACCGATGCACATTGACCCTATCTGCAGCAAGATGAAGCTGCAGGTCATTGGAGGTGGTCTGTGGATTGTCCTTGACTGTTCTCACCATTCTTCTTCTCTGCCTTTCTGATATTTTTCTTGGCCTGCCACTTCTGGGCTTAACAAGAACTGTACCTGTGTTCTTCCATTTCCTTACTATGCTCCTCACAGTGGAAACTGACAGCTTAAATCTCTTAAACAACTTTTTTTTGCCTTCCCCTGAACAACTATGTTAAATAATCTTTGTTTTCAGATCATTTGAGAGTTGTTTTGAGGAGCCCATGATGCCACTCTTCATAGGAGATTCAAATAGGAGAACAACTTGCAAGTGGCCACCTTAAATACCTTTTCTCATGATTGGATACACCTGCCTATGAAGTTCACAGCTCAATGAGGTTACAAAATCAATTTAGTGCTTAAGTAAGTCAGTAAAAAGTAGTTAATAGTGTTCAAATCAAGAAATTAATAAGGGTGGCCATACTTTTGCACCGGTCAAATTTTGTTTAAATGCGGATTGCACATTTTCTGTTAGTACAATAAACATCATTTCAATCCAGAAATATTACTCAGTCCATCACTTATTAGATATATGAAACAGAAATAGCTGTTGCAAAAACCCAATTTGTTATAAAGAAAAAAGTTGAACATTAATAGGGGTGCCCAAACTTTTTCATATGACTGTATATTGGGGTAATTTTCAAATTGATAGTTTTGTGCGGCCCTGGAAGGTTGGTAGAAATTTCCAAATGGCCCCCGGCAGAAAAAAACTGCTGGTCTAAAAAAACATCTAAACAAGCTGATGCATTTTGGAAATTAGGCTTGTGGACCGATGAGGTTAAAATAGAACTCTTTGGCCACAATGATCAAAGGTATGTATGGAGAAAAAAGGAAGAAAACATATCACCAACAATTAAGTATGAGGGTAAATAAATCATGCTTTGAGGTTGTTCATGGGTAGAAGGAATGGATTCAATGAAATTTCAACAAATTCTTAATGCAAACATAACACCATCTGTAAAAAAGCTGAAGTTGAAAAGAGGTTAGCTTTTACACTTTGATAATAATCCTAAACACAAGTAATATCTACAATATACTACCTGAAAAGGTGAAAGCTGAAGGTTTTACAATGGCCCTAACAGTCCCCTGATGTGAACATAATTTAAAATGTGTGGCGAGACCTCAAAAGAGCAGTGCATGCAAGATGACCCAGAAATCTCACAGAACTGGAAGACTTTTTGCAAGGAAGATTGGATGAAAATCCCTCAAACAAGAATTGAAATACTCTTGGCTGGATACAAAAAGTGCTTACAAGCTGTGATACTTGACAAAGGGGGAGCTACTACATAGTAACCATGCAGGGTGCCCAACATTTTTGCATTGGTCCATTTTCCTTTTTTCTTAATTTTAAAATGTAAAAGATGAAAATATTTTCCTTTGCCTAACATCAAAAGGAAATGTGTCATATTTAACTTTATGCCTTTTAGAGATCAGTACATCTTCAATGTGCTTATCTCTTCACAATGACAGTAGTTTTGACCAAGGGGGCCCAAACTTTTACATGTCAATGAAGGTATCTCATTGTACAATATCTGCCATATATGAGACTTGAGAAATATCAAAAGACAATGAGAACTTTTCATATCTGTTTGGGGATACAGCCACTGTATGTTTCGAGAAAATGAAGCTTTCTGAGCCTATACTATATGTTTTGTCATATTTGGGCTTTGGACAATTGTCCATATCCAACAACCCAGTAAAAGGAGAAATGAAAGCGAATTCTCTGATAAATAAGGTTTAAATGCATAAATTATCAGGAAAGTTTAGAAAGGTCAGACGGATTGAAACAGTCTGTTATTGTCTAAAAGTCCAAAACATGTCGCAGATACCTAGAACATCCTTATCAGTGAACCTGGAAATTGCCTACTACATTTACTCCCAGATTACGCCCAAAAACCTAAGCATCTGTTAACTAGCTGCAAGAATACTGATTCCCACTTATTAGAAATCTGAAATGTCACTGTCACATAACTAATCTAATGAATCTATGAAAAAGTTAACACAGTAAAACTGAACAATCACAATCTTAGGCTATGTGCACACGTTGCTTTTTTTTTTACTGCTTTTTTCATGCATTTTTTCTTGCAGATTTTAATCAATACTACAAGGAATAATGCATCCCAGCAAAGTCTATGAGAATCCTGACTTGCTGTGCACACACTGGTTCTTTTTTCCTTGCAGATTTTGTTGCAGAAAAGGGAAGCAGCATGTCAATTGTTTCTGCTTTTTTTTACTGCATTTCTATAATCCACTGCAGTGCTTTATCACTAGAGGGTATTATACCTGTACAGATCGCCTCACACACTGTGCATACAGCATGGGCCGTAGCTCAGTAACCTGGGGCCGTCATTGTGACCACCCAGGGTTGCCATGACAGCAATCGGGTCCCTGTGATCGCATTACAGAGACCCAATCACCAGGGAGAGGTAAGCGATCCCTCTCCCTGCCTCCTGAATGCTGTGATCGCATTAATCACAGCATTCAGGGTGTTAAACTGCTGGGAAAGGTGCAGTCACTACTCCAGGCAGTGAGAGCCGGGTCCTAGCTGTAACAGCAGCCGGAGACCCGATGGCCATTGTGGAGGTACAGCGCTTAAACCCCCGTGATTCTCATGACTAAAACAAAACATGAAAAAACGCATGGAAAAAACATGCAAATGTGATAAAATCTGCATATAAAAAAACAACATGTGCACATAGCTTAAAGACTTATGGTTAAGCCATACCCACTATATTTCATCTTTTCAACATTACTACAAACGTATAGAAAGTTTCACTTAATACATTTGACAATATGTATTCCTACAGTTTATGTAACTTTCAATACTATAAGCTAGGGAGCCATGAATGATTTTACTTTGCAACCATATTGACAGGCTTGGCATTGTGGTAAACCACACTTGTAATTTCCGGTATATTTCAAGCATGTTGGCTTGACTTCTTGCTCTGTAAATATACTAGTTGATAGCAATGATCCTAGAGACCCTTCCTTTTTCGATACAACCCGGCATCCACTTGCAAGAACATTAGTGAAGATGCTGTCATTAAGCAACTTAAGTTATTTTTATCCAGACTTATTTGGTTGTGTAGATTACGATATCTTGTGAAAAGGTTATGTTTTGTTTGGAGATTTTAGTCGTCTTTTACTCTCGTGATATATTAGCTCTGTTCATTTTTAATAACAGACAACTGGACAAATTTATTAAATCTTTCTGTTAGGCCCCCTTCACACATCTGTGAAAAGCACGTGCGTGTCGTACCGTTTTCCGTTATTTACATCCGTTTTCTTGTGCCGTGAGTATTCCGTGTTGCATCCGTGTGTACGTTTGTTTCATCCGTTTGTCCATTTTTGTTGTCCGTGTGTGATACATGTTATCTGTGTTTTTCAGCCGTTTTTGTAGTCAGTGTTTGTGAGTTTAATCCATAATTTATTGTGTTAATGTTAATGTATTGTTGGTGATTTCCGTAGGCATTGTTGAGAATATATTATACACGATACATGTGCATGGTGCTGGTTTAACTTGAAATCGTGGATAGCGATGGTTTCCCCAAAAACTACATAATAAATGAGGCTTTTCCTTTTCAATTATGGATTGTTATATGAGCTTTTTCCTGGTTGGTGATCTATGTTTTCGTTAAACAAAAATAAAGTATTTAGAATTAAGGGTGCTTTACTTGCTGCGACATCGCTACCATTCTCCTTAGCGATGTGTCATGCCAGATCGCTGATACGCTCTAACGAGTTCGCACATTTTTCTTGCGCTATATTAGCGACCTATGTGCTATCTTGGCAGATCACATCTGCAATCTGGTGTGTCACATCGCTAACGAGATCGCTTGTGATGTTGCAGCGTGTTAAGCATCATTAAAGCAACCTATCATCAACTATCATGTTTGTTTTTTAAGCATGTTTTTTGTATATTTTTTATCACTTTATTTTGTTTTGTTTAAAAAAAATTATTGTTTATTTCTTTTTTTCAATTTTTTCAGATTTTTTAAAGTTACAAAATAATTTTTAGTGGTTAGTTATAAAGTTTTTGCAAAATTAAAAAATTAATTAAAAATTGATTTAAAATTAACATTTTTTTATGTTTGTTTTGTAAAATGTCAATAAAATTTTGTGTTAATCTAGAATTTTTATGTTTAAACGAATATTGTGTTACACATATGTTGGAAATGTACTGAATGGCTGATAATGTGTTTTTTAAACAAAGTGTTGTATAAACCCATATTATTTTTAATCAATTTCATAAATTACACTTTAAAATTAATAAAGAACAATTATTTCATTTTGAAAATTTTTAAAAAAAAGAACACACGTTTATTACAAATTAAATTCGTCTTTATTGATTGTCATAAAGAAAAGACATCATTTTTATGATTATATTCAGCACCAAATTATAAACAACTTTTTGGTTTAATAATCCAAATTTAAAAACTGAAAAACATATCATCCTTTACATTAAATTAAATATGCAGATGTTCCAAATAATGTTACATGTTTTCGGCAAAAATAATGATATAGAACACACAGATGTTATATATTTTTAATTAACCAACAGATGATAGAAACCAAAACTTCTTTGTAATCAAAATAAAAACATTCTTATTTTTGAATTAAGCTTGTTTTCTAGTTAACTCCTGCTGAAAATACAGCCATCAGAAGGTAATTTTTAATTTTTCTAAACAATAAAAAACTTTTGTTATGGTTATAGAAATTTCTTGAACACTTAAAATATGAAATTTAGAATGTCAATGGTTTATTTATTGAAAATAAAATTTTAAGCACAATATTGTTAGCCATATTATGAGTTTAAAAATGTTTAAAGATTTGTTTATGTTTAAATTTTTTGGTACAAAAAAGAAAATTTTGTAAACATGTTTTCTTTTTAAAAAAAAAAAACAAAACAAAAAGAAATTTCCCACAAACCAAAATAACCAATGTACAACATAATGAACTAGTCTATGTAGTCATCATGACTTACAACTGACTCTTGTGACAAATTGATATTTCCTTCTGGTTCAGAGGTTGTTTGGGTAACACAGGTAGTTGTTTGTGTCTTATTGACACATGTGACTAAATTTGCATCAGGGCCAGATGTGGATTGTAACTCATGAGAGGATGAGGCATACATGGGTTGGGTAATTTGTTGACCAAACATCAGTGGTGTTTGCATTTGTGGATGATGTGTGTATGTGAATTGTGTAGGAAATTGTTGACCCTGTATGAATGGTTGAGAAGATGTTTGTCCAATGTAAAATGACTGTGGGTAGGTAGATATTTGGTTGAGTATTGGTCGTGTTTGAATATTAGTGGGAGTAATGTATGTTTGTGCTTGTGATTGTTGTTGTATGTAATTTTGTGGTAACGTTTGGCTTGCAGGTAGAGACATATGTGTCATCATGTTGGTGCTTTGGCCTGCAAACAAAGTTGATACAGATGTTTGGGGTATATTGATGACATTTTGGGCCTCACTATTTTGAACACTTTGATTGGCCAAGTTTGTTACACTAGACGAAGATGGCTGGTTGCTCAAATTTTGAGTTATTAGTGGTGCTGCCATATCCAGACTTGAGGAATTGTAATTTGTTGGCCATTGTTCTATGGTTAATAGAACTTGGTTCGGCAAAGGTGTGGTTTGACATGCTGAAATTAAAGTGAGAATTGCAGCTCCAACACGTTCTTGGTGGTCTGATGATACTTTAGCAAGACATGGTGCTAATGACCTACAAAAACGCTCAACGTCATTTTCAGGCATTAAAGAGTTCATTATGGACATGACACGAGTATCAATTATTTCAGGGAGTGACCTCATATCTTCTGGCCGTCTAAGTCTATGTGCACGATATGTGCTAGGATTATAAGTTATAACGAGGCACAAGATTCAGCACCAGGCTCACTTGAGACATGATCAGTTTGAATATTTTCAGGGGTATGGCTTCCAGTAACGTTAGGATGTGGTGGGTCACCTCGGATGCAGATGTGGCTGTTGCTGAATGTGCTGCAGATGGTTGGTCATCTGAATAATCCAAATTATCATCGGTTCTGGAATACAAATTGTTTAAATTAGTGGAAAAGAAAATTTAATTTTTATATTTTGCATTACAAAGTGCATAAGAATACATTTATCACTTTTATACTTTTATGAAGAATAAAAAATAAAACTCAAAAATACTTACTGTGTTACCTCCATTATTGGACGAAGGAAATCTAAATTATCAAAGTATACGTATTTCCTCTTCCTCGTGTTGGCTGATGTTGAGGGTATGGGATTGAATGTCTGCCTATATTGGTCTCTTGCTGATCTCCATCTCCGACGGACTAAGTCAACTGTTAAGATTACAATAAAATAAAATTAGTGTTACACAAAATTAAGTACATGCATACATTATTTGATAATGCAAAAGCTTTATAAAATTAAAAAAAAAAATATCAAACTCTTAAGTGTTGTGACAAGTAATATCGCAGATGCGTTCAGCAGAGAACACACAGAGGCCTTATTTTTTTTAAACAGCCTGCCGCATGTGCGATCTGGGCTTATCGCCTCAGCGATCTAGCGTGTCACATCTCTAATGTGATTGCTAGCAATGTCGCAGAGTTTTAAGAACCCATGATGGATAAAAATTAAGAAAAAAGGAAAAAAAATTTAAAACAATATACAAAGTAAAATATAAATCAATTCAAAATAATTATTTTTTAAAAAAGGACTTACCAAATTTTGCACGTTTCCCCGGTGAACAGCGTGTCCAACCATTGTTGGGGTATAGTTCCTCAGCCACGACCTTCCATGTCCTCTCAACTGTAGCACGATCCCGGTATCCTTCCATCCTGGTTTCCCATAATGCAGGGTGTCTTTCGACGACCGAAATAATCCGTTCAGTATCAACTCTGGGAGCCATGATATTTTAGGGATTTAAAGCAAATAATGTCTTGAAGGCTGCTGACAAATAGCCAAACATTGATTTCCCCACTGTGTCCAGCCAGCACAATGAGTTTAGCACATGCACTTTTAAAATTACATGCACCTGGAACAACAAGTTATAATCATGGCCATAATTGTAAAAAAACGGACACGGACCACACGGAGATGCATCCGTGTCACGTACGTGTTCTCACGGACCCATAGGCTAACATTGGGTCCGTATGTGCGTGTTCCGTGCAGAAAACAGACAAGCATCCGTGACAAACGGATACACAAACGTATCACGCACACGGACATACGGACCGTATGGAAAAACGCATGTGTAAACTCCAACATAGCATAACATTGGAGTACGTGTGTCCGTGTCTCCGGTGCATACGGAAACGGACCAAACACGCACATGTTTCACGGACGTGTGAAGGGGGCCTTAGACAGTGGAAACTTAGGGGGCGTTTCATTAAATGTTTACGCAAAAATGTGCTGTAAACACATTAATAAGTTGCAATATTTTTTGCAACTGGGCAGTAGTTCAAAAATATTTATTCGCCAGTCCCAACCATCTTCCCCTGCCCAACAAATTCATCAAAGGTTACGCCAGTAAAGTGACTAACTCAACCCAAAAGTCTTGCTCGCATACATTGCTGGTGGCAGCGCACACTGGAAATCAGGCAAGCCTGATTCATTAAACAAAGTGTTAATAAATCAGGTCAGTAAACGCCAGTGAGTTCTTCATTAAGGCTGCTGTGCGCTGCGCCATTCTTAATGAATCAACCTCTTAAACTTAGACTTAAATACACCAACGTGATCAATGGGACTGAGAGATCTGTCTATTCTTAATACTGTCTTATCCAAGTTTACACCAACTATTAGTTTGCTTACTTTGTGCCAGAGTTGAGTATCACAATTGTGATGCACTTTTTTTGCATTGTGTCCCATATTGTCACTCCCCTTTTCTGTTAAGCTTTGCCCCTTTCCAGCTAGAATAGCTCCCCCAGTCAAACAATTTGTAAAAAGTATCTATACCACATAAATATGGTGCAATTTATTCAAGACAGGTTTTTTTTGTGTGCATATTACACTAGAAATCTAGTGTGATTTGCTTGATAAATATGTCCTAATATTTGCAGCACAATCGAGTGTCCATCTAGAGTATGCTCAGTGTGGTAATGTGTTCTTTACATCTTCTGTTTGTCTTTTGAATTCCCATCCATCAGAACAGGCACATTTGATATTAGCTAGTTCACCTAGGAGGCACGACCAGTAAACCGGACTAGAGAGAGATGGGTCCACTGGTCCGAGATACTGTTCACTGACCTGGAGGAGTGGATCTGAGCGGCCACCAAGTCTTCACTACAACCACAGGATTTGGATGTAGGTACACAAGTGGATTGGTAGCTGACAGGAGGCAGCCACAGGGGATTCTGGTACCTCGGCAGCTGGTGCCACAGGATGAAAACCAAGAGCCAAAGCGGATGAGGCAGAAGATGGTGTGGACTGTTTCTGGTGGACACAGGCAGGTGGAAGGATACTTGCAGGGTCTGGAGGACACCGGATGGACATAGGCGAGTACACAGAGTACTAGGCAGAAACAGAACAAGGTTACTGTACAATACGGAGTGCGGGTAATAGCACAGGTACCTCACAACTAGCACGGGCAGACTAGCTATAGGGACACATTGAACAGGCAGCTCTCATTGGGGAGGATGCCTTATATACACAGTGCCTAACTGCAGGTGGGTGAGGTTATGTTGACCCTTTAAGAAAAGGGAGAACAGTGTACCCACACCCTAAGCGTGCTGCCAAGAGCCCTGTGGTGTATGCACGGGCCTCGGGAGCCAGATGATGGGACAGACAGTGTGGAGCAGGGGGAAGCAGCAGAAGGGGAACATTAGCACCCCTGATACACAGGGATGGAAGGCGCTGATGGAACAACTGAAGACACCTGGGGGCCTCGGGACTAGACGGAGTGTGTGGGGGCAGGAGTGATGAGCAGAGATGAGACTCAGTGCTAATAGGCTGGGAGCACCGACGGTGGGACACTAGGTATTACCTTGACTGTTTAGGTGATTGCTTGAATCATTAGTTTCCTTAATTCCCTTTCAATGATGGTTTGAAATTATCTAGGGCCCTTACTTGAAAATATATTGGGTACAAGTATGAGTTACTGTGTCTGTGTTGTATGCTATTAACAACCCATTTTGGAAGTCTATTATGTCTCTCATAGTGTATATCAATGCTGGGCAAATTGTTGTCTACAGGCCACATTCATTCCTTCTACTGTCTTTGTGTGGCCAATGGGGAAACAGACTGAAATAAAATGCTTTGGCAGTGCTGGTCGTACTAGTGTGGCTCTGAATGTTCTAAGGGTAGTATGGGGCGGTGCTAGAACATCCCAACAGAGTGGTACAGGGTGGCACTAGAAGTATTGAGGAAGTAGTGAGGGGCAGTACTGAACATACCAAGGGAGTGGCATGGGCCTGCACTGTAAGTACTAAAGGTGCGGTGAGTGGCTACACTAAACCTCCTGAGAGTGGTGTGACTAGTTCAATGCTTGAGACTGTGACATCTCCCTGGTAAGAAGCCATTTCAAAATAAACTCACAAGCAAAAGGGTAACAATGTTTTGAACTTTTGGCTTTCAGACTTCATATCTTACCATCATCTAGAGCTTTGAATGTGAGTCTACCTTCATTTTATAGACAATCATCTTGGCTATCTCATACATAAATTTGACTTGCAACTATTTATCATAAGTAATGCAGATTCTTCTCATGTCACTGCATTGTTAATGTTTTGTTCCTGGTGGTAGAAAAATCTTTTCCTTTCTACAAATTACAAAGTGTTCTCAAATTCCTTTTCTTAATGGCTCAGTTTGTTATTAGGTTGATTTCCAAGCGAAAGGTCACTAGTTTGAATCAAGGAAGCAGTTATGAAGATGTCCCAAAAAAAGAGAAACAGCTTCATCCAGCTCTTCGATAGCTGTCTCTCTGCCAATAAAATTGCCAACTGTTGCTGCCATGACGCACTTCCTGTGCATGCTGGCAGAGTGTCGGCACTCGCATGAACACAGCAGAAGCGATCAGACAGTGTAGCCAAAAAGTCCCCTAGGAGGACTAGTAAAATCAATAAAAAAAAAGTAAAAAACAAGTTCTAAAAAATATATAAAAAAAATAAAAAACCCTAAAAGTTTAAAATCCCCACCTTTTTGCGCAATTGCCATATTGAAAATAAAATAATAATAATAATAATAAAAAAAAATACACATATTTGGTATCTTCAATTTCAGAAATGACAAATCTATCAAAATATAAAATCAATTAATCTGATTGTTACACGGTGTACCGAGAAAAAAAAATTCCAAACGTCAAAAATACTTTCTTTTTGGTTGCTAGAACATTGCATTAAAATGCAATAACAGGCGATCAAAACATTGCATCTATGCAAAAATTGTATAATTAAAAATGCTGAAGATGAAAATAATAAGCCATCACCAAGCTCCAAATGCTGAAAAATGAGAACACTATGGATCTCGGAATTTGGAGACAAAAGCACTATTTTTTCTTTACAAGCTAATGAATTATTTTTCACCACTTTGATAAAAGTAAAACTATACATGTTTGGTATCTACAAACTTGTACTGACCTGGGGAATCATATTGCCTGGTCAATTTTTCCAAGTAGTGAATACAGTATCAAAAAACTCCAAACAATTGTGCAATTGCACTTTCACCGCACTTGGAATTTTTCCCCATTTTTCAGTACAGTATGGGGCAGAATGAATGATGTCATTCAAAAATACAACTCATCCCACATAAAGCAAGCCCACATATGGCTATATTAACAGAAAAATAAAAACGTTATGGCTCTTGGAAAAAGGAAAGGAAAAAACAAAAAAACCTCGGAAAATCGTCCGGAGGTGAAGTGGTTAATTCGACAGATACCATTTGAGGTCAGAAACCTGTAAGGCCTCATTCGTATGTCATTTTTTTTAACGTACAAGTGTTACCCGTTTTTTTTTTTCACTTAAAAAAAAACCTAACATCTAAATGAAACCTACCTAGAAAACAGCATTAATACAAAAAAAAAATAGGGCCTGCATACTATTAAATTAATGTACCAGTGCAGAAATACACTGGGCAATATACAGACAAATGCATACATGATGCATCAGCACAGTGCGATTAATGAATACATAAATTTCGCTTTTGCTGTAAATTTTATATACTTAAGATATTTAGATGCACATATAAATCTAATCAATAGTGAAGGCCTAAGAAAGCATACCAAGAAAAATACCTACAAAAGAGCTAACAGGCAATGGCTAAAGATATCTCTTTATTAGTACAATATATACAAAATACATAAAATCTCATAGAGTAAACATACAGATAACAGAAAAAGTGGGTACTCCTGGAGAAAAGTAAATGGCAAGACCATAATATATACATAAAAGAATTGTGAGCCATAATACATAGTAAATAATCAATATAAATGCATATGTGAATATACATTTCACAATGAAATGCTTCATCCAGTGGTGGGCTTCTGGATTTACTTAGTCTGGTAGACTATCATATACAGTGGAACCTCGCTTAACGAGTAACTCAATTAGCGAGTATTTTGCTTACCGAGCCAAGCTTGCTGTAAATTTGTAACTCAGTTTACGAGCAAGCTTTGCTGAACGAGCAAAATACTCACCGCACACACTTCTGGTTCCGTACATCCACCGCGCTCTAACCTGCTCTTGCAGTCCACACAAACACACACAAACATGCACAAACAAACACGCATACACACACATATTATGCTCACCTTATCTTCCGTTCCATCGCCGGCCTCCTGGAACTTGCAGTTTGCTGGTACAGGACGTGTATCGGGTAACCATCGCAACGAGGGAGGAACTTCCGCTGCCAGAGCGCTGACGTCAAAGGCAGGAGCCGCTTGCCTCTGATTGGCCAGCGCGCTACTTTTGAGTAGCGGCTGGCAGCGGAAGTTCCTCCCTCGTCGCGATGGTTACCCAATACACATCCTGTACTGGCGAATTACAAGAACCATGAGGCCGGCAATGGAACGGAAGGTAAGGTGAGCTTAATATGTGTACCTTCCGTTTCATCGCCAGCCTATTGGAACTTGCAGTTCGCCAGTACAGGATGTGTATCGGTAACCATCGCGACGAGGGAGGAACTTCCACTGTCAGCCGCTACTCAAAGGCAGCGCGCTGGCCAATCAGAGGCAAGCGGCTCCTGCCTTTGACGTCAGCGCGCTGGCAGCGGACGCTCCTCCCTCGTCGCGATGGTTACCCGATACACGTCCTGTACCGGCGAACTGCAAGTTCCAGGAGGCCGGCGATGGAACGGAAGATAAGGTGAGCATAATATGTGTGTGTGCGTGCGTGTTTGTGCGTGTTTGTGCGTGTTTGTGTGTGTTTGTGTGTGTTTGTACGTGTTTGTACGTGTATGGAATGGCACAAAAGGGGACCAGGATGGGACATTTAACAAGTTGTGGAACAAATTCTCTGCATTGCAACGATTTCCTATGGGAAATCTTGCTTTGCTGAACGAGTAACTTGGTTAACAAGCACACTCCCAGAACGGATTGTTCTCGTTAACCAAGGTTCCACTGTACTCTGTTTTCTTGCTATTTATCACTTATACTGCACATGCATGCTCTATTTTGTGTATTTGAGCTGGTATATATTAACCATTTGGTAAATTGTTGTTACATTAAATTATTTACATTAACTATTTCTTTATAGCTATCACATCGGCATATTATTATTATTATCTTATATTGAGGTTATTTGTACTTGTATTTATATGTTTGAATTAGCACTTGCTGTTTACTAATCTATCTATATATATATATATATATATATATATATATATATATATATATATACAGTATATACAGTCATATGAAAAAGTTTGGCCACCCCTGTTAATGTTAACCTTTTTTCTTTATAACAATTTGGGTTTTTGCAACAGCTATTTCAGTTTCATATATCTAATAACTGATGGACTGAGTAATATTTCTGGATTGAAATGAGGTTTATTGTACTAACAGAAAATGTGCAATTCGCATTTAAACAAAATTTAACCGGTGCAAAAGTATGGGCACCCTTGATTTAAACACTCCTAACTACTTTTTACTGAGTTACTAAAGCACTACATTGGTTTTGTAGCCTCATTGAGCTTTGAACGTCATATGCAGGTGTATCCAATTATGAGAAAAGGTATTTAAGGTGGCCACTTGCAAGTTGTTCTCCTATTTGAATCTCCTATGAAGAGTGGCATCATGGGCTCCTCAAAACAATTCTCAAATGATCTGAAAACAAAGATTATTCAACATAGTTGTTCAGGGGAAGGATACAAAAAGTTGTCTCAGAGATTTAAACTGTCAGTTTCCACTGTGAGGAACATAATAAGGAAATGGAAGAACACAGGTACAGTTCTTGTTAAGCCCAGAAGTGGCAGGTCAAGAAAAATATCAGAAAGGCAGAGAAGAAGAATGGTGAGAACAGTCAAGGACAATCTACAGACCACCTCCAAAGACCTGCAACTTCATCTTGCTGCAGATGGTGTCAATGTGCATCGGTCAACAATAAAGCACACGTTGCACAAGGAGAAGCTGTATGGGAGAGTGATGCGAAAGAAGCCGTTTCTGCAAGCACGCCACAAACAGAGTCGCCTGAGGTATGCAAAAGCACACTTGGACAAGCCAGTTACATTTTGGAAGAAGGTCATGTGGACTGATGAAACAAAGATTGAGTTGTTTGGTCATACAAAAAGGCATTATGCATGGAGGCAAAAAAAAAAAGGCATTCCAAGAAAAGCACTTGCTACCCACAGTAAAATTTGGTGGAGGTTCCATCGTGCTTTGGGGCTGTGTGGCCAATGCCGGCACCGGGAATCTTGTTACAGTTGAAGGTCGCATGGATTCAACTCAGTATCAGCAGATTCTTGACAATAATGTGCAAGAATCAGTGACGAAGTTGAAGTTACGCAGGGTATGGATATTTCAGCAAGACAATGATCCAAAACACCGCTCCAAATCTACTCAGGCATTCATGCAGAGGAACAATTACAATGTTCTGGAATGGCCATCTCAGTCCCCAGACCTAAATATCATTGAAAATCTGTGGGATGATTTGAAGTGTGCTGTCCATGCTCGGCGACCATCAAACTTAACTGAACTGGAATTGTTTTGCAAACAGGAATGGTCAAATATACCTTCATCCAGGATCCAGGAACTCATTAAAAGCTACAGGAAGCAACTACAGGTTGTTATTTTTGCAAAAGGAGGATCTACAAAATATTAATGTCACTTTTATGTTGAGGTGCCCATACTTTTGCACCGGTCACATTTTGTTTAAATGTGGATTGCACATTTTCTGTTAAAACAATAAACCTCGTTTCAATTCAGAAATATTACTCAGTCCATCAGTTATTAGATATATGAAACTGAAACAGATGTTGCAAAAACCCAAATTGTTATAAAGAAAAAAGGTTAACATTAATAGGGGTGCTCAAACTTTTTCATATGACTGTATATGTATATATATATATATATACATATATATATGTATGCAGCATGCGAAAGTTTGGGCATCCAGGGGTCAAAGTTAATGTTATTGTGGAAAGTTAAGCATGATAAAGTTAAAATGATCTCTTAAAGGCATAAAGCTAAAGATGACACATTTCCTTTGTATTTTAGGCAAAGAAAAAGATTTACATACATTTTTTTTTCATATTTTACATTTTTAAATTAACAAAAAAAGAAGATGGGCTGATTCAAAAGTTTGGGCACCCTGCATGGTTTGTACCTAGTAACACCTCCTTAGGCAAGTATCACAGCTTGTAAATGTTTTTTGCAGCCAGCCAAGAGTCTTTCAATTTGTGTTTGAGTGATTTTCATCCAGTCATCCATGGAGAAGTCTTCCAGTTCTGTGAGATTCCTGGGTCGTTTGGCATGCACTGCTCTTTTGAGCTACAGATTTTCAGTGATTTTTAGATCAGGGGACTATGAGGGTTATTTTAAAACCTTCACCTTACGCCTTTTGAGGTAGTCTATTGTGGATTTTGATGTGTGTTTAGGATCATTATCCATTTGTAGAGGCCATCCTCTTTTCAACTTCAAGTTTTTCCAGATGTTGTTATGTTTGCATCAAGAATTTGTTTAGATTTCATTGAATCTATTCTTCCCTCCATCCGTGAAATATTCCCCGTGCCTTTGGCAGCAACACACCCCAAAGCTATGTTTAATGCTTGGCGATATGTTCATTTCCTAGAATTCTCTGCCCTTTTTTCTCCACAAATACCTTTGATCATTGTGGCTAAAGAGTTATATTTTAACCTCATTGGTCCACATGACTTGTTGCCAAAATGCATCAGGCTTGTTTAAATGTTTTTTTTGCATACTTCTGACACTCTGAATTTTATGGTGCGAACTGACTCCATGGTGCGAACTGACTCTGATTCCATGAAGGCCATATTTGTGCAGATTTCTCTTGACCATTGAGAAAGGATTCTCCAGTCGTGCTGTGTGTGTTACCCACCATTACCATCTGTAAATAATACACGGACTGCATGTGACTTGGTTTAAAATTGGCCACAGCAGCCTTTATTACCTATTATTTACATACTAACACAAGGGGGCGCCGTCCAACGGGCGACCCCAACAAATAACAATAGGTAACACAGTAACCAATACAGTAAATATACAACCCTGGGTAGGCCCAGTCCAGGAACCACTTCTCACTCCAGTATCCCTGGCCGCAACACACCGACCCAGAGATGAGGTATTAATCACCTACGGATTAACCCCCCAACTTTGCAGAACCCCGTGCCTGCAACATCCCGGAACCTGGAGCCACCATACCAAGATGGTGTCTCTCTGTCCAGTTACCATTGCCTTCAACCGCCTCTGGACCAGACCTACCCCCCGCTGCTGTGACAAAGAAACAACCCAGACAAAATTCCCCTCGGTATTAAACACAAGGGAGGGTGGGCGGGGATTGTTCCATATCCGGAAGTCAAGAGAGAGGGGGGTAAGTCAAGGTCCTTTACTTACACCCCTCAACTGTCCCACCTCTTCCTCCAGGGAACTCCTCCTACCCACCAATCCCTCTATTCTGCCTTATAAACAAACCATTCCTGTTTCCATTAACCCCATCACTCCTTCCCTTCCCTCTAGTCATGTCGCCCCTCCACCCTATGGGTTCCATGGCTTTCTTGACCATTGAGAAAGGATTCTCCAGTCGTGCTGTGTGTGTTACCCACCATTACCATCTGTAAATAATACACGGACTGCATGTGACTTGGTTTAAAATTGGCCACAGCAGCCTTTATTACCTATTATTTACATACTAACACAAGGGGGCGCCGTCCAACGGGCGACCCCAACAAATAACAATAGGTAACACAGTAACCAATACAGTAAATATACAACCCTGGGTAGGCCCAGTCCAGGAACCACTTCTCACTCCAGTATCCCTGGCCGCAACACACCGACCCAGAGATGAGGTATTAATCACCTACGGATTAACCCTCCAACTTTGCAGAACCCCGTGCCTGCAACATCCCGGAACCTGGAGCCACCATACCAAGATGGTGTCTCTCTGTCCAGTTACCATTGCCTTCAACCGCCTCTGGACCAGACCTACCCCCCGCCACAGGACAGGGCACGTGACTCCTTACGTGGCCTGGACCCGCAACACACCAAAAGCTTGTACCACACCTCCACGCAATCACAGCGTCCACAAAACAGCACCAATAACGTTAAGATACACCCCCATCGCATCTCCAAAACCACCAGTTCAGCGTCACCAACTTTGGCGCCGCCCCCAATAAGGCTCGATTGATACTGCCTACCGCACGAGCCCCACGCCATTCCAACCTGGTCACACTATCAAAACTACCCCACGCTTAAGCCCGGGTATGTCTTCCACAATGCAACAAACCAACAACAATTTTTTTTTTTTAAACATTCATAAATAACTTCTCGAGGTACCAAATCGCTGCCTCCCACTTACTGGACCAGTACCATCGACCCGTCCAGACCCAACTGGCAAAATTCGGGCGAGCCTCAGACCCCCGAGGCCCCGAGAACCAACGAATGCCCAAATATCCAAATGAGGCACACCCTCACCACAAAACCCAGAGGTTATAAACCCACAGATAACACCAACCTGTTACACCAACCCATTCCACTCCCAAAATTACTCAAACGCCCCCATTGGCCTTAACCCGATAACAACTGAGGCCAAACGTAACGCCGACAAACGGGAGGACTCCCACCTCCCAATACTTTTCACAACCCCTTTTCTGAGACCACCGAGGGGCCTCCGTGGCAGCCCAATCCAGAAGGAATACGACCCGTAGTATTCCGGGCGCCCACCCCCGCCACTTGCAATCAAGTCTGCAGCACTGCCACAAAATGGTACCTTAACTAATGTGACACAACAATAACCCTGGGCGTCCTCAGAACATAATTCCGCACCCGGGACTGCATACAACAACACCAACCTTCACCATCCGCCTAACCTGATTCGGTGAGCGACGAAGCCGGCGCTCAACCCACTGCACCACCGCGGACACATCCTCCAACATTCAACCTCCGCTCTTAACCGTAGATGGGCTGACCAACCCCACAATCTCAAAGCCCCCCAAAAGGCTAACACGAACCGTTGTGGACAAGAGGAAACAAAACCCGCTCGTGCTCAGATGAACATAGCAACCACAAAACACTCACCAAACGCTGCCACAAAACAACGGAGACGGACCCTTGTGTCCCGCTCCCTCACACCCGTACGACAAAACCCCTTCAAGGCCTGCCGCGCACTAAGATCCTGTGAAAACATCTCTCCACATCTAATCCTCAACAAGACAGCCACAGCCGCCACCCTCTGCTCCACTGCCGACGCCGGCCTAGCAACCTGAAAACCGTTACTCACCACTGCCAACGCCGCCACCAAATACTCCACCAGGCTTTCCTCACACATGGCCCCAAACCACGTTATCCGCGCCCCCCACACTTCTAGATATCAGCACCAAATAACCTCAGTCACTGAGCTCCGAGCCGCTCCCCAACACAGCCACACCAGACTCCACAAGCCCTCCGGACACACCGTGCCCACCTCGTCTGCTACCCGGCCTCAACTCCTGAAACCTGCAGAACTGGAAGGAAACAAAGCAGCTGCTATACCCTTGGCGAACCCCCAGTACTGGTTGCGCCACGCATAAAAATTTTTTTTTTTTTTTTTAAAAACGCATACAATTGAGAAACCAACTGCCACAAGTACGCCACCCTTGGCCCCAGGATTAGCAAACCAACTATTAATCTAATTCTCCACCAACTGATAGTCAGAATGACAGCACACCTTCCTTTCGGAAAAAACTACCAACCTCCACAACTCGACCCCTACCACCGATTGGAAGTGCTACCCACGATGCCCAACCCGAAAACAACTGGACCCGCTGCAACCGAGTACCACAGCCACGTTCCATCAGGTACCACCTTACCCAGCCAGAATCCGCGGCCACTAAATCGCCGTAAGAAAAACAAAAAACCTCCTACACCATCAGATCATCATTGATCTCCCTCGTGACCCACACAAATGATCCGATGGCTGCACCCTCGGCGCAGCCATCGCCAGCCGTCCAGCAGACACTCGTCCCAGCGGCGTAACTCTGCACCCGTGGTTCGACCGCCCCAGCAAAGACTGCACCGCCTGAAACCACACCGTCTTAGCTGGCCTAACTGCCTCTATCACAGCCCATAGGACCACCCCATTACCCACGAAGCCTACCTCTCTGACCATAACATCAAACTTTATCCCCCACAAACCGTATCACTGGCGTTGGACCCTCAGTCTTCGCCTGCGCCAACCGGCCCAAAAAAAAAAAGAGTATCCACCACCATCTGCAATGAAACAATCAACCCAAACGAATCATCAACCCGCCAACCCGATGGAAAGAGAATCAACCTATAATGAATGAGAGGTGTAAGCTTGGACACACCACGCACCAAACACTCCACCAAGGAATAACCGCCTCCAAAGGAACATAAAATGGGACAAAACCCATTAGCCCCCACCGATCAACATAATAATAACTCCCCTCCCCCCCGCAGCACCCGAACTGCTAGCTAGCAGGGTAGACCAGTAACAACCTAATGCCACCTCCAAAACCGCCTTTGCCATCAATGCTCCACGGCTCACCGCCTTTACCAAATCCCACCCTCTGTCAAACGACACATAATAAACCGCCGACAATTCTGGAGCCAAGCAGGCATACACCGATGACTCCTCCAGATAAGATACGTTTTGAACAAGCCGAAATATATACATCTATATACGGCTCATTTCCGGCACTACCCCCCAACAGAGAAACCCAATCGTGACAAGGAGGGCCCCGAATGGCCCACCCATCCTGCCCAAAGCCACTTCCTGACCCCTATTTCCACCGACAACCACCAGGCGTCCCCTAGCCCAGCGCAAACTTCCAATAAGGAGGCGAAGATCCACCAATACAAATAGAAAGACACAGAATTACTATGATCTTTACCACCACCCAACACTTATGCTTAAGACAACCGTCCGCGCCAAATCTGCACCACCCATCATTCTATGCCCCCCAAACAACCCTCATTGTCCGTGTCGCCAGGGTTCCAAGCCCCGAACCGCCAACTGCCCCCCAAAAGGGGCTGACTAGGAGCCGCCATCCACTGCAGCCCTAAGGATGTGCCCGTATGATCCTACCGCATACCGGCACGCAACACCTTCCCTTGCTGAAATTACTCGGCGTACTGAAGCCAGACTAAACCGCCATATGACCTAACACGCCACCCCAAATGGATCCATATAACCAAACCATGCCGAACCAATTACCCAATTCCTTCCCCTGATACCCTTGCCAAAAACGCAAATGCCCGCAGCCACGTTGCAAATGTACGAGGGGTGAGCCTCCACCGGCGCTCCCCCCCCCTCTACTTATCCTTCCCGGAATCACTTGGCTTAACCTAATCCAGGTGCCACTGTTCCAGGGGGAGCAGCGAAATTATTTCTACACTTTCCCCCATTCAAATCTTATCCCTCACATCCTCCAGCAGGTGAGCCCCCCCCCAACGGGCCTTCGAAGTACCCATACCTCTCACACTTGGCCACTGTCATCCAGACGCACCACCTCACCCCCTCTTCTTTCCTCACCACTCACTCTGTCACAGCCCTTGCCGCCTCTGCCCGAAAATGCTCCCCTGCCACCTCATGCGCCCTCACTCTGCTTGCCGCACCTGCGCCCACTAACCACCGATCCCGTCCATGCCCCCGGCGGTGCATGCGCACTCTCCACAACCGTATATACCACTGCAGTAAAATACCCCATGCCTGATCAAAACACAAAAACCCACTCGGCGCTGCCGTGTCCGCAGCCGCCCCCCCACCAACTGCGCCCCAACCCTGCCGAATCCACGGCCGTCTCACCCGACTGCGACCCGGCGTATCCTGGAATAAAAGTCACGCCATCCGGACATCTGATTCTTCCGTCGCTGCTTCCTCCTCCTCCTCGCTGGAGCCAACCGCCTCTGGCTCATGTAACGCAGACGCCGCCGAAGCGCTGCCACCACCACGGCCGTCCTCCTGGTACGCCGCGTGGGCACCATCCTCCAAGCTCCATCTTCTGTCCCGCGGCGACAACCCGGGAAACCGTCCCGTCCCACGGGCTGCCAGCGCGGGCCTCATCTTCTGGCCCGACCCCCCCCCCCGCTGCCTGCAAGGACGGGGGGGTACCTGTGGCCCGACCCGCTGCCAGCAGACTCCCATCCAGAGCCGCCAGCCTTCTGCCCTCCTGGGCCCAGAAGGCATCTGTCCGCCGGGCCCTCCCCCCCCTGGGGGAGACCGCCGCTGCCGGGAGCTGCACGCCTGCTCTGGGTGACCAGGCAGGGACCGCAGGGCCCCCGTCGTCACCCCCACGTACCGACGCCTCCCGGGCATCCGTCGCACCAGGCTCGCCTGCCCTGGTGCCGGACCCCCTGCTGGCTGCAGCCCCCCGGCCCCCCCCCCCTCCACTCGCGGGGGGGGGGATAACGCTGGCCTCCGTCCTTGCCGGGCGCTCTCCTGGCCAGGAGCCGCCGCATCCAGCCCTCCTGGGCCCGTGAAAGCCTCTGTCCGCTGGGCCCTCCCCCTCCTGGGGGAGACCGCCGCGGCCGGGAGCTGCACCCTGATCTGGGTGACCAAGCAGAAACTGCAGGGCCCTTGCTGTCACCCCACTCACCGCCGCCTCCTGGGCACCCGTCGCACCAGGCCCGCCTGCCCTGGTGCCGGACCCACCACTGGCTGCAGCTCCGCGGCCCCCCCCCCGCCATCCGCGAGGGGTAAAGCTGGCCTCTGTCACAGCCGGGCGCTCTCCCCGTCCGGGAGCCGCCGCATCCAGCAATCCAGGCCGCGTCTCGGACCGGAAGTAGGCCGCAGACTAGCCACGCCCCCTTCCCGGTTGCCGCGGCCCGGACGGAGATTCCTCCCGCCGCCGGAGCAGCAGCTAAGTACTGCCCTGCCCCACGTCACTACCGCGGAGGGTCCCCGAAGGGGCTCTCGCATCTCCTCCTCGCTCCCCCCGCACACGGCCAGTACCTGAGAGATGAGGGAGGGGGGGGGACGCCGCCCGCAGCTGACAGGGGAGCGAGGGGAAAGTGCCAACGGGTTAACCCCCAGCAGCCAAGACGTGGGACCGCGCTGCCAGGGGCCCGTGCACTGCCATGATGAATCTGCTGGTCCCGGATAGCAGCCATCCTGTCGCACGTCCGGATCGTTCCATATCCGGAAGTCTGGTGATGTGAGGGGCTGGGGAACCTCCATCATGACGTCCTTGTACAGATCTTTGTGTCCTTCTAAATACTCCCACTCCTCCATGGAGAAATAGAAGGTGACGTCCTGACACCTTATAGGAACCTCTCCAGTCAGATCGTTCCATATCCGGAAGTCAAGAGAGAGGGGGGTAAGTCAAGGTCCTTTACTTACACCCCTCAACTGTCCCACCTCTTCCTCCAGGGAACTCCTCCTACCCACCAATCCCTCTATTCTGCCTTATAAACAAACCATTCCTGTTTCCATTAACCCCATCACTCCTTCCCTTCCCTCTAGTCATGTCGCCCCTCCACCCTATGGGTTCCATGGCTTTCTGAACAGTTGAACAATGCACCACAACTCTAGAGTCTGCTAAATCTTCCTGAAGGTCTTTTGTAGGTAAGTGGGAGTTCTGAATTGCCTCTCTAGCAATCCTACAAGCAGCTGTCATGGAAATGTTGCTGTAACAAAGCTCAAGTTGAAGAAAGGATGGCTTCTACAAATGAATTATGATTTTACACACACATCAAAATCCAGAATAGATTACCTCAAAATATCAATTTGAAGGTTTTACAATGGCCCTCACAGTCCCATGATCTGAACATTATTGAAAATCTGTGGCTAAACCTCAAAAGAGCAGTGCATGTAAGACGAGCCAGGAATCTCACAGAACTGGAAGACTTTTCCAAGGAAGATTGGATGAAAATCCCTCAAACAAGAATTGAAAGGCTCTTGGCTGGCTACAAAAAGTGTTTACAAGCTGTGATGCTTGTCAAAGGGGGAGCTACTGCATACTAACCATGCAGGGTGCCCAAAGTCTTACATCTGCCCATTTTCCATTTTTTGTTAATTTAAAAATGTAAAAGATGAAAACATTTTTTGCCTAAAATACAAAGAAAATCTGTCATCTCATTGCCTTTTAGATATCATGTCATCTTCAACCTGCTTAAGTGTTCACAATAACATTAATTTTGACGCGGGGTTCCCAAACTTTTGCATTCAACTGTAACTACGTAAATGGCTTAATTTAGCAAAGCTGAGCTCAAGATACTCCCAGTGGGGGGTCTGAATAGTTTACATTTTATGTCTTACTGAATGTTGTTATTCTTACTTACTCTTTGATCAGTTTTCTGAAAGTCTTTCTTAGTGAGTTGTGTCTTCTCTTGACACTTGACTGTCATCGTATGTCTCACCTTCCTAGTAATCCACTTTTCTAGAGAGCTGTCAATTAACTGTTCATTTCAATCACGTTTGTGGTTGTACAACTCAAATTGAACTCCATCCTATGTCAATTTGTCATTTTTAGCCTTTTAATTGCATTACTTTCCAGTGAACACATTTCCATACCAAGTGCTTTGTTTGTATGTAAGAGTGTGCTCCACCTCCCACCAGCGATTAGTGGTTTTACATAAATTAAGTTTTTAAAATATAAGATAATTCTGTTTTGAAATGTATCTTTGCCTTTTTTAATTGCCATAAATTCAAGTTTCTTCCAACCAATTATGCTTCTTATTTGCTTGCAACAGTGATCCAGTATTACATGTAAAATGCCTCCATACTGTCAGAATATTAGATTGCCAGTGAAAATATCTGCAATATTTTCCTGAATGAGAGGCACACTCGGACTGGAGTACTTTATCACATGTCCAATGGATATGTGATAATTGAGATAACTGTTGGATTGGATGGAGTATCATCGCTGGTATTCCCAACTAATTGCAAACATTCTCTTCCTACTTTTTCTCTGGCTGAAGGACTGCATCAAAGAAGTCAGTCATACTTGGAGATCATTGTCACTCCCATAGACGATTAATGGAGTTGTAGGGCCCTTGCATGACTAGCTCCTCAATTCAACTTTTGATGAACAGATTTTTGTGGTCAGGGAGACAACAACTGAGAATTCTATCATGACAGTTTTGAAAAGTTACAAAATTTAGGCACACATCGGAGTTGCATTTTCAAGCCTGTTTCTCTAAGCTTAGATAAAGTAGGTAGAGCTGTGGTGAGACAGGGATTCAGCAGTGGCAGGACACCACAATTCCTATAATTAATGGCAAGCTGTGAAATTCCGTATGCCAGAAATCTCACTCCAGTATCTAACTGGAGTGAGATTTCTATTTTAGAACATGGAGGTGGCGCATCAAGGCAAACGCACATTGCCACCGCCGATCAACCATGCGGTACTGGTGACTAGAGATGAGCGAACTTGTTCGATAAAGGTTTGCCAATCTCAAATTCGGTACGGGCCTTGACTGGTTTGGCTCAGGCTCGGAAAACTGAACACTTCCCAAAAGTCTGCAATGTTCAGTTTTTGATAAATATTTGCGGCTTTTCTAATACTTTACTATTAGTTTGGCTATTATAGTGGTGCTGTATGATGAGTGGGGGATGTATTTGATGAGGGGAGAGAGTGGGGAGAGGTCAGAGGAGAGGCAATTTTTTTTTTCCTTAACTTTATGTGTGGATTTTCCTGCAGCCAATCAGGGAGCTGAGCAGAAAACATCCATAACGTTTAGACACAAGGGCTTGTGTCATTGGTTGCCTAAGTCACATGTCCCTATACACATAAAATGTGCACATGTGGCATCGGCTAAACAGTTAGCTTAGCTAGGGGTTTAATCATAGGTAGTTAAGATAGAGAGGAGAGCGATAATGTAGAATAGAGAAGTGCAGTGTAGGGAACGTTGTGTTCCACAAATCGGCATTTCATCATCTAGTGATTGCTAATTGTGTTCTCCAGCTCAAACTTGCTATTTCTGCATCTAAATAGAACCACAGATATCTTTCCGCTCTAAATTGCTATTTTTGTATCTAAACAGGGCTACCTCTTTGTTCAACCTCCAAATTACTATTTGTGCATCTAAATAGGGCCACATCTGTGTTTCATCTCCAATATGCTAGTTCTGCATCTAAATAGGGCCATATCTGTGCTCCAGGTCAAAATTGTAATTTAATCACCTAAATAGTGATTGTTAATTTAGTGATAGGTGACTGACAGGTGTGGGACTAGGGTTGGGAAAAAGCTGCTTAAAAGAGGGAAAGGGTATATCAAACATGAATGGGAAATCCCAAGTTCGTGGTGGAAGGAGGAATAAGTGTGGTGTTCAAGGTGTACGTGGGGTAGGTGCTAAAGTTTCTGGAAGCCGTACTGAACAAAGACCAGCTTGTCCTAGCCAAAGACAACTGACAACTTCTGTTATTGGACGGGCTACTCCCCTACCTTTCTTTGGCAGCTGCACAGCTGTACAACTTGTAGATGAGCGTCAGAAAGAACATGTGCTACAGTAGATGCCAAGCGCTGCATCAAGTGGCCTCCCCTCTTCTTCCTCAACTTCAACTTCACACACAGTACAGTCATCAGAGGTGGCACCCCAACTACCCTTTTTTCCCCCCGCGTCACAATTCTCCAACTGCACAGCTATCTGTGAGGAACCACAGATGAGTGAGTCTGCAGAGATTTGCACACCTTCTATTCCATGGGCATCAGAGGTCTGCTCCAAAGATTCCCAGACTCAAGAGGATGAAAGCATCTGTACCGTTGCCCAAAATCTTTGTCAGTTGGATCCAGGGTCAGACAAAGTAGGGTCGAGCAGAATCCAAATACTCGTCACCAAATTGTAAGCTTCGGTGGTGGAGGTGATAACGATGAGACTCAGATAACTGAGGCGCATGTGTACTGTACTGTGGTGTCAGGGCAGGAAGAGGAGGATGACTGTCAGGGTGATGAGTAGGACAACAGAGAGGATGACTATGAGGTTAGAGATACCACTTGGTGTGAACCCAGAGGCATGCAGCTGAGTAGCTTAGCAGAGGAGGGGGAGGAGGAATACGAGAAGGTTATGTTGCCGTTTCCCGCAGAGACAGGTAGTGATGCAACTATGACAAGCACTGCAGTCTCAGCCACAACTCTACCTGTGGCCAGCAGTAATCACAGGTCTGCAGTTCGCAGAAAGGGTTGCCTAGCCTAGGTCTTTTTTGAGAATAAACCTCTGTTCCTATAACTTCCTTCACTGCTTCTGCCTCCTCCACTTCCTCTAGGCCCTACACCTATGCCCTCCACCTCTCCATTAATGTAACATGCTTTCCAACAGTGAGAGAATCCCCTCCACCTCTGTACCAAGCTGCCAGGGCTCAACGCAATCAGGCAATGTTGAAATTAAAACTCATGGAAGAAAGCAGTCACACAGCTGCAGAGTTGTGGACAGCTATCCAGGTTGAGTTTCAGCAATGGCTGTCTCCACTGAACCTGGAGCCAGGGAAGGCTGTATGTGATAACGGTATGGAGCACCCCATGGAGTCTTGGGAATACTCGTCACCAGACTGGGGAGGGTCAGGGGGTTCTCACAGGTAGCCCTGCTCGGTTTCGTGACCTGAGGTGTTCATGAAGGGGAAAGTGGATGATGTGGAGAAGGATGGTGGGATGATGAGGATGAGAGGGTTGAGGATGTTGGGAGTTGTTGTCTCGGGATTCCACCTGTGGTGTGTGGCCAGGAATTAGCCGCCGCTGTGGGTGCTGTCCTCTGGGGCGGATGGTGTTGCAGCCGGGATGGTTCAACTCCCCACAGGTAGAGCTAGACCCAAAGGAGGATGATGGGGCTGGTAGTGATGGCCTTTGGCACTGGAGCGCAGGGTGTCGGCGCCGGCAATGAATGGCTGACTCAGTAGTTGCGGTTCAAGATTTTTACTTACTGTTCAGTTGTCACCCTTAGAGTGCCGGTCTCTGCCGTGATGGGCCCCAGCCGATCCCGGATAATTCGGAGGTCACCGCCGGTGTTCCCACTGTGTGTCCTTTCTGGTCGGGGTCTCTCCAATCCCGTGGATGGAATGTGGAACGGGCTGCGAGTGTTTCCTGCACTCTTCGCAGACCCTAGAATCACTGGTAGTTGTAGAGATCCCGGACTGAGACGCCTGCTTCAAACCACGGGTTTTGTAGTGCTCCCAGAAGTGTAAAGGTGATGCCTGGACTGAGATCCTGACTGTCCTCCTCACCCCAAGCTGTGTCCGGGGTAAACTGCCTTATGTGTGAAGATGGGCCTTCCTTTTCCTCCAGTGGTGCCCACCCCCCAGGTGGTTGTCCTAGTGATCGGGAAAGTCCCATGCCTTGTCATGGCCACCCTCCTATCTACCCTAGGCCAACCCTGGTGGGAAAGCACCTAACTGTGTGTGTTTTGTGGATGTGAGAAACACCAGCAGTTAACCTTTTCCTTACCTGAGATGAGTACTGCACCTTAAGTGAGATGCAGTACCCTGTGGCGATTGAAGCAGCAGGAGCACCACAGGTGCAAATCTGGTTGTGGCACTACACCGGGGCAACCTCACACACATGCCTTGCATGGCTCACTTCCTTATCCTGGTTGTACAGCAATTTCTAGGCCACTATCCTGGCCTGGAAGAACTGCTGCATAAGGCACAGTTTCTCTGTACTCACTTCCACCTTTTGCACCCCGCAGCTCATCAATTTGCTTTTCTAAAGAGGTCTTTTGGCCCACTGGTTAACCCATTGATATGGGATGTGCTGACATGTTGGAATTCCACTCTGCACATGTTGCAGCAACTGTGACAGCAGCGACAAACTATGGTGCAGTATGCCATGAGGAATACACTGGGTCAACGCGATGTGGTCATGGGGCAAATGACTGTTGCAGAGTAGGCAAAGATGAAAGACCTTTGCACCCTTCTGCAGAGCTTTGAAATGGTTACTAAGATGGCTAGCTCTGACGATGCCATCATCAGCCTCACTATTCCGATCATGTACAAGCTGAAGCAGACTTTGAATAGCATGCAGGAGGAGGTGGTAGTCCCTGAGGAAGAGGAGGAAGCAGAGGAGGATGAGGAAGGGATATCAATATCTCTAAGGTCTGGACTGTCGTCGCACAGGCTGGTGGAAAGGGAGGGTGGAGTACAGTGATTGAGGTGGACTTATGGCACTAGACAAACTATTAGTGGATGTTTAGAAGCCCAGGAAGAAATGGAGGAGGAAGAGGAGGAAGAGGTGATAGGCACGCAACAGTCAGGGGATAAAGAAGATATTGATCCCCTCTCTGTTGTCCATGGTTGGTGGGTGGGGATGGAGGAAGCAAGCTTGAGTATTACCTCACCACCAACACACCATGGACTTGAACCCCAGGAAAGTGCCAGACACATGAGCGACTTGTTGCTGCACCATCTGCAACATGATTCCAGAATTGTTAGGATTAGAAATAGTGCTGACTACTGGGTTGCCACTCTGTTAGATCCATGGTACAAGAGTAAATTTTGCCAGAAGCTACCGCCCTGGAAAGAGACAAACGCATGCTGGAGTATGGAAACAAAGCTTGTACATAATCTTAAGAGTGCTTTAGCCCAAGACAGCAGTGAGGCACCTAGTGTGCATTGCAGTTCATCAAGTCATACACCGGGAATGTCGAGTCGTCATTGCAGAAACATTAGCAGCAGCAACAGTTTAAGTGACAGAAGCTATTTCTGCAACTTGTGGAACACATTTTTTACTCCATCCCAAGCACCAGAACAGAGTACAAGTCTGTTACTTAGTGAACAACTGGAGAAGATGGTGCCATCAAGAATGGGTTGGACAGTTTTGTATTTTGGGCTTCAAAAATGGAAGCATGGCATGCGCATGCCAGTCATGCCTTGGAGATTTTGTCATGCCCGGCAGCCAACGTTCTTTCACAACGTCTCTTTAGCGCTGCTGGTGGTGTGTTGATGGATAAGTGCAATCGGTTATACCCTAAAACTGTACACCACCTAACTTTCATCAAGATGAACAAGTTATGGATGTCCAATGACTTTTCCACCCCAATTGCAGACTAGGCAATGTTGTAAGTTTCAGAGTGCTGCATTGATATCGCGTTATTGCAGTCTGTGACATCTTTGTCGTGGCTTCTGTTGCTACCGCTGCTGATATTACTAACGAGTGCCTTGGGGGTGTCACACTGAAGCGGTGTGTCCCCGCTGTTACTCTTACACCTTGGCTTTTTGTTATGTATTTTGTTAATATTCCTCCTACTGCTCCTCCTTTTGCTTCCTCCTGAGTCAAGACAAGCCTATTTTTTTTTTTTTTTAAATGGAGACTCCTATCCGGGTTGCCTCGTTGTGTGTTGCCTGTAGTGGCAGGGGTCTTAGCGCAAGAGGCCTACATCTGTCACTCATCCACCTACCACTTGATTTGAAAAATACAAAGGCAGGAACAAGCCCTGTGTGGTGCATGGCCCATGCCAGACTGCTCTGAAAAGACACTATGGGTATTTTGGGGCAATTGATAAAACTGTCCTGGGTGTCTGCCCCTAATTTTCGGAAATATGATTTGAAAAATGTAAATTCTGGGCACACCCTGTGTGGTGCATGGCCCATGCTAGACTGCTGTGAAAAGACACTATTGGTACTCTGGGGCAATTGATGCCACTGTCCTGATATCTGCCTCTAATTTTGGGAACTGTGTAGACTCCAAGATGGGTCATCAAGTTGTAGCTTGTCTGCAATAGCAGGGTTCTCAGAGCAACAGGCCTACTCCTGTCACTCATCCAATATTTCTTATGGTAATAATCTAGGAAGTTAATGGCTGTGCCACAATAGTGTAGCTCCACTGTAAACAGTTTGAGCTGTTTTGGTGGCTTTTGGGCCCCGCTAAAGGTGTTGTCTATGCCTTTTCTATAGCCTCCTATTGAGTTCAATGGGTTCGGTTAGGTTCGTTGAACCGTTCGGCAAACATCGGTTAACTCATCTCTACTGTGGAACACTTTATCGATGCATGTCCTGTGAAACTGAACCCCTTTTGCCTTGGGTCAGTAGGAGGGGTAACCCTTTGCGAGAACAAATGTTTGTTGATCCTGCTGCTGTCCATTCTGCATAATAGGTATTCAGTTCTCTGAGATCGCCCACCTAGGTTCTGGATCTGCTGGGAGCTTCATTCAACAGGTGGTGGATCGGTACCAGCTTGCTTTCCAATGCTTTTGATGTTTGTTGATGGTGTCTGCAGTGGATAGATCATGCTGGACAAAACCAATACACTTACTTTCCTAGCAGGTGGAACTTCAAGTGGGAGCTTCACATTTGGAGAAGATACCTTTCCTGGTGCTTCCGATCTTGTCCTGTCCACTGGTCCTGAGTCTGCCTTAGCTTGGTGCTCACAAGCCTGCTCTGGACTGGAATCCGGCGAGGTGCTTCATTGGGGGCAGAATTGCCATAAAAGATGTGTGGTTCCTGGAGCCTCTGTGATATCTACCCTGGACGCCGATGTCGTCTTCCTTTCAGGGTCCATTAAGAAGTCTCCTAAGCAACAGCCATCCAGTCTACCCCTTCCGCTGTCCATTTCTTCACTCACCATCTCAAAAGATATGTTGCTAGAGAAGAAGCTTCAATCAGGCTTGGTAAAAAGGAGGTGTAAGGGGGGGTACTGTAGCGTTAGTGTCGCTGCACTGCATGGTCTCTACCCTAGAGAGACGCTGGCTTACTCACTGATGTGGCCGGTTAGTGTCCTCCCTGCTGCCATCCCCTCTGTGGCCTTCAACATGCTTCTCTGTCCTCTCCACCTCACGGAGCCCCGGGAGTGTACTTAGGACATGCTCACACTCCTCCCCTCCTCTTAAATGACAGGTGCACCATTTCTTGGAAATGCCTCGCAGCCTGTGGCTGAGAAGCACTATATTACTTAGGGCATCCTCACACTAGGGGTGGTGCCTGCGCAATGCCTTTTAGCTAGTCAGTCTTCATGTCTGCTAGCTAGTTGTCAGGTCACTTGCTCCTGTTCCTCTACCTATTCCTGAGTTCACCTTCCCATACCTATCTGTCCTTGTCTGCCTCAGCCATCCCACCTGATCCTGACTGCACCTGAGTCCATCTGCTGTAATAGGGGTCAGCAGCCATAGTCCCGGTCACTGCCCTGTGATGTGTACCTGGTGCCTGCCTCTCGGCAGTAGCTTAGTTAAGCCCCTCATACTGGAGGGTAAGCCTGGGTTCCTCCTGTGGTCTAGTGGGTCCACTCCTGCTCGCCACCTCAACACCAATGGCGAGCGTTACAACTTTCTTCTATTATTGCTTGTGACTGGCTAACAGAATAGGATATGGAAGGAATCCAAATTAAATTTAACAAAAGCAAAAATTCTTAAAATATACAATTCTTATTAGATATACTTAAAAACACAATAAGTGGATGTACAGTATATTAGAAAAAAAACACTCCATAAAAAATTGAGCAGACAGGACTGGTTCCTACGGGGAGTGGTGTAAACAAGGATATATGATATATGGTGAACCTAAAGGGCCCTACCGTTGCCCCTAAGAGCTGACCCTACCTTGCTGCAGAGGTCGGCACCCTTAAAAGCGCAAATGGTGCCCCACTCACGGTAGACTCACCCTTGTAGACTCTGAAGATTCCCTGAACTAAATCCTGCTGGCAACAATGCTATCCACAAATTTACAAGTCTGACCAGGGAAGTTAAGTAACCAAGCTCACAAAAAAGTGATAACAACAAATGTATCCACTAACACATACCATGCTGCATCACAATGAATCCAGCATGTAAAACCCTTTCAAACTGCTAGGGTTACTGGTGTGCACCACAGCACCCAGCAGGAATGAAAATGGGAACCCCAAAATGGGCTCAAAATCAGAAGCTACAGGTCAAACTATAAAAAGAGAGAAAAGCCAAAAAAAACTCTTCCCTTATAGATGTGGTCATCCAAAAAACGGCCACAACATGTTTCTACTGTGATTCAGGTTCATCAGGAGTAGTGATGGGTGAACCCCCAGATGTTCCTGTTCGGGAGACTCGCCCGAGCTTTTTGTAAAGTTCGAGATCAGGTTCTGAGATAACAAGAACGTCCGTCCGAACACCAAACTTGGACTTTACAGTTATGGGATGGGGCGGGGGGGTCTGTAAAATAAAGAATATAGTTAATAATAAACATTGTCATTATACTTACAGGACCCGCAATGCGTCCTGCGGACGCACTCAGCCGCTGTATCCCTGTCGCTTCTGCTTCTGGGTCCGATCATTAACTTCCAGTGGTGTTCACTGCACTGCTCGTCACTCAACAGTTTTCGGCTGCTTTTGGCCGTGTTCACGGTGACGTCAGGATTCACCCAAGTCCATGGCTAAGCTATGGACCCGGGTGAATTCTGACGTCACCGTGAACACGGCCGAAAACAGCCGAAGACTGCTGAGTGACGAGCAGTGCAGTGAATACCAATGGAACTTTGACTATCATTGTCAGTGTCAGCCTGCTTCTCACTCTATAGAGACTATCTGTACAGAGCGATGAAATAGAGCTGACATTTCTGTCCCTGTGGTCTACGTCGGACAAAGGATTTTTTTCTAATAAAGATGGAGTCTCTACATTTTTTTTGTTTTATTTCTAATAAAAAAAATTCTGTGTTGTGTTTTTCTTTTTACTGTTTACTAGAAATTTATGCTGACCATGTCTAATTTGGTGTGACACCATGAATTTCGGGCTTAGTACCAGCTGAGAATACAAAGCTGGTATTAACTCCTATATTACCCAGCGTGCCACCGCCATCAGGGCTGCTGGACAAGCAGGGTAAATTAAGAGACCACTTCTCTCAATAGGTATATTTTTGAGTAAAATGTAAATTGTTCTTTTATTCTATAAACTACTAACAACATGTCTACGAATTTACAAGCAAAAAAGTTTGTATTTATTTTCTGAAAATAGTACACTGTGTGCAGAATTATTAGGCAAATTAGTATTTTGATCACATGATAATTTTTATACATGTTGACCTACTCCAAGCTTGAGAGACAACTATCAAATAAGTTAAACAGGTTATGTGCATTTCTCTAATGAGGAGGGGTGTGGTGTAATGACATCAATACCCTGTATAAGGTGTGCTTAATTATTAGGCAACTTCCTTTCCTTTGGCAAAATGGGTCAGAAGAAACATTTGATGGGCTCTGAAAAGTCCAAAATTCTGAGATGTCTTGCAGAGGAATGCAGCAGTCTTTAAATTGCCAAACCTTTGAAGCGTGATCACCGAACAATCAAGCGTTTCATGGCAAATAGCCAACAGGGTCGCAAGAAGTATGTTGGGCAAAAAAGGCGCAAAATAACTGTCCATGAATTGAGGAAAATCAAGCGTGAAGCTGCCAAGATGCCATTTGCTACCAGTTTGGCCATATTTTAGAGCTGCAACGTTACTGGAGTATCAAAAAGCACAAGATGTGCCATACTCAAGGACATGGCCAAGGTAAGGAAGGCTGAAAAACGACCACCTTTGAACAAGAAACATAAGATAAAATGTCAAGTCTGGACCAAGAAATATCATAAGACTGATTTTTCAAAGGTTTTATGGACTGATGAAATGACAGTGACTCTTGATGGGTCAGATGGATGGGCCAGAGGCTGGATCAGTAAAGGGCAGAGAGCTCCACTCCGACTCAGACGCCGGCAAGGTGGAGGTGGGGTACTGGTATGGGCTGGTATCATCAAAGATGAACTTGTGGGACTTTAAGGGTTAAGGATGGAGTGAAGCTCAACTCCCAGACCTACTGCCAGCTTTTGGAAGACAACTTCTTTAAGCAGTGGTACAGGAAGAAGTAGGTATCGTTCAAGAAAAACATGATTGTCATGTAGGACAATGCTCCATCACATGCATCCAACTACTCCACAGTGTGGCTGGCCAGTAAAGGTTTAAAAGATGAAAAAATAATGACATGGCCCCCTTGTTCACCTGATCTGAACCCCATAGAGAACCTGTGGTCCCTCATAAAATGTAATATCTACAGTGAGAGAAAACAATACACCTCTCGGAACAGTGTCTGGGAGGCTATGGTAGCTGCTACATGCAATGTTGATCGTAAACAGATCAAGCAACTGACAGAATCTATGGATGGTAGGCTGTTGAGTGTCATCATAAAGAAAGGTGGCTATATTGGTCACTATTTTTTTTGAGTTTTGTTTTTGCATGTCAGAAATGTTTATTTCTAAATTTTGTGCAGTTATATTGGTTTACCTGGTGAAAATAAACAAATGAGATGGAAATATATTTGTTTTTTTATTAAGTTACCTAATAATTCGGCATAGTAATAGTTACCTGCACAAACAGATATCTTCCTAAAATAGCCAAATCTGAAAAAACCCCACTCCAACTTCCAAAAATATTAAGCTTTGATATTTATGAGCCTTTTGGGTTGATTGAGAACATAGTTGTTGATCAATAATAAAAAAATCCTCTAAAATACAACTTGCCTAATAATTCTACACAGTGTAGTTTATATAATACATCAACAATTTACATTGTACTCAAAAAATATACTATATATATATATATATATATATATATATATATACTAGCTGTACTACCCGGCTTTGCCCGGGTTAATAACTGTTGTTAACAAAATAGAATGTATTGACAAAAATGTATTCTGCACACAAAAAACACAAAACAAATAGATGGAAATGTAATTATTAAAAGGCAAAAACTAAGCTAATAGAAGCATTTCACAACATATATTTCAACACCACAGATATTCCACACAGATTTAAAAAAATTGGCCAAGTAATGTGCTTCGTCTGTCTCTTTCCCATCTGTCTCTTTCCCCGTCTGTCTCTTTCCCCGTCTGTCTCTTTCCCTGTCTGCCTGTCTCTGTCTGTCTCTTTTTTTGTCTGTCTCTATCTCTCTGTTTCTTTCCCATCTGTCTCTTTCTAGGTCTGTCTCTTTCCCAGATCTGTCTCTTTCCCCGTCTGTCTCCCCGTCTCTTTGTCTGTGTCTTTTCCTGCCTGTCTCTTTCCCTATCTGCCTGTCTCTGTCTGTCTCTTTCCTTGTCTGTCTCTATTTCTCTGTCTCTTTCACCGTCTGTCTCTATCAAGGTCTGTGTCTTTCCCCATCTATCTTTGTCTGTCTCTCTCGCTGTCTCATCCTTCCCTGTCTGCCTGTCTCTGTCCCTGTGTGCATATCTGTCTGTCTCTTTCCCCATCTGTCTCTTTCCCTATCTGTCTCTTTCCAGGTCTGTCTCTTTCCCCGTCTGTCTCTTTCCAGGTCTGTCTCTTTCCAGGTCTGTCTCTTTCCAGGTCTGTCTCTTTCTAAGTCTGTCTCTGTCTGTCTTTTTCCCCATCTGTCTCTGTCTGTCTCTTTCACTGTCTGTCTCTGTCTGTCTCTTTCACCGTCTGTTTCTGTCAGTCTATTTCACCATCTGTCTCTCTCTCTGTCTGTCTCTCTGTCTGTCTCTGTCTGTCTCTCTCTATCCGTCTCCCCATTGACATCTTATTACCTCACATATAAGCTTCTTATACTAACAATGTCTTTTGTTCCTATAACAACCAATCACAGCTCCTACTAATAACCTGTAGCTCCAGGCTCCATTTACTTTAATGGAGGCATGTTTTTTGGAGAGTAACTGTAAAGCGCGGGGTTAAATTTTCCTGTCAAAACATAGTCTACGACGTTCCCTGGGTCACATGAGGTGTCTGTTCAAAATTTCGTGACTGCAAATGCGACGGTGCGGATACACTTTTTTTTCACTTTTCCCCTATTATGTAGATAGGGGCAAAATTGATTGGAAAATTCGAACGCGCGGGGTTAAAATTTCGCCTCACAACATAGCTTATGACGCTCTCAGGGTCCAGACGTGTGAGTGTGCAAAATGTTGTGGCTGTAGCTGCGACGGTGCAGATGCCAATCCCGGACATACATACATACACACATTTAGCTTTATATATTAGATATATATATCCATGATGTCATAGCCATGTGACTGGTCTGTAAGCCAATGTCTGTACAACATTCACACCAGACTGGTCACATGGCTATGACGTCATGGAAGGTCCTGTAGTCAGTTGTGGTTACCCGGGGGCACGGCAATAACCGGACACGGAAACAGAAGTGGCCGGGAGAGAGAGTCCGCAGGTCGCGATGCAGGACCTGTAAGTATAATCATAATGTTTTTTAATAATGTCCTTTTTTTTTTACATACCCTGGACCCGAACTGTAACACGAGCTTCCCAGGAAAGCTTGTGTTCGGGATCACGTGCATGAAAACTATGTGTTCGGTACGGACCCGGAACTTTACAGTTTGCGTTCGCCCATCACTAATCAGGAGGCCTGTCTAGGTTATAGATGTCCCTGGAATATACTGTACTTTCCAAAATGGTGTCACTTGCTAGGGGTTTCTGCTCTTTTGGCACCTAAGTCTTTGATTTTGTGATTTTTTTTGTTTCTATGGTAACGAATGTTACATCACATGAAAACATTATTATGTGTTTAATATATGTTTTCAAAATGTGTTTGTTGCTAATGGCAACAGTGTTCTACACACGTGGGAAAATAATATGGCGGAGTCTAATGCGATATTCACAGTAATTGAGGGTAGAGGAGTGATAAAACTTTTGTTTCTGCAAGTAAAGTCCACCAAGGATATTCATGGTGATATGTAACAGACATTGAAGGATCAATGCCCTTCATATTCCACACTTAATAACTGGGTTGCCAAATTTAAAGGGCCACTTCAGCACCAATGATGAAGAACGTCCTGGACGACCGAGAGTGGTTGTTGTTCCGGAGATCGTTGATGTTGTGCACAACCTCATATTGGAGAATTGACGAATTTCAGCTAAAGCAATAGCAGACATCATGGGATTTCCCGTGAACGTGTTTGTGTCATTATCCATGAATATTTGGACATGAGGAAGCTATCTGCAAAGTGAGTCCGAAAATGTTTAATAACAGATCAGAAAAGCATGTGTTTGAAAACTTCCAAGTCCATTTTTCAGCGTTTCCGGATTGATAAGAACTTCTTGGATCGACTGGTCACTATGAATGAGACCTGGATTTATTTGTATGACCCTAAAAACAAGGAGCAGTCAAACGAGTGGAGGCACAGTGGTTCATCTCATCAAAAGAAGTTCAGGGTGCAAAAATCAGCCACTAAGGTGTCTGTGTTCTGGGATAAGGAGGGTGTGCTACTAGTGGACTACCTTCAAAAGGATTCCACCATCAATGCAAGGTATTACATTGAACTTTTGGACCAATTGAAGGCATCTCTGAAGGCCAAAAAGCGCGGCAAGCTATCCAAAGGAATCTTATTACTGCAAGACAGCGCCTCCACTCACACTGCACAAGTGACCATGGCAAAACTGTCAGAGCTGGCTTCCAACTAGTTGACCACTCACATTATTCACCAGAGCTAGCTCCCTCTGACTATCATATGTTTTCAAACCTGAAAAAATACCTCAAGCGTACCAATTTTCACACCATTTCTGATGCCATGGCTGCTATGGATGCCTGGTTTGAGGCACAACCGAAATCCTTCTTTCTGCTAGGCTTACAGAACTTGGAATTCCGATGTAAGAAACGTGTTGATATCAGTGGAGAGTATGTAGCATAAATGTAAAGTTTCATCTTCCTATCTTATTCTGTATAAAGCCAAAGACGTATCAGCAGCCCCTAGTATTTGCCATTTTTGCATTTGGGAGAAATGAAATAGCAAATTGTGAAGTTCATTTTTTCTTATTACTCCTTGTGAAAATGAAAAATTAGGCATTTGGAGCTAAAGCAGTATTTTAGTGGAAAAAATGAGTTTTTATTTTTTTTTGCCACTTTTTATTAATTCCTGTAAAGCACCTAAAGGATTAACATATTTTCAGTCAGCAGTTTTGAATGCATTGAGGGTTACAGTTTTAAATAACATTTGGGGCGTTTACTGTAAAAAGTCCGCTCAAAATCATTTCAAACATGAATATGTCTTTAAAAAATAGAATTTGTAAGGAAATTTGCTGATAATTTTTTAACAATTCTAACAATCTAACCAAATAAAAAATTGTTGGAAAAATGATGATGACTATCTTGTGTGACATGACTATCTGCTATAAGGGCTAAAAATGAAAAGTTTAAAAATTGTGAACTTTTCAGAATTTTCATCATTTTTCTGATAATTTCATAAATAAACACAATTTTTATTGACTTAACGTCACCGTCACCATGAACTACAAAGTGTACAGTCTCAGAATCACTTGGATATGTAGAAGCATTCCAGAGTTATTATCACATAAGGTGACACAAAAGTGGCCTCTAAAGGGTTAAGGCAGCACAATGTGCCTCAAACGCTGTGATTGTTCGATTGCACTGAAATTCACAAATGAAAAAAGTTAAAAATATCACAATGGAAAAAAGTAAAAAATATCACAGATGCATTAGAAACAGTTGTCAAGACAGCATTCCATTTCTTATTGCAGCTTTTGGGGCAAGGGTGAGGCAGGTACAATTTAAGTAAATGAATCAGCTTTTTCCTATGCTGCCTTGTATTGTAATCTTGTTTGAATTAACTATTCCCCTGGCATGTCAGTTAATTTTCTTCTATCTTATAAAGCTGCAAGTAGGGACCCTCACTTGTCTATACATGTGCATTACTTGTATTCTGTCAAGTGGGAATTTCTTTAACAAAAAGAATTCATTAGTAAACTAGAATACAAAACTGGAGGAAAAAATGAATGTACCTCATTACACAGTTCAAAACATGCAGATATGCCTTACAGAAGCTATATTAATAAATCTATATATATACTGTAATGTATATGCATGATGTGTAGTGTGTTATCCAGCATCATTCTGCGCCTCTTCTCAGTGACTTCACCGTTCACCAGACTCCAAAGTCACACTGCCCTCTGTGTGACCCGGATATGGCTTTTACAATGTACAGTCATGGCCAAAAGTTTTGAGAATGCTACAAATATTAATTTTTACAAAGTCTACTGCTTAAGTTTTTCTAATGGCAATTTGCATATACTCCAGAATGTCATAAAGAGTGATCAGCTTAACAGAAATTACTTGCAAAGTCAATATTGGCTAAGAAAATGAACTTTAACCCCCAAAACACATTTCAACATCATTGCATTCATGCCTTAAAAGGAGCAGCTAACATTGTTTTAGTGATTGTTCCATTAACACAGGTGTGGGTGTTGATGAGGACAGAGCTGGCGATCAATCAGTCATGATTAAGTAAGAATAACACCACTGGACACTTTAAAAGGAGGCTGGTGCTTGGTATCATTGTTTCTCTTCAGTTAAGCATGGTTATCTCTAAAGAAACACGTGCAGCCATCATTGCTCTGCACAAAAATCGCCTAACAGGGAAGAGTATTGCAGCTACAAAGATTGCACCTCAGTCAACAATCTATCGCATCATCAAGAACTTCAAGGAAAGAGCTTCCATTGTTGCCAAAAAGGCTCCTGGGAGCCCAAGAAGGACCAGCAAACGCCAGGACCGTATCTTAAAATTGTTTCAGCTGCGGGATCGGGCTACAAGCAGTGCCGAGCTAGCTCAGCAATGGCAGCAGGCTGGTGTGAGTGCTTCTGCACGCACTGTGAGGTGGAGACTCTTTGAGAAAGGCCTGGTTTCAAGGAGGGCAGCAAAGAAGCCACTTCTCTCCAGAAAAAACATCAGGGACCGACTGATATTCTGCAAAAGGTACAGGGAGTGGACTGCTGAGGACTGGGGTAAAGTCATTTTCTCAGATGAATCCCCTTTTCGATTGTTTGGGACATCTGGAAAACAGCTTATTAGGAGAAGAAGAGGTGAGCGCTACCACCAGTCTTGTCTCATGCCAACTGTTAAGCATCCTGAAACGATTCATGTGTGGGGTTGCTTCTCAGCCAAGGGAATTGGCTCACTCACAGTCTTGCCTAAAAACACAGCCATGAATAAAGAATGGTACCAGAATGTCCTCCAAGAGCAACTTCTCCCAACTGTCCAAGAGCAGTTTGGTGCCCAACAATGCCTTTTCCAGCATGATGGAGCACCTTGCCATAAAGCAAAGGTGATCACTAAATGGCTCATGGAACAAAACATAGAGATTTTGGGTCCATGGCCTGGAAACTCCCCAGATCTTAATCCCATTGAGAACTTGTGGGCAATGATCAAGAGACAGGTGGACAAACAAAAACCAACAAATTCTGGCAAAATGCAAGCATTGCTTATGCAAGAATGAACAGCTATTAGTCAGGATTTGGTCCAGAAGTTGATTGAGAGCATGCCAGGGAGAATTGCAGAGGTCCTGAAGAAGAAGGGTCAACACTGCAAATATTGACTTGCTGCATTAACTCATTCTAACTGTCAATATAACCTTTTGGTACTCATAATATGATTGCAATTATATTTCTGTATGTGATGGAAACATCAGACAAACACAATTAAAAACCAGAGGGCAACAGATCATGTGAAAATATAATTTTGGTGTCATTCTCAAAACTTTTGTCCATGACTGTAAAGGCCCCGTCACACACAGAGATAAATCTTTGGCAGATCTGTGGTTGCAGTGAAATCGTGGACGTATTGTTCCATTTGTACACAGCCACAAAGCTGGCACTGATTGTCCACAATTTCACTACAACCACAGATCTGCCACAGATTTATCTCTGTGTGTGACAGGGCCTTAAGTCTATGGACGTCAGAACAAGGCTTTACATTGTAAATGAGACTTCTGGTTTATGTGCAGCGCCCCACAGGGCAGGTGTTTTAACCTACTCGTTGACTGTATGCCTCGGTTCTGTTACCCTGAGGCGTACAGGAAGGATTGGAAGGTGGCAGAGAGGATGGAGGTAGTAGTCGGAGGTTAGGAAAATCTACTAAAGTGATCATGATGCCACCTGTGGTACGCAGCCAGGGATGGGGGTCGCTGCTGCAGGTCCTCTCGCCAGGATAGATGTCGAGTTCAGCCTGGATAGTGTCACTCCCCACAGGCAGAGCGGGACTACTCCGGGAGGATGGCGGGGGTGGTAGTGGTCCCCTTTGGCGCCGCAGCGCTGAGCGTCGGTGCCAGTAAAGGAGAGACAGAGGCAGGGGCTGCGGTTTCAAGTGGTTTTACTCACAAATCTTTCAGGCGCTGCCCCATAGTTCGAACTCTGCCACGATGGGCTCCAGTCGATCCCGGATCCATTGGCGGTCACCGCCGGTGCCCGTGAAGGTTTTTTGTGAAGTGTACCTTGGTTACTATCAGGAACCTGGGCCGAGCCTCCTGATCCAAGCCACGGTGTTGTCCCAAGCTGTGCCCAGGAAGATTCTGCCTAAAGTGTGATGGTTGTGCCTACTTCTACCCCATGTGGTGCTCACCCCCCCGGTTTCCCTAGCGACTGGGGATGTCCCATGCTTTGTGATGGCTGGCTACCCTGTCTTCCCTAGTCCAAACCCCTGTGAGTGAGCACCTGCTGTTGCTTGTGTGTGTTTTGTGAAGGAACCAGCAGGTTAACCTCCTTTTGACTTGGGATAGATATTACCCATAAAAGTGGTGTAATACCCAGTGGCGCCTGAAGCCCAAGGGCACCAAACATGCATAGAGCATAAAGTAAGCTGGAGAGTCTGACGTCACTGTGAAGAGCAGCAGAAGGCTGCTGGATTCCGAAAAAGGTGGAGGTAGTTTAATATATTAACATGTACACAGATTTATTTTAAAAAAATATATATACTGTATATATTTTAAAAATCCTTTTACCAGGGATAAATACCTTACCTGAACTTGGCTAACTAATATCGAAATAAAAACACAAAGGTATGCAAATTTTTAATATTCTTTATTTTTAATTTTTTTTTACATAAATATTTGCCGTCAGTGAAGAAGAACACTCGATTGTATGTTAACAAATATAGTTACCTAGGCTTGCTATCTGTGAAGTGAATAAAAATGTATACGGTCCATTTGTCCATTTATTACATCCGTATGGCATCTGTTATTAACATAAACAATTTAATCTAATATATAAAGCTCAGTGTATGTATAGTACAGACCAAACGTTTGGACACACCTTCTGATCTCTAGAAGAACTATTAAGAGGAGACTTTGTGCAGCAGGCCTTCATGGTAAAATAGCTGGTAGGAAACCACTGCTAAGTTCAGGCAACAAGAAGAAGAGACTTGTTTGGGTTAAAGAACACAAGGAATGGACATTAGACCAATGGAAATCTGTGCTTTGGTCTGATGAGTCCAAATTTGAGATCTTTGGATCCAACCACCATGTCTTTGTAGAAAAGGTGAACGGATGGACTCTACATGGCTGGTTCCCACCATGAAGCATGGAGGTGGAGGTGTGATGGTGTGGGGGTGCTTTGCTGGTGACATTATTGGGGATTTATTCAAAATTGAAGGCATACAGAACCAGCATGCCTACCACAGCATCTTGCAGCGGCGTGCTATTCCATCCGGTTTGCGTTTAGTTGGACCATCATTTATTTTTCAACAGGACAATGACCCCAAACATACCTCCAGGCTGTGTAAGGGCTATTTGACTAAGAAGGAGAATGATGGGGTGCTACGCCAGATGACCTGGTCTCCACAGTCACCAGACCTGAACCCAATTGAGATGGTTTGGGGTGAGCTGGACCGCAGAGTGAAGGCAAAAGGGCCAACAAGTGCTAAGCATCTCTGGGAACTCCTTCAAAACTGTTGGAAAACCATTCCCGGTGACTACCTCTTGAAGCTCATCAAGAGAATGCCAAGAGTGTGCAAAGCAGTAATGAAAGCAAAAGGTGGCTACTTTGAAGAGCCTAGAATATAAGAAATATTTTCAGTTGTTCCACACTTTTTTAAGTATTTAATTCCACATGTTTTAATTCATAGTTTTGCCTTCAATGTGAATCTACAATTTTCAGAGTCCTGAAAATAAAGAAAACTCTTTCAATGAGGTGTGTCCAAACTTTTGGTCTGTACTGTATATGTGCACAGTCATATGAAAAAGTTTGGGCACCCCTAGTAATGTTAACCTTGTTTCTTTATAACAATTTGGGTTTTTGCAACAGCTATTTCAGTTTCATATATCTAATAGCTGATGGACTGAGTAATATTTCTGGATTGAAATGAGGTTTATTGTACTAACAGAAAATGTGCAATCCGCATTTAAACAAAATTTGACCGGTGCAAAAGTATGGGCACCCTTATCAATTTCTTGATTTAAACACTCCTAACTACATTTTACTGAGTTACTAAAGCACTAAATTGGTTTTGCAACCTCATTGAGCTTTGAACTTCATAGGCAGGTGTATCCAATCATGAGAAAAGGTATTTAAGGTGGCCACTTGCAAGTTGTTCTCCTATTTGAATCTCCTATGAAGAGTGGCATCATGGGCTCCTCAAAACAACTCTCAAATGATCTGAAAACAAAGATTATTCAACATAGTTGTTCAGGAGAAGGATACAAAAAGTTGTCTCAGAGATTTAAACTGTCAGTTTCCACTGTGAGGAACATAGTAAGGAAATGGAAGAACACAGGTACAGTTCTTGTTAAGCCCAGAAGTGGCAGGCCAAGAAAAATATCAGAAAGGCAGAGAAGAAGAATGGTGAGAACAGTCAAGGACAATCCACAGACCACCTCCAAAGATCCGCAGCTTCATCTTGCTGCAGATGGTGTCAATGTGCATCGGTCAACAATACAGCGCACGTTGCACAAGGAGACGCTGTATGGGAGAGTGATGTAAAAGAAGCCGTTTCTGCAAGCACACCACAAACAGAGTCGCCTGAGGTATGCAAAAGCACATTTGGACAAGCCAGTTCCATTTTGCAAGAAGGTCCTGTGGACTGATGAAACAAAGATTCAGTTGTTTGGTCATACAAAAATGCGTTATGCATGGAGGCAAAAAACCACGGGATTCCATGAAAAGCACTTGCTACCCACAGTAAAATTTGGTGGAGGTTCGATCATGCTTTGGGGCTGTGTGGACAATGCCGGCACTGGGAATCTTGTTACAGTTGAGGGTCGCATGGATTCAACTCAGTATCAGCACATTATTGACAATAATGTGCAAGAATCAGTGATGAAGTTGAAGTTACGCAGGGTATGGATATTTCAGCAAGACAATGATCCAAAACACCGCTCCAAATCTACTCAGGCATTCATGCAGAGGAGCAATTACAATGTTCTGGAATGGCCATCTCAGTCCCCAGACCTAAATATCATTGAAAATCTGTGGGATGATTTGAAGTGTGCTGTCCATGCTCGGCGACCATCAAACTTAACTGAACTGGAATTGTTTTGTAAACAGGAGTGGTCAAATATACCTTCATCCAGGATCCAGGAACTCATTAAAAGCTACAGGAAGCGACTACAGGCTGTTATTTTTGCAAAAGAAGGATCTACAAAATATTAATGTCACTTTTATGTTGAGGTGCCCATACTTTTGCACCGGTCAAATTTTGTTTAAATGCGGATTGCACATTTTCTGTTATTACAATAAACCTCATTTCAATCCAGAAATATTACTCAGTCCATCAGTTATTAGATATATGAAACTGAAATAGATGTTGCAAAAACCCAAATTGCTAAAAAGAAAAAAGGTTAACATTAATAGGGGTGCACAAACTTTTTCATATGACTGTATGTGTGTATGTGTCTATGTCCGCTAAAGGAATTTGCACCGTTGCATTTACAATCACGAAATTTTGCACAGACGCCCCATGTGACCCAGGGAACATCATAGACTGTGTTTTGATGGGAAAATTTAACCCTGCGCTTTAGAGTTACTTTCCAAAATCCTGCCTCCATTTAACTGAATGGAGGTGGGAGCTACTAGCTATTAATAGCAACTGTCAGTGGTTGCTATAGGAACAAAATAAACTGTTATTATAAGAAGCTTATGTGTGAAGTAATAAGATGTCGGTGGTGAGACGGATAGAGCAAGACAGAAAGAGACAGACAGACAGAGACACGACAGAGACAGACGTGGAAAGAGACAGACAGAGACAGACGGGCAAAGAGACAGACCTGGAAAGAGACAGACCGGGAAAGAGACAGCCCTGGAAAGAGGCAGACGGGCAAAGAAACAGACGGGCAAAGAGACAGATGGGCAAAGAGACAGACGGGCAAAGTGACAGACCTGGAAAGAGTAAGACCTGGAAAGAGACAGACGGGGAAAGAGACAGCCCTGGAAAGAGACAGCCCTGGAAAGAGACAGTCCTGGAAAGAAAAAGCCTTGGAAAGAGACAGCCTTTGAAAGAGACAGTCAGGCAAAAAGACATGCTGGACAAAGAGATAGATGGGCAAAGAATCAGATGGGCAAAGAGACAGACGGGCAAAGAGACAGATGGGCAAAGAGCAGCCCTGGAAAGAGACATATGGGCAAAGAGACAGATGGGCAAAGAGACAGCCCTGGAAAGAGACAGCCCTGGAAAAAGACAGCCGGGCAAAGAGAGAGCCGGGCAAAGAGACAGCCGGGCAAAGAGACAGACAAAGACAGATGGGGAAAGAGACAGGCGAGGAAAGAGAGAGACAGACAGACACACACATAGAGACAGACTCAGAGATAGAGAGAGAAAGACACAGAGATGGAGACAGAGAGACTGATACAAATACAGACAGAGAGATAGAAACAGACAGAGACATAGACACAGACAGACAAAGAAAGACACAGACAGAGAGCCAGACAGACAGCGACACACAGACAGAGACTGGGAGAGAGACAGAGAGACAGTTACTATCACGAGCAACGCCCGGGTACTACAGCTAGTATATAGTAAAGGTAAAATACAGTTTCTTATTTTTATAATTGTAATGTAGTAAGGTGAAAGGCATTACACTCGGAATAACCCAGTTGTGATCCGTTTTTTTTTCACACACTATAAGTTATAATGGGCAAGTGTGATCAAGTATATGGATCAAAGTAGCACATGCTGTGATTTTTTTTTACACACAGTTGGTTCATGTGTAACAACTACCACGTTGGCTTGCATTGGTCAGTTTGTTGTTCACATGCTATCAGTTTTACATATAAACAGCACACGAACATTAATATGTTCGTATGAACGAGCCTTTAGATCATATTCACATGTCTACGTTTAAACAAATATGTGAAAAAATTGTACCGGTATCATCGGTGTTTTGATTTAGTGTGTCCAATTTTTACCATTATTGAAGCCTATCAGGTGATATGTATATGTGTAATGATGGAATGTCTGACCTAAGGATATCAACACGATTGATCACAGCTTGTTTTCCAAAGAAAAGTGGGCCTAAAGATTTAGATGACTTGACAAGTAAAAAATGTTTGTCTATCAGATGAATGCAGCACTTGAAATTGCTAAGATAATAATAATAATAATAATAATAATAATAATAATAATTATTATTATCAATATTTTTTTCTATAGCGCCAACATATTCCTCAGCGCTTTACAATTCAGAGGGGACATGTACAGACAATATGAGACAATACAAAATAACAAAAATCAGATACCAAGAGGAGTGAGGGCCTGCTCGTAAGCTTACAGTCTATGAGGAAATAAGGGGAGGCACAAAAGGTGAATGGTGGGGTGAAAAGCTTGTCATATATGGTCCAGCCATCAATTTAATAGGGGATTAAAAACCAGCTGTGTGGACCGGTCGCCAGCCATAATTTATACATGCAAAGTGTAAAAAAGTACATGAAGGGGAAGGAACCAGAAGGACAAGGGGACAGGAATTGGTAGTAAATTTTATGAAGGGCAGAATGGGACTAGATTAGATGAGGGAGGTGAGATGATAGGCTAGTCTAAAGAAATGCTTTTAGGGCCCTCTTAAAGGTGTGGATGTTGGGAATTAATCGAATTGTTCTTGGTAGTGTGTTCCAAAGCAATGCGCAGCTCGTGAGAAATCTTGAAGACGGGAGTGGGAGATTCGACTTATTGAGGATGTGAGCCTTATGTCATTAGCAGAATGGAGGGCACAGATGGGATGATAGACAGAGATGAGGGAGGTGATGTAGAGTGGTTCGGAACTGTAGAGCGCTTTGTGGGTCATAAGTTTATATTGGACTTTGTAGCACAGGGGTGAGGAACCTCCGGCCTTTTATGCGGCACCCAGGGAGATTTACCTTGGGCTGCAATGCTGGGGCCACCATTCGTTTAAATCTCCACATGCGCTACTTGTGTCAACCAATGGGCTCTCCCACTGTCCAGTGTCAGCGTGCTCAGTGGTGTGTGCCCGCCCCTCTGCCTTCCGAGTGGTGTGCCCGCCCTTCTGCCCTCCGAGCAGTGTGCCCGTCCCTCTGCCTTCCGAGCAGTGTGCTCGCCCTTCTGCCCCCCGGAGCGGTGTGCACAACCCCCTGCCCTCTGGAGCGGTGTGCCAGCCCCTCTGCCTTCCAGCGCTGAGTGTCCGGCGTTTGCTCTCCAAGGCCGTGTCTGGCGCCTGCCCTCTGTGCGCTCTGTGGCCCGTTCAGTGCTTTGTGGCCTTCCAGTTCTGTGTACCACTCCCCAGAGATGTGTGCAATGCTCAGTGCTGTGTCCCCCCCCTCCACCCATGCTGTGTATCACCCCAGGTTTGTGTCCCCCCAGTGATATCAGGGCTCTGCAAGTGCTGTGTGCAGCCCTCCCAGTGCTGTGCAGCCCCACCTCGTGCCCTGTGCCCTCCCAATGCTGTGTATCACCCCCAGTGTTGTGTTACCCCAGTGATGTCCGAGCCCCTAGTAGTGATGTATGTGCTCTGAAAGTGCTATCTGTGCCCCCAGTCCTCCCAGTGATGTCTGTGCCTCCCCAGTGATGTCTGTGCCCCCTCAGTGATGTCTGTGCCTCAGCCCCTCTTGTGATGTCTGTGCCCCAGCCCTCTTGTGATTTCTGTGCCCCCAGCTCCTCTTATGATGTCTGTGCCCCTCAGCCCCTCTTGTGATGTCTGTGCCCCCCAGTGATGTCTGTGCCTTCAGCCCCTCTTGTGATGTTTGTGCCCGCAACCCCTCTTGCATTGTGTATGCCCACCCCAGCCCCTCTTGTGTTGTGTAAGCCACCCCAGCACCTCTTGCGCTGTATAGGCCCCCAGCGTCTCCTGTGATGTGTATACCCCCTCAGCCCCTCTTGTGTTTGCCTCCAGCGTCTCCTGTGATGTCTATGCCCCAGCATCTCCTGTGACTTATACATCATATTGGAGATGCTGGGAGCATATACATCACAGGAGACACTGGGAGCATACACAACACAGGAGGGTCTGGGGGCATTTACATCACAGGAGGAGCTGGGGGAATTTACATCACAGAAGGGGCTGTGGGCATTTACATCACAGGAGGGGCTGGGGGCATATATATGTCCCAAGAATCTCATGTAATGTATGTGCCCCTGGTGATGTATATGTACCGCCCCAGCGCCAGCAGCCAGGCTGCTGCTCGTATCCGGATCCGCGGTGGCTCGAGGGATCTCTGGACCCGTGAGGGGCCGCGCGGACACCCGAAATAAAAGGTGGTATTTACAAGGGATTTTGTTATTAGAGTTCGTGACGTCACCCACGGTGCGTGGTATGGTGTAGTACCACCGCTGCTGTGGAGAGCGTCTGGTGGCGATTGTATGGCAGCTAGGTGTTTAACCCCTCCGTAGGTAGGGGGAGAATGCCCTGGGGCTTGGTGGTGGTGAGAGGGGAGCACCATTGGGGATGAAAGGGTCACTGCGTACTCACTCAGTCCAATAACGCTGATACCGACAACTTGTAAACCGGAATTCTTAGCACCACTGTGCCCGATGGTGTTAGTTGTTAGCCTGTGACTTTTTCCTTGGGTAGAGAACAAATTTTTTTTAAATCAGATCTTTTTTATTAAACAACTAAGAATCAATACAGAGAAAATATATTGCATCTTATATAACTAGTAAAAGCGTACATTGAAAAAAAACATATGTTGTCTATAAATCAGGTTCTTCTCTGTATATAAAAAAAAAAAGGATTCTTACATAAGTTATATAAATTGAGCCTACAAACAACATGGCTCCACAGATAAACAAAAGTTTAAAAGTTTAAATTATGCAATAATATCTCAGTCTAATAGAAAAGTCTCCTCCATCAGCCGTGTTGCTCCGCATCATATTTCCATACCCGCTTGCCTCTCTCTCCCCGTTTAGTCATCAATCACACCCTTTCGGCCCCCTCCCACAGCGCTGCTCAAAGTCCACTCCGCCACGTAAAACACTAGTTTTAACTTTTACTCCCCAAATGTTCCATTCACTGCAAGCACAACAGTAACTGTTCCAGCATTGCATCCTGCACTAGTGCCCTAGAGGGGAGACCCGGCGACTCCATCCATGGCTGCCAGATTTTGTAAAACTTTCTCAGTGTTTTTCTCTTTAAATAGACTCCCCTTTCCAATATAATGACGTTATTTAATTTATTTTTAAGCTCTGATAACGTTGGTGGTAGAGGATCTAACCAATGGTATGCCAGTATCTTCCTTGCTTGATACAGGATACGTGCTATTCCCAGGGCTGTTGGAGAGTCCGGGTCTACTCCTCCCTCCCACAGACTCAACAAACATAAACGAGTGACGGCTGTATTGTCATATGATATATTTGGTCTATGAGTCCCAAGGTTTGTTTCCAGAAATCACCAATGTGTCCACACTCCCACATAACATGCATCAAATGGGCATCATCCTGTCCACACCTAACACATTGTGCATTTGGTCTAAGTCCTATCCTGAATAATAGGCTGGGAGTTTTATATACCCTGTGGATGAGATATATTTGAGAAAGCCTTTGGCACTCAGAGACCGCCAGTTTAGGGACCTGTTCTAGAATGTCGGACCACTGGAGAATGAATTTTGAAGGCTCTGTCCTCGTCGGGTGAATTACCAGGACGCTTGAAGCTTCTTCCCGGCCTAGGGTCCACGTACCCCGCCGTGCCCTGGCCCCTGCCCGGAGATGGCTCAAGCCCGCCGGCTGCCCTGCTCAGCAGTTCCGTGCCCCTTGACATGATCCCCTGCGACCAGGGTTCCAGCTCCTACCAGGCCCAGACCAACGTCTGCCACCTAGTGACTGAGCAGCCCAGCTCCTAACCTCCTCCAATGACTTGTGACCTCTCCTCTCAAGAGTCACCACTTGACTGACCACTCCTGACACTCCTGACCCTCCCACCAAGGCTACCCATTGGTGTGTCTGGTGGGTGTGGTGCAGAGTGTTTCTAGGATTTTTGATTGGCTCGTTCTTAGCAACACCAAAGGCCAGGGAGCTGTAACCAAGTAGGATATGGACACCATGCAGAAGGGCAGATTGCACAATGTCCTGTGACGACCTGATAGGCCAGGTTGTCACATATATACAGCAGTCCCAAAATCTCCTATCTGATGTATCTATGTCAGTCATAGTATCTCCTATGTGATGTATATGCCCCCAGGACCTCCAGTGATGTATGTGCCTTCAGCGTCTCCTGTGATGTATATACAGCAGTCCCAATATTTCGTATGTGATGTGTGTGCCTCCAGCATCTCCTGGCATGTATATACTGCGTATGTTATGTGATGTATATGATTTACCAATCTTATTATCACAAAGAGTTGACTGTGCTCCAGACCAAAACAAACCTGAAAAAGCAGCTGTGAGAAGCAACATGATTAGTACCATCAAACATCACAGCCACACCAAAGAGAAGCAGCTCCAGCCATCACGGTAGGTGTGAGTTAATTAATTGTTTGACCAAATATAGCAGGGTCATTTGCACATTGATATTTTTATGCGGCCCCCGAAGGTTTGTAGAAATTTCCAACTGGCACCGATTTAAAAAGGTTCCCCACCCCTGATGTAGCGCATAGGCAACCAGTGCAATGACTGGCACAGAGCAGAGGCATCAGTGAAGCAGTTGGAGAGAAAAATTATCCTGGCTGCAGCATTCAGAATGGATTTGAGAGGCGAGAGTTTAGTAAGAGGGAGACCAATTAGTAAAGAAGTACAGTAATCCAGGCAAGAATGAATAAGAGTGACAGTGAGAGTTTTTGCAAAGTCAACGGTAAGAAAAGGTTGAATTCTAGAGAGGTTTTTGAGGTAGATATAACATGAGTGAGCGAGTGAATGAATGTGGGGAGTGAAGGAGAGATCGGAGTCAAATATAACCCCAAGACAGCAGGCGTGCTGCTTGGGAGTAATGATAGAACCACAAACAGTAATGGTAATATTGGGTTTGGGAAGGTTGGGAGAGGGAGGAAATATGAGATGTTCAGTTTTTGACAGGTTCAGTTTTAGATAGAGGGAGGACATGATGTTGGAGACAGAGGACAGACAATCGCTAGTGCTTTGTAATAAAGCAGGGATGATGTCAGGAGATGATGTATACAGTTGGTTGTCATCAGCATAGAGATGGTACTGGAAGCTAAATCTGCTGATGGTTTGTCCAATAGAGGCCATGTAGAGAGAGAAAAGGAGGGGGCCGAGGACTGAACCCTGAGGAAACCCGACCATAAGGGGAAGAGGAGAGGAAGAGGAGCCATCAAAAAATACAGTGAAAGAGCGGTCAGAGAGATAGGAGAAACAAGAGAAAATGGTGTCCTTCAGCCAGATAGAGTGGAGCATAGTTAAGAGGAGCTGGTGATCCACAGTATCAAATGCAGCAGAGAGATCCAGGAGAATCAGCAGGGAGTAGTGACTGTAAAATTTAGTTGTTAGATCATTAGAGACTTTAGAAAAAGCAGTTTCAGTAGAGTGTAAGGAGCGGAAACCGGATTGTAGAGGGTCGAGGAGAGAGTTATCTGACAGATAGCGGCTTAGACAGGAGTGGACCAAGCATTCCAGGAGTTTGGAGATGAAGGGAAGAATAGAGACTGGTCTGTAGTTAGCGGCGCAGTTTTGGTCCAGGGATGTTTTTTAAGTAATTGGTGTATGCTGGCATGTTTGAAGGAGGAGGGAAAGACACCGAAGGAGAGAGAGAAATTTAATATTTTAGTTAGGCGAGTGGTGACAGCTGGGGTGAGAGATTTAAGGAGATATGAGGGAATAGGGTAACTGGTGCAGGTAGTAGGGTGAGAAGTTGCAAGGAGTTTGGTGACTTAGGTGACCGGATCAAAGAATGAAAATGAGCTAGATGAAGTGTAGGAGGGTAGACAATGTTTGGCTTTATGAGGCTGTGATAAAATTTCCTGGCGTATATGGTCAATTTTTTCTTTAAAATAATTAGCCAGATCATCGGCGCTGAGGTTGGTGGTTGGGGCCAGAACTCTTGGTCCGAGGAGGGAGTGGAAAGTATCAAAGAGTCGTTTAGAATTGTTGGCTAGAGAGGTGATGAGGGTGTTGAAGTAAGCTTGTTTGGAGAGGTGAAGGGCAGCCTTGTATGTTTTGAGCATAAACTTATAATGGATGAAATCTTCGGCTAGATTGGATTTTCTCCACAGACGTTCAGTGCATCTGATGATACTGAGTTGTGATCACAGACAACAAACTTGCAAAATATGTGTATGGAAAAAGTTGCAAAATATGTTTATGGAAATAAACTGCACATTAACTGCCAAGGTTTTGAAGAATCAAATGTGAAGAGAACCAGGAATCCATTATCATCCAATGGTTTCATATTCCAGATCTGCAATTTCCTTGATTAATCTGGGTCAAGGTGTTCAGTGCTCAGAGACATTTCCAAAGTAAGGAAGGCTGTAACCAGACCACCACTTAACAAGAGACATAAGCTGAAATCTCAAACTGAGCCAAGAAATATCTAGACAGATTTTTATAGACCAGAAGGATGGGATCTTTGTTGCATCAGTAATGGGCACAGACCTTCACTTTGACTCATACGTCAGCAAGATTGAAGTGAGGTACTGCTATGGCCTGGTATTATTAGAGATGAGCTTGTTGGATTCAAACTCAATTCCAAACCCACTGCTAGTTTTTAGAAGACATATTGTTTAACCAGTGGTACAGGTAAAAGTCTGCACCTTTCAAGAAAACCATGATTTTTATACAAGACAATTCTACATTGCATGTGTCGCGGGCGGGGAGGAGGGTGTCAGCACACCGCGCTCACCCCTTCTGCTCGGGTCCGGCAGCTGCTCAGTAGTGGCTCGAGCGGTGGGCCGGATCCCGGGGTTTCTCGAGCGACACTCCTCGCCCGTGAGTGAAAGGGGGGTTTTGTGGTTGGGTGTGGGGATTGTTATAGTTCGTGACGCCACCCACGGTTGTGGTGATTTCACCACCGCTGCTCAATGTGGGGATCCCGGGGATGGTGATGTGGAGCAGCCAGTTGTTGTGTTGCCCCTCCGTGGGTAGGGGTTGGTGATCCCTGGGGCCAGTGGGGTGCAGGGGCAGCGCTGTGCCTTGCGGCACTGAGGTACTCACTCAGCCAGTAAACACGACACAGTTCTCGGTAAACAAACGGCTGGTTGGACGGGTCCCTCGGACGGTTCACGGTGCTGCGGTTCCCTGCGGTTAGCAGTGACGGTCTCTTCCCTGCACCTTTGAAATGTCTGTTTGGTAGCGGTGGATTCCCACCGGTTACCCGCTCCCCGACTGCAATCTGTGCCGGAGGAGCTCCACACTTTGCCCGCAGGCGCCGGCCCTGGGAAACTGGTGCCTTGGCGGTGGCGGTGTTTCCCCGTTGTGGTTGGACCTTTGCCGTCAATCAGGACTTGCTTGTTGGGGGGTCTACGTCCCCTTCACTAACGGATTTAGCAATTTACAGCAACTCCAAGCCTTGCTGGGATCCGAGAAGCCCCTGCTCTGGTGCTGACTGCCCTTTGTATACTGCTCCAGACCCCCGGATACACACAGCCTCCGTGGTCCTTCCAGCAACCTCCAGACAGTCCCACTGCAGATCTTCACCACTGTCTGCTGACCTTGTTGACTCCGTCTGGGCACACAGCCACAGACCAACTTCAGGCTTTCTGTCACTTTCACTGCTGTTTCGCTCTAGCTCCCTCCTGAGCTACACTCTGTTCACCTCCTACTCCTTTCTCCTCCCTAGCTGAACAACCTGGAACTCCTGCCTCCAGAGCTGTGATCTCCTTGGTGGGCGGACACCAACCGCCTGGCTCCACCCCCTGGTGTGAATCATCAGCCTCTGGAGGAGGGCAACAAGGATTTGTGGGTTAGCTGGTGTACCTACAGGGAATGTGGGGTGCGTGTGTGTTGTTATCTGTGTCCCCTGGCTTGCCCAGGGCGACACACATGCTTCAAAGTACACCGCACACTGTACACTGCAAGGTCAGTGTGATGACTGCTACACGGTGGCGCTAGACACTACTTGTATGCAGTAGATGGAGAGGTTGTCAGGCAGGCTGAGATCATAAACCAGAAGGGTAAGACAGTACACGGGGGGGGGGGCTGACAGAGACAAGGTCAGGATACAAGCCGAAGGTCAGGGTTCCAGGAGAATATGTACAAGAAACAGGTAGCAGGCGAGTCCGAGGTCATAAGCCGGGAAGTAATAACAGAAACAGGGCAGGACAGGAAGAGATGGGTAAACAGTAGCCTGGAGTCGAGAGACCAAGATCTGATCACTGCGTACCACAGGAGCCAACAGTACAACTGTAAACAGGAAGTATGACTGGCGACATGAGGCAGAGCAATCACCGGGAACGAGAAGCATCTGCGAGAGCACCTCCCATGACCAGCGTGAAACTCAATGCTGTGAAACAACCAGCAGAGCATTCATCCTGCAAAATGCTCTGCATCAGAGGCAACATATACAGGAGAGCATGGCAGAACAATACAGAATTTTCTGCACAACGGAATCTTGACAGTTAGGCTAGGCTGCTAGACTGTGTGTCCACAAAATGTTTTACAGAAATATGTCTGATTTTGCTCTGTGCTATCGATCAAAATTACCAATACAAATCTGTGTCTGGGAAAATCACTTACAGCACACAGATGGCATCAGTGTGCACTCTATGTGCGGTCTGTGATAACATTGCAATAAATAGGAGAAACTTTGTGATTTCTATATTTATCCATAAGTGAAAATCAATGGTGAAACTCTGATGGCAAAAACTGAAACACTGACAAAACAAATAAAAGATGAAAAACAGATACAAAACACTAATGACCGTTTTTTAGTATATGACAAAAATCACTGACGTCTTAATGAGGCTTAAACTCGGTCCCTGGGAGTGTGTGAAAGTGTATCTCATCACAAGGAGTACACCCTTGTGCTATAATAGGGGCATCTTCTGCCTTTTTCCTGTGCTGTCTTTATTTTCTACAATACCGAGGAAAAACACATCTAAAACGGGAAGGAAATGCACTTTTCATTGTACTCTCAGTGTTTTCAGATTGCACTGGCCATATTACCAGTAGAAGGACGGAAACAACACACGTAGAAAAGACGAGTCTTGTAGGTTGGTTAATTACTTTTGATAATTAATTGCTACCACCTGTCCTATTTTCCAGAATCAAATTCCCTATTGGTGCTGCTGCAAGACATCAAGGAAACAGATTTTGCATGCCCACAGCTTGACGTGTCTTTGTGTGCAAAAGAGCAAAATCTAAGATTAAATTGAATATTTGTATAATTGTTTTACTAACATAAGCTTGGTTAATAGTTATACAACTAAACTAGTACCTGGGGGAGAAGGCGATGTCAGGGCTTACTGAGAGACACTTAAAAGGAATGTGAGGGAGATCCAGCCCCCAATTGACTTATCTGGGCAAGTTGATCTATGAAACATAAGGAAATCTGTACCTTTACTTAAAGGGACCCAACCACCAAGAATTTGCTACATGATGTAAAGGCAGTGCAATACTGGCACTAGGATTCTGGATCCAAGCATACCTTTTGTTGAAACATCGGATGCTTGATTGCTAAAACATCTTTAGTTAAAGTTGCAGAAATGCACTGCACTTTGATTGACATGTGCATCAGGGGTGGGCCTTTGTGGGTCAGGTCCTCGGTATATATTCCTCTTCCTGGATCTTTTATTGCACGCCAATAGCAGCAATAGCGGCATGGAACAATATTTAAGTAAAGGGGGCATGCAATACAAGATGCAGGGGGAGGAATTTACACCGAGGATCTGATCCACAAAGGCCCACCCCAATGTGCATGTTAATCAAGGTGTAATGCATTTCTGCAACTTTGATTAAAGATATTTCAGCAACCAAGCATCACATCTTTCAGCATAAAGTGTGCTTGGAATCAGCATTCTAGTGCCAATATTACACTGCCTTTACTTCATATAGGAAAATCCTGCTGGTTGGTTTCCTTTAAGCAATCTATTGCTCCATCACTGAAGTAACAGTGCTTTATTCCATAGGCAAATGAGACTGAAGTGCTCTGGATCTCACAGTAATTAGTTTCAGCAGATTTTCAGCCAGCAGATTTGATTCAGTGCAAATAACATCTCTCCAAATCTAAAGTGCCATAATTGTCATTAAAATGATTCAGCACTGATATGGGGTCACTTCAATAGCCATATCCAGTGCTCCTCCACCTGAGTAGTGACAGCCAGCTCCTATCCTCCTCCCCCACAATAGTGACACACAGAGTGCCCATTACCTGTATAATTCTAATGCCCCAAAGTTGGGGATTACATTAATTTGAATTTTATATATATATATATATATATATATATATATATATATATATATGTGAGTTTGGTACTTGAAGTTGTTAAAAATAGCAACAAAAAGAGGAGATAAAAACTCCCCCAAAAATGTAATATACTCACAGCAGAAAAGAGGGCAACCAGTCCAGTTAGCCCAGGCCAACACATCTAATGCACCAGCAGGATGCAAACAAACCTCTCAACATGATGGACACTTCACAGGTGCAAGGTAAATTGCACACTAGTGGCGCGCATAGGGCACTGTTCACACTTGTATGCGCATGGTGTCCAGCCAGCAACCTATTACCACGCCCTTACTATTAGATTAGGCGGGTTACCCGGACTCTACTCACTGCAGCACACAAGGGACAAAGACTTCTAGATACCAGAATGTATGGGTTGGTTTCAGGTTACTCCAGCATCCAATCACAGACGCCCACTCTGTGCCAGTGTCTGTGATTGTTATTTTAACAGTAAAATAAAACAACAATACAGGGAAAAAATATTTTATTTGAAATAAAAAAGACATTTAGGACTCCATCTTTATTACCCAAAAAAAACCTCCGACATAGTCCAAAAGCAGGTGAGCATCTTCAGCTCTGCTACATCTGTGCAAGAAGACAAACACAGGTTTTCTCACACAGACTCAGCTGAGAGCTGTCAGACACTTCACCCGAGTGCACAGCTGAGGCTTGCATATGACTCCTGCGAGTCTCGCATTAGTATTGTCGCGGGCGGCGGGGCACTGCGCTCACCATGCTCGGGTCCGGCGCTGCTGCTGCTGCTCGGTGGCTCGAGCGGTGGGCCGGATCCGGGGACTCGAGTGGCGCTCCTCGCCCGTGAGTGAAAGGGGGGTAGTTCGGTTTGGGGATTTGGTCCGTGACGCCACCCACAGGTTGTGGTGAGGTTGGGCACCACCGCTACTATTGACGGGGACGGCGATGGTAGGGAGCAGCTGGGATGTTTCTCTCCCCTCCGTGGGTAGGGGGTTGGTGGTCCCGGGGCCCGGTGAGGTGACGGGGAGGCCGGGTCGGGCCAGGTGCAGGGTTGCTTGGACTGCGCAGCGCGGTGACGGACGGCACGGTAGTACTCACTCAGCCACAAATGGATGCAAAGTCTCTGGTAAAACAAACGGCTGGATGGACGGGTCCCGCAGCCGGCTGCTGTGGTTTCTCCCGGATGGTTGGTGGTGGCTGCCTTTCCCTGCACCTTTTGTGTATCTTCGGTCCCGATGGCGTCCCACCGGTAACTCGCTCCCCAGCGTGTGTACGGGCCGAAGGAGCCCTTTTGCTCGCAGGCTCTGGCCCTGGGAACTCTAGCTGTGGCGGTATTTCCCTTGTGCTGGTTGGACGGTTGCCTTCAATCGGGTCTTGGCTGTTTGGAAACTCCTGGGGTAACGGTCACTAATGGATTTGACCTGTTTAACGGCAACTCCAAGCCTGGTCGGGGTCCGCAGGCCCTGCCGGTTTGTGCTAGCTTCACTTCGCTCCCCGGTTCGGTACCGGCGGGCCACCGCCCGTCCCCGGTCCTACGGTTCCATGTTGATCTGCCTCTCCTGCAGACGGCCACCACTGTCTGTCAACCTTGCTCTCAGTGCCTGGGCCACGTACCCGGACACAGTCAGTTTGCTCCTCTACTACCACTTTACTCCTCCACTTCCCCAACTGCACTCGAGCTCTCCCCGAGCTTAACTAACTTCCTTTCCCGCCTCCAGGACTGTGAACTCCTCAGTGGGTGGGGCCAACCGCCTGGCTCCACCCCACCTGGTGTGGACATCAGCCCCTGGAGGGGGGCAACAAGGATTTGTGTCTGACTGATGTGCCTATCTCGGGGTTGGGGTGTCGTGTTGTAGTCCCTGTGACGACCTGGCTAGTCCAGGGCGCCACAGTATCACCGGGCACGGCGCATACTCTCCTGACAGGAGCGCCTCAGCTGCATGGAAATACATGCAGCCGACCTGCTCCTGTAAGGAGAGTGTGCACCGTGCCAGGTGATATAGATGCGAGACTCGCACAGTGATAGTCAAAGTTCAATCGAGTCCATGGCTCATGGACTCGGGTGAACCCTGACGTCACCGTGGACATGGCCAAAAAAAGCTGAAAACTGCCCGAGTGACGAGTAGTGCAGTGAATAGTACCGGAGGTCCATGATCGGACCCGGAAGCAGAAATGGCTGCAGGACTCGTCAAGGGAGCGGTAAAGGCCCTGTCACACACAGAGATAAATCTTTGGCAGATCTGTGGTTGCAGTGAAATCATGGACATATTGTTCCATTTGTACACAGCCACAAACCTGGCACTGATTGTCCACAATTTCACTGCAACCACAGATCTGCCACAGATTTATCTCTATGTGTGACAGGGCCTTAAGTATAATCTTAATGTTTTTTACTAATTTGCTTTTTTAACAGCCCCTAGACCCGAACTGGACCCGAACTGTAACATGAGCTTCCCAGGAAAACCCGTGTTTGGGATTGTGTGCACGAACACTAAAGGCCACTTTACACACAGAGATAAATCTGCGGCAGATCTGTGGTTGCAGTGAAATTGTGGACAATCAGCGCCAGGTTTGTGGCTGTGTACAAATGGAACAATATGTCCATGATTTCACTGCAACCACAGATCTGCCAAAGATTTATCTCTTCGTGTAAAGTGGCCTTTACAGTTCGGGTTTGCCCATCACTACTTAGCACTCCTCACCTAGTTGGTAACCTGGAAGAATAGCTTAAGTGGATGGAGCTTATCTATACATAACTAGTCCCTTAGCTCAGAGTTTAGTCAGAGTTTAATTAGAGCTCAGCCAGTACACATTGACCAAAATGGATTATCCATCCATTTGCTGGATTTGCGTGAATCAAACACAAAAAATTTCAGATTCTGTAAAAGTAAAGTAAATATTTTTTGTGAAATTCATTTTGAATTTGATTTGTTATGCATCCCTACCTTCTAATTCAATCTTGCGTTGCCCACAATGCTGCTAAGTAGTTTATGCCCATTATTAATTGATGTTTTTTGATCATGAATATACTGTATCTCACTACGCTACATTGATACATTTTGACAAATGTGTTTGCATATATTTATTAATCAAGAACATGAAGTATATGGCAGATTGTATAGATTAGTGTTTGCTAACATTTTCAAGCAAAAGTCAATTACCCCAAATAGGAGATGAGTTATAAATATAAAATATAACGGTGAAGAAGGCCAACATTTTACGTATTCCACCATACACAGTGGTTGAGGGACACGTCTCCACAAATGAGGTAAAATAATGCAGAGTAAATCTTTTGTACAAAGGTCACTTCATTTTGAACATCAAAATGCATACAGCTGTACACTAAAAAGCCAATAATGTATAAGGGAACTCTGATATTGCATTACTGCTATAGGAATATATGAAAAAAGAGATATTTGGTTTATGAATTGGCCAATGCATGTAAGCCCGGTCACCACGCAAGGTATATCTCTGTAAACCGGGAACCTAACTTGAAATGCCACTATCTGGGTTAAAAATCTCCCTGTCTGGGCACCTAGTAGCATTTCAAGTCAAGTTCCAAGTTTACAGAGATATACCTTGCCATGGTGACTGGGCTTACATGCATTGGCCAATTCATAAACCAAATATCTCTTTTTTCATATATTCCTATAGCAGTAATGCAATACTAGAGTTCCCTTATACATTGTTGGCTTTTTAGTGTGCAGCTGTATGCGTTTTGAAGTTACTATGTTTTTTCAGCTAGCACCTATTCACACTTGTTGAATGTGCGGATCAGTTTTTTTGTTGTAACTCCACATTGAACAGGCTGACCCCAGAATACAAGTATTATTATGCAGTGCTGACTGTCTGATCACTATAATAATGAACTGTAATACTAAGCCCATACAGCTAATCTACTCCTATTACAGCAAGTCTTCACTGAGTTGGGCTACCATGTATTTTCATGCACCTTACCTTGCACTAAAGAGAAGCTGCTGATTATGTATAAATCATGCACCTATCACACAGCTACCTGTTTATATTAGAAAGAGGTGGGAAGGATCAAGGATCCTAGGAGACTTCAAAACGCAATCCAGCACATGTGCAAGTGTAGAGCCCCTGAGTCACTCAGGGCACTACTAGGTACTGCATCCCCACAAGGATGCAGGGCCTACCCTATGGGACCTGGAACACCAGTGCCAGTAACACCTGCACACACCAAAATCCTAGTTCCCACACCACACCAGGGGCATTCACTAGTCAGACACTGGGGGATGGCCACCTAGAAGGCAAAGCCAGACCAGGAAGTAGACAGCTTGGTGGGTGTGGATTGGGAGCAGTCTGTAAGAATGTAGTGAAGGGAGCAGACGTGCCTCGAGCTGGGTCTGTGTAATGGTGACCCGGGGGCACAGGAGTAGGTTGCCAGAATAGGAGCAAACAAGTACCTCTGGAACAAAGAGAAATTGCCAGGGACAGTACGAGGGAGCACCACTGGAATCAAGCACAAATGGGGCACAGGGCCCTAGGTCAGGTGACAGTTGCACACGGCCTGGCAAATTCCTGCACAGTGGAGGGACCTGCATGGACTTCACTGATCTACAGATCCGGGGACATCAGCAGTAAAGCAAGGATTGGGGTTCGGACACATACCTCCCAACAGGGTCCACACTGCCAGCCGTACGGATGAGGAGACTGCTACCTAACGGGGACAGTCGGGGCCCCCAAACCACTTCAAGCTACAGGGTCCCAAACTACACTGAGAGTGCTGGGGACAGATCAACCGAGTCATTAAATTGGCACTGGAATACAGGGACCTGAACCGGCTGTCCACAGGTTTAAGTGAGTAGAGACTGTTCATTACATCCCCGGTGTGGTCTCCTTCATTATTAAAGTGCGAAAGCTCCCATCTCACAAATCCCCTGGCTCAGCCCTTCCTGTGAAGGGCCTACCACCATAGCTGCCATCACCATCAGCCCAGGGGTAATTCCACTAAGCAGCGGCAGTTCCATCCTATTAAACGCAACCCGCAGGTGGCGTCACGTAAATGACTTTCATCTCCCATGTAAATAACCCCTTTTCAAAACGGCCCCAGGGCACGGGTCCTGGCAACGGCCACCAAAGTGACATCCGTCAATAGTGAACTGCCCAGGACCGAGTACCCCGTTCCCTGCGTGACACACAAGAATTCCATGTTTATTGTTTAAAATAGGACAAAAACAAATCACGTACCACAGTGACATATTCAGCAAAAGTTGAAATATACACGTTTCAAAGCGAATAGTTCTTAATCATGGCAGGATTGGTTTTCTCATACAGCAACTCACAGGGGGTAAAGCTAACACACTATAAATTTGCAACTAACCCTGCCGGTTCCTGTACAGATTAGAGATCCCAACCCTGGAGTTCCTAGTGGTTCCTACGGGAGTTATAATAGCCCTGACCCAAAGACTAAATGATGGCAACTCGGGCCTATGCTGCCTGATCAGCCATCGAGCACTTCACATTCCTCCTAAGGAACTAGAGGGCATAGCAGAGTGCATATTACCTATAAAAGGGAATGTGTGCTGAAGTAGAAAGTGATCTCAGAGTTAGTAAGACAAACAACAAAATACAAAATACTAGAGAGGGCGAATATTGCTAAAGAATATGCCACCTACTTAGTGACAACAAACATAGGCCAGCTGCAGAGTGGAGAATATAAACAGCAGAGAGAAGTATCCTTTCTAGTCTTCCACTCACCGGCAGAAACTAACAGCAATATGGTTGGACTTCAAAATGAGAATAACACCAGCAGGAAATACCAGCAGCAGGAAGGTATTTAAAGCGAGAGGTAGTTGGGCAGGCAAATGAGTAAATAAATACACCTGTTGCATAGTAGAACTAAAGCAAGGACAACAGAAACTAAACACCAAAAGCAATGGTGTAGGAATTCTTACTCACACATGCTGGATTGCGTTTTGGAATCTCCCATTATCCTGGTTGCTTCCTCCCTCTTTCTAGTTTCACCTGCGAAACTGCAGGTTCCTTATACCATACATGAGTGTGACACCTAAAAAATTATACTGGTGAGCTACATCTGTTTTTTTTGTTTACCTGGTTATATTAACAACCAAACCCATGGTGCACTTAGAGGCTAGAACAAAAATTCAACTGGCAAGTTTTCTTTTTGCTTGAAGTGTGCCCTTCGACTTGATGGTCGCTTAGGCAAATGCTGATGTTAAGGATAAGAATTGAGTATAAAAAAATACTTAATTCAGCCATTTCATAGACTCAGGTATATAGTTTAGTAAATGTAAACTAACACACATGTTTATGTATGCTTTTGTTCCTTACTAACATGTATATAGGTATATTGCATATTTAGTGATTTTCCTTGGACACAGTATATACTAGTATATGTAATTTGAAGATGGCTGCCGTATCCTGTTTGCACCCGGGACAGATGAACAAAGGAATTCCTAAAAGCCTGGACTGTCCAATCAAGAAGAGGATGTGCAGATCTCTCTACGTCATGAAGCCCTGACCTACGATACTTGATTGGACTAAAACTTTTGTTTACACCCCCTTACTGCTCGGTCTAGGAGTTTTTTCAAAGAATAAAGTTCAGTCTTGCGTCAGCGTCTGTTGTGAGAGGAAGAGTCATAATTGATAAAATTAATTATTATTCTTTTTCGACATGCACACACGATATTTTAATTTGGAACAGCGGTCAGATCCAAAAAGGGATCACTTAGGTCCTGTTTACAACAGTGGAGGCACTGCTGAGATTACCGTAAGAAAGATTGGCTGAATTTCTCTCTCGGATCCAGAAGACCATTTCCTAGTACCCGGGACCCCGACAATGAGATTTGATCACTCTCAATATCACAGGTAAGTGTCATATATAATGTATATGATTTGCCTGTGAGTCGTGGTCTTTGGTGAAAGGTTTGACCTCTGATCTGGGAGGGATATTGACGCTATTGACCCTTAGCGGCCTATCTTTTGCCGGTAGTCTAGAACTAAGGAAAATAAACCCCACACCCATAGGTGTTGGGTAGGGTTAACGGATCTGACTGGCTGTCTGTGTTATTAAGTTGTAAGTGAGGTAGAAACCAGGTGGGCTTTCTGAGTAGCTGCTGTCCGCGGATTTGTATGTAGCGTATGTAGCAGATTGATATTTGTGATTAATTGGGCTTGTAATTTCTCTACTTTAACTCTGATTTAGTTCACAAAGAGTTTATTGTCTGCTGCTGTACACAAAGGACTAGCTGAGAGGAAGAGAGGGGGGGTCAGTCCCTCACTGGCTGCTTACACAGGGACAGAGAGCGGAGTCGAATTACGCAGCCTGCATTTCTTCACTGTGAACAAAGGAAGAAAGGGGGGGCTAGTGTGTGGTGAGACATGGAAGAGAAAGGAGGAGGGCAAGATAGCCTAGGGACGAATCTGCTGTCTTTGTTCTGTGAAGAGGGGGGCCATTCACCCACGTAGCTGTAGTTTTGTTTAGCAGAAGCACACGACGGAGTTGTAGTGATTTGTAAGAAAGACAGGTACTATTTTGTTTGGATTAGAACAGAAACTAGCTGGTTTATGCGTTTTTCAGTATTCTGTAATTGTTGGTTTGTTTTTGGAACAGAGAGGTAAAGGAATCGGCGTGTCCCCCAGTGTTTTTTCATCACATCTATCACTGTGTTTATAGCCGGAGAGATAGGAGCACGTGGAAAACGGTATTAGTATCCACGTGTTGGATGCTGAAAAATTGCGTCCTCTTTACACACTGAGGAGGGGGAGGGATTCCGGTGGAAGATAAGTGTTTTGAATCAGCGTATTTCCCTGAGTATTAACTCATGCACTGCTATGTAAGAATCCGGAAAAATAGGAACGTACGAGGAACGGTTTTGTATTCGTACGTTGGACGTCTAAGTGTGTCCTTATTGCATAACAGGGAGGAGGGAAAAAGGGTTCAGTTGGAACCGGCCGGTCCAATTAGAGCACTGTACACTCTGTTCAAGAAGAGATTGTTTTTTCCTACAGGAGCTCAGAATTGTAAGAGGTTGTATAAATTGGTGGGTTATGATGGACATGGGTAGTGCAAAGAATCTATGATGAGATTGTGAAGTTATCACTCCTTAGTTTAGTTTCAAAGACTCTCGCCTAACAGGATCTTTTTTCCAAAGGAAAGATGGGGAGAATATGAGCAGCACGCCCCCTCCCTTCCCGAGCTGGAATGCACACTGCCCGCGCATTTGTAAAGGGGGGCTAGACAGCTCTCAGGACGAAAGAAAAAGAAAAAAGAAAAATATATAATGTATCCCATGGAGATGTGGGGAATGGATGTGTTCGCTGCTACGTCTTTGTTATAATAAAGGATGAGTTTGTTTTTTTTTTCCTTTCTCTGGTTTCTATTTAGAGATAAGAATGGAATGTGTCTTTCCCCAATAGTGACGTAAGTTTGGTTTAACCCTTAGAGTTCAAGATTTCACATTTCTAGTTTCCTATTTATACCTGAATGATTCAGTTAATTTTGTAGGGAAAATTAGATTTCATGAGATATGCAAATTAGTTTCTGTGTTGTTTTTTAATGGCGATTTATTCAAACAATATATTTTTATTTTGTGACTCTATCTCTTTTTCTGTTTTTATGATTCTTTCTAAACAATTTAAATATGTTTGCAGGTTAGTCGCCCAGTCACAGCTGTCATTTAATCACGTCTCAGCTATTTCTATTATCAAAGGTTTTTCTTTTCTTTATGGATACAGTGTTGTTTATTGTAAGGTTTTAAAATTCCCCAGCAATATATATTGTTGTTAGATATACGTTATTTTCAGTGTTTGTTCAATTTTAGTTTCTAGTATGTAGCAAATTTATTACCTGCTGTTTTATTTTTTCTTTTAGGGAATACCAGCACAAAAATTCTGAATTTTGTTACATTGGTAAATAAATAATCAATTAAACAAGGGAGGACATGAAGGTAATAATTATATTCTCCAACAGTAGAGGGTGAAGCAGGCATATTAGATAGGTTTTGAAGCTGACCCTTCCTCCGCAGGTTATGTTTATTAGATTACTATGAGGCATATCTGTTCACTGAAATAGAAAAGTCTTGTCTTATATGTTTATTTGTTTATTTATTTATTTAGTACTAGAAGGTGGCCCGATTCTAAAGCATCGGGTATTCTAGAATTTATTGTGTTGTTAATGTATAATTTTTGTTATATATATTAGATGTTGTTGTGTGTAGTTGCCAAGTGTTTGTGTAGGGGCTGTACATGTTCTGGGTGTTGTCTGGGTGTGGCGGGAGGTGAGAGCGGTGTTGTATGTGTGTTGCGTTGTTTGTGGAGCGTTGTGTGTGTGTTGCGCGGTTTGTGTGTGTGTGGTGTGTTTTGGGGTGAGATATGTTTTGTGCAATGTGTGTGTTGTGCGGTACGTTCGTATATTTATGTATGCCGCGGTGTTTGTGTGTTGAGTGTTGTGTGTGTGCGGCGTTGTCTGTGTGTGTGGGTGTCTGTGTAGGGCGGTGTTTGTGGTTCCCAGTGTGTGTGTGTGGTGTGTTGTGCAGTGCGCGTGTGTGTGTGTTGGGGGGAGGTGTGCACCTCCCATCGTGCTCCATCCCCCATGCTGCGCACCCCCCATCGTGCTCCATCCCCCATGCTGCGCACTCCCCATCGTGCTCCATCCCCTATGCTGCGCACCCCCATCGTGCTCCATCCCCCATGCTGCACACCCCCCATCATGCTCCATTCCCCCATGCTGCGCACCCCCCATCGTGCTCCATCCCCCATGCTGTGCACCCATTGTGCTCCATCCCCCATGCTGCGCACCCCCCATCGTGCTCCATCCCCCATGCTGCACCAGCATCAGCCTCTCTGCCCGCAGCATCAGCCTCTCTGCCCGTAGCATCAGCCTCTCTCCTCCCAGCATCAGCCTCTCTCCTCCCAGCATCAGCCTCTCTCCTCCCAGCATCAGCCTTTTCTGTCCCCAGCATCAGCCTCTCTCCTTCCAGCCTCCCCCAGCCTCAGCCTCCCCAAGCCTCTCTTCTCTCAGCCTCCCCCTCCCAGCCTTCCCCAGGATCAGCCTAGCCTACCCCAGCATCAGCCTCTCTTCTCTCAGCCTCCCCCCTCCCCCTCCCCGCCTTTCCCAGGATCAGCCTAGCCTACCCCAGCATCAGCCTCTCTTCTCTCAGCCTCCCCCCTCCCCCTCCCAGCCTTCCCCAGGATCAGCCTCCCTCCTCCCAGCATCAGCCTTTTCTGTCCCCAGCATCAGCCTCTCTCTTTCCAGCCTACCCCAGCCTCAGCCTCCCCAGCCTCTTTTCTCTCATCCTCCCCCCTCCCAGCCTTCCCCAGGATCAGCCTAGCCTACCCCAGCCTCAGCCTCCCCCAGCATCAGCCTCTCTTCTCTCTGCCATGAGATCTCTTCTTAATGATGGCCCAGGTAACATATGGACTAAAATCTGTGTAAGACAATTGTCAGTGTGTGCTTTGGTGACACCAGGGTTCAGTACCCAGGTAGGCAAACTCATCCAGTCTTGTAAGACATGTGCCTAAAACGAAGTGAGAAAAAACAGTAAAGAGTCTGCAGAAACACCGTGCACCTGCTCTACCCATTTTTAGAGACTGCAAACTGATTATAGATGTATATCATGAGCACGTTGTATGCACGTCTGTGCGTGTTGTGTAGATTTCTCTCCAGGTTTGGTGAAAGGCATTCCAGTGCAGAAAACGACGGTATTGCTGAGAAGCAAATGAAGGTGGTATGTAAAAAAAATGGGTTTACAAAAAGTGTATATTTTATAGAAAAGTGGAAACTAGTAAATCGTGTACAAAACGTATGTTTTGTTTTTGTAATAAACAGGTTTTTATGTAAGATGTTTTTGGTTTAGTACAGGCATGTACACTTTTTATATAATTGACTGAATAGTGTGATAAACAGGTGTATTTTCCAATTCCAGATCTTAAATCAGAGCTAGTAGCATATGGTCTCCAGTCAGGAGACTGATTAATCCTAAAGGACAAGCGAGAAAGAGCCATGAGTCAACACTAGATGAGCCGATCCAACCGCAGACAAATCTATGGATCCACACCTCGCATTGCAGAAGGGTTGATCAACCAGAGCTGCACTGAGCGTTCTGCTCATACTTATCCTTTTCAAAAAACCCTGTACAGTTTCAGACCATTATTGCCAGAACAGTTAGAAGAGAAGACTTAGAGAACCTTGAGACATGGGAAAGTCCAACTTCAAAGGGTGAGGACTCACCTAGGAGTCCTTGGTCTCAAATAGAGTTGAGCTCGGTTCGCGGTTCGAGGTTCTCCAGTTCGCTGCTCGAGTGATTTTGGGGGCTGTTCTAGATCGAACTAGAACTCGAGCTTTTTGCTAAAGCTCGATAGTTCTAGATACGTTCGAGAACGGTTCTAGCAGCAAAAAGACAAGCTAATTACTAGCTGGCTTTCCGCTGTAATAGTTTGTCACTCTGTGACTCACACTATTATGAAATTTCAGCGTATAGTGTGCGGGAACAGCGCATTCAGATCACTGCTGTTTGGATAATGGCAATCGCCATTTTTTTTTTTTTTCCTTGTCTTCCTGTTTCCGTGTCTTCCTAAGCACGCGCGTATAGTGGGGCGGGCCAGCATGTCAGCCAATCCCAGACACACACACAGCTAAGTGGACTTTTAGCCAGAGAAGCAACGGCATGTGTGATAGGATGTCCATGTCACATGTCCCTGCATTATAAAAACAGACATTTTCCTCCAGCACGCCATTATCTGCCTTCTGCGTCTTGGTGTCAGTCACTGCTGGCATAGCTCCTGTCTCCGATACTGCTGTGTACGCTCTATACACAGCGCTATACAGAATAGGGATAGAAGTTTATTTCAGCCCTTGTAAGGGCTAATACCGGCAGGGTCAGAGCCAGGTGACAGTCAGGTCCGTGAAAACAGATTTTAACAGCTACACAAGATGACAGCGTCTGTGTAGCTAAGGTCAGGGATTTCCTCGCTGCATTTCCCCATTAGGAGGGATAGAAAGGGAGGCTTCCTTTCCTCTACCCAGACCCACAACCCTGCCACTGTACCCTCCTGCCCTTTGCACACTCAAACTCATTGTTACTAAGCCATTATACTAGCAAACACTGAGGAAACTTAGTGGCATCCTAAAAGTGGCTGTTGGACTTCCATTAGTGTCCCACTGGTGCAAATCTATGTGCAGCACCTCTGCATTGCACACTCAAACTCATTGTTACTAAGCTATTATACTAGCAAACACTGAGTAAACTTAGTGGCATCCTAAAAGTGGCTGTTGGACTTCATTATTGTCCCACTGGTGCAAAGCTATTTCTAGCACCTCTGCATGACACCCTCCTGCTCTGTTTTTAATAAGCTATAATAATAGCAAAAAATGCTGCCATTTAGAGGCATACAAGAAGTGGCTGTTGTACTCCATTAGTGCCCCACTGGTGCCAAGCTATTTCTAGCACCTCTGCATGACACCCTCCTGCTCTGTTTTTAATAAGCTATAATAATAGCAAAAAATGCTGCCATTTAGTGGCATACAAGAAGTGGCTGTTGGACTTCCATTAGTGCCCCACTGGTGCCAAGCTATTTCTAGAACCTCTGCATGACACCCTCCTGCTCTCTTTTTAATAAGCTATAATAATAGCAAAAAATGCTGCCATTTAGTGGCATACAAGAAGTGGCTGTTGGACTTCCATTAGTGCCCCACTGGTGCCAAGCTATTTCTAGCACCTCTGCATGACACCCTCCTGCTCTGTTTTTAATAAGCTATAATAATAGCAAAAAATACTGCCATTTAGTGGCATACAAGAAGTGGCTGTTGTACTCCATTAGCGTTCCACTGGTGCCAAGCTATTTCTAGCACCTCTGCATGACACCCTCCTGCTCTGTTTTTAATAAGCTATAATAATAGCAAAAAATGCTGCCATTTAGTGGCATACAAGAAGTTGCTGTTGTACTCCATTAGTGTCCCACTGGTGCCAAGCTATTTCTAGCACCTCTGCATGACACCCTCCTGCTCTGTTTTTAATAAGCTATAATAATAGCAAAAAATGCTGCCATTTAGTGGCATACAAGAAGTGGTTGTTGGACTTCCATTAGTGTCCCACTATTGCAAATCTATTTCCAGCACCTCTGCATTGCACACTCAGACTCATTGTTACTAAGCCATTATATTAGCAAACACTGAGTAAACTTAGTGGCATCCTAAAAGTGGCTGTTGGACTTCCATTAGTGTCCCACTGGTGAAAAGCTATTTGCAGCACCTCTGCATGACACCCTCATGCACATTTTGCTACGCTAATTTTATAGCAAACTCAGGGACTTCCTTGCTGCATTTGATCAGTCGGAGGGATAGAAAGTGAGGCTTCCTTTACTGTCCTGGTACCCACAGAACACGGCCACTGTACCCACCTGTCCACTTTTGCCACGCTATTTAATTTGCCCAAAGAACTGACTCTTTTTCTGCCTTCCTAAAATTGTCTGTAATACTAAGTTAGTGTCCCTTTGCTGCCAAGCAAGGTACAACACATGTGCATTCTACACTCCTTTCCATTTCTGGAATGCAATTATTAACTGCAGGTAGTCCAGCCAATCTGTGACGAAGGTGCAGGTGTGGATATAATGTAGCCTGCATCCAATGTTGGTTTTCTCGATGTCTGACAGATCAACAATACCATCTGTTTCCACTTCCAAAACAAGTGATGACCTGCCAATCACACTCCCTGTTGCGTGTAAAGGGGTGGAAGTTCAGTGTGAAAAACCATGTGAGACTGCTGTCCCCACAGTCACAGAGGATGAAGAGCACACAGATGCACTTGATGGGGCAGGCGGTGGTTGCACAGGCACGCTAGGCCGCATTGTAGCACAGTGAAATTCACATTGCGACTTATGCTTCATTTTAAGTCGTGTACAGGGTGGGCTCTCCAGTATGCAGCAAAACCAGGCAACAGGAAAAGAACTCTAGTCAGTTGGGTTGATAAATGATTGTTTAACTTTACCAAAACAAACAATAAGAACCATGCATACAATTTAAATAATTGAACAATCTATTCTGTTGCCTACTACCTGCTAATCCCTCTGCGTAGCAGTAATTGTGTGTTTGTGCGTGTGTGTGTGTGTGTGCGAACACGACTTACCAGTTGCGCATCACAAGAGCTTCCCAGTTATCTACCTAAACATAGACAAAACACATTACCCCCCCTGAATACCCTTGTTAGCTGAAGCCTCACAGATAAGGCAGATGATAACAGTGTGAATGCAAACCACACAGCTCTGCAACACAGTCATGGAAATCTTGAAAATCAACAGTCAATGCAAACATGTGTCGCTGTCCCTCTATGATTTAAACTGTACGTGACAATTTGACAGTGCAGAGGCAGCAAGCCTTATTGTCTATAAATAGTCGGCCTACCCAGAACAGATTTGTGTTTTGCTAATAAAACAAAGTGTTGCATGCGGGCATTATTGTCTGGGCACAGCCTACCGTACCCGGGTACTGTGATGTCCAGTTGCCAGAAATACAGACTTTACGCTCCTCTCACGGTAAGCAGTATAGACAGCACCGTAAGAATGTTTGTCTGTGGCACAGGATGCTGCTCACTGGCGTTACGGTACTCCTCACCAAACTCCAAAATGACTCCCCTCACAATTGAGCGAAGTGTTTCCGCGGTGGCTCCTTGCTGTAACACACACCTTTAGCTTTTCCTTCTGTTCATAGACGGCATCTCCAAGTCCACACCCGAAGAGCAATTTCTCCTCCACGTCTAAGTGTGGAGAGGCAGCTAGTGCTCATGCGTGTGCTGATTTACCCCAGCCGCAGCCTAACTACAGTGTTTCGCCTAGTGAGTATGCTCAGCCTGACTGTGCCATTCCTGAGGCTAAGTATTTATTTCGGGATACAGCGCATGCTCCTACACTTAGTGCGAAAAGCCTCTTTGCACAGGTACTTGCACTCCGTGCCGGGTCTAAGTCCTGTTTTGTGCCTAGACACCATGCTAAAGCTGATAGTCTTTTTTCAGAGACTGTATTTCATGCTACTGAGCATGCTCAGGCACTTACTGCATCAGAGACTAGGTCCGGTAATGAACTCTTTGGCCCTGCCCCTAATGTAGGGGGCCCATATAGACCACAGGGCATCAGGTGTCCTGACGATGTGGCCAGGCCACTCCCAAATGGCTTGCAGAGGCCCGCCCCTATGACTTGTCACCTCATTATTGATGGTCAGACGATAACTGGTGAGGTGTTTGTGTCGTGGCAGCCATGAGGTCATTATTGAAGTTGCGGTTCCAAATAGGACGCTAGTTATGCCACTCATGACGTGTCACTCTGCTTTTGTCTCCAGGAGGTGCATTGTGGTCTACCCTGGGTTGGGGCGGACCCAGGTTATAAAATGGGCTGGAGCCAACAAGGAGGTGCACAGTCTTCTATTATGCTCCGAAAGAGCACACCTCCATGTGTTGAACCCATTGCGGCTTTAGGCCAGAGGTAGGCAGGGATAGGGCGTCGATGCAGGCCGCCACCACAGTTGGTAACGCAGAACGGTTAAGACCAGCTCCTGTCCTACCAGTCCTGCTTGTGCAGCCCAGTGGCATTAACAGGCCTGCTGCCGCTGATGCGCCTGCTGTCCACAGGTGTGGCCCCAATGCACACGGTCAGCATACTCAATGGCCCCTGTGATGTTAACAGGGAGTTCCTGGGCTGGGTGGGCGTGTGGACCCTGTGACGCTAACAGGGCTCCCAGTCTCCAGATCCGAGTGGCGTCTAACTCGGTTCAGGCTACTATTAGTTTCATAGCCACACAGCTCTGTTTCTCCACCTACCCTTCCAGTTGCCAACCTCTCCTTTTCCATCTGGGAGCACGGTGGACACTGACTGCTGATGGGGATATATACCTTTCTCTTTCATTTCTTATTAATTTTCGTTATATAGCGGTAACATAGTATATATCACCTTATCCAAATCTGCCAGTCCCACCGTAACAGATGGTGTTTCTTCAGCAAATGTTACTTTTGCTTAACCACCAAACTCACGGACAAAAACTTTTTTCCCCTTTCCAACACACCTGTTCCCCTTTCCACCAGCATCTGTCCTTTTTCGACTCATTTTGTATATGACCAAAAGTGCAACTCTGCAGGGACACCGTACTCAATGCCATCTCAGCACAGCAGCCAGCCCTCGGTCCCTCAGATGTGGACAAGTAAAAGACCATTTCCTCCTATCCATGACAAAGTGTTGAGATTCACTCTGTGCAGCACTGGTGTTTAGTGGAAAAGCAGATCTAAGATTGCGTACCACATTCTGCAGATACTCCTGTATACGTGCGTCCCTTTCTATGGCAGGAATTATTTCGCCAAATTTTGTCTTGTACCGGGGATCTAACAGTGTGGCAACCAAGTAGTTAGCATTACTTCGAATTCGTACAATCCGAGGGTCATGTTGTAGGTAGTGCAGCAAGAAGGCGCTCATGTGTCTTGTGCATTCAGGAGGACCAAGTCCTTGGTGTGTTGGTGGCAGAGAGGTGAGAATCGTGCCTTCTTCCTCTGCCCTCTCCCCCCAACCTCGCACAACCGAAATGTGAGCAAGCTCTCACTCATCTGCTGAGTCTTCCATGCCCATCGCCAGTTCGTCCTCCATTTCTTCATGGGCTCCTGCACCTTCCTCAACACTTTTTGCTGATACTATGCGCCCTTGTTAATACCTCTCCCCCACCATGACTGCTGCCTAGGTGCCGCTGACCATCTGGACCTCGTAGATCTTGTTATCCCTTCCGCATATGACTCCTCCTGTACTTCCTCCACTTCCTCTTCTCCCAACACCTGACTCCGAATAATGCTTACAGTGTGCTCCATCATGTAGATGACCAGAATTGTCACGCTGAGAATGGCATTGCCAGTGCTAAACATCTTCATTGACATTTGCAAACTGTGTAGAAGGGTGCATAGGTCCTTGATCTGACACCACTCCAGCAGCGTGATCTGCACCACCTCTGGATCAAGTTAGGCCAGGCTATATGTCATAACGTATTGCAGCAGGGTTCAGCGGTGCTGCCACAAACGCTGCAACATGTGCAGATTCAAATTCCTGCGTGTCGGCACATCACATTTCAGGCGTTTAACCACCAGACCTAAAGACTTCTGGAGCGACAAAAGTTGTTGAGCTGCTGTGTGCGAACGATGGAAGTGAGCACATAGCGAGCGTACCCGCTGCACAAGGCCATGTAGGCCGGGATGTTGTTTTAAAAATTGCTGGAGAATTAGATTCAACACGTGAGCCACACAAGGCACGTGTGTCACATTGTCACGGCGAAGGGACGCACCCATGTTTGCATCATTGTCGCACCCGGCCTTCCCTGGCTGCTGGTTGAGTGGAGACAACCATTGATGAAACTTGGTCTCCAGAGCTAACCGTCCACAACTTCTCAGCGGTGTGACTCACATTTCCCATACATTTGAAAGTAAACATTTGACCACATGATGACATTGAGCTCTGCTGCCAGCATAGTAAGGAGGTGTGTGGTTTTCCTTGTGCGCAGTTACAAGGAAGGGTGCCTGACCACACAGGGTTTGGGCCGAGGTGAAGAACCCACACGAGGTTGAGGAGGCAGAAGCAGTGTATTAACTTCTACATACAGAGGAAGGATTGATACAACTCGTGGGGACAGCAAGACTTGTACAGCAGACCCTTCTCCATCTCTCCCCTTAGTAACCCATTGCCCAGTCAGCGACATGTAACGCCCCTGTCCATGCTTACTGGGCCAAGGTTCTGTGGTGAAATGCACCCTGTCACACAGTTTCTCAAAGAAGCGGTGATGTTTGGTGCGACATCCTGGTGTAGCGCGTGCACGCCTTTGTTGGAGAAGGAGTGGCGCCTGGGCATCGGCTCTTGGGGCACTGCGATGGGCATAAGGTCTCGAAAATCCTCGGTTAAAAAGGTTAGAAAGGAAGCATTTTGGTAGCCAACAGTTTGCAGATGCTGAAAGTCAAGCTCTAAGCCATGTCATGCCCTTCTAAAAGCATGTAAAACACAGCAAGGGGACTCCAACCACAGTCTCCCTCGTTTCCACTAATTGGGCCACACACACCCCATTTGACTGGCATCAGTTGCCCCCATTTTCAAGATGAAAAAGATGCTTTGCATGAAGCACTCTCAAAAATACGCGTGTCTTTCACCTCCCCTTGATGACCCAGGGGAAGAAAAGTCCTCTGAGAGCCATGACTTGTTCATCTTGGTTCTTTTTTCAAAAGCGAGGGGACTCCAACCACAGTCTCCCTCGTTTCCACTAATTGGGCCACACACACCCCACTTGACTGGCATCAGTTGACCCCCATTTTCAAGATGAAAAATATCCTTTGCATGAAGCACTCTCAAAAATACGCGTGCCTTTCACCTCCCCTGGATGACCCAGGGGAAGAAAAGTCCTCTGAGAGCCATGACTTGTTCATCTTGGTTCTTTTTTCAAAAGCGAGGGGACTCCAACCACAGTCTCCCTCGTTTTCACTAATTGGGCCACACACACCCCACTTGACTGGCATTAGTTGACCCCATTTTCAAGATGAAAAAGATCCTTTGCATGAAGCACTCTCAAAAATACGCGTGCCTTTCGCCTCCCCTGGCTGAGCTAGGGGAAGAAAAGTCCTCTGAGAGCCATGACTTGTTCATCTTGGTGAACGTTAGTCTGTCCACATTGTCAGTGGACAGATGCGTGTGCTTAGCTGTCAGCACACCCCCAGCAGCACTGAGGACACGTTCCGAGAAAACGCTGGCTGCGGGACACAACAAGATCCCCAAGGCGTACGTGGTGAGCTCAGGCAATTTATCCAGATTGGAAGCCTAAAATGAGCAGGGCTCAAGTTGCACAGTAATGGCATCGACGTTCCCTTGCATATACTCATATCTGTGTCTCCTCCTCTTTTTCCTTGTCCAGCTCCTTTGTTTTCGCATGAGTATATGTCCTTGTCACTTTCCCATGTGTTTGTGTTGTGAGTTGTTTGTCACCTTTTGGACACCTTTGAGGGTGTTTTCTAGGTGTTTTTATGTGTTTGTGATTGCCTGCCATTGTTTCCTATGCGGTTCGAGTGGTTCGTCGAACGTTCGCCAAACCGAACTCGAACGGGACCTCCGTTCGACGAACCGAACTCGAGCCGAACCACGGCCGGTTCGCTCATCTCTAGTCTCAAACCGGTGAAGAAAACCCCTTTCCCCTTTCCGCCCATGCCTCAACGTTCAGTTAGGCAGGTTTTTCCAATAGGTCTTTCTACCTCTCTTCCTAAGGGAACACAGTACCCTTAGAATTCAGAAATGGCATAAATAAGTTTTTAGGGGGGACTGTTGAGGATACAAATTGAGTATAAAAAAATACTTAATTCAGCCATTTCATAGACTCAGGTATATAGTTTAGTAAATGTAAACTAACACACATGTTTATGTATGCTTTTGTTCCTTACTAACATGTATATAGGTATGTTGCATATTTAGTAATTTTCCTTGGACACAGTATATACTAGTATATGTAATTTGAAGATGGCTGCCGTATCCTGTTTGCACCCGGGACAGATGAACAAAGGAATTCCTAAAAGCCTGGACTGTCCAATCAAGAAGAGGATGTGCAAATCTCTCTACGTCATGAAGCCCTGACCTACAATACTTGATTGGATTAAAACTTTTGTTTACACCCCCTTACTGCTCGGTCTAGGAGTTTTTTCAAAGAATAAAGTTCAGTCTTGCCTCAGCGTCTGTCGTGAGAGGAAGAGTCATAATTGATTCAATTAATTATTATTCTTTTTCGACTTGCACAGACGATATTTTAATTTGGAACAGCGGTCAGATCCAAAAAGGGATCACTTAGGTCCTGTTTACAACACTGACAGTGCCTACCTCTTGTCTTGAACTTCACTGAACAGATCTGTATAGCAGAAAGAGGATGTTGATGATTGCACCAATAGGACATGAGCATCAGCAGCTATGGTAATGTGGGAACATGAGCCTAAGGACAGGCACAAAAAACTGATATGCTTCTTTTGAATCTACATTGGCTTACATAGCAGTGCCCAGGCAACATGGAAAGCAATTGCTGTATGCTATGGCAAATTTAGATTTTTTTTCTAAAGTTATAACCCCTGAGGTTGTGGTGTAAATCAAGAAATACTGTTGTAAAATATGTCTATGGCTCGACTGATGGTCTTTCCTGTCTCTTTGTGCTATGTACTGTATATTGTGCTGATCTAGGATTGTTAAATTTGCTCCTGTCCGGTCTCTTGAGATTTTTTTTCTTAGCCAAGTCTGCATATTTTACCTTTAATTATATTTGGTTGTCAAAATATCTTTACTTTTTAAGTTGAGCATTTGTCTCCAGTTAAGCTAGATATATCTGTGTTTCTACATAATCATCATTGAACTCTTAGATCTTGTTTTGAAACTCATGAAAGCTTCTAGGAACTTGAATGAAAACTGTGATGTTATCTAGAAATGATGCGAAGATAAAAGTTTATTAACGCTACAAAAATATTACAGGTTCTTTTTTAATTGACTTTTAATCAAATGAGAATGATAGCTAAATTGACTAATTTTTAGGATTAAGCAAGCATGGGGTGATGGTTAATTATATCATAAGAATGTTTCATATTCTATCAAGTGTAATTGTGAGTTTGAAGAAAGTACACCTTATTTTTGTTATTACTGGGTCTGTATTACAAACATGGTGTAAATTACAGGATATTTAAATTAATGTTTAAAATTAACTTGGTTTATTAAAAAAGCAAGGCAAATGCATATTTTATGGTCATTCTATTATTCGCTTTCATGGGCAAAATGCTGATAATAGGGAGAAATTTAAAATGCATAGTTGTCAGTTTACATAGAATCATTAGCTCACTGTAAGCCGCTATTACTCACTTGTTAAGAACCATTTACCATGCGTTTTTATGAATCTCCATCAGGTTTGGTCGACAAATTTTAGCCAAAACCAGACCTGGGACCAAAGAGGAGAAAAAGTAGTGAAGAATGACTCAAATTTTGGGGCTAAAAAGAGATATTAAACCGTGCACAGTGCAAATTTGGTCTCTAAGGTTTATCAGTATTCCCACTAAACTTTTCAACCGATAAGGTTTTTAATAAAGGTTAATGTTTAAACCCAATAAAACCATTAAGAAATGGCCCAAAGCAGCCAACCATGTTCTGCTTTTATAATAAAGAAGGAACCAAAAATGAAATCTAAAAGGATTTTATTTGTATCCTTCATATTCTTTTGCATTAGTTTTGATTTATTTAATATACTGTATATCTCCTGGTATCAATTAGTAAGGTGTGTAAACGGCCACAAATACACTTCTCAACGATGTCATAACATCAAGAAGGAAAAGTTATGAAATTATGAAAATCACTGCATAAATAGACATTTTATTGATATACAAATGACGAAAACAACATTTTCAAACATCATTTACTCATATTGAGCATGAGCACTATGAACACAAATACATGCACTTACAAGCCTTGGCATGCTATCAATAAGGTTATTAATGGTTGATAAGGAATGTTCTACCACTCTGAATGCACTTGGGTAGATAAGTTATCCACTGCTGGCAGCTCGTTTGCAATTCCTCATTACTGATAGCTGACATGTGCTCGATGGTAGACAAGACAGAAACGCATGAACAACAGGCAGCATAGCTTTATCATGTTGAGAAAGGATACCTGGGACACTGTTCCTTCCTGGAGGCCTTTTTTGATGGTGTTGGCTACATAGTATACAGACCAACCAATGGCTATCTTTGCATCCAAGACAAAAGTAGGATGTATTGCTCTGCACTACGATAGTCTTTGAGAGCAGTGGCATGAGGTAATGGAACACCTGTAGCTGGATGTCTGGCTCGTAGTTCAATGTTGTGCAAATGTCTTCTGTATAGACAGTTTGATGCCCACCCTAGACTTGGTATGTGACAATAGCAGTGCAGTATGTGCCGATCTTCGAATCTAATGAGACAACATGGACAATGCTATGATAAGGCCTTCACAAGTTAACTGAACATCGATCTTGTTTCTCAGATTATAGAGATGGTTGGCATAATTTAAGGTAGCTAGACCTCTCTAGTCTTCATTTAAGGTACACTAACAGCTCAGATTTAAATTGATTTTGTAGTAGAACCAGTGGTATGATGATTTCTTTATAGTAACCCCAGTAGCTGTTTTTGAACACAACATTGCCAGGCTTAAACATGTTAACTGGCCTGCAGCGTCTCTGGAATTGTCTTCCATGAAGCACGTCTGGAACGTCATACAGTAAGGTTCAGAAATATTTAGAGAGTGGCCACATTTTTTGTGATTTGAGCTCTGCACATCACTTATTTTTTATTTAAAATGAAATGTCGCCAAACACTGGGTTTCCTTCTCTGTGATGCTTTGCCATGCTTTTACTGCAGTTGATTTCAGTTATTGCTTGTTTGTGGAACTTTAGGTCTGAAGATTTGTCTTAAACATGTGAAATGCGTGCTCGATGGGGTTGATATCTGGTGACTGACTTAGCCATTACAGAATATTCCACTACTTTACCTTAAGAAAAAGTTCTGCATTCCTTTTGCAGTTTGTTTCATTGTCCATTTGCACTGTGAAACATCATGCAATCAAGCTTGCTGCATTTGGCTGAACTTGTGCAGAAAGTATCGCCCTGTACACTTCAGAATTCATCCGGCTGCTTCTGTATTCAATCATATCATCAATAAACATTAGTATCCCAGTGTCATTGAAAGCCATGCATGCCCATACCATCACACTGCCTTCACCATGTTTTACAGAGGATGTGAAGCCGTTCCAAGCCTTCTTCATAGTTTCTTCTTACCATCATTCTGGTACAGGTTGACCTTATTTTCATTTGTCGAAAGAATGCTTTTCCTTAAATGTGTTTTGGCAAAGTGTAATCTGTCCTTTCTATTTTTAAGGTTGATTAATGGTTTGCACTTTGTGGTAAACTATATGTATTCGCTCTCCTGAAGTTTTCTCTTCATTGGAGACTTAAATACTGAAAAACCTACCTCCTGGGGAGAGTTCTTACCTTTGATGGATGTTGTGAAGAGGTTTTTCTTCATCATAGAAAGGATTCTGCGATCATCCACCACTATTGTCTTTCATGGACATCCAGAACTTTTTAAATTTCCAAGATCAGCAAGGCACTCTTTTTTTGCAAAATATACCAAATTGTTGATTTGGCCACTCCTAACATTTCTTCTATCCCTGTGATGGATTTCTTCTTTTTTTTCAGCCAAATGATGATCTGTTTCTCTTCCATTGAAAGCCCCTTTGACCACATGTTGTGGGCTCACAGCAACAGCTTTCAAATGCAAATTCCACACCTGGAATCAGGTCCAGACCTTTTACCTGCTAAATTGATGATGGATTAACTGGAGAATAGGCCATGCATTCCATTAAAGAGATAGTGACATAAACATGAGTTGTAATTCCTAAACCCTTACTCCACTTAGAATGTGATTACCCGCAAATTAAAACTGAGAGTCTGCACTTTAAGCTCATATTGATTATATCATAGAATCATAGAATATTAGAGTTGGAATGGACCTTCTGGGTCATCTAGTCCAACCCCCTGCTCAAAGCAGGATTCACTAAATCATCCCAGACAGATGTCCGTCCAACCTCTTTTTAAAGACTTCCTTTGATGGAGAACTCACAACCTCTCGTGGTAGCTTGCTCCACTCGTTGCTCTATACACCATCCTGGCATATGGCCCCATCCTGCTATATACCCCCATCCTGCTCATGTACCCCCATCCTGCTATATACCCCCATCCTGCTCATATACCCCCATCCTGCTCATAATATCCCCCCATCCTGCTCATAATACACCCCCATCCTGCTCATATGCCCTTATCCTGCTCATATACCCCCATCCTGTTATATACCCCTATCCTGCTCATTTACCCCATCCTGCTCATAATATACCCCCCCTGCTCATCTATCCCCATCCTGCTCATATACCCCCATCCTGCTCATAATATACCCTCATCCTGCTATATGCCCTCATCCTGCTATATGCCCTCATACTGCTATATACCCCCATCCTGCTATATACCCCCATCCTGCTATATACCCCCATCCTGCTATATGGCTGCATCTTGTGGCACATAAAAAAAATAAACGTTCATACTCACCTACTCACCTTACCTCACTCGCTGCAGCATCGCTCCTCCTCCTGTCTGTGTCAGCAGCAGCGGCGCTGACCTGTGTGGAGCCGGCCACAATCCCTGCAGCATCGCAATGTCCTCCTGTCTGTGCCGGCTGCGGCTGCGCATGGACACGTGCGCACAGAGATGACGTCATCGTTGTGAGCACCGATACTCTCCACCGGCAAAGACGAGGACATCACGGTACTTCAGGGGTCGTGGCCGGTGAGTATACTGATTCACTGCACCCCGAGCTGATGATGATGAATACATCCGCACATGATCACTCCAGGCTGTAGTTGCCAGGGGTGATCACGTGGGCCGGCTGTTTATCCCTCGCCCATCATTCCGCCCATCATCCCGCCCACCTGTCAGCACCGACTTCAGCGCTGAGAGATGATGGGCATGCATATTAAATGAGCGGGTGGTCACGGCAGGCGCTGCTACAGCCTGCTCATGCCGCCGATGACCCACTCCACCCTCATTCCCCGCAGCCCTACATTCAGACTATAAGACGCACCACCCACTTTCCCCCAACATTTGGGGAAAAAAGTGTGTCTTATAGTCCGAAAAATACGGTATACAGTACAGACCAAAAGTTTGGACACAACTTCTCATCTCTAGAACAACTATTAAGAGGAGACTTTGTGCAGCAGGCCTTCATGGTAAAATAGCTGCTAGGAAAACACTGCTAAGGACAGACAACAAGCAGAAGAGACTTGTTTGGGATAAAGAACACAAGGAATGGACATTAGACCAGTGGAAATCTGTGCTTTTGTCTGATGAGTCCAAATTTGAGATCTTTGGGTCCAACCACCGTGTCTTTGTAGAAAAGGTGAACGGATGGACTCTACATGGCTGGTTCCCACCGTGAAGCATGGAGGAGGAGGTGTGATGGTGTGCGGGTGCTTTGCTGGTGACACTGTTGGGGATTTATTCAAAATTGAAGGCATACACAACCAGCATGCCTACCAAAGCATCTTGCAGCAGTGTGCTATCCCATCCGGTTTGCGTTAAGTTGGACCACAATTTATTTTTCAACAGGATATTGACCCCAAACACACCTCCAGGCTGTGTAAGGGCTATTTGACTAAGAAGGAGAGTGATGGGGTGCTACGCCAGATGACCTGGTCTCCACAGTCACCAGACCTGAACCCAATCGAGATGGTTTGGGGTGAGCTGGACCGCAGAGTGAAGGCAAAAAGGCCAACAAGTGCTAAGCATCTCTGGGAACTCCTTCAAGACTGTTGGAAAACCATTTCCGGTGACTACCTCTTGAAGCTCATCAAGAGAATGCCAAGAGTGTGCAAAGTAGTAATGAAAGCAAAAGGTGGCTACTTTGAAGAACCTAGAATATAAGACATATTTTCAGTTGTTTCACAGTTTTTTAAGTATTTAATTCCACATTTTAATTCCACGTTTTAATTCATAGTTTTGATGCCTTCAATGTGAATCTACAATTTTTAGAGTCATGAAAATAAAGAAAACCTTTTGAATAAGGAGGTGTGTCCAAACTTTTGGTCTGTACTGTATATACTATATACAGTATTAGGTAAAACTGAGTTAATTATATTAGTCCGGCCCTCTAAAACCATCCCAATTTCTCATGCGGCCCCATGGAAAAATTAATTGCCCACCCCTGATCTAAATCATTGATAAAGATGTTGAACAACACGGGGCCCAGAACAGAGCTCTGTGGTACCCCACTTGAGACAGTCTTCCAACTGGATGTGCAGCCATTTATGACCACTCTTTGTCTCCGATCACTGTCTCTCTATATAACTGTATCTTGAATATGTAGCGCCCAGAGAAGGGGGTACTCTGTTCCGGGCAGTAACAAATGAGAATGTCACTCTGGTGGCTGTAGCCAGGTCCCGTGCTCTGGGCCCCTTTTGTTAATGGGGGGTATTTACTGGGGAGATAATAGATTTTGTCATGTGACGCCACCTGTGGGTTGAGGTTAAGGATGGAGGACCGCTGCTGATTAATGTGGGTACTCCCAGGGCTGGTGGTAGTGGCAGCTGTGATGGTATACCCTCCGCAGGAAAGGCTGTACCTGGGAAATGTAATAGGAGCGATAACGGAGACCAGTCTGTAGATTGTATTAAACAGTCCTTACTCACTGTGGACCCTTGGGTGTTGGTTTCGCTCCCAGTATTGCCAGTGCCAATTGGTGACCTGGGTGCTCTATCCCTGGCACTCTCAGTTTAGTTGAGACCCCGAAGCCTGGAACTTTGTGGGTCCCCCAGCTGTGATACAGCGGTCTGTCCATTCGGCTGGCAGTGCGGACCCTGCGGGGAGGTAAGTGTCCGAACCCCGATCCTAGTTTACTGCTGATGCCCCCGGATCTGTAAGGTCAGTGAGGCCCCTGGAGAGCCCTCACCGTGCAGGTAATTGCCAGACTGTATGAAACTGACGCCTGATCTAGCGCTCTGTGTCCCTTGCATGCCCAGATTCCAGTGGTGATCCCTTGTACCGTCCCTGGGGTCTTAACTCCAGCCCAGAGGTACTCGTTTGCTCTCTGCTAGCAACCTGACTCCCATGCCCCCGGGTCACTGTTACACAGAACCAGCTTGAGGCACGTCTGCTCCCTTCACTATGTTTCTGTGACGTCCTGGCGCCGCCATGTGGTAACAGAAAAACATACACCCCACACAATACCATCCCACACCAGGTTCCATCAGCCATAAAACCCTAACCACCCTCCTCAGGGTAGGAAAGACACACCAGTGGGCAGGACCAGGCGGATTGGGTCGCCCACCTAGGGGTCTTGAGGATCCGGGGGAGGAGACTAGTCAGTTGAAGTGTCAGAGTTGAGTTGAGTTAAAGTCGAGTTCAAGTGGCAGTGCAAGTGCAAGTCTGAGCCTAGTGAAGGGTAGCCAGGGTAATGGCCCTGGTCTACTGGCTAGGTGGCAAGCAGTGGACCGTGTCCAAAGGCGATGGGAGTCCGGTCACAGGAGATCCAGAGTGGACCGGGACAGGGTTGGAGACCGCCGATACCGACAGCGGAGATCCGGTCCGGAAACCGTACACAGGCGTGGTACCTGGACCCCAGTTAGAAGACGGTTGCAAGCCCCTTCTCTAATTAACCAGGCCGGGAGCAAGGTTCCAGACGTTGTTCCAGAGTGTTAGCCCAGATAGAGCGAAACGGCAGCCCACCGAGGGGTATAGGGTATCCGCAACAACCCACTGAGATCCCAAGGGTCAGTTTTCGCAGGCACATCTCCCAATCAAAACCAAACCGGGAGTGGACTTCCCCGTTCCCTACGAGGTCATCTAACATAGAAGGAAAATACAGAGTGCCGGAGAAAGAGACATTGGTACACCAGCCGGGTGTGGGAATCCCGTGTTCTGGACACTGAGGCCCGGGGCATCCACCCCTATCCACGGAGGAGTTAACAGCCAGCTGCCATTCCATCACCCCCGGGTGCTCCCCAACAGCACCGGTGGTACTCCACTTTACCACACACCGTGGGTGGTGTCACGAACTATCTACAACAATCCCCGATACATGTTACAACCCCTTTTTATTTGAGTGTCTGCACGACCCCCGGGTCCGGAGACCCCTCGAGCCACTGCAGATCTGGATCCGAGCAGCCCGGCTGCTGACGTGGGGGCGGCACATTTCTGCAGACTGCTCCTTGTTCTTCCTCCCACCAGGCTAGCTAATCCCAGGTACTCGTTCCCATGGTGACCATCCCCTTACGTGGTTAACCCTCTATGCCCTGGTGTGAGTGGCTACTGGGAATTTAGGGGGTAGGTCCTGCATTCCTGGGATGATGCAGTTCCCTGTAGTGCCCTGAGTGGCTCAGGGGCACTACATTCCCCTTTGGTTAAACACAGCACGTCCTCGGGCTGTAAGAGAGCAAGGTGTTTAATAAACCGGAAAGAAAAAAGGTAAAGTTAAGCAAACATAAAGTTCTTCCCACACAGGGGAGGCAATGCACTTAAACGTTGCAACATTGAGCATCCCCCCATCAACCCACCACCGAAAAAGGTCCTAGTCCCCCAAAACCCTTCGAGGAAGCAGGTGACCGGTCCCTTTTGTGACCAGGTCTGGGCCTTCTCTATCCCAGACCTTTCCTCCAACCTTCCTCTCCTTGGTGGCGGGATCAACGTCCTGATGGTGCAATCTGGCATTACTCTGGAAGGCACGTGTGGTGCAGTTATTTACATGTCATAAGTTGGTGTTGGCTGCTGCCAGTCCTGCAGCCTTGGTCCATTTCTATCAAACATTATTAAGCAATTTTGCAGACAATCACCATCCTGCTTGCCATCTCCCACCAGGCTCTCGTCCCTGATGGCCCTTTTCAGCCATAATGTAACATAAAAGGAAAAAGGTTCAACAGGGTGGCAAGTCAGGGTTAAACCTTCAAGGAATTATTCATTCATCATTTTTTTTTTTCAAACATTACTTATAATTTTCAAAGCATTAAATAACATTTCAACTGCTGGTGTAGCGTGGTTCCGCTACCATGGTGCTGGACAGTGGCCATCTGGTTCACTTGGCCTCCTGGGATCATCACTCCAGGAGCGAACACAACGCATCCCAGGAGTCCGGTCCGCAACCGGGGATGGAAGCGGTGTTGCCGGCGATGGTATGGCCTCGGGAAGCCGGGCTGGCTGGTGCTCCACTACCGGATTGGAGATGGGTCCCGCCTCCGGGTGGGTCAGTAAAGTTAAGAGGGTCTGCGTTCCTACCTCCCGGTGCTGCTCTGTGTGCACGGCCCGCAGACCCGGACGGGCAGCTTCTCCTTCTTCTCCAGGATTTTTCATATGTTATACTAGAGCCTTTTTGTGTTATCTGATGAAGGTCGGAAGACCGAAACGTCATTGATAAAACATTTACACAAAATTGCTTTCTAAAAACGAATAAAAAAAAATTCAAAATAGTTTCATCTCAATGCTTTGAGTGCTGGATTTTTTTGATATAATTGTCTTTTCCAGCTAGGCAGCGGTTGCCGGTACAGGATGGCTTGACTCCCTCTTACCAGTCCCCCTTGGTTATTTTCACCACTCTCACGGGGACTGGGCACTCTGGGAGCTTCCGGGTCAAGTCACTGCCAGCTTCCACCCACGCTTACAGGGCTCGTGGGCGGGGCTTCTATTCGCACACTTTTGCAATTTCATGCTCTTTCCAGGCACAGTGATGGCGCAGCAAATTTTTCAGCATCAAAGATGGCGGCAGTCTTTACACAAACAGTCCATTAAATACAGTTATTAAGGCACACGTCACCCGTGTTAACGGGCCTTGTCCGTATCCTGTTCATGACACCAGAAAAAGGGGTCACTGTAGCGCCCAGAGAAGGGGGTACTCGGTTCCGGGCAGTAACAAATGGGAATGTCACTCTGGTGGCCGTTGCCCGGTCCCGTGCTCTGGGCCCCTTTTGTTAATGGGGGTTATTTACAGGGGAAATAAGAGTTTTTGTCATGTGACGCCACCTGCTGGTTGCGGTTAAGGATGGAGAACCGCCACTGATTAATGTGGGTACTCCCAGTGCTGGTGGTAGTGGCAGCTGTGATGGCATGCCCTCCGCAGGAAGGGCTGTGCCGGGGAGATACAATTTTTAATTGACCTGGAAACTCCAATTTTCTTGTTGTTCATGTGCCTGGGAGATGTAACGGGGGCAATAACAGAGACCAGTCTGTAGATTGTATTAAACAGTCCTTACTCACTGTGGACCCTCGGGTGCTGGTTCCGGTCCCAGTATTGCCAGTGCCAGTTGGTGACCAGGGTGCTCTATCCCTGGCACTCTCAATTTAGTTGAGACCACGAGGCTTGGAACTTTGGGGGTCCCCCAGTTGTGATTCAGCGGTCTGTCCATTGCAAGTAATTGTCATGAAACTGACGCTTGAGCTAGGGTTCTGTGCCCCGCGTGTGCCCAGATTCCAGTGGTGCTCCCTCGTACTGTCCCTGGGGTCTTAACTCCAGCCCAGAGGTACTCGTTTGTTCTCTGCTAGCAACCTGACTCCCGTGACCCTGGGTCACTGTTACACAGACCCAGCTTGAGGCACGTCTGCTCCCTTCACTACATTTCTGCAGACTGCTCCCTGTTCTTCCTGTCCCTTCCCACCAGGCTGGCTAATCCCAGGTACTCGTTTACATGGCGACCATCCCCTTACGTGGTTAACCCTCTATGCCCTGGTGTGAGTGGCTACTGCGAATTTAGGTGTGTGTCGCTGTTGCTGGCACTGGTGTTACAGGACCGAGGGGGTAGGTCCTACATCACTGGGAGGATGCAGTTCCCTGTAGTGCCCTGAGTGGCTCAGGGGCACTACAACTATGTTTTGGAAAACAGATAAAATGCTAAAACATGTGTCACTGTCCAAATATTTCTCTATTTACTATAGGTTGGCAAATACAAATGGAGCTGCTAGCAGTGGATCTTGATGATTTGTATGCCTTAGTGCATTCAGGGTGGTAGAATATTCCTTAGACAACCATTGACAATCCCATTGATAGTATGCCAAGGCGGGTATTCCTGCACGTAGTTCTCATTCTTTATTTTGAATAAATCAAGATATTTTAATAATGTTTCTTCCACTTTGCTATCATTTGAATATCATTAACATGTCTATTGATCCTGAGATCTCCATAACCCCATGACTCTTGTGACTCTTCCTTCGTGATATTACAATTTCAATACTGATGAGTGTATATTGTAATATCTTCAGAAATCATCACTATCAGTGTTGAAATGTGAAACCTACAAAACAAATATTTGTTTTAATATATATATATATATATATATATATATATATATATATATATATATATATATATATATATGTTAAAACAAATATTTGTTTTGTAGGTTTCACATTTCAACACTGATAGTGATGATTTCTGAAGATATTACAAATTTCATTATCTCACTTGTTTTCAATATTCTTGAGATATATATATATATATCAAGAATATTGAAAACAAGTGAGATAATGAAATTTGTTGCCAAATAAATGAGAATTATTATGGCACGTCATATAAAGTGAATTGACAATGCCTCCGAATGCTTTTTACTCCACTTTCCCATAATGCCCTGCAGACATGCATCCATGTAGAATCAATCTGCATATATGTTCCATATAGCAGCAGGATCACAATGAGAGAGGACCAGATAAAATAGTATTGGAGGACAAGCTATTAGTTCCAGCCATGTTGGCAGGTTATTTGTTTACGGCCATTTCACTGTAAGCCTACAGTATTTAGCTATGAGATATATTAGCATTGCAATATGTGTTTCTTATTTACAGTCTCTCGACAAGAGAACACGACCATCACATAACCTTCCATGCGTATTCTTTGGGAGCCCAGAACCTTTTTCATGGTGTGACATTCCATTTGGAAATGTTTCTCAGTATGAGTCTGTCAGGATTCAGTCTAACACATCCTTCTCATCTCTCTCTGTGTCACCAATCTCATTTGTCAGGGTCAAAGTAACAGTGTGAGGAATTAATAAGCCGTCCATCAGCAAAGGGTTAAGAAACTGATAATAATGTCGGCTGCTTGGCAGCCCGTATTAGCCGGCAATCCCAAGCGGAGAGCCGGGGATAAAGCTCATGAAGCAAGACTGAATACCTGCTCATTTGTGATCATCTGTGGAGTATGATATATTGGCCTGAATTTCATCTGGATTACATTATTCTCCCTCTTAGAATTACCTACCTGTACATCCATTATGCAAGGAAATCTCTAGGTTTAGAGAGTTAAATGGCTGAGGGCTCTTCACGCAGCCTGAGTGGTCTGGTGTTGCATAAATGCGCTGATCAGTCAAGATGAGAGAGGGCAGGAGCAAGAAATGAAAAAGAAAATGTGTTTGTAGTGGCTGCACCTGCTACAGACAGAAAGCAAATCTGAATAACCTTGGAGCCTGGTAGCTTGTCATTAAATGGGATTCCTACCTTTTCAGTATCAATTCAAGGGCTAATATGGTTGCTGCAATAAAACGTATAGTTAAAGCTATAATGGCCTTTTGTGCAAACAGTGACCCTCATTTACCCCCTCCTCTTCCTACATAGTATAGCTTCTCCGTTGCATCTAATTCCATTCAGTAACTGCTATTTTGTCATGTATACGCCACTTAAATTAATATTATTTACGGTTATATATATCATTTGCCAAATATAGCACGCTGCATTGCCTCAGGATACAAAGCGTATGCACATTGCTTTAGCTGATTGGCCATATTAGGATGAATTGAGTTTTATTGTTCTAAAATACATTTTAGCCTCAGTGATAGAAAGATCTAGTTTAAACAATGAAGACATTATTATGATGCTATTCTCCTGAGGCCTATCATTTCTTTATGATCTCGTATTACTGTAGAATTGTGTCAGATTTAACAAAAAAAGGACCATAACGTTCTATTTCACCTTTAGGACCATCATATTTTATATCTGTATATTTTTTTTAGATGATTGGATGCATATAAGAATAACCAGATTGATGCTATAGAGCAGGCCTACACAGCATATGGCCTGCGCGGGCCACATGTGCCACCCAAAGCGTTTGCTGCACGCCGTGGATCTTTTCGAGAGTCGCCGCTACCTGCATCTAATACTACCTGCTTCCAATATGCAAATGTATTCATGTCTCTCAAAAAAAAAATACATTTGAAAGCTTCAGCTCCGGGACTGACGTAGAGCACAGAGCTTGTCTCTCCTGCTCCTATGTACAGCAGTGTGATGAGGTCAGCACATTGCTGCCATCATTATGCTGTTGCCGGCGCCACAGAAGTATTGGAGATATCAACCCCGGTAAGCGCTCCATGGATAACCTTAAGATTAAATTTGTGCCAAGGCACACACTATGGTGTGATATTGTGAAAGAGGGCACAATTTAGCAATGGGCAGTAGAATATTATCATAGAATCATAAAATGTTAGAAGGGACCTCCAGGGTCATCGTGTCTAACCCCCTGCTCAATGCATCATTCAGTAAACCATCGCAAACAGATGTTTGTCCAGCCTCTTTTTGAAGACTTTCATTGAAGAAGAACTTACCACCAGAGATGAGCAAACTCAAGGTTCGGTGTTGGTACCAAACACAAACGTTAGAAAACAGAGTGTGGAATCAAAGTTTAGGTGCTGTACATATGAACACCACTTGCGCGAGCATTGCAGTGGTTGGGTACACTCGGTCCTCAGACCAGTGCGAGCCACTTGCAGTGCTTCAACGGTTCACACGGGGGGTAACAACAGCATGATTGAATTTGCACAAAATAAAATAAAAATGGAAAAACCCAGCCCCCACTACCACATCTGTTTATGGCTGGCTGCATGTGGGCAGAGACACAAACTGCCCAATTAGTGACTTCCACTGGGGTTCAGGTCAAGTTCGGGTCCCAGACCAAACTTAATTTATAGTTCGTCTGACCCCGTCGAACTAAACTTTCAAGGGTCAGCTCATCTCTATTCCTGATGAGGTCAGACCAAAGAGGAATAGAGGGCAATAATCACTCCTTGTGATCTAGACATTATGCTTCTCTTCATACATCCCAGAACTGTGCTTGCCTTTTTTGGTGCTGCATCACTGTTGCTTAGTTCTATTCCTATTCACATGCTGTTGCTTAGTTCTCTTCCTCCCATTCTATAGATGTTATACTTCTTTTTCTGCCCAGATGTAGAATTTTGCACTTCTCCCTAGTAAATACTATTTTATTAGGTGCTGCCCATTGTTCCAGCTTATCTAGATCCTTCTGAATCTCTTCTATGTCTTCTTTACTGTTAGCTATCTGTCCTAGCTTTGCATTGTGTGCAAATTATATAGTTTACTTGAAATTTTCTTATCTAGATCATTTATGAAAATGTTGAACAACACTAGGCCAAGACAGAGCCTGTGGTACCCCACTTGAAATACTCTTCCAACTGAATGTGCTACCATTTATTACCACTCTTTGAGTACAATCACTGAGCCAGTAATGAATCCACCTAACCGTAGCTTTGTCAATCCCATATTTGGTCAACTTTTCAATAAGGATAGTATGAGATATATCACAAGCTTGGCTGAAGTCAAGATATGCTATATCTACCACATTTCCCTGATTCACACAGTCAGTGATTACATCATAGAAGGAAATTAGATTAGTTTGGCATGATTTGTTTATTGTAAACCCATGCTGACTCTAGTTGATTATTGTATTGTTATCCACGTACTTAAATACATGCTGTTAATAATTTGTTCAAAATTTTTTTATGGTATATTTTATGGTAAAACTCCCTGGCCTGTAATTTTCTGGCTCCAACTTCTTTCCTTTTTTGAAGATAGGGACAAAATATTTCTTTCTCCAATCTTCTGGGACTTCTTGTGGAAAGAGGCAGTTTGAGGGGATATTTTGGAGAAGGGGGTTTGTGTGGGGTGGTGACATTATGAAGTGTCTTAGTGTGGGGGGGACAGTATGAAGAGGGGTTATGTGGAGGAAGAATATTATGGAGGGACAGTGTGAAGGTTCTTATGTAGAATGGCAGTGTGGAGGGCAATATGGAAAGGGACATTGGGGGGGGAGATATTATGGAGAGGGACAATGTGGGTGGGAAACATATAATGGAAAGGGGTAGAGTGGGGGATGACATTATGGATGCAGGCAGTGTGGGGGATATTATGGAGAGAGGCAGTGTTGGGGCAATATGGAGAGGGCAATGTAAGATGATGACATTATGGAGAGGGACAGTGTAGGGGGGTATTAAGGAGAAACACTGAGTTCGGATATTATGCAGAGGTGCAGAGTGAGGGGGATGACATTATGGAAAGGGGCAGTGAGGGGGAGATCACATTATGGAATGGGGCAGTGTGGGGGGATGACATTATGGAGAGGGACATTGTGGGAAGATATTGTGTAGAGACACAGTGTGTGGATGATATTATACAGAGGGACAGTGTAATGGGAGGTATATTATGGAGAGGGGCAGAGTGGGGGGAGGGATGTTTTGTAAAGGAATCACAGTAAGGGGCAATTATATACTGAATTTAAGGGTGCAACATGTGAGATCTTTTAATTTGTGAGCAGTATGATGATACTTTTATTTTTAAGGACACAATGTCATGAAGTGCTGCTGATGGCGGAGAAGAGGAAAGTCTACTTAGATGAGTTCTGGGCATCAAATCTTGTCATGGCACCTGTACTACATGAAGACAAAAGGGATGTAAACAACTTCAATCAAGGAAGATGTCGTCTATAAGGTATGAGGATGTAAATGTCCATTTGTGATACTGACTACGTATTGTCAATACTGAGGTTTCTTGTGGTCCGCTTTCTGATGGTGGCGGGTAACAAAAACTCCCAGTACACCATTGTTAAAGGGAACCAATCACCAGGATTTTGCTATATAAACTGAAAACAGTGCTATACTGGCGCTATCATGCTTATTCTATACATACCTTTAGTTGTCATTTCGGATGTGTAGGTTTTGAAATACAGGCAGGTAAAGTTATAGAAATGAACTGCTGTTTGATTGGCAGCAGCTGCCGAATATTTAATATGGGGGTCAGGTTTTGCTATCTATTCCCGCCCCTGTCTGCTGCCTGTCTTCTGTAGATGCTAGACTGTATGGGCTCCTCCAGAAATGAGTCATTTCTGCCAGGTGATAGGGGTGTGTTAGAGATGCAGCCCATACAGTCTAACATCTACCAAAGCCAGGCAGAAAATAGGAGCGGGAATAGATAGGAATTTGGCAGCTGCTGCCAATCAAAAATCTGTACGTTTCTGTAACTTTACTTGCCTGTATTTCAAAACCAAACATCCAATCTGACAACTAAAGGTATGTATAGAATCAGCATGGTAGTGCCAGTATAGAACTGGCTTTAGTTTATATAGGAAAATCCTGGTGATTGGTGCGCTTCAGGACATTCTGGGAATTGTAGGTTCAAGCTATACAATTGTTCATAGGGCTGATCTCACATTACAATTGATCGCTACATTATGCATGGTGCTGTATACATGTCTTTACAGTGGTTCTGATCTTCTACACATAGCAATACATGCTTCATGGCTATTTTAAAATTTATTCTCATTTCTCTAAGTTTGGGTATTTTTATGAGGATGATTTCGTGAGTTTCTGCTCCAAAAACTTAGTTTAAAATAGTGTGTGTTCACACTGATTTTTATTTAGTTGAAAGTGAGCAGAAACTCTCAAAATTACCCTGACCTATCTTTGTAACTATTATTTCATAAATCAATAGTAAACATGAAAATAAGCAACTTTGTAATATTTCTTATCACACAAATTTGCTTCTGTCTCTGCCAGAATTGATAAGTCATTTCTGAGATAAAATCTATATTCAGTGAAGACTTTCCCATTACTGAGATAGGAGATGGCAGTTGGTGCTGATGAGATTCCATGATGGAGGAGGGAGGAGCTAGAGGCAGAGGCAGGAGCTTTAGGCAGGGCTACCTCCTACTCCTCCCTTTCTTGTCTACAGGTAATATTGTGGCACCCCTGAGGCTTTAGTCGCCGCAGGGTACTGCACCTCACTTAAGATGCTGTACTCATCCTGGATCCAGAGGAGGGCGGTACTGGTTTCACTACACACAAATTCATACACACAGTCAGGTTGCCCTCCCCATTGGGGACCGGGCTAGGGTTGGGTCTTAAGGTAGTCATCAAACATGGGGGGCTGCCCCCCACTAGTGACAGGGAATCGGGGAAGGAGCGGCCACCAGTGGGAGTTAGGAGTAACAAAACAGAAAAGACATTCTCCAGCAGGAGAGGAAGGAGCGTACGGGTTCTTTGGTAGCTCCCGTGGGACAGAGGAGACAATTCGGTCACTGGGGAGAGAGCTTCAATGCTGCCCCGGGACCGGCGCATAGCAGGGTGAAGAGCCCTAGGGTGAAACAGACTTCAAGTTGGATCACCAGAATCTGCAGAACAGGGGGATTGTACGTCCCTCTGGCCTCCACCAGTTCTCGGAGCATAGTGACACATAGGGACCGGGGTCGGGATCAAAGAGTCTGACCCCAGTGCGGACCCACGTTACCTGCATACAGGACGGAAGCTAAAAACTACAAGGACCAAGTTCCCCAAGTAGCTTTAGGCCACGGTGATTCATCTTTAAAAGTGCAAGAAGAAAGGGCCCATGGACTACTGGACTGTTACTGACCTCCAAGGGTTCCGGGATTGGCTGGGGACCATCACAGCAGAGACTGGTACCCTGAGGTTGCATTGGAACTGTGAGTAAAAAGACCTGGAACTGCAGCAGCTGACTCTGCCTCTTATTGCCGGCGTTGGTGCCCCGCACTTCAGCACCAATAGCCATCACTACAACCCTCATCATCCTCTCCAGGGCCCACTCCACCTGTGGGGAGCAGAACCATCTTTGCTGTGACACCATCAGCACCGGAGGACATCACCAGCGGCGGTAGCTATTCCCTGGCCGCGTACCACAGGTGGCATCATGAGACAGACTATTCCCATCATCCTATCCTCCAATTATCCCCTTTTATTGTACGCCTCGGGGCCACGAAGCAGGGTCACCCATGACATCCCCAGTCCCGACATCAACGGCCCGGTGATGAGTAACAGTTAACCCCTTGCCCTGTGGGTGCTACAATCTCATCAGTAACAACTGCCATCTCCTATCTCAGTAATGGGAAAGTTTTCTCTGATTACAGATTTTACCACAGAACTAAGCATTTTTATAATGACTGATCAAGTCTGGCAGAGAAAGAAGAAAATTTGTCTGATAAGAAATATTAAAATGTTGCTTATAGTCATGTGTACTATTGATTTATGAAATTTACCAACCGGCAATTTTTCGTTTACATTTTTTCCTTTCCTTCTTCCAAGTGCACTAACTTTTTTATTTTTCCAGCACTATAGCCATATGAAGGCTTGTTTTTTGTGCAACAAGTTGTAATTCTGAGTGACAAAATTCATTCTACCCCACATTATACTGGAAAACGGGAAAAAATCCAAGTACGGTGAAGTCGCAAAAAATATTTTTCTATTTTTTGTTTACCATGTTCACTATATGGTAATAATGACTTATTTATGTTTCCTGGAGGAAAGGACTGTTTTTTATTTATTGTCAGAAATGCGTAGGGTGTCCTAATGTGTGTCCTCTCATTTATGGACCCCCCTGTAATTTTAAATGTCCAATAAAATTTTGATGTTTTAATACTTCGGATTTTTTTGGTGCTGGTGATACCTTTGGAGCGTCACGTGTGAACACTATTCTATTCCCCTGTAAATATTTCCCCTTTACAAAAAGGGCCCAGGGCACAGAACCGGGCAACGGCCACCAAAGTGACATTCTTTCTGCCTGTCCACAGTCTGCCCCTCCCACCTAGTCAACTAGTGTACTGGACTGGCTCCACCTTTAGGCGGCCATCCATTGGTCCAACCCAGTGCCGTAGCTAGGGTTTCAGCTCAGGGGGGGGCAAAACATCTGAGTGGGCCCCTTACCAGGTAACCATGATAACTACGGTGGCGTAGACTAATCGTGGGTATAGTGGACCTCGGCAGATGACACTGATGTTACCGCTATATGGTGACTATATAGTGGTAGATATCGGTGCTGCAGCACATACAAGAGGTCACAGTGCAGTTATAGATGGTGACTTACAGCTGACGTTCTTTCGGATGGAGTTGTTCACCTTTTCCGTCTTTTCCATCTGGCCCAGACCGACATGACAACTTCTTCCAGCCACAACTCATCTACAGAAATTACAACAAAGACATATTTGACTCCTCACACTTCCGGCACCGAACCCCATCTAATCCCAACCTGCACAAACTCCTCATCCTGCCGTCACCCCAATACTGAGCCACTGCTGCCGTGTGTGTCCCTATTACTGCACCTGCTGTGTGCACAAAAACCATGCTCCTCTTACTGCCACACATAATAATGCCACCACTGTGCCCCCACATAATAATGCCACCACTGTGCCCCCCCATAGTAATGCCACCACTGTGCCCCCCACATAATAATGCCACCACTGTGCCCCCACAAAATAATGCCACCACTGTGCCCTCCCATAGTAATGCCACCACTGTGCCCCCACATAATAATGCCACCACTGTGCCTCCACATAATAATGCCACCACTCTGCCTCCACATAGTAATGCCACCACTGTGCTCTGAACATATTAATGCCACCACTGTGCCCCCCACATAGTAATGCCACCACTGTGCCCTCACATAATGTCACCACTGTGCCTCCCACTTAATAATGCCACCACTGTGCCTCCTCATAATGCCACCACTGTGTCCCCCACATAATAATGCCACCACTGTGCCTCCACATAATAATGCCACCACTGTGCCTCCACATAATAATGCCACCACTGTGGCCCCCACATATTAATGCCACCACTGTGCCTCCACATAATGCCACCACTGTGTCCCCCACATAATAATGCATGGTAAAATGCCTCATTTGTGCCCTCTAAATGGTAACATTTCCCCCTAGAAAATATTAATGACCTGTGTAAGTGCCCTAGAAAGGTGCCCACATATTGTTCCTAGAAAGTAATAGAGCCCCCAGTGTGCCTTTCACGGTCACAATACCCTGACTTCCCCTATAACAATAATGGTTCCTAAGTGTCCACTTAACATTTAATAATGTCCCTCCCATGTACAGCTCCCCTATACACAGTATGAAGCCCTTATACCTCCCCTACACACAGTATGAAGTTCCCATGGCTCCCCTATACACAGTAAGATGCCTCTACCCCTTCCCTATACATACAGTTAGGTCCAGAAATATTTGGACAGTGACACAAGTTTTGTTATTTTAGCTGTTTACAAAAACATGTTCAGAAATACAATTATATATATAATATGGGCTGAAAGTGCACACTCCCAGCTGCAATATGAGAGTTTTCACATCCAAATCGGAGAAAGGGTTTAGGAATCATAGCTCTGTAATGCATAGCCTCCTCTTTTTCAAGGGACCAAAAGTAATTGGACAAGGGACTCTAAGGGCTGCAATTAACTCTGAAGGCGTCTCCCTCGTTAACCTGTAATCAATGAAGTAGTTAAAAGGTCTGGGGTTGATTACAGGTGTGTGGTTTTGCATTTGGAAGCTGTTGCTGTGACCACACAACATGCGGTCTAAGGAACTCTCAATTGAGGTGAAACAGAACATCCTGAGGCTGAAAAAAAAGAAAAAATCCATCAGAGAGATAGCAGACATGCTTGGAGTAGCAAAATCAACAGTCGGGTACATTCTGAGAAAAAAGGAATTGACTGGTGAGCTTGGGAACTCAAAAAGGCCTGGGCGTCCACGGATGACAACAGTGGTGGATGATCGCCGCATACTTCCTTTGGTGAAGAAGAACCCGTTCACAACATCAACTGAAGTCCAGAACACTCTCAGTGAAGTAGGTGTATCTGTCTCTAAGTCAACAGTAAAGAGAAGACTCCATGAAAGTAAATACAAAGGGTTCACATCTAGATGCAAACCATTCATCAATTCCAAAAATAGACAGGCCAGAGTTAAATTTGCTGAAAAACACCTCATGAAGCCAGCTCAGTTCTGGAAAAGTATTCTATGGACAGATGAGACCAAGATCAACCTGTACCAGAATGATGGGAAGAAAAAAGTTTGGAGAAGAAAGGGAACGGCACATGATCCAAGGCACACCACATCCTCTGTAAAACATGGTGGAGGCAACGTGATGGCATGGGCATGCATGGCTTTCAATGGCACTGGGTCACTTGTGTTTATTGATGACATAACAGCAGACAAGAGTAGCCGGATGAATTCTGAAGTGTACCGGGATATACTTTCAGCCCAGATTCAGCCAAATGCCGCAAAGTTGATCGGACAGCGCTTCATAGTACAGATGGACAATGACCCCCAAGCACACAGCCAAAGCTACCCAGGAGTTCATGAGTGCAAAAAAGTGGAACATTCTGCAATGGCCAAGTCAATCACCAGATCTTAACCCAATTGAGCATGCATTTCACTTGCTCAAATCCCAAATCCAGACTTAAGACGGAAAGACCCACAAACAAGCAAGACCTGAAGGCTGCGGCTGTAAAGGCCTGGCAAAGCATTAAGAAGGAGGAAATCCAGCGTTTGGTGATGTCCATGGGTTCCAGACTTAAGGCAGTGATTGCCTCCAAAGATTTCGCAACAAAATATTGAAAATAAAAATATTTTGTTTGGTTTATTTGTCCAATTACTTTTGACCTCCTAAAATGTGGAGTGTTTGTAAAGAAATGTGTACAATTCCTACAATTTCTATCAGATATTTTTGTTCAAACCTCCAAATTAAACGTTACAATCTGCACTTGAATTCTGTTGTAGAGATTTCATTTCAAATCCAATGTGGTGGCATGCAGAGCCCAACTCGCGAAAATTGTGTCACTGTCCAAATAATTCTGGACCTAACTGTAATATACTGCTACACCTCCCCTATACACAGTATGATGGGCCTACAGCTCCTTACAGACACCCGCGTACAGCCATATACACATACACACCTGCGTACAGCCGTATACACATGGACACACCTGTGTACAGCCGTATACACATAGACACCCCTGCGTACAGCCGTATACAGACACCTGCATACAGCCGTATACACAGACACCTGCGTACAGCCGTACACACAGACACCCCTGCGTACAGCCGTATACACATGGACACCCCTGCGTACAGCCGTATACACATACAGACACCTGCGTACAGCCGTATACACAGACACCCCTGCGTACAGCCGTATACACATGGACACTCCTGCGTACAGCCGTATACACATACAGACACCTGCGTACAGCTGTATACACAGACACCTGCGTACAGCCGTACACACATAGACACCCCTGCGTACAGCCGTATACACATACACACACCTGCGTACAGCCGTATACACATACACACACCTGCGTACAGCCGTATACACATACAGACACCCCTGCGTACAGCCGTATACACATACACACCTGCGTACAGCCGTATACACATACAGACATCTGCGTACAGCCGTATACACATACAGACATCTGCGTACAGCTGTATAAACATACACGCACCTGCATACAGCCATATACACATACAGACACCTGCGTACAGCCGTACACACATACACACACCTGCGTACAGCCATATACACACACATATATACAGACACCTGCGTACAGCCGTATACACACACATATATACAGACACCTGCGTACAGCCATATACACACACATATATACAGACACATACACAGATATAGTCACATAGAAGTGTATACATATTTGAAAACATTCACATACAAATAATCATACACAAAAGACAGACACAATCCTATACACAGACACATACTGGAGGTGCTTTTTACTTTTGATGATTGGGGGACACTTCTTTTCTCTCGTGCAGCCACAGACTTGTTTCATGCCATGGTAAATCACTCTAAGCTAAAGGACCTGTGGTGACGTCACGCCCATGTGATCAGAAGGGGCGGGATCTCAGCAACGCAGGTGATGACATAAAGAAACTCCAGGTGTCCTGGAGTTCTTTATGATAGAAGCGGGGACCGAGGTAAGACCTCCAGATGGAGGGTGCAGGGGGGCGCAGGGGGAGAGGGGGGGCGAAGCCTGCATGATTATAGTGGATGGAGGAAACATGGCCACGCCCACTAACAAAGCCGGTCACGCCCACTACCCAGTCAGCTTCTAATCACTGGGATGCAGCCACAACACTGGATGGAGGCAGCGCGCGCTGCATGACGTCATTATAACGCACATGGCCGCGCACTGTGCATGCCAGCAGCCGGGTCTCCTGTACTATGTGGCGGTCAGCACTGTCTGCGCCTGTCAGTGTGGCCGGCCACATCTTAGTACAAGAGACACGGCCGCGCGCAATTCACTCTGCGCGGCCATGTGTGTTATAATTACATTATGCTGCAGGCGGCCCGCAGCCGGCCCTCAACAATAGCTGGGAGAGCAGCCTGGGGGGCAATTGCCTCTCCCCCCGCCCGGCGCTGAGCGATGACGTCACCACGCCGGGACTTTGTGTCCTGCGTGTGCGCTGTCATCAGCAGCAGTGCAGGGAGATCATGTCTCCTCCGCACTGCCGCAGAGGTTAACTATATCGGCGCGCTGTGCACTCTGATATAGTTAATGGTATTGCAGCTCAGGGTGGGCCCCCTCTGAGCATAGGGCCCGGGGCGGCGGCACCCTCTGCCCCCCCCCGCTAGCTACGCTACTGGTCCAACCCTAGCCTTGTACCATTCTATGCGGGTGTTACGGTTGCTGCGAGCACTGGAGACTAAGTCCAGATTTCTTGCTACTGCACATGTGCGAGCGCTGGAGACTAAGTCCAGATTTCTTGCTACTGCACATGTGCGAGCGCTGGAGACTAAGTCCAGATTTCTTGCTACTGCACATGTGCGAGCGCTGGAGACTAAGTCCAATCTTGGAGCCATTGCACATGTGCGGGTGACATCATCGCTGACACGAGGTCACATGTCTCTGACACCTTCTATGCCGATTGGTCGCTGGTCATGTGCTTGTGACGTCTTGCTCGGTGATAGGCCAGCATGACGTCACTCCTGTCGTTCTGGCAGCGGATTGGCTCTGGTGTCCTCCATCTTGGATGAGGCACAGAGTCTATATAAGACCCTGACACACGCCGCATGGTGCTCAGTCCTCTTGGTTCATGCATATGAGTAGACGCTCTGTGCGCGTTCCTCTAGGCATTCCTCTGTCTATGCTAGGTGAGCGCTACCGGCAGGGTAGCGTTCTTATACCTTACAGCTTCGGCTGCTGTCCGTATCCTTACCTCTTAGGGGAGCGGACATAGGCAGGTGCCTGAGGCACATGGTCTGGCTGGGCCTTGTGATTCTACTCGTAGGTGGACGTTGCCGCTAGGGTAACGTTCCTTATACTGCGTCTGGCAGTTGTTCGTATCCTCGCACACTAGGGGAGCGAACAGAGGTAGGAGCTTTGTGCGGCTTACGCTGCTGTTCGTCTCTTTTGCACCACTAGAAGAGCGGACCTAGGCAGGTGCCATATCTAGTGGTTCGTGTCCTCGCACACTAGTGGAGCGAACGCAGGTAGGAGCTTTGTGCGGCTTACGCTGCTGTTCGTCTCTTTTGCACCACTAGAAGAGCGGACCTAGGTAGGTGCCATTTCGCACACATTGCCTTTGTCTCTGTGATTATTAACAGAGATCATTCCACACACCCTCCAAGTAAGGGAGGAATTGCTTTACTTACTTATTATATCCTTCTGTGAGTTAACAGAGGTATTGCACTCTGCCATAGTCTGCAGCAAAGTCTTTGCACGGTGGACCCTGACTGTCTGATACTCCTTTCAGTTATTATCAGACAGCCCCCCGTAACAGCGGGATTGTTGGAGAAAAAGTGGGATTTTGTGAAGTGTTTAAGTCTTTGTGTGTGACCAGCACTGGTCTGCCGGGGCCCTAGGGGGTAGGCCCTGCATCCTGGTGAGTATGCAGAACCTTGTAGCTCCCTGATGGCTTCAGGGACGCTACACTACTGAAGCAGAGGATTGTGTGCCCTCATTCCATCAGGATTTCCTCCACCTCCTACACCAATTCCTGCACTCCCTCCTCCTCCATCTTCGAACTGTCATCTCGGAGCACATCACTGCCTTGGTGAAGCGACATCCGGCTCTGCTGAAACTAAGTTGTTTAGGTGACAAACAGCAGACTGCTGCAGAGTTTTTGAAAAGTCTAAGGGCAGCTTTGCACACTACGACATTGCAGGTGCGATGTTGGTGGGGTCAAATCGAAAGTGACGCACATCCGGCGTCACTTGCGATGTCGTAGTGTGTAAATCTTAGATGATACGATTAACGAGCGCAAAAGCATCGTTATCGTATCATCGATGCATTCTCCGACATTTCCTTAATGCCGGTGCAGATGTGGCGCCCTGGACAAGCCAGGACGTCACAAGCACAACACCAACACACCCCACACTCCCGGTCAGGCACACCAAAGTCAGATAAAAACCCTTGTTGCCTTCCTCCAGGGGCTGATGTCCACACCAGGGGGTGGGCCAGGTGGTTGGTCCCGCCCACCGAGGAGTTCACAGTCCTGGAGGCGGGAAAAGCGGAGAGATGAGTTTGAGAGTTGAAAGTGAGAGGAGTGAAGTGGAAGTTGAGGAGCCTGAAGTTGGTCCGGGTGTGTGGCCCGGACGGAACAGCAAGGTTGGCAGACGGTGGTGACTGTCTGCAGGAGAGGCTTATTGGAGCTAGCCGTAAGGACCGTGGATGGGCGGTGGCCCGGCGGTACCGGACCGGTACGCAAAGAGAGGCCAGCACCATCCGGCAGGGGCTTACGGACCCCGACAAGGCTTGGAGTCGCCGTGCAATTTGTCAAATCCGTTAGCGAAGGGAACCTCCTGGGTTTCTCAGCAGCCAAGTCCCGATAGAAGGCAACAGTCCAACCGTTAGAGGGAAACACAGTCACCACCAAGGCTAAAGTTCCCAGGGCCAGAGCCTGCGGGCAAAAGGGGCTCCTTCAGCAAATATCCAAGCTGGGGAGCGGGTTACCGGTGGGAACCCATTGGAACCGTACACACTACACAGGTGCAGGGAAAGGCAGTCACCATCAACCTGTCGGGAGGAGAAACACCGCAGCCATCTGTGGGACCCGTCCATCCAGCCGTTTGTTTGACCAGAGACTCTGTGTGAATTACTGGTTGAGTGAGTACCACCGTGCCGTGTGGCACAGCGCTGCCCCCGCGACCCTGCACCTCACCAGGCCCCGTAACCTGCCTGCCATCCATCCCTACCTACCTCATCGGGCCCCGGGACAACCAACCCCCTACCGACGGAGGGGACAACTAACATCCAGGCTGCTCCCTGTCATCGCTCCCGGGATCCCCGTCCAGAGCAGCGGTGGTGTCACCAATCTCACCACAACCGTGGGTGGCGTCACGGACAATATCAAATCCCCACAATCAATCCCCCCTTTTCACTCACGGGCGAGGAGCGCCGCTCGAGTCTCCAGGATCCGGACCACCGCTCGAGCCACCACCGAGCAGCAGTCGCAGCAGCAGCCAGACCCGAGCAGTGGGAGAGCGCAGCGTCCCCTCCTCCGCCCGCGACACAGAGACAGGTACGATGTTCCTCGTTCCTGCGGCAGCACACATCGCTGTGTGTAAAGCCGCAGGAGCGAGGAACATCTCCTACCTGCCCCCCGGCTGCAATGAGGAAGGAAGGAGGTGGGCGGGATGTTTACATCCTGCTCATCTCCGCCCCTCCGCTTTGATTGGCCGCCTGCTGTGTGACATCGCTATGATGCCGAACGACCCGCCCCCTTAGGAAGGAGGCGGGTCACCGGCCAGAGCGACGGTCGCAGGGCAGGTGAGCGCATGTGAAGCTGGCGTAGCGATAATGTTCGCTACGCCAGCTATCACAAGATATTTTACCTGCGACGGGGGCGGGGACTATCGCACTTGACATCGCAGCATCGGCTTGCGATGTCGTAATGTGCAAAGCCCGCCTAACAGATCAGACAGATCTGTGGTTCTCGCCACTGAACCTACAATCAGGCAAAAACATGTGTGATAATACCCATAACCTGGTAGCAGCTCTGAAGCTTGCAAGCTTGCACATGTACTATGCCTGGCCCATGTGCTCAACTTAGTGGCTCAGCGGTTTCTAAAAACCTACCCAGATTTGCCTGAGCTACTTCTAAAGGTACCCCGCATGTGCACCCAATTCAGCAAGTCAGCTACCGCTGCTACCAGTAGTAAATGGCAGTTGTTACTGATGTGATTCTGACACAACATGAGGTGGGAGGAACTAGAGGCAGAGGAGGAGCTAGAGGCACAGCTCCTCCCTCTGCTATCTACATAGAATCTCATCAGCACCAACTGCCATCTCCTATCACAGTAATGGTAAAGTATTTCTGAATACAGATTTTACCTCAGAATTGAGAATTATGACAATGATTGATTAATCTGGGCAGAGAGAGAAGCAGACTTGTCTGATAAGATATATTACAAAGTTGTTTATTTTCATGTGTACTATTAATTTATTAAATAAAAATTTAAAAGATGCTTACTCTTTTAATAACTGAATAAAATATAGTGTGTCTACTCATATCCTGTCCAGCCCACCGCCATTAACTTGAGAACGGCGGCAGCTATAGGCATAGAAGTGGTGTCTAGGTATAGTAAAGTAGCCATGTTCTACGCAATGAAATCACTCATTGTGCCACCTGGTGGAAAACAACGGAGTTAGCATTTTTCTCTCGAAAACGGAATGAGATAGAGAAAATAAAGTGAATTTTAAAGTTGTAGGGCTTTATCAATTCAATATGAATTGACACCTTGCATACAGAAATGCTATGATTAGAACGGACGTGAAGTGATACCTCATAGAGACCTTCCTACAAGTCATTGGCCTCCACGCTCACCCGACCTGACCCCATTGGACTTTTTTCTGTGAGGTCACATCAAACAGCAGGTGTATGCGACTCCTCCACCAACATTGCAGGACCTACGACGACGTATCACAGATGCTTGTGCAAACGTGTCACCTACCATATTGCACAACGTGCAGCAAGATACAGTATGCTGTCCAGAGTCCAGATGTGCATTGCAGCTGACGGTGGCCACTTTGAGCATCAAAGTTAAATGAGCGCCATATGTGTGACCAGCATTCAATGTTTTGGGGGGTCATGGGTTTCATATCATAGCCTTTCTGTATGCAAGGTGTCGAATTAAATTGATGATGCCCTACAATTTTTTAATTCACTTTTTTTCCTCTATCTCGTTCCATTTTCAAGATAAAAATGCTAACTCCGTTGTTTTCCACCAGGTGCCGCAATAGGTGCTTTACTTGCGTAGCGCATGGCTACATTACTATACCTAGACACCACTTCTATGCCTATAGTTGCCGCCGTTCTCAAGTTAATGGCGGTGGACAGAATTTGGGTGGACACACTGTATACTCACCACAAGTCTTTAGTGGTCTTCTACCTCATCCTGGCATCTTTGACCCTTCCTCTTGAAAAAGGCTTCAAAATGACATGACATTGCCCCAAACACAATGACATTGCAGGGACCAGAGATGCTGAGACATGGTGGGTGAGGATAACCAAAGACCAGAGCAGAACATGAACAGAAGCAGAGGGGAGCTGCAGGACTAGACAGTTTAGGACTGGGGCCCTACTTATTTATATTTCATATAATTTATCCTTTCAGTGTATTAGCAGCGTTTTCTACTCTAGAATGCATAGAAAACGCATGTAAAAAAAATTCATCAAAAACGAGCTGCAAAAGCATGCATTTTTCTGCCAAGAGAAGCAGATTTGGTGTAGAAATTTTTGCCACCAAATACTTAGCGTGCCCACATAGCCAAAAGGGGGCTTTACATGCAACGACATCGCTAATGAGATGTCGTTGGGGGTCACGGAATTCGTGACGCACATCCGGCCTAGTTAGCGACATCATTGCGTGTGAAACGTACGAACGACTGCTAACGATCAAAATTACTCACCTAATCGTTGATCGTTGACACGTCGTTCTGATCCCAAATATCGTTGCTGTTGCAAGATGCAGGTTGTTCGTCGTTCCTGAGGCAGCACACATCGCTACGTGTGACACCCCAAGAACGACGAACAGCACCGTACCTGTGTTCAGCTAGCAACGAGGTGGACGTGTCTTTCCTTCAGCTGCTCTCCGCCCCTCCGCTTCTATTGGACGGCTGCCGTGTGATGTCGCTGTGATGCCACACGAACCACCCCCTTAGAAAGGAGGTGATTTGCTGGCCACAGCGACGTCGCAGGGAAGGTAAGTCTGTGTGATGGGGCCTAATAATGTTGTGCACCATGGGCAGCGATTTGCCCGTGACGCACAAACGACCGGGGTGGGTGCTTTCACCAGTGACATTGCTAGCATGTGTAAAGTGGCCTTAAGGGTTCGCTTACAGTTGCGTATAAAAAAATTGGGCCCATTCTCATCTAGAAAAGTTGAATGAGTGAAATATGTTTGGTATTCTGTATGTCATGTAAGTGCTATGCGAGTGTGAGGTTTTTTCTTGCCTACCATCCATATGACATGTGTATACCATCCTTATGCAATGCTTTTTTTTTTCTCAGCAGCTATAATTCTACAATCATTTACAGTGTTCTGAGTTACAGAATGGTGATGTATCTGTAAAAAAATGGGCAGCATACCTATAGTCCATGTGCCGTTCGTTTTTTTCTCACACTCACAGACATGCATTGGCAGGTTTCATCGGATATACGCTGCCAATCGCAGCATGCAGCAATTTTTTTTTCATGCCGTATCGGCATGAGAAAAAAAAATCAGATTTGGCCTTATTTATTGATTAACATTTGTCCGATTTTTCTTCGCATTGCGCCAGAATAAAGGAACTCACCACACATCCAGCAACACAAGTGCAGGGTTGGTTTAGAGTTCAGTTTGGTAATAACTTTGTTACAAGGGGCATATGTGGTGCCCCTGAGGCTTCAGGTGCCACAGGTTACTGCACCCCATTAGCAAAAACCGTAAGGAGTTAACCTGTTTGCAACATTCAAGATGCTGTGCCTCCCATAAGGGAAGAAATAATGCTTTTGGTTTATTGCATAAAAAAAATGCTGTGATCACTGTAAAATGTTGGAGCCCAGGAGTGCTGTCATTTGCCACTGGGGAATGTGGCGCCCCAAATGCTTCAGGTGCCAGAGGGTACTGCACCTCCATTAGGGTGTAGTACTTTAGCTGGGTCCAGGGAAGGTCGGTGCCGGTCTCCACCTACACAAACATACAGTCAGTGGGTTGCCCTCCCCAATGGGGACTGGGCTAGGATCGGATCACAGTAGGGGGTCACTACAGCGGTGGGTTTACAGGACGCCATCACACCAAGGGCTCTACAGGTCCACTTGACCAGCACCGTTGCCCAGTGCTGCGGCGCCAACGGGGACTACTACCACCTCCGCCATCCTCCCTGGGGTAATCCCACTCCGCCAGTGGGGAGCGACACCATCCAGGCTGCACCCGACATCTGCCCTGGTGAGAGACCCTGCAGCAGCGGCCCCCATCCCTGGCTGCGTACCACAGGTAGCATCACGATCACCTTAAAATACTTTCCTAACCTTCAACTACTACCTCCATCCTGCCTGCCACCCTCCAATCCTTCATTCTGTACGCCTCGGGGCAACGGAACCAAGCCAGGCCACCCTGTGAAAACACAGAGGATCTGCACCCCTGGCCCTGCAACGAGTAGGTAAAAACACCTGCCCCATGGGGCTCTATACATATATACACCGTGTGCAGAATTATTAGGCAAGTTGTATTTTTGAGGATTTTTTTTTATTATTGATCAACAACTTTGTTCTCAATCAACCCAAATATCAAAGCTTAATATTTTTGGAAGTTGTAGTGGGGATTTTTAGATTTGGCTATCTTAGGAGGATATCTGTTTGTGCAGGTAACTATTACTGTGCATAATTATTAGGCAACTTAATAAAAACCAAATATGTTCCCTTCTCACTTGTTTATTTTCACCACGTAAACCAATATAACTGCACAAAATTTAGAAATAAACATCTCTGACATGCAAAAAGAAAACCCCAAAAAATTAGTGACCAATATAGCCACCTTTCTTTATGATGACACTCGACAGCCTACCATCCATAGATTCTGTCAGTTGCTTGATCTGTTTACGATCAACATTGCGTGGAGCAGCCACCACAGCCTCCCAGACACTGTTCCGAGAGGTGTACTGTTTTCTCTCCCTGTAGATCTCACATTTTATGAGGGACCACAGGTTCTCTATGGGATTCTGATCAGGTGAACAAGGGGGCCATATCATTATTTTTTCATCTTTTAGACCTTTACTGGCCAACCACGCTGTGGAGTAGTTGGATGCATGTCATGGAGCGTTGTCCTACATGAAAATCATGTTTTTCTTGAACGATACCGACTTTTTCCTGTACCACTGCTTGACAAAGTTGTCTTCCAGAAACTGGCAGTAGGTCTGGGAGTGGAGCTTCACTCCATCCTCAACCCGAAAAGGTCCCCCAAGTTCATCTTTGATGATACCAGCCCATACCAGTACCCCACCCCCACCTTGCTGGCGTCTGAGTCAGAGTGGAGCTCTCTGTCCTTTACTGATCCAGCCTCTGGCCCATCCATCTAGCCCATCAAGAGTCACTGTCATTTCATCAGTCCATAGAACCTTTGAAAAATCAGTCTTAAGATATTTCTTGGCCCAGTCTTGACGTTTTATCTTATGTTTCTTGTTCAAAGATGGTCATTTTTCAGGCTTCCTTACCTTGGCCATGTCCCTGAGTATGGCACACCTTGTGCTTTTGGATACTCCAGTAATGTTGCAGCTCTGAAATATTGCCAAACTGGTGGCAAATGGCATCTTGGCAGCTTCACACTTGATTTTCCTCAATTCATGGGCAGTTATTTTGCTCCTTTTTTGCCCAACACGCTTCTTGTGACCCTGTTGGCTATTTGCCATGAAACACTTGATTGTTCAGTGATCACGCTTCAAAAGTTTGGCAATTTGAAGACTGCTGCATCCCTCTGCAAGACATCTCAGAATTTTGGACTTTTCAGAGCCCGTCAAATCTCTCTTCTGATCCATTTTGCCAAAGGAAAGGAAGTTGCCTAATAACTAAGCACACCTTATATAGGGTGTTGATGTCATTACACTACACCCCTCCTCATTAGAGAGATGCACATCACCTGATTTACTTAATTGGTAGTTGGCTCTCAAGCCTATACAGCTTGAAGAAGGACAACATGTATAAAAAGTATCATGTGATCAAAATACTCATTTGCCTAATAATTCTGCACATAGTGTATGACATAAAGTCAGCTTATGCAAAAGTTGGTTTCTTTGCTCTTTAATGTGTGGTAGAAGCTATGCAAAGGAATCAGCAGTGGATAATTTACTCAAAAGTAAAGAGGGAAAGAAATTACGGTCTGTTTGTACTGGCTAACATAATCCAGCGCATAATTGGAGCGTAGCATGATCTTTGATATGGGGTTCTCTTTTTTTCTGTGTATGTCGGCAATATCTCAAAACAAAGTGTATAAAGAAGCACATACATATTATCCCCCGACTCTTGTACCTTATGATGATATCTTCATTAAAATATGGCAAAGATGAGACTATGCTGTTCCCCCGTCCCTCCCCCTAGGTGGATTTTCCCAGTGCCACTAAAAAGTGATGTTTGACAGGTCTTATTGACAAGTCTCTCACTATCACCTGGGAAAAGTCAACCATGCTAAATGAAAAAGTGTAGTTAAAGAAATAAAAGGAAGAAAAGCTTAAATAATTTAATTACAAACATACCAAGACGACAATTATAAATAAGAGGTTTTGATTTATATTTTGGCCAAAATACGCAATCTTGCAACTGACGTTAAGGGTCCTCACTGTCTTGCGAGTCCCTACACTATATTAATTAAAAAGCATAGCCAAAGAAATAAAATTAACTTTAAAAAAAATAGGACCTGTATTGTAACCTTGTATTTGGATAGGACCTCTATTGTAATTTTGTATAGGTATAGGACTGCTATTGTAACCTCATATAATTATAGGACCTCTATTGTAACATTACATAGGTATAGAACCTCTACTGAACAATCGTATAGGCTTAAGGGCCCGTTACACTCTACAATTTATCGGGAGATATGTCGTCGGGGTCACGGATTCTGTGACGCACATCCGGCATCGTTTGCAACGTCGTTGCGTGTGACACCTATGAGCGATCAATGATATATTGTTGGATCCAGGCGGTCGTTTGAATGTTGTTCGATGTTGGCAGGGTGTCAAACGGAGCAATATGTCGGCTGCTTCCCCAAAACGAACAATTTTTAAAAAATGAATGACGTGTCAACGATCCACGATTTTCATCCTATTTGCGATCGTCTGTGGCACTTTCATTAACCCCCTTCAGCGCTCTCCAGGAGACATGCCACCAGGAAACTGACAAGGTGTCAATAAAGGTCCTATTCCTATACGAAGTTACAATACCTATACCAGGGTACAAACTTGAATGTAGTGAAAAATGCATACTTAATAATAATTCATCACATTACAATAGTATGCATGAATCACTGGACATAATTAGATAATCGCCCATAAGTAGAAAACAAAGCAAGCAGGAAATTCGATCAGACAGTCCTAAGTTATACAGTAAAAGGTTTTTTATTATGAATAGAAAAAGGGATATGATAATAGGGATACAATAATTAGTCAGGTACTTTACCACTGGAATTGGCTTAGGGTAGACAGGGGGTGGCCATCACGAGGCATGGGACTTTCCCGGTCACTAGGACAACCACCTGGGGGGCGGGCACCACTTGGGGGGGAAAAAGGAAGGAGCATCTTCACACTTAGTCAGTTAACCCCAGGCACAGCTTGGGGTGAGGAATACAGTCAGGACCTCGGTCCAGACATTTTATACTTTACACTTCTGGGAGCACTACAAGACCCGTGGCTTGGAGCAGGCAGCTCAGCCCTCAGGCTCTCTACCACTACCGGGAATTCCAGCATCTGTGGAGAGTGCAGGAAACCCCCACAGCCCTTTCCACATTCCATCCACGGGATTGAAGGGACCCCGTCCAGAAATGACAAACAGTGGGAACACCGGCAGTGACCTCCGAATTATCCGGGATCGGCTGGGGCCATCATGGCAGAAAGCGGCACCTCCAGGCAACCCACGGACAGTGAGTAAAGACCTTGAACCGCAACTACTGTGTCCGCCCTTCATTGCCGTCGCTGTCGTCCCACACTCAGGTGCCAATGGCCACGTCTACCTCCATCATCCTCCCTGGGGCCTAGCTTCACCTGCGGGAAGCTGAACCATCCTAGCTGTGACACCATCCGCCCCAGAGGACAGCGACCGCAGTGGTGGCTAATCCCTAGCCGCACATGGCAGGTGGCGTCACGAAGAAACTACTACTCCCAACCTCCAACACCCTTTCATCCACATCATCCTAATCCCATCATCCTTCCGTCCCCTTTTGGTGTACACCTCGAGGCCACGAAGGCAGGCAAGGCCACCCGAGAAATCCCAGACCCGACATCACCGGCCCCGCGCCGAATATTTAAGCCATGCCCTGTGGTGGTTATAGCTTTTCTCTGCAGCCTGTGACTTGCTCTGGTGAGATTTCCTAGTTTATCTGACTCCTTGTTGTCATGCCCTGACCTGTACCCTCCCCCATTCGTCCATCTGTCCCAGTCCCTGAATTCCCGCTCCTGTCTGTTGTTTGTGCTTCCCTCTGCATTCCTGATCTCCCGGCCTCTGACTCGGTTGTGTTTTCTAACTTGATTTTGATGCTCCCTCTGCATTGACTTGACTTCCCAGCTAGACCCTGACTGTTTGACTACTCTATTGCCCCCTGGTGGTTCGCCTGTTAGCTGCCTGCTGGAGTTACTCTGCTGTACTTCAGCTGCCTTTCTGTAACAGTGTAACTTTGACTCTCCTTCACTACTCTGCTGCCACCTAGTGGAGAATACGCTGTACTATGTCTTACTAGCCCTTTGTACAGCGTGAAACTATACCTATACAAGGTTACTATAGAGGTCCTATACCTATAAAAGGTTACAATAGAGGTCCTAGACCTATACAAGGTTACAATAGAGGTCCTATACCTATATGAGGTTACAATAGAGGTCCTATGCATCTCAATAGCGTTCCATCAATACTGCCATGAGCACTTGTAAAAATGTGTGGGTTTTTCTCAGTCATGTTCATGTGAGGTAAGTATAGAGTTAAAGTGTATACCGTAGTTTACGGTACACTGTAATGCATTTGAAAACATTATACATTAGACTGTATATATATATATATATATATATATAACATAACAATTTATAAAACTGTTCTGTTGTTTTGAAAAAATATGACACGATATATCGCCTCAACATCTAGCGCTTTTTAATGTTTTGATATGTGGATTTTATGTTTGGAGTGCTTTTTGACATTTGATATCCAGAAACTGACATACTCTCCATAGATTTGAGCACCAATAGGCCATAAATAATGTTCTATGCAGATCTACATTACATTTAAATAACTGTCATTTAAACCAGATGTAGCATACATATGGAGCTACAGAAAACATACAGCAGAAATAGATATATCCGAGGAAAAAGTCATTCTTGTGCTTGTCAAAACACAGAAGTTATTAGTACCAAGTGCATGAGAAATATTAGCTTTTCATGTCTACACACTACAGTGGATAAACTGAAAGGCAAAGCGCAGGCATAGAGGAAGTGAACTGCATGTGGCCCCGGGGCCATATTTTAAATTCCTACATTATGGATCAAGCTCACTGCACTTTGGTAAATATAAGAAAGGTTGGATTAACAGTACATAAATCCATTTTGACTGAATAATTACTATATAGGATATAAAGCAATGGGTCGTAATTCCAAGAGCAGATTACAGGTACAAGTGGTTGCATGAATTGTTTGTAATTCATCTGGAACAGAGATGTGTTATTTAATCTGGATTCTAATATATGTGCAGAATGGGAATCTCCATACACCAAGCTGGGGTGTATTACTTTAGGCTGAATGCCCTGTGACTACATGACTGCTCTTGTTTCCAAATATTAGCATCATTGCTATAATCTTAGACTGATGGGTACTGAGCTGTTTGCATTAACTGGTGCCTAAATAAAAATCTGTAATTGGACTGTAAGCGTGCAACCTGCGCCCACAAAGGCAGATAAAACAAAGAGGAGTGTAACAAAAGGATAAATTACCTTGGAAAAATCTTCAATTAATATACCACAAAAGAAGAAAAACATGCAAGAATTTGTCTGAAAACACAGTGTCATGTAGTTTGATTTTTACTGACTTTAAACAAGATTAATTCCTTTCATATGTCTAGAGAACATTGAATTGAGCTATAAAGTGAAGAAGATACAGTGCCATCATTTAAGTATTTGCCTATAATCAGGTTAGGAGGTTATGAGCCAGTTTATTCTACATTCATTTATTGCAGTTCTTTTTTAATAATATGTAATGGCGTCAAAGCTTGAACTGAGAATAGAAGTAGTCGCAGAAAAGCATAGAAGTCAGCCAAGAGTCTGTGCAAAAATCTCAGATGGTTTTATACACCAACAGATAAGTTTAGATTTAATACTATACCAATTTTTTAATCTTCCTTCACATGTCCGTTGAGAAAACGCACATGTTGCGTGGTCCGTTTTGGCATCCGTGTGTAATGTGTGTGTCATCTATGTCGTTCGTGTGGTGTGTGACAGCAGTGTGGCATTTGTGTAACATCCATGTGACACATACTGGAAAAAAATGCTTGACAGTGAAATGAATAGTATTTATGTGTTAAAGATGTGTAAAGATGGATAGGTGGATGGATAGATAGATAGATAGATAGATAGACAGACAGACAGACAGACAGATAGATATATAGATAGATAGATAAATCAATATATAATTAATAACTATACTACATATACAACTATTTACTGTAGCTAAATAAATAATGAAAAAATGACAAGTAGAGAACTGTGGGCTGCAATACTCTGCTGTTAGTTTTACCATAGCTAGTTATCAAAAATAAAGAAAACTGTATGGAATCCCCTCCCAATTTTTTATACCAACCAAAGTAAAGAAGACAGCTGGGAGCTGGTATTATCTGGGTAGAAAAAGCTAATGGTTATTTGGCCCTTCTCAGCCTAAAATTAGCAGCCCGCCGCGGCCCCAGAAGTGACACATCCTCTAGATGCGATAATTCTGTCACTTTACTAGGCTCTTCCCAAATTCCCTAACGTCGTGGCACTCGGGGTAATACTTTTGAGGTGGATTCCAGCCGTGAATTGTCAGCTGTCAACAAACCCTGGAGTTAGTAATGGATTAGGCATCTTTCAGACACACCCGTTACTAACTCAGTAGATGAAAAGAGAAAAAAAACTAATTTTTAATTTAAACAACGCTCCCTAAAGCCTGCTTTACACCATACGATCCAGCATACGATATCGTATGCGATCGTACATGCCCCCATCGTATGTGCGGCACGTTCAATTTGTTGAACGTGTCGCACAAACTAATAACTCCCCGTCACACATACTTACCCGTCCATATGACCTCAATGTGGGCGGCGAGCATCTACTTCCTGGAGTGGGAGGATCGTTCGGCGTTACATCGGCGTCACACGGCAGCCGGCCAATAGAGGCGGAGGGGCGGAGATGAGCGGGACGTAAACATCCTGCCCACCTCCTTCCTTCCGCATAGCCTGTGGGAGCCGCAGGACGTAGGTAAGATCTGTTCATCATTCCCTGGGTGTCACACACTGCGATGTGTGCTACCGCGGGTACGATGAACAACCTGACGTTCAATTTTTAGCAAATGAACGACGTGCATGCGATGAACGTTTTACCATTCAATTGCAATCGCAAGTAGCTGTTACATGCTACAATGTAACTTACGATGCCGGATGTGCATCACTTACGACGTGACCCCACCGACACATCGTAAGATATATTGTAGCGTGTAAAGCGCCCTTTAATCAAGCCCTCATTTTCCAATTTATTAAAAAATGGCCGTGAAGATCTGACATAATCCAACTAATCCAAAGTAGTCTACAAAAATGAACTTAAAGACATAAAAAGAAAGGATTAAAAAATAGGACACAATCCCTCTTTCACAAATTTATTCCCAAAAGAACTCCCATGTAGCTTTGACATAGTCTAGAAGGAGGTTCAACGACAATCCCCGACTCATTCGCCCAGCGTATGGAGTCTAGCTCAGAGAATGAGCCCCATAGGCTGTAACAGCAGCCACTGCCGGGTCTCACCGGGCACTCCACGAGAGCCGCCGAGTGTGCCAAGTGGTGACATCATAAGGTTACCACAGTTCACAGCAGTCAGGTCCCACAGAGAATAACACAATAGCCAGCAGCAGTGACGACATAAGGTTATCACGGTTCCAACCAGCCAGCTCCTGCACTACCTTCTATGTGACCAAGCTGCTGTGAACTGCAGTTAGCTTATGACATCACCACTCAGCACACTCGCCAGCTCTCGAAGAATGCCGAGTGAGACCCAGTAGTGGCTGTTGGTACAGTCTATGGAGCTCATTCTCTGAACAAGGCTTCAGTTGCTGGGTGACTTTTGGGAATATATTAGTGAAGAGTGGATTGTGTCTTGTATTTATTTCTTTAATTCTCTTTTTCTATAGCTATCAGTTTTGTTTTTTTGGGCTACTTCAGATTTGTTGCATTTCGTCAGATCATCATGGCTTCTTTTTGTTTAATAAATTGGTAAACGAGGGCTAGAGTCGGGGGTATTTTTTTAAAATAAAATCTTTTTTGTATGTTTTTTTCTCTTAACATCTACTGGGTTAGTAATGGGGATGTTTGATAGACACCTATCCTTTGCTATCCCCTGGGCTTGAAGCCAGCAGACAATTCACAGTTGAAATCAACCCCAAAAGTATTAACCTTATTGCCACCACATTAGGGCAATCATCAAGAGCTGGGCAAAGTGCTAGAATTGGTACATCTAATGGATGTACCACTTCTAGGGCGGCTGAGGGCTGTTATTTTTAGGCTGGGAAGGGCCAAAAAACCATGGACCTTCCCACCCTGTCATGTGCACTATGAAGCCGGGTATACACGTCCTGGCTTTAGAAAGATCTAATGTGCATGACTAGAAGTGCTGGGACTTCTGATCATGCGCACTGACCCTAAAGCTGACATTTAGAAGCAGTGACAATGGACACAAGTACATGTGTCACTGCCAATGACGCTGGGCAAAGGGCATTGAATAGCATGTTAGCACGCCCCTATGGGGCGGACTAGTCGGGGGAAGTAATGCCCAGGTAACTAGTCCATGCGCTCATTAGCATATCATAGAGGATCTTTAGAAATACGTTCTCTAAAGATCTCTTTATCTATGCTACTAGATACTGGGACAGTTAGGCAGGTATTAAAAATATGCACCTAGAACGACTCGTGGTTCTGGGTGCATATTGCAACTGATAGGTTAATTTTAATTAGTTCTTTGGCTGAATAGCTGTACAAGCTATTTATGTATGTATCTATCTATCTGTTTTTTCCAGTAAGTGTCACACAGATGTCACATGTATGCCATCTGTGTGCTGTATGTGTTTCATTTGTGCTACTGGAATAAAACGGACATGTCTCTGTGTGGATCACACGGACATGCACGTGGTTCACATGGACACAAGGTCGGTGTGATAACACGGAGGTATAAAGATTCCATTATTTTAATTAGTATGCTTGAGAAAGTGTCTCTGATACGTGTGAAATGAAGCAACCTGGTCCGCAATGAAAAATCTCCAACAGGGCCCCCAGCTTATACAGTCTTATGACATACAGTATATCAAAGAAAATAGCATGTAATAATGAACTATGTTCTTTTACTTCTGCAGACGTTAGTGACTTGTAGGAGTTTTGGTAGTTTTACTTTATGCATTTTTGACCAGCTATTTCTGCCCCTATTCGCTATTGCTGGTTTACCGATTTTCTTTTCTTTGCCCACTTTTGATAGTTACTAAACACCACATACTGGGAACACCACACAAAGCTTGCTGTTTTTGAGATATTGTGACCCAGTCATCTAGTCATCACAAATTGGCTCTTCTCAAATTGTTCAGTTCTTTATGTTTTCCATTTTTCCTACTTTCAACACATCAACTTCAAGAACTGACTGTTCACTTGCTGTTTAATGTCTAACACCTTTTAACAGGTGATATTGTCATCAATGGCCCTATTTTAAAGAAACATTTGCAGACAGTTTTGATTTTAAAACTATTTACCTTTTTTATCCTCACAGAATAGTGACACTTTCTCATAGGAGGCCTAAAAGCATTATGATTGCACCAGGGGCAGACACTGACAGCTTGGTGCCCCTGTACTAGAAATTGTGCCTGGACCCCCTTCTTTTATGGCGACAAAGCAGCAGATATAGATATATACAACATGTATATACTGTATATATATATGTATATATATATATATATATATATATATATATATATATATATATACAGTGCCTACAAGTAGTATTCAACCCCCTGCAGATTTAGCAGGTTTGATTAGATGCAAATAAGTTAGAGCCTGCAAACTTCAAACAAGAGCAGGATTTATTAACAGATGCATAAATCTTACAAACCAACAAGTTATGCTGCTCAGTTAAATTTTCAACATAAAAGTGTGGGTCAATTATTACTCAACCCCTAGGTTTAATATTTTGTGGAATAACCCTTGTTTGCAATTACAGCTAATAATCATCTTTTATAAGACCTGATCAGGCCGGTACAGGTCTCTGGAGTTATCTTGGCCCACTCCTCTATGCAGATCTTCTCCAAGTTTTCTAGGTTCTTTGGGTGTCTCATGTGGACTTTAATCTTGAGCTCCTTCCACAAGTTTTCAATTGGGTTAAGGTCAGGAGACTGACTAGGCCGCTGCAACACCTTGATTTTTTCCCTCTTGAACCAGGCCTTGGTTTTCTTGGCTGTGTGCTTTGGGTCGTTGTCTTGTTGGAAGATGAAATGACGACCCATCTTAAGATCCTTGATGGAGGAGCGGAGGTTCTTGGCCAAAATCTCCAGGTAGACCGTGCTATCCATCTTCCCATGGATGCGGACCAGATGGCCAGGCCCCTTGGCTGAGAAACAGACCCACAGCATGATGCTGCCACCACCATGCTTGACTGTAGGGATGGTATTCTTGGGGTCGTATGCAGTGCCATCCAGTCTCCAAACGTCACGTGTGTGGTTGACATCAAAGATCTCGATCTTGGTCTCATCAGACCAGAGAACCTTGAACCAGTCTGTCTCAGAGTCCTCCAAGTGATCATGAGCAAACTGTAGACGAGCCTTGACATGACGCTTTGAAAGTAAAGGTACCTTACGGGCTCGTCTGGAACGGAGACCATTGCGGTGGAGTATGTTACTTATGGTATTGACTGAAACCAATGTCCCCACTGCCATGAGATCTTCCCGGAGCTCCTTCCTTGTTGTCCTTGGGTTAGCCTTGACTCTTTGGACAAGCCTGGCCTCGGCACAGGTGGAAACTTTCAAAGGCTGTCCAGGCCGTGGAAGGCTAACAGTAGTTCCATAAGCCTTCCACTTCCGGATGATGCTCCCAACAGTGGAGGCAGGTAGGCCCAACTCCTTGGAAAGGGTTTTGTACCCCTTGCCAGCCTTGTGACCCTCCACGATCTTGTCTCTGATGGCCTTGGAATGCTCCTTTGTCTTTCCCATGTTGACCAAGTATGAGTGCTGTTCACAAGTTTGGGGAGGGTCTTAATTAGTCAGAAAAGGCTGGAAAAAGAGATAATTAATCCAAACATGTGAAGCTCATTGTTCTTTGTGCCTGAAATACTTCTTAATACTTTAGGGGAACCAAACAGAATTCTGGTGGTTTGAGGGGTTGAATAATAAATGATCCTCTGAATAAACTTTTCACAATTTAAAAAAAAATAAATAAAAAAATAACATTCTTTTTTGCTGCAGTGCATTTCACACTTCCAGGCTGATCTACAGTCCAAATGTCACAATGACAAGTTAATTCCGAATGTGTAAACCTGCTAAATCTGCAGGGGGTTGAATACTACTTGTAGGCACTGTATATATATATATATTTATTAGAATTAAGAATCATAGAATGATAGATATGGAAGGAACCTCAAGGGCCATGGGGTCCAACCCCCTGTGAGTGTGCAGGTTTTCTTAAATCATCCCAGCTATATGTTTATCCAGTTTCCACTTGAAGATTTCCATTGATTGAAAGCTCACTACCTCCTGTGGTAGCCTATTCAACTCTCTGCCCTCATTGTCAGAAAGTTTTTCCTAATCTGAATTTCCTTACTTTTACTTACATCCTATTGCTTCTTGTAGAAACGTGTTCCAGCTCACCGCTATGATGTGTAAGTCTGAGGAGTAGACCACCTGATCCTGCACGGAAATCCCAGGCACAGGGAACCAATTACAAATTCAGAAGAAGTGAAGTCCAGCGGATCACAGGCAAGATAGATTAAAACCTTTTCTTTATTTTCATCTCATTAAAAATGGACAGATAGCATCCACAAGATACAGTTACCAACGCATTTCGACATAACGCAGTGTCGTTAGTTCTTATTCATGGATATATAACAACCAGTACAATACCCCTATATATAATACAAACAGTCTTCCCTTTTGCTTAGGATCCAACCCACAATCAATTAATTGCTTAATTAATTACTCTACATCTGTTAGATACCTGCGCTCAGGGAATAGAGAAAAACACCATCAAATTTAAAACATACAAAAGGTGAAAAAAGTGTTAAAAACATATTAACATGAATAATTGTTCATAATCAATTATATTGTATGATCATATCTTGGCGTATATTGAGCCCTGAAGGAATCCTAGTATTTAATTTGAACATCCAGAAGGATTCCGCTGAAAATCTCCCCCTCTATCTAATTTATTAACTTTTTCGATAGCCCTAAAACGAAAAACTTTTAAATTACCACCATGACATGTCACAAAGTGTTTGGTTACCTCAGAGGAACCGCACAGATTTATTTTGTTCATGTCAGAAATATGACGCCTTATACGGTTTTTTAGTGGTCCTATTGTGCAACCCAAATATTGTTTGTAACATAAATTACAATTGATCAAGTATATAACCCCCCCCCCCTTCACTATTGCAATTCATGTAATTATTAATCTGATAACAAGCATTGGTAGAAAAGGAGATAAACGAATCTCCCTTCTCTACATGTGTCAGAGATGCTCGGATTCGGGGTCTTTGCGGTGTCTCGAGGGGAAGCCGGACTCAGGCTTGAACACCCATCTATCGCTCGCATGTGAAAAGGGGATTTAAATATACAGGGAAGGTTTTGTCAGTGACGCCACCTGTGGTGTGCAGTGATTGTTGGTGACACCGCCGCTGGTGGTGATGCCCAGGACCAATGGAGTGGGGCAGCTGGATGTTATCCCCTCCACAGGTAGGGGAGGTGTTGTCCTGGGGCCCCAATACAGGTGGGATGGTGCTTCGGAGCGCAATCTGCAGGGTTGGACTGGATGGTGTTGATATACTCACAGTTTCTGAATAAATTCAAACAGAGTCCAGATAGTAAACCAAATTGCCAGTGACCGGTGACCTCCAGCGGGTGTGTTCGGGTCCCACACCCTGGTACAGCAGACAGGGGTCCCTTCCTCCTGCATGTAGTGTTTGTGTCCTTTTTGTCAACTACTCCCGGGGATACTGTGTTTTTGGAGCTGTGGCCCGCGAGAACTGACCCGTGGGATCTTAGCAGGCAATAGTGGATCCCTATCCCCCTCGTTGGGTTTCCGTCTCGCTCTATCTGGGCCTCCCTGTGGGACAAGACCTGAAATCTTTTCCCTGGCTGGTCAATTAGTAGTCAGGTGCGTGAAACTGTCCTTGCTCTAGGGTCCAGGTACCCTGTCGTGCAAGGCTTCCGGACCGGATTCTCGCTGTCGATATCGGTGGGCTACAACCCTGCCCCAGTCCACTTAAGGTCTCCCGCGACCGGATCTCCGTCGCCTGTGGCCCTGTCTGCCGACTGCCACCTAGTCAGTTTGTCAGTAGTCCGGTAGTCCAGGAGCTCCAACCCCTGACCACCCGCCACTTCACACTCCTCTCTCTTTCTCGTTCTTACTTTCTGACTCTCTGTCTCTGTCTGACTCTAGCCCCTCCCATCACACCTCAGAACCCCTAGGTGGGCGTCACCATCCGCTTGGCCCCGCCCAATGGTGTGTTCCTATTGTCATGATGGGTGACTAGGCTTTGCTGGCTGATGTTGTGTACCTAGATGTGGGGTTGTGATGGAGGGTCAAGGAGGAGGGAATCCTGCACCAGAAGAGGGGTGCAGTCAACTGTGACACCCTCATTTTGTCAGGGTGTCACAGCAGCACAATTTTATAATGCACATCTTGAAAGTGTGCACAAAGCCTTAGTCCCGATCCTGTGATCTTCCCCAACAATTTATCATAAGTCCCTGATAGCTTTATATTGAATTGTGGGGAGGCAGCTATGTGGAACTTAGTATCCTCCCCCACCATCCAATTAATTTTAAAGGGAACCTGTCAGGTCCCCCATGCCCTCCAACTACGCAGCATTCACATCTCTATGCCTAAATTTCCTGCCTAACTAGCCCTGTATAAGGTTAAAGTAAAACATGAATGTTTAAAAAAAAGAACTAGTAAACTGGGCTGTTCCTATGCTAATTAGGCCTTGACTAGTCGATGGGGCATTCTTTCCTCAGACTAGTTCATAGTTTTTAAGGTTGAAGGGAGACTCTAAGTCCATCTAGTTCAACCCGTAGCCTAACCTGTTGATCCAGAGGAAGGCAAAAAAAAAACCAATGTGTCAATGAGCTCCAATGGGGAAAAAAATCCCTTCCTGACTCCACATATGGCAATCAGACTAGTTCCCCGGATCAACACCCTGTCATAAAATCCAATATACATACCGGCAATATTATATTTTTCAAGACAGGCGTCCAGGCTCTTCTTAAATGTTAGCAGTGAATCACTCATTACAACATCATGCGGCAGAGAGTTGCATAGTCTCACTGCTCGTACAGTAAAGAATCCTCGTCTGTGATTATGATTAAACCTTTTTTCCCTCAAGACGTAGCGGATGCCCCAGTCGCAGGCCTAGGTGTAAAGAGATCTTTGGAAAGGTCTCTGTACTGTCCCCTCATATGTTTATACATTGTGATTAGATCCCCCCTAAGCCTTTGTTTTTCCAAACTAAATAACCCCAAGTTTAATAACCTGTCTTGGTATTGCAGCCCACCCATTCCTCTAATAATCTTGGTCGCTCTTCTATCTACCTGTAAGATTATGCTATTTATAACCTTCTATACTTTTGCTATCAAGAAAAGCATCCATTCCTCTCTTAAATTCATTCAGTGAGTTGGCCATCACCACTTCCTCAGGAAGAGAGTTCCAGAGCCTCACTGCTCTTACTGTGAAGAACCCTCTTCTATGCTGATGTAGGAAATTTCTTTCCTCCAATCGAAGAGAATGCCCCCTTGTTCTTGTCACAGTCCTTGGTACAAACAGATCATGGGAGAGATCTCTATATGGCCCTCTGATATATTTGTACATATTTATTAGGTCTCCCCTAAGTCTTCTCTTTTCTAGAGTAAATAGACCTAATTTTGATAACCTTTCCGTGTATTGTAATGCACCCACTCCATTTATTATTTTAGTAGCCCACCACTGAACCCTTTCAAGTTCAGTAATGTCTTTCTTGAGCACCGGCGCCCAAAATTGCACACAATACTCCAAGTGCGGTCTGACGAGTGATTTGTACAGAGGGAGAATGATGTTTTCATCTCGTGCCCCCAGACCTCTTCTAATGCATCCCATCACCCTATTTGCTTTGGTGGCTGCTGCCTGACACTGGGCACTCCAATTTAGCTTCTTATTCACTAAGATGCCTAAGTCTTTTTCCATGTCTGATTTCCCCAGCAGTTTCCCATTTAGTAGGTAATCGTAGCATCTGTTTCTCCTTCCCATGTGCATAACCTTACACTTATCTGTGTTAAACCTCATTTGCCATTTTTCAGCCCAATTCTCCAATTTACTCAAATCCATCTGTAGTTGCAAACTGTCCTCCTTTGTGTTAACTACCTTACTAGTCACCCCTCTTTCCATGCTATCATGCACCTGTCGGTGTTTTTACATGATTTCCATGAGCTGGTGCCACTGTAGCGCCCCTGAGACTGGGTGCTACAGGGTATTTTACTTTATGTATATATTCTTATGTATCTTATCCATCCAGGCAGGCAGAGGTTAACCTGGCAAGTTTTGTTTTTGCACACAGCCTCACACACACACACACACACACACACAGGCAGAGGACATTCCTGAGGTGGGGGCACGTGCGGGGGGGAAGTTACAAAAGGGACAGTTACTTTCATTTTAGTCAGAACGCCTTGGGGAAGCAGAGAGAGAACATGCAGTGATAAGCTCTCTAAGAGTTCTCGTTCAGGAAGTGGAGTAGAGGTATCACCGGGTCCAGACTGGTTATACACCCTTTCCTTACTGGGGACCGGGCGAGTGGATGGCTGGGGCACTAAACTGAGGAAGATGCCAGTTAGGAGGTTGCTGATCCATTAGCTGGCAGAGACTTGGAATGGGAGAGGTGGCTAACCGGGAAGGAACTGAGAGCCTGGGACCAGTAGTCATGTGGCATGGATGAGAAGAGGGTTACAGAGCCCCGCAGCTTCGGGTGACAGAGTGGTGGGTCCCAAGAGCTCCAGAGACAGGGAGGAGACCACCACACGAGAGCACAGGAGGTGAAAGTCCACAGACTTCCTTACCAAACTTGATCTCTGCCCTGCTTGGGAACGAACTGAGTCATTGCAGTGAATATGAAAGAACTGTGAGTAAATAAGATCTGAAACTCGCAACCCAGTGACTCTGACTCTGTCTGTCTGTCATCGCCTTGTGATCCGACGATACCCAGATCCCCGTTCTCCCTCCTGGGGGCCGCCCCGCCTGTGGGGGGGGCGATAGTATCCCTGGCCGCACACCACAGGTGGTGGTGTCGACCTCATCCCTTCCACTCATGGAGGAGGAAAGGTCGGAGAAAGGGTTCGCAGCGGAGGAGGCCGGGACCCCAGTCACCACCGTAACCGGTGACTACCTCTCTAGGACAATCCTTGCAAGTCTCCCTTTTACTGTGCACTATAGGGCCACGGAACCGGGTCAGGCCACGACTTCTAAAAACCACTGGCCCAGCGACGGGTATACAAGGTACGGAGGTATGCTCCTATCTTGGGCTCCGTGGTATGTCACACACAAGCAAGCCCCTGGAAATTTTGTTCATGCGCAGGGCTATGTTCACTCACATTGAGACTCGTCTTAAGCCGCATGTACACATCCCGGCCTCAGAGAAACGCGCTGTACATGATCAGAAGCACAGCTTCTGCACTCCTGATCATGCACAGTGCGCCTCTCTGTAGCCGGAATGTGTACAACTGACTTTAGATGAGGTGCAAAGTGAGTGAACACAGCCGAGCGCATGTGCAAAATTACCAGGAGCTAGCAGTGATGCCAGCTCATGGAAATCATGTTATTATGCCCACAGGAGCATGATAACATGGAAAGAGGGCCGACTAGTGTGGAAATATACACGCCCCATGGACTAATCAAGGACCTAATTAGCATAGGAACAGTGCAGTTTATTAGTCCTTTTTTTAACCAATATGAATGCTGCTGGAGGGCAAAGGGTGATCTAACAGGTTTCCTTTAAATTAACATATAATGTCCAATCCCCTCCCCCATTTTCAGTATCAGGCACTGAAGCCCCTCTTCCACCATGTTCTGATAATCCTCCCCCTCCTTATTGTCCCCTCCTCAGTCTATTAAAAAAAGTCACTACTCACCTCTCCGTACAGGCCATCTGCAGCACCTCTTCTTCTCCTGCCGGATACTTTCAAATGACACAGGAGTGCGTGGCATGGTGACGTCATCAAGGTGCACTTGCCTGTGTCACAGAGAAAGTGCAGGGCAGTGACAGATTCCTGCGTTCCACTGCCTGCAAATGACACAGGCTTGCGCGCGCCATACTAGCGTCATCAGGGCGCACGCGTGTGTGTTACTGAAAAAGTGCTTGGCAGGGAGCATAGAACAGACACCTGCATTCCACTGCCTACACTGTGCAGAGCTGTAGGATCGCTCCCTGCCTAGCATGCTGCTTGCCATGAGGGCAATCTGGCCAAGGGTTGCCTGGAGCCTTGAGCTCCAAACAACAGGCCAGATTGCCCTCATTACTAATCGGCCAGTATGGGCCCCTTCACCTTCAGGACCTAATGCAGCTGCACCGCAGCGGTATGTCCGCCACTGGGTTGTACTTCATTCTAGTTTGCAGTACATGCTTGAACAATTTCTAACAATATTAACATACAACAAATTTACATTTCAAAACTGTTTGCCTATCATAAAAAAAATTACTCGGGGTATATTTCATGCAAAATATTTCTGAAAAAATTTAGAGGCATTGTGCTCATTGGAGATAAGTGGATATTTTTAAATTCAAATTCGCTTTGTTTTTTTTGTTTCACAGGGAATGGAAAATATATGTAGAACACTGAGAATTCCCCTTTAAGTTAATTGAACATGTATTGAGCTCATTAATGCAAATACAGCATTTTTAATGTCCAAATGGCTTCAACCTATTTGGCTAGGGAAAAATCAGATGTTAACCAGAGGTAACCAACAGTGTATTTAACAACACGCTGCAGTATCAGACATTTTAAGCTACCTAAATTAGATAAATTGTCTAAAACTTATCCCTTTTTGGGTGCAACAATTATCCTTTTCTTTTCAATGTTTTATTTATGAAATTTTCAATACATATAACATAACATTTCTCATTAGTGAATATGCATATCTCATCAGAATATATTCAATAGATGAAGAACAGTGATAGCATACATTGCCTCAGACCCTGGCCATCATTAGGGTGCAACAATTATCCATTCTGTGAGTATAAAGAGCTTTGCACTATACTAAATGAATTTTTCACAAACTGTCAAGAAAGTATCCCTTTAATTAGGATGACAATACAGGTGTACTGTACTATTTTGAATGTAAAAGACATAAGCACTTTTTTTAGACACCACATCATACTATTAATAGTAATAGTATTAGGTTATTAACTATTTATAGCCACTCCAATAGCAAGCATAAAAAATAGGAGGACACTAGGAGAGATTGGCTAAAAAAGTTATTTTTATTATTCACAAAAACTCAATTAAAAACATGCTATACAAGTTTATTAAGTAACAATAATCATGAAAAAATAATACTGTGAGGCATAACTAAAGGACTGACACACGGCCACCAGCAGTCCGAGTATATTTTTATGTGCCCCGAAAGTAGCGTAAGGTTGTATAAAGGGATGACAACTTATAATAATTTATAATTCCTATACTGCTATTTTATAACCTATCAAAGTGCGAAGGGAACTACTGGCTCAAAACATAGGAGCCCACATTTCATAACATTTCATAACACTAATCAAAATAAGTTAATTCCCATGTAGAAACCCATAAGGGAAATGACCCACACAAAATGTTTAGATGTTTAGAGCCAGCAAAAACAGCCTTAGCAGCAGTAGTACTACAGTATAGTAGACATGATGGAAAGGGAATAGATGCTTAGCGGAGTGTGCTCCACCTGCACTGGATGGTGTTGAACTCTGTAGAACTCTGTCAACAGACAGTTAGTCAAGAAGAGGGGGTATACCGCTGATTTTATCATTGCCATCAGCAGATGATACTTGAAAGTTTGCACTAATCCATGCCTGATTCATTTTGACAAATGCTAAGTTTTTCACCCTTTTAACAGATATCCTAGTCCACTTTGGACATCCTTACTGACATTACACTGGAGCTGGATATGATATTAGGCCAATAGCAAAATGTGGCAAACCTTGCTACTGGTCCAATTTGTTGACCCAAAAAAACATGGGATCAAAGTTAAGGGCATCTGCTTGAGAAAGGTCACATTCTAGAAGGGACTGAACCTGGCTGTTCAAGATGTGCAACTCTGATGTGCAGAAGTTTTTGCACCTGCAGAAAACCCATCTGGTTCATCATGTTATGTATATGTACTAGCTGGACTACCCGGCTTCGCCTGGGTTAATAACTGTTCTTAACAAAATAGAATGTATTAACAAAAATTTATTCTGCATACAAAAAACACAAACCAAATAGATAGAAATGTAATTATTAAAAGGCAAAAACTAAGCTAATAGAAGCATTTCACAACATATATTTCAACACCACAGATATTCCACACAGATTTAACTAAATTGCCAAGTAATGTGCTCCTTCTGTCTCTTTCCAGTTCTGTCTCTTTCCAGGTCTGTCTCTTTCCAGGTCTGTCTCTTCCCTGTCTGTCTCTTTCCCCGTCTGCCTGTCTTTGTCTCCTTTTTTGTCTGTCTCTATCTCTGTTTCTTTCCTCATCTGTCTCTTACTAGGTCTGTCTCTTTCCCAGGTCTGTCTCTTTCCCCGTCTGTCTCCCCATCTCTATGTCTGTGTCTTTTCCTGTCTGTCTCTTTCCCTGTCTGCCTGTCTCTCTCTTTCCTTGTCTGTCTCTATTTCTCTGTCTCTTTCCTCGTCTGTCTCTATCAAGGTCTGTGTCTTTCCTCATCTATCTTTGTCTGTCTCTCTGGCTGTTTCCTCCTTCCCTGTCTGCCTGTCTCTGTCCCTGTCTGCATGTCTGTCTGTCTCTTTCCCCATCTGTCTCTTTCCCATCTGTCTCTTTCCCCATCTGTCTCTTTCCAGGTCTGTCTCTTTCCAGGTCTGTCTCTTTCCAGGTCAGTCTCTTTCCAAGTCTGTCTCTGTCTGTCTCTTTCCAGGTCTATCTCTTTCCAGGTCTGTCTCTGTCTGTCTCTTTCACCGTCTGTCTCTGTCTGTCTCTCTCACCGTCTGTCTCTGTCTGTCTCTTTCACTGTTTGTCTCTGTCTGTCTCTTTCCCTGTCTGTCTCTATCTCTCTGTCTCTTTCCCCATCTGTCTCTTTGTCTGTCTCTGTCTGTCTCTCTGTCTGTCTGTCTCTCTGTCTGTCTCTGTCTGTCTCTCTCTATCTGTCTCCCCACCGACATCTTATTACCTCACATATAAGCTTCTTATACTATGAATGTCTTTTGTTCCTATTGCAACCAATCACAGCTCCTACTAATAACCTGTAGTTCCAGGCTCCATTTACTTTAATGGAGGCATGTTTTTTGGAGAGTAACTGTAAAGCACGAGGTTAAAGTTTCCTGTCAAAACATAGTCTACGACGTTCCCTGGGTCACATGAGGTGTCTGTGCAAAATTTCGTGATTGTAAATGCGGCGGTGCAGATACACTTTTCGTTTCACTTTTTCCCCATTATGTAGATAGGGGCAAAATTGATTGGTGAATTGGAACGCGCTGGGTTAAAATTTCGCCTCACAACATAGCCTATGAAGCTCTCGGGGTCCAGACGTGTGAGTCTGCAAAATTTTGTGGCTGTAGCTGCGACGGTGCAGATGCCAATCCCGGACATACACACATACATACATACATACACACATTCAGCTTTATATATTAGATTGTAATTGGTGCTGCTGTTGCCTCAGATATTTGTAAAATTGTTAATTTGTGAAAGAAAATTACACTTCAAAAAAATTAGTTTTTCTACATTTTAACCCCTTCACGACCGGCCATATTTTTGCTTTCCGCTTTTTTTTTTTCGCCATTCTTCTTCCGAGAGAGGTAACTTTTTTATTTTTCGGTCAATATGGTAATGTGAAGGCTTGTTTTTTTGTGGAACGAGCTGTACTTTTAAATGAAACCATAAGTTTTACCATATAGTGTACTGGAAAACGGTAAAAAAATTCCAAATGTGGAAAAATTTGCAAAAAAAGTGCAATAACACTATTGTTTTTGAGATATTTTATTCACTGTGTTCACTATATGGTAAAACTGATGTGTGGGTGTGATACCTCAGGTCAGTGCGAGTTCGTAGACACCAAACATGTATAGGTTTACATTTATTTAACAGGTTAATAAAAATCAGAAGTTTGTCAGAAAAAAGTGGCGCACGTTTTACGCCATTTTCCATTTCCCATAGCGTTCTCAATTTTTGGGATCTATGGCTCAGTGATAACTTATTTTTTGCATCTCAAGCTGACGTTTTTAACGGTACCATTTTTGCGCAGATGCTACGTTTTGATACCTGTTATTGCATTTAGCGCAAAATTTGTGGCAACCAAAAAGCGTAATTTTGGCGTTTGGAATTTTTTTGCCTCTACGCCGTTTACCCATTAGATTAATTGATTTTATATTTTGATAGATCGGGCATTTCTAAACGCGGCGATACCAAATATGTGTATATTGTTTATTTTTTTAACCCTTTAATTTTCACTGGAGTGAAAGGGGGGGTGATTTGAACTTTTAGGTTTTTTTATTTTTTTTAATTTTTTAAAACTTTTTTTAAACTTTTTTATTTTACTAAATCCCCTAGGGGGCTACATGGATCAGCCATATCTGTTGATCACAGCTACACAGCTGTGAACAGTAGATATACTCATTTCCTGTCTCCGCCAGCTCTCGGCCGGGTGAAACCGTCAGTGAATCAAATGACCCTGTGCTACCATGACAACCACTGGAAGTAACGTGATCTCCGGTATCGGGCGGTAAGTAAACTTTTACCGCAATCGTGATTAGAATGGTGCTGTCACTTATTAACAGCACCATTTAAGGGGTTAAACAGCACGGGCGGATAACGATTCCGCTTGTGCCTGGCAGGCACACATCTCAGCTGTATAAATCAGCTGAGATGTGTGCCAATCTCCTGCTGCTGCTGCCGCAGCAGCGGCAGATTAACCCTATGACCGCTAGGATGTAATTTTACATCCCGCAGTCGTGAAGGGGTTACAATTTGTCCATTTCTGATCATTTTTCATTTTCTGACCTTGCCCTGTGCAGTGACCAAATACTTAGTGTTATAGTCATTTAGCAACTCACAAGGTGCCTCTCAATAAATTAGAATATCAAAAAGTTCATTTATTTTAGTAATTCAATGCAAAAAGGGAAACGCATATATTATATAGAGTCATTAGAAACAGAGTGATCTATTTCAATTGTTTATTTCTGTTAATGATGATGATTATGGCTTACAGCCAATGAAGACCCAAAAATTATTATCTCAGAAAATTAGAATATTATATAAGACCAAATGAAAAATGACGATTTTAAAATAAGAAATGTTGTCCTACTGAAAAGTATGTACAGTAAATGCACTCAATACTTGGTCGGGGCTCCTGTTGCATAAATTACTGCATCAAAGCACCGTGGCATGGAGGCGATCAGCCTGTGTCACTGCTGAAGTGTTATGGAAGCCCAGGTTGCTTTGATAGTAGCCTTCAGCTCATCTGCTTTGTTGGGTCTGCTGTCTCTCATCTTCCTCTTGACAATACCTCATAGATTCTCTATGAGGTTTAGGTCAGGCGAGTTTGCTGGCCAATCAAGCACAATGATACTGTGGTTATTAAACCAGGTCTTGGTACTTTTGGCAGTGTGGACAGGTGCCAAGTCCTGCTGGAAAATTAAATTTCTAACTCCAAAAAGCTTGTCGGCAGAGGGAAGTATGAAGTGCTCTAAAATTTCCAGGTAGATTCTGACTTTTGTCTTGATAAAACACAGTGGACCTACACCAGCAGATGACATTACTCCCCAAACCATCACTGATTGTGGAAACTTCACACTAGACCTCAAGCAGCTTGGATTGTGGCCTCTCCACTCTTCCTCCAGACTCTGGGACCTTGATTTCCAAATGAAATGCAAAATGTACTTTCATCTGAAAACAACACCTTGGACGACTGAGCAACAATCCAGTTCTTTTTCTCCATGGCCCAGGTAAGATGCTTCTGGCGTTGTCTGTTTGTCATGAGTGGCTTGACACAAGGAATGTGACACTTCTAGCCCATGTCCCGGATGTTTCTGTATGTGGTGGCTTTTGAAGCACTGACTCCAGCAGCAGTCCACTCTTTGTGAATTTCCACCAAATTTTTCAATGGCCGTTTCTTAACAATCCTATCAAGGCTGCTGATAATCTGGTTGCTTGTGCACCTTTTTCTACCACACTTTTTCCTTGCACTCAACTTTCCATTAATATGCTCTCTGTGTGAATAGCCAGCTTTTTTTTTAGCAATGACCATTTGTGGCTTACCCTTCTTGTGGAGTGTGTCAATGACTGCCTTCTGGACATCAGTCAAGTCAGCAGTCTTCCCCATGATTGTGTAGCCTACTGAATCAGACTAGGGGACTATTTTAAATGCTTAGGAAACCTTTACAGGTGTTTTGTGGTTTTATTTTGATTTTCTGAGATTATGACTTTTGGGTTTTCATTGGCTGTAAGCCATAGTCATTAATGATGAATGAGTTTCGAAATACTCTGATTCGCGATGCTCTTTATCAGTACTGTCTAATACTCGCGTATGCATTCCGAATAGTGTGCAATGCATGTCAATGGGGAATACTCGCAATGTAACAAGTAAACTGAATTCCATACTATTCGCTACTTGCACAAATAGTGCGGCATTCGGGTTACTCGTTACATTGCGAGTATTCCCCAAGAACTTGCATTGCACACTATTCAGAATGCGAGTATTAGACAGTACTCATTACGACTATTGCGAATCCGAGTATTTTGAAACTCACTCATCATTAATAATCATCAATATTAACAGAAATAAACACTTGAAATAGATTCCTGTGTTTGTAATGACTCTATATAATGTGTTTCCTTTTTGTATTGGACTACTGAAATAAATTAATTGTTTGATGATATTTTAATTTATTGAGATGTATTTGTACATACATACACATTTGTATGTATAGATACTACATTACTCCTTACATTACTGTGCTTTTTTTTATTGGTTTGAAGTTAAATGTGTATCTCTCAGGTATATAGGCAGTTAATGCAATTTGATATCTGTTATTGCTGTAGCACTGTACGATTAGAGTAAATAACACTGAATAGCAGTTGTCAATGGAGATCGATGCAGCATTTGGCACCCCCTCACTGGCTCTCATCTCAAATAAAACACGTTTTGATTTACCAAAGCATTAAAGAAATCAATCAGATCATTATATGGATACTCTAGTAGTTGCAGAACAGTTTTTCTAAAAGTTTTACATTCAGAGTTAAGACATCTTTATTTTAAGTGTGCGTAAGCAAAGGCAAATTTAAGTTTTCCTGCACCTGGGCAAAAATTTAGTTTGTTGACCTCTCCTATTCATGGTTTAAGTGATTTGAGCAGTCATCATGTTATGGCTCATATGCGATTTACATATTTACAAACACATGTCGATGGGCTGCTCTTTCTAATTCTCTCGATTTTCAATAATAAACTATAGTCCTCACTTTACTGATAGAAGCAGGAAGAGAAGATACTTAAGGCCCCGTCACACTAAGCAACATCGCTAGCAACGTCGCTGCTAACGAACAACTTTTGTGACGTTGCTAGCGATGTTGCTGTGTGTGACATTCAGCAACAACCTGGCCCCTGCTGTGAGGTCGTTGGTTGTTGCTGAATGTCTTGGGCCATTTTTTAGTTGTTGCTGTCCCGCTGTGAAGCACACATCGCTGTGTGTGACAGCGAGACAGCAACAACTAAATGTGCAGGCAGCAGGAACCGGCTTCTGCGGAGGCTGGTAACCAATGTAAACATCGGGTAACCAAGAAGCCCTGTCCCTGGTTACCCGATATTTACCTTTGTTACCAGCCTCCGCCGCTCTCACTGTCAGTGCCGGCTCCTGCTCTGTGCACATGTAGCTGCAGCACACATCGGGTTAATTAACCCGATGTGTGCTGTAACTAGGAGAGCAAGGAGCCAGCGCTAAGCATTGTGCGCTGCTCCCTGCTCTGTGCACATTTAGCTGCAGCACACATCGGGTTAATTAACCCGATGTGTGCTGTAACTAGGAGAGCAAGGAGCCAGCGCTAAGCATTGTGCGCTGCTCCCTGCTCTGTACACATTTAGCTGCAGCACACATCGGGTAATTAACCCGATGTGTGCTGTAACTAGGAGAGCAGGGAGCCAGCGCTCAGTGTGCGCTGCTCCCTGCTCTCTGCACGTGTAGCTCCGTGCGGTGGTAACCAAGGTAAATATCGGGTTGGTTACCCGATATTTACCTTAGTTACCAAGCGCAGCATCTTCCACGCGGCGCTGGGGGCTTGTCACTGGTTGCTGGTGAGCTCACCAGCAACTTGTGTAGCGACGCTCCAGCGATCCCTGCCAGGTCAGGTTGCTGGTGGGATCGCTGGAGCGTCGCAGTGTGACATCTCACCAGCAACCTCCTAGCAACTTACCAGCGATCCCTATCGTTGTTGGGATCGCTGGTAAGTTGCTTAGTGTGACTGGACCTTTACACGTGACCGTAAGTGTGAAAGTCGCGCATGAGTGGTCATATAATCACCGCTGGTACAGGCAGGCAGAACCAAATCCTAACATTCAGCTTTTATACACTGTTAAGATTTGGAGTGCTATAGTGCTTCATAATTGATGTTCCTAACATACACTGACAAGCAAACGAGAAACAATGATATGAACTTTTGACTTTCAAGGTCCATATTTCATCATCCACTACAGTAAACAACATAGTAAAAGAAGGCAAACAGACAATGGCCCTGAGCCCGTCACAAGTCTAATGGCACATAGTGTCTAACATGACATCGTTATAGTGAGACCACGGGTGTCCATGCAAGCACCATGCGATGCGCATTACATAAGTTTGGAATGGTGGCCCGAAGAAAGGTGAAAAAGCCTTGACTTCAATACTGCCATAAGAAGCATGGACACAAGTTTGGAAAAAAGTACGAAAAGTGGACAGTAGAAGTTTAGAAATGAGTGATTTGGACAAATGAGACGAAAGTCAGTAGCCTAGACTCTGATAGGTGCAAATGGATCTGGAAGAAACAAGGAAAAAGGGGGCTAACTGATCGAGAAATTGTCAAGTTCGATGGAGGAAGTCCGACGATATGGGGTTATTTCACAGCCAGTAAAACAACCCCATGCTGGATTGCACCCAACAGTCCCCAGAACTCAACCCAATCGAACACTAGGGGCTAGAGTTGATGAAAAAACTGTATACCGACCCAAGTGAGTGTACGAGTATGCACCAACATTGGGACTGTGTAGAAGAAGCCTGGGATCAGATTTCTGTCGAAACATGCCTGAATGTGATTGAGAGCATGTCCAGAATGATTCAGGCAGTGTTGAAAGCCAAAAGTAGATTTCAAAATACTAACAAAATTTAAAAAATATATATTTTTAGGCGCAAATCAGTAACAATAAAGTGACATGACAGGAATCTGCATCCCCATACTCTGGAATGCTCTACCCCAGCATATCAGACTCTCGCCTACTGTAGAAAGCTTCAAAAGGAACCTGAAGACCCACCTCTTCTGACAAGCCCACAACCTGCAGTAACCTTCAGTCCACTACATGATTGCGCAACCAGATCTGTCCTCACCTATTGTACCCTCACCCATTCCCTGCAGACTGTGAGCCCTCACGGGCAGGGTCCTCTCTCCTCCTGTACCAGTTTGTTTTTGTAATGTTCATGATTGTTGTACTTGTTTGTTATGTATACCCTATTCACTTGTAAAGCGCCATGGAATAAATGGCGTTATAATAATAAATAATAATAATATGCCAAATAGTTGCAAGTGAAACATGTATAAGATAACCAAGATGTTTATCTATAAAATGAAGGTAGTCTCACGTTTGAAGCTGTAGTGAATGGTGAGATATGGAGCTTGGAAGTCAAGACTTCAAAACATTGTTACCCTTTTGCTCGTCATTGTAAATGCAAATGTAATAACACTTAACACTAGAACTACTGGACTCGTGACACCTATATAGAAATACATGGTGCAAAGTAGTCAAAATGACTACCTCAGTAGTTCTAGTGTTAAAGGGGTTGTGCCACCATAGAACACATACATAATGCTGAAAAAAAATGTAAAGAAGTAATTTGTAAATTACATCTATTAAAAAATGATACCTCATTCAAAAGCTATGTAGCTTTGATGTTTACTTTGGTGCTCCCTAGTGATAAAACTACTGGTATTTAAGTCCATCCTTCTAGGCACAGGAAGTGTTGGAAGTCCCTGCACCTCTACTCTGGTCCCTTCTTCTTGATGAGAGAAGCCAAAGTGTGTCCTATTGATGGCTGCTGCCAGTGCAGAGCGCAGCGGTTGTAATGAGTTTGTCGAATTTCTGCCTGGCACATAGACAGCTTTCCAGGTGACAGAGTTTTGTCTCAGAGCTCTGTCATCTTGATCACTGCCTATTCTGACCACAGCAAGCAGCCGACAAACTCATCACAAATACTGTGCTCTCTGCACTTGCAGAATAGATGGAGAAAACTAAGCATTTACTGGCTAGATTACTGATTCATCTGCTCCTAACTTTCAACGTCAGCTGTCCCCATGCTTTTCTCTCCTCACCACACATCTGCTATCTACAGGACTTCTCACTGTTTTTCCTCTACCCCCAGAGAGATGAATCAGTGAAGTGTTCAGCAAGTGCTTTCTTCTCTCAATCACTGCTGACAGTGCAGAGTGTAGCAGTTGTGATGAGTGTGCCATCTGAGTGCTGTGCTATGAAGAGGTGGGGATCGAGATGACAGAGCTCACTTCATTACACTGCCCTATGCATAGTGCAGCAGCCAGAAGAGAAACTCATCACAACTGCTCCCACTAAAAAAAAAATTATCGCTACGGCAGCTTCACACGCACTTACCTGCCCTGCGACGTCGCTCTGGCCGGCGACCCGCTTCCTTCCTAAGGGGGCGGGTCGTGCGGCGTCACAGCGACGTCACACGGCAGGCGGCCAATAGAAGCGGAGGGGCGGAGATGAGCGAGACGTAAACATCCTGCCCACCTCCTTCCTTCCTCATTGCAGGCGGGACGCAGGTAAGGAGATGGTCCTCGCTCCTGCGGCTTCATACACAGCGATGTGTGCTGTCGCAGGAATGAGGAACAACATCGTACCTGTCGCTGCAGCGAAATTATGGAAATGACCGACACTACACAGATCACCGATTTTCGACGCTTTTGCAATCGTTTATCGGTGCTTCTAGGCTTTACACGTTGCGACGTCGTTACCGGCGCCGGATGTGCGTCACTTTCGATTTGACCCCGACGAGATTGCAGTAGCGATGTCGCAACATGCAAACTACCCCTTAGTGTTAGGACAAGAATTGAGACTAGCATAAGTGTTAGGACAATAATTAGTGTTAGGACAAGATTTAGGACTATGATTAGTGTTACGACAAGAATTAGTGTTAGGTCAAGGATTAGTGTTAGGAAAGGGTTGAAGCCCTCATACAACACTGGATGATGGCTGACCAAGTCTTCTGATATCAGTGGTATTAGTTGACAGTCTAATATGTCTAATATGTATGGGGGTCTGACAAAAGCTGAAGCCCAGCTACAGACTGTGAAATTGGCTATATACAGCAGTACTGTTGGAATTGCAGAACAAAGTACAAGAGAATAGACAATTATAGGTTTAAGTCCCCCAAGAGTAGTAAGAAAGAAAATGTTTTTGTTGGTGTAGATATGATGTTTTGATTGCTTCTTATTGCAGAATTTAGTCGTGTTGTAGCAACCTAAAAATGCAATTTTGTCATTTTGATTTTTTTTTTGTTAGTTTCCCTCATTTAGCATCAGGTTAATATTATATTTTGATAGAATAGACTTTTACAAACACAGCTATACCATGTGTGTTTTTCAATTTTTTTTTCAGGCTGGAATCTAGAAAGGGACTATTTCAATATAGCAGTAGGGAAGGACACTACAAAGGCACTGAGATGACAGCTCAACCAATGAATGAGACAGCTGCAGTCACATGTGCCTGCTTGTAATCCCTCCCACAATCTCTCCTGTTCAGTAGGACATGAAAATAATACTTGCAATCCAGAAAACATACAAAAAGGTGTTATTTATTTAGGTTATTCACATTAAACATTTCTTGTGACCATTTATACTTGTTTCGAGGCTTTTAACAGCAAAGCTTGTCATAGCACTTGTCAGATAAAGTATTATTTTATTGATGTAGCTATGTATCGCGTTATCTGACAAGTTGTAGATTGCTACATGTTTACAGGATGAGAATGAAGAACAGGAATACATCACCAGAATTACAAACAGAACAAAAATACAGCACCAGGCCCAGCATCAGAACAAAAATACATCACTAGAATCACCATCAGTACAGGCATACATCACTAGAAGCACTGACAGTACAGAAATACATCATCAGAAGCACCAATAAAACAGAAATACATCACTAGAACCATCATCAGTACAACAGTACAGCACTAAGCTCAGTACAGCAATAAATTACAATGTCAGGTGAGATGTCAGAAGCACATTCACAAATAGAAGAAAAACAGAAATTCAGGGTTTACCATGTTTGCACCAGTTAAGTTTTTTGCAAAAAAAACCAAACAAACAACTGTTCGTGTGTTTCTAATATTATCATTACCATATGCAAGTAGTGCATAGTTTGCTACTTTTTTTTAAATTGTGTCCTAATTTGTTTTCAGAATTCACTATGACTAAGGGCAGCTAATTGCCAGTAATGAGTCATATTTTTCCATAAAGGGAATGCATCATTAATAATTATTTTTAACTGAGATGGAATAAAGAACTAATATTTTTTACATGAAATTAATTGGGATTTTTCCTTTTTAGATTATTGTCAGAAATACATCCCCAAAACCTCCATCAGTACAGGAATACATAACCAGAACCACCATCAGTACATGAACACATCTCAAGAACCACTATCTATACATAAATACATCACAAAGGGATTTATTGTACTGCCAGGTCAGTCCTATATACAATTGTATTGCATGAACTTACAACCCTCAGTATATCATTAACAATGGTAAGGAGATTCTGACAGTTTTTGTTACCAGCTATCATCAGACTGTACCATACAGAAACCTGGTGAAACAAAGGCAGTATTACAAATAAACATTTATATCCCAGTACCTTAGGTGACATGTGTGACGACATGGACTCTGTCAGTGCCTAGCAGGGGTTAAATTTCTTAAAATTCAGCCAGACATGAAGATAGTTTGTTTATAGACGGGGGATAAGTCCCTCATTGTTTTTACAAGACTCTTGTTGACTCATGTAATTGCCTTGGCTAATGAAGGCCAGACACCCAGATAAATTAATTATGCGAACCTCCCATTGTATTACTAAGTGAATTGCTAGATGGGATGTAACTTACCTGTCTATTCTGTCTCTGGATATTTGAATATGGCTTGAAATCTAGCCAATAAGAGACCAGTCTTATCCACCAATCGTGAAGACCCCAATTGTCTGAATGGAGTGCTCAGGGGTATAAGAAGGAAGACTGTCCATTGCCTGGGGAGACTCTTGCTACATCCTACCAATCTAGGACCTGGGGATTCGATTGGCAAGCCATAACCAAACCTGGATTATAACACTATATGGACTTCAGCATCGAATGCAAGGATTCGGCTTTGATATCAAGGACTACCTAAGGAAGGAAGCCAGCTTGAGAAAATCCAGTCATCTGACTACAGACTTTGCGGAGCTCAGCCAGCTTCCTAAATCTGGCATTATTCCATTCTCGGTGGGTGCCTGCCGAAAGCGGGGTGCTGCTGGATTGGAGTAAGTAGCCCTGTAATCTCTGAGGCATGGACATTCTAAATCCCTGGTGAGCCAGCGGAAGGGTGAGACTCTGTTGCCTGTTACATTTGTGTGTTTTGCTGGTTATGTGCTATGTGCCGTTAATTGTTTGGGGATCCAATAAAGTCTTAATACTTAATATTGTGATTCCCTCACCCTGTGTTGTCTGAGTAGTGTTCCACCCACGGTTAAGGAGGTTGGGTGTTCAGTTGGGATCAGCCCTGGGCCATGCTGTCTTTCTAAAGGCGGCCGGATCAGCGGACGAGATCATCCACTGACCCCCGTGTCTCCACAATTGGTGGCAGCGGTGGGATACTACTCAGCCTTGGTTATCCAGGGAGCTGCAGAGGACTGGTGTTCGTGGACACCGTCCAGGACTCAACAACCAGGGAGGCACATAAGCATACCCAGCAGGCCATAGGGGAGGCATTCAGGTTTCGGACACTGCCATGTCCAACCCCACCAGCTCAGCCATGGGACAAGGACCGGAGAGGAGTTACGACCGCAGCAGTAAATTGATGCTACAGGTTCTGTGTCAGATGCAAAAGATTGACTACAGGAACGCTGACACTCGGTCAGACTTGATCCGGAAATTAATCAGTTGGGATGCCCAGAATGGTGCAGAGGATGATGAGGATCCCGCCAATATTGACCCAGAGGATTTAAACTATATGCCACATCTGGGATCTAGTGACAATCGGGAATCAACTTGGTCCCAAGTAGCCCAAGCCACAGAGTTGTTGGCCGCATTGGGGCCTAAATCCTCAAGAGAAGAGAGGGCTTGTGTTCTGGAATTTGTTTATGGGGTTCCAGCTGCCGTACTGCTAACACCAGCCGCTCGAGAAGGATGGTCCCGCTACCCAGCAGAAGCTGCATCAAAACAAAGGCCTACAAACAGGGCCTGTGACTTGCCCAATCTACGGCGCTGTTATACATGTGGGCGCCTTGGACATATGGCTAAAGATTGTCTCCAAAACCGAGGCCCCATGCTTGGAGCCCATATGCCAGCTCAGCCGGACAAAGTCTGTGACATACAGAGCCAGGGACTACGAGACATTGGTCCCTCCATTACCCTGGTAAGCTCAGTTATTGTTTCCCCAGAAGACCATTTACCAAATTCCCAATTATCTATCTCCCTGGCTGAGGGCCAGCGCTCGGACATCCCTCTGGCATGTGTGCAGTTGGACCTAAGGACCGACCAGGGAGAGGTCAAGGTGGAGCTTATGGACAGCGTCCCCACACCAGTTGTTTTGGGAAATGACCAGGGAGAGGTTGATGTGAGACTTGTGGACAGCCTCCCCACACCTGGTATTTTGGGGACCAACCAGAAAGTGATAGATGTGAGACTTGTGAACAGCCTACCCATACCTGTCATTGTGGAGACTGACTAGAGCAAGGCTGATGTGGAACTTATGACAGCATCCCCACACCTGTTATTTTGGGGTCTGACCAGGAAGAGGTGCATATGAAGCTTATGGACAGCCTCCCCACACCTGTTATTTCGGGGACTAACCAGGAGGAAATTGAAGTTGGGTTCATGGATGGCCCCACCAAGCCTGTGGTTTTGGATACCACCCAGAGGGAAGTGCGGCTTGTGGATTACCTGCTCACACCAGTTATTTTGGAGTATGACCTAGGACAAGGACTATCCAGCCAGTTTGTAGCAGCCATCACCCACTTCCAAGCCAAGCAGGACCCTGATGTGGATCTTTCTAACATCTTTTCCAAGGATAATTCACATTCCCAGTCTCCATCATCCACTTCTGAGCCAACAACCATGAGTAAGCCTAACCAGATTGTGGCTATTGACTGGGGGAAGATTGATAGTAAGAAATTTATGCAAGCCCAACTCATGGACCCCACCTTAGTGCTTGTCCTCAATATGGCTGCTCAACCTGGGGGAGATAATCAGGGGGAGGTGTATAGATGCAAGCCTCTGTTGCTGACCTGACCATTAAAAAGGACAATGCCGTCAAGAGGAGAAGGATGTTCGGAAGCCTATCCTGTCTGGCTAATATTAAGATGGGGGGGGGGAATGTGATGACATGGACTCTGTCAGTGCCTAGCAGGGGTTAAATTTCTTATAATTCAGCCAGACATGAAGATAGTTTGTTTATAGACGGGGATAAGTCCCTCATTGTTTTTACAAGACTCTTGTTGACTCATGTAATTGCCTTGGCTAATGAAGGCCATACACCCCGATAAATCAATTATGCGAACCTCCCATTGTATTACTAAGTGAATTGCTAGATGTGATCTAACTTGCCTGTCTATCCTGTCTCTGCATATTTGAATATGGCTTGAAATCTAGGCAATAAGAGACCAGTCTTATCCACCAATCGTGAAGACCCCAATTGTCTGAATGGAGTGGTCAGGGGTATAAGAAGGAGGACTGTCCATTGCTAGGGGAGACTCTTGCTACATGCTACCAATCTAGGACCTAATAAAGAAGAAAAGACTGTACACAAGGCTTAGAAGAATTATGCAAATTTATTCAATTCAAAAGCTTACAAAAGGTAAAAGGATTAAAAAAGGATTTGAAATGAGAGAACCAGCAGGTGGCGTACTCACACCACAACTCAGTAATCAAGTCTATAAAGGTTGAATAGGCTATACTAAAGCACCATACTGAGATGCCTACCTAACACTGCTCATGTAATAAAATGTAAATGGCTGCCAACCGGCATGCCCTGGGGACCGATGGTCATACAAAAAGAGTTAAGCAGTGTCAGGAGGTAAAACAGTAGGTGCATTTAAAAGAGTTGAAAAGCACATCAGCACACCATAAACAGCAAAGTCATATACCTGAGTTGTGGGGTGAGAGTCCGAGAGAACCCGACCTAGGTTTCGATCTTAATGCCTTCTTCCGGGGGTGGCCTCATGTTCAAAAAGAGCGCCCTTTTATATCAAAGTACACCAATGAGAAAACTGAAAAGACAGGCCAATCACGTCAGCCTTTACTTTAGTCGGTATAGCAAGTAACAGTCCCATCACCTGATTGGTCTCCAGAGAGGCGTGCCTGTTCAACAAAGGTGTGCATGCAAGATGACGTATAGTGTAGCTATAGTAACCGTCAAACAAATACCACTCAACCCCGAACTGCAAACAACCTAAGCAGAAGGGGAGAGTGACACAGGTAACAGCCAATCAGAGATACCAATCCTATAATAGGCTGCCATGGACATAGGTATACAGGAAGGATGTCACAAGAAAGGAGCCAATCAGAGTAGCAAACAGAAAGCAGGCTGGCGTGATCGATCCTCCAAACCGTTCACCATTGGTGCATTCAAGTGGGTGTATTCATTACAGTGGCACCGCTTTGGTCATTGCCCAAAGTAAGCGAGAAACAACCGCAGATGATGCTGTCCTCAGCTGTAAATACGTTGTATCCAGTTCTTTCTCAATATCTTCCAGTGATTTAGCGTTAAGACCTACTAATAGCTCCATAAATTTCAAAGAACTGGTGGAACAAACTTCCTCCCATCTTTTAATAAAGTCAGTATCATCAATGGGAAACGATGGGAAAACTTGTATTCTTAAATCTCGAGGGACCATCTGTTTATGTATATAGCCCTCGAGGAAAGCTTTATTCCACCAGATCTTCATACGTTTATGCAATAAGCGTTTGACATTATTCTGTAGGTCAATCACTCCTCTTTTTTTTTCTCCCAGTTCACGTTTTGATCCCTTTCTAGCAGTGAAGGACCTACACATCTTTGCCCGTGCATTAATTATGAAGAGATGGTTTCATGATGAGGATTTTCAAAGTATTTTTCCTACAAGTGCTGAACAAGCAGCTATACAAATTCTGGAGGAACTATCAGTTGAACATGATTCAAATGCATTGGGTAAGGTACCATCTTCACTACGTATAAGATCTAAGAAATTCCCGCCCTTGTCGACTTGTCCCAACGTTGACCTGTTTGTGCAGCTGGTGTCCGAGGAGTTTTCGAGATTCCCCACTAACATCTATAGAGACAATTTGAATAATGAGGAGAGAAGCTGCATAAACAGGATTAAGAAGTTGGAGGACGTTGTAATCAAACCAGCCGACAAGGGTGGGAATATTGTCGTGTGGCTCTGTACGCTCTATGAAAGGGAGGCTAATAGACAGTTGAGGGAGAGAGACTGCTATCAGAAACTTACCTTTAATCCCCTGGCCAAGTTTTCCAGAGAGCTACACACCCTTTTAAAGGGCGCTCTGGATGATGGAGTTATTGAAAAAACTCTATTTGATTCCCTTTTGGTTCAGGAACCGACGGTACCGACACTATACCTATTGCCCAAGGTGCACAAAAACAACATTACACCTCCGGGCAGACCAATAGTGTCTGGGGTAGGTAATTTTTTGGAGCGGGTATGTATCTACATCGACTCTTTGCTTAAACCTCTGGTAGAAACTCTACCGTCTTATTTAAGAGACACCAGTAGTTTTTTGCAGAAAGTCGATTCCTTGCATGTCAGCTGTGACTGCCTGCTGGTCTCTTGCGATGTCGAATCGCTATACACTAGCATTCGACATCGCGACGGACTACGGGCGGTCTCATATTTTCTGTCTATGTCCAATATGTCTGGGAGAGAGAGGGACTTTGTCATGGACCTTTTGGAATTCGCCCTGACTCACAATTTTTTCTTTTTTGGGGGGTCCCTGTACCTACAGCTCCAGGGGACAGCAATGGGGGCGGCATTTGCGCCCTCTTATGCAAATCTGTTCCTGGGGCTGTGGGAGAGGGACCTTCTCCTGTCAGATTCAGTGCCGTCGATGGACCGCGTCCCTTTTTGGACGCGGTACATCGACGATATTTTCTTTATCTGGCAGGGGAACCCCGTGGATTTATGTTTATTTTTTCAGGGCTTGAATGACAACCAGATAAACTTACACCTTACGTATAAGTTCCATGGAGAGTCCCTCGAATTTCTCGATGTATTGGTCACACGTGATGAGAACGGATTCTTACAAACTGACCTGTACCGTAAATCCACCTCGGTCAATTCGGTTCTCCATGCGACATCTGCTCACCCTGCCCATACTGTGCGTCGTATTCCAGTCGGACAATTTTTGCGTATTCGTCGAATATGCTCATCGGAATCGGACTTTGATTTGAGGGCTCTTGAATTGAAGAAAAGATTCCAGGATAGGGGCTATAGTAATCGCTCTATTAAGAGAGCCTACAATAGGGCAAAAAAAGCCTCACGAGTAGACCTCCTTTTTGGAGGGAAGACACAAACGTCTGACAATACGGTAAGATTGATTACTCAATACCATTCGCACTGGGGCAGGATGATGGAGGTTTTGTCAAAATATTGGTCTATTTTGACCATTGACCCTATTTTGTGTCACTATCTTCCACAGAAACCATCAGTTGTAGCTAGACGTGCAAGAAATTTTAAAGACCTACTGACTGCGAGTCATTATGATAAACGTGACAAACCTGCTCCCCCCTTCCCCTCCCTTAGCCTGCGTAATGGTCGGTGTGGCTGTTCACCATGTGGGTCCTGTGTTGCGTGCCCAAATATTGAGGTTGCCAGTGATTTTTTCTCCTCAGACGGCAAGGCATTTTTAATTAAGAAAAGGATTAACTGCTTATCAAAAGCAGTAGTCTATTATGCGACCTGCCCTTGTCCCCGTATTTATGTTGGCCTTACGACACGGGCCCTTAAGGTTCGTGTCAGAGAACACGTACGTGACATCTTGGCCGCAAAAGATGAGGAATACGATGAAGGTTTGAAGACCTTACCCAAACATTTTAAATTGTTCCATCAATGTAATCCTCACCTTTTGAAGGTACGTGGGATTGACCAAGTAGTAATGAATATTCGGGGGGGTAATGTAAGCCGTCTGCTTGCACAACGAGAAACCAAATGGATATGGACTCTCAAAACCCTCCAGCCTTTTGGGTTAAATGAATGTATGAGTTTTGCTCCATTTCTGTGATCCCTTGTTATACATTTACTGTTTGATTCTGTATTCTCAGTTCAGTCTTCTGTTCACTGCTATATTGGCCTTTTTAATTTGTTTTTAATTCTGTTTTCTTGTTTTTCTACTTTTTAGCATGCGCTCTTTTTGTATCTACCTGTATATTTCTTCTTATGGTGGCTTTAATCTTTGAACTGGATTCATCCTTCATAACAGATCCATGATGGGCTATACAGAAATACTTATACCTACAAGATGTCATCTCGAATTATACATTGATATTTACTACGGACCTGGACGTACATAACATGTTTATTATGTGTATGATTTCATCTTACCTATGTAACCAATTATTTATTGCTTTGGTTCAGCTGTCTGTATTGTATATGTATATGATATCGTTTTTACTATTCTAAGTATTCTGTTGATCCTTCTTGATTCTCCCTAACAGTTTCCCGCCTGCCTGTGCGCCTGCGCGCCTGTCTGCGTGGCTCGGCTTTATCTTGGGCGCGTCACACAAGCTTCCGCCCTTGTGACGCCCACTTCTCTTGCATGGGGAGTGGCTGTCTCTATGGCGACGGCTGAACGCGCTCATGGTATGCCGACTCTCGGGACATCCGCGCATGCGCCGCCCGGCTACGGGACGCTGTTCGGTGATTTGCACTGCTGCAATGTCGGATCCTTTATTGTCTTACTATTATATGAGACGCTGCGATTGTTTCTCGCTTACTTTGGGCAATGATCAAAGCGGTGCCACTGTAATGAATACACCCACTTGAATGCACCAATGGTGAACGGTTTGGAGGATCGATCACGCCAGCCTGCTTTATGTTTGCTACTCTGATTGGCTCCTTTCTTGTGACATCCTTCCTGTATACCTATGTCCATGGCAGCCTATTATAGGATTGGTATCTCTGATTGGCTGTTACCTGTGTCACTCTCCCCTTCTGCTTAGGTTGTTTGCAGTTCGGGGTTGAGTGGTATTTGTTTGACGGTTATTATAGCTACACTATACGTCATCTTGCATGCACACCTTTGTTGAACAGGCACGCCTCTCTGGAGACCAATCAGGTGATGGGACTGTTACTTGCTATACCGACTAAAGTAAAGGCTGACGTGATTGGCCTGTCTTTTCAGTTTTCTCATTGGTGTACTTTGATATAAAAGGGCGCTCTTTTTGAACATGAGGCCACCCTCGGAAGAAGGCATTAAGATCGAAACCTAGGTCGGGTTCTCTCGGACTCTCACCCCACAACTCAGGTATATGACTTTGCTGTTTATGGTGAGCTGATGTGCTTTTCAACTCTTTTAAATGCACCTACTGTTTTACCTCCTGACACTGCTTAACTCTTTTTGTATGACCATCTGTCCCCAGGGCATGCCGATTGGCAGCCATTTACATTTTATTACATGAGCAGTGTTAAGGTCCAGTCACACTAAGCAACTTACCAGCGATCCCAACAACGATAGGGATCGCTGGTAAGTTGCTAGGAGGTTGCTGGTGAGATGTCACACTGCGACGCTCCAGCGATCCCACCAGCAACCTGACCTGGCAGGGATCGCTGGAGCGTGGCTACACGAGTTGCTGGTGAGCTCACCAGCAACCAGTGACCAGCCCCCAGTCTCCTAGTTACAGCACACATCAGGTTAATTAACCCGATGTGTGCTGCAGCTAAATGTGCACAGAGCAGGGAGCAGCGCACACTGAGCGCTGGCTCCTTGCTCTCCTAGTTACAGCACACATCGGGTTAATTACCTGATGTGTGCTGCAGCTACATGTGCACAGAGCAGGAGCCGGCAGCACAGGCAGTGAGAGCGGCGGAGGCTGGTATCAAAGGTAACTATCGGGTAACCAAGGACAGGGCTTCTTGGTTACCCGATGTTTACATTAGTTAACAGCCTCTGCAGAAGCCGGCTCCCTGCTCACTGCACATTTAGTTGTTGCTGTCTCGCTGTCACACACAGCGATCTGTGCTTCACAGCAGGACAGCAACAACTAAAAAATGGCCCAGGACATTCAGCAACAACCAACGACCTCACAGCAGGGGCCAGGTTGTTGCTGGATGTCACACACAGCAACATCGCTAGCAACGTCACAAAAGTTGTTCGTTACCAGCGATGTTGCTAGCGATGTTGCTTAGTGTGACGGGGCCTTTAGGTAGGCATCTCAGTATGGTGCTTTAGTATAGCCTATTCAACCTTTATAGACTTGATTACTGAGTTGTGGTGTGAGTACGCCACCTGCTGGTTCTCTCATTTCAAATCCTTTTTTAATCCTTTTACCCTTTGTAAGCTTTTGAATTGAATAAATTTGCATAATTCTTCTAAGCCTTGTGTACAGTCTTTTCTTCTTTATTTGGTACTATATCTGTATATGGCTTTTTCCATGTACACATTATGGCAAGGGCTCCTATCCCGTGCATGTTGGTTGTTCTAACCCTATACAATCTAGGACCTGCGGATCCGATTGGCAAGCCATAACCAAACCTGGATTATAACACTATATGGACTTCAGCATGGAATGCAAGGATTCGGCTTTGATATCAAGGACTACCTAAGGAAGGAAGCCAGCTTGGGAAAATCCAGTCATCTGACTACTTACGTTGCGGAGCTCAACCAGCTTCCTAAATCTGGCATTATTCCACTCTCGGTGGGTACCCGCCGAAAGCGGGGTGCTGCTGGATCGGAGTAAGTAGCCCTGTAAGCTCTGAGGCATGGACATTCTAAATCCCTGGTGAGCCAGCGGAAGGGGGAGACTCTGTTGCCTGTTACATTTGTGTGTTTTGCTGGTTATGTGCTATGTGCCGTTAATTGTTTGGGGATCCAATAAAGTCTTAATATTGTGATTCCCTCACCCTGTGTTGTCTGAGTAGTGTTCTGCCCACGGTTAAGGAGCTCGGGCATTCAATTGGGATGAGCCCTGGGCCATGCTATCTTTCTAAAGGCGGCCGAATCAGCAGACGAGAACACCCACTGACCCCCGTGTCTCCACAACATGTTCTTTGGTTGGAGTTGTTTTCTTTCTTTTTTTCTCCATCTTTTCCAGATGCCACAATGACTTTTCATATTCACAGATTATTTCTGTAGATTTCCATTTTCTCCTGTCTTCTGCAACACTTCTCAACAAAGTGCTCTCCCCCATACTCTCTCTTCACACATTTTATCATTCCTTGATATTGTCTCCTCACTTATTTCTGACCTCTCAATACTGCCTCCTCTCACATTATGCTTCCCTCCCCACACTGTCCATTCACATTTTTCCCTGTTCCCTATATTGTCTCCTAGTCCTCATACATTCCTTTTCTTCCCATTCTCCCCACACTGTTTGCTCACATATCTCCATCTCACCATACAGATGCACTGCTCTGTAGTGCAGAAGCAATTGGATGACCGTAACTTGAAATCCCCTAAGTGGACTAGAAAATACAATAAAAAGTGAAAATAAAGTGTTAAAAAATATGAAAAAGTAAAAAAAACACCAAAGTTGAAATCACCCCCCTTTTGCCCCACTGAAAATAAAACAAGCAAAAAAAATAAAAAATACAGATATTTGATATTACCGCATTCAGAAATGTCTGCGCTATCAAACTATAAAATAAATGAATCCATTGGTAAATAGCGTAGCAATAAAAAATTGAAAAGCCCAAATTACATTTTTTTGGCCTCCATAACATTGAATAATATGCAATAAAGTGGGCTTTACACGCTACGACATCGCTCAAGTGATCTCGTTGGGGTCATCAAATTTGTGACGCACATCCGGTCACTTTAGCGATGCCGTTGCGTGTGACAACTATGAGCAACTTTGCATCGTCGCAAAAACGTGCAAAATCGCTCATCAGTGACATGGGGGTCCATTCTCAAATATCGTTACTGCAGTAGTAACGAAGTTGTTCCTCGTTCCTGCGGCAGCACACATCGCTCCGTGTGACACCGCAGGAATGAGGAAGCTCTCCTTACCTGCCTCCCGGCCACAATGCGGAAGGAAGGAGGTGGGCGGGATGTTCGTCCCACTCAGCTCTGCCCCTCCGCTTCTATTGGGCGGCGGTTCAGTGACGCTGCTGTGACGTCGCTGTGACGCTGAACGAACCGCCCCCTTAGAAAGGAGGCGGTTCGCCGGTCACAGCGACGTCGCAGGGAAGGTAAGTCCGTGTGATGGGTCCGGGCAATGTTGTGCGTCACGGGCAGAGATTTGCCTGTGTTGCACAACCGATGGGGGCGGGTACGGACGCTGGCGATATCGGTACCGATATCGCAGTGTGTAAAGCGGCCTTTAGAGGCAATCAAAACATCGCACTTACCCAAGAATGGTATCTAAAAATGTGAGCTTAGGCCACAAAAAAATATCCATCCTTTAGCCTTAAATTGTGAAAAATAAAAACATTACAGTTCTGGGGAAAATGGCACCAAAAGTTGTTTTTTTTTATTTACAAATTTCTTCATATTGCTTCACTACTTAAATTGAAAGAAAACAATACATGCTTGGTATCTACGTACTCATACTGACCTGGGAAATCATATTTCCAGCTCAGTTTTACCATATAGTAAACATGTTAAATAAGAAAAAAATCTATAGTAGAATTGCCTTTTTTTGCAATTTCACTGTACTTGCTATTTTTTTCCCCATTTTCTAGTAGACGATATGGCAAAATGAATGATTTAATTCAAACGTACAAATTGTCCCGCAAAAAACAAGCTCTGATATGCTATATTGACGGAAAATAAAAACAATATGGATCTTGGAAGAAAAGAGCAAACAATAAAAGCGTAAAAGCGGAAAATCGCCAAGGGTTTAAACTAACTGTTATAGAGGTATTCCCATCTCCAATATCCAACCTAATATGTAGAAGGTATAATAATAATATTATTAGCAAATACCTCCATTTAGGAATGTAGTATAGTTCTACTGATTCACTATGTTGCTTAACTCATGTGCAGTACATTGCAGGACCTTAGATATCCATGGTTACGACCATGCATATAGTGATAGTTAGTTGCTAGTGGTCGTAACCATGGATACCTCAGGTCCTGCAATGCCTGCATATGAAGTAAGCGACAGTGAATCAAAAGAATTATACTACATTACTAATTGGAGGTATTTGCTAATATTATTTTTATTATGCCTACTACATATTGGAATAGGCACTTGGATATGGGAATACGCCTTTAAGTAGTTTTAAGATTGAATGTATTAATTGCTTGGGAAGCACTGGTAGGTTTTCATTAAGAGTAAGTAACGTGGAGTCGGCTAGAGGCATGTATATACACAAGCTATATGATATAACTTCCTGCCATAGAAGTTTGTAAACTATAAATAATAATTATTTAGATGGGGATCCTCTTTTCCAATCATTGAGTTTGGTGTGCAATTCTTGAAAAGCTGTATATTTGCAGACAAACATTTGTATGTTATCTGTATTTTGTGTTTCCGAGGCAATCTCTACAAAGTAAAACATTTTAGCGTCAGTTATACAGGCCAAATGATTTTTTCTTAATTCAGATTGTATGCTAGTATAGATCCGTTTGCCTCTAGGCCGGGTCACCTTCCACCAATGCATCATGAAGGCTCTGTTGCTCCTGTGATGTATGAGCCCCATGCATCATCAGAGAAACACTGCGTTCCTGATGCATTGCTCACCAGCATGGTGTCAGCAAGAACATTTTCAGAACTTTCATAAATTATGAGGAAATTACAGACCCTTGGAAAAGTTGTGACAAGTTCCTTTTTAATCTCATAAAGGGCAAGTTGTGAATGTTAGCAAATTACTGCAAGACATCAAAAGTTTTTAACAACAGTACAGAATGTTATAGGTACAAATCTGTATAGTGTTATACAACCGTATAAAGCCAAATATGATTACAATCCTACTATTGCTGTGTACGGAGTAAAAAAAAATCTCAAAAACTATTGTTCCTTCTTGAAATGCTTACAGTATGTTATGCAATAGTATGTTTTTTATTACCTGTCAGTGATGTGTTGAATTATTAGACCACTATTCTCTTGGCAAAGCCATTGGTGTAATGGATTCTATTGGCCACCTGCCGTGTGACGTCGCTGTGACAGGAAGCTGTGACAGGAAGGGGGAGGTTCGCCGGCCAGAGCAACGTCGCAGGGCAGGTAAGTGCATGTGAAGCTGCCGTAGCGATAATGTTCGCTACGGCAGCTATCACAAGATATCGCATCTGCGACGGGGGCGGGGACTATCGCCCTCGGCATCGCAAGCATCGGCTTGCGATGTCATAGTGTGCAAAGTACCCCTAAGGGTTTGTCCAAATGCCCCTTGGTCTATAGGGTAGCAAATAAGGATATTGTGAAGAAGCACCTTACAGTAAGATGTACTGTATACATGAAATGTGGAAAAGAAATTCAGTAAGAGTCCCAAAAGTTCATTTTAAAGCAATGTTATATATATATATATATAGTACAGACCAAATGTTTGGACACACCTTCTCATTCAAAGAGTTTTCTTTATTTTTATGACTCTAAAAATTGTAGATTCACATTGAAGACATCAAAACTATGAATGAAAACATGTGGAATGAAATACTTAAAAAAGTGTGAAACAACTGAAAATATGTCTTATATTGTAGGTTCTTCAAAGTAGCCACCTTTTGCTTTGATTACTGGTTTGCACACTCTTGGCATTCTCTTGATGAGCTTCAAGAGGTAGTCACCGGAAATGGTTTTCCAACAGTCTTGAAGGAGTTTCCAGAAATGCTTAGCACTTATTGGCCCTTTTGCCTTCACTCTGCGGTTCAGCTCACCTCAAACCATCTCGATTGGGTTCAAGCCTAGTGACTGTGGAGGCCAGGTCATCTGGCGTAGCTCGCAATCACTCTCCTTCTTAGTCAAATAGCCTTTACACAGCCTGGAGGTGTGTTTTGGGTCATTGTCCTGTTGAAAAATAAATGATGGTCCAACTAAACGCAAACCAGATGGAATAGCATGCCGCTCCAAGATGCTGTGGTAGCCATGCTGGTTTAGTATGCCTTCAATGTTGAATAAATCCCCAACAGTGTCACAAGCAAAGCACCCCCACACCATCACACCTCCTCCTCCATGCTGCTTGGTGGGAACCAGCCATGCAGAGTCCATCACTTCACCTTTTCTACAAAGACACGGTGGTTGGATCCAAAGATCTCAAATTTGGACTCCTCAGACCAAAGCACATATTTCCACTGGTCTAATGTCCATTCCTTGTGTTCTTTAGCCCAAACAAGTCTCTTCTGCTTGTTGCCTGTTCTTAGCAGTTGATTCCTAGCAGCTATTTTACCATGAAGGCCTGCTGCACAAAGTCTCCTCTTAATAGTTGTTCTAGAGATGAGAAGGTGTGTCCAAACTTTTGGTCTGTACTGTGTGTGTGTGTGTGTGTGTGTGTGTATATATATATATATATATATATATATATATATATATATACTTTCTGTACATAAGTCAGCTTCTATCTGAACTTGCAATAAAGAACACTTTCAACTCTTTTTCTTTGATATGATATGCACGCCCTGATCCTTTCATATATTCAGCGGCAGATCACAAAAGATTATGATGAATGAGGATTCAGAATGAAAAGCAAAAGCCTTCAGCTCATATCCTTTTTGCTTAAAACATTATTTGCATATATACAGTATATAGTTTTACTATTGTATGACCCTGTAGAAGTATAACTAGATCCATGAGAACAGCATGGTGTTTTGAACATGGACCTGTATAAATATTGTTTAATAATTGCTTTGATCAATAAGTTAAATTAATTTATAACATTGTCTCAGTGCGGGAACTTAGGACTCGACTTGCTAGTAAACGTTTTGACTGAACTTCCAAGTTCTGGGATCTTGGCACTCAGAGTAGGATCCCAGGACCCTTTATGGGCCTTTTTGCTGTGAAAGAGCGAGACCTTGTGCGTTATTGATAGGTCTCAATATTAACACGGTAACTTGAATGGGGGCACGTAGACTGGCCCTCAGGCTAGGGACCCTAAGCTGATCTTATTCCAGAGGTACTTTAGATGGTGAAGAGGTCTGGACCACCAGCATAGCCCTAACTCCTGGACAGCCCTGGTCTAATACCTCACGGGGAGAGCCAGGACAGGACTGATGAATCCCACAGTAATAGACAGAAAGGAGAAAAACAAAGCTCAAACTCACTGCAAGCACACACAGGGGAAAAGACAATACATACTAAGGGAAAAATAAAGTACAGGGAGGAAGTAAACCAACAACAAGGATAATTCCACAGCACACCAAGTAGCACTCAGCAGTTCACCAATAGATGGATCACAACGCACAATGATAGTATTAGTAGAACTATAAAGCTCAGCACAAGTTCTGCTATACTATACACTGCCATCACTTTTTTTACACATAGTGATAACAGGGCACTTGAACAAGAACAGAGCTTAGTGACAGCTGTGATCATGAGAACTGCTCAGGGAAAAAGATGTTGTAGGCTGGTGGTTTTGCAAGATTATTAACAGCAGCTTATCAGGAGCTGAGAGGGAAAGGAGGGCAAAGGTAGTGAACAAATAACTTCTGTATATGAATCAATTGGCTGAAGAAAGGTGGCTTGTATATTAAGAAATAACCTCTCTAACTACTGCATACTCTTGGCCAGGATTTGTAAGGCAAACAGCATGGAAACCATCAGTACACTATAAAAGATTGCAGGAGAATGATAGCAAAAAGAAAAAGAAAGTAATTTGCAAAATTACCTATTTTCATACTGTCTGAATAATTAAAGCAATTTAAAAATTTGAGAACACCTCTTTAACCCCTTCACCCTTGGGCTATTTTACATTTTTAATTTTTTCCTCCCCTTTTTCCAAGAGCTATAACTTTTTTATTTTTCCATCAACATAGCAGTATGAGGGCTTCATCAGGAGAAGGGAGATCAGCCGACATCTGCAGGGAAAGGTGCAGACTTGGTGTGCGAGCCCGCATCAAAAGGGGGGGACACGATCTTGGATGTATCAGTACTCAGCGGTCAATATTTTCATATATATACAGTTAGGTCCAGAAATATTTGGACAGTGACACAATTTTCGCGAGTTGGGCTCTGCATGCCACCACATTGGATTTGAAATGAAACCTCTACAACAGAATTCAAGTGCAGATTGTAACGTTTAATTTGAAGGTTTGAACAAAAATATCTGATAGAAATTGTAGGAATTGTACACATTTCTTTACAAACACTCCACATTTTAGGAGGTCAAAAGTAATTGGACAAATAAACCAAACCCAAACAAAATATTTTTATTTTCAATATTTTGTTGCGAATCCTTTGGAGGCAATCACTGCCTTAAGTCTGGAACCCATGGACATCACCAAACGCTGGGTTTCCTCCTTCTTAATGCTTTGCCAGGCCTTTACAGCCACAGCCTTCAGGTCTTGCTTGTTTGTGGGTCTTTCCGTCTTAAGTCTGGATTTGAGCAAGTGAAATGAATGCTCAATTGGGTTAAGATCTGGTGATTGACTTGGCCATTGCAGAATGTTCCACTTTTTTGCACTCATGAACTCCTGGGTAGCTTTGGCTGTATGCTTGGGGTCATTGTCCTTCTGTACTATGAAGCGCCGTCCGATCAACTTTGCGGCATTTGGCTGAATCTGGGCTGAAAGTATATCCCGGTACACTTCAGAATTCATCCGGCTACTCTTGTCTGCTGTTATGTCATCAATAAACACAAGTGACCCAGTGCCATTGAAAGCCATGCATGCCCATGCCATCACGTTGCCTCCACCATGTTTTACAGAGGATGTGGTGTGCCTTGGATCATGTGCCGTTCCCTTTCTTCTCCAAACTTTTTCTTCCCATCATTCTGGTACAGGTTGATCTTGGTCTCATCTGTCCATAGAATACTTTTCCAGAACTGAGCTGGCTTCATGAGGTGTTTTTCAGCAAATTTAACTCTGGCCTGTCTATTTTTGGAATTGATGAATGGTTTGCATCTAGATGTGAACCCTTTGTATTTACTTTCATGGAGTCTTCTCTTTACTGTTGACTTAGAGACAGATACACCTACTTCACTGAGAGTGTTCTGGACTTCAGTTGATGTTGTGAACGGGTTCTTCTTCACCAAAGAAAGTATGCAGCGATCATCCACCACTGTTGTCATCCATGGACGCCCAGGCCTTTTTGAGTTCCCAAGCTCACCAGTCAATTCCTTTTTTCTCAGAATGTACCCGACTGTTGATTTTGCTACTCCAAGCATGTCTGCTATCTCTCTGATGGATTTTTTCTTTTTTTTCAGCCTCAGGATGTTCTGCTTCACCTCAATTGAGAGTTCCTTAGACCGCATGTTGTCTGGTCACAGCAACAGCTTCCAAATGCAAAACCACACACCTGTAATCAACCCCAGACCTTTTAACTACTTCATTGATTACAGGTTAACAAGGGAGACACCTTCAGAGTTAATTGCAGCCCTTAGAGTCCCTTGTCCAATTACTTTTGGTCCCTTGAAAAAGAGGAGGCTATGCATTACAGAGCTATGATTCCTAAACCCTTTCTCCGATTTGGATGTGAAAACTCTCATATTGCAGCTGGGAGTGTGCACTTTCAGCCCATATTATATATATAATTGTATTTCTGAACATGTTTTTGTAAACAGCTAAAATAACAAAACTTGTGTCACTGTCCAAATATATCTGGCCCTGACTGTATATATATATATATGATTGTTAAATATTAAAAAGCAAAAAACAACAAAAGTACATAAAAAAGTAAAACAAAAAGCAGAAATAAGGTAGCTGTATTTACAGACACATGTCAAAAAAGTAATGAACTTACAAGATATAGCAGCCTTACTTGATAAAGAAGGAAACAACACAGGAGTAAAATACTGATAAAACAATCACTCAAATACTCATCAATTCAAGGAGGTGCTGGTTGTATAGTATTAGAATTGCACAATGATACAGCCAGTGACAAAGATGTAGTGCAGAATGTCTGGCTTACAGCCTATTAGTGACACCCATACTGTTTGATTAAACGGGCTTCCAACTATTATATAAGTGCACCCTTCTGGGATAGGCATCCCATTTTAAAAGACCAACATTGATGGGCCTGCCTTCATCCTGCATTGAAATAAAACAATGTGCAGTAAGATAAAGTGCATGAGGTATTAGTCGATATTATGACCATGATGTGGAAGTTGTCAACCCATTAAGAGTCCTCATTGTCTTACGAGTGCCTACACTAAAATCGAAAGCAAAACTACAGCAAAAGTACACACAAAACATTAATGTACATTTTTTTCACAGGATGAAGCCAGGCCCTTCAATATTGGCATTGTAAGCTAGGGTGCTTTGTGCTTTTCCCTCTGCAATGCACACAGAAGAGTACTGACCATTGGGCAAATCTGGAAAATGCCAGCTAGGTCAGATTGGCTGTAGGCTGCATCGATTCTGATGCAACACTGTTGACAATATCAACATACTAAGGAGACCAATACTGATAGCAGCTATAGCAGAGCACTAAACCACTGGCTCCGTGCACCATCTGTTACTTCAACAGGTTGCTGGTCTCTTCCAACTTGCGGCCTACTGAATGGTGGCACCATACAGGGGACATTAAGCAGCATGATGATGTCATAGCATCATGCTACAGACATACACTGTGAGCCGGGATTAAAGAAGAGACAACGTATGTGGTGGACAAGGAGCCTGGATGTGATGAGTATATATAGATTTTTTTGACTATCATATTGCATGCTCAGCTGTGGAAAGAAGACCATCATACTGTATAGAGAGCTGTGAGGATACCATCATATTGTAATATTGGCTTTGGGGAACCATCACACTGAACTGTGAAGATACCATTATGCTGTATGGGAGGTTGTGGGGACATCACCATACTACATAGGGAGCTGTAGATAAGCAATCATATTGTATAGGGGTTTGTGGGGGTTCCATCAAACTATGCGTGAGTTGTGGTGACCATCTCACTGTGTCGGGGGCTGTGGATATATCAAAATACTGTATAGAGGTCTGTGGACTAGAGGGTGTTATGGGTGGACATCATACTGTGTGTGGAGCTGTGGAGATCATTATACAGTGTAGGGGGCTATGGAGGCTACCATAGTATGGGTGGGGACTGAGGGGACCATCATATTGTATGGGGTGATGAGGACCATCATATACTAAAGGGGTCTGTGGGAAACCATCATACTATTTTGGGAGCTGTGTTAGATATCATCCTGTGTGGCGCGCTGTGGTGGACATCATAATGTGTAGGAGACTATAGAGGTCATCATACTGTGTGGTTGACTGCAGAGACCATGCAGTATGATGTCTGGTGGGCAATTTAAGTTAATTTTTACTTACAACCATGAATGGCAGACTATGAAGTCCATTCTCAAAAAGCATTGGTTCATTTTGATCACTGAACCATCATTGGCTTATGCGGGCTTTACACGAGACGAGCTATCGTGCGATGCATCGTCGGGGTCACGGTTTTCGTGACGCACATCCGGCATCGTTCACGATGTCATCTCATGTGACACCTCCGAGCGACGCAGTATTGCTCACAAATCGTGAGTCGTGTACTCGTCACTCAGTTTTAAAAAAATGTTTAATCAAAATGGCACCGGTTGTTCATCGTACCCGGGGCAGCACACATCGCTCCATGTGACATCCCGGGAACGATGAACACAGCTTACCTGCATCCCGCGGCCCCCGCCGTCTATGCGGAAGGAAGGAGGTGGGTAGGATGTTTATGTCCAGCTCATCTCCGCCCCTACGCTTCTATTGGCCGGCGGCTGTTTGACGTCGCTGTGATGCCGAACGTGCCTCCCCCTTCAGGAAGTGGATGTTCGCCACCCACAGCGAGGTCGCTCAGCAGGTAAGTGTGTGTGACGGGGGTTTCACGACTTTGTGCGACACGGGCAGCGATTTGCCCGTGACGCACAAACGACGGGGGCGGGTACGATCGATCGTGAAATTGCATGATCGGTCGACTCGTGTAAAGCAGGCATTACTCATGTACCTCCAAATCCATTAATGACAAAAAAATGTTGCAAAAACTTTAAAGATATGCTAGTTAAGAGTCATTATGTACCACGTGCATCCAACTCCTTTGCACGTCTAAGATACTTATAAATTGATGTTTTGTCATAGCCAAATCATTTCTGGTACATGGTTTTAATGTAATCCATGAAGGTATTAGGAGTGGTGACATTAAAAAATTATTATCTTAAAGAGAGACCAAATGTATTGTTACTTTGGGAAATATTTTCCCATATGGATTAAATAAGACAATAAGCTTTGCCTCTTTTTTTGTAGGATAATTAAGTTTTGTAGAAATACACTTTTTTTTTTGTAGTGCTTGTATCTTATTTGTTTATACAGAGGTTGGTTGAAACATATTTAGTATTGTTGTATTCAGAAATGTCCGATCTATGAAGACATAAAATAAATTAATTCAATCGGTAAACAAAATGCCAGAATTACCTTTTTTTTGCTACAACATTACAATAAAATGTGATAAGAGGCAATCAAAACATTGTATCTACCCAAAAATGTTATTTGGAAAATGTCAGCTCATGGCACAAAAAAATAAGCCCTCACATAGCCCCATATCCTGAAAAATAAAAACATTATAGGTCTCTGGAAATGGAGAGAAAGGCGAAAAATTCTGTACAAATTTCGGATTTTTTTCATCACTTAAATAAAAAAAAATATATATATATATATATATATATATATATTTATATATATATATATATATATATATATATGTTTGGTAGCTACGAACTTGTACTGACCTGGAAAATCATACTACCAGGTCAGTTTAACCTATATACTGTAGCATATAGTGAACATGATAAATAAAAAATCCAAGAAACAATTGTGGATTTGCACTTTGTTTTACAATTTTACTGCACTTGGAATTTTTTCCTTTTTTCTAGAACACTATATGGGAAAATAAATGGTTTCACTCACGAGTACAACTTGTCACGCAAAAAAACAAGCCAAAAATGAAAATGAAAAAAAAGAAAAAACAGAAAATGGCAAAGTCATGAAGTAGTTAAGGGCCTGTATAATAGGAAATTGATTATTCCGCCTGAGGGAGCCACAAATATCACACGCGGAATGCACGTTGGGGATTATGCTCTGGTGACCTTGCTCTACATGTAAGACTGTATTATTTTTGTAATATGTATTATATGTAGGTATTTGGGAGATTAAATGCCTTTTTTGATTGCTGCGAACATTGTGTCCATTATATACAGGGATATATAATTTCTTCCTTATACCTAGCATACCTATCATAACTGAAAACAGTGGGGTAACTTGAAATTCATGGGCCCCAATGCAAAAGCTCCAGCGGGCCCCCCCCCCAGTTATTGAAAGTCTTTAATATTATTGGCCATCATTTCACATAAGCCAAAGGGACTTTTTGGGCCCCTTTGGCTCCAAGGCCTGGGTCAGTTATTCCAACCCCTGCACTTATTGAAATTACGCCCCTGACTGAAATACTTACATATATATATATATATATATATATATATATATACAGTGGCATGTAAAAGTTTGTGCACCCCTGGTCAAAATTAGTGTTATTGTGAACAGTTAAGCAAGTTGAAGATGAAATGATCTCTAAATGGCATACAGTTAAAGATCACACATTTCCTTTGCATTTTAAGCAAAAAAAAATGTATTTTCATCTTTTACATTTTAAAAATTACAAAAAGGAAAATGGGCCTATGCAAAAGTTTGGGCACCCTTGGAGATTTGTGTGCTAAGATAACTTTGACCAAGATATCAGACCTTATTTAGCCTGTTAGGTTATAGCTTGTTCACTATCATCATTAGGAAATGCCAGGTGATGCAAATTTCATAGCTTTATAAAAACCAAGCCTCCTTTAACCTTGTGCCAAAAAAACAGCAGCGATGGCTTTTTCTAAGCAGCTGCCTAGCACTCTGAAAATGAAAATGGTGGAGGCCCACAAAGCAGGAGAAAGCTATAAGAAGATTGCAAAGTGTTTTCAAGTTGCCCTTTCCTCAGTTTGAAATGTAATTAAGAAATGTCAGTTACGAGGAAGAGTAGAGGTCAAGATGAGGTCTGGAAAACCAAGCAAAATTTCTGTGAGAGCTGCTCGTAGGATTGCTAGAAAGGCAAATCAGAACCCCTGATTGACTGCAAGAGACCTTCAGGAAGATTTAGTAGACTCTGGAGTTGTGGTACATTGTTCTACTGTTCAGAGACATCTGCACAAATTTGGCCTTCATGGAAGAGTCATCAGAAGAAAACCTCTCCTGCATTTTTACCATAAAATTCAGCGTCAGAAGTATGCAAAAGAACATCTAAAGAAGATGATGTATTTTGGAAACAAGTCCTGTGAAGCGATGTGGTTAAAAAATAACTCTTTGGACACAATGATTGATGTGGAGAAAAAAGGACACAGAATTTCAAGAAAAGAGTATCTCATCAACCATTAACCATGGGGGTGGATCAATCATGTGGTGGGGTTCTGCTGCAGCCAATGGCATGGAGAACATTTTACCGATAGAAAAAAGAATGGATTCAATGAAATTTCAACTATTTCTTAATGCAAACATCTGTAAACAAACAGATGCAAACATATGTAAAAAAGCTGAAGTTGAAAAGAGGATGGCTTCCACAAATGGATATTATCCTAAACACATGTGAAAATCCATAATAGACAACCTCAAAATGTGCAAGCTGAAGGTTTTACAATGGCCCCTGATCTGAACATCATTGAAAATCTGTGGCTAAACCTCAAAAGAGCAGTGCATGCAAGACGACTCAGGAATCTCACAGAACTGGAAGGCTTTTCCAAGTAAGAATGGATGAAAATCTCTCAAATAAGAATTCAAACAAACACTCTTGGTTGGCTACAAAAAGCGTTTATAAGCTATGATACTTTTCAAAGGGGGTGCTGCTAGGCACTAACTGTGTAGGGTGCCCAAACTTTTGAATCGACCCATTTTCCATTTTTGTTAATTTAAAAATGCAAAACATGAAAATATATATATATATATATATATATATATATATATACTGTATATATATTCCCCTAAAATACAAAGGAAAAGTGCCATCATTAACTTCATGCCTTTCAGAGATCATTTCATCTTCAACTTGCTTAGCTGTTCACAATAACAGTAATTTTGACTAGGGGTGCCCAAACTTTTTCATGCCACTGTATGTATATATATATATATATATATATATATATTATATAAAGCTGAGTGCATGTGTGTGTGTGTGTGTGTGTGTGTGTGCCTGTGTGTGTGTGTATGTATGTCCACTAAAGGAATCCGCACCGTCGCATTTACAATCACAAAATTTTGCACAGACACTTCATGTGACCCAGGGAACGTCGTAGACTATGTTTTGACAGGAAAATTTAACCCCGCACTTTACAATTATTCTCCAAAAAACATGCCTCCATTAAAGTAAATGGAGCCTGGAACTACTGGCTTTAATAGCAGCTGTGATTGGTTGCTATAGGAACAAAAGACATTGTTAGTATAAGAAGCTTATGTGTGAGGTAATATGATGTTATGAGGTAATATGATGTTGGTGGGGAGACAGAGAGAGACAGAAAGAGACAGACAGACATAGAAAGAGTAAGAGGCAGACAAGGAAAGAACCAGACAAAGTCAGACAGGGAAAGAGACAGAGAGATAGAGACAGACAGACGGTGAAAGAGACAGACGGTGAAAGAGACAGACAGAGAAAGACGGTGAAAGAGACAGACGGTGATAGAGACAGACAGAGAAAGACGGGGAAAGAGACAGACGGGGAAAGAGACAGATGGGGAAAGAGACAGACCTGGAAAGAGACAGACCTGGAAAGAGACAGACTGACAGGAAGACAAGGACAGAGACAGGCAGACAGGGAAAGAGGAGACAGAGAAAGATAGATGGGGAAAGAGACAGACCTTGATAGAGACAGACGGGGAAAGAAACAGAGAAATAGAGAAAGAGAAACAGAGACAGACAGACAGGGAAAGAGACAGACAGGAAAAGACACAGACAAAGAGATGGACAAAGACAGACAGGGAAAGAGACAGAAAAAGAGAAGGGGAGACAGACAGGGAAAGAGACAGACGGGGAAAAAGACAGACGGGGAAAGAGACAGACGGGGAAAGAGACAGACTGGGAAAAAGACAGACAGGGAAAGAGACAGACAGGGAAAGAGACAGATCTGGAAAAAAAACAAACCTGGAAAGAGACAAACAGAGACAGACAAAAATAGACGGGGAAAGAGACAGATGGGGAAAGAGACAGACCTTGAAAGAGACAGACCTAGAAAGACACAGAAAGAGACAGGTGGGGAAAGAGACAGACTGGGAAAGAGACAAGCCAGGAAAGAGCCAGACCTGGAAAGAGACAGACCTGGAAAGAGACAGACGGGGAAAGAGACAGACGGGGAAAGAGACAGACCTGGAAAGAGACAGACAGAGAGACAGACAAAGACAGACAGGGAAAGAGACAGACGTGGAAAGAGACAGACGGTGAAAGAGACAGACCTGGAAAGAGACAGACGGGGAAAGAGACAGACGGGGAAAGAAACAGACCTAGAAAGAGACAGACCTGGAAAGAGACAGATGGGGAAAGAAACAGATGGGGCAAGAGAGAGACAGACAGACACAGAGATAGAGAGACAGACACAGAGATAGGGAGACAGACAGACACAGAGACACAGAGATAGAGACTGATAGACTGATACAAAGACAGACAGAGATAGAAATAGACAGACAGAGACATAGACACAGACAGACAAGGAAAGAGACAGCAAATTGTAAACAAAAAATACATGGCTAAATAATCAATACTCTGGGGGAAACACTCCATGGGTTCCCACAGGAGGGGTGCCAACTTCAAACCGAAACATATTAAACAAGGAGGACAAAGAAGTAAATGGCACTGAAGTTATGCAAAAAATATATTGTTTATTGGAAAATATTAATTATCAAAAATATTTATTCTTGAGTAGAGAACAGTCAAAAGATTTTTTGCAAGAAAAATAATAAAAATCGAGGCCACAGAGGTGTGGATGGAAGACAAAATTTGGATACAATGATTAACACAATTGTAATAAAACCAAACCACCAACCCTGTAAACCCTGCCACATAGGGAAGATCAATGAACTAGTCGTGGGTCAAGGAGGTGAGATTACCAACATAATATAAGAGTTTAAAAGGCCCCCCAAGAGAGTATTAGGGTGTAGAGCTAAATGGCTACAAGGTGGTCATAGGTAAAGGATAGGGCCAAAGGTCAATGTGTTTGCAGCTCACCACTGATCAAAAAGCGGACCCTATGGCTATAGGGTGTATAAATAGCCGTGGGTCACAGAGGTAAGGCTGCAAAACAACTAGTATCATGACCAAACCACATGAAGTGTATATAATCAACACTAATAAAATGTGTGTAGTCGTGGGTCACAGAGGTAAGGCTGCAATACAACTTATATCATGACCAAACCACATGAAGTGTATATAATCAACACTAGTAAAATGTATGTAGTTGTGGGTCAAGAGGGCAAGATCAGGAATCACTAACTATGCAGCCTACCAAAAAGTCACAAAATAACCCTCCGGTGTTAAAGGGGGAATAGCCGTGGGTCACAGAGGTAAGGCTACTAAAGGAAGGAAATAGCTCAAGAGAGGTGGAAGGGTGATGCGGCAAGCAGAAACACCGGTGTCGACCACAGCAGCAAAAAAGAGTAAACACTAAATACAGCCCAGATGCATAAACCTGTATAAACAGGGAATGCCAAAGGGTAGACAAAAAAAGTAAATTATGCTGCTATGGTGGGCAGCGGTGCAACTGCAAACCGGACCATCCAAGGAGGTGGGAAAAATAACGTACAGAGAAGTAGTAAGGTTGAAAGTAAGAGACCGTGTCAGAGGGGAAGATGTAGAAAGAAGCCTAAGGCATCACTGACACGGGAATTCAAAGGGCCGGAGAATTACCTGGTGAGTGGCAGGGCGGGGAGGTGGAGAGGGAGCTTCAACGTCCGTTTCGCTTAGGCGCTTTTTCAAGAAGCTCCCTCTCCGGAAATTGTCTTCCAACAGTCTTGAAGGAGTTCCCAGAGATGCTTAACACTTGTTGGCCCTTTTGCCTTCACTCTGCGGTCTAGCTCACCCCAAACCATCTCGATTGGGTTCAGGTCTGGTGACTGTGGAGGCCAGGTCATCTAGCGTAGCACCCCATCACTTTCCTTCTTAGTCAAATAGCTTTCACACAACCTGGAGGTGTGTTTGGGGTCATTGTCCTGTTGAAAAATAAATGATGGTCCAACTAAATGCAAACCGGATGGAATAGCATGCCGCTGCAAGATGCTGTGGTAGCCATGCTGGTTCAGTATGCCTTCAATTTTGAATAAATCCCCAATAGTGTCACCAACAAAGCACCCCCACATCATCACACCTCCTCCTCCATGCTTCACAGTGGGAACTAGGCATGTAGAGTCCATCCGTTCACCTTTTCTGCGCCGCACAAAGACATGGTGGTTGGATCCAAAGATCTCAAATTTGGACTCATCAGACCAAAGCACAGATTTCCACTGGTAAAATGTCCATTCCTTGTGTTCTTTAGCCCAAACAGGTCTCTTCTGCTTGTTGCCTCTCCTTAGCAGTGGTTTCCTAGCAGCTATTTTACCATGAAGGCCTGCTGCACAAAGTCTCCTCTTAACAGCTGTTCTAGAGATGTGTTTGCTGCTAGAACTCTGTGTGGCATTGACCTGGTCTCTAATCTGAGCTGCTGTTAACCTGCGATTTCTGAGGCTGGTGACTCAGATAAACTTATACTCCACAGCAGAGGTGACTCTTGGTCTTCCTTTCCTGGGGCGGTCCTCATGTGAGCCAGTTTCTTTGTAACGTTTGATGGTTTTTACCACTGCACTTGGGGACTCTTTCAAAGTTTTCCCAATTTTTGGGACTGACTGACCTTCATTTCTTAACATAATGATGGCCACTTGTTCACTTGTTTTTCTTTACTTAGCTGCTTTTTTCTTGCCATAATACAAATTCTAACATTCTATTCAGTAGGACTATTAGCTATGTATCCACCAGACTTCTGCACAACACAACTGATGGTCCCAACCCCATTTATAAGGCAAGAAATCCAACTTATTAAACCTGACAGGGCACACATGTGAAGTGAAAACCATTTCCAGTGACTACCTCTTGAAGCTCATCAAGCGAATGCCAAGAGTGTGCAAAGCAGTAATCAAAGCAAAAGGCAGCTACTTTGAAGAACCTAGAATAGAGGACATATTTTCAGTTGTTTCACACTTTTTTGTTAAGTATTTCATTCCACATATGTTAATTCATAGTTTTGATGCCTTCAATGTGAATCTACAATTTTCAGAGTCATGAAAATAAAGCAAACTCTTTGAATGAGAAGGTGTGTCCAAACTTTTGGTCTATACTGTATAATATATACATGTATATATATATATATATGGATCATAATATGACCATCTAAAGTTGGTTGTTTGCATATCGGTGCATAATCGGTGCATGTTTACATGCTTGCAAAAGATAATAATTAAATATTTTGCTATGTGCTTTAGATGTAAAATTATGGTAGATCTAATGCCCCTTTTTTGACCATTTTACCCTATTTACACAAAAACTCATAAGTCCCCCTTCTTACTGCGCATACTTTAGACAAGAGCAAACACACCCATTTATATACATGAGGCATTCTATACCTATTAAACTAGATTGTTGGATATACCTACTTGGTGCAATATCACATTTGTATGACTTGCACAAGTGCAATGCTAGAAAATCTCACATTGCATTAAGACTAGTGATGAGCGAGTACTAAAAAGCTCGGGTGCTCGAGGCTCGGGCCGAGCATCCCAAGATACTCGTGTACTCGGCCCGAGCACCGAGCCCAATGTTATCCTATGGGAGACCCGAGTATTTTTCTGAAATGACCCCCGGCAGCATGTAGAAACCCTAAAAATGGCACAAAAGTCTCAGAAGAGTGCTCAAATGACATGGCAACAGCATGGGGAAGACCCCTTGAAGCATTTATCACTCAAAAGTCACAGCTGTGAACAATTTTGTCCGCGTTTTACGCCATTTTTACGGACTCACCAGAAAACCTTCCAAAATGACACCAAAATGAATTTTCATGGCGGAAATGTTAAGGGCACATACCCAATAGTGAGATAGAGCTGGTGTATGTTACTTTTTGAGATTAATACATGAAAGATTTTACGTAAAACATTGTGTGGCACTCTGATGTCCAAAACGCACGTTTTGTGCTTTTTACTAGCGATGTCGGTCATTTTTTTTTTCATTCTATCTCCCGTCGGTCGGTCTCGCTCTGTCGGTCTCTCTCTGTCTTGTCTGTCCCCCTCTCACAGTCTGTCGGTCATTCTCCCCCCTCTCTCTTACTTACCGTTCCCCGATCACTGCCGCGGCGCTGCACGACTGTTCACTAAACTCCGGTGGCTTTTCCTCTTTTGAAAAAGCCGGAGATTAAACAATCTCGTATTCCCTACTTTCCTGCTTTTCGGCGCCTATGATTGGTTGCAGTGAGACACGCCCCCACGCTGAGTGACAGGTGTCTCACTGCACCCAAACACAGCAGCCGGTGTGTGTGTGTGTATACTGTGCAGTGAAATAAATAATTAAATAATTAAAAAAAACGGCATGCGGTCCCCCCAATTTTAATACCAGCCAGATAAAGCCATACGGCTGAAGGCTGGTATTCTCAGGATGGGGAGCTCCACGTTATGGGGAGCCCCCCAGCCTAACAATATCAGTCAGCAGCCGCCCAGAATTGCCGCATACATTAGATGCGACAGTTCTTGGACTGTACCCGGCTCTTCCCGATTTACCCTAGTGCGTTGGCAAATCGGGGTAATAAGGAGTTAATGGCAGCCCATAGCTGCCACTAAATCCTAGATTAATCATGTCAGGCGTCTCCCCGAGATTCCTTCCATGATTAATCTGTAAATTACAGTTAAAAAACACACACCCGAAAAATCCTTTATTAGAAATAAAAAACACTAACAAAGTCCCTCATCACCAATTTATTAACCCCGACAAACCCTCCATGTCCGGCGTAATCCACGGACCTCCAGCGTCGCGTCCAGCTGTGCTGCATGAAGGTGACAGGAGCTGCAGAATACACCGCCGCTCCGGTCAGCTTCACACAGCTAATGAAGGGAATAGCGCGATCAGCTGAGCTGTCACTGAGGTTACCTGGATCCAGCGGTGGATGCAGCGGTGGCCGCGGGTAACCTCAGTGACAGCTCAGCTGATCGCGCTACTCACCGCCGCTCCGGTCAGCTCCATGCAGCAATTGAGGTGAGTAGCGCGATCAGCTGCTGTCACTGAGGTTAATCGCGGCACCGCTGGATCCAGCGGTGGCCGTGAGTTACCTGACTGACAGCAGCTGATCGCGCTACTCACCTCAGTTGCTGTGTGAAGCTGACCGGAGCGGCGGTGTATTCTGCAGCTCCTGTCACCTGAATGTAGCAGAGCTGGATGCGACGCTGGAGGACTGTGGAGTACGCCGGACATGGAGGGTTTGTCGGGGTTAATAAATTGGTGATGAGGGACTTTGTTAGTGTTTTTTATTTCTAATAAAGGATTTTTCAGGTGTGTGTGTTTTTTAACTGTAATTTACAGATTAATCATGGAAGGAATCTCGGGGAGACGCCTGACATGATTAATCTAGGATTTAGTGGCAGCTATGGGCTGCCATTAACTCCTTATTACCCCGATTTGCCAACACACTAGGGTAAATCGGGAAGAGCCGGGTACAGTCCCAGAACTGTCGCATCTAATGTATGCGGCAATTCTGGGCAGCTGCTGACTGATATTGTTAGGCTGGGGGGCTCCCCATAACGTGGAGCTCCCCATCCTGAGAATACCAGCCTTCAGCTGTATGGCTTTATCTGGCTGGTATTAAAATTGGGGGGGACCGCACGCCGTTTTTTTTTAATTATTTATTTATTTATTTTACTGCACAGTATACACACGCCCACCGGCTGCTGTGATTGGGTGCAGTGAGACACCTGTCACTCAGCGTGGGGGCGTGTCTCACTGCAACCAATCATAGGCGCCTGTGGGCGTGGAAAGCATGGAATATGAGATGGCTGTGTGCAGAGCACAGCGCGCCCGCCGGTATAAAGGCTCGGTCACGCTGTGCAGGCCGGCCAATCACTGCAATTCCACAACTAACAGGGCTGTGGCATTGCAGTGGTCTGCCAGCCAATCCCTGCATGATGGCTGGCTCTCAAAAGAGCGCCAACATGCAGGGATGAAGACCACGAGTACAGCACGAGTATCGCGAGATTACTCGGTACCCGCCGAGTAGCCCGAGTACAGTGATACTCGTGCGAGTACCGAGTAGTAACAAGCATACTCGCTCATCACTAATTAAGACCCATTTAAGACAATGCTGCAGCTCAGATATGTTAGTTTTTCCTCAGCTCTAGTCAGACTGAGGAAAAAATCGCAGCATGCTGCGATTGTCTGCGAGAGCCGTGTCACTCGCACCCATCCAAGTCTATTGGTGTGAGAAAAACCCTCCTGTGGAAGGTTACTGAGCGATTAAATGTGTTGTCTCTGTTGATCTGCCTGAAGCCCACAGCGGCCAGTCATATTCTATGCTGGTGCGCTGTCACTTCAGATGTAGCAGAGCTGAAATCATCGTGGAACCTCGTGAGGATTACGTTGGACCTGGGTGTTTTGGGGGTTAATAAAGGGGTGAAAGAGGGTGGGTATTTTTGTATTTTATTTCAAATGAAGGCTGTTTTCAGTGTTTGTGTTAATTTTTTTTTCACTTACACATTAGTAATGGAGGGGTCTCATAGACGCCTCCCATTACTAACCTAGGGCTTAGTGGCATTAGCGTTATTAACCCCTAATTACCCTGATTGCCATCGTACCAGGGCAATTGGAATGAGCCAGTTTCGGGATTGTTGCATCAAATGGATGTGACAATCCTGGGCGGCTGCAGTCTGCAATTTCTGGGGTGGCCTAAATAACTATGGGCCTCCCCAGCCTGAGAATACCAACCACCAGCTGTCAGCTTTATCATGGCTGGGTCTAGACACACACACAGCACCTTTGATTGGTTGCAGTCAGACACGTTGACACACAGGCTGGAGGTGCCGTCTGACTGCAACCATCAGAGATGTGGGGACTGCCAGTTGGTGAGGAAAGCAGTGCATATGCCTGAAGATAGTAAGCAGCCCCAGAGGTAGAGTGAGTGGCCTCTAAGCAGTTTACAGCCGCTCAGAGACCGCGCTTGCTTTATTCTTATTTTCTTTCTTTTTTTTTTCTATTTTTATTTTATTACCCGAGTAGCCGTACCCAGATCATTACATGGAGTTCTCTGAGAACTCCGGGCCTGGGGTCGGTGCTTGGGTTCTTTTGAACCTGCGTGGATCAGGATTTTAAAGTGCAAGTCTGCCCATCATTACTTACGAATCAACCTAATAACACACTGACCTATTAGGAAATATAAGAACAGGTTCTAATTTATAGTATGCAAGGAGAAACAGATTTCCATTACTAGGAGCAAAACAGTAACAATGCAAGGACATGACAAGAATCTACATAACTAATCATATGCTAAATAGTTGCAAGTCAAATGTATGTATGAGATAGCCAAGATAATTGTCTATAACATGTGGTTGGTTAGTCAAATGTTCGAAGCTATATTGGATGATTAGATATGGAAGCTGAAATCAAACATTGAAAACATTGTTACCCTTTTGCTCGTAAGTGTATGTATACGCAGAGCACCTTCATAAAGACACATGCATACAAAAGCACATATATACAGACACATATATACCTACCAGAGCCCATACATTTTGATGTGCTTAATAATATATGCCACCAGGAGCCCATACATTGGGATGTCGTCACTAATATATACCTCCAAGAGCCCATACATTCTGATGTCGTCACTAATATATACCACCAGAGGCCATACATTGTGATATCCTCATAGCTATATACACACCAGGAGCCCATACATTCTGATTATTTCCTCAGTAATATATACCTACCAGGAGCCAATACATTCTAGATATAGACACATGGACTCACAAATTCCCACACACACAATGACACACATAGTGACATACTGTTGTACACACAAATAGACACATAAACTTACTACTAGTACATCTTCTCTTCAGTTCTTCTGCAGAGTCCAAGACCTGCGGTGACATCACGGTCACATGATCAGTTACAAATATTGTGATGGCACGAAAGGTCTTAACTCTCCGCAGAGTACAAGACCTGTGGTGACATCATGGTCATATGACCGATCAAATGATTGCAATGTAACTAAAGGTCCTCAAGCAGTCTCCACATTGTAAGCTACATTGATAATGCTATTCGGTATAGCTCATGCTATAGATGATGGGGTCCATGGGCAATGGCCCTGTTTGCCCCTGCCTAATGCTGTCCCTTCCTATGTCAACAGAAAGTTAAAAATTCTGACTTTTGGAATAAAGAGAGAAAAATGATGATGCAAAAAAGAAAAAACTCCACTCCCGAAGGGTTAGTAATATTTTTTTATGCAGAAAAACATGACGATGGTATATTACTCAGGTTTCTGATGGAAGGTAGTAACACTCTAAAGGTAGTAAGCAAGATCAGACTACATCTGGTATGTTTGTAATTTGTAAACATGGAAACAACTATATCTGAACAGAAACTGTAGGCACAAAACATTAGGATCATTTTAATAAAGACTCCTAAAAAGTTGCTTTTTTTAGTTTATTTATCTATATTAAATGCATTGGATTATTTAAAAAAATGTAAGAATGAAGGCATATCCTTTAAATATATATATTCCTACTATCAAACTGCAGGTCAGTAAAATTTATATTTAAACTCACATTAAGAATACTCTCATTAGGCAGTGGGTTTTCTTTCCAAGGGTTATTATGTAATGCTTTAATAGAAAACTCCAAAATCTAATGCCTTATTCTATAAATGAAGCCCCTTGCCAGCATTGTTGAGTATTGCGGTGGACATGGTTCTATCGCTCTCATAGCTGACTGAATTGAAAGTATAAATCGCTTTGCTAGATATTCCTTTGGATTTAGCAGTTTTGATTCAGATGAATAAGCTGATAAAAGAATAAGTGAACTGAGATGCTAGCTCAATTTTCAGAATGGAAAAATATAGTGCAAGTCCATGGAAGTGAGGATACAATGTAGGATAAGGCTAGGCTGTTAACATGTTACCGTAAAAAAATGTTTGCATGGAATGGTCAGAATTGAAATCTACATTTTTCTGTATTAGTCATGTTTTATAAAAACAATACAGTATATATGAATGAACAAAATGTTAAAAAAAAGATAAAAAATAATTAAACTTAGTTGAACTGTTAAAAACAGCTTGATGTAATCGTTTTAGCTCTCGGGACCTAACTGGCAAAATCATCCATTGTAATATATTTTATGGTTATTTTATCTTGTAACATCACTGTCAGGAAATGTTAAATACTATTGTAATTTTGTTTAGTGATTTGCCATTAAACCTCCTTAAAATATCTTTTTCCCTACTTGGCATTTAAAAATACCTATCCTTCTATTGATATCTACAAAGATTACTTCTAAATTTGCAACAAATTATTTTTATTAACATCAGGCATCATAGTTCCTAATGCTCAATCCAGAGGCAAAGAAACTCCTTCTTTTGACTCATTTTCTGGCTGATAGTGGGCCTGTCTGAGCTATTATATCCATTTGCTCTATAAAAATAGGGGTCGTTTAAAAGCTCCCATCCACTTTAAATGTAAAAATGTTGTTGGCCATAGGAATACAGGAGATTTACACCTCTATATACAAGACAAACTATTCTGTTTGATAGACATCGGTATAATGACAGGTAGTCTTGATTCTTAGGGGGTCATCAGTTGTACACTTTGCAGCATCATTTGTCAGACCTGACAATGTAGACATGCAAACAAATATATTAAAACAGAAAATAACCTTAGGTAGGTTTGTTTTAAGAAATATATAGAGCTAAAATAGATGTAAATAAATTATATCTTATTACGAGACTTTATGTTTATAGGACAATATGCAGTGGGGAAAAAAGTATTTAGTGAGCCACCAATTGTGCAAGTTCTCCCACTTAAAAAGATGAGAGAGGCCTGTAATTGACATCATAGGTAGATCACAACTATGAGAGACAAAATGAGAAAACAAATCCAGAAAATTACCTTGTCTGATTTGGCAAGATTTTAGTTGCAAATTATGGTGGAAAATACTGTAAGTATTTGGTCAATAACAAAAGTTCATCTTAATATTTTGTTATATATCCTTTACTGGCAATGACAGAGGTCAAAGTTTTCTTAAGTCTTCACAAGGTTGCACACACTGTTGGTGGTATGTTGGCCCCTTTCTCCATGCAGATCTCCTCTAGAGCAGTAATGTTTTGGTTCTGTCACTGGGCAACACGGACTTTCAACTCCCTCCAAACATTTTCTATGGGGTTGAGATCTGGAGACTGGCTAGGCCACTCCAGGACCTTCAAATGATTCTTACGAAGCCACTCCTTCATTGCCCTGTTGGTGTGTTTGGAATCATTATCATGCTGAAAGACCCTGCCACATTTCATCTTCAATGCCCTTGCTGATGGGAGGAGGTTTGCACTCAAAATCCCACAATACGTGGCTCCATTCATTCTTTCATGTACGTGGATCAGTCGTCCTGGTCCCTTTGCAGAGAAACAGCTACAAAGCATGATCTTGCCACCCCCATGCTTCACAGTAGGTATGGTGTTCTTTGGATGCAACTCAGCATTCTGTTTCCTCCAAACACAACGACTTGTGTTTCTACCTAACAGTTCTACTGTGGTTTCATCAGACCATATGACATTCTCCCAATACTTTTCTGTATAATCCAAATGCTCTCTAGCAAACTTCAGATGGGCCCAGACATGTACTAGCTTAAGCAGGGGGACACGTCTGGCACTGCAGGATCTGAGTCCCTGGCGGCATTGTGTGTTACTGATGGTAACCTTTGTTATGGTGGTCCTAGCTCTATGAAGGTCATTCACTAGGTGAGATCTTGCATGGAGCCTCAGATCAAGGGAGGTTATCAGTGGTCTTGTATGTCTTCCATTTTCTTATTATTGCTCCCACAGATGATTTTATCACACCAAGCTGCTTGCCTATTGCAGATTTAGTCTTCCCAGCCTGGTGTAGGACTACAATTTTATTTATGGTGTCCTTCGACAGCTCTTTGGTCTTCACCATAGTGGAGTCTGGAGTGTGACTGTTTGTGGTTGTAGACAGATGTCTTTTACACTGATAACAAGTTTAAACAGGTGCCATTACTACAGGTAATGAGTGGAGGACAGAAGAGCCTCTTAAAGAAGAAGTTACAGATCTGTGAGATCCAGAAATCTTGCATTTTTTTAGGTGACTAAATACTTATTTTCCACCATAATTTGCAAATAAAATCTTGCCAAATCAGATAAGGTGATTTTCTGGATTTGTTTTCTCATTTTGTCTCTCATAGTTGTGGTATACCTATAATGTCAATTATAGGCCTCTCTCCTCTTTTTAAGTGGGAGAACTTGCACAATTGGTGGCTGACTAAATACTTTTTTCCCCACTGTAAAAGTCATGTTGGTAAAACAAAAAGTATTAATTCTAAATACGAATTTCTGAAGTTAATTTCAAATTTGATTGGTCCTAAGAATGCAATTTGTCATGAATAAACTCATCACAACTGGAAAGTGCTCCAAAGCCTACAACTGCCTTGTTAATATTGTGTATAACACTTTGAGGGCTCCTACTTTTGATTACAACCCATTTTAGACTCCTCAAAGTGTACCAACCTCCAGGATTTTCATACATAAACTAAAGCTAGTGCTATACTGCTGCTATAATGCTGATTCCTTACATATTTTTAGTTGTGAGATCGGTTGTATACTTTCTGAAATATAGATAAGTAAAGTTTGTGAAATGCCTGTTATCACAGGGAGAGGAAAAAGGAAGGAAGGACAGGCAGGCAGACAGGGGTGGGAATAACTAGCAAAACCCAACCCACCTATTAGATATTCCGTTGCACCTCTCATCAAATAACAAACAGTTAATTTAACAAAGTTTACTCACCTATATTTCAGAAAGTATACATCCGATCTCACAATGAAAGATATGTATAGATTCAGCATGATAACGCCAGTATAGCACTGGCTTTAGTTTATATATGAAAATCCTGGTGTTTGGACTTCTTTAATGCAAAGATAGCCTTAGCAGTCCATATGGAGGAGTTGAGACATATGGGACATATGTCGGGAGTGTAGTTAACAGAGGAAGAAGGGGGGGCACTGAGGCATTATCTATTGGGGATCAGGTAGCTATAGATAAATGTGGCCTGCCCGTGGTCTGAAACATTCTCCTGACACCAGGCTGTGAAATTATGTCACTCCTGCTAGTGCAAGGAGCAGAACAAAAAAAAACATCCTATAGTCTGTGCTTGGTGCAGGCAGTGCTATATAGTAAAGTTAGTACGCTGCCTATGCCTGTTGCAGACACAGAAAGGAGTGGGGTGAGGTGAGTAAAGATTTTATAAGCAGACATTTGTGAGATATTGCTAAGTGGGAGTGGACTACGGAGACTATTAGCAGGGGCATAGAGGAGGAATATTACTAAGTGGGGGTGCAAATGGTTGAATATTTCTAGATGGATTTGTAAATGCTAGTGTGCCGCCCCGTACCAGCAGCCTGCCGCTGCTCGGGTCCGGACCTTCCGGTGGGTGGCTCGAGGGTCTCCGGACCCGGGGGATCCCACGGACACTACGAATGAAAAGGGTTGGGGGGTGGTGGACGTATATGTACGGGCTGGGCCATACTAGGTTCGTGACGCCACCCACGGTATGTGGTGATATTGGACACCACCACTGCAGTTACGGGGCACCCGGGGGAGATGTTGTGCAGAAAGTTGTTAGCCCCTCCGTGGGAAGGGATGGTGGCCCCGGGACCCATTGGGGTTTGGTGGTGCAGGGAGATGGGCGACCGCAGGGTACTGATGTACTCACTGTTAAGAAAACACATGAATCTCTGGTAAACCAAGGTGATAGTGGTCGGTGCCCGCAGCTGGCTGCATTCTGGTTCCCCCACCCGGCTGGTGGTCTCTGTCTTTCTCCTGCACCTTTTTTAGAACGGTGGACTGCCTGTGCTTGCAACTTCAGGAGTCCGCTCCCGTCTGGATGTGGCCTAAGGAGCCCTTGCCCTCAGATGCTGGCCCTTGGGATCTCTGAGTCCCCCTCGGTGGGCTGTTGCCTTCAATCGGGACTTTGGGTGGGACAGGACCTCTAGTCCTGGCCGCAATCAGTTAATTAACCAGTTCCAGTCGCTTCTGGACCTAGCTTCAGGGTCTGAGTACCCCCCTGTGTGCTCTGGTTTCCGAGTCGGTACCAGCGGGCTACAACCCTGTCCCGATCCACCTCGGTTCCACCGAGCCGTCTTCCCAGCTCCTGCAGACGGAGACCGCCGTCTGCCTCCTAGACAAAGACACCAGGGCTCCTACCCTGGTACCTGTCAGTCTTCCTTCAGGCCTCAGACACAGGCCTGAACTCCACTCTCCTTGAACTCTACAACTCCCCGCCCCGAGCTGTCTAAAACTCCTAGGTGGGCGTCTTCCAACCGCCTGGTTCCGCCCCCTGGTGTGTCTATCAAGCCCTAAGGGGGTGACTAGGGTTTAAAGGTTGGCTGATGTCACCTGTGAGGGATGGGTGTTGTGTGGGGCCCTATTTGTGACTACCTGGCCCCGCCAGGGCGTCACACTAGCAAAACCAGGTAGTCACAAATAGGCCCCTGCATGACACCTTTTCTCACTAGGAAACACACAGCCAACCAGTAAACCCTAGTAACCCCCCTTAGGGAAAGACAGACACACCAGTGGGCATGACCAGGCGGTTGGGACACACCCACTCAGGGGTCCAGACAGCCCCGGGCGGGAAAAACAGTCAGTTTGGTCTGAAGTTCAGTTTGGAGAGGAGTGTGGGCTGAAGCTAGGGGTAGCTCCAGCAGTGAAGTCCAAGTTGAGCGTTGCCAGGGTAGGAGCCCTGGTGCCTTGGCTAGGAGGCAGACGGTGGTCTCCGTCAGTAGGAGACGGGAAGACGGCTCGGTGGAAATGAGGTGAAACGGGCCAGGGTTGTAGCCCACCAGTACCGACACTAACAACTGACCCGGAAACCATAGCACAAAAGGGGGGTACTCGGACCCTGAAGCCAGGAACCAGAAACAAGTGGAACTGGTTAATTAACCAATTGAGTCCAGGACTAGAGGTCCTGTCCCACCCAAAGTCCCTCATAGAAGACAACAGCCCACCGATTAGGGATAAGAGGTCACTGCCAGGGCCCATAGATCCCACGGGCCAGCGTCTGCGGGCACGGCTCCTTAGGCCACATCCAGCCGGGAGCGGACTCCTGAGTTTTATACTGGGAAAGTCCACCTTACATATCAGTGCAGGAAAAGGAAAGAGACCACCAACCGGGTGGGGGATCCCGAACGCAACCGGCCGCGGCACCGGCCACCATCACCTTGGTTTACCAGAGACTTGTGTGTTTTACTAACAGTAAGTAGACCAGCACCCCCTGTGGTTGTCATCCTCCCCTGCACGCACCAACCGGGTCCCGAGGCCACCATCCCTGCCCACGGAGGGGTTAACAACTTGCTGCACAACATCTCCCCTGGGTGCCCCGTAACAGCAGCGGTTGTGTCCCACCTCACCACACACCGTGGGAGGCGTCACAAACTTACTACGGCCTAGCCCGTACATCTACATCCCCCATTTTATTCGGGGGGACCATTTTATTTTATCCGCGAGACCCCCAGGTCCGGAGACCCTCGAGCCACCAACCCTGAAGGCCCGGATCCGAGCAGCGTCGGCTGCTGGCATGGGGGCGGCACACTAGAGTATTAGTAGGAATATTATTAAATGTAGTGCAAAAGGAATAATACTAGTAAATACGGTCCTCAATGGCAGCATAAATTGTGTAATATTGTTAAATGTATGCACAAATGGAAGAATATTGCTAAGTTGGGTATAAATAGAGGAATTTGCTAAGTGGATGATCAAATGGAGGAAAATTGCTAAACGAAGGTGCAAATTGGGTAATATTGCTAAGTGGGGACACAAATGGGAGAATATTAATGGTAGCACAAATAGTATTATTAATATTGTTTGCAGGCAATTATTACCAGGTGGAAAAACAGAGGGTATAATATTAATTAATGCATGGGCATCTTATACTATGTGGGGGCACAGAAGGGGCACTATCATCATGTGTGGGGGTACTGCATATGAGCTACAAAAGGGGCAAAAGAGAGGGGAAACTACTACAGTGTAGGGCACAAAAGATGTTTTATTATCAAACAGAGGGCTCAGTAGTTTCAGTATTTTTGCGTCGTAGCACAGAAGTGACACTATTACAGAATGGTGACCCTATTACTATTTGGAGGCACAAAGTGGGGTACTATTACCATATAGGAATATAATTACTGGGGGTGGCACAAAAACATACTGTGTAGGACTTCAGTGGAAATTATTACTGCCTAGGGAACTTTAGATGTGTATAGTACTGTGCAGATTGTGTAGATGTGGGGAACCGTGGGTAGGGGGCTGAAAATTGATGAACCAAAAAGTCTGCATTGTGCAAAAATGATTTGTAGATGGAATAAGTGAGAGCCTGTACTGATGGGAGAAGAAAATGGAATAAAACACCTACAATCAGAGAGAGCATCACTGCACTGGATAGTCAAAGGATTTTTCCGTACAATATACACACACTGCACTGATGTTTATCTGGCATCTACTACAGATCAGTAAATATACACAATTGCTAAAATGTGGGGTGTTTTCTAATCCCCTTCTGTGTGGATTTAGAAGAGTGGCAGCCATTTTGCTAAATTTTACATAAGCACCAAAAGTTTAAAAATTAAAAAAACATATACTCATCTACCTATACTAATCTACATCTCACCTCTGTGGCGCTCCATTTGCCACTACTCGTTGCATATTTTGATGGCCACCACAGGCACTGAACTCCCTGGACACTTCACAGTACGCTGGGGGTTCTCCCTCACATGAGGCCCAGGACAGTTCTGTGTATGCATGTGCAATGTCACATCATATGTCATGATGTCATAACCTTTCACAAACTTGCGGGCATTTCAGCGTTCATGGCGTTAATGAGAAGATGCAACAAGGACCAGACGTGTGTTAGTAAAGAAGGGAGGATCGGTAGGTAAGGTGAGTATAAGGATTTTTTTTCTTTTTTACACCTTACATTTATTATGCGCATGGTGCTTTAAGAGGCCGCAGAGCATAATAGGGGATATTAAATTTGTGAGGAAATAACTTCTCTGCAAATCAAATTTCCCTTGAACATATGTGCAAACAGGCAAACTCAAATTTTGCTTGACCCATTCTTCTCTAGTATCTCACACTATATGGTCACTATCTTACAGTCTTAACGGCACTTTACATGCTGCGATCTCGCTAGCGAGATCGTTAGCGAACGTTCCCGCCCCCGTCGGTTGTGCGTCACGGGCAAATCGCTGCCCGTGGCGCACAACATCACTTACATCTGTCACACGGACTTACCTTCCCTGCGACGTCGCTGTTACCGGCGAACCGCCTCCTTTCTAAGGGGGCAGTTGGTGCGGCGTCACAGCAACGTCACACGGCAGCCGTCCAATAGAAGAGGACGGATGGAGATGAGCGGGACGAACATCCCGCCCACCTCCTTCCTTCCTCATTCCGGGGGCCGCAGGTACGAGGTTGTACCTTGTTCCTGCGGTGTCACACATAGCGATGTGTGCTGCCGCAGGAACGATGAACAACCTGCATCTTGCAACAGCAATGATATTTGGGAATGGAACGATGCATCAACGATCAACGATAAGGTAAGTAATTTTGATCGTTAACGGTCGTTCCTGTGTTTCACAAGCAATGACGTCGCTAATGAGGCTGGATATGCGTCACGAATTCTGTGACCCCAACGAAATCTCGTTCGCGATGTCGTTGCGTTTAAAGCTGCCTTTAGTCTCAGTTTTTGTTCATTATCAGCAAGTTCGTATTAGCAGGTTATGGTCTAGTGGCATTATTGCTAATATTGTTTTTGGTATATTAGTTTTTTTGTAACAATAGTATATTCATTCTATTCATACATTTTCTATAGAGTAGATAATAAAGCTCCATGAGTACTGGTTGCACCATAATATGCTGAAATGACGTGAAGGGAGAAGGAAAGCTAGCCCATGAAGTTAAAATAAAATCATCGATCTTTTATTTCTTCACATTAAAATCCCACATGGATCATCTCCACAGACAGTTATCGGTGATGCTATCTATAACTGTAATTGGAGAAGATCCATGTGGCATTTTAATGTGAAAAATAAGTCGCAATGGTTTTACTTTAACAATGGACACTGGCTTTACTTCTTCCATCACATTATCTGTGGTGTTATCACTGTGTATTATCTGTGGTGTTACATAGGACTTCAGATGACATCTAATACATTATCTGTGCTCAGAGGTATCACTGTGTTATCTGTGAACTCAATATTTACAGTGTTGACCCTTATTTTTCACGACTTCTGCAATTCTCCCTGGCATGCTGTATATCAGATTCTCGACCAAATCCTTACTGATGACAACTCATTCTTGCTTAATCAGTGCTTGGAGTTTATCACAATTTTCAAATTACTGTTTGTCCACCCGTCTTTGAGGATTCACTCCAGGTTGTCAATTGAATTGAGATCTGGGGGGGGGGGTTTCTGGCCATGGACCCAAAGCTTAAATATTTTGTTCACCAAGCTGTGACGACATGGACTCTCCTGGGTTAAAGTTCCTTAAAATTCAGCCAGACAGGATGATAGATTGTTTATAGACGGGGGATAAGTCCCTCATTGTTTCTACAAGACTCTTGTTGACTCATGTAATTGTGTTTGCCACTGAAAGCCAGACATATTGTTTCTCCAGACTCTTTCAGTAACCATTGTAACGTAGTTGTCTATTGCTAATGTGATTACCTTAGTAGCCATTGTCGAGTCTGTGACTTGCAGACTTCATGTAGATATCTTCAGTCTTTCTATGCACATCATTTAAATGAACATTATCCATGCAGCTTGAAATTCCTCCATTGGGAGAAGCAATCTTGTCCAACCAATCCGATGAGGATGCAGTGTATCCAAGTGGAAGGCTGTGGCTATAAAAGGGATTTCTTTAAGCCACCAGGTTGTTGATGGATGCTGATGGATCCAGTCTAAGCTCTTCGGAGCTGACTAGAGGATCAGGATATCTTATGGCTTCAATCTAGGGACTCCGGTTCCAGTTGGAGACCATATCCACAGCCTAGGGATTTCGACTCCGGCTGCAGGATTGTATCATCATACCAGGACTACCTAAGGAGGACACTCAGGTTGGGATAGTTCAGTCACCTGTTACAGACTTTGCAGACCTCAGCTAGCTTCCTAAATCTGGCGTTATTTCTATCTCGGTGGGTGCCCGCCGAAAGCGGGGTGCTGCTGGATTGGAGTAAGCGGCCCTTGGAAGCTCTGAGGCAAGGACATTCTAAATCCCTGGTGAGCCAGCGGAAGGGTGAGACACTGTTGCCTATTACATTTGTGTGTTTTTCTGGTTATGTGTTATGGGCCGTTAATTGTTTGGGGATCCAATAAAGTCTAATTATTGTGGTTCCCTAACCCTGTGTTGTCTGAGTAGTGTTACGCCCATGGTTAAGGAGGCCGGCGTTCAGTTGGGATGAGCCCTGAGCCACGCTGTCTTTTTAAAGGCGGCGGGTTTTAGTGGACGAGAGCACCCACTGAGCCCCGTGTCTCCACACAAGCCACTTAGCTATCACTTTAGTTTTGCAACATCATGTTGGAAAAAAGCAGTGTTCATCCCCAAATTGCTCCTGGATCCTTTATTTATGGCAGTGTTCTTTGGAAAAATTGTGAGTGAGCCCACTCCATGGATGAAAAGCAACCCCACATATGATTGACCTTAGGATGCTTTACTGTTGGCTAGACACAGTACTCGTTGTAATGATCACCTTTTTTTCTCCAGACAGATATTCTTCCAGATGTCCAAAACAGTCTGAAAAAATCATCAGAGAAAGTAACTTCACCCCAGTCCTCCGAAGCCCAATAATTGTACTTCCCAGCAGGGCTGGTTTTATACAATGTGGGACCTTAGGCAAAAGTTAAAACTTGGGCCCTAAATGCTAATATACCGTATATCACCATTACACATAAAGATTTAGGTTGCATTTACATGAACTGAGTTCAGGACATTAAAGAAGTGCAATCAACAATATTCAAGTACTGCAGCGCTGGTTTACCTGTCTCTTTACAACGGCTGACGAAAAAAGATCAGCACAGAACGATCACTAATAGATGAATTTGTCCCCATATATTATAAGCAGCACATCACCTATTTATACTGATTTTTAGTCTGGCATAAGCAATCTAATCACCTGATGAATGAGTGTCATTTTGCTACTTGGTTGGGTGATTGCTGACATGTTTACACCTACCATTCCCTGTAAAGGTCCAGAAAGTCGTCGCACAGGTGGTATGGAAGGGTGGAGTGCATTGAACGAGGAGGGCTCATAGTAACAGACAAACTGGTAGTGAAAGTGCAGGAGCTGAGGAACAAATCGAGGAGGATGGGGTAATGGTCGCAGAAAACTCTGGAGCTGAAGAAGATATTGATCCCGTCTCTTTTCTCCATGATTGGTGGGAAGGGAAGGAGGAGGCAAGCTTGAGTTTTACCCCACCACCAACACAACATGGACTTGTACCTCATGGAAGCGTTCAACACATGAGTGCCTTCTCACTGCCCTATTTGCAACATTCCAACCCCGGGAACATCATGTCATCAATGCAGAAACATTAGGAGCAGCAGCAGTTCAAGTGGCAGAAGCAATTTCTGTGAGGTTTGGCACACATTTTTTAGACCATTGCATACACCAACAGAACAGAGTAGACGTCTCACAAATAGTAAACGACTGAAGAAGATAGTGCATGAGTATCTAGAATTCAATATTGATGCCATAAGGAGGGCTTGGACCATTTTGCATTTAGCTCTTCAAAAATGGAAGAGTGGCCTGAGCTTGCCTGTCACACCTTGGAGGTTTTTTGCCTTCTCGGCAGTCATCGTTCACTCAGAACGTGTCTTCAGTGCTGCTGGTGATGTATTGACAGATAAGCGCATCCAGCTGTCCCCTGAAAGCATAGACTGCCTAACTTTCATAAAGATGACAAAGTCATAGATGTCCAATGACTTTGCCACTCCAGTCCCAAACTGTACAGACTCAGCGATAGTGTAGTACCAGGATTCTGAGAGCAAGAGGCCTACGCCTGTCTGTCATCTTGCTGTCTCTGGTGAAGGTAGAAATGCTGGTTCAGGCCTTGTTATATTGCTGGTCCCATGCAGCCATGTTGCAGCATTGGACTACTTTTAGTCTGTGCAAATTCTTGCCACTTTTCCTGTTGCCTGACCCTAAGTTTTGGAAATGTGGAGACTCCTAATAGGGTCCCCAAATTGTCTTTTTCCTATAGTGCCAGGGATGTTGGAGCAAGAAGCTTAATCCTATCACTCATGCGCCTCTTGATTTTTAAAATTGAAATGCCAGGCCGCATCCTGTATGTAAGTCAACGCAATCAGGCAGTGCTGAAATTAATATGCATTGGAGAATGTAGTCACACAGCTGCAGAGCTGTGGATGACTATCCAGATCGAGTTTGATCAATAGCTGTCTCCACTAAACCTGGAGCCAGGGAAGTCCGTGCGTGATAACGGTGCAAACCTTGTGGCAGCAGTATGCCTGGTTGATATCACACATGTGCCTTGCATGGCTCACGTCCTCAAACAGCCTGAATGCGCTGCTGCAGAAAGCATGGTTACTCTGTGCTCACTTTTTAAACTTTAAATGTCAGGTCATATCTTGAGTGGTGCATGGACCATACCTCCTTGCTGTGCAAACACACTACGGGGAAATGGGGTGAGCAATTGATGCCACTGTCCTGCTGTCTGCCTGAAATGTTTTGAAATCTCAAGACTCCAAGATGAGTCTACAAGGTGCCTCTTGTCTATACTTGCAGGGGGGTGGGAGCAAGTGGCATAATCCTGTCACTCCTCTCCCTTTTGATTTTTAAAATGTAAATGCCAGGCCACAACCTGGGTTTTGCATGGATCATACCTCCTTGCTGTGCAAGCACACTATGGAGAAATGGGGGGAAGGGGTGGGGGGGTTGATGACATTTTCCTACTGACTGCCTGAAATATTTTTATATCTCAAGACTCCAAAAAGAGTCTTCAAGGTGTGTCTTATCTGTAATAGCAGGGGGATGGGAGCAATAGGCATAGTCTTTGCACTCATCTCCATTTTGATTTTTAAAATTGATATGTCAGGCCCCATCCCGGGTATTGCATAGACCACACCTCCCTGCTGTGCATAGACACTAGGGAAATGGGGGGGGGCAATTGATGCCAATGTCCTGCTGTGTACCTGAAATATTTTCCAGTCCCAAGACTCCAAGATGGATCTCCAAGTTGTGTCTTGTCTGTACTGTCAGGGGTGTGGGAGCACCAGCCCTATACCTGACTCCCATCCACCTCAATATTTCTTATGTCAATAGCCTAGGAAGCTAAGAGCTATGCTAAAACAGTGGTGCTGCACTGTCAAATGTATTTTTGCTGTTTTGGAAGCTTTTTGACCCTCCCCAAAGGTGTTTTCTCTGCCTTAGTTTTTAAATGCAATTGAATGCAATGGGGTTTGAAAGATTTGGAGTTCGGTTCAGCGAATGTAGCGTTTGTTTGGCAAGGCTCAGCAAACCAAACTCTGAAAAGTTCGCTCATCTCTAGTTTCGATATACATTTAGTAACTGGCAATGCCATCCCCCCACAGCTGGATTTTTGTTAAAGGGGTTTTCTCCACAAAGTTAATTTTAAAGTTCATTTTAAATCAATAGATAAGTTCCACAAATGGAAATGTTTTTAAAAAAACTATTCCTGTGCTGAGATAATCTTTTATACATGCCCCTGCTATGTACTGTGTAATAGACGTATCTGACCTTACAGGAACGTGATCTGATCATACCACATTTTTTGAACAGGGGAAGACACCAAAGAGTATAAAGACATCACAGCACCATAGCTGGTTCTTTTTGTGAGGTAAAGCATTTCTCTGCCTGTTTTTAAAAATATTTTACCTCAAAGAAAGAATGATTTGCAATTCCATACTATGATAGCTGTATACATTTTAACTTCCTCCCCAGCTCATGAGCTGTGGTATTATAAGACCATGTCCCTGTACGGTCAGACACGGCCATTAAACAGTACATAGCAGGGACACATATATATGATTATCTCAGCATAGAAACATTTTTTAACACATCCAATTGGGCAAATTATTATTATTCCAAGATCGATTGATTAAAATGAACTTTGTTTGTCTGAAAACCTCTTTAAGTAAAACTGAATTGCTTGCATTTCCTCCAGTTTGTGATTACCTTCTTTAAGGGATAATGACCATAAAGTAACATCACCATTAAAATATCTTTCTATTCAAAGTATTTCTTCTACAGGGACAGGCTAAAGCACGAAGATCTCAAATTCACAGACTTTATTTTTGCAAGGATGGGCAAAATCTTGAGGGCATGTATGATTTTAAGCAAGAAGAGAGCGAGAGCGAGTACATGTCTTTACTGGTTGGCCTTCCTGTACACATAATGATCAGACTTATGAAGGGTTGCAATTACCCTGAAGCTAAATATTAATTATGAGATGCACTTTCACCAGCAGTGTCTAATGCACATGAATAGTTTTATTAAAATTAATTTGAAGCACAGTTTGGAGTGGTATTCCATTCATTTTCTGGTATGTCACTTGTTTGAATGAATAGTGGTCAGTTTACCTGAGACATGCACCAATATATGTATACTCCAGAGGAGTGCTCCCTGGACTATTGTCACAAGTATATGTAATCTGTGAATCTTCAAAATTATTTTGATGGCTTAAACTCCATCTGTAAAGAAAATCTGCATGATAACTTATAACTATGACAAAATCCTGTTGCCAACATTGCATACATGGCCGCCAACTCAATTGCTCGTTTATGACACTTTCCTCCCAGTCACTGCTCTGCTTCTGCATCCTGCAACCTTGAGTATGGCTACTGATCTCATATTGGGATAGTGTACTCTAGACTCATAGTCCCTTCACGCAACTCAATGCCGAGGTGCCATGGCCTTGTTTAAGAAGATTTCCCATTATTTATTTTTTTTAATTAAATCTGTGAATATGTGTATGTATTGTAGTGCCAATGTGATAATAAAAAATTGTCTAAAAGAACTGAAGTCCTCAGTGGTTGATACCTTTTAATGGCTAACTGAAAAGATGGTAATAATAGCAAGCTTTCGAGACTGCTCAGGTCTCTTCTTCAGGCCCAATAGGTATAATATGTTATGATAACAAGGTATGATGATATTGAGCCTGATGAAGAGACCTGAGCAGTCTCGAAAGCTTGCTATTATTACCATCTTTTCAGTTAGCCATTAAAAGGTATCAACCACTGAGGACTTTAGTTCTTTTAAATAATTTTTTATCTCTACTGGCTAACATGGTACAAAGATATATTTTACCTGTATCAATGTGTTAATAAACTCAACTATCGACTCTTTCACTGTCATCACTTTTCTGGCTCACTGTTTGCTCGATGCGTTAGCCGGATGTCTATTTTACAATGTAAGCTTAGGAAGCCTCGTTCTGATGCCCTATATGCTTACATTGTAAAAGACACATTTGGATCATGCAGAGTTCAGTGCAACCTGGAGAACCTGAAGAGTGGTGATGTCATTCAGTAGAGGAGCATAATGGTGCTCGATCCCTGAAAAGCTGGTGGTAATTGAGTATATTAATATATACACTTTCCCACTTACATATCTACACTGATTTATTGAAAAAAGTTTGTGGGAGGGCTTTTTTAAAGGGAACCAATCAGCAGAATTTTCATATATAAAGTAAAGCCAGTGCTATACTGGTGCTAGGATGCTGAATGTAAGCATAGCTTTTGTTCAGAGATTGGATGTTTTATTTCAGAAATATGTGCAAGTAAAGTTACAGCAATGCATTGCTATTTGATTGACAGGTGCAACAGGGGCAGTAATATTGGGGTTGGGTTTTACTATCTATTCCTGCCCCTGTCTACCTGCCTGGCCTTCCTCCCCCTGTCACTGTCATAGATGTTAATTCCGGCACAGGCAAACAGAGAGGGGCAGGAATAGCTAGCAAGACCCAACCTACATATTCCCGCCGCTGTTGCACCTGTTAATCAAATATCAGTGCATTGCTGGGACTTTATTTGCATATTTTTCTGAACTAAAACATCCAATCTCAGAACAAAAGTTATGCTTACATTCAGCATTCTAGCTCCAGAATAGCACTGGCTTTACTTTATATATCAAAATCCTGCTGGTTGGTTCCCTTTAAGGACCTCTCCTACAGAACTCTCTAGTTCTGATTCTAAAAGGTTAATTAGGTTCCTGCTGCTGTTGAAGGAGCTTGTAAGTATAACAATGTCTACTCATCTGCTGCCCATCCTGCCTTATAATTGTCTCCTGCCTATTACTGAGCTCTCCCATTCCTGCTCTTTCTGAATACAATTTCTTCATGTCTTCAGCCATTATTATTGGATCCTACTACGAGTGACAATTTGGGACTCCTTGCAGGTTGGTCAGCAAGCAAAGCCTCCAATTCCTTTTTTTCACACTACCACTCTGACATGATTGGAACATTAAAAAAATAATAAATAAATCCCCTAAAATGTTCTAAATATGTTAATGCTGAAAAAAAAATCTGACAGCATAGGCCTTTTTAAAGATGATCATAACAATATAATTATAGAGGACAAAGAAAATGCTGAGGTATTAAACATGCATTTTTCATCCATGTTCCCCATTGAACTGCCTGTGCCAGGTATTATTCAGCAAACCAGAAATTAAAGTTCATCACCCAGTAAAATTAAATTACCATTAGTTGAAGTCCAGCTGTAGCTGAGTACATTGAAAAAGTGCCCTAGCCAGATGGCATTCATCCATGGATATTTGGAAATTGAGGGAGTTGAGCTCAGTAATTGACAGACCGCTGTATCTCATCTTCTCAGATTGACTTTTAACAGGCTTGGTGCCACAAGATTGGAGGATGGCTGATGTGGAAACCATATTTAAAAAAGATAAGTAGGTGGAATACAGGCAATTAACGTCTTGTAATTTAACATCAGGGGTGTGCTAAATTTTTTAAAGACTTTTAAGAGATGACTTGCAAATATATATTGCAAAGAATATTATAATAACTGGCAACTAGCATGAAGTTTATGAAAGATAAGTTGTGTCTAACCAACATACTGGGTTTCTTTGAGGAGGTAAGTGAAAATCTGGATATTGATAATGTGGCTGATTTGATTTATCTGGACTATGCAAAGGCATGTGATACAGTACCACTCAACAGCCCTGTGCTGACGCTTCAGAAGCAAGGACTAGGGGAAACTATATGTACATGGGTAAAAAACTGATTAAACAGTTTGTCCACTACTTGGACAACCCCTTCTCAATCTGTATGTTTCCCCCTTTTAAAAGAATAACACCTGTACTCACACTGCTGTTCCAGGAATGTTGGAACTGTCTCTCCCGGGATCACATAACAGTGTTATGTCACGCGTTACCTGCAGGCAATCAGCTGTTGCTTCACTCTCCCCGCCTTTGGGTAAATAACTTTCATCCACAGGAAGTTATCGCTGCTGCTCTATCACTTACTATGGATGTACGCGATCCGTCTAAACGTGGGAAAAATGAAGTGGCCGCTGATTGGCCGACAGATACAGTGCCGACATCACTTGAAAGGCACTGGCAAAAGAGGTGAGTATACAATAAGTGTTATTATTTTAAAAGGGAAACATGCAGATTAAAAAGGGTTTATCTGAGTAGTGGTCAAACCCTTTAAGGAAGAGGAAACAAAAAGTTGTTTTAAATGGCACACTTTCTAAGTGGGATAAAGACATCAGTGGGGACAACAGGGATCTGTGCTAGGACCGAATATTTTTAATCTCTTTATTAATGACCTTGTAGATGGGATGCAGTGTAAAGTGTCAGTCTTTGCTGACAACACCAAACTATGTGGGATATTAAAAACTGAGCTTGACAGTACAATATTACAGAATGATCCGAGTGAGATGTCTATGGGAAAAATACATGGCAGACAATGTTTAATATTGATAAATGTAAAGTAATGCACCTAGACCTTAGTAATCCTATTGCTGCATATTCATTGGTTACAAGTAAGCTGAGCAGCAGGACTCAATGTCAAGCAGCAGCTGCAGAAGCAAACAAGATTTTAAGGTGTATAAAAGGAGATAACATTTTGTGATCCAAATGTATTATTACACCCCCCCATGCTGCACCCCCCATCGTGCTCCTTCCCCCATGCTGCGCATCCCCCATCGTGCTCCATCCCCCATGCTGCGCACCCCCCATCGTGCTCCATCCCCATGCTGCGCACCCCCCATCGTGCTCCATCTCCCATGCTGCGCACCCCCATCATGCTCCATCCCCCATGCTGTGCACCCCCCATCGTGTTTCATCCCCCCATTCTGGGCACCCCCCATCGTGGTCCACCCCCCATGCTGCACCCCCCATCGTGCTCCATCCCCCATGCAGCACCCCCCATCGTGCTCCATCCCCCATTCTGGGCACCCCCCATGGTGCTCCATCCCCCATGCTGTGCACCCCCATTGTGTTTCATCCCCCTATTCTGGGCACCCCCCCCATCGTGGTCCACCCCCCATGCTGCACCCTCCATCGTGCACCATCCCCCATGCTGCACTCCCCATCGTGCTCCATCCGCCATGCTGCGCACCCCTCAGAGAGGAGTATAATAGGAGGATTATAATAGGAGAAGTATAAAAGGAGGAGTAGTCCTGGGGAAAGAGGAGTATAATGGGAGGAGTTGTCCTGGGTGGAGGTGTACAGGTGCCCAACGTGTGCGGGGGGCGTGGCCGAGCGGGCATAGTGTGAGGGGGCGTGGCCTAGCAGGCATAGTGTGAGGGGGTGTGGCCTAGCGGGCATAGTGTGAGGGGGCGTGGCCTAGCGGGCATAGTGTGAGGGGGCGTGGCCTAGCGGACATTGCGTGTGGGGCGTGGGCTGGCGGGCATCGCGTGCGGGGGGCGTGGCCTAGCAAGCATTGCGTGCAGGGGGCGTGGCCTAGTGGGCATCACATGCGGGGGTGTGGCCTAGCGGACATTGCGTGCGGGGCGTGGCCTGACGGGCATCGTGTGCGGGGGGCGTGGCCTAGTAGGCATCGCATGCAGGGGGCGTAACCTAGCAGGCATCGTGTGCGGGGGCGGGCCTAGCGGGCATCGCGTGCGGGGGGCGTGGCCTAGGGGGCATCGCGTGCTGGGGGCGGGGCCTGGCCAAACGGTTAATCCATGCGGGGTCGGGGCCAGGCTGAGCCGAGTGGCCAATCCGTGTGGAGGGGCGGGGCCAGGCCGAGCCCAGCGGTTAATCCGACGGTTGTCACTGTAAGGACACTGTCACGGTGACACAATTTTGGAGCAAGACAGACAGACAGACAGAATAAGGCAATTACAGTTTATATATAGATGTAAAAGTCTAATGTATAATAATTAGTAATAAAAAGTTTACTATGGTGAAATGGTAACATCAAGCATTTTTTTTATCATGATCATGTTTCTATAATATTTAAAAGGGCTATTCCCATCTCAAAGATCCTATCTAGTGATGAGCGAGTACTAAAAAGCTCGGGTGCTCGAAGCTCGGGCCGAGCCTCCCAAGATACTCGTGTACTCGGGCCGAGCAACGAGCCCAATGTTATCCTATGGGAGACCCGAGTATTTTTGTGAAATGACCCCCCGGCAGCATGTAGAAACCCTAAAAATGTCACAAAAGTCTCAGAAGAGTGCTCAAATGACATGGCAACAGCATGGGGAAGACCCCTTGAAGCATTTATCACTCAAAAGTCACAGCTGTGAACAATTTTGTCCGAGTTTTACGCCATTTTTACGGACTCACCAGAAAACCTTCCAAAATGACCCCAAAATGATTTTTCATGGCAGAAATGTTAAGTGCACATACCCAATAGTGAGATAGAGCTGGTGTATATTACTTATTGAGATTAATACATGAAAGATTTTACGTGAAAACATTGTGTGGCACTCCGATGTCCCTGAGAAGAGACGTACATGAAGGCCTCTTGAGTCTAATGTGCCCATTTTGAGGAAGTGAGTCTTTGTAGTATTTTCCTTTGCCAGGGCAGTCCAAAATTGTGAGGTTCACCAATGCCCCTGCATAGAGACGTGCATGAGGGCCTGTAAACCTGAAGTGCCCATTGGAAGGAAGTGGGTGTATTATAGTATAGCCCTTTGGCAGGGCAGCCAAAAATTGGGAGGCTCCACGTTGTCCCTGGGTAGAGACGTGCATGAGGGCCTCAAAACATTAAGTGTCCATTGTCAGGAAGTGGGTGTATTATAGTATAGCCCTTAGGCAGGGCAGCCAAAAATTGGGAGGCTCCACGTTGTCCCTGGGTAGAGACGTGCATGAGGGCCTGTAAACTTGAAGTGCCCATTGTAAGGAAGTGGGTCTATTGTAGTATAGCCCTTTGCCAGGGCAGTCCAAAATTGTGAGGTTCACCAATGCCCCTGCATAGAGACGTGCATGAGGGCCTGTAAACCTGAAGTGCCCATTGGAAGGAAGTGGGTGTATTATAGTATAGCCCTTTGGCAGGGCAGCCAAAAATTGGGAGGCTCCACGTTGTCCCTGGGTAGAGACGTGCATGAGGGCCTCAAAACATTAAGTGTCCATTGTCAGGAAGTGGGTGTATTATAGTATAGCCCTTAGGCAGGGCAGCCAAAAATTGGGAGGCTCCACGTTGTCCCTGGGTAGAGACGTGCATGAGGGCCTCAAAACATTGTTCCCATTGCAAAGGAGCGGGTCTCCTGTCGTTGTAATGTCCATTCTGCAAAGAATGGGCGAAAAAATTTACCACTGGGGGTATACCTGAAACAAAGGCCTAAGTATTGCAATTTGTAACGGTCATCATGGTGGCGCATGAGGAGAAGGAGGAGCAGTCCAGCGATTATCCAAAGTCCAGAAGTGTGTACCCATGGGTGAGTGGAGGTACATGGCAAACTTTAAATTCCGCTCTCATTTGCTGGTGGTGTGGTGAAGTCTGGCCCAATCCAACCCTTGTTCATCTTGATCAGAGTCAGCCTGTCAGCATTTTCAGTTGACAGGCGGGTGCGTTTATCTGTAATGATTCCACCTGCGGCACTAAAAACACGCTCTGACAAAACGCTAGCAGCAGGGCAGGCCAGGACTTCCAAGGCGTAGAGAGCCAATTCATGCCACGTGTCCAGCTTGGATACCCAATAATTGTAAGGCACAGAGGAATGTCGGAGTACAGTTGTTTGATCTGCAAGGTACTCCTTCAGCATCTGGGCAAACTTAGGATTTCTTGTGGCACTACCCCGCACCTCAGGGGCTGTGGTACGTGAGGGGCTGAGAAAACTGTCCCACATCTTAAAGACTGTTCCCCTACCTCTGGCGGATTGGACTTGTGCCTCTCTCGGCTGTACGCCTCGGTTGTCCACTGATTCCTGACCTATGCCGCTAGCGTTTTGTGAGGGGAATGCTTTGCCTACTTCCGTGACTATGGCCTTCCGGAACTGCTGCATTTTGGTTGACCTCTCCTCCACGGGAATAAGAGACAAAAAGTTCTCCTTGTAGCGTGGGTCTAACAGTGTTACCAACCAGTAATGATTGTCGGCCAAGATGTTCTTAACGCGAGGGTCACGAGACAGGCAGCTTACCATAAAGTCAGCCATGTGCGCCAGACTCTTAACAGCCAGGACTTCAGTAGCCTGACCAACAAGATGACTGAACATGCTGTCCTCCTCCTCCTCCTCCTCCTCCTCCTCCTCATCTACCCTGTCCTCTGGCCAGCCACGCTGAACCGAGGATATGACTGGTGTGCATGTCATATCCTCAATTTGGCCGGAGAGTTGCTCCATGTCTTCATCCTCCTCCTCGTCATAGTCCTCCACTGCACGTTGTGATGAGACGAGGCTGGGCTGTGTGTTATCACCCACACCCACTACTGTTTCTTGCTGCAACTCATCGCGCTCCGCCTGCAATGCATCATGTTTGTTTTTCAGCAGAGACCGTTTTAGAAGGCAGAGTAGCGGTATGGTGACGCTAATAATGGCGTCATCACCACTCACCATCTTGGTGGAGTCCTCAAAGTTTTGGAGGATGGTACATAGGTCTGACATCCATCTCCACTCCTCAGGTGTTATGTGTGGAGTTTGACCCATTTCCCGACGGCTTAGGTGATGCAGGTACTCAACAACTGCCCTCTTCTGCTCACATATCCTGACCAACATGTGCAGAGTTGAATTCCAACGCGTGGGGACATCACACACCAGTCTGTGAGCCGGAAGATGCAAACTGCGCTGAAAGCCGGCAAGGCCGGCTGAAGCAGTAGGTGACTTTCGAAAATGTGCAGACAGGCGGCGAACTTTTACCAGCAGATCAGACAGCTCTGGGTATGACTTTAGAAACCGCTGAACCACGAGGTTGAGCACATAGGCCACGCATGGAACATGTGTCAGCTGGCCTCGCCTCAAAGCCGCCACCAGGTTACGGCCATTGTCACACACGACCTTTCCTGGCTTTAGGTTCAGAGGTGTGAGCCAGTGATCTGCCTGCTGTTTCAGAGCTGTCCACAGCTCTTCTGCATTGTGGGGTTTGTCACCTATGCAGATTAGCTTCAGCACAGCCTGTTGCCGCTTCGCCGAGGCAGTGCTGCAGTGCTTCCAGCTTGTGACTGGTGTGGAGGGTACAGTGGATGAGGATGCGCAGGAGGAGGAGGAGGCTGAAGAGCATGACATTCCGGAGCTGTAGAGTGTGGGTGAAACACTGACTGAGGTAGGGCCTGCAAACCTTGGTGTGGGAAGGACGTGTTCCGTCCCTCGCTCAGACTGGGTCCCAGCTTCCACAATATTAACCCAGTGTGCCGTCAACGAGATGTAGCGGCCTTGCCCACAAGCACTTGTCCACGTGTCTGTGGTTAGGTGGACCTTGGGTGAAACAGCATTGTTCAGGGCACGTGTGATGTTTTGTGACACGTGGTTATGCAACGCGGGGACGGCACACCGGGAGAAATAGTGGCGGCTGGGGACCGAGTAACGTGGGACAGCTGCCGCCATCAGGTCGCGGAATGCTTCTGTCTCCACCAGCCTAAAAGGCAACATTTCCAGCGCAAGCAGTCGCGAAATGTTAGCATTTAGAACTGTGGCATGTGGGGTGTTGGCAGTGTATTTGCGCCTGCGTTCAAAGGTTTGCTGAATGGATAACTGAACGCTGCGCTGGGACAAGGACGTGCTTGATAATGGTGTTCTTTCTGCGTAGGCAACTGCAGGTGCAGGAGTGGAGGAGGCTTGTTCGCAGGCAGCATGGACAGGGGATTGGCTCGCATGCACAACCAGCGAAGACGTAGCAGTGACATCAGCAAGCACTGCTCCTCGACTCTGTTGTACTTTCCACAAAGTCGGGTGCTTGGCTGACATGTGCCTGATCATGCTGGTGGTGGTCAGGCTGCTAGTTTTGGTACCCCTGCTGATGCTGGCACGGCAGGTGTTGCAAATGGCCTTTTTTGAATCATCTGGATCCAACTTAAAAAACTGCCAGACTCGGGAAGACCTAACATTTGTACAGGCACCTTGTGTCGTCGTGTTGTTCCGGGGAACGGTTGCCTGACTTCTGCCTGGGGCCACCACCCTGCTTCTTACTGCCTGTTGTGATGCTACGCCTCCCTCCCCCTGTGCACTGCTGTCCTCGCTCTGCATATCCTCCTGCCAGGTTGGGTCAGTTACTGGATCATCCACCACGTCGTCTTCCTCTTCCGCACCCTGCTCCTCCTCCTGACTTCCTGACAATTGTGTCTCATCATCGTCCACCACTTGTTGAGACACGTTGCCAACTTCGTGAGAACGTGGCTGCTCAAATATTTGGCCATCTGTACAGACGATCTCCTCATGACCCACTTCAATATGAGCTGGCGAGAGGCCAGAATGTGTGAATGGAAACGTGAACAGCTCTTCCGAGTGTCCAAGTGTGGGATCATTAATGTCCGAGGAGGACGTGTACTCAGCCTGGTGGTAGGAAGGAGGATCAGGTTCAGAAATGTGCGGTGCAGTATCACGGCTACTAACACTTGACCGTGTGGAAGACAGAGTGTTTGTGGTGGTGCCAATCTGACTGGAAGCATTATCTGCTATCCAACTAACAACCTGTTGACACTGGTCTTGGTTCAAGAGCGGTGTACTGCTGCGGTCCCCAAGAATTTGGGACAGGACGTGCGAGCGACTAGATGTGGCCCTTGGTTGTGGCGAAATTAGAGCTTGCCCACGACCTCGGCCTCTGCCTGCACCACCATCACATCCACTTCCTTGTTCCTTGCCAATGCCCTTGCGCATTTTGCAATGCTGTGCACTGCTGACGTGTATATTCATTACTTGTGCGTTATATCAAAGTTTCTGGAAATTGCACACAAGTGCACCTGTACGCTGACACCAACAGGCACACACGTGCGGTTTTAAAAACCAAGCACGGACGCAATAAGAACCTAACAGGTTTTTTTGGGGAGCGACAATTACAGACAAGTCAGACACTATCTGGACTGTTTTACACTGTGTACACCAGCCCCAGATATGATGAAGGCTGGTATACGGTCACCACTACCCTGCCTGCCTGCCTGCCTGTATACTGGTACAATAGTCCTGACAAGGACTCTTTTGGTCACTAGCCTGTATTCCGACCTGGCTATACCCTGCCTGTATATAGCAACAATAGTCCTGAGAAGGACTCTGCTACTGTACTCCGACCTGGCTATACCCTGCCTGCCTGTATACAACTAGAATAGTCCTGAGAAGGACTTTTGGTCACACTGTTTGCAGCCCTGCAACTGAAAAAGCTATAAAGGGCCGCAAAGCTTTCCCTGAATCAGCGACACTCTCCCTGCACTCACTGTCTGGATAGCTGTGAGCAGAGCACAGCGCGCCGGCCGATATAAAGGCTCGGTCACGCTGTGCAGGCCGGCCAATCACTGCAATTCCACAACTAACAGGGCTGTGGCATTGCAGTGGTCTGCCAGCCAATCCCTGCATGAGGGCTGGCTCTCAAAAGAGCGCCAACATGCAGAAATGAAGACCACGAGTACAGCACGAGTATCGCGAGATTACTCGGTCCCCGCCGAGCAGCCCGAGTACAGCGATACTCGTGCGAGTACCGAGTAGTTACAAGCATGCTCGCTCATCACTAATCCTATCCCAATATGTTGTAGGCGTAATAATAATATTAGCAAATTCCTCCAATTAGAAATTAGAAGTATAATTTTCCTGATATAGTAATGATTCTTCCTCATGTGCAGTAATGTCTCTTCCTCATGTAATATAGTTAGCTATTTAGTTGCTCGTGGTTTTAACCATGGATATCTAAGCTGCAATACCCTGCACATGAGGTATGAAACATAGTTAATTCTCCCACAATGTCTGAGTGCTGAATTATTTTGCTGAAAGCCGCAATCTGTAACAGGTTATGGGCTTAGCTACAACAAACGCCGTAAACCTACAGTAGTATAGTGAACAGATTGATACAAAGAATCTAACATAGGTTTTTATCTTGTATAATACTCATACATAAGCATTGAAGAAAAATGGCCAGCAGCTCAGAGCTTAACCCCTCCATGATGGGGCCAAATTTTCTTTTTTGCATTTTTGTTCTCCCCCTTCTTCTCAGAGCTATAACTTTTTAATTTTTGCTCAATGTAGTCATATGAGAACTTGTTTTTATAGGATGAGTTGTACTTTTGAATGACACCCTGTTAATATTGGCTCTCTTGATTTTTTTTTTTGCTTACAGTGCTTACTGATTGGATTAATTATTTATATTTTGATAGATCAGACTTTTCTCATAAAAAGTTAGGGATATTTGGCTTTAGGGTGTAATTTATAGAAAATGTAAAAAGTTCACGCTACAAGACTAATTTATAATAAAAGTAGGTTATTTAAATACTTTTCAAATTCAATTTGATATGTTCCAGGGGTCAATTTTATCTCAAAAATATATTATAAACCCCAACTTTTTAAAAAAAATTCCTTTATTATACCAAAAGCTAAACAGACTCATAGACATAAATACATACAATTTCTCAGCTGGATTCAATCAATAAGGGGGTAGATACATTGCAATATACAATTCATCCTTCTTTCACGATTCGATACCTATTTCCCCTCATCAAAAAATTCCTCAGAGGGAAAGATTGCAATTTTTTAAGGATTTATATATACTTCATACCATTATTCACATTATATATATTTTTTATAAATACCTATTAAACTCACCGTCACACAGTGGTTTAGGAGCTGAATACAGAGACAAAAAGATATTTCGTCTCTATATCTAGTTCCAACCCCTATCCAGTTTTTGAGACCATAAAAACACACTTATGATAATGTCATCCCTGGTCACTCTTTTTAATGTTTTTTTGACAGCTACTCGACATCCAAATCACATCCTCAACTGGTCAATTGAACAGAGGAAAAAACAGGGATAACTTTTTTGAAAAAAGGCACATCCTGGAATACCCTAGGTTATTCCTAACAGAACCAACACCCAATATGTGGTGCAAACTCATCTACCGAACTGTTATTTTAGATACCATGCACCCTATAGAATGCCAAAAGGTCATTCTCTACAGAACAGAGACTTAATATCGGCCCGAGGCCATCATCTGAACTGTTAGAAAAAAGATTTTTTCAGCAAAGCAACAAACACATATATGCCAAAGATAATACAGAATAAAAAAGTCCAGTAACCATAATTTGTTCCTTAATAGGATTCTTGATAGATGAAAATATTTATCACATATCCACTTGAGATTGTCATATAAAATAATATCCTTCTTCATAGAGTTAATTGATTTCAGACATGTGAAATGTCACAGGTTCCTTTTGGTAATGGTTAGACACTCTGTGCTTGATAGCTTCACAATCTTGGGATACAATTTACACCTTACACCTCGATGCGTTTCCCCCCTTGTATGATAGAGCCAAAGGGTTCATCAGGAGGTTTTATTGATCCATGAGTTTAATATCAATATTCAATATGGATCTAAAAGAGGAAGAGAGAAATATATACAATCTCTCAGTATAGATAAAAAACGCTTCCCAACATACACATAAGAAGACTACATCGTCAAGATCTTACTCAAAATGAAGCTATAAATGATCCCGTTAGATACCAATTGCCCCATTCCGTATACATATTCACTACATCAAAACAGGTCTACTCCTTACAAATGAAAAGGAGAGCACAAATATGTATGCATATATCTAAATCAGTAACCCCAAAAACAATCATATAGACCAAGTCAGTCAGCTGATTTTAAAAAGATACAATAGATATAGATAATGTCACTTACCCCAAAATCACCTCAGATAAAGTATGGTATGCCAAACCGGACCACTACAGCAATCGTTTAGGGGTCCAAGTAAGATGAGACAGTAGAAACTGGCAAAACGCCATGATAGCCTCCGTCCCAGAAAATCCCCAAATGAGGACACCAGCACGCCAACCAGCAACCATGCGGCAACCTTTTAAATGAGTGCGGGAGCCATTACATTTCCGGTCCCAGCCGCCTCCCATCATTCATTGCGACCGCGCACACGCGCAGTCACTTCATTCACCCTGCTACATACACAAACCTGATGTCACTTCCCGTATATCTCATCAAAGCCACCGCGCCTGCGCAAACCTGCGCCAACCACGCAGCCGCCCATATTCTCAAAGCGGCATAACGAAGGTTCCCATAGCGCAGCGCCGCGCATGCGTCCAAAGCATATACCTCATCAAAGCCATCGCGCTTGCGCAAACCTGCGCCAACCACGCAGCCGCCCATATTCTCCAAGCGGCACCACGAAGGTTCCCATAGCGTAGTGCCGCACATGCGCCCGAGGCATAAGATATACACAGGCTGAATTCACCATGAAACAAAATTCCACATAGCAAAAGGGTCACAAATAGAGGGTTAATGCCTACTAACTGACTAGAATTTAAGGATATAGAAGAGAAAATGCTTAAAATAAAGGGGCCTTACTGCATACATATATTTATGTAGTAATTATAATTAATAAAGGGCCAATTCCAAAGAAAAGGGAGCATTCCTACCCCACCAACATTATTAAACCTACACTTTCCACCCCTCTCTTTACCAATTATTGACCTTTAGCTTACTAATATTATTGATAAAAACCAAACCCAATAATGGGGGTTTATATTATGAAGGTTATCATTCAATCTAACCTCCTCTAGTCTTTCCAATATCACCGGACCTACACTAAAGCCAGTAAAGGAAGAAAACACCGTCCCCCCCAGTGGAACCATCTCAAATCATCCCCAGATATATCACATCCCAATATACATCAATCCAGAAAACACCCATATGTTAGGTTTTCATTAAGACCCATTGGTTGTACCGACCCCAAACGAAAAATCCATTCCGTTTCTTTCCTAAGAATCTTATTGTCCCAATTCCCTCCTCTTTCACTTTGTATGATTACTTCTAGGACCTCAAATTTAAGTACGCCTGAGTCACCTCCATGATTTTCCCAAATATGACGGGATATGGGGGTATCCCGTTTGTGCCGAATATCCCCCAAATGATCCCCTATACGCCTTCGAAATTCACGTCGCGTTTTCCCAACATAGTTCTTTGGGCATGTACATGTTGCCACATATACTACCCCTTTTGTCAGGCAATTTGCAAAGTCCCTCAGAAAATACTTATTTCCTGTGGCTACACTAACCGAATACTTAGAAACATTAATCCAATCACAGAAGTGGCATCTACCACATCGAAAAGTGCCGCAAATCCGACGGTTCAGCCACGTCCCCTCCGATAGTGGTTTCTTATAGTGGCTATGCACCAATCGGTCTGCTAATGACCTACCTCTCCTGAAAGTTATCCTGGGGACCGCCGAGATATTATCTCCTATAGATTCATCCGCCTTCAAAATACCCCAGTGTCTCCTCAAAATTCCAAAAATTCGTTCCGCCTGCACATTATAAGTACCAATAACCCTGATTTCATCCGGGTTAATTCTCTGTGTATTTGGGACTAGCAGGGAACTCCTCTGTTTATGGAGAGCATGTTGAAAAGCTCCATTCAGGGCCATCTCAGGATACCCTCTGTTTCTAAATCTTTCCCTCAAATTGGAAGCCTCCAATTTGAAAGAGTTAATCTCAGAACAGTTGCGCCTTGCTCTAAGGTATTGTCCCTTTGGAATACCCTTCCGAAGGGGCAGGTTGTGATGACTCTCCCATCGCAATAAACTATTAGTTGATGTAGGTTTCCTAAATATGGTTGTGTGAATATAGCCTTTCTCATCCAATGAGATAAGAAGATCAAGAAACGATATTTTCACCAACAGATTCTGGATACTCCTGCTGCATCATATTACCCACAGCAAGCATCTGGGACACCCACTGCACTGCCCACAGCGTTGCCTTGCTCCAGCACCGCCCCTGCCGCCTGTGACCACACACCACCACCACTGCCACCCTCCTCCAGTAAAACACCACCGGGTTAGATAACGGACCCCATATTTTTTCTCCTTTTTTTGTCTTCTAAATTTGGAGTGTGTCTCATAATCCGATGCGTCTTATAAAATGAAAAGTATGGTAATTTTGTAATTTATTACATGAAATAAGTATTTGATCACCTACCAACCAGCAAGAATTCTGCTTCTCACAGACTTGTTATTTTTTCTTCAAGAAGCCCTCCTATTCTGCACTCATTACTTGTATTAATTGCACCTGTTTGAACTCGTTGCCTGTATAAAAGACACCTGTCCACACACTTAATCAATCACACACCAACTTCTCCACGATGGCCAAGACCAAAGAGCTGTCTAAGGACACCAGGAACAAAATTGTAGACCTGTACTAGGCTGGGATGTGCTACAGGAGAATAGGCAAGCATCTTGGTGACAAGGCAACAATAAAAAATCTTTAGAGGCAACTGAAACTCAATGTTGCTCAGCGACAGCCCCAAAACCTGGAAGATCTGTATGGAGGAGTGGGCTAAAATCCATGTTGCAGTGAGTGCAAACTTAGTCAAGAACTACAGAAAACTTGCAAAATCGTCAGTGTATCAAATACTTGTTTTTCCCACTGTATGTATATAAGAGAAGTTTCTGAAAGACACCACATGGTAAGGCCTAACTACAGGTTGTGACACCCGGCAGTCCCGTCACGCAAGACGCACTTAAAACCCTGCAGCAACCAACTGTGGGAGAGTAACAGAAAGACTCAGAGTATTGGATGTACTCAAGATACAGACATGAGTCGACTTGTGGATTGTGAGGGAGAAGAAAAAGGAGAAGAAGAATATTATTATTATTTCAGGCAGCACTCATTAAATAATGGTGCTCAGGTTCCACAATACATAACAATATAATTTATTTTGCCTGTATCAATTGAAGAAACAAACCTTCATACCTTCTGAAGAAATTGGAGTGGCGGTGTATTATCTTACAGGGTTACAATGAAGGGCAGGGAAGACGTGATGGCCGCAATAGGTTATGTCAAGATATCTAAGTGTAGAATTATACTTCTTTTCATCCTGAACTGTTAACAGCTATATATAGGGTTGAATGGGCAAATATATCCCAGCACAACACTCAAATCTCCTTGGGGGAAGGTAGGCCCTGAGCAAAAGAAGTACGTAGAAATGGGAATAGGACAGCTGGTATAACCAGTTGTTCCATTCTGTCCTATAAAATAAGGTAACAAAGGTACAACACAGCCCTTATCCAGAGATGGGGGAGTGAACCTTAGTCAATTGGTGCTGAAAAGTACAATAAACATCCCACACACCTGAGTCTGGACACGTCTCCATTTCTGGGAACTTAAAAAGAGCAATAGCCAACATACTCTTTGACCTCCACCACCATCACAATAAAATGCATATCATCAGCTCTGGAGAATCTCCCACATGACCAGACCATCAACTTCCCCTACCTGGCTGTGTATCCACATATGCCCTGATTTCTATAGTTCCTCTATTATTCTTAACCCCAAGGTGGGATAGCTTTATGCTTTTTTTGATCAAAAACAGTGTTTACTAAGTACCCTATGTTTATATGCACTATGCTTTTATTTAGTTACAGCAGGGTATGTTTTCACAATTTTTTCCTTGGTTTCTCTTTGTCTCATGGCCAGTGTGAACATGGTCTCACAAGTTCCATGTATACCATCTCATACTCCGGCTCACTTTTTTGTTTTTATGTAGTTTTTTGTATTCAGTACAAACAGGGAGTGGCCCCCTTCTCAGCGAGCTGGACATTTCATTTTGTGAATCCCCCTGACTGTGTGTGTCCTGTTGGGACCCGGTCGCTCTCAGCCCTTAGCCACATTGAGGCCTATTTTAGACCCATGGTAAGGTTTTAATATTAGAGAGTGTAGGTACTATCCCAACTGGGTACACCTTGACGTTTGGTGGGATAGCTTTATGCTTTTTTTGATCAAAAACAGTGTTTACTAAGTACCCTATGTTTATATGCACTATGCTTTTATTTAGTTACAGCAGGGTATGTTTTCACAATTTTTTCCTTGGTTTCTCTTTGTCTCATGGCCAGTGTGAACATGGTCTCACAAGTTCCATGTATACCATCTCATACTCCGGCTCACTTTTTTGTTTTTATGTAGTTTTTTTGTATTCAGTACAAACAGGGAGTGGTCCCCTTCTCAGCGAGCTGGACATTTCATTTTGTGAATCCCCCTGACTGTGTGTGTCCTGTTGGGACCCGGTCGCTCTCAGCCCTTAGCCACATTGAGGCCTATTTTAGACCCATGGTAAGGTTTTAATATTAGAGAGTGTAGGTACTATCCCAACTGGGTACACCTTGACGTTTGGTGGGATAGCTTTATGCTTTTTTTGATCAAAAACAGTGTTTACTAAGTACCCTATGTTTATATGCACTATGCTTTTATTTAGTTACAGCAGGGTATGTTTTCACAATTTTTTCCTTGGTTTCTCTTTGTCTCATGGCCAGTGTGAACATGGTCTCACAAGTTCCATGTATACCATCTCATACTCCGGCTCACTTTTTTGTTTTTATGTAGTTTTTTTGTATTCAGTACAAACAGGGAGTGGCCCCCTTCTCAGCGAGCTGGACATTTCATTTTGTGAATCCCCCTGACTGTGTGTGTCCTGTTGGGACCCGGTCGCTCTCAGCCCTTAGCCACATTGAGGCCTATTTTATACCCATGGTAAGGTTTTAATATTAGAGAGTGTAGGTACTATCCCAACTGGGTACACCTTGACGTTCGGTGGGATAGCTTTATGCTTTTTTTGATCAAAAACAGTGTTTACTAAGTACCCTATGTTTATATGCACTATGCTTTTATTTAGTTACAGCAGGGTATGTTTTCACAATTTTTTCCTTGGTTTCTCTTTGTCTCATGGCCAGTGTGAACATGGTCTCACAAGTTCCATGTATACCATCTCATACTCCGGCTCACTTTTTTGTTTTTATGTAGTTTTTTTGTATTCAGTACAAACAGGGAGTGGCCCCCTTCTCAGCGAGCTGGACATTTCATTTTGTGAATCCCCCTGACTGTGTGTGTCCTGTTGGGACCCGGTCGCTCTCAGCCCTTAGCCACATTGAGGCCTATTTTAGACCCATGGTAAGGTTTTAATATTAGAGAGTGTAGGTACTATCCCAACTGGGTACACCTTGACGTTTGGTGGGATAGCTTTATGCTTTTTTTGATCAAAAACAGTGTTTACTAAGTACCCTATGTTTATATGCACTATGCTTTTATTTAGTTACAGCAGGGTATGTTTTCACAATTTTTTCCTTGGTTTCTCTTTGTCTCATGGCCAGTGTGAACATGGTCTCACAAGTTCCATGTATACCATCTCATACTCCGGCTCACTTTTTTGTTTTTATGTAGTTTTTTTGTATTCAGTACAAACAGGGAGTGGCCCCCTTCTCAGCGAGCTGGACATTTCATTTTGTGAATCCCCTGACTGTGTGTGTCCTGTTGGGACCCGGTCGCTCTCAGCCCTTAGCCACATTGAGGCCTATTTTAGACCCATGGTAAGGTTTTAATATTAGAGAGTGTAGGTACTATCCCAACTGGGTACACCTTGACGTTTTGGTGGGATAGCTTTATGCTTTTTTTGATCAAAAACAGTGTTTACTAACAGGGCCGGCTCCAGGTTTTTGTGGGCCCCGGGCGGAAGAGTCCCAGTGGGCCCCATCCACACACAGACACCGATACGAACATATACATATTTAAAGACAAACTCACAAAAATACATATAAACAGACAAATATATACAGTCATATACACTTACAGACACACACACACACACAAGTCTGCTGCATACAGACAGACACACACACACACAACTCTGCTACATACAGACAAACACATACAACTCTGCTACATACAAACACATACAGCTCTGCTACATACAGACAAACACACACACAAACTCTGCTACATACAGACAAACACATACAACTCTGCTACATACAAACACATACAACTCTGCTACATACAAACACATACAACTCTGCTACATACAGACAAACACACACAACTCTGCTACATACAGACAAACACATACAACTCTGCTACATACAGACAAACACATACAACTCTGCTACATACAAACACATACAACTCTGCTACATACAGACAAACACATACAACTCTGCTACATACAGACAAACACATACAACTCTGCTACATACAGACAAACACATACAACTCTGCTACATACAGACAAACACATACAACTCTGCTACATACAGACAAACACATACAACTCTGCTACATACAGACAAACACATACAACTCTGCTACATACAGACAAACACATACAACTCTGCTACATACAGACAAACACACAACTCTGCTACATACAGACAAACACATACAACTCTGCTACATACAGACAAACACACACAACTCTGCTACATACAGACAAACACATACAACTCTGCTACATACAGACAAACACATACAACTCTGCTACATACAAACACATACAACTCTGCTACATACAGACAAACACATACAACTCTGCTACATACAGACAAACACATACAACTCTGCTACATTCAGACAAACACATACAACTCTGCTACATTCAGACAAATGCACACAACTCTGCTGCTCTGTGGGGCCCACACCCGCGGCTTGGCGGGGACAGCACCAGCGGCAGCACCCGCGGCTCAGCGGGGCCCACACCCGCGGCTCGGCGGGGCCAGCACCCGCGGCTCGGCGGGGCCAGCACCCGCGGCACTGGCAGCACCCGCGGCTCGGCAGGGCCCACACCCGCGGCTTGGCGGGGCCAGCACCCGCGGCACTGGCAGCACCCGCGGCTCGGCAGGGCCCACACCCGCGGCTCGGCGGGTACAGCACCCGCGGCACTGGCAGCACCCGCGGCTCGGCAGGGCCCACACCCGCGGCTCGGCGGGGCCAGCACCCGCGGCTCGGCGGGGCCCACACCCGCGGAATCGGCGGGTGGGGGCATTGGCAGGGGCCAGGGCATACATCCAGGGGGTAGAAGCAGCTCACCGGGGCCTATAATGGGGAGGCGGGGAGGGCACTTACCCGATTAGGTCACGGTGGAGAGGGGGCCCACACAGCGCCGGACAGAAGCTCGCCTCCTTCATCTGTGGGACTGAGAAGGCGGTAGCTCCGCCCACAGGTGAAATTCAAACGAGGATGTCTGCGCGCCTTAAAGTGACGGCGCCGCAGATTGCTGCCGAGGACTGCGGTCCCCGGAACTCGGCCGGGGACCGCAGAACTGTAAAGGCGAGTGGGCCCCGGCCAAGGGACAGGAGAACTGACGAGGCCGAGTGGGCCCCCCCGGCTCTCCAGGGCCCCGGCATTTGCCCGGGTTTGCCGGGTGCTGACGCCGGCCCTGTTTACTAAGTACCCTATGTTTATATGCACTATGCTTTTATTTAGTTACAGCAGGGTATGTTTTCACAATTTTTTCCTTGGTTTCTCTTTGTCTCATGGCCAGTGTGAACATGGTCTCACAAGTTCCATGTATACCATCTCATACTCCGGCTCACTTTTTTGTTTTTATGTAGTTTTTTGTATTCAGTACAAACAGGGAGTGGCCCCCTTCTCAGCGAGCTGGACATTTCATTTTGTGAATCCCCCTGACTGTGTGTGTCCTGTTGGGACCCGGTCGCTCTCAGCCCTTAGCCACATTGAGGCCTATTTTAGACCCATGGTAAGGTTTTAATATTAGAGAGTGTAGGTACTATCCCAACTGGGTACACCTTGACGTTTGGTGGGATAGCTTTATGCTTTTTTTGATCAAAAACAGTGTTTACTAAGTACCCTATGTTTATATGCACTATGCTTTTATTTAGTTACAGCAGGGTATGTTTTCACAATTTTTTCCTTGGTTTCTCTTTGTCTCATGGCCAGTGTGAACATGGTCTCACAAGTTCCATGTATACCATCTCATACTCCGGCTCACTTTTTTGTTTTTATGTAGTTTTTTTGTATTCAGTACAAACAGGGAGTGGCCCCCTTCTCAGCGAGCTGGACATTTCATTTTGTGAATCCCCCTGACTGTGTGTGTCCTGTTGGGACCCGGTCGCTCTCAGCCCTTAGCCACATTGAGGCCTATTTTAGACCCATGGTAAGGTTTTAATATTAGAGAGTGTAGGTACTATCCCAACTGGGTACACCTTGACGTTTGGTGGGATAGCTTTATGCTTTTTTTGATCAAAAACAGTGTTTACTAAGTACCCTATGTTTATATGCACTATGCTTTTATTTAGTTACAGCAGGGTATGTTTTCACTATTTTTTCCTTGGTTTCTCTTTGTCTCATGGCCAGTGTGAACATGGTCTCACAAGTTCCATGTATACCATCTCATACTCCGGCTCACTTTTTTGTTTTTATGTAGTTTTTTTGTATTCAGTACAAACAGGGAGTGGCCCCCTTCTCAGCGAGCTGGACATTTCATTTTGTGAATCCCCCTGACTGTGTGTGTCCTGTTGGGACCCGGTCGCTCTCAGCCCTTAGCCACATTGAGGCCTATTTTATACCCATGGTAAGGTTTTAATATTAGAGAGTGTAGGTACTATCCCAACTGGGTACACCTTGACGTTCGGTGGGATAGCTTTATGCTTTTTTTGATCAAAAACAGTGTTTACTAAGTACCCTATGTTTATATGCACTATGCTTTTATTTAGTTACAGCAGGGTATGTTTTCACAATTTTTTCCTTGGTTTCTCTTTGTCTCATGGCCAGTGTGAACATGGTCTCACAAGTTCCATGTATACCATCTCATACTCCGGCTCACTTTTTTGTTTTTATGTAGTTTTTTTGTATTCAGTACAAACAGGGAGTGGCCCCCTTCTCAGCGAGCTGGACATTTCATTTTGTGAATCCCCCTGACTGTGTGTGTCCTGTTGGGACCCGGTCGCTCTCAGCCCTTAGCCACATTGAGGCCTATTTTAGACCCATGGTAAGGTTTTAATATTAGAGAGTGTAGGTACTATCCCAACTGGGTACACCTTGACGTTTGGTGGGATAGCTTTATGCTTTTTTTGATCAAAAACAGTGTTTACTAAGTACCCTATGTTTATATGCACTATGCTTTTATTTAGTTACAGCAGGGTATGTTTTCACAATTTTTTCCTTGGTTTCTCTTTGTCTCATGGCCAGTGTGAACATGGTCTCACAAGTTCCATGTATACCATCTCATACTCCGGCTCACTTTTTTGTTTTTATGTAGTTTTTTTGTATTCAGTACAAACAGGGAGTGGCCCCCTTCTCAGCGAGCTGGACATTTCATTTTGTGAATCCCCCTGACTGTGTGTGTCCTGTTGGGACCCGGTCGCTCTCAGCCCTTAGCCACATTGAGGCCTATTTTAGACCCATGGTAAGGTTTTAATATTAGAGAGTGTAGGTACTATCCCAACTGGGTACACCTTGACGTTTTGGTGGGATAGCTTTATGCTTTTTTTGATCAAAAACAGTGTTTACTAAGTACCCTATGTTTATATGCACTATGCTTTTATTTAGTTACAGCAGGGTATGTTTTCACAATTTTTTCCTTGGTTTCTCTTTGTCTCATGGCCAGTGTGAACATGGTCTCACAAGTTCCATGTATACCATCTCATACTCCGGCTCACTTTTTTGTTTTTATGTAGTTTTTTTGTATTCAGTACAAACAGGGAGTGGCCCCCTTCTCAGCGAGCTGGACATTTCATTTTGTGAATCCCCCTGACTGTGTGTGTCCTGTTGGGACCCGGTCGCTCTCAGCCCTTAGCCACATTGAGGCCTATTTTAGACCCATGGTAAGGTTTTAATATTAGAGAGTGTAGGTACTATCCCAACTGGGTACACCTTGACGTTTGGTGGGATAGCTTTATGCTTTTTTTGATCAAAAACAGTGTTTACTAAGTACCCTATGTTTATATGCACTATGCTTTTATTTAGTTACAGCAGGGTATGTTTTCACAATTTTTTCCTTGGTTTCTCTTTGTCTCATGGCCAGTGTGAACATGGTCTCACAAGTTCCATGTATACCATCTCATACTCCGGCTCACTTTTTTGTTTTTATGTAGTTTTTTTGTATTCAGTACAAACAGGGAGTGGCCCCCTTCTCAGCGAGCTGGACATTTCATTTTGTGAATCCCCCTGACTGTGTGTGTCCTGTTGGGACCCGGTCGCTCTCAGCCCTTAGCCACATTGAGGCCTATTTTAGACCCATGGTAAGGTTTTAATATTAGAGAGTGTAGGTACTATCCCAACTGGGTACACCTTGACGTTTGGTGGGATAGCTTTATGCTTTTTTTGATCAAAAACAGTGTTTACTAAGTACCCTATGTTTATATGCACTATGCTTTTATTTAGTTACAGCAGGGTATGTTTTCACAATTTTTTCCTTGGTTTCTCTTTGTCTCATGGCCAGTGTGAACATGGTCTCACAAGTTCCATGTATACCATCTCATACTCCGGCTCACTTTTTTGTTTTTATGTAGTTTTTTTGTATTCAGTACAAACAGGGAGTGGCCCCCTTCTCAGCGAGCTGGACATTTCATTTTGTGAATCCCCCTGACTGTGTGTGTCCTGTTGGGACCCGGTCGCTCTCAGCCCTTAGCCACATTGAGGCCTATTTTAGACCCATGGTAAGGTTTTAATATTAGAGAGTGTAGGTACTATCCCAACTGGGTACACCTTGACGTTTTGGTGGGATAGCTTTATGCTTTTTTTGATCAAAAACAGTGTTTACTAAGTACCCTATGTTTATATGCACTATGCTTTTATTTAGTTACAGCAGGGTATGTTTTCACAATTTTTTCCTTGGTTTCTCTTTGTCTCATGGCCAGTGTGAACATGGTCTCACAAGTTCCATGTATACCATCTCATACTCCGGCTCACTTTTTTGTTTTTATGTAGTTTTTTTGTATTCAGTACAAACAGGGAGTGGCCCCCTTCTCAGCGAGCTGGACATTTCATTTTGTGAATCCCCTGACTGTGTGTGTCCTGTTGGGACCCGGTCGCTCTCAGCCCTTAGCCACATTGAGGCCTATTTTAGACCCATGGTAAGGTTTTAATATTAGAGAGTGTAGGTACTATCCCAACTGGGTACACCTTGACGTTTTGGTGGGATAGCTTTATGCTTTTTTTGATCAAAAACAGTGTTTACTAACAGGGCCGGCTCCAGGTTTTTGTGGGCCCCGGGCGGAAGAGTCCCAGTGGGCCCCATCCACACACAGACACCGATACGAACATATACATATTTAAAGACAAACTCACAAAAATACATATAAACAGACAAATATATACAGTCATATACACTTACAGACACACACACACACACAAGTCTGCTGCATACAGACAGACACACACACACACAACTCTGCTACATACAGACAAACACATACAACTCTGCTACATACAAACACATACAGCTCTGCTACATACAGACAAACACACACACAAACTCTGCTACATACAGACAAACACATACAACTCTGCTACATACAAACACATACAACTCTGCTACATACAAACACATACAACTCTGCTACATACAGACAAACACACACAACTCTGCTACATACAGACAAACACATACAACTCTGCTACATACAGACAAACACATACAACTCTTCTACATACAAACACATACAACTCTGCTACATACAGACAAACACATACAACTCTGCTACATACAGACAAACACATACAACTCTGCTACATACAGACAAACACATACAACTCTGCTACATACAGACAAACACATACAACTCTGCTACATACAGACAAACACATACAACTCTGCTACATACAGACAAACACATACAACTCTGCTACATACAGACAAACACATACAACTCTGCTACATACAGACAAACACATACAACTCTGCTACATACAGACAAACACACAACTCTGCTACATACAGACAAACACATACAACTCTGCTACATACAGACAAACACACACAACTCTGCTACATACAGACAAACACATACAACTCTGCTACATACAGACAAACACATACAACTCTGCTACATACAAACACATACAACTCTGCTACATACAGACAAACACATACAACTCTGCTACATACAGACAAACACATACAACTCTGCTACATTCAGACAAACACATACAACTCTGCTACATTCAGACAAATGCACACAACTCTGCTGCTCTGTGGGGCCCACACCCGCGGCTTGGCGGGGACAGCACCAGCGGCAGCACCCGCGGCTCAGCGGGGCCCACACCCGCGGCTCGGCGGGGCCAGCACCCGCGGCTCGGCGGGGCCAGCACCCGCGGCACTGGCAGCACCCGCGGCTCGGCAGGGCCCACACCCGCGGCTTGGCGGGGCCAGCACCCGCGGCACTGGCAGCACCCGCGGCTCGGCAGGGCCCACACCCGCGGCTCGGCGGGTACAGCACCCGCGGCACTGGCAGCACCCGCGGCTCGGCAGGGCCCACACCCGCGGCTCGGCGGGGCCAGCACCCGCGGCTCGGCGGGGCCCACACCCGCGGAATCGGCGGGTGGGGGCATTGGCAGGGGCCAGGGCATACATCCAGGGGGTAGAAGCAGCTCACCGGGGCCTATAATGGGGAGGCGGGGAGGGCACTTACCCGATTAGGTCACGGTGGAGAGGGGGCCCACACAGCGCCGGACAGAAGCTCGCCTCCTTCATCTGTGGGACTGAGAAGGCGGTAGCTCCGCCCACAGGTGAAATTCAAACGAGGATGTCTGCGCGCCTTAAAGTGACGGCGCCGCAGATTGCTGCCGAGGACTGCGGTCCCCGGAACTCGGCCGGGGACCGCAGAACTGTAAAGGCGAGTGGGCCCCGGCCAAGGGACAGGAGAACTGACGAGGCCGAGTGGGCCCCCCCGGCTCTCCAGGGCCCCGGCATTTGCCCGGGTTTGCCGGGTGCTGACGCCGGCCCTGTTTACTAAGTACCCTATGTTTATATGCACTATGCTTTTATTTAGTTACAGCAGGGTATGTTTTCACAATTTTTTCCTTGGTTTCTCTTTGTCTCATGGCCAGTGTGAACATGGTCTCACAAGTTCCATGTATACCATCTCATACTCCGGCTCACTTTTTTGTTTTTATGTAGTTTTTTGTATTCAGTACAAACAGGGAGTGGCCCCCTTCTCAGCGAGCTGGACATTTCATTTTGTGAATCCCCCTGACTGTGTGTGTCCTGTTGGGACCCGGTCGCTCTCAGCCCTTAGCCACATTGAGGCCTATTTTAGACCCATGGTAAGGTTTTAATATTAGAGAGTGTAGGTACTATCCCAACTGGGTACACCTTGACGTTTGGTGGGATAGCTTTATGCTTTTTTTGATCAAAAACAGTGTTTACTAAGTACCCTATGTTTATATGCACTATGCTTTTATTTAGTTACAGCAGGGTATGTTTTCACAATTTTTTCCTTGGTTTCTCTTTGTCTCATGGCCAGTGTGAACATGGTCTCACAAGTTCCATGTATACCATCTCATACTCCGGCTCACTTTTTTGTTTTTATGTAGTTTTTTTGTATTCAGTACAAACAGGGAGTGGCCCCCTTCTCAGCGAGCTGGACATTTCATTTTGTGAATCCCCCTGACTGTGTGTGTCCTGTTGGGACCCGGTCGCTCTCAGCCCTTAGCCACATTGAGGCCTATTTTAGACCCATGGTAAGGTTTTAATATTAGAGAGTGTAGGTACTATCCCAACTGGGTACACCTTGACGTTTGGTGGGATAGCTTTATGCTTTTTTTGATCAAAAACAGTGTTTACTAAGTACCCTATGTTTATATGCACTATGCTTTTATTTAGTTACAGCAGGGTATGTTTTCACTATTTTTTCCTTGGTTTCTCTTTGTCTCATGGCCAGTGTGAACATGGTCTCACAAGTTCCATGTATACCATCTCATACTCCGGCTCACTTTTTTGTTTTTATGTAGTTTTTTTGTATTCAGTACAAACAGGGAGTGGCCCCCTTCTCAGCGAGCTGGACATTTCATTTTGTGAATCCCCCTGACTGTGTGTGTCCTGTTGGGACCCGGTCGCTCTCAGCCCTTAGCCACATTGAGGCCTATTTTATACCCATGGTAAGGTTTTAATATTAGAGAGTGTAGGTACTATCCCAACTGGGTACACCTTGACGTTCGGTGGGATAGCTTTATGCTTTTTTTGATCAAAAACAGTGTTTACTAAGTACCCTATGTTTATATGCACTATGCTTTTATTTAGTTACAGCAGGGTATGTTTTCACAATTTTTTCCTTGGTTTCTCTTTGTCTCATGGCCAGTGTGAACATGGTCTCACAAGTTCCATGTATACCATCTCATACTCCGGCTCACTTTTTTGTTTTTATGTAGTTTTTTTGTATTCAGTACAAACAGGGAGTGGCCCCCTTCTCAGCGAGCTGGACATTTCATTTTGTGAATCCCCCTGACTGTGTGTGTCCTGTTGGGACCCGGTCGCTCTCAGCCCTTAGCCACATTGAGGCCTATTTTAGACCCATGGTAAGGTTTTAATATTAGAGAGTGTAGGTACTATCCCAACTGGGTACACCTTGACGTTTGGTGGGATAGCTTTATGCTTTTTTTGATCAAAAACAGTGTTTACTAAGTACCCTATGTTTATATGCACTATGCTTTTATTTAGTTACAGCAGGGTATGTTTTCACAATTTTTTCCTTGGTTTCTCTTTGTCTCATGGCCAGTGTGAACATGGTCTCACAAGTTCCATGTATACCATCTCATACTCCGGCTCACTTTTTTGTTTTTATGTAGTTTTTTTGTATTCAGTACAAACAGGGAGTGGCCCCCTTCTCAGCGAGCTGGACATTTCATTTTGTGAATCCCCCTGACTGTGTGTGTCCTGTTGGGACCCGGTCGCTCTCAGCCCTTAGCCACATTGAGGCCTATTTTAGACCCATGGTAAGGTTTTAATATTAGAGAGTGTAGGTACTATCCCAACTGGGTACACCTTGACGTTTTGGTGGGATAGCTTTATGCTTTTTTTGATCAAAAACAGTGTTTACTAAGTACCCTATGTTTATATGCACTATGCTTTTATTTAGTTACAGCAGGGTATGTTTTCACAATTTTTTCCTTGGTTTCTCTTTGTCTCATGGCCAGTGTGAACATGGTCTCACAAGTTCCATGTATACCATCTCATACTCCGGCTCACTTTTTTGTTTTTATGTAGTTTTTTTGTATTCAGTACAAACAGGGAGTGGCCCCCTTCTCAGCGAGCTGGACATTTCATTTTGTGAATCCCCCTGACTGTGTGTGTCCTGTTGGGACCCGGTCGCTCTCAGCCCTTAGCCACATTGAGGCCTATTTTAGACCCATGGTAAGGTTTTAATATTAGAGAGTGTAGGTACTATCCCAACTGGGTACACCTTGACGTTTGGTGGGATAGCTTTATGCTTTTTTTGATCAAAAACAGTGTTTACTAAGTACCCTATGTTTATATGCACTATGCTTTTATTTAGTTACAGCAGGGTATGTTTTCACAATTTTTTCCTTGGTTTCTCTTTGTCTCATGGCCAGTGTGAACATGGTCTCACAAGTTCCATGTATACCATCTCATACTCCGGCTCACTTTTTTGTTTTTATGTAGTTTTTTTGTATTCAGTACAAACAGGGAGTGGCCCCCTTCTCAGCGAGCTGGACATTTCATTTTGTGAATCCCCCTGACTGTGTGTGTCCTGTTGGGACCCGGTCGCTCTCAGCCCTTAGCCACATTGAGGCCTATTTTAGACCCATGGTAAGGTTTTAATATTAGAGAGTGTAGGTACTATCCCAACTGGGTACACCTTGACGTTTGGTGGGATAGCTTTATGCTTTTTTTGATCAAAAACAGTGTTTACTAAGTACCCTATGTTTATATGCACTATGCTTTTATTTAGTTACAGCAGGGTATGTTTTCACAATTTTTTCCTTGGTTTCTCTTTGTCTCATGGCCAGTGTGAACATGGTCTCACAAGTTCCATGTATACCATCTCATACTCCGGCTCACTTTTTTGTTTTTATGTAGTTTTTTTGTATTCAGTACAAACAGGGAGTGGCCCCCTTCTCAGCGAGCTGGACATTTCATTTTGTGAATCCCCCTGACTGTGTGTGTCCTGTTGGGACCCGGTCGCTCTCAGCCCTTAGCCACATTGAGGCCTATTTTAGACCCATGGTAAGGTTTTAATATTAGAGAGTGTAGGTACTATCCCAACTGGGTACACCTTGACGTTTTGGTGGGATAGCTTTATGCTTTTTTTGATCAAAAACAGTGTTTACTAAGTACCCTATGTTTATATGCACTATGCTTTTATTTAGTTACAGCAGGGTATGTTTTCACAATTTTTTCCTTGGTTTCTCTTTGTCTCATGGCCAGTGTGAACATGGTCTCACAAGTTCCATGTATACCATCTCATACTCCGGCTCACTTTTTTGTTTTTATGTAGTTTTTTTGTATTCAGTACAAACAGGGAGTGGCCCCCTTCTCAGCGAGCTGGACATTTCATTTTGTGAATCCCCCTGACTGTGTGTGTCCTGTTGGGACCCGGTCGCTCTCAGCCCTTAGCCACATTGAGGCCTATTTTAGACCCATGGTAAGGTTTTAATATTAGAGAGTGTAGGTACTATCCCAACTGGGTACACCTTGACGTTTTGGTGGGATAGCTTTATGCTTTTTTTGATCAAAAACAGTGTTTACTAAGTACCCTATGTTTATATGCACTATGCTTTTATTTAGTTACAGCAGGGTATGTTTTCACAATTTTTTCCTTGGTTTCTCTTTGTCTCATGGCCAGTGTGAACATGGTCTCACAAGTTCCATGTATACCATCTCATACTCCGGCTCACTTTTTTGTTTTTATGTAGTTTTTTTGTATTCAGTACAAACAGGGAGTGGCCCCCTTCTCAGCGAGCTGGACATTTCATTTTGTGAATCCCCCTGACTGTGTGTGTCCTGTTGGGACCCGGTCGCTCTCAGCCCTTAGCCACATTGAGGCCTATTTTAGACCCATGGTAAGGTTTTAATATTAGAGAGTGTAGGTACTATCCCAACTGGGTACACCTTGACGTTTGGTGGGATAGCTTTATGCTTTTTTTGATCAAAAACAGTGTTTACTAAGTACCCTATGTTTATATGCACTATGCTTTTATTTAGTTACAGCAGGGTATGTTTTCACAATTTTTTCCTTGGTTTCTCTTTGTCTCATGGCCAGTGTGAACATGGTCTCACAAGTTCCATGTATACCATTTCATACTCCGGCTCACTTTTTTGTTTTTATGTAGTTTTTTTGTATTCAGTACAAACAGGGAGTGGCCCCCTTCTCAGCGAGCTGGACATTTCATTTTGTGAATCCCCCTGACTGTGTGTGTCCTGTTGGGACCCGGTCGCTCTCAGCCCTTAGCCACATTGAGGCCTATTTTATACCCATGGTAAGGTTTTAATATTAGAGAGTGTAGGTACTATCCCAACTGGGTACACCTTGACGTTTGGTGGGATAGCTTTATGCTTTTTTTGATCAAAAACAGTGTTTACTAAGTACCCTATGTTTATATGCACTATGCTTTTATTTAGTTACAGCAGGGTATGTTTTCACAATTTTTTCCTTGGTTTCCCCAAGGTTACTCGCGTTACTCGCCCTTTAACCCCGGCATTAATCCCTTTCTCTCCAGCCTATTATCTCATCCTACATCTCTTCTATATCCCTTCTTATGAAAAGCCATTAATTTCTATCTAGAAAAAGCTAGTGTTAGGTGAGGTGCGCTGTTAGGCTATGTGCGCACGTTGCGTACTAGCCCTGCAGAAATTTTTGCAGCAATCTGAAGAGCACACGTGCGCTTCAAATCGCTGCAAAAAATGTCCGTAGAGAAGAAAAAAAAAAGCCGATTCCATGCGCTCTGCCTGCAGCTCCTGCCATAGACAGAGCAGGAGCTGCCGGCAAAGCGCACGGAAGAAGTGACATGTCACTTCTTAGCACGCAGCGCTTCGGGCAGCAGCCGAAGCGCTGCGCTCTAAGACGCCACGTGCGCACGGCCCCTGCACAATCTCAATAGACTGTGCAGGGGACGCAGGACGCATGCAGTTACGCTGCGCTACAAAGCGCAGCGTAACTGCATGTATTTATGCAACATGCGCACATAGCCTTATTGCGTGTGTATCTGTATTAGGTAACGTAAGTGGGAAATAGTATTATATAATTGTGGATTTTATTGCATGCTACTGTATGCTACTAGGGTATTGTGTACTAGTGTTGAAGATAGTAGTATAATAAACTGTAGACTTTTTGTGTGTAAATAAATATTCTTAGTACATGGTGTCATCACAGTTTAATTGCAGTTCTTACATATTTAGCATAAGAAACAGAAAACATTAGGTGTTTTGATTGCATATTAATAATTAGTAGTCAAGTTTCACATTAATAGTTAATATCAGAATCTCCTTTTTAGGTCTCACACACAAACATATGAATCGGACGAGTACAATGTGAGAAAATCTACAACATATAGCGTTACCATCTCCCTTGGAAAAAGGCAGCATGCCGAAACGCGCGTCGGGAGTGGAGGCCTTTCTTGGCTATGACTTATTTAGCTTGAATATGTTCTATTATAAACAGTGGAAGTCTCCTAGTAAACATTATGCTTCATAGCTTCCCTCATAAAACTCAGGTACATGATTTGGGTTCTTCCACAAACTTTGTATGTACCTTAATATTCTGACCTCTATTAGTATTATTAGTTTATGACTTAGATCTATTATAAATTTTTGCACAAGGTCAGAGTATGTGTTATATAAATGGCTGCAATATTTCTGGTTTTCTTCATATAGACCTACTGTAAATACTTTCTGTATGTTTAAGCACTAGATGTTATTATTCAACATATGACTTAAGGCCCTGTCACACACAGAGATAGATCTGTGGTAGATCTGTGGTAGATCTGTGGTAGATCTGTGGTAGATCTGTGGTAGATCTGTGGTAGATCTGTGGTAGATCTGTGGTAGATCTGTGGTAGATCTGTGGTAGATCTGTGGTTGCAGTGACATTGTGGACAATCAGTGCCAGGTTTGTGGCCGTGTACAAAAGGAACAATATGTCCATGATTTCACTGCAACCACAGATCTGCCAAAGATTTATCTCTGTGTGTGATGGGGCCTTTAGATCTATTATACATTATGTGCCATATGAATGTTGGTTACAGATGATTTTTCTCTAGTTACAGAGATTAATTACCTTCAGTTAATTAATTGTAGCCCATATATACTATTATTACATATTTTGTTAAGTTATGTATTGAAAATACTTACCTGTTATGCTGCGCTGTGCAGTCGTCTTGTCAGTTCTCCACTGTAAGCTTGTCCATCTATTTTATTATTTTTTTTTAATATATAATAAAGATTTCTTCTGTATTTTAATTGTCGTTTAGCGTATTGTTCTATATGATCCATTCTAGCCTGCGCTGACTTGTTGTTCACCCTTATTGGTTGGCAATTGATTAAAGTATATTAGAAGGTTAGCATTTTTCGATAAAAAAAAAAACCAGATAATTCTACTGACTCTGACTTCCCAGTCTTGGTTCCCTGTAGGAAAATCCACATCTCCTTGTGGTAGCCTGGTTAAGCCCTCAGCCAAATGTGTCAGTGACTCTGTGAGTCCACATCTACTGTTGGCTTTGTTACACACACCAATGAGCTCTAGCAAGTTAGTTGTGAATCAACAAATAAAAAATAGATTCTATTGGCAAGTGATTGTCTCCATTGTCACCTTCAAATGTGGTGCAGAGATGGCAGTCACAATCACACTATGGTGCTCCTCTACCACGTTGCTACACCAAAACTACAAATACCATATTGTTAATGCTTAACACTGGGCTCTAGGAGCTTCAAGTTCTGGCTTTTTTGAAGTGTTGTTGTCTTTGTGATGCCCCAGGGGTGATGATCCTGTTCAGGGACGCCACAGGACATGGTCGATATGGCAAACAGGTAATATCAGTTTTTATTTTATATGTCGTGACGCCACTCACGGCTTGTGGTCAGGGATGTGGATGACCGCCACTTCAGGTTTTATGAGCGTCTGGGGCTGATGGAGTCTGCAGCCAAATGATGTAGCCTCCCGAGAGTGAGGCAGGCCCCAGGGGCTCGGGTGACTAGGATAGCAGGTCCCGGAATAACACAGGCTGAAAAAACTCTTTCAACTGGTTTTTACTCACTCAGATGTTGTTGTGAGCTGACCCGGGCATTGCTGTGATTAACCAGGTAGGACCAGGGTTCCTTCGGGCCAGTCTGAGGCTAACCTGTTAGCTCGCCTTCCTAGCACTCTGTGTTCGGATAACCCCCTGACGTGAAGTACCATGGGGGTCTATCCAGGGAGTCGCTACTGCCTTTTCTCCCCTGTGTTCGGTCCGTTTGCCGGCAGCGTGGACCAAGTGAGATGGCTCCAGGCTCTGTCCCCTTATGGGTCCCTGTGTCGCGGGCGGAGGAGGGGACGCCGCGCTCTCCAACTGCTGCTCGGGTCCGGCTGCCGCTGCGGCCTGCTGCTGCCGCTGCTCGGTGGCTCGAGCGATGGGCCGGATCCCGGGGACTCGAGCGGCGCTCCTCGCCCGTGAGTGAAAGGGGGTTGTTGGGTGTAGGGATTGTTTATTGTCCGTGACGCCACCCACGGTTGTGGTGATTTGTTGGCACCACCGCTGCTCTGTATGGGGGATCCCGGGAAGGATGGTGTGGAGCAGCCAGTTGTTGTGTTGCCCCTCCGTGGGTAGGGGTTGGTGATCCCGGGGCCCAGTGTTGAGGTGGGTGATGCAGGGCTTGGTGGGGTGCAGGGACGCGGGGGCAGCGCTGTGCCTTGCGGCACTGTGGTACTCACTCAGCCTGAGACGTTGACACAGTTCTTAGTAAAACACTCGGCTGGATGGACGGGTACCCCCAGATGGCTGCGGTTGTTGTTTCTCCCCTGACCCAGTTTGATGGTGTAAGTCCTTTCTTCCACTTCTGTGCACCCTTCTCCTGCACTCTGGCTTCCAGTGGCCCCCCGATTCAGTACCGGGGGGCCACTGCCCAGCCCCGGCTACCTGCGGTTCCACCAGCTGTCTCCCCGACTCCCTGCAGACGGCACCTAGCATCTGCCGGACTCTCTCTACGAGGCCCTAGGCTCCAACCTAGGACCCTGGCTCTGTCTGCCTCTCTGCAGACCTTCTCTCTTCCTCTCCTAGGACTTGACTGGGCTTGTCCCCTGCCTCAGGCCAGTTCACTCCAGGGTGGGCGTCCCCATCCCCTGACTCCGCCCACCTGGTGTGTCAGTCTGAGCCCGAGGCAGAAAGCAGGTCACTTTGGGGATGTCTACTGTGAAACTGCTGGGGGTGGGGGGGTGTGTTGTTACCTGTGTCCCCTGGCTTGTCCAGGGCGACACACCTGCATTGCTGCTGAGGCTCGGACTCTGTAAGGTCGGTGAGGTACCAGTAGTGCCCCTCAACGGCAGGTTTAGCAGGTCCTTAAACTGGAGTCTGCTCTAGGGACCTGTACCCCATATGTGCCTAGTCACCAGGAGCTCTGTAATCTCATTACCAGGTGACCGTTCTCCCCCTCTAACGGCTACTACCCCGTGCAGGGTCTGACTCATGGGAGCACGTGTATCCGCCTCGCGATCGCCGCTCACCACTACCAGACTGGCTCTCCTCCTCCTTTCCTGACAACCTCTGTATTTTAGCTCCCAGCCCCTCCGCTTCACCCCTTAACAAGATTTGAAGGCCAGACCCCTCCGGAGACTGCCCAAGGGTCCCATCTAATGGTGTGGGAGAACTGGTTGCTATGTGTCTGTGCATACACACCTTGTTCTGGCCCTTAGGATTACCTGGAAGTACTGTCCCAGCATGGGTGCAGTACTCAGTGGTGCCTGACCGGGTCAGGGGCGCCACATCTTCAACTGGACCTTTGCAGCCCTTTATCAATTCAGAGACTGGGGGCCACTGAAAGGTCCTCAGATTCTATAGTAGGCCAAAACGTCCTTGACCCGATTCATCAAGACTGCCATCGTCCAAGCTTATCATGATGAGGGGGCGTGCTGGAGTCAGATGTAATGTGTTGTAGCCATGGATGATGTACTTGTCTCTTATACCCCTGCATGTTACATGAAGGAGCGGGTCCTAATTAGGTATGTGGACTTCTTATAAAGGGGCGCTATGCCTCTGCAGGCCGCATGATCCCAGTGACTTTGGTAGGCCAGGACCAGATGTTGAATAGTCCAATGAGAGAGACCAGCGCTCAACCCAGCTCAACACTGCAGTCCAGTTAGTGAGAGTCCTATTCTCAACCCATGATTCTGCATCTTCTTTTCTCTTAAAGCAATTAGTTTGACAATACGGTTGGTACTTAGCTTCTCTACTTCTGACACCTTGGAACTCCCACCCAGGGCACTCTCTTTGACTCGTGTCCTCTGTTCCATCCTGGCCTATTACCTCTCTGATTTATAAACTTAGGGCTATCCCATATCCGGTTGACAAATCTGTCCTCCCGTCCATTTCCTTTCCTATTTATTTCAGGATCACACTATTGACTCGCCCCAGGGCTATAGGGTACTCGGTCCCAGGCTGTATATTTATGGGGACAGTTCACTGGGTGACCGTTGCCTGGTTCTGTGACCCTGGGGTTGCTTGAAAGGGGTTATGTACAGGGGAATAATAATAAAGCTTTTGTTGTGACATCACTTGCGGGTCGCAGCTAAGTAGAAGGAGCCGCCACTGCACAGTCTCTCTCTGGGGCTGATGTTAATGGAAGCCTGGATGTTGGGCCCTCCGCATGTAGGGCCAGGCCACAGGGGGGTAGGTGATTGAGTTAGGCATGGAAAGAAGATAGGCCACACAAGGGAATGCAGTGTAACTGGTTTCTTTACTCACAGCGTTGTTATTTCTGGCAACCCTAAGAAGGCTGGTCCTCACCACTGGTCCCCTTAGTCCCAGTGCCAGTGTGGTAACCTGGTGGCTTCTTTCCCCTGCACCTGTCTCTGGTTGGTGGCTCCCCGTGACTTGGAGCGTCTGGGGGTCCCCTCCTGGTAGTCTTTCAGTTTCTAGTCTGTACGGCGTGCAGTTTGAACCCTGTAGGGTCGGTGTTCCATTCCGGTCCCTGGTTCTCCCGTCACTGCTGGTGCCCCCGGACTTTACGGTCAGTGAGAGCCTGGATGGTCCCCTTACTGTGCAGATTTTATCAGGTCTGCCTGGAGCATTTGCCTAACCTAGGGCTCTCCACCCCGTCGGTGCTATGATTCCGGGAGTACTCCGCTGTACTCCACCGGCAACCACACACCTGGGCCCTCAGGTCACTGGTACACTCTCCCGTCAGTACGGTTTACAGTTATGTCCGTTTCCTCACACTTCCACTTACTGACTGTCTGACTCCTCCTCCCTGGCTGTTGTCTAGTGGACTGGATCGGCTCCACCCCTAGGTGGCCATCCATTGGGTCCAACCCTAGTCTGTCACCAGTCCTTGGGGAAGAGAAAAACAGGGATTATATATGTTTTTTTGTGCTACCGGCACTGGTCTTCTGGGTCCCTGGAGGTAGGCCCTGCATCTTTGACAGGATGCAGTACTTTGTAGCTCCTGATGGCTTCAGGGGCGCTACACTATTCACTATTTTAGTGACCACTCACATCAGAGACAGCCATGTCACGCTGCGTTGCTCACTAGTTAGATTTTAGATCTGCTTTTTCTGCACGCTGTGCCTTACCTAACCTCCTGACAGGAAACTGTCTGTGTCCCTTCACTTTCCCCTCACACTCTGGCATGAACGGGGTGGCCATACCTCTGTTCCACCAATTTAGTCAGAACTAAAGGAAAGGAAAAGTTGCTAAATTTCATGCATAAAAGCTTTGATAAATCAGGCCCCCTGTGTATATGCATGTGTCTGTACACAAACTTCTGTGCATGGTTTTTGTTCTGCCTATACAGGGTTAAAAGCAGATGTAAAGTTCACAGTTGCCACACATAATTTGCTAATAGCCTTGAAGTGATGTTAAATGTTGTTAGAGCACCATCTAGTGGCAGTTACCTGCAGTATTTATTATTTTCTCTGTAAGATGGCCTAGTGCATTATGGGAGATACCTAAGCATTCTGGGTAGTTGACAACATTTTCGGACAGTATTCATCACAGGGAACACGTGTTTGTGTCCTCCTGCATCGCTCTTACCTAAAACTCCATTCTCCTTGATAAAGCATATCTGGTAAGAGATTTACTTCTGTTTATTACATCATAATGTTCAGATCTGTTATTAAGTTGCATAGCAGCCATCACATAGGGAGATTGTGTCTGTAAGGCTGGTGCCACGCGGGGACTACTGCGTGACACTCGGCTCTCGCTGGCAGCACAGTGTCCCTGCGACTGAGGTCCGATCATGCGAGCAGACCTCAGCTGCGGGGGGCAGGCCGGTGCTGAGGAGGGGACAGCCGGTGCTGAGGAGGCGCGGGCTGGCACTGCAGAGGGGAGGGAGGGAGTTATCTCCCTCTCTCCTCCGTAGCCGGCTATTGCCATTCTCACTCTGCACTCGCATTACACAGGTGTAATGCGAGTGCAGTGTGATTTTTCTCTCACCCCATAGACTTTAATGGGTGCGAGAGAAACAAGGAACGCATTGCACCCGCAGCATGCAGCGACTGTTTTCTCGGTCCAATTAGGGCTGAGAAAATAATCGCTCATGAGTGCTGGCACATAGGTTAATATTGGCCCGAGTGGAATGCAATGCTTTATCGCATTCCACTTGCTACAATTTTCTCGCCGTGTGGCTTAGGCCTAAGGCCGACACCACACGGGGATTTGTGCTAGTGCTCGCATGACATTCGGCACATGCTCTCAGCATAGCGGGAGCCGAGTGTCATGTGAATGTCATGCGACTGTGGTCCAATTGTGCGATCAGACCATAGTTGCAGAGGGGGGTGGGGCTCTGTGGAGGGCAGGGCCAGTGCTGCAGAGGGGAGGACCGGCGCTGCGGAAGAGAGGGAGGGATTTATCTCCCTATCTCCTCCATTGTCGGCTGATGCGAGAATCACACTGCTCTCGCGTTACACCACTGTAACGCGAGAGCAATGCGATTTCTCTCGCCCCATAGACTTGCATGGGTGCGAGTGGAACAGGATTGCATTCCACTCGCTGTATGTTGCGATTGTTTTCTTAGTCCGATTAGGGCTGAGAAAATATTCGCTTATGGGAGCTGCCCCATAGAGAAATATTGGACTGAGTGGAATGCGATTTTTTTATCGCATTCCACTCGCACTGTTTTTCTTGCAGTGTGTCCAAGGCCTTAGGAATTCATGTGCTCACATATACAGTCTTCATTTTGTAGAGCACTTCCTCTATTATGTCATAGTTGTGTACATTATGTGTTCAGTACTAATCTGTGCTACTGTATTTGTATTCCCATAGTTTTACCGCATTATTACCTGTTGACCAACAAACAAGTTAGACTAGAGAAATCAGTCTATTTGGGAGACAGAAGGTTTATGCTGTATGTCACACTGTGTGAATGTGCATGAAGACAGAACAGTTTTGTTTAATTTGATATTGAAATCACTATTTATCTACACCACTAGGATGTATAACTAGGATAAGACATTTTAAAATCACTGCTTCAGAAATGTAATCAGCCTTGTTGAAAGGTCAGAGACATCTTCAGCTTCTTTTTATTTAGTACAATTACTGCTCTCGCGTAAATAACTATATATTTGTGCTACTTTCACTGTGGAAACTGCTGCCTCTTGATAGAAGTAAAATACTTGCATAATTTAATCTCACATCCGTCTCCCTTTAGTGACAGGTTTATATACACATGGTAATCTCTGTATCATTATGGCTATCTATACAGGTTTCTCCATTTCTATGGATTCTTCTGGATAACTGATTGTAGGCAGAAATCCGCATCTTCTGACGAGTGTAAAAGTGTTTACTAGATAATCTTCATCTACACAGTCAGCACACACAGATTTCCTTTTGTATCCAAAGCTATTTTTCTACTGAGCAAGCAATTTTTTTCCAAGAAAATAAGGCATAAAACTATCTGAAATACTAAACAGGAGTTTTCCTCTCCCACTCAACTCGCAGTAAATAAAGAAATCAATAGCTGTTCCACTCTTCCATTTTCAGAAGCTTTTTTTCCCCTTCTTCGAGCTAAAAGCAGCATTTGGCAGTTTGGAAGAAAATCTGCTTTGGCACCCCGGATGCTGCAGAATATAGCTAGCTTCATTTTCTCCTTTGTGAGCACTGTGATTGGCGCACGGCTGAACAACCGGTATTTTCCTTGCCTTGATATACAGGAGGTTGCATGACCCCCGTCTCATGTAGAGGTCATCAGCACTTCTCTTCTGTTTTAAGCTACTAATGTTTCAGACATTGACCAATAGTAACAAGCTTTTCTTAGATCGTACATTTTCTAGAGATTTGATTCCATCGGCTGTAAACCTGCATAAGTGCTCCATATTAAACCTATATTAAGAGGGCGACACCCTGCAAATCGCAAGTGTAAATTAAATATTACCGAAGTATAGAACTGTCGCACATTGTGACATCTCATCAGCTTTCCCCCTTTCAGAGAGTATAATATTATGCATGATCTCCACCCATTTTAGCTCATTTACTGAACTGTCTAATAAACCAAAATCAATTTATCAAAATCAAATATAAAGTGCTATTCGAGTCAGTTCATGCAAGCTGTAGAAAAACTTACAGTGTAGTGAGTTTATGAATAAATTCGCATGTTGGATTTTTTATGGTATTTCTCCATATAAATGATATTTCTGCAGTCTTCCTATCATAGCGCAGCACAGACACTCTCCTACCCCCCATGTGTGCAATGTAAGTGTCTCCTATACATTGCACAAACTGGAAGGAAGGCAATGTCAGGGCTTAAAGGGGTGGTTTACTACTCCGCAATAGTGGCCACATCCCTAAAAAAACTGATAGGAAAGGATTTTTCTAAATACCTTGCTTTGCTGATTCTGCCTCTGAGCAGCGCTATTGCTGTCCACTCCTCCCCATGAAGTGACCCCCCCCCGGGCTCCGTGACCTCTGAGATCCGTTGATGTCACGTCAACTTCCAGTTGACCTGGCATCACTGAGCCCGGCCCCAGTTTTCCCAAGTGACTGGGCTGTGGGCAGAATTTCATCGCTCATCACAGCCCAGCATCTCACGCTCTTTTATTCACTGCAGAGCACTGCAAGCAGGGGCTGTGATGAGTGGTGAAATTGTGCCCCCAACTCAGTCACTTAGGGAACCCTCCACCAGGATTTTGCTATATAAACCATACTGGCACTGGGATGCTGAATCCAGGCATACATTTTGTTGAAAGATGTGATGCTTGATTGCTGAAATATCTGTAATCAAAGATCCAGAAATGCACTGCTTCCTCCCTCCTTATTGGTGTACACCTCGGGTCACGAAGCCAGGCAGGCCACAGCGACATCCCAGACCATCACAGCGGCCCGGTGACGAGTAAAGCAGGTACGAGACCAGTGCCTGATTCCCCCTGCCCCCTAGGTACTACACATGCATGTATCACCATCTCCAGTGCCATTTTATTAAAGACACTGAGGAAAATACTATGAGCATCAGGGGCGCGTGTGGAGACGTAATAAAAACCTAAACAAACAAAAACCTGGGCACTCGCCAATGCCGCTCATAGTCTCCTGCACAGTGTCTTCAATAAAATGGCACCGGAGATGAGCATGGGTGGACTCCAGCGCCATTTTAATGAAGACATCCGCACGTGCTGCCAACAGCAGCAATGGCGGCATGGCACAATATTTAAATAAAGAAAAGAGGGCATGCCATAGAGGATGTGTGATGCCCTGGCCTATCAGGTCGTCACAGGGTATTGTGCAATCTGCCCTTCTGCACAGTATCCACTCCTCCTTGGTTACGGATCGTGGTCCTTTGGTGTTGCTAACAGCTTAGCCAGTCAAAATCCTAGGAACACTTTACACCGAACCCACCAGACACACCATTGGGGGGCCTGAAGGAAATAGGGCCGCCCACATGGGGGGTTGGTGGGGGAAAGTGAGAAAGTGACAGAGAATTGAAACAGGAGTGAAAGGAGTAGGAGGTGGAAAGTGACTCTCTGGGAGAGAAAGGTCACCGGTCCGGAGTAGGGCTCCTGGAGTTTACTAGGTGGCAGACGTTGGTCTGGGCCTGGTAGGAGCTGGAACCCCGGTCGCAGGGGATCGCGTCATGGGGCACGGACTGCCAAGGAGGGCAGCCGGCGGCCTTGAGCCATCAACGGGCAGGGGCCAGGGCACGACGGGGTACGTGGACCCTAGGCCGGGAAGTAGCTTCACGAGTCCCGGTAATTTACCCAACGGGCGTGAAGACTTCAAGATTCATCCCCAACCTGCTTCAAAATCGGGGTACTAGCGCACCGATGGGATAGGACTTTCCCAAATATAGTCCAAAGAAATCCTACGCGTGAACCCTGCTTCATGCTTGCAAGTCCAACTAATAAGAAGGTGCCACGGAAAAGGTCACAGGCTAACAGCAACACCAAGGGCACGGATCCCAGTGTGCTCCCTCCAAGCTGCAGTGGTGCTCACAATTCTGGTTTACAAGCTGTCGGTGTTATTATTCCTGGACTGAGTGAGTACGCTGAAAAGCCCCCTTTTCCTCTACCCAACGGCACCCCAAACATCCAACACCCAACGGGCCCTGGGGCACAAACCCCCTACCCACGGAGGGGTTAAACATCCTGCTGCTACACCATCGCCACTGGGCTCCCCCAGCAGCAGCGGTGGTCTCCTACATTACCACACACCGTGGGTGGCGTCACAAACTTTCTAATCCCCTGTACATAGTCCCCCTTTCATCGAGTGGCCGCACGACCCCCGGGTCCGGAGACCCCATGAGCCACCGCGAACCGGGATCCGAGCAGCCCAGCTGCTGGCACGGGGGCGGCACACCTCCAGGAGGAGGAATTTACAACGAGGACCCAACCCACGAAGGCCTATCCCAATGCACATGTCAATTAAAGCTGCAGTGCATTTCTGGAACTGTGATTACAGATATTTCAGCAATTAAGCATCCAATCTTTCAATAAAAGGTATACTTGGATACAGCATCCTGGTGCCAGTATGGCACTGCCTTTACTTTATATAGTAAAATCCTGATGGTTTGTTCCCTTTAAGACATATCTGCATCAAATACTTGGTGTTTGGGAATACCCTTATACAGTAATACTTTGTTACAGAGGTACAACTTGTATTTCCCAAACGCTGAAAAATCCATGCCAGGAAATCCAGCCATCATGCACCATTTACATTACTGCAGTCCTCCTTTGCAGTAGAATAATGAATGGTTCCTTCAAAAATTAGGACACAGGTACAACTGCAACCTTTGCAGCCCCAATTGTTTCCTGATGTGCCCATAACATAATTTTGAGTGAGTCATTTAAAGCAGTACAATATTTTGTCAACCGTAAATCTTGTAAAGTGAGTAGTGCCATGTACTGATTCCTGTGTTATGTGAGCAGTAGGAGTAATTACTACTGTTAGAAGAACATTGAATAACCCCAGCCAGCATTAAAATGATGCATTTCTATTTGCCGATTAGATTCTGTTTTGTTTAGGAAGCATCTGTATTGTCTGTTCTTGTAGTAAAAAAAAATATCCCTGTTTAATATGCAGAGGAGTCTCTTGCCCCTTGCTCCAAAAGATCTCATTGAAATGAATGGAATCTGTGAAAGGCGGCTTTCCAGTGTACTCAAAAGGGAGAAAGCCCCAGATCATTAAACAAAATAATTATGCAAAGTATAGGACCTGTCTGTTGCAGTTTTGCATGGATGTGTTTTAGTCTATGTAAAATAAGCAAATAAAAAGCCATTTAAAAAAATCTGCATTTTGAAAATATAATGCGCGTGAGCAATTTATAAGATGGTTTTATGTTGTGTACGATGCATACAATCCCCTTCAGTTAAAATTAAGAATGTGTCAGATAAAGAAAGAAGGTTAACAATAAAAAAAAAATTAATGTTTATGTTTAATAAAAATAAAAAAAGAAGGGCTGATCCAATACGTCCTAATAATGTTATATTATAATATACTGTGCTATATGTATGTCTAGAAACATTGATGAAATTATATCGAGGGCATAGGAATGAGAGTTATCAATATAGCCTCCATTGTTTTCAATAAGCCTTCCATCTATAGAGTCTGTCAGTTTTTTAATCTGTGACAATCAACGTTTTGGACAACACCAACCACAGCCTCCCAGACACTGCATGTGAGGTTACACATAGGTTAGGGACCCGAAAAATAGAGATTACCTTGGCGTTTGGTTTTGGGGCTCCTTTGCATTGATCAATACAATGGCTAAACATCTCTCATTCCTATTATTCATAGCAGTTATGTAGATACCAATTTCATGTTTTTCACTTTTTTCACATAGTCCATTGTATTTTTCAGTCTAGTATTCACATAGCAGTTCTGCTTTTCATTATTCCCCTATACATTGTGACTGGTGTGCAACTCTTTATCCTATTGTTTAGTTGTATATTTTTGAGTCTTGCACCTTGTTCACACCATTGGTGTTCCAGACGTCCATTCTTTAATTAATTGAATGAGAGCCAGCTGTCAGTTAGTGCCGGGAATGCGGCTACAGATTCCAATCACTATACACAGAGCAATGTCTGAAAGCGCACTGTCACCACCCCTATAACTGGGAACCGAACACTGCCATGAGGAATAACATTCATTTCCTCACTGCAGCGGGTCTCTACTTGTGGGTGCAGGTCAGGTTCCGCATTCTATTAATCTGCAGATCAACCCCATGTCTGAAGGTTAATTGCGTTATTTCACATGACAGGTTCCCTTGAAGAAGGACCTACAAGTCCTCATTAGGATTTAGGTCAAGTCAGAAAGGTGGCAATGTTATAATTCAATCATCTTTAAGGCCTTTATTTGCTAGTCAAGCAGTGTAGTACTTCAATTCATGCAATGGAACATAAAAATCACAGTTTACTTGAACGATGCCAACTTTTTCATGTACCTCTGTTTGAAGAGTCTTCTAAAAACTGGCAGTAGTTTTGGGAGTTGATTTTGAGTCCATATTTAACCCAAAAAGGTTCAACAAGCACATCTTTAATAATAGCAGTCCATTGCAATACTCTACCTCTATCTTGATGGCATCTGACTTGAAGTGAAGATCTGTGTCCTTTACTGATCCAGCCATGGCCTCATTTATCTGGTCTGTAAAGAGTAACTCTCATCTCATTGGTCCATGAAACCTTAGAAAAATGTGTCTTCAGATATTTCTTGGCTCGGTCTTGATGTTTCAACTTATGCGTCATGTTCAGTACTGGTCTGGCTTCAGCCTTCCTTTCTTGGCCTGCTTGGTCTCTGACAACTTTGTCCTTCTGAGGACACCAGGGAGGTTGCAGTTCTGAAATATGACAGCACTGGAGGATAATGTGTAAACAGACAGTGACACAATCTCCAATTCATAAAACTTTACTGATTGGCGTTCGTATCTGTGTAAACAAATCCTAAGTGATCATGCAGTTAATGGACTTTAGCACTTATGGTACAGCCAAGCCTGTTAAAATGAAAGAGTATATCCTTTACTCATTTTTTGTAGTTGTCTACCTTCTTGATGCCAAGAAACGTTTTCATAATAAGAACTCATGAAGATACATGATTTGATTTCATTGAAATGTGGTTCATTTATAAGTTGTCTGACCTGTACGCAACCTCCAATCTTCACAAGATCTCCTTCTCTCCTCTCCTCTGCTCTTATCTCCTCTTCCCACAATCACATACAAGATTTCTCTAGCACCTCCCCTATACTTTGGAACTCTCTACCCCAACATGTCAGATTCTTTGCTACCGTGGAAACCTTCCAAAGGTACCTGAAGACCCACATTTTCCAACAATCCTACAACCTACAGTAACCCTAAGTCCACTGTACCACCACTTGACCAACTCTACCCTCACCTACTATATCCTCACCTATCTCTTGTAGACTAGACTGTAAGCCTTCGCGGGCAGGGTCCCCTCTCCTCCTGTACCTGTCTGTGCCTTGTATTGCTCATAATTATTGCACTTCTCCTTGTTATATGTACCCCTTTTCACATGTAAAGTATCATGGAATAAATGGGGATATAATAATAATAATAATAATAAATAATAATAATCTGGATAATCTGGAGATTTTGATTGTATCAGAATAGCTGCAGCCAGTAATCTAAGTGATATATAGTTGGATCCAGGATCTCTTTCCCTACATTTGCTGCTCTCAGATGAGGTAGCACAAACCTGTCTTTGCCATATGACTTAGGACAAGGCTTGTTAAAGGATCGATATTAACTTTAAGGATTGCTATTTCCAATAGGTGGCACTAAAGTTCAAGTTCTCTTCCTCTCTGAAGAGGGAGTTTGCAAAGTTAGTTTCCCAGAGGAGCATTGCATGACTTATATGCCTTCCCATTCAGGCATGCTAGACATGTCCCTCTCTAGAAGGAAAAGTTCTACTATCCGAAAGGCTAATAAAGGATAGATACTTTGCGTAACCACTTTGGGAGCTGATGCAGTCTCTCCAATGCAATTTTTTCAATCAGTCCCCCACAAATAACCCCATGAACAGGCTTGAAAAACATGAAACCAAGAAAAAAACATTTTGTTGGGCTGCGTTATCCATTTACATTTGTTGTAGTTAGCTACTATTTACAGCAACACTTTGGTGTGAATAACTTATTGACTGTACATCACAGGGATGATCTTTAGCACTGCTTTCACACCGCTTTATGCTCTCATCTAGTAAGTAAATTCAAGACATCCAACCTTGAAAATAGCAAACATTTCTATCCCTTAAGACTAATGGTATTGTTAAAAGAAATAATTAAACCCACTAAATCAAACATGGATATATATGGTTTCGAATCTTCATGAACGCTGCCTGTTTTCCCTTTTAATTTCACTGGAAAGCTCTATAATCAAATTACAAAGAAAATAATAGTTTTTGTGGGCTAATCTAATTAACAGCTTTATCAGCATTGTTCAGTGTAGCTATATTTAATTCCTGTGATGCACTGCTGTTTTATGTCTGCTTTATTTTAGGTTGAATTTTCTTCCAGCTGTCATGTTTCTGCTCGCTGTCCTACAATGCCCCTGATAGTCTGCTCTCTCGGAGCTCTTGTATGCCCCACAGCCTGGGCCTGCAGCACATTTCACCGCTCTTGCACACCACAGGATTGTGGGAATCCAGATTCTGCTAATATATATCCCCGCTGCCGCAACTAAATATTGGAACTGTCATAATGCATTAAAGCCCGTTTCTGCTCGGAAAAGGCTAGGAACCTACATAAAAATACAGGTGGTGACATTTCAAGCCAAGAAATAAGGTTCAGAATCTTGAAATAAGTTTCAAGAATTAAGTTTAGATTTGGGAATAAGGCTTAGAAGCAGTGGCGTAACTAGAGTTTGATGGGCCCTGGTGCAAACTTTGGACCGGGGCCCCCCTCCATGTACACAACACTTAGGGTACAGGATAATGACGCTGACACTTGGCTTTTACCCACAGCACCCAGGTTTCCCATGATCTAAAATCCCTCTATCAGCACCCTGCTTTCCCATGCTCTGTCATACATCTTTCCCTCAGCACCCAGCTTTCCCATATCAGAGCATGGGAAAGCTGGGTGCTGAGAGATGTATAGCAGATCATGGGAAAGCTGGGTGCTGAGAGATGTACAGCAGAGCATGGGAAAGCTGGGTGCTGAGAGATGTATAGCAGAGCATGGGAAAGCTGGGTGCTGAGAGATGTATAGCAGAGCATGGGAAAGCTGGGTGCTGAGAGATGTATAGCAGAGCATGGGAAAGAGCCCTTTTCCCTCAGCACAAAACATTCCCATCCCATACTTGTATCTTTTTCCTCCCTCATATATAGTTCTCCAAATACTATAATGGCCCCCACATAGCCTTCCATATAGTATAAAGGGTCCCACATAACCCTTTATATATTAGAATGCACCCCCATAGTCCTCCATGTATTATAATGGATTTCCCATAGTTCTCCATATTTTATACTGCACCACAGTCCCCCATGCTTTATAATGCACCCCCACAGACCATGTGTAAGGTAGCCTCCATAGTCTTCCATATATTATAATGTAGCCCCCATAGTCCTATATGTATTATAATGCAGCCCCATAGACCTCCATGTATAATGCGCTGCTATAGTCTATGTATAAGGTGTCCTTCATGTTTATTATGCAGTCCCATAGACCTCCATGTATCATGCAGCCAGCACCCCCAGGCCTCCATGTATTATGCAGCCAGTCCCACCAGGGCCTCCATGTGTCATGCAGCCAGCCCCACCAGGTGTCATGCAGCCAGCCCCACCAGGGCCTCCATGTGTAATGCAGCCAGCTTCCCCCGGGCCTATATGTGTCATGCAGCCAGCCCCCCCAGGGCCTCTATGCGTCATGCAGCCAGACCCCCAGGGCCTCTATGCGTCATGCAGCCAGCCCCCCCAGGGCCTCTATGCGTCATGCAGCCAGCCCCCCCAGGGCCTCTATGTGTCATGCAGCCAGCCCCCAGGACCTCCATGTGTCATGCAGCCAGCCCCCCCAGGGCCTCCATGTGTCATGCAGCCAGCCCCCCCAGGGCCTCCATGTGTCATGCAGCCAGCCCCCCCCAGGTGTCATGCAGCCAGCCCCCCCAGGGCCTCCATGTGTCATGCAGCCAGCCCCCCCCAGGGCCTCCATGTGTCATGCAGCCAGCCCCCCCAGGGCCTCTATGTGTCATGCAGCCAGCCCTCCCAGGGCCTCCATGTGTCATGCAGCCAGCCCCCCCAGGGCCTCCATGTGTCATGTAGCCAGCCCCCAGGACCTCCATGTGTCATGCAGCCAGCCCCCCCAGGGCCTCCATGTGTCATGCAGCCAGCCCCCGCCAGGGCCTCCATGTGTCATGCAGCCAGCCCCCCCAGGGTCTCCATGTGTCATGCAGCCAGCTTCCCCAGGACCTCCATGTGTCATGCAGCCAGCCCCCCCAGGGCCTCCATGTGTCATGCAGCCGGCCCCGCCAGGGCCTCCATGTGTCATGCAGCCAGCCCCCCCCCAGGGTCTCCATGTGTCATGCAGCCAGCTTCCCCAGGACCTCCATGTGTCATGCAGCCGGCCCCGCCAGGGCCTCCATGTGTCATGCAGCCAGCCCCCCCAGGGCCTCCATGTGTCATGCAGCCAGCCCCCCCCAGGTGTCATGCAGCCAGCTTCCCCAGGACCTCCATGTGTCATGCAGCCGGCCCCGCCAGGGCCTCCATGTGTCATGCAGCCAGCCCCCCCAGGGCCTCCATGTGTCATGCAGCCAGCCCCCCCCAGGTGTCATGCAGCCAGCCCCCCCAGGGCCTCCATGTGTCATGCAGCCATCCCCCACAGGGCCTCCATGTGTCATGCAGCCAGCCCCCCCCAGGGCCTCCATGTGTCATGCAGCCAGCCCCCCCCAGGTGTCATGCAGCCAGCTTCCCCAGGACCTCCATGTGTCATGCAGCCGGCCCCGCCATGGCCTCCATGTGTCATGCAGCCAGCCCCCCCAGGGCCTCCATGTGTCATGCAGCCAGCCCCCCCAGGGCCTCCATGTGTCATGCAGCCAGCCCCCCCCAGGGCCTCCATGTGTCATGCAGCCAGCCCTCCCAGGGCCTCCATGTGTCATGCAGCCAGCCCCCCCAGGGCCTCCATGTGTCATGTAGCCAGCCCCCAGGACCTCCATGTGTCATGCAGCCAGCCCCCCCAGGGCCTCCATGTGTCATGCAGCCAGCCCCCCCAGGGCCTCCATGTGTCATGCAGCCAGCCCCCCCCAGGTGTCATGCAGCCAGCCCCCCCAGGGCCTCCATGTGTCATGCAGCCAGCCCCCCCAGGGCCTCCATGTGTCATGCAGCCAGCCCCCAGGGCTTCTATGTGTAATGCAGCCAGCCAGCCCCACCAGGGCCTCCATGTATCATGCAGGCAGCTTCCCCGGGCCTATATGTGTCATGCAGCCAGCCCCCCCAGGGCCTCCATGTGTCATGTAGCCAGCCCCCAGGACCTCCATGTGTCATGGAGCCAGCCCCCCCAGGGCCTCCATGTGTCATGCAGCCAGCCCCCCCAGGGCCTCCATGTGTCATGCAGCCAGCCCCCCCCAGGTGTCATGCAGCCAGCCCCCCCAGGGCCTCCATGTGTCATGCAGCCAGCCCCCCCAGGGCCTCCATGTGTCATGCAGCCAGCCCCCAGGGCTTCTATGTGTAATGCAGCCAGCCAGCCCCACCAGGGCCTCCATGTATCATGCAGGCAGCTTCCCCGGGCCTATATGTGTCATGCAGCCAGCCCCCCCAGGGCCTCCATGTGTCATGTAGCCAGCCCCCAGGACCTCCATGTGTCATGCAGCCAGCCCCCCCAGGGCCTCCATGTGTCATGCAGCCAGCCCCCCCAGGGCCTCCATGTGTCATGCAGCAAGCCCCCCCCAGGTGTCATGCAGCCAGCCCCCCCAGGGCCTCCATGTGTCATGCAGCCAGCCCCCCCAGGGCCTCCATGTGTCATGTAGCCAGCCCCCAGGACCTCCATGTGTCATGCAGCCAGCCCCCCCAGGGCCTCCATGTGTCATGCAGCCAGCCCCCCCAGGGCCTCCATGTGTCATGCAGCCAGCCCCCCCCAGGTGTCATGCAGCCAGCCCCCCCAGGGCCTCCATGTGTCATGCAGCCAGCCCCCCCAGGGCCTCCATGTGTCATGCAGCCAGCCCCCAGGGCTTCTATGTGTAATGCAGCCAGCCAGCCCCACCAGGGCCTCCATGTATCATGCAGGCAGCTTCCCCGGGCCTATATGTGTCATGCAGCCAGCCCCCCCAGGGCCTCCATGTGTCATGTAGCCAGCCCCCAGGACCTCCATGTGTCATGCAGCCAGCCCCCCCAGGGCCTCCATGTGTCACGCAGCCAGCCCCCCCAGGGCCTCCATGTGTCATGCAGCCAGCCCCCCCCAGGTGTCATGCAGCCAGCCCCCCCAGGGCCTCCATGTGTCATGCAGCCAGCCCCCCCAGGGCCTCCATGTGTCATGCAGCCAGCCCCCAGGGCTTCTATGTGTAATGCAGCCAGCCAGCCCCACCAGGGCCTCCATGTATCATGCAGGCAGCTTCCCCGGGCCTATATGTGTCATGCAGCCAGCAAAATAAAAAAACAAGTACCTCTCAGCTCCTTCTGACCCCTGCGACTGCGGTAGTTATGCCCCTGCCCCCATATGTCACACACCCTGCTCCCTATACAGCCTGCACCCCCATATCACACACACCCTGACCCACATATCTCACCCTGCCTGTACCCCAACTTACCCCTCTCAAACACTCTGCACCCTTCACATGCTTCTGTCACAGTCTGCAGCCCTCATATCCCACTCACCCTGCAGCCCCTCCCCTCATGTCCCCTCTTTTCTCATTACCACTCATGTGTTCGAAGTATCTTCTCCTGCTTTCTCCCCGGCCTCCTGTGTCTCCTCCCACACAGTCACATGGGCGTGACGTCATCGCAGGTCCTGGTAGGGATGGATTCCGTCTGCCGTGCAGGAGCACATCTCCTCTGCAGCAGGTCAGGAACGCCTGGTGGCCTCTCCAGGTCAGGGGCCCCTCTGCCCCCTGCAGACACTGGGCCCCCCTGACTCACAGGCCGGCCCCCTAACGGTCGCGCAGTCGGCCACTACATAGTGGCACTACACATAGGGGCCCGGCAGCCGGCTCTGCAGAGCGGCTGCCGGGCCCCTATAACCCTGCGGGCCCGGTCGCAGTGGCGACCTCTGCGACCGCGATCGTTACGCCCCTGCTTAGAAGCTGTTCTAGTGCCAAACACTATAATGTCAACTCAGGAGAAAGCTAGTGCTAGTTAGACATCTATTAATCTATGCTACAATTTAATGACTGTATTTCACTTATAATTTGCTATAGTGATTTAATACTTGTGCGTAGAAGACATTGTATTTTTAGCGAGGATACTCAATTTACAATTGGGAGTGTTTCTCTCACAAATACAGCCTGCTTATACTATGAGTCATTTAGGCTACTTTCACACATCCGGTTTGAGCCGTGCGGCTCAATCCGGCTGTGAAACCTATGCAACGGATGCAGCGAAAACATCGCATCCTTTGCATAAGTTTTTACATGCGGCCGGTCCGTTTTTTTCCGGTTGCGGCACGCTACTGAGCATGCGCAGTGGAAGAAACCGCATGCGGCGGCCGGATGCGTTTTTTTACGCATCGCGCCGCATCCGGCGTCCATAGGCATGCATTGAAAAATGCGCCGTAGCGGCCGGATGCGGCGCGATGCGTTTTTTTTTGCCGGAGCAAAAAACGTTGCAGGCAACGTTCCATCCGGCCGCGGCATCGGCTAAATCTGCCGCATGCGGCAAAAACCGGACCGAACACAAGCCCCTGCGGCACAATACGGCACTAATGTAAGTCTTTGCAAACAAAAACGCAACCGGCGGCAAAAAAAAACGGTTGCGGTTTTTCTGAAGAGCGCCGTATTGTGCCGCAGAGCAAAAACCGGATGTGTGAAAGTAGCCTTAGTCAGTACATGGAGTAATAGATTTGCGTGACGTTTTGATAAGATATGGTGGCAGGGGCGCACATAGAAACTATGGAGCCCCATAGCAGGAGACCTAATTGGGACCATCTGTCGATGGAGTAGGCAGGGTCACGGCACATAGGAGACACAGAATGTCACGTAACTTTTAAAGAAAAGGGTGACATAATTAATGATGGCACAGACCACAGGGTAGGCTGTGCTGGATCCGAGAGGGTGACAGCAGGTGAGAATAATTTATTTTGTTATTTTTGCAAGATGTAACCCCCCATTTGAATCTTTTGTCATATAATTTCTTTAAAGTACATGTATTACGGTATTTCAGAAACCTCCTTTAAAGGGAACCTGACACCTGATAACCATGAACCATGGGCAGCATGTATTGGGCATTGGCTGTATGATTGCAGCCGGGTAGGTTACACACTGAAACACTTCAGAGATTCAAACTAGACCATACTTTGAAAATTGTCTGTGACTGAGATGCTTGATATACTAATCAGATAGAGGTGACCCGGTGGCTTATCCCCACTTGCTGCCAATAATTGACAGTATTCCTGCATGTGTGTATAAAAAGAGACCTGTCAGTCACTGTCAGCGAGCGAACAGAAGCCCTTGGGTCACATTTGTCCAAGTAGTATGTCATATGGCTCAATCCCCAACAACTGTTAAAGTATGTTTTGCTTTGAAACACGTTTGATCGCTTCATTGTGAACAATGCCCTTTGGAACCAGATGATAAATGCCACAGAACTCCAGGTACATTTAAGGGATGTGAGAGGCACCCAAGTGTCAAGTCAGACCATTCAATATCGTTTACATCACCATGCTTTTTGTCAATGACGACCTGTAAGGGTACCTGACCAAACCACCAGGCACAGGCATAATCATCTTGCTGGAAAAGGGTCCAGTGGGCCTCAGTGCTGTTCACTGATGAAAGTCAATTCACGCTGAGCAAAAATGATGGCCAGCAAGGATGTTGGAGATATTAAGGAAAGAGCTATGCATCAGCCACTGTTGCTACCAGATGAGCATTTGGTTTTGGTGGTATTACAGTGTGGGCAGGTGTGTCTAGTCAAAACAGAACTGCCCTACATTTTGTGAACTGTACAGTAACAAGTCCCTACTACTTGAACAACATAATTAATTCAGTCATTTTGCCTCTGGATGAACAACAAAGCCCTAATTTTAACTTCATGGACAACAATGCTCCAGCTCATCAAAGTTGCATCATTAGGGACCAAGTGCTGGAGACAGTGGTAAATCAAAAGAAGTGTCCTGAACTTTCTCCAGACCTCAATCCCAAAGAAAACCTATGAAATCAGTTGTCATGTAGAGGCTCATAACACTGTACCTATGGACCTCAATGACCTGAGGGCTGCCCTTCAAGAAGAGTGGGATACCATGCCTCAGCAGACAGTAACTCGACTGGTAAACAATATGAGATATCGTTGTCAATCTGTAATTGATGATCAAGGCCACATGACAAGTTATTGGACACTGACATTTTTGGGGGTTATACCCACCACTGTTGTTGGCTTTCGTTTCAATAAATTGTTTGAGATGAGGAAATCCCCATTGCACTTAATTGCCCTACTTTCATGAAAAAATATCATTGTAGACTGAACTTTTTAAAGTGTACATAAATATCATCCAAAAGCCAAATATCCCTGATTTTTGTGAGTAGTATTGAACACATCACCCTTTTTCTAAGTAAATATATTTCTTAAGGTGCTATTGACATAAATTTTTCACCAGATGTCAGTAGCAACTTGTCCAATCCACACAGGCAAAGAAATCAAACATAAAGGTGTCTGTGTCCAACAATTTAGTGATGTGTAGTAATGAGAAAATACACAGGCAAATAGTATTGAACAAATGAAGAAAGAGAGTTACAAAAAGCCATGAAAAGTATTGACACCAGCTGAAATCTATTAGTAATTAGAAAGCAATCCTGCCACTTAGTGAAAAATAAAATCAGCTCGTTCAACTGATACATACAAAGGTGTCTCATTACAAAGTTGGCACACAAGAAACATCTCATGATAGGTAAAACCAGTGAGCTGTCTTAAGACCTTTGCAACCTTAATGTTGCAAAGTATACTGATACAAATCAGAGTGAAGAGGGGGTTAATGCCGCGCATCAGCCAAAATGAAGATGTAGCACGTTGATGTTATAAACGTATTCTTTTATTCCATCGGACCGATGGAATAAAAGAATACGTTTATAACATCAACGTGCTACATCTTCATTTTGGCTGATGCGCGGCATTAACCCCCTCTTCACTCTGATTTGTATGCACATCCACGTGGGACTGCAGCAGACGCCATCATCCTATGCTCTATCAGTGGTTGTGACTATCACAACCTTTTCAGGTGAGTGTATTTTTCCTGATCTACCTCACTGATCTGTTGGTATTACACTATCAGCGCTCCTTATTTTTCAGTTTAAAAGTATACTGATGGCATTGGTTACAAAAGAATTTCTAAACTACTGAAAGTTTCAGTGAGAATTGTTGGGGCCATAATCCTTAAGTAGAAAGATCAAAATTCCACCATAAACAAGCCACGACCAGGTACTTCCTCCAAGATTATAGACAGAGGATTGAAAAGAATCATCAGAAGAGTTATCCAAGAGCCTAAGACCCCCTGTGAAGAGCTACAGAAAGACCTGGAATCAGCAGGTACAATTGCTTAGAAGAAATAATAAGTAATGCACTAAAACTCCATGGCATCTATGTACGCTCACCATGCAAGACTCCATTGCTGGACAAAAAGCATGTGCAAGCACATTTAAAGTTTGCTCAACAACATTTTAAAAAGTCTGTTAAGCCTGGTCAGATGAGACCAAAATTGAACTGTCTGGAGGCCAAAAAATACTTCATATCACCCCAACAACACCATACCAACAGTGAAGTTTGGCGGAGACGACATCATGATATGGGGCAGCTTCTAAGCATAGGATACTGGCAAACTTCATATGATTGAAGGAAGGATGAAAGGACAAATGTACATTCTTGATAAAAATCTACTCCCATCTACCAAGATGATGAAGATAATACAAGGGTCAACATTTCAGCAAGATGATGATCCCAAACATACAGTCAAGGAAACTCTTAGGCTATGTGCACACGCTGCGTTTTTTTGCCGCTGCGTTTTTGTGCGTTTTTGGCCGCAAAAAAGGCACAAAAACGCACCCGCGGCAAAAATTTGCGATTTGGTGCGTTTTGCTGCGTTTTTGATCTCTGCGTTTTTCTGCGTTTTTCCAATGCATTGCATGGGGGGAAAAAGCAGAAAAACGCCGGAAAGAATTGACATGTCCATTTTTTTTTAAGCTCAAAAACGCAGCTTAAAAAAAAAGTTGTGTGCGGACAGCAAAAATGAAAACTCATAGACTTTGCTGGGGAAGCAAAGTCATGCAGTTTTGAGGCCAAAAACGCACCCGAAAAACGCGCAAAAACGCCGCGAAAAACGCACTGTGTGCACATAGCCTTAATTGGTTTTAGAGAAAGAAAATAAAGCTCCTAGAATGGCCCAGCCGATCATTTTACCTAAATCCAATAGAAAATTTATGGAAGGAACTAAAACTCACAGAGCCTTTAGGATTTGAAGAGTAATTGTGTACAAGAATGGTCCAAAATCATACCTGAGCAATGCATGCATCTAGTTTCTCCAGACAGAAGACAACTTGAAGTGTTATTACCAATAAAGGCTTTTGTACAAAGTATTAAATACATTTCAGTATGCATGATTAATACTTTTTCCCTGTGTCATTTCTCCTTATCACGCATCACTTAATTTATGGACATTTTATGGACATGAATTGATTACTTTATCTGTGTAGATTGCATGGGCTGTTAGCAACATCTGGTGAGATATGTGTATATAATAGCTCCTGTAGAAATATATTTACTTAGATAATTGATGATCTGTTCAATACTTATTTCACCTGTTGTATATATTTTTAGTTCTACCAAATACAAGTATTAAGTATTCTCTTATACAGTTAGGTCCAGAAATATTTGGACAGTGACACAAGTTTTGTTATTTTAGCTGTTTACAAAAACATGTTCAGAAATACAATTATATATATAATATGGGCTGAAAGTGCACACTCCCAGCTGCAATATGAGAGTTTTCACATCCAAATCGGAGAAAGGGTTTAGGAATCATAGCTCTGTAATGCATAGCTTCCTCTTTTTCAAGGGACCAAAAGTAATTGGACAAGGGACTCTAAGGGCTGCAATTAATTCTGAAGGCGTCTCCCTCGTTAACTTGTAATCAATGAAGTAGTTAAAAGGTCTGGGGTTGATTACAGGTGTGTGGTTTTGCATTTGGAAGCTGTTGCTGTGACCAGACAACATGCGGTCTAAGGAACTCTCAATTGAGGTGAAGCAGAACATCCTGAGGCTGAACAAAAAGAAAAAATCCATCAGAGAGATAGCAGACATGCTTGGAGTAGCAAAATCAACAGTCGGGTACATTCTGAGAAAAAAGGAATTGACTGGTGAGCTTGGGAACTCAAAAAGGCCTGGGCGTCCACGGATGACAACAGTGGTGGATGATCGCCGCATACTTTCTTTGGTGAAGAAGAACCCGTTCACAACATTAACTGAAGTCCAGAACACTCTCAGTGAAGTAGGTGTATCTGTCTCTAAGTCAACAGTAAAGAGAAGACTCCATGAAAGTAAATACAAAGGGTTCACATCTAGATGCAAACCATTCATCAATTCCAAAAATAGACAGGCCAGAGTTAAATTTGCTGAAAAACACCTCATCAAGCCAGCTCAGTTCTGGAAAAGTATTCTATGGACAGATGAGACAAAGATCAACCTGTACCAGAATGATGGGAAGAAAAAAGTTTGGAGAAGAAAGGGAACGGCACATGATCCAAGGCACACCACATCCTCTGTAAAACATGGTGGAGGCAACGTGATGGCATGGGCATGCATGGCTTTCAATGGCACTGGGTCACTTGTGTTTATTGATGACATAACAGCAGACAAGAGTAGCCAAATGAATTCTGAAGTGTACCGGGATATACTTTCAGCCCAGATTCAGCCAAATGCCGCAAAGTTGATCGGACGGCGCTTCATAGTACAGATGGACAATGACCCCAAGCATACAGCCAAAGCTACCCAGGAGTTCATGAGTGCAAAAAAGTGGAACATTCTGCAATGGCCAAGTCAATCACCAGATCTTAACCCAATTGAGCATGCATTTCACTTGCTCAAATCCAGACTTAAGACGGAAAGACCCACAAACAAGCAAGACCTGAAGGCTGCAGCTGTAAAGGCCTGGCAAAGCATTAAGAAGGAGGAAACCCAGCGTTTGGTGATGTCCATGGGTTCCAGACTTAAGGCAGTGATTGCCTCCAAAGGATTTGCAACAAAATATTGAAAATAAAAATATTTTGTTTGGGTTTGGTTTATTTGTCCAATTACTTTTGACCTCCTAAAATGTGGAGTGTTTGTAAAGAAATGTGTACAAGTCCTACAATTTCTATCAGATATTTTTGTTCAAACCTTCAAATTAAACGTTACAATCTGCACTTGAATTCTGTTGTAGAGGTTTCATTTCAAATCCAATGTGGTGGCATGCAGAGCCCAACTCGCGAAAATTGTGTCACTGTCCAAATATTTCTGGACCTAAATGTATACAGTGCATATCCATGCTATTTTTCTTCTTTTAGTTATCTTTGTGGTGTTTTCCATGCTGCATGGTTCTATTTCTGCCTGATGTATGGATGCTAGTGGTCTCTATGGTGATGTGTCCTGGGGCATTGTCTGCTCTGTCCCCAACCCTGTTACGCATCAGAGTTCAGTCCAGGTCGATGATATTGGACACCTTAATTTCTGATGTGCTGCCTGGTCACGGCGAAGCATCATTTCCAAAAACGATCATCCACTTGGGAGTAATCATGTATAATTACCTCCTGCCACCCGATATTTAGATCCCCTGGATGAACTAACACAAAAGGCACATTGGGGCTGATCTGTTGCCACCTGGTTTTCCCTATAGGATTAATTCCTTTTACTTAGGACTATTCTCAGTATTTGCTACATCTCATCTATTCATCTTACTTAATTTGTTTAGCCACTGAGCCCTATATTGATGTAGTTTTTCAGCCATATTTATTGTCAATTCTTTAGAGATATTATGCTATGGTCATATTGTCTTCTTCTGCTACATGCTCTTTTTCATGGGTGATTTTAAAATGTTTATTAAGTACTAGTAAAATGTATTATTAACTCTATTTAGTTTATTTCCATTGTTTATAGGTTTTTGCAAATGCTGTAAGTATAGAATGTACTATTTTGCCCTGTAAATTACGTGGGTACAGATGACTGACATTGCTTTCATGTCTCTCTGTGGGTAGTATCAATCATGGTTTTGTCATTAATTCATTTCCACAGTATTGAAAACAGACATTTCCTATGAAAATTGTAAGCATTGATAATAGTGCATCTGTGATTTTACTTGTACATAATATAGGTACAGACAGTACTGTCTCCCTTGTTTCTACTCATAAATAATGTAGGTACAGATAGTACTGTATCATTGTATCCACCTGTAAACAGATAGTTACTCTCAGTAAGGCTGGAGTCACACTTGAGAGAGACTTGCCTGAGTCTCGCATCACATCACCCGGCATGGCCTCACACTCTCCGGACAGGAGCCAGTCAGCTGCATAGAAATACATTTAGCTGAGATGCTCCTGTCAGGAGAGTGTGCGGCCGTGCCGGGTGATGCGATGCGAGACTCAGGCAAGTCTCTCTCAAGTGTGAATTCGGCCTTACTCTCAGTTTATACCATTGAATGATGTAGGTACAGGTAGTACTGCCTGAGTATCTCTACCCATAAATAATGTGAGTACAGATAGTACTGCCTTCCTTTCTCTCCCTGTAAATTACATTGATACAAACAGTACTGACTTACTGTCTCTCCTTAGGTAGTTGTGATTAATTTTATGTCTTCAGTTCTGTTCACACAAAAGTTAGCATTTTAACCAGAAATTTCTTGAGGTCCTAAACTGTAATAAAAATATTTCTTACTGAAATTCTGTTTTACTTTCACTAAGATCACAGATTAGTATGTAACTGCTAAGTGGTAAAATTATGAAGGGGTCTGAATATATATCTCTTAATGTCTTCAGGATCAGGCTAGTTGTGACCTTTAAAAACCTGAACATTTTTAACAAATGTTGCCTTATTCTTTGCCCCAGTCCTCTTTGCATTCACACAATCAGTAAGATGAATAAAAGCAAAGTGACAGAGAAATGTCATAAGGTTATTAGACTCTCCAAGAAGCTATGGAACACAGCTACATTTATAGAGGCAACAAGGGAGATACATATTGACTCAGAAGAGTGAGTCCTGCACCACTCGTGCGTCTCTGTTACCCAGTTGTAAACTCACGTCCTGGAAGATACGGCACCAGCACAGTTGTATGTTCCGGATGCAGAGTGCTGGTTACATGAGAAACAGTGTCCCAATCATCAAAGAAGTGAGGAAAATAACCGCAGAATCAGCTGCTGTGCTGGATGAACTTTATTCAAGCTTTAGTGCAGAGTAAAATCAACAGCGGGAGGAGACCTGGATACCGACTCCTCACTGAGGACGACGGCCGTTTCGCCTGTAATTAGGCTTCTACGGGTACGAGTGGACCCGTAGAAGCCTAATTAGAGGCAAAACGGTCGTCGTCCTCAGTAAGGAGTCGGTATCCAGGTCTCCTCCCGCCGTTGATTTTACTCTGCACTGAAGCTTGAATAAAGTTCATCCGGCACAGCAGCTGATTCTGCGGTTATTTTCCTCACTTCTTTGATGATGGAGATACATATTGAGCCTTATCTGTGTGTAAAGTTTTGCTATCCTATAGTAGAGCTATCATTATGTCCACAGACCTCTGCTGACCCCATTCTGGTCTACACAGCAAAGTGACTTGCAGAAAAAGGCAATATTAGCCTATGGTATCTACTTTAGGGCTTAATATGTAATTGTAGGGCCATGGTGACTCACATGAGTTCATTCTTCACTTGAATTTCAATTCTAATAAGATTTTAATTCCTTCAGATTCTCATATACCTAAACCAAATGTAACAATATGTAAGTTATGTATTTTCTTATTATATACCTACTTTTACTTAAAAAATATTTAATGGTTATTCTACTGATTGACAAAAGCATTAACATATTGATGCATTTAAACCTCTGATTGCATAATACTGTATATTCTTTATTATGAGGTTGACTGAACTATAACAATGCTGCCAAAAAATAATGATGACATGTCTCGATGTCAGCCACTTTTATTAGAAAGAGGGAGCTTATATTTGTTTGTTCATAGTTATATATCGCTGCATAGTTGCATAGCTTGAAAAAAAAGACATGAGTGCATCAAGTTCAACCTTTCCAAACCTGTTGTACATTCTCTACGCATTATTATTTATAACCCGCAATATCATTTGTTGTGAATAAACGATCCAGGGCTTTTTTCACTGCTTTTTATAGTAACTGCTATTACTACTGTTTGTGGTAGGGCATTCCACAGTCTGACTGCTCTACCTGTAAAGAACTCTTTCCAATTTAGCTACTAGAATTGTCTTTCCTTTGCACATTACAAATGTCCCCTGGTCCTTTGTAAAATCTTTGGAAGGAATAAGTCATATGCCAGTCCTTTGTATTGACCACACGTGTATAAATGAGCTCGCCTCTGAATTGTCTTTTTCTAAGCTAAATAAGCCCAACTTTTCCAATCTCTCATCATATGGGAGGCCTTTCATCCCATGTAATAATCTAGTTGCCTGCCTTTCAACAGACTCTAACTTCTGATTATCCTTTTGATAAAGTGGATCCCAAAACTGGATCCCATATTTTAGATGTGGCCTTCAAAGTGATTTATAGAGGGGTAACAATACATTGAGATCACCTATTTTTAAAAGACAACCTCTGGATATGATACTGAGCACATGCATTTAACTTCTGTGGTCGACCATAACGAGGCCTATTCTGAGTGGAACCTGTCTTGTTAAACTCTCTTCATTGGGCTATGCTTGTGTGAAAGTGTGTGCTGTGCTTGTATGACAACTCTCATATTTGGGCTATGCTTTGGTGACATGAAGAAAGTATGTGCTGTGCTTGTATGACAACTCTCATATTTGGGCTATGCTTATGTGACATGTAGAAAGTGTGTGCTCATATTTGGGCTATGCTTGTGTGACATATAGAATGTGTACGCTGTGCTTGCATAACAGGTAAAATATGTGTTATGCGCTTGCGTGGTATGTCTGATGTGTGTGCTGTGCTGTACTGATTTATGCGCACTGCACTGTGCTATTTACTTCTATTACATATGCATTGTGATTTTCTGATGTTGTCCAACATGTTTTTATTATATTAAATAATGTTACTTAAAGAGATATTCTGCTTTCATTCATTTAATGCCTTGTAACCTACCACAAAGTCGTAGCCATGAAGCAGGGATTCAATTTCTTTGCCCGGTACACTACTGAAATAAGAGGTCCCTGGGTGTGTATGATATTGTTGTTACCGTAGACACCTTCACATTCAGGCTTGCCATGCTTTGTATGATATCCAATCCATTTATCCACATGGTGAGGAAGCCACATAAGTGGGGGAAAAAAAACAAAGTTTTCTTTACTTGACAATAATCTCAGTTACACAGGGCAGCAGGCATTATACTTTAAGGATACCTCTGTATCATACTGAGCACATTAATCACAGTTACAGGCGACAGCACTTTACTTGTGGAAGATACATAGACTGTCACTGAACAGATAAGGTGAACCTCCATCTTCCCGATACAGGGCCACACAAGTCAATTTGTTGTGCTGTGAACCCTGCACCTAGCCGACTACATGCTGTGATCCCTGACAAGGGCTGCTCCCAGAACCACTACCCTCTTCACATGTCCACACCTAGGCAGATCCTTTTCCTCTATAATGTCCCCCACATCTGGCCGTCACTAGACACACTTCTCTTCCCTGTCTCTCTCCAGCTGGTTGCACCCACCTGCCTGTGTGCTGGAGCTCTGTTATCACATAAGTAACTTCTAGGTCTTGCTGCCTTGTACACAATACACACCCTTAGACTTTTCTTCTCTGTGAAGGTCTCCATTACACACTACTAACTGGAAAAACAGTCTTTTTCTGTGCAGTCTAGCCTCTCTCTGTGAGATAATCCCAAATGTTAGCTGTCTCTGACCCTGTAGTCTGTTGCTGGACAGACTTAACATTTCACCCTGTTTTTTCAAACATTATAATTAGAGATGAGCAAGTACCGTAATATTCATAATCGCTATATTCGTAATGAGTACTTTGCAATACTTGCTTATTTGTTACGAATAGCGTGTACAATGCAAGTCAATGGGAAATGCGAGTAATTTTCTGCTGGACCCAACAAAGAGGTCTGGGGGCCTGAGGAAAAGGCTGAAATGGGTGGGAAAGTTATTAAGCTGAATGGCAAGAGCCTGGATAATATGCCTGCATGCATATCTGACTCACATATGGTTTCTGGAATCCCCTGAAGCCACATGGAAGAACTTCCGTGTGGCTTCAGTCTATTGGTCCCCCTGCAGTGTATGTTGCACTGCCCTGGCCAGCCCTGCAGTGACTCACACAACAGTGTGTGCAAGCAGCTGCTTGATGACGAGCGCTGACATGAGGAGGTTAGCTCAGATCATTACCTGCTGTGATGATCTCCGCTGAACTTGTGATGTCAGCGCTCGTCACTGACTTCCATGATGACACGTTCTCACATCAAGTCTCGCGGGCAGACCGATACTGTAACTAGCGGTGACATCACAGGCTGACAGGACAGTTCGCGTGAGATCACAGCGGCCATGGAACTCAGTGACGATCGCTGATGTCGCGGGCGAAGGAGGGGACGCTGCGCTCACCACGCTCGGGTCCGGCGCTGCTGCTGCTTCGCTTGCTGCTCGGTGGCTCGAGCGGTGGGCCGGATCCGGGGACTCGAGCGGCGCTCCTCGCCCGTAAGTGAAAAGGGGAATGGTTTTGGGGATTTATTGTCCGTGACGCCACCCACGGTTGTGGTGTGGTGAGGTTGTGACACCACCGCTGCTCTGGACGGGGATCCCGGGAGCGATGACAGGGAGCAGCTTGGATGTTGTTTTTCCCCTCCGTGAGTAGGGGGTTGGTAGTCCCAGGGCCCGGTGAGGGAGGAATGGCAGGTGGGTTACGGGGCCTGGTGAGGTGCAGGGTCGCGGGGGCAGCGCGGTGCCGCACGGCACGGTGGTACTCACTCAGCCAATGATGAATGCAAAGTCTCCGGTAAAACAAACGGCTGGATGGACGGGTCCCACAGACGGCTGCGGTGGTTCTTCTCCCGTTAGGTTGGCGGTGACTGCCTTTCCCTGCACCTGTGTTATGTTCTCGGTTCTGGTGGCTTCCCACCGGTAACCCGCTCCCCAGCTTGGATGGATGCTGAGGGAGCCCCTTTTTCCCACAGGCTCTGGCCCTGGGAACTGTAGCCTTGGCGGTGACTGTATTTCCCTTGACAGTTTGAGCGGTTGCCTTCAATCGGGTCTTGACTGCTGGGAAACCCCGGAGGTTCCCTTCGCTAATGGATTTGACCGGTTTTACGGCGACTCCAAGCCTGGTCGGGGTCCGTAGGCCCTGCCGAATGGTGCTGGCTTCTCTTCGCTCCCCGATCCGGTACCGGCGGGCCACCGCCCGTCCCCGGTCCTTACGGTTCACGTCAATCAGCCTCTCCTGTAGACGGTCACCACCGTCTGCCACCCTTGCTGTATGTTCCCGGGCCACGCACCCGGACACGGTCAGTCTGCTCCACTACCACTTCACTCTTCAACTCCACAACTCCCTAACTGATCTCAACTGCTTCCTTTTCCCGCCTCCAGGACTGTGAACTCCTCGGTGGGTGGGGCCAACCGCGTGGCTGCACCCCCTGGTGTGGACATCAGCCCCTGGAGGGAGGCAACAAGGATTTTTGTCTGACTTTGGTGTGCCTAGCCGGGGTGTGGGGTGTGTTGTTGCAGTACCTGTGACGTCCTGGCTTGTCCAGGGCGCCACACTGACAACACGAGTTCAGCAGAGTTCATCACTGCAGGTCATGAACTCAGCTAACCTCATGACGTCGGCATTCGTTATGCCCTGGCAGTGACCTGGCCTGACCTAATGATGTTAACTCAGGTCACTGCACTACTCTCCCAGCCAATGGGGAACACCACATTGTTTTTTTAATTATTTATTTTTAAGCTAAATACAAGGCTAAGCACCCTTTAGTGCCACATGAAAGGCACGAAAGGGTGCAAGATTACAAAATGCAGGGGAATGGGACATTATATATGTCTATCTATCTATCTATCTATCAATCCATCCAGCTATCTAGCTATCCATCCAGCTATCTATCTATCCAGCTATCTATCTTCCTAGCTTTTGACGGCATGTAACCCTCTTTCCGTTTTATTTTTGCGGTCCGTAAAAAACAAACACGGAAGGCACATGGATGTACAATGGACCATATACAGAATGGAAAGGATGTGTTTGTCACACAGATGTGTATTGTTTAAAAAAATTAGCCCTATGGCCTGAGTCATGGTTGATGCAGGAAGTCCCCATCACAAGGGCCTCCAATGACAAATAGTAGTTAGGCTGGAGTAGGGGTACTGTCCTGGTTTGTCCGACACTGCACAATGTGCATAATGTTTACAAAAATTAGCCCTATGGCCTGAGTCATGGTTGACTCAGGAAGTCCCCTTCACAAGGGCCTCCAATGACAAATAGTAGTTAGGCTGGAGTAAAAGTACTGTCCTGGTTTGTCTGCCACTGCACAGTGTGCATAGTGTTTACAAAAATTATCCCTATGGCCTGAGTCATGGTTGACGCAGGAAAGAAACGGCTTTATATGGCAAGGGGTGGACGGTAACAGCAGTAGTCAAAATGCATATTTTGAGGGAATTTAGTTTGGCTTGCTCTTATCTGGAGTGGTTGCAAACTGTGGACAAATCCAGTCCTTGTTGAATTTAATCAGAGTAAGTCTGTCTGCATTTTCTGTAGAGAGGCGTGAGCGCCTATCAGTGATGATTGCTCCAGCAGAACTGAAAAATGACATCACACTAGCAGCCGGGTAGGCCAGTACCTCCAAGGCGTATAACGAGAGTTCGGGCCAAGTGTTCAGCTTGGACACCCAATAATTAAAGGGAATTGAAGCATCAGAAAGGACGCAAGTATGATCACTTAAGTATCCCTTGGCTATGTTTTGCAATTTCTGTCTCCTTGGCATTGTTACAGGCACAGATAGCCCTTGCTGATGTCCTGGTTTATTGAAAATTGTCCAGTTTGCACACATTTCCCCCCCACCTCTGTTGGGCCTGGTGTTTGTGTCTCTCCCCATTAATCATTGGTGTTGAAAAGAGCCAGGAACGTTGTCTGAGTGTGATGTTTTCATCAACTCATCTACAATGACCCTCTTGAAGGATTCCATTGTGCAACCCTTTGGTGACTCCAAAAGGAGAGAAGGAAATGTCTCCTTGTACCGTGGGTCCAGATAGGTGGCCAACCAGTATAGGTTCTTGGATAAAATGTGTATCACTTGAGGGTCTTGCCACAGACACTTACAAATGAACTATGCTATGTGGGTCAAGCTGCAAAGACAGGCAAAGGTTCTGTATCACCACCAAGAGGAACAACACCCATCCTCTCCTCAAGCTGACTCGCCTCCTCCTCCTTCACCTCCTCCTCTCCAGCCCATCCATGCTGGACAGACATGAAGCTGGGATTGAGAGTCCTCTGTGTGGGATTGGGAGTCCCCTGGGTAGCACAGAAAAACAAGTCTTTTTCCTTCTCATCCTCCTCAACCTCCACATCCTCACTCAATGTTGCCTCAGAATATTAGCTGGTCTGAGTAGTATCACCCATTGGGAAATCTGGCACCATAGCCAAATGCTGGGCACTCAAAGTTTCCTCTTTGAGATTATGCAGTGATTGCTTCAACAGACAAAGAAGCGTGATGGTTAAGCAGATAATAGCCTGATCACCGCTCACAAGCTTGGTGCAGTACTCAAATTTCTCAAGAACCTCACAAATGTCAGCGATCCCCACCCACTCAACAGTTGTTATGTGTGGTGGCTGACTCTTGGTACACGGGCATTTTGAAGCTGGTATGCAGCTACTGCCCTCTACTACTCAGTAATCCTTCGTAAACATATAGAATGTAGAGTTACACCGCGTGGGCATGTCGCACATGAGTCGGTGACTTGGCAAATTAAAGCACTTTTGCAGCACTGTAAGACCAGCAAAAGCGGTAGAAGAATGGTGGAAATGGGCACTAATGTGACACACCTTCTCAAGTAGTTACGGCAAGTCAGGGTATGTTTTCATAAATTTCTGAACAACTAGGTTCAGCACGTAAGTCATGAATGGCATGTGTACCAGCTTGCCGACCTTTAAAGCCACCACTGGGCTACTCCCATTGTCATGATGAGGCTGGGTTGGAGGTGCAGTGGGGAAAGCCACTGATTGATCTGCTCCTTTATACCTTGACACAGGACTGCTGCAGTGTGTGGTTTGTGACCTAAACAGATCAGCTTCAGCAGAGCGTGTTGCCGCTTTGCCGATGCGCTGCTGCACAGCTCCCAGCTTGGCAGGGATGGGGAGGATAAATCAGCACAGGATAAGGAGCAGGAAGTGACATATGATGAGGCGGAAACGCTGGTAGAAGTTGGGCCCGCTATTCTTGGTGTGGATAGGATGTGTGATGTTACAGTTTGCAAATTTGGCCCAGCCTCCACAACGCTCACCCAGAATGCCATGACAGATATGTATTGTCCCTGTCCACAACAACCTGTCCATGTGTCTGTTGTTTGGTGGACTTTCCAAGCTACGGCGTTGGTCAGAGCATGGTTGAGATTGTTTAACACATACTTGTGTGACGCGGGGATGGCACAACAGGCAAAATAGTGGTGGCTTGCAACACTGTATCGTGGGGCAGTCACAGCGAAGAGATCACGCAGACACTGTATCCCACAAGTCTAAACGGCAACAACTCCACAGCTAGTGTCGCGGGCGGAGGGGACACGCTCGCCACGCTCGGGTCCGGGGCTTCTGCTGCTGCTTGGTGGCTCGAACGGTGGGCCAGACCCGGGGACTCGAGCAGCGCTCCTCGTCCACAAGTGAAAAGGGGGTGGTTTGTTTAGGGAGATAGTTTGTGACGCCACCCATGGGTCGTGAAGATAAAGGGCACCACCGCTGCTGGTGACGGGGATCCCGGGAGCGATGGTAGGGAGCAGCTAGGATGTTGTCCCCTCCATGGGTAGGGGTTGGTGATCCCGGGGCCCGGTGGTGTAACGGAGAGGCTGGATGGCTGGGATGCAGGGTTACAGGGGCAGCGCGGCGCGGAGCCGGATGGCACTGTTGTACTCACTCAGGCAGTCAATGACAGAGTCTCTGGTAAACCAAACGGCTGGATGAACGGGTCCCGCAGCCGGCTGCAGTGTTGTGCTTTCCCCGGACGGCTGATGGTGGCTGTCTTTCCCTGCACCTGTTAGAATGTTCTGACTCCTGTGGTTGCCCACCGGTAGTCCGCTCCCCAGCGTATGGGTGCCGTAGGAGCCCGTTTTGCCTGCAGGCGCTGGCCCTTGGATCTCTAGCCTGTGGCGGTGGCTGTATATCTTCTCGGTGTGGACTGTTGCCTTCTGTTGGGTCTTGGTTGTTGGGAAACCCCTGGGGTTCCTGTCACACTCGGATTTGACTATTGTCGGCGGCTCCAAGCCTGGTCGGGGTCCGATGGCCCTGCCTGTGTGCTTAGCTTCACTCCGCTCCCCACTTCGGTACTGGCGGGCCACCGCCCGACCCCGGTCCTACGTCTCTGCAGAGATTCACTAACTCCTGCAGATGGCCACCACCATCTGCCAACCTTGCTGTTTGTGTCTGGGCCCCTACCCAGACACCGACAGTTTCTGTCCTCTCACTTTCACCTCCAAAACTAATCTGTCTGTTTTCCCGCCTCCAGACCTGTGAACTCCTCGGTGGGTGGGGCCAACCGCCTGGCTCCTCCCCACCTGGTGTGGACATCAGACCCTGGAGGGAGGCAACAAGGGTTTTTGTTTAACTGTTGTAACTGTCTAGGGAAGGGGGTGTGTTATGGTGTTATGTCTGTAACTACCTGGCTAGTCCAGGGCGTCACACTAGCAATTTGGCAATGTGCGAGTTTAGGTTTTGTGCCTGTTGGTGCGTGGCTGGATATTTACGCTTCCTTTTCAAGATCTCAGTCACAAACAAATGGACACTTCCCTGGGACAAGGAAGTGGATGTGGTTGATGTTTGCTGTGTCTGTGCGATTGCACCTTGTGGGCAGGATGTATGAATGCCTGATTCCTGGACAGCAGATTGTAAAGGACGTAGGACAGGTGACATGGCAGTGGTTTGGCCCACAGATTCAAATTTGGTACCCTGGTGTTCTGCCCACCTACTGAGGTGCTTGGCTGCCATGTGATTCCACATACTGGTGGTGCTCAGGTTGCCTTTGCCATAGCCTCTGCTCAACTTGGTATCGCAGATGCTACAGATTACAATGCTTTTCTCTGAAGGACTTTCAGAAAAAAAATTCAGATAGCGGCTGAACCCACCCTTGCCCTGACTTGGGCCACAGTGGGGTGCTCTTGGGAACAGTTGACCCAGTTCTCACTCTGGGCAAACCAGTACCCCTTGGTGCCTGTGTTGGTGCTACATATCCATCTTCCTCTGTGTTGCTGCGCTAGCTATGCATGTCAACAGTCCAGGTTGGATCAGTGGACTCATCATCGACCACCTCGTCTTCCATCTCATCCTCCTTCCCACTTAAGATTGTAGGCTGACCTGATGGCAACTGTTTCTCATCATCATCAGGCTCCACCTCTAGAGACAGTAAATTATGTTCCTCAAAGTGGCTTTCTTCTGGCTGTAGGTCCTCAAATACTTGCGCATCAACGCACGCCACCTCCTCACGTTCCTCTTCAATGCTGCATGGCGAGAAGCCAGAACCAACCAAAGGATACATACAAAGCAGATCCTCAGAGTGGCCAAGCTTGAAGTTATATGTCTCTTGTGACTGATGATGTGGGGAGGAGGGAGGACCAAGTTGAGGACTGGATGGGCCAACCTTCTGTGTATCTACAGTGGACTATATGGTCATGGAAGATTGGTTGCTGCTTGATAAATGCGAAGAGGCCTTGATGCCATCCAAGACAGAATCTGCTCTCGCTCTTCTGGCTTCTACACATGTTTACGTTCCAGACAAGGCAAGGAACATAGTGGATGCATCAAGCTTCTTCTGACCTGATACAGACTCAGTGTCTTGTCGCCAACCAATGACAACACCACGTCCACGTCCCTGTCCCTTAACACCTGCCTTTTTTGTCATTTTCTGTTTTACAAACTTTGACCCCAAAACTATTGTGGAGAAAGTACAAGTGAGTACTTTGTACCAGGCAGCACAAAATGGTAAAGTCCTGCTTTGTATTTGCAAAAGCCACTAGCAACGTATGAAGGTGGCTGATGTGGATGGATGGCACAAGTTATGCTGTGAAACCTTACCTATTGTGGAAACCCTACCTATTGTGGAAACAGGAATGGTGCTTTACTGTATCAGGCAGCACTGATTGCTAGAGTATTGCTTTGTAATTATTTGCAAAATCCAATAGCAACTTATCAATATGGCTGATGTGGACAGACGACACAAGTCAGGCTGTGAAACCCTAACTATTGTGGAAACAGGAACAGTGATTTACTGTATCAGGCAGCACTGATTGCTAGAGTCCTGCTTTGTATTTGCAAAAGCCACTAGCAACTTATAAATGTGGCTGATCTGGATGCCACAAGTCAGGCTGTGAACCCCTAAATATTGTAGAAACAGGTCCCGATTCCCTACCTAATCCACAATCTCTCCCTCCCTATTGTGACTTTGTTCAGTGCTATCAGCTTTTAAAATAGCTATTGTATTCTGGTTTCTGGATGGTACTATGGAGGTAGTGACACACACTGCTTTAAACACTGTCCCTGCTCAGAAATGTGTCCCTCCAAACGCTACACTGACCTACGCTTCAGGCAGCCCTGAAAATCGCTTATTGTGTTATTACGAGGCCTACACTCTCCCAAGTAGCTGCTCGCTCTATCCCTATGCTGATACAACGCTGGTTCCAGACGAAATGTACGCGAAATGACGGTGGAAGGTCTTTTATAGACCCTATGACGCTGAGCGGCCAGCCAATCACAGTAATTCCACAACCAAGATGGCTGTAGCATTACTGTGATTGGTTCAGAAGCCCACCATGTTTAGTGGCTGCAAATCAGTTGCCAAACATGCTAGGCGGGACATCCGAATATAGCAAGGCGAATACACCATTACTCGCTATAAAACAAATAGCCGAAATACCGTACTATTCTGCGAATAGTAACGAATACATTCGCTCATCACTAATTATAATACCTTACCAACACTGCTATGCATTATACCTAATACACATACATTACATTACGAACAATGCTACTGTCGCGAGCGGAGGGGGGGACGCTGCGCTCACCCACTGCTCGGGTCCGGCTACTGCTGCTGCTGCTCGGTGGTGGCTCGAGCGGTGGGCCGGATCCCGGGGACTCGAGCGGCGTTCCTCGCCCGTGAGTGAAAGGGGGGTTGGTGTGTGGTTTGGGGAGATATTGTCCGTGACGCCACCCACGGTTGTGGTGAAGTTGTGACACCACCGCTGCTCTGGACGGGGATCCCGGGAGCGATGACAGGGAGCAGCTTGGATGTTGGTTCTCCCCTCCGTGGGTAGGGGGTTGGTTGTCCCGGGGCCCCGGTGAGGGTTTTAGGGATGGCAGGCGGGTTACGGGGCCTGGTGAGGTGCAGGGTCGCGGGGGCAGCGCTGTGCCGCACGGCACGGTGGTACTCACTCAGCCAGGAATTCACACAGAGTCTCTGCTCAAACAAACGGCTGGATGGACGGGTCCCATAGGCGGCTGCGGTTGTTCTCCTCCCGGCAGGTTGATGGTGACTGCCTTTCCCTGCACCTGTGTTGTGTTTACGGTTCCAATGGCTTCCCACTGGTAACCCGCTCCCCAGCTTGGATGGATGCTGAGGGAGCCCCTTTTGCCCGCAGGCTCTGGCCCTGGGAACTGTAGCCTTGGCGGTGACTGTGTTTCCCTCCATGGTGTGAGCTGTTGCCTTCAATCGGGTCTTGGCTGCTGGGAAATCCCAGAGGTTCCCTTCGCTAACGGATTTGACCGGTTTTACAGCGACTCCTAGCCTGGTCGGGGTCCGTAGGCCCTGCCGAATGGTGCTGGCTTCTCTTCACTCCCCAATCCGGTACCGGCGGGCCACCGCCCGTCCCCGGTCCATACGGTTCACTCCAATCAGCCTCTCCTGCAGACGGTCACCCCCGTCTGCCAACCTTGCTGAGTGCCCGGGCCACACACCCGGACACAGTCAGTCGCCTCTCCTACCACTTCACTCTCTAAAACTGTTCTGAAACTCTTCCCGCCTCCAGGACTGTGAACTCCTCAGTGGGCAGGACCAACCGCCTGGCCCACCCCCTGGTGTGGACATCAGCCTCTGGAGGAAGGCAACAAGGGTTTGTGTTTGGCCTAGATGTGCCTAACCGGGGTGTGGGGTGTGTTGGTGTAGTTCCTGTGACGACCTGGCTTGTCCAGGGCGCCACATTCTTCCTTAGTAAAATGCAGACCATCCGCGGGCTGCCCGTCCATCATCGGTTTTATTTTCACAACTGAAAAAGAATAAAACGGTAAAACATGTAAAAGCATCATAAACATTTTACAATGGTACGGCTTCCACTCTTCTCCCACCCAAACAACCTGGCCCTGATGCTGCCCCTAAGAAGCGGGCAGCACCCCTTGACACCAGTCCAGCACCAAGTTGCCCGAGCGGGTACTGTCTCTTTCAGGGGACCCGCGTCCATGGGGACTCCTGAACCCCCGGAGGATTGCCACCGGTTACGGTAGTGGCGGGCCTGGGCCATCTCTTTCCTCCAGGCCCATCCTCCCAAATCAGCCTCTCCGGAGGCGGCAACGGTTCAAGCCAACTAACATTTTTATTTACATGCCACTAAGTTTGTGGTTGCCCTGCAAATTCTCGGGCTTGTCCGTAAGCAGTTCCTTATGCAACGGTTTGCAGACAGTCCCTACGGGGACAACAGTTCTTCGTGGCCAACGGGCTACCACAAACAAAACTGTAGGGTCCCAACGGAGACTTGCCGTAGGGTCCCAACGGGGACTGTCAGCTGGGTCCCAGGGGCCATCCACAACACCTGGCTCCGGTACAGCTTCCTCCTGCAGCTTTCCCCCAGTCCACCATCGAACAGCACGAGCCCCCAACGCCACCCTCACACAGGGGTGACACTGTCCCACCGGACTCCATTTTCAGCTGCCGATGATGCGGGTACGACTGCTCCTCCAACCGGACTCCTTAGCCTTGAGGGCCATCTGGAACGTCAGCAGAGTCCCAATGGGGACCGACAGCAAGGTAACCGGGAACCGCTACCATGCTGTAACTTTTCTTTCTTAATCAGCAATCCCGCGGTGCAGCTGCCTTTGCTGCCGCTCCCGGTGCGGAGCACTTTCTGCTTACTCCGGTTCAGGCGGTGTGCGGGATGGGCCCAGCCAGAGTCCCTCCGTGCCGGCTACGACCAGTACCTTCGGTAATGAGGGACCCCGCTGTGACGTGGCCTGCTCTGCCTCATGGCAGCTGCATCCCCGCCGTGCCTCAGCCGAGGCCCGGTGTTTGGGAGCGGTCGACGGGACTTGCGGTGGTGGCCTCTGGTCGAGGGTCGCCTCCGCTGCGGCCGGGCGGACTGCCGGGGCCGTCGTCATCTCCGTCGCAGTCGGGATGAAAGCTGGGACGGGTGCCAGGGCGGTGGTAAAGGTAAGGCCCAGGGGCCGCAGGTCTGGGCCCTTTCCCACAGACGCTGCGGGCTCCGCTACCGGTGGCAGGGGTAACGGGTCGGTCGGGGCGTTGGACGCGGGCATGGGCAGTGAGGGAGGTAGCGTGGTGGACGGCAGCAGGCCGGGCCCCTCAGCCGTATTGACCGATCTCTTGGGGACATAGGGGCGTGGGTCACTTACCCGCTCCTCTGAGACCACCTTCACTTCGGATGCCCAAACAGTTGCGGCCAGGCCCTTCATCTCCGACGTCCACTTCGCCAGCATGAAGTGGACTTGGGCCGGGAGGTCCTGACACATCTTGCTTCTGGATCCAGGAACGTGTTTCAGCAGAGTCCTGGCGTCCCTGCACGCTGCAGCGATAGTTACATGCGGCTGCGACCACCGCTCCTCCAGTGGCTCCGTCGGGCGCAGACATCTTGTTTCCGTCCCCCTTAGTCTTTTTCCGGCTCCTCCTCTACAGGGCGGGATTTCAGCTTTCGCGCCTCCACTACTCGGGAAGACGCTCGAGCGGGGACTTTTCGCGCCCAAAATGGCGGCTTCTCAAAATTTTCGACCGGCGGTCACAAGGCGCACCTCTACCAGACGGCAGAGCGGTAAGATCCTGTTCGTGACGCCAAGTTGTCGCGGGCGGAGGGGGGGACGCTGCGCTCACCCACTGCTCGGGTCCGACTACTGCTGCTGCTCGGTGGTGTCTCGAGAGGTGGGCCGGATCCCGGGGACTCGAGCGGCGTTCCTCGCCCGTGAGTGAAAGGGGGGTTGGTGTGTGGTTTGGGGAGATATTGTCCGTGACGCCACCCACGGTTGTGGTGAAGTTGTGACACCACCGCTGCTCTGGACGGGGATCCCAGGAGCGATGACAGGGAGCAGCTTGGATGTTGGTTCTCCCCTCCGTGGGTAGGGGGTTGGTTGTCCTGGGGCCCCGGCGAGGGTTTTAGGGATGGCAGGCGGGTTACGAGGCCTGGTGAGGTGCAGGGTCGCGGGGGCAGCGCTGTGCCGCACGGCACGGTGGTACTCACTCAGCCAGGAATTCACACAGAGTCTCTGGTCAAACAAACGGCTTGATGGACGGGTCCCACAGGCGGCTGCGGTTGTTCTCCTCCCGGCAGGTTGATGGTGACTGCCTTTCCCTGCACCTGTGTTGTGTTTACGGTTCCAATGGCTTCCCATCGGTAACCCGCTCCCCAGCTTGGATGGATGCTGAGGGAACCCTTTTTGTCCGCAGGCTCTGGCCCTGGGAACTGTAGCCTTGGCGGTGACTGTGTTTCCCTCCATGGTGTGAGCTGTTGCCTTCAATCGGGTCTTGGCTGCTGGGAAACCCCGGAGGTTCCCTTCGCTAACGGATTTGACCGGTTTTACGGCGTCTCCTAGCCTGGTCGGGGTCCGTAGGCCCTGCCGAATGGTGCTGGCTTCTCTTCACTCCCCGATCAGGTACCGGCGGGCCACCGCCCGTCCCTGGTCCGTACGGTTCACTCCAATCAGCCTCTCCTGCAGACGGTCACCACCGTCTGCCAACCTTGCTGAGTGCCCGGGCCACACACCCGGACACGGTCAGTTGCCTCTCCTACCACTTCACTCTCTAAAACTGTTCTGAAACTCTTCCCGCCTCCAGGACTGTGAACTCCTCGGTGGGCGGGACCAACCGCCTGGCCCACCCCCTGGTGTGGACATCAGCCCCTGGAGGAAGGCAACAAGGGTTTGTGTTTGGCCTAGATGTGCCTAACCGGGGTGTGGGGTGTGTTTGTGTAGTTCCTGTGATGACCTGGCTTGTCCAGGGCGCCACACTACATCTTATACATAACTCTATTTCAGCATACTTTATACAGAAACAAAATACACTTCACATGGCAATGCACATTAACTCTATCTTAACCTATGTCCTGCAAACCCATTTAAACATTACACATCACAACGCACATTACATCAATGCAATTGGTATCTTCAGGGGGAATGTGACAGCCTTTCCACCTCCTATCAGCCCTTACACTTGTGCTAAGGACAAACAATAAAATTAGGGTTACTAATCATCCTCAGGGCCAGCAATACCTCTTTTCTACTGTCCTGATCTTTATTTTCAGGCTACAGCTAAGATGTCATGACTTAAACATGTGACTGCTGCAGCCAATCACTAAGCTCAGCAGTCACGCACAAGTTGCTGAGCACTGTGATTAGCTAAAGTGGTCACGTGTGACATTATCACTGCAGCCTGTAAACATAGACAGAGCAGTAGCATCACCGGACCAGGTGAAGGTGAGTAACTCTGATGTTATTATTTTCTCATTAGCGCAAGATGGTGAGCATAAAAAAAATAAAAAGGAAAGGACCCTGTAAGAAAGATGGGGGGACATACACAATTCTTGCACAGGGGCCCTTTGCTCTTAAGGCCCCGTCACACACAGAGATAAATCTTTGGCAGATCTGTGGTTGCAGTGAAATCATGGACATATTGTTCCATTTGCACACAGCCACAAACCTGGCACTGATTGTCCACAAGTTCACTGCAACCACAGATCTGCCACAGATTTATCTCTGTGTGTGACAGGGCCTTTAGTGTCCATCCCTGATTGAAATACAGTAAATATACCAAAAGGCTAAACAATTTCAAAATTAAAGGGGGAAATAATACATTCACGGAGCATATATACCTGTGACTAATCCTAATTCTCATGTCATTTCAGTCATTAAAGCCAGCATTAGTTATTTGGATGTAGAAATCATGTGGAACAGTTTCCAGTATGGGAGAAGTAACCAAGGGAAAAGAATAGTTGCTAGAACAGAGCTTTATCGGAGGGAGGTGTGGTGCTCATTAGTGCATGCAGTGTGTGTATCTCCCCAGCTATGGGAATAAGCGTGTGAAGGATCTCAGCCCCCATGCTGGCTGTTGTTTTTCACTGTACTCCTTCTGGCCTCTAAGTTGTTTGCATGTATCAGTTGTTTGACATTTGACACAGGATTCTTTTTGTCAGGGTAAAGACATTTTTTAACTGTTTCCTAGCAAACAATTTTGCCTTTTTCTTATGTAATTTATCAATATAACAAGTATTGATCATGCTAGTATTTTTACTGAGCAATAATCGTTAGTCCCTATACAGTTTACTTCAGGCCAGGTAAATAGCTGAATAGCCAGCTGTGAATAGCTAAACTGCCATCTGACATCCTTAAAATGTATGATTTATTGCACATTGCTTATATATCACTAACATATTCTGCTGATCTGTACAAAGACTGTCACCAATGGGAATCAAAGTCTGTCTCCTCTATTTTAGGCCTCCGCGACACATCCGTGTCACCGGTATGTGTTTGCCATTTTTTGCACGTACCGGCGGCACGGAGACACGTTCAGCAATACTACCCTATTGTAGTAGGCACACACACGTAAAACCACACGGAACGTATGTCCGTGTGCGTTTGTACGTGTGTGCGTTTTTCTACACGCTGACATGTCCATGTTTTCTCCGGCAGCATGGGTGTCACGCGGCCCGCACCCGTACCACAAGGATGTAGTGTGGATGCGGTCCCGTGTGACAACACACGTCAGTGAAAAAAAAAAACATTTACTCACCTTCTCCAGCCCTCCTGTCTCTGCCACTGCTGCCACTTGCTGCCGACCGCCGCTCATTATGCTCATTTAATATTCACTTCACTGCGGCCGGCAGCAGCGGGGAGACGGCAGGGCTGGAGACCGAAGATCAGCACCACGGACAGCAGCGCGGACCACTGGAGTATGCAAATTACCGGTTCTACGTGTGCTATCGCGGATAGCACACGTAGAACACACGTGGACCGCACGTACCCGAGACACGTACTTACCACACGCAACACGCAGGGTAAATACGTGTCTCGTGGCACGTGTGTGTTTTTAACGGAAGTGAGTTTCAGGCCTTAAAGAGGACCTGTCAAAGTCACCACTGCCCAGCTTTTGTTCTTACTTTATTCCCTAATTTAGTGCGAATTTTATTGTCTTTACCAAGGAAATATGGCTCATAAGATTTTCTGGGGATGTGTCCACATCTATGGCAGATTTATTTTTTTCTTTAAAGGAAAACCTTAACCCTTTAACCCTGGGGTGAGTTGTACTTTTGAATGACACCATTCATTTTACCGCACAGTGTACTGGGAAACGGGAAAAAAATCTAAGTGTGGTAAAATTTCAAAATAAAGTGCAGCTCTCTATTTTGAAAAACTGACCTGTCATTATGATTCCCCAGATCGCCAGATCGGTACAGGTTTGTTGATACCAAACATGTATAGGTTAACTTTTATCTAAGTGGTGAAAAAAATTAATTGCGCTTTTGTCGCCATTTTCCGAGACTAGTAGCGTTCTCATTTTTCAGGATTTGGGGCTCAGTGACGGTTTTTTTTTTGTGTCTTGAGCTGATGTTTTTAATTTAATTTTGTGTAGATGCAATGTTTTGATCGCTTGTTATTGCATTTTAATACAATGTTGCAGTAATTTTTTTTTCTTGCTATGCCATGTAGTGATCAGAATAATTGATTTTATATTTTGATAGATTGAGCATTTGTGAAAGCGGCGATGCCAAATATGTGTTTCTTTTTTAATATTGGTTTATTTTCAATGGGGCAAAAGGGGAGTGATTTGAACTTTTAGTTTGGGTTTTTTTTTTCATACTTTTTAAAACTTTTCTATTACATTTCTTAGTGATTTTCTAGTTCTCCTAGGGGACTTTATAGCTGCACTATCCAATCACTTCTCCTGATCAGAGCGGTGCTCCAGCATTGCTCTGTACCAGAGAAATGCTGCGTTACTGTGAGTGCCGACGTTCTGCCGGCATTCACACTAAACACATCATGACAGCGACAGGGGTCATCATCTGACCGCACTATGGAATGCCAACCTATTGGTGCCCCGTGATCACGTCATGGGGTTGTCGATGGCGGCATTGCATAGCGCAATCCCCACCGGAGCGCATTAGATCATGCTGTCAGAGTTGACAGCATGATCTAAGGGGTTAACAGGTGCAGGTAGATCGGATCACCAGATATGTGAGGGGAATAAAGGGTAATTAAAGGGACAGGATGTTTCCAGCCCCGTATTTACAGGGTGGTTATCTGGTAATCACTCTCTGCATTGTCCAGGAGGATGTCTTTGGGAGTATTTATATGGATCCATAACGGGACACTAGGAATTATAAGGTGGCCTGGAGTATTGTGTATTGTGGATTTCCCATGGCTCATTAATATCCCTTGATGAACCACACAAAGAGTGGGGGGAAACGCATCAGAATTCTTCTGGGATTCATTTTCCAGCAAGATAAGTGTACCCCTTAATTGGGACGTACTAATTTATGGGCCTATTTATCATATTTTGAGAACAATCTGTTGGTCATTGGACCTCTATATATAGATGGGTCTATTAGACAGTTGAATCGTCCTATAATAGGACAAATTTTATGTTATTTTGTTTATCCCACCTAGGAGTTAATATATGACCAACAGTATTATTATTATCAATATCTCCAAATACTGACCTTGTGCAATGTTTGATTGAGTGAATTATCCTGTCTTCAGCACTAATTGCACTTTTTCTGGGTAATGGGTATGAATTTGGCACTTTGCTAAGAATAGAGTAAGATAGGGCGAGTCGACGCTGAGCGGGGGCGTCCAAAACATTATGGTGTATTAACCTCCATGGTTAGGAAAAAGTGAGACCAGGGAATTGTAGCCCAGTCTCACAAGCTACTACTCTAATATCATCTCTAAGAGACTATTATTTATATACACTTAGCTATCCCGCACCACATAGATAAACCTATTTTCTGTGTACCAACCCCTGCAAGACATTTGCTGTGTGTTTTTGACCGTTGTAGTTATTTGTGTTACATGGCCTTGCCATTTTTTTAAACTAGAATTAATAAATATCTGTTTTTAGAGGAATTTTTTTTCGGTCTTTTAGAGTTTCCTCTTTTTGTTATATTTCTTGTGGTTTTGAATTAAAGGGACAGACATGGCCAAGGATGTACAGGTACGTCCTTGGTTGTGAAGGGGTTAAAGGGAACCTGTCACCAAGTTTATCCCCTATAAACTGCTGCCACCACCAGGAAGCCCTTATGTACATCATTCTAGAATAAGTTCCCAAGCCGATCTGCATTATATGAAAAAAGACCTTTTATTATACTGACCTGCAGGGAGGTCTGGTCCAATTGGTGTTGCTGATCCCTGCATGCTCACTTCTCTCTGCCCTGGTGACAACAGAGCTAAGTACTGTAATGCGTAGATATGGGGAAAGATCAAAGAATGCCCACTCATGTGCACTACAGTACTCTGCACTACCCTCGGTAGGGCAGAGAGAAGTGTGCAGGAGCACAATGGAGAACTCTGTGTGGATGATGTAGGACACGTCATCCACACAAAGCAGGGAAAGAGGATGGTGATCGCAATAAGATAGCTGGCTCTAGATCAAGACCTGAACGCCCATCAGACCGCCCCACAGGTGAGTATAATAAAAGGGGTTTTTTATGTTATACAGAGCGGCCTGGGCATTTATATACAGTATTCAAGAATGCTATATATAAGATCTGACTGGTGGTTGCCGCAGTTTATTTGGGGGATAAACCTGGTGCAAGGTTACCTTTAAGGCCAGGGCCACACGAGGACTAATGCGATCCTCGCATGACACTCGACTCACGCTGGCAGCACAGCAGGAGCCGAGTGTCATGCGAGTGTCACTGTGACTGAGGTCCGATCATGCGATCGGACCTCAACTGCGGAGGACGGGCCGGCACTGAGGAAGGGCTGACCAGCGCTGAGGAGGGGCGGGACGGCTCTGCGGAGGGAGGGAGAGCTTTATCGCTGTCCGATTGGGGCTGAGAAAATAATCGCTCATGGGTGCTGACACATGCTGTAGGTTAATATTGGTCCGAGTGGAATAAGATGTTTTATCGCATTCCACTCGGTCCGATTTTTATGGCATGTAATACTCAGAGTATCATTAGGAACAAAGCAATAGCAAAACTGGAGTTTTGACCTGGCAACAGGTCCTCTTTAAACACACACTAATCTTAATACCACTAGAAGTCAATTAACTTCTTAGCACATTTTTGCCATGTGAGCGGAAACTGGTGTACAAGGAAGATACGGACATAAAAACAGGGAGAACATGCAAACTGATTGCAAACGTTACTCTCGGTTAGATTAATACCCTGGATTCCTTTAGCCAACAGCTATCTTTTTTAAGGCTAGCCTTACATTTAGGCTCTGTTTCAGCTGTGCATAATTTTACTATAAATGTATAAAATAATGCGTTTTTCACTAAAAATATAATTTAATTAATATAAAACCATCCTCAAAAAAAGAGAATATACAAATACATGCAGGTCATGGAACAGAGGTGAAATTGCCTGGCATCTTCATATTAAGCGGGTTTTTGTTTTCATTCCAGTGCATCTCTTCTCATTTCTTGTTTTTCTTTCACTTGTGGCATGTTGCGATAATTAAAAACAGATTGAAAACCTTTTCCAATGGATTTCACATAAAGATTTGAAACAGGCTTAAAGAAGTTGTTTAGTTTCTACACTCATTCTCTCTATGCTCTGCTGAAGTGTAATAAGCCATTAAGGAGAGGTCCTTCGATTAGTAATCTTACCTGCTATCTATAGCTCTCAGTTTTGGGGATCACTTCCACAAGAGTATTATTTTCTAAAGATACAATATAGTTAGCATGCTTATATATCCTTCTCTTCAGTCAGAGGGTGTCCATGGACAAATCCGCCATACATATTAGATTCATCTGTCAGCCATCGAACGAGTGCGCCTGTGTTCTCTAAGAGAAAGTTGCCTACAAATATCTCTTGATTGTGGCTGGAGAAAAAAAGTGATCAACAGTCTGAAATGAGACATGCCAGTTCTAAATCTCCTGGAAAATCTCAATGTGATGTATGGCTCACGGCTGTCTTCCAGCTTGGTGCATTAGCCCCAGTTGTAGCAAACAACTATGACGAGCAGGTCTCCAAATGGTGAATTATGTAATTAGCCACGCACAGAAAAGCAGATCTGCATGGAGGTAAGGTAGGAACCTGGGATCTTAGCCTCAATGTGATTTTTGGGGAAAAGCTTTGGCTGTCATTATACTGTAATGGGAGCTCTAAGTGCCTCTACTGTGAGAGCAGCGGGAACTGGATGTGGCTCGTGACCCTCTCTCAGAGCTCAATGTGGCTCTCAAGGTTAGAATGTTGAAGACCTCTGCATTAGAGGATCAGCTGAACCTGTCGATATTGGTAGGTGCAGCCAACATTAGTCTGATGAGTTTGGGGGCTTTAGACTAGTTCAGATTAGATGCTATCATATTTCCTGACTCCAGAATGAACTAGCAATTTCTTACAAATTTAGCCCCCAGGAACTTGTCTATCATGTCATAAAGGGATTGTCCACTACTGGGAGAAAATCTTCTCAATCCACATTTTCCCCAATTAAAATAAAAAGGCCTATATGTGTAGCACCCATGAAGCTATTCATGGCACTACAAGGTACTGCATCCTGTCAAAGATGGAGGGCCTACCCCCAGGGACCTGGAAGATCAGTGCCGGTAACAGCAAAACGCATCATAATCGCAGTTTTCCCCCATCCACACAGACTGCTGACAGACTAGACTTGGACCCAATGGATGGCCACCCAGGGGTGGAGCCAATCCAGTCCACTAGACAACGACCAGGTGGGAGGGGACAGACAAACAGTTAGAGTGAGTAAGTGGAAATGAAAGAAGACAAACGTAGCTGCTCTGACATATGAGTGTGACGGTGACCTGAGGGCCCAGGCGTGTGGTTGCTGGTGGAGTATGGCGAAGTACTCCCGGAACCATAGCACCGACGGGACACAGAGCCCTAGGTCAAGCAAATGCTCCAGGCAGACCTGATAAAATCTGCAGAGTGAGGGGACTATCTAGGACCTCACTGACCTTAGAAGTTCGGGGGCACCAGCAGTAATGGGAGAACCAGGGACTGGAACAGAACACCGACCCTACAGGGTTCACACTGCCGCCGTACAGACCCAAGACTGAGAGACAAACAGAAGGGGACCCCGAGACGCTCCTAGCCAAAGGGTCCCTCCAACTCGAGAAAGGTGCAGAGGAAAGAAGCCACTAGATCATCAACCAGCACTGGGACTAAAGGAACCAGAGGTGAATATCAGCCTTCCTCCGGGTACCAGTTACCATCTACTGTGAGTAAAGAGAACCAGTTAAACAGCAACCCTTGTGTGGCCTACCTTATTCCCGCGCCTAACTCCATCACCTATCCCCTAGGGCCCCGGCCCTACTTGCGGAGGGCCCAACACCCTGGCTGCCATCACATCAGCCCCAGTGGAAAGACTGTGAAGCGGCGGTCCCATCACCATAACCGCAACTCGCAAGTGGCATCACGACATAAACTTTATTAACTATTCCCCTGTATATAAATGATTTTTAAAAGCGACCCCAGGGTCACGGAACCAGGCAATGGCTACCCAGTGACACATCCCAGTAGTACACTGCCCGAGACCGAGTACCCCATAGCCCTGGGTGGTACATATGTACCTCCTATGCCTGCACCATTCCAGCGGTGTTAGGGCTCACGTTCATGGGACTCACGTGAGGTTGAGACATCAAGCGAGCACCGTGCCCTATCATCGCCAGCTCTCTATCCCCACCTTCAAACATGTGAGTTAAGAGAAAGTGAGAGCGGTGGCTGATGCTCACTTCCTGTTAGTTGCTCTTGCATCTGAAGGCGGGGATAGTGAAGTCGGTAGTGATTGGGCATGGGGCCCGTGTGACATCACAACCTCAGGTGAATCCCGGGAATGTGAATCTTGACACCGCTGAAACGGCATAAGCAAGGGAGGTGAGTATAGGGTCTTTTATTTTAATTGGGAAAAATGTGCAATGAAAAGGGGTTGTCCTAGTAGTGTACAACCCCTTTAATGCTATTGTAACCTGTATCTGTACTACCTATAAGAAAAGTGGATCCATAGTCAATAAATAGCCTACATCCATCTACTACCTATAGATCTTCTTGTGTATATGTATATATTGTAAACACATCACAACTCCATGTAGACTGTAATTCCTCTATTGTTTTCCACACTTTAGCCTTCCAATGTGAATCTGCAGAAAAAAAAAATGTGAAATTATCACTGAAACCATACAATTGTCTGGTATATTTAAGCTATTTCCACCATCCCCTCCTAATACTTGACCTGTATTTTGAAGAGGGCACACACCAATCACAACTGCATCAACAAAACTGACACAGTTTGACCAGCAATATTCAGCTCTCATCATTCTTTTTCCAGTGCCCAAGTAGGTCAGAAGGCTGTTGTATATGTATTTCCAATTTCTAATCACCCAAAAGTGTTGAGACTGCCTGGAATGACAACAGGGAAAAGATTTCTGTTCAGTGAATATAATGTGCAGTTGTGTCTCAGAACTGTGAAAATAATAAGCCTCAGTTTACTCTATAACGGAAAGCGGATAATGGTGGAGATGGACTCATTTGTTAAAGAGGTCCAAATCCAATCGTTTTATATAGCACATGTAGTGCTACAAATTGCTAAGATACTCAGTGTTAACAGTGCCCTCCCCACCACTATACAGCTAAGCTCCCTGGAACTGAACTTTAGCTCAGAGATTTACTATTCAGAGCATTACATCTTGTCTATTTCTTTAAATATTCACACACAGCTATAGAAATTATTTGTCAAACATGCGTTTAGTGTGGGAGTCCTTGCTATATGTTGTTTTTTTTTATTTTATTTGTATCTTTTAGTATAGTATTACACTTTTCACCTGCAATACAATGCTTTTTGTATGGAACATTAGTTAATATTGGAATGTATAATAATTAAAGGGGTTGCACAAAAAATGGCAAAAGTAAGGAGGATGGGTAAATAAAAACAAAGAAATTATCAAAAAGTATGTATATTAACCCATGTGACGACATTTGGCCACTTTTGCTGAGGGTGAATTGTTCTTAATTAGGCCAGATGTATGGTTCGTATAATTTATTAAATCAAGAGAAGTTAACCATTGTCTCTTCCCAGACTGATCAGACTCTTATTATCTATAAATGTGTATTGCCTCAGCTGCTCTGACTGCATAGTTCAGAGGACAATTAAGCAGTCAGGTGGGCTGAAGCAATACACATTTGTAGACAATAAGGCTCTGATCAGTCTGAGGCAATGGTGAACTTCTCTTCATTTAATAAACAATAGAAGCCATTTGTCTGGCCTAATTAAGAACAGGGAGTGAAAATAAAAAAATTGAATTCAGCCTACCCCTTAAGGCCCCGTCACACTAAGCAACATCGCTAGCAACATCGCTGCTAACGAACAACTTTTGTGACGTTGCTAGCGATGTTGCTGTGTGTGACATCCAGCAACAACCTGGCCCCTGCTGTGAGGTCGTTGGTTGTTGCTGAATGTCCTGAGCCATATTTTAGTTGTTGCTGTCCCGCTGTGAAGCACAGATCGCTGTGTGTGACAGCGAGACAGCAACAACTAAATGTGCAGGCAGCAGGAGCCGGCTTCTGCGGAGGCTGGTAACCAATGTAAACATCGGGTAACCAAGAAGCCCTGTCCTTGGTTACCCGATATTTACCTTTGTTACCAGCCTCCGCCGCTCTCACTGTCAGTGCCGGCTCCTGCTCTGTGCACATGTAGCTGCAGGACACATCGGGTTAATTAACCCGATGTGTGCTGTAGCTAGGAGAGCAGGGAGCCAGCGCTAAGCATTGTGCACTGCTCCCTGCTCTGTGCACATTTAGCTGCAGCACACATCGGGTAATTAACCCGATGTGTGCTGTAACTAGGAGAGCAGGGAGCCAGCGCTCAGTGTGCGCTGCTCCCTGCTCTCTGCACGTGTAGCTGCGTGCACTGGTAACCAAGGTAAATATCGGGTTGGTTACCCGATATTTACCTTAGTTACCAAGCGCAGCATCTTCCACGCGGCGCTGGGGGCTGGTCACTGGTTGCTGGTGAGCTCACCAGCAACTCGTGTAGCCACGCTCCAGCGATCTCTGCCAGGTCAGGTTGCTGGTGGGATCGCTGGAGCGTCGCAGTGTGACATCTCACCAGCAACCTCCTAGCAACTTACCAGCGATCCCTATCGTTGTTGGGATCGCTGGTAAGTTGCTTAGTGTGACTGGACCTTTAGTTTGTCCACAGCTCCACTGATGCACGGCCTGAAAGCGGAGATCACATCCAGACAATGGCAAGAAAAAAAGGAAAAACAGCCAACACCAAAATTCTCAAGGATAAAAAATTTTCTTTATTTCTTAATTTAAAAAAAAGAGTGTGCAAAAGTGAAATAAAAACATGGCAGTACCCTTACATGTTTCAGACCTCACAGGGTCCTTAGTCATAGGCTAAGGAACCTGTGAGGTCTGAAAACATGTAAGGGTACTGCCATGTTTTTTATTTCACTTTTGCACACTCTTTTTTAAAATGAAGAAATAAAGAAAAATTGTATTATCCTTGAGAATTTTGGTGCTGGCTGTTTTTCCCTTTTTTCTTGCTAATTAAGAACAGTTTAACTTCACACAAGAGGCCAACAGTTGTCACAACCCACTCTGACCCTGTGACCCCACCACAGACCTCTCCAGTGCTCTTTGGTGGGCTAGGAAATGACGACATCTTGTTCTTTGGTCCCTCAGGTCCCAGCTACAGCAGCAAGAGGCATAAAATAGAATGTCATTCAATGCACATCAAATAAAGTACTATTTTAGTAACCACACTAACTTCGTAGTGACAGAGACAATTTTGATCTTAATGACCAACCCCAATTTTTGAAGTCTATGTCACTTTATGTGGTAAGAACTTTGGAATGCTTTATCATATCTCAGTGATACTAAGATAGTTTTTTTTGTGTGACACATTATACTTGCCTTATTGGTAAATTTAGGTTTATATGTTTTGTTTGTACTGTATATTTATTTATTATTTATTTAAAATATCGGAATTTAGACAAAAATGTAGAAAAGTTTGCAATTTTCAAACTTTCAATTTCTATATCCTTAATATAGTTAATCATGCTGTAAAAAATAATTAACAAATAACATTTCTCATATGTCTACTTTACATCTGCATCATGTTTATAACATAATTTTATTTTGTTAGTTTGTTAGAAGGGTTAAGTTTAGCAGCAATTTTTCACGAAATTTATAAAACCTGTTAGTGACCTATTTAGATTTAAATAGAATTACCATAGTTAGTGTAAAGACTGTCCTTTCTGCTGGTTTTCCTGAGTTGAGAAGTTCCTGGACACGTTTCCTCCTCCTTCGTAAGTCCAACATTCAATTCCGTGTTCACCGGGTCTCTGTTGTGTTCCGTACTGCTGATTTCTAGAGGAAGGATAATCCCAATCTGTTCTCCCTTCCCCCCAGATTTCTCGGATCGCTTGCTGCAACTCCTGAGCCCAGTCAGGCTCCATACTAGGCAACTCGGCAGTGGCTACTGCATGGCTTCAGATCAGACTGGTTTGGACTGGCACCACCCATTCATGGACTTTGGCTTCAGCTCCCACTTCCAGAAAGCTCATGCTGGGGTTATACCATAAGCGTTCTTTTAGGACCAGCCTCAGGTAGGGATCCCTCAAATCAGCATTCAGCTGATCTTGTAACACTTCATACAATGGCCCCAGTCCCTGATACTCATTTTGCTTCTTCTTAGTGATATGGGCCATTACTTCCTGTAATGCATTCATGTACTGGACCACGGTGTCCCCTTCTCTATGGAATAGATGGATGCGTTGATTACGTAAGTAATTGGTATCTCTGTGCATGTCTTCTAAAATAAAATTAACTTTGTTCACCATGTCACGGTTTCTTAGTTGTTGAGAAATAACTGTTTGTCGGGCCTCTCCATCTAGGGTCAGCAGGGCTATTTCCGCCTGTAAGTTAGTGTATGCGTAGCATGATTTTCAGTCATTCTACCCAATCCCATAGCAGAAGATTGTCCAACATTAACCTTGCAAAGTTGCTGAGCATGATCCCCGGGGAAGTTACCCCTGTTAGCCTCAGTCACTGACTGGTGTGCCATTTCTGTGTTGGTATGTTGCATTCTGCCATTAAGTGTAACATAGGGGCCAGAAACGTAGTGTTTCCCACTTATAGTCGCAATATGCAATCAAGCAAAAACACTTTGCATAAATCTATCTATGTTAACAATACATTGAATATGGTACAGTTGCGTTGCAAATTCACTACACCGTCAGTTATCTATGATCTATTGTCTCTTTCTGTACCATATGTCAAGGCGAGAAGTGACGATATTCAGTGTTTGGTCTTGGGGTTTCTCTGGTCTTCGGGTTCCTCTTGTGATGGTGTTCACTCTTTGGTTTCCTCTGGCTATGGTATTTGGTCTTTGGGTTCATCTGGGGATGGTATTCAGACAATGGGTTCCTCTGGTGATGGAATTCGGCCTTCGGGTTCTTCTGGCTACAGTACACTCCCAGATGATTCCATTGCAGGTGACATGGGCCTGCTCTGCTGAGTACACATCTGCTTCCGTGGCAATCTTGGCCTAAGGCCACCTTCTCTGGTCCACCAAAAGATGGCGATGTTAGTGTACAAATGAAGTGTAACACTGAATATGAGTATCTTCTTTTGGCCATCCCCTTACATGTGCAGGTAGTAAAATATTCACCATGGCATCTGCAGATCTTTCAAGTCTGTCACATGTATTCAGTATGAACTTGCTCTCGAGAGGGAATAATATGGAATGCAGGTGTCAGACCTACTAATTCTAATGTTATCTGGTGAAAGCCAATCGAGTTTCATTCTGTTTGACTGTGAGCAAAAGTTACAATACAAAATATTTGTCCTTCATGCCACTTTAAAGGAGTTTGTTTCTGACAATTTGGTCAGAAGCATGCAGAACAGTAGATCACTTTGTACAGCTCTGGCAATGCATCTTCTTTTACCCTTCGACTAAAGAAGCATACACTGGTCCTGCTGTTGTAACGATGCCTTTCTAAAGTGGGCTTTACACGCTACGACATCGCTCAAGTGATCTCGTTGGGGTCACGAAATTTGTGACGTACATCCGGTCGCTTTAGCGATGCCGTTGCATGTGACACCTATGAGCGAATTTGCATCGTCACAAAAACGTGCAAAATCGCTCATTGGTGACATGGGGGTCCATTCTCAAATATCGTTACTGCAGCAGTAATGAAGTTGTTCCTCGTTCCTGTGGCAGCACACATCGCTCCGTGTGACACCGCAGGAACGAAGAACCTCACCTTACCTGCGTCCCGGCCACAATGCGGAAGGAAGGAGGTGGGCGGGATGTTACGTCCTGCTCATCTCCGCCCCTCCGCTTCTATTGGGCGGCGGTTCAGTGGCGCTGCTGTGAGTCGCTGTGACACTGAACGAACAGCCCCCTTAGAAAGGAGGCGGTTCGCCGGTCACAGCGACGTCGCAGGGAAGGTAAGTCCATGTGACGGGTCCGGGCGATGTTGTGCGACACGGGCAGAGATTTGCCCGTGTTGCACAACCGATGGGGGCGGGTACGCACGCTGGCGATATCGGTACCGATATCACAGTGTGTAAAGCGGCCTTTAGGCCTTTTCATCTCTCATCATGTAACGGTCCATTCCCTGCTAATTGCTCCATGTTTCTGAAACTGTGCTGGATTACCTGTATAGCCTGAAAGAGCTGCAAGTACCACCTCATGTTATCAACAGACAAGGACTAGCAAAATGCAAATCTAGGGAAGAATCAGGAAGGACAAGCAAACAGCTATTGTACTGTAGGTGGACGCTTCATATGTGCACGGAGCGAATAGATCATTCATGGTGCACAGGCTGCTATTGTTCTTCGAATCACATGTCCTATTAAAACAAGACAATGCACTGATAAGAACTATGATCTTTTGGGCAAGCAAGTGTTTTCCTTGTTCTTCAGGTGATCGGGAACCTGTTAGACTGATTTGTAGGAATACTCACTCATAATAATCTTGCAATGTAATTGCATCTGTAATGCCAGCATTTCCTGCACTAACCTGCAGGAATGCCGACATATTCAGCACTCCTCTCTGCCCAGCTGTCCCTCTACTCACCTTCTATGCCCGCAATGGCTCCTGGCTCCCAGGGCCTGCGCACACCACAAAGGAGTACTGGCTGTGTGTTTAGGGCACGCTCATGCTCCCTACTTGTTAAAGGATCATTGCACACACTTTTGTTATGTTCCTAGCCTATTGCTGGGAAGTACCAAGTATTTCCTGATCTTGTTCCAGCCTATTGCTGGCAAGCACCAGGTATTAAGGCACCCTCCCCTTTTGGGAGGTTCATGTGCAACATTTGTTTCCTGTAGTAAGCATGCCTTGTTACTAGAAACTTTTTGTCTGGTCCCTGGATCCTGTTGTTCCTGCCTTTGTTCTTGTATCTGTTCCTGTGTCCCAGTACCAGCCTGTGTTCCTGTATGTGTTCTTGTGTTCCGGTACCAGCCTTTGTTCCTGAATCCGTTCCAAGTGTCTCAGTACCAGCATGTGTTTCTGTATCTGTTTCTCTGTCCCAATGCCAGCCTGAGTTCCTGTATCTGTTCCTGTGTCCTAGTACCAGTCTTTGTCCCTGTATCCATTTCCGGTACCAGCCTGAGTTCCTGTATCTATTCCTGCGTCCCGATTCCAGGCTGTGTTCTTGTATCAGTTCTTCTGTCCTGCCAGTACCAGCCTGTGTTCCTGTATCCATTCCAAGTGTCTCTGTGTCCTTATATCCGCTTCTCTGTCCTGATGCCAGCCTGAGGCCCTGTATCAATTTCTATGTCTCAGTACCAGCCTGTGTTTTTGTATCCATTCATTTGTTACTGTACGAGCCTGAGATCTTGTATCTGTTTCTCTGTCCCAGTTCCAGCCTGAGTTCCTGAATCTGTTCCAGTATCCGAGTACCTGCCTGTGTTCCTGAATCTATTCCTGAATCCATCCTGTATCTCAGTACATGCCTTTGTTCCTGAATATGTGTTCCTATCTGAGCCTGAAAATGCCCAGTCTTTATCTGTACCAGCTTTCACTTTGATGGATATCCTGTGGCGCTGGCTCTGCCTTGCCTGTTTCCATTAGTGTCAGCTACTGCAGATTCAGGGACTGCCTTGGACTGGTACCTGGGGACTACCTGCAGCACAAACCTAACCTCACTAGCAGAGGCTCAAGAGAAGACAAGGTAGCTGCTTAGTCACGCCTCTCCAGGGTAAGCCTGTGATCCATTGTCCAGTGGTTCCACATTCCCATTCCAGCCGGAATGGTCAGTGCCGATATGCCTGTAATAGTTTGCACAGACCATGGACCCATCTAACTCTAGCAACCCTTGCTATCTGAGGTTTTTTTTTAGAGAGGACCCACTTGCGGGATCAACAGGATCAATTTGTGCATCGTCCGTTATCCTCTCCTGCTTTATAGCCCTTCTTTATTTCTAGGATGGCTGTTCTAAGTAATCTGATCTGGTCACTTGGTAATTAAACCATGTATATTATATGTAGAACTTTATCATTGTTATTAAATTAGTGTATTACCATGCTTGTCATGAAGTTATAATGTGACGACCCTGAACTAGTCAGTGTGTCACAGGGTACTGCACTCTTTTATCTTTTGGTGCAGGACTTAACCCCTCATGGTTCTGGGATCCTAACTTTTGGTATTGCTCCATCAGCATGCAAATCCTAGTCACACCTCACATCACACCCTGTCAGTGGGTGGTCTAGTTGGAACAGGGCCACCCGCCTAGGGGTCAGACAGACTGGTGGGAGGGGCAGAGTCAGAACAGTGGTAGCCCTCAGAGAGGGAGGAGCTAGGGGGAGTTGGAGCTCCCTGGGAGACGTTGGCTAGGACGCAGACGGTGGTCTGGGACCGAAGAAGTTAAAGACTCGATCACAGGGTATTGGAGAAAGGTGCCAGGATTAGTTTAGGGGAACGGTCGGCACCGGAGTACCCAGTAACCGAACCGGTACCGAGCATGGCAGGGTACTGGACCCTGGATCAGGGGGTAGCTTCACGCAACCTGATAATTAACCTGCGGAGGATAGTATCTTTATGAACTTTCCCCAAGAGCTCAGAGATCAAAGGCATCAACACAATGAGGGGGATAGGGCTTTCCAGCTTATGCGGCCTACTGAAATCCCAAGTGTCAGCCATCGAGAGCACAGCTTCCCTACTTAACAGTGGGGAGCGGGACCCCGACAGCTTCATGCATAGGGGTCACTCAGAACATCTAAAATACAGTGCATGGAGGCAAGGTACAGATCACTAGCAATACTAAAGGGAGCGGACTCCCGGACGAGCTCCCCTGAAGTGGCAGCAGCACCCAGAGACTTGGTTTACCTTTCTGTCAGAGTTTGCTTTGCGGTCGCATCAATACCAACACTGCCTGAGTGAGTACGCCGTCCTCCCCTGCTTCCAATCTGCACCACGCTCCCCTACACCTCCATCATCCAGAGTCCCGGGGCCTTCCCTCCCCGTGGAGGGAACGTCATCTGGCTGCCCCACTCCATCTCCCCCGGGTACTCCCATCAGCAGCGGCGGTACTCCCCTTAATGCGGACCACGGGTGGCGTCACAAACTCTTATCCCCTGTAAATACCCCCCTTTCATTTGAAGTTCAGAGACCCTCGAGTCACAGCAGACCCCGGATCTGAGCGGTTTGACCGCTGCAGGGGCGGCACAATAATATGATTGTTTTGGAGGTACGGGTTACATTATGATTCTATCACTACTTTAGTGGCTGAACCTTTTTAAATATTTTTATATTGTATGTCAGCACATAATTTTTTGACTTAAAAAAGCTATTAACTTTTTCAGACATTTAGGTGATCCTGCTTTGTTGTATATGTATGCAGATTGTATGTAGCCATTACTTAGTTATATACACTATTAAGGTTTATTTAGAGACCAGTGCAGTATACAGCACTTTATCCTTTTGTTTTTCAAGGATCAATTTCTGACCATGGTCCTACGGACAGTGCACACCTGTTCCCCACTTCGATTATGGACCTACAAATGCTGCACACCCATTTTCCGATTCAGCCATTCTATTCTTGTCATTATCAGGACTAAATCTTCACCTACCTGCAGATGGTGCACACCAATTTTCTTTTTTAGCCATTCCATTCTGGATGTGTGAGTGAGGTCGGATCATGAACCCCTCAGACGCGCCTGTTAGTCTTGGGATTTTTGTTTTTGCCCCATCTTTGGGATTCTTGTCTGTGCCCTGTGTCCATGACTGGTACTTAAACCATATGTTTGAGCCTGGCAGAATTTAGGGTTACTTTTGTCAGTACCTTGTTTTGCCTTGGCCCTCTGCTTTTTTTTTACTTCAAACAGTTTTTTGGGGCCTAGTTGGAGGTGGCGTAAGGAGGGGGTACTGTAACACCGGCATAACCTGCCCTAACTGGCAGGGACGCTGACTTACTCAGCTCTTCTCTCGACCCAGCTGTCCCTCTGCTCACCTTCTGTGCCTGCCGCGGCTTACGGCTTCCAGGGTCTGCACACAGCGCACGGGTCTCCTGGTTGCGCGTTTAGGACATGCGCACGCTCACCACTTCTTAAAGGGGCATTGCGCACTCCTGATATGTTCTCAGCCTATTGCTGCAAAGTACTAGGTATTTCTTTATGTGTTCGTAGCCTGTCTCTGGGAAGTATCAGGTGTTTAAGGCACCCTCCCCTACTGGGAGGTCACTGTGCACTGTTTGTTTCCTGTGGACAGTGTGCCTTGTGGTGACAAGCTTGTTATCTGATCCTTTGATCATGTACCAAATTCTGTTCTCGTCTGTATACTTGAACCAGTCCTGAACCTGTACTCCAGCTTCTTCGAGTGCTTGAAACTATACCACTATACCAGTGTAGCAGCCCCTGCCTTTGTTCCTGTATCCATTTCCCGGACCCAGTCTGTGTTCTTGTATCCGTTCCTGTGTCCTGATACCAGCCTTTGGTCCTGTATTCGTTCTTGTGTCTCGATGCCAGCCTAGTTCTTGTATTCGTTCCTGTGTCCAGGTACCAGCCTGTGTTCCTATATCTGTTCCTGTATCCCAGTACCATTTAGAGTTCCTGTATTCATTTCTATGTCCCAGTAGCAGTCTGAGTTCCTGAATCTGTTCCTTAATGTGCTCCTCAGTCCCTGTACCTGTCTGTGTTCCTGAATCCATTTTCTTGTCTCAAAGTGAACCTGCCCTGCCTGTACCAGTACCAGTTTCCACCCTGGCAGTTATCTTGTGCCTCTGACTCTGTTTCTCCTGTTTCCATTAGTGTCAGCTACTGTGGATCCGGGGACTGCTTTGGAGTGGTACCTGGGGGCTGCCTGCAGCACAAACCTAACCTTATCACCCAAGGCTCCAGAGAAGACCATATAGCCGCTTAGTTACGCTCCTCCAGGGTAAGCCCGTCATCCATAGCCCAGTGGTTCCACATCCCTGTCCCGGACGGAACAGTCATAGCCAATCCGCTTGTAACATCATCTTAAGTGTTCACTTAATTTTTTGATCACTGTATTTAATTATACGTAGGAGAATTTCACTAGCTGATATCCATTGCCTGCATATCTTTACCTTAGACCATACTATAATCAGGACACCTATTGCTGTGTAAGAAGATTGATTAAACAAAATACATTTTTTGAAAGGGTTAAAAAAATATTTTCAGAAGTCACAGGTAATTATACCTCATGTAGTGCAATTAATCACTATACGGGTCATATAGGTAAAGTAGTGACTCATGTTTTAGAACCCAACATGAAAAAGTCAGGAATACTCAGATTGGTTGGTTTTCATAAATTATAAGGGGGTCACCAAACTTTTAATCGGAAGCAAAATTATTCTCATTGAACTCTCAACCCCCTGTCCTTCACTGTGAACATTTGGCAAAAACACGTGCCAAAAATATGCATGCAGAAGGTTATATTGGCTCAGAAAATGTCACAGGCGCTTTTCAGGAAGGCAGACAGTTGAAAGGTAAAGGCTAACCATGCAGGATAATGAATATTGCAAATACTAATCCTGACAGGAAACCAGCACAGTAGGGTGCCCAGGCTCTGCAGTGCCAATCATACCCTCATCCCTAAATAGCTGTAATTTGTATACAATAAAATGGATTGCTCGCTTGCCCTGCTTTTATCCTAAATACACACAGGCTAGCCTCACACATTTACATGTGCACATAATGCAAAACAATATTAAGCACTTACAAAGATTCAGTTTAACCTTTTATGTGACATTTTAATCAGTATTACTATTAAGAAAGAGGAAAAAAATATTTGCTATTTTATGCACTATATTTATGGTGGTTTTAGGTCAGCATCTGAGCATTTTGTTTGTACTTGTAAATTGAGGACAACAAGTAAGGAACAAGTGGAAAATTGGAGATTTCACAGTTAAAATGTACTCTTTTTTTCCTGGTAGGATTGCATTAAAACAACCTATATAACAATAATAATAATAATTTTATTTTTATAGTGCCACCATATTCCACAGCATTTTACAATCAAACGGAGACATGTACCGAAAATAAAGACAACACAAAGTAAGGCCTCTTTCACACGTCCGTGAAAAACCACGCACGTTTTTCACGGACGTGCCAAAGGTGCGTTTTGCCCTCCGTGAGCCATGTTTATGGCACACGAGTGTTCTCACGGATAACACACGGAGAACGGGAACTTTCTGCTCACCTGTCTCTGGCGTCGCTGTCCGTGGTGCTGATCTTCGGTTTCTGGTCCTGCTGACTCCCCGCTGCTGCTGCTTCCGGCCGCAGTGAAGTGAATATGCAATGAGCATAATGAGCGGCGGTCGGAAGCAAGTGACAGCAGTGGCAGAGACAGGAGGGCTGAAGAAGGTGAGTAAATTTTTTTTTTTTCTTAAACACGTGTGTTTTCTCCGGCGCGTGTCACATGGAACACCTCCGTGTGGTCCGTTTGCGTTCCGTGTGACACTCGTGATGCCGGAGAAAAACGGACATGTTGCCATGTGGAGCACACGGACACATGTATGCTCCACACGTGCACACGGTCCATGGCAGAACACGCACGTGACGCAGACCCATTGATTTTAATGGGTCTACGTGTGCCCGTTTCTCCGGTACGTGAGGAAACGGACAAAACACGTACCGGAGACACGGACGAGTAAAAGAGGCCTAAAATATAGTTCAATGGTTAGATGAACAAGCTTAAAATCTATCAGGGAATGGGGGGGACAAAATAAGTAGAACGTGCTTGTGTACGGTCCAGCCATCATTATATTTAATAGGGTATTTCAAATAAGCTGCATGATCTGGTCATCAGTCAGTATCTCTCCAAATTCAGATACCTGGTGCTATTGTTTGCATGGAGGATGTGGACACAGATGAATATGAGGGACCAGTTTCTGAATAAAATTTCAACAAAGGGAACAGACACGAGTTAGGTTACAGCTGCGTTTTTAAAGCCCACTTAAAAACAAGTGGGCTAGATATTAGTTGGATCATCTGGGATAGTGTATTACAGAAAACGTCTGCAGCACAAAAGAAGTCTGGGAGACGGAGGTGCGAGGTTCATATTATGTAGGATGTTAGTTCTAGATCCATTGCAGAACAGAAAGCACACGTAGAGTGATAGACAGAGATAAGGAAGGAAATATAGGGTAGTGCAGAACTATGTAAAGTTTTGTGGGTGAGAGAGATACATTTGTATTGTATTCTGTAGCGAATCGGTAACTAGTGCAATGACTGGCACAAGGTGGAGGCATTGGTGAAAAACAACCCTGGCTTCCTCAGAGAGAGGGAGATTGATCAATAGAGCGTTGCAGTAGTCCAGACAAGAATTAGTAATGTGCAAGGATTAAAATGCTCCAGTGTTCTGTACTCAAATTGAGCAGGTTAAATGCCCAGACAGGCTCTACCTAAGTATAATGGAACTCAATGAGAAAATTGAGCATTTTCCGCAAGACCATAGCAGGAGAACTGGGAGACAAGAAAATTGCAGAAATGGATGGAAACAGCACTCAAATGAATGGGAATGTGGCGCCCCTGAGGATTCAGTCGCCACAGGGTATTGCATCTGCCTAAAGGTGCAGTACTTATCCCGGGTAAGAAGAGGTTAACCACTGGTGTTCATAGCTTACACAACATCCTGTGCTCATGGCTTACACAACGCAGCCAGCCAGCAGTTACACAACATAGGTGGTCACCATAGCAATGGTTTTTTCCCGGGCAGGGTGAGTTATCAGGAAGGTGGGGGCTGACTGGAGAAGTTACAGAACACACAGGAAATCACTTTAGATCAGTCTGAGACGCAGGAGAAGCCAGGTCACTGAGGGGTGTGCTTCACAGCTCCCCTCAAAAAGACCGCCCAGGATGGGTGCTTCAAAGCTATCCTGAGAAAGGAGAGGAGGAGAGGGCCAGGACATCATGGCCTCATAGGACCATGGCGGCAGAGGGTCGTGCTTAAGAGCTCCCTCCATTAGGACCGGGCAGACTGGAAAGGACCGGGCAGACTGGAAGAAACAGGAAATGACCAGATGGAGCTGGTGAGACACAGGAGCAACACAGTAGCCAGAGGGTGAGCCCCAACAGCCCCTTCGGGACCGGCGTAGTTAGGGTGCAGAGCCCTAAGGTAGAACATGCTCCACGTTGGACTACCAGAATCTGCAGGGAAGGAGATTTCATGTCCCATTGCCCACCACCACAGAGATCCTGGGGAACAGCAGCATATAGAGATGGGAGTCAAGAACACAGTCGGGGCCATAATTGTTTCGCACTGCCTTTGAATGGGATGGTAACTAAAGCCAAGGACACTGGGGTCCCCAAGTAGCTTCACGCCACGGGGATCCACACTACAAGGTGCAAGTAGGAAGGTCTCACACGCTCCACAACACCAGTGGTGACCTCTGATTCATCGGGGATCGGCTGGGGCCCAACACGGAGGTGACCGGTACTCTGAGAGCAGCATCCTAAGAACTGTGAGGTAAAGACATGGACCCACAACCGCTGCCTCAGCATCTTATTGTAATCTCCATCGCTCTGCGCTTTGGCGCCAACAGCCTTTTCCCCCGTCGCCATCGTCCTCCATGGGGCTCGCTCCACCTGTAGGGAGCTGGACTATCTGAGCTGCGGTAACATCAGCTTCGGAGGAGAGCAACATCTCGCACTGGCAGCTATTCCCTGGCCACACACCACGGATGTTGCTGCAAAGCAAAACTCGCATCCCCTTTGCACCCTCTTTTCATGTAGCCGATGGGGCCACAGAGCCGAGTCAGGCCACTCACAGCAACCCAAAAATACCACTGGCCCGGTGACAAGTGGCCCTGCAGGCCCCGTGGGGTGCTACAGGAACATCATGGGGAAGATGCCTGGATGCATCTCTGACTACCATGGTCGCTGTTGGCAACAATGTTTTCAGAGTATTACTCCAATTTAATGGACTGACAATAAATTTTACAAAGCTGAAGATAAAATGGATATTACGGGAAAAAATGTTAGGAAACATTCTTTTCTATACTGGTATATGAAGCAAAATTAAAAATAGAGGGAAAAAAACGCATTTTCCCATTCCTTAACAACTGGGCCATCTCTCACCGGATTTCCTTGTCTCCTATGACTACAGTAGATGATATAGTAGAGGGGGAAATAAAACTACGCCCCTCAGTAGTCACCGGTAAATGTAATTTTAACATTTTACTACCTTAACTATCCATGTATTGGGTGTGACATGGTCAGTCACATCCTGTTTAACTTATGAAGGAGGGACTCTGAAACTCGCAAACCCTATGCGGACAATATCAGGGACAAAAAGAAAGATTGGTTTGTTTGGTAAATTGTTTGGTAGTGGGTCTCCTAGACTCATAATGCCTATGTGCTAAGTGCAAGGGCTGACAAAGATTAGAAGGGACTACAATACACCCTGGAAGACACGTAGAGGAGGGTTTCAGAAAATATTTTTATCCCATTTTTAATGAGTGAGATTCATAGACTGCTAAAGCCTATACACTAAGTGCAAGGGCTACAAATTATTTACCCCTGGGGAATATGCATCTATATAGCTAAGAGAATTGTAGAAGTAGGATTCATACACACTTTGAACAAAATATGAAGAAGGAGGGCATCATACACACCTTGGAAAAATTAAGAGCGAGGGTTGAATATGAGCCTCTAAAAATTATGAGTGAGGCCCGCCTATTTATTCTCCTATAATTTGGAGCAAGGTCCACCTGATGACCCCCTAAAAATTTTGACTGACAGCTGCCTGTTTTTACCCTCTTAAAATTTGGAGTGAGGGCCACCTGATGACTCTCTAAAAATTTTCAGCAAGGGCTGCATGATGACCCTATAGATATGGTAGAGGAGGAGGAGGACAGGAAAAAGAAGAAACCATTTTGAAGGGTTGGAAGGGAATACACTAGAAAAAAAGGAACATTTGAATTGGCTCTAGGTTTTGCAGCTGTCATCCGGTGGGGTTGAGAAGGCCTTGTTCATTTTGATAAGAGTCAGCCTGTCAGCCTTTCCAGTTGATAGGTGGATGCGCCTAACAGTTATTATGCCCCTGGCGGCACTAAAAACACTCTTTGACAAGAGGCTAGTGACAGGGCACGTCACAATTTCAAAGGCAAAGAGGAAAAGTTCTTGCCATGTTTCCAGGTTGGATACTGTCACAGGGTATGCAATGATGGAACAGGGGCTCCCAGACTGGCCCTCAGACTCAAGACCCTGTGCTGTCCCTTATCTCAGAGGTAGGCCTGATGGTAGCCAGGACTGAGCCCCCAGTCCTGTCCGAGCCCTGATCTTCCTCCTGCTCTCCCCCACCCTTGGGGCAGGCCGGAAACACAGTCACAAAACCCCACAGAGACGACCCGGACAAGGGAAAACAAAAACTCGTACACATTGCACTCAAACACAAAGGAAAGACAATACACTCCCTGACTGAAGTTCTGTCGCTTATCCATGTTATGTAAATAAAAGCTTATAACCTGATTTTAAATACATCCATTGGTTTTATAAACTATTCTTTTGAAAGCTGAAACCCTCCCAAATTTGGTTTAGGTTATGAAAATAAAGTTGCTGCAAAGCTGAAATATTGATCATTTAATAAGCACAGAAAGGTCAGTTTTGTCGCCTTGTCATATAATGCACCCAATCCTAGTTTACATCCTCACCTGTGCTCACTAAATGATCGGTTAATTTAGTGGGTGTGTAGAAAAAGAAACCCAGCAACCCAGACCTTCACTTGAACTGCAACTTGACCTCTGACAACATGCCAAAAATCCACCCTGCGATCAAAGCCTTGATTATCAAGAGGTTGAAGACCAGATTGACTGCAGAGGTGGATGGCACCTTTAATGTGTCTCAGCGTCAAGTACAAAGTATTAAAAAAAGATTTGAAGAGACTGGAGATGTTTTTGACAAGCCCAGGTCTGGCAGACCCCGCAAGACAACTGCTCAGATGGAACGTTTGTTGTTTAGAAAATCTGAAGCCAGCCCCTCTTCCACTGCACCAGAGCTCCAACAGGCCTGGTCACCTCAAGTCCCTATGTCAACTAGAACAGTTTGTAGGATTCTGTCTCGAAATGGCCTCCATGGTTGAATCAGTGCCCAGAAGCCAGCACTAAACAAAAGGCAATTAAAAAAAGTGTGGCATTTGCCAAGCCCCACAGCCTGCTAAACAGATGGATGCTGGAAAAGTAGCAAAAGGTGGATTTCTCTGATGAATCTTCATTTGAATTACTCCACAGCCGCCGCAAATACTGGAGGAGACCTACTGGAGCCCGTATGGATCTAAAATACACCCAGAAAACAGTTAAGTTTGGTGGTGAAAAGATCATGGTCAGGGGTTACATTCAGTATGCGGGTGTGCGAAACATTTGCAAGGTGGAAGGCAATATCAATAGCCTAAAATATCAAGAAGTATTAGCTACCTCTTACATTCCCAATCATAAAAGCGGTCAAATTCTGCAGCAGGATGGTGCTCCATCTCATACATCCATCTCTACAACAAAGTTCCTCCTGGCAAAGAAGATCTAGGTGCTGAAGGACTGGCCAGCCCAGTCACCAGACATGAACATCATTGAACATGTTTGGGGTAGGATGAAAGAGGAAGCTTGGAAGACAAAACCAAAGAATCTAGATGAACTCTGGGAGGCATGTAAGACTGCATTCTTTGCTATTCCTGATGGCTTCATCAATAAATTGTATGAATTATTGTTGAAACGCATGGATGCAGTCCTTCAAGCTCTCGGAAGTCACACAAAATATTAAATATGGCTCTAATAGCACCACAACTTCATTCGCCAATGTTATGCAACATATCTTTGTATTAGAAGTTAATTATTTGTTTGAATTTCGCATTACTTTTTGTGGGCAACTAAACTTTTGTCTTGCCAAAATCTGATCTTTCTGTGTTCATTAAATGATCAATATTTTAGCTTTGCAGCAACTTTATTTTCATAACCTAAACCAAATTTGGGAGGTTTTCAGCTTTCAAAAGAGTAATTTATAAAACCAATGGATGAATTTGAAGTCAGGTTATAAGCTTTTATTTGCATAACACGTATAAGCAACAGAACTACTGTCAGGAAATGTATCTGTACAGGGGAATAAAGAAAAGGGATGGAAGTAAATGCACTACAGGGGAACTTCCACACCACACAAAATCACAACTACAGATCACCATAAACAGGATCACCACTAAGCACGGAATCGCTGGAGCCATGCTGAAGCTAATATCGGCACATACTGAAAGAAGCCAGTAACTTAAATAGGAAGGAGGAAGCGACAGTGGCAATAAGCAACCTGAGCTCCTAGTTCCTGTTCACCAGTCTGCAGGAATTAACTCCTGCAGGGCTGAAGACCAGTGAACCTGAATCAACCAACACCTAGATGTGGCTGAACAACCCTGAAGCCTCAGGATGCTTGACAGACTCTGTAGTGTGAACAGAATCCATTGCTACCATGTCACCACGTTTGTGTGTGGCGCCCCTGAGGCTTCCGTCGCCACAGGTCATTGCACCCCATCCAGCGGTGTGATGCCCCATTCTGGGAGAGGAAGAGAGTGAACTCCGGTCCCCTGGTAAATCCACACTACACCCATTGTTAGGTACATACTGGGACCAGGGAAAGTGGCAGTTACCCCCCCCATGCTCCATGCTGGGAGGGGCCGTAAGACCCATCCCTGCTCCTATAGGGTACAGCTTAGCAACTGGGGAGGTGGGAGGAGCCATCCGAGAGCAGACACAGAGAGGAAGGTCAAGTTTAGCTAGTCTACCTCAGGGAGGGAGAGTGTGAGGAGCCAGCATGTAGTTGGGGAAGAAGAACGAGAGAAAGGAGGGAGGAGGAGGCCTGCTGGAGGCAGGCAAGGAGGAGGTAAGAAAGAAAGAAAGAAAGAAACAAAGAAGGAAAGCTCCAAGTCAGACAGGAGCAGAGAAACAGAAGGAGATGCTTCCTGGTGAAGATCCTGGGACCCAGAGGTCCAGGTGACACCACGTAGAGAGCAGAAGGAGTCGCAGGGCCACGGGTAGTCTGTATAGCTGTCGGGGCAGTTTAGAGCTACGGTGGCCTGTTCCACAGTAACATCTGTGGAGGGATCAAGCTGCGACAGGGGACGGTCCCTAGAGACTGGAGGAGTGCAAAGATCATCTCCAAACAGTAAAAACCGAGGCCCAGGGAACGTTGTAGACTCCCAGGGCCAGAACGCATAGCAGAACTTCCAGAAAAGGGGTAATCAGCCGACAGGTGACCCCCCAGCCTGGAGGCTGTAGTGGAGGCCAAGCCAGGTTCATCCTATCAAAGGCAAGGCTAAGGAAGACAGCAGAAGAAAGAGACACTAAGAGAAGGGTACGGGCTTTCACTCTCAGAATCACCCAGAAACGGCGGAGGTCCCTGACAGAGGTCCCAGCAGTCCAAGGGTCCCTACAGCGCTGTGACAAGAAGTGTGAGTAAAGAACTTGAACTGCACCCTTGGAGTGGTCTCTGTTATTTCAGCTGCATAGACATTCACAAGCACCAACTGTGCCCCGGGCATTGCTCCACCTGTGGGGAGCAGTACCACCATTGCTGCCATAACATCACCCCGGAGGCCTCACACAGCAGCGGCGGCTTAATAGCCGCATACCACAGGTGGCGTCACGAACACAAACTTTATTCACCAAGCCACATATTCTACTGACACCCACCAGGGCCACGGAGCCGGGCCCAGCCACCACTGACTACCACCGGACTAGTCCGGCCCGGCACCGGGTGTCCCATAGCCCTGGGGTGGGCGAGTCATGTGCAGAGCTGAACATCGCATGACAGTTACCCAATATTTGTGCAGCACAGAGTTATCACAAAGGATGCTGGTAAGGTTGGCTAGGTATTCCTTCACCAAAACTTTTCCCTCTTTGTAAGACTACTCCATGCATGAGAGCCTGAGCCCTGGAAGGGTCTGATGAAACTGTCCCAAATCTTTCATAGTGCTCCCCTACAACTGCTGTACCTGGTGTGTCTCTCTTATCTCTTCTCCTTGGTTGCCTTAGGAACTATGACCTTGTAGCTTGAGTTGAGGAGGATGAACAACCAGTAATCAGTGTTGAACAAGATGCTTTTAACACAAGGGTAACAGGAAAGGCAGCAAGAAATAAAGTCAGCCATTTGTGCCAGACTGCCAACAGGCAAGACATCCCTGTCCCCACCAGGAAGACTCTCCATCTCCTTCTCCTCTCTCTCCTCCACTTTCTTTTCAGCCCATCCATGCTGAACAGATGTAATTAATCTGGTTTGGATAGTACCCTCTGTAATCTCCTGTTCCTCCTCCTCAGCCTCCTCCTCCTCATTATCACCCAATCCACACTGAGAAGATGAAATAAAGCTGGGTTAGGTAGTAACACCCAGTGTACTTTCTTCCTCCATGTCCACCTGATCCACATGCAAAGCTCCCTTTAATAAGGAGGCGGGTCGCCGGCCAGAGCGACGTCCCAGGACAGGTGAGTCCATGTGAAGCTGCCGTAGCGATAATGTTCGCTACAGCAGCTATCACAAGGATATCGCAGCTGCGACGGGGGCGGGGACTATCGCGCTCGGCATCGCAGCATCGGCTTGCGATGTCGCAGCGTGCAAAGTACCCCTTAGTCTTTATGCACGTGGGTGCATGCAGCAGGGTATTTACACTAATGCAACCCAGGCCTTGGGCTATATTCCCACGATAAGTATTTGGAGACTTTTTTTTTCTAATGTTGCAGATTTTCTGCATCTATATAAACTATACTTCCACAATAAGCATTTGTTCCTTTTTTGTGTTGCATTTTCTGGAGCATTTCTGCACCTATTAGCTAAAGTAGGTCACTGACATTTGCTCATTGCGTTTTGAGTGCGTTTTTTTTATACGCATTTTATTGCCTTTTTGATATTGCAATTGTCATCTCTTTTTTTGTATTGCCATGTTTTAAATAAAGCTGCTTTGTTTTTGATACTTCCTGGTATTTGAATAGATGAATTGTGCAATCTCAGTCCATGGTCCAGCCAGTTCAGTGCTCTCTAGCCGTGCACAGGAGCTAAGCAGATTTTCTGGGCTTCCAGGTTCCTTGGCTTCTGTATTGATTTGCCATACTTGTGTTCCTGTGCCACCCCCACGTCAGCAGCCATGCTGCTCGGATCCGGATCCGCAGTGGCTCGAGGGTCTCCGGACCCGGGGATTGTGCGGCCAGTCAAATAAAGGTGCGTGGTAAGATGGAGTACCACCGCTGCTGTTGGGAGCGCCTTGTGGCGGTGGTATGGCAGCAAGGTGTTTAGGGTGCTTTAGACGCTGCGACATCGCTAACGCTATATCGTGACGGTGTTTGTGACACACATCCGGCGTCGTTAGCGACATCGGAGCGTGTGACAGCTAGGAGCGACGATTAACGATCGCAAAAACGTCAAAAATCGTTGATCGTTGACACGTCGCTCCTTTTCATAATATCGTTGGTGGTGCATGCCGCTGGTTGTTCGTCGTTCCTGCGGCATCACACATCGCTATGTGTGACACCGCAAGAACTACAAACATCTCCTTACCTGCATCCACTGGCAATGAGGAAGGAAGGAGGTGCCTCTGCTATTGGGCAGCCGGTTTTTGACGCCGCTGTGACGTTGCTGTGACGCCGAATGCACCTCCCCCTTGAAGGAGGGATTGTTCGGCAGCAACAGCGATGTCGCTGAACAGGTATGTGCGTGTGACGCTGCCGTAGCGACAATGATCATCACATATCGCACGAACGACGGGTACGGGTGCTATCGCTCGCGACATTGCTAGTGATGTCGCAGCGTGTAAAGCACCCTTTTAACCCCTTCGTGGGTAGGGGGTTTTGCCCCGGGGCTCTGTTATGGTAGGGGGAGCCGTGGGCTGTAGGCCTGGGAGACAGGGAGCAGAGAAACTCACAGTTGGTAGTCGTGGTGCTGGATGAGGCTGTGCTGATTTGGAAGGTCAGTAAACACACAGACTGTGATTAAACCAAACATCCTGCAGTACCGCTGCCGCTGAGGGGGAGCACGTCCAGGTGACTGTTCCCTGTGATGTTGCCTGCTGTGTTCCAGTCTATTCTGACCCTCCGGATGCCTCTACCCTGCAGCCCCTCACTCTCTGAGGGCTGCTCTCTCACGCTGTTCTGGGAGCTCCAACTCCCCAGCCTGCTCTCCCCCTGATAGCTACTTGAGAGCCACCACTCTCCTTGTTCCCCAGCCGACGACTGACTAGTCAACTCCCACCCAGTCTGCTTAACCCTTCGTTGGGCGGCCCTTTCCTCACTGGACCTACCCACTGGTGTGTGTGTGTGTGTGTGGGATTTGCATGCTGGTCTTAGCAACATCACTGGGTGGCACCTGGAACCAAGGGAGAGATAGATACTGCACGGAAAGGAACATTGTGCAATACCCTGTGACGACCTGATAGGCTAGGGCGTCACATTCCTGTATACATAAAATCTTTAGTGTCAAATATTATTTTTTGGGGAAAATGCATTTCCCCCAGATATGAACATTAGAAAGACATTAGTTAAATCACAGTTTAATGCAGTCCCCTTTGCCCATGTCCACCTTTTTGCATATCTCACAGCACATCTTCTGCATTCTCCATTCTTGAGCTCAATGAAACACACATTGATATACTGTAACTAATACTCTGAATGATCTAACTACCAGACCAGTATGTAAACACTGCAATATAAATGGAAAAATAAATTATCTTTTGACAAAGATACTGACAAAATATTGGTCTGGGGTTTTGTTTTTTTCTTTAATGATTTTTTGTTAAAACTATTCATATATGCTAGTTGCTGCCAGTTATTTCCCACTTTGTGCAGCACATTTTGTTTCATTTTTCATTGTGTTTTAAACTACAGTATATCACAAAAGTGAATACGCCCCTCACATTTTTGTAAATATTTTATTATAAATTTTCATGGGACATCTTCAGGTGTGTCAGGGCATGGCATAAAGCCTTAGCTAAGCCATAGCTTTATGCCATGCCCTTACACACCATGCAGGAAGTCTGCTTCATACTGAAGCCCTTGGTTTCTTGACCACAGTCCCCTGATGACTAAGTGAATTATGAAACGCATTGGGAGGTCTAAGAACATACTAAGGTCAGAGTGTTGCCATTTGAGGGGTATTGTGAGGCTGAAGGGTCTGCCCCCCTCTATTGGACAACCTTTTCACTATCTAATCACTACAGCAGGACCTAACTAATGGTCCTAGTGACTGTTTTGAGCACTGTAGATTTAAGTGCGGTACATCTCGGTGTGCATATCAGTGTGACAATCTAAGTCTTTTTGTCACCTTCATTCTTTACGGTTACGGTGGGGGACTCCCCTACCGTGCCTGTGTGTCCTATTTTGGTAATAGTAGGAGCCTGTTTCTGGCCCTAAATATTTTTGTCTGGTTTTACAACCATTTATGTTGTGTGGTTTAAAAAATTTTTTTTATCATAAACTATTAAAAGTTACATTTTAATTGTTACCACGTTATTTGTGATACCATATTTTGCTTTGCTGTTTGCACTTACATTGCTAAGCAATTGACACGATTAGTTTATTCATTATTGAGGAAACAATGAATGTCAACATGTACTGTGACATAATCAAGAAAAAAGAAAAAGAAACTCTGCAAAGATGTATATATAAAGCTTTTATTGTATCCAAACAACAGACAATGTGCAAGACATTTAGAAACACTTAAAATTGTATATAACAAACAGCCGTCCCATGAAATATACAAAAAATAATTGAATACATGTACTATTAATCTAATATATAAAGCTGAATGTGTGTGTGTGTGTGTGTGTGTGTGTGTGTATGTCTGGGATTGGCATCTGCACTGTCGCAGCTACAGCCACAAAACTTTGCACACTCACACTTCTGGACCCCGAGAGTGTCATAGGCTATGTTTTGAGGGGAAATTGTTGTAACCCCGCTCTTTACAGTTATTCACCAAAAAACCTGCCTCCATTAAAGCGAATGGAGCTGGGAGCCACAGTGCAGCCAGAACTTCAGAAGAATGCGCAGCCACACCCTTAAATGGAATGTTGGCGTGTCACAATGCAGCCATCGAAAGAGACAGACAGGGAAAGAGGCAGACACAGACAGGGTAAGAGACAGACATAGACAGTGTAAGAGACAGACACAAAGAGACAGACAAAGAAACAGACTGACAGGGGAAAGAGACAGACAGAGAAAGAGAGGGAAAGAAAGAGACAGGTTAAGAGACAGACACAGACAGGTAAAGCGACAGACACAGACAAAGAGACAGAGACAGACACAGGGAAACAGACAGACAGGGAAAGAGAGAGAAAGAGACAGACAGGGTAAGAGACAGACAAAGACAGGTAAAGAGACAGACAAAAAGACAGACACAGGGAAAGAGAGGTAAAGAGAGGGAAAGAGACAGACAGGGAAAGAGACAGACAGAGAAAGAGATAGATAGACAGACAGGGAAAGAGATTGAGACAGATGGAGAAAGAGACAGAGAGTCAGAGATAGACAGGGAAAGAGACAGACAGATAAGGAGATAGAGAGAGAGAGACAGAGAGAGATATACAGAGGGGGAGACAGACAGAGAATGGGAGAGAAACAGAGAGACAGTTACTATCCCGGGCAGCGCCGGGTACTATGTTATGAGGTGAAATTTTAACCCCGCGCTTTCCAATTTTCCAATCAATTTTGCACCTATCTACATAATGGGGAAAAAATTAAATGAAAAGTGTTGGGGGCAAATTGACAGCTGCCAGATGTGAACAAGGGAGACTTAAAGAATGAGAGCAATGGCGCCAAAAAGTATATACCGTGCAGTTGCTAAGGTGGGGCCCCGACATGGGATACTCACCACACGGGGGGATATGAACACAGACACAAAATGCACCACACACTACCACGTACATGAACACATATACCACCCTCAGCACACATTTCAACATGTGAAACTATTTAATAATTACATTTATATCTATTTGTTTTGTGGTTTTTGTGTGCAGAATACATTTTTGTTAATACATTCTATTTTGTTAACAGCAGTTATTAACCCCGGCGAAGCTGGGTAGTACAGCTAGTTTAATATATTAATATATAAAGCTGAATGTGTGTATGTATGTATGTGAGTGAGTGTGTGTGTGTGTGTGTGTATGTCCGGGATTGGCATCTGCACCATCGCAGCTACAGCCACAAAATTTTGCACACTCACACATCTGGACCCCGAGAGCGTCATAGGCTATGTTGTGAGCCGAAATTTTAACCCCGCGCGTTCCAATTTGCCAATCAATCTTGCCCCTATCTACATAATGGGGAAAAAGTGAAACGAAAAGTGTATCCGCAACGTCGCATTTACAATCACAAAATTTTGCACACTCACACGTCTGGACCCCGAGAGCGTCATAGGCTATGTTGTGAGGTGAAATTTTAACCCCGCGCGTTCCAATTTACCAATCAATCTTGCCCCTATCTACATAATGGGGAAAAAGTGAAACGAAAAGTGTATCCGCTACGTCGCATTTACAATCACAAAATTTTGCACACTCACACGTCTGGACCCCGAGAGCGTCATAGGCTATGTTGTGAGGTGAAATTTTAACCCCGCGCGTTCCAATTTACCAATCAATTTTGCCCCTATCTACATAATGGAGAAATAGTGAAACGAAAAGTTTATCCGCACCGTCGCATTTACAATCACGAAATTTTGCACAGACACCACATGTGACCCAGGGAACGTCGTAGAGTATGTTTTGACAGGAAAATTTAACCCCGCGCTTTACAGTTACTCTCCAAAAAACATGCCTCCATTAAAGTAAATGGAACCTGGAAATACAGGTTAATAGTAGGAGCTGTGATTGGTTGCTATAGGAACAAAGGACTTTCATAGTATAAGAAGCTTATATGTGAGGTAATAAGATGTTGGTGGGGAGATGGATAGAGAGAGACAGAGAGAGACAGACGGAGAGAGACAGACAGAGAGACAGGCAGGGAAAGAGACAGACAGACAAACAGTGAAAGAGACAGAAAGAGACAGACCTGGAAAGAGACAGATGGGGAAAGAGACAGATGGGAAAACAGACAGACAGACATGCAGACAGGGACAGAGACAGGCAGACAGGGAAGGAGGAGACAGCCAGAGAGACAGACAAAGATAAATGGGGCAAGACACAGACCTTGATAGAGAATGACGGGGAAAGAGACAGATAAATAGAGACAGACAAGGAAAGAGACAGACAGAGACAGGCAGACAGGGAAAGAGACAGACAGGAAAAGACACAGACAAAGAGACGGGGAGACAGACGGGGAAAGAGACAGACCTGGGTAAGAGACAGACCTGAAAAGAGACAGATGGGGAAAGAAACAGAGAGATAGAGACAGACAAAGAAAGAGACAGACAGAGACAGGCAGACGGGGAATGAGACAGACAGGGAAAGAGACAGACGGGGAAAGAGACAGACGGGGAAAGAGACAGACTGGGAAAGAGACAGACAGACACAGATGGGGAAAGAGACAGACAGCAAAAGAGACAGACGGGGAAAGAGGCAGACCTGGAAAAAGGCAGACCTGGAAAGAGACACCTGAAAAGAGACAGACAGGGAAAGAGACAGACGGGAAAAGAGACAGACGGGGAAAGAGAAAGACCTGGAAAGAGACAGACGGAGCACATTACTTAGCCAATATAGTTAAATCTGTGTGAAATGCTTCTATTAGCTTAGTTTTTGCCTTTTAATAATTACATTTCTATCTATTTGTTTTGTGGTTTTTGTGTGCAGAATAAATTTGTGTTTAATACATTCTATTTTGTTAACAGCAGTTATTAACCCGGGCAAAGCTGGGTAGTACAGCTAGTAAGTAAATAAAGTACACATAGTCCAATATAAATCCATGCTTGATGGTAGCTTCCAGGACAAGGGTTGTACAGTCAAGAAATAAACCACAACAATCAATCAGAGTAGAAACAATGTGGCATAGCAACCCAAAAGAACTGTAACCACCTGTGCAGTGCAAATCGTTAGATAAAGGTATAATAGAAGGTAGCTAGGTCAAATAAATGCAACCTGCCCACAGGAACAAGGAAAGAGAGAGTAGAAGGTATGTAAAGCAAATGAGATGGTGTGCCCATGAATGCCACAATATCATACCAAAAGCTGGGACTGAACCAAGGGATCAAGTGTATCAAGGGGCAAACAAAGAGAGCCCAACACATGTCGCCGCTAAATTGCGGCTTTGTCCGGAGTAGTCATGTACTGTGACATACTGAAGCAAAGCATGATACCTTCCTTTCAGAAACGGGGCTGCAGTGCACTAATCCAACATCATAACAATCCCAAACATACCTCCAGAACAACCACTGTCTTGCTAAAGAAACTGAGAGTTAAAGTTCTAGACTGGCCAGGCATGTCTCCAGACTTAAACCCTATAGAGACGCAGAACTGTAGAAAAAAATTCTACTGAGAACCGATGAGGTTTAAAAAAACAATGATATTTATTGGTTAAAAATAATGACTGCCACAACCAGCAGTTTGTACCAGAAAAAAGAAGGAGGGCATCACATGTGATACAAAAAGCATAGTGACAAAACACATGTGCTCAGCAATGTATAAAGGAAGTCAGCCCAGGGAAGATATATATTGCCAAAAGCATGTAACAGACTTACTAGTGACCAGAATAAATTCATGAAACATATAAATGAAAAACATAGCACATCCGGCTCCACACAATGAGGTGTAACAATATGTATATCACATAGCATTGGAATGAAAATTACTGGTCTGGGGTAGCCAAATCAGATAGTGTAAGTATGTTAACCAACCAGGTATCAGATAAATGCTATCAGAGAGCACCACATGGAGCATGCACAGTATGCCAAAGGAATCAAGCACTCGTGGCCTTAACATAACAAGCAATGCACCAAGTGATAAATGTTGTAGATGTAGTGGAGTGGAAGATGCATGGCAAAATCATAAAGAAACAATAGATACCTTGACAGAGAGGACCTGGACAGAGAGGACCTGCGAGCAAATGTGATGCCCAACCCTGACACGCACGTTTCAACATTACCTTCGTCAGGGGGCCCGTGAGTCAGGGGTGCTCGGTGCCAGCGAATTGCCTAGGTTCAGCCACTAGTGCTTAGATTAGTAGCATACCGTCAATAGCGGCAGACTACATGGCCACTATGGGGCCCGTTAGTCAGGGGGGCTCGGTGCCAGCGCTAGCACCCCAGCCCCACCCGTGAGACCCCACACACCCAGCATCGCACTTTCAATTGCATCAGTATTACAAATGCCGATGTTGACAGCAATGATGAGAGAGGAAGCATTTGTGGGGTGTTTCTGGGGCACTTTTGTTGCCATCATGCTTTATAGCTGCAATGAAAGGGGAATCTAGGGGCTTCAGTAGAATGAAAATTACATCCCCAGTCTTCTGGAACTCGCTGCCTCAACACGTCAGACTATCTACTACACTTGCAAACTTCAAACGGAACCTGAAAACTCATCTGTTCAGAACTGCCTATAATCTTCAATGACCCCACCACCGGGCAGACCTGCCACCCCACCTACACCCCACTTGCTGTCTCCTCCCCAAAATCCTTTAGAATGTAAGCCCGCAAGGGCAGGGCCCTCTTCCCTCTGTACTAGTCTGTCTATTGTAACTTGTATATGTATTCTGTATGTAACCCCCTTCTCATGTACAGCACCATGGAATCAATGGTGCTCTATAAATAAATACTAATAATAATAATAATAAGGGCTGTAAACTTGTGGAATATAATCTTCTGTGACCCGTAGGGGGAGTGGGGGAAGGGAACCCAATTAGAAATTCTGCTTTGGTGCCCCATGATTTCTATGTACGACCCTGGCTTAGACCACAGCTATTTGCAAGCAGAACATGACAAAGCACGCTGTTGAAACACCTGTCTGGTGTGGTGGGCATCTAGACACCCTGTTGGTATTTTGACCACTTAGTAATACTCTATCTTCTCTATTTCATTCTTCTTTGCTGCTTTTAATTATATTATTCTTTGTGTTTTGTCTTCTAAGTACCTTTACATATTTTTTTATTATTATTATTACTTGTGATCTTTCTACCGACCATTCCTTGATGTTCACAATGTATGCTGTAAGTGTGCAATATATGCTATTATATTTATGTAGTGTGTTCTCTTTGCGGTGTCTTTGTATTGTAGTATGCAATTTATCTCCATATATACATGTGATGTCTCACCAAGTCTTGTTTTATGTATTCAGTTTTTACTATTTTTGATTATTTGTCTCCTGCATACTGTATTTTGTTGACCAGGCTCATGCCTTTCTCTCCTTTTTTTAGTAGATGTATATGGATATTTTACATGTTGCCATCATTTGGTTGGACTTTATTGGTGCTATGTGCCTTTTTTGCCTTGTGATCTTCACATGTCCAGCTAAGTGTAAATGCGTCCTTAGGGGAAATCCTGACAGATTTTTAATTGATTTTCATACAAATCAATAGAGCAGCTTGCTGTGCTGCTGGTCTGTATATATACAAAAAAAATAGTAGAAAATCTGTCAGAAAGCAGGCCACTTTGCAAGGACGAAGATGTTTGTTAAACAGGCATTCTGTTAAGCGAAGTAAACTGTGCTGCCAGTCAATGCTTAATGGTTGGCAGCATTTTAAATAGCAGAATTAGCTGCCGCTGTGTTTACAAAAGCAACACTCAATAACTGCTCCAAAGAGAATACAGCTATTGGAACACATTCACCCGCTCTTGTCTATCACAGCTCTAATCTACACTACCTACACATCAAATGCACTTGAAAGCTGTCAGAGCTTTTATATAGCACTAATAAATAAATCAAATTACCAGAAACAATATTATAAAACTGATTAATATCATCATCTGGATAAGGTTGCCATTAGCCACGTACAACCAGAATGTTAACTCCAAAATATCCCTGTACCAAAACCAGCACAATAATTGTGAGCGTGAGTACCAAATGTGTTTTCTGTTTTCGATTTGTACTAGAATCTTTAACCCCTTCAAGACCTGTTGAATTGTAATTTTTACTCCTTCGATTTTTTTCATTTTCTTCTATCAAGGGACAATTTTTTCGTTACTATGAAATGAGTTTTGACGGTGGTGGGTGTGGACCCCCTGTGCCACTTACAGGCATAACTAAATGACTACCTGGTCTTCACTAGAGCTTTTGATGGTGAGATTAGGGTTGGTTCATTTGGGTAATGACTAGGTGCTACTCCAGTGGAATCTCTGGACCTGCGGCAATTGACCTGCAGGTCAAGGTGCAAACACAAAGTACCAAGGACAAAAGTAGAGACGTGGTAAGACAGTTCGATGTTGTGACAAGCTGCACAGGTTCAGCATACAAAGCCAAAGTCACGAGAGGAAAGGTCAGGATAAACGGCTAAACAGATACTATAACAGCTTTTAAAAAAGGGCTGGATGATTTCCTCAGTACACAGAACATTGTTGGTTATAAGTGACTTGGGGACAAAATGTAGAATTGGTGGAGGAAGGTTGAACTAGATGGACCTAGGTCTTTTTCAACCTAAGTAACTATGTAACTATGTAACAAGTCAAACAGAAATGCAGACAGGCAGGACTGATTTGAACCAAAGTTTAGGCCAGGTATGGACAAAAGAGGTGCCTAAGGGTGGAAACACATCTATGCGAGTAAAATCGGTCCGACTGGGCTGAAAAAAACTCGGCTGATTTTAGTTCACGTTAGGTGCGAGTGCAACGCAAGTGCGATGCTATTTCTGAATAAATTAATGATTTTACTAGCGTGTGTAATGCGTGTGTAGTGCGTGTGTAATGCGTATTTTTTACTATGTCATCTGCCATTCAGCGCTGCTACATGGCCGCTGACAGCAGACACAGACAGCCATGTAGCAGAGCTGAATGGCAGATGACAGCAGACACAGACAGAGCCGCACAATCAGAATGAACTCGGGTTAACTTCACACGATTTCATTGTCATGCTGCGGCTCTGTCTGTGCCGCGTCCTGATTAGCGGTCACCAGTGAAGGACTCACCGGTGACCACTAATCCCCCGAGTGACTGAAGTTAGCAGCCCTCTCTCATACTCACCGATCCCCGGCGCCGTGCTGCACGGCGTTCACACTGCTCCGGCGGCTTTTACAATTTTGAAAAAGCCGGCCGCTCATTAAACAATCTCGTATTCCCTGCTTTCCCCGCCCACAGGCGCCTATGATTGGTTGCAGTGAGACACGCCCCCACGCTGAGTGACAGGTGTCTCACTGCACCCAATCACAGCAGCCGGTGGGCGGGTCTATACTGTGCAGTGAAATAAATAAATAAATAATTAAAAAAAATGGCGTGCGGTCCCCCCCAATTTTAATACCAGCCAGATAAAGCCATACGGCTGAAGGCTGGTATTCTCAGGATGGGGAGCTCCACGTTATGGGGAGCCCCCCAGCCTAACAATATCAGCCAGCAGCCGCCCAGAATTGCCGCATACATTATATGCGACAGTTCTGGGACTGTACCCAGCTCTTCCCGATTTGCTCTGGTGCGTTGGCAAATCGGGGTAATAAGGAGTTAATGGCAGCCCATAGCTGCCACTAAATCCTAGATTAATCATGTCAGGCGTCTATGAGACACCCTCCATAATTAATCTGTAAGTTACAGTAAATAAACACACACACACATGAAAAAATCCTTTATTAGAAATAAAAAACACAAACACATTCCCTCATTACCAATTTAATAAGCCCCAAAAAGCCCTCCATGTCCGGCGTAATCCACGGACCTCCAGCGTTGCTTCCAGCATGAAGGTGACAGGAGCTGCAGAAGACACCGCCGCTCCGGTCACCTCCAAGCAGCAACTGAGGTGAGTAGCGTGATCAGCTGAGCTGTCACTGAGGTTACCCGCGGCCACCGCTGGATCCAGTGACAGCGGGTAACCTCAGTGACACCTCAGCAGATCGCGCTACTCACCTCAGTTGCTGCGTGGAGGTGACCGGAGCGGCGGTGTCTTCTGCAACTCCTGTCACCTTCATGCTGGATGCGACGCTGGAGGTCCGTGGATTACGCCGGATATGGAGGGCTTTTTGGGGCTTATTAAATTGGTAATGAGGGAATTTGTTTGTGTTTTTTATTTCTAATAAATGATTTTTTCGGGCGTGTGTGTGTTTATTTACTGTAATTTACAGATTAATCATGGAGGGTATCTCGGGGAGACGCCTGACATGATTAATCTAGGATTTAGTGGCAGCTATGGGCTGCCATTAACTCCTTATTACCCCGATTTGCCAACACACCAGGGAAAATCGGGAAAAGCCGGGTACAGTCCCAGAACTGTCGCATATAATGTATGCGGCAATTCTGGGCGGCTGATGGCTGATATTGTTAGGCTGGGGGGCTCCCCATAACGTGGAGCTCCCCATCCTGAGAATACCAGCCTTCAGCCGTATGGCTTTATCTGGCTGGTATTAAAATTGGGGGGGACCGCACGCCGTTTTTTTTAATTATTTATTTATTTCACTGCACAGTATAGACCCGCCCACCGGCTGCTGTGATTGGGTGCAGTGAGACACCTGTCACTCAGCGTGGGGGCGTGTCTCACTGCAACCAATCATAGGCGCCTGTGGGCGGGGAAAGTAGGGAATACGAGATACGAGTTACCAGCGATGGCCGCGGGTAACCTCAGTGACAGCTCAGCTGATCGCGCTACTCACCTCAGTTGCTGCTTGGAGGTGACCGGAGCGGCGGTGTCTGCTGCAGCTCCTGTCACCTTCATGCTGGAAGCGACGCTGGAGGTCCGTGGATTACGCCGGATATGGAGGGCTTTTTGGGGCTTATTAAATTGGTAATGAGGGAATTTGTTTGTGTTTTTTATTTCTAATAAAGGATTTTTTCATGTGTGTGTGTGTTTATTTACTGTAACTTACAGATTAATCATGGAGGGTGTCTCATAGATGCCTGACATGATTAATCTAGGATTTAGTGGCAGCTATGGGCTGCCATTAATTCCTTATTACCCCGATTTGCCAACGCACCAGGGCAAATCGGGAAGAGCCGGGTACAGTCCCAGAACTGTCGCATATAATGTATGCGGCAATTCTGGGCGGCTGCTGGCTGATATTGTTAGGCTGGGGGGCTCCCCATAACGTGGAGCTCCCCATCCTGAGAATACCAGCCTTCAGCCGTATGGCTTTATCTGGCTGGTATTAAAATTAGGGGGGACCGCACGCCATTTTTTTAAATTATTTATTTATTTCACTGCACAGTATCGACACGCCCACCGGCTGCTGTGATTGGGTGCAGTGAGACACCTGTCACTCAGCGTGGGGGCGTGTCTCACTGCAACCAATCATAGGCGCCTGTGGGCGGGGAAAGCAGGGAATACAAGATTGTTTAATGAGCAGCCGGCTTTTTCAAAATAGTAAAAGCCGGCGGAGCAGTGTGAACGCCGTGCAGCGCAGCGCCGCGCCGGGGATCGGTGAGTATGAGAGAGGGCAGCTAACTTCAGTCACTCGGGGGATTAGTGGTCACCGGTGAGCCCTTCACTGGTGACCGCTAATCAGGACGCGGCACAGACAGAGCCGCAGCATGACAATGAAGTCGGGTGAAGTTCACCCGAGTTCATTCTGATTGTGCGGCTCTGTCTGTGTCTGCTGTCATCTGCCATTCAGCTCTGCTACACGGCTGTCTGTGTCTGCTGTCAGCGGCCATGTAGCAGCGCTGAATGGCAGATGACATAGTAAAAAATACGCATTACACACGCATTACACACGCATTACACACGCTAGTAAAATCATTAATTTATTCAGAAATAGCATCGCACTTGCGTTGCACTCGCACCTAACGTGAACTAAAATCAGACGAGTTTTTTTCAGCCCAGTCGGACCGATTTTACTCGCATAGATGTGTTTCCACCCTTAGTGCATATTAATGCCTGACACATGAACAATAATCAACATACTGATTCTCTCTAATGTGCCCATCTACTCCCCCCATGTGGAGGTGTACAGTGGTCTTTCACTCCATCTAGGACAAACTACACTGACTGCAGTACACGCTTGAGTTTCTTTGCTTATTTTGCCCTGGCCCCATCTAAAGCCCTGAGTTGTAGCACCTTGTATAATGAGTGCTACTCACCCCTACATGCTAAACAGCTATTGCACAGGCATTTCTTCACAACTCTTCTTCACAACACTCCTTCCCCTGCAACTCTAGCCTTACAGGACGATCTACATGTGTCTGAACTCTTCTGCCAAAAAAATCCAAACAAACAGGAGTCTCCTATACATTCTGCAATTTTACTAAAGGGAGTGTCTGTTCTTTACATTGACCCTATGCAAGTATGGAGAGCAGATGGTATTGTCATGGCAGCCAAGGACCTCCTGAAGGCCACCATAGCAATGTTGGTACCCTTATGAAGCCCTGTTTATGGCTAATCTTCATAGGAGATTGTGATTTTTACAAAATACTGCAAGCAATTGCAAGTGCAAGTCTCCTAGTAGAACCAAAAAGATTGTTGAAATGCTAGGATAAAAATCTTTAAAAACGATAAAAAGCTAATAAACTAAAAACTTAAATTATAGGTTTTTACCATTCCAAAAATGGAAAAGGTATGAATATTTTGTATTATTGCATCTGTACAATTTTGATTCAAAATATCAAATGTTTTAACTCAAAGAGGAAGGCAGTAAACAAAAAACGATGTTTTTGCCTTGTTTGGTCATTTTGCCTCTCCAAAATGGAATAAAAAACTACTAAAAGAAGCATACTCCCTAAAATATTACCAATAAATCCTCACACAGCTCCATGAACGGAAAAGAGTTTTTGACACTGCCTATTTTCCAGCAAAGTGGATAGGAGTTATAGAAATCTGATGCCCATGGCTTGTTTTTTACTTAGTGTAAACTGACCTGTGGTGCATTTTCAAAACTGCAACATATTTCCACTGCACAGTTGGGCTATTGGTTCCGCTCATAACCAATGAGGTCATGCAACATCCATCAACTGAGCAGTAGACGGCTGTGATGGCCTGACAGTTGTTATTATGCTGTTGCTGTGTGACCAGTCTTCCCAGACAACTTTTCTTGGACTTTTTGAAAGTATGGAAAGACAAGCAAAAGTGTAATACAACATATAGTTGGCTGTATTGGGGGTCATCAGGGATGGAGAATAACAGAACTACCCTTAGGATTGAGACAATTACATGTGTTGAGTAAAGAATGCTGATACGATGACAGGAAACTACTGGCATATCTAGAATGTCATTGGTTGGCAATTACAATGAAGCTGCCAGCAGCGGAGTTTTGAGTTGTGTGCCCAAGTGCTTTCAGTGCCAGACAACCACGAAAAACCTCATAGATTTCTGCATGTGGAGCTCCTACACCTCTCAATAACCTTCAGTAGTGCTGGATTATTAAAGTATATTTTCTCAGAAATACTGGAACATGTTAGAGAAAACAATACATGGCTGCAATTGTGCATTCAGACTCTGATTCATGCTACCTGTGGTTTGGTTAGCATAGCTTAGGTGATAGATTCCCTTAATCTGAAATAAAGCCAACTATATAATAGGCTGGATAAGGAACAGCCAAATTCTGAAAAGGTGAGGTTATAGAAGATAAATTCACAAGCAAGACTGAGCACAGCAAAACACATAATGTAGTAATACTGAATCAGAAAGTTCTCTCTAGGCAAAGATTTCAAAATGGACTGTAGTGTCAAGATGTGCTTTCCAAGCGCTTTGAAAAAACACCAAAATATGGACAACATTAAGAACCATGGACACAGTGGTTGGACAAAGAAACTTGATGTAAAGGGACCTAGCTACACCTATCTACTGTTTTGAGGAAGTCTGTCCAGAACTGGTCCTAATGTAGCCAAGAAGCCACATCTTTGACATGGAAACAAGGCCAGTCAACTCCGCTTTACATGAAAATATAAGAACAGAGGTTAAGAAAAATAGCAGCAGATGCTGGACTGATGTGTCAAATGTGAAATATATGGCTGTTACAGAAAGCAGTTTGTTCGTAGAAAGTGCCATGGGTGTGCTCCGCTATGGGGGGGGGGTCTCTGGCAAGTCTGGGACCATAAGGTCACAGTGCCTTGTGCACAGGTCTACATCTGAAGATTAAATGGATTTGCTGTCCTTTGGTGCTGTAGGGGTTAAGGACTCTATCCTGTCTGGCTACCCTGGAGCCTTAGGGTATGTACACACATCAGGTTTTTGCTGTGCGGCACAATCCAGTGCTTTTCTGAAAAACCGGATGCGGCGACAGCTGTCGCCGCATCCAGTTTTTTCCCCATAGACTTTCATTAGCACTGTATTGTGCCGCATGGCTGTGCGTTCTCTTCAGTTTTTGCCGGATCCGGCATAATTGTCTGATCCAGCGGCCAGGAAAAACGCAGACCTAGACGTTTTTTGTCTCATGAGAAAAATCGCGTCCCTCCGGATCCGGCACGATGCAGCGTAATGTATAATGGCTGTCTATGGACGCGGCAAAAACCGGAATACATGAACGGAGATGGTTTTTTAAACTGAGCATGCTCAGGATGGATGGATAGACAGGCAGACCGATGTCAAACACATATATAATGTCCCACCCTCTACATATTCAAAGCTGGCACCCTTTAGTGACTTTCATGTGGCACTAAAGGGTGCTTAGCCTTGTATTTAGTAAAAAAATAAATAATTTAAAAAAAAAAACGACATGGGGTCCCCCCATTTTTGATAGCCAGCTAGGTTAAAGCAGACGGCTGTAGCCTGCAAAAAACAAATGGCAGCTTTACCTTGGTTGGTGATCCAATTTGGAGGTCACCCCAGGCTCTTTTTTGTAATTGTTTATAAATAATAATAATTACAAAAAAACAAGAAAAAGTAGGGTCCCTCCCAAATTGGATCACCAGCCAAGGTAAAGCGGACAGCTGTGGTCTGGTATTCTCAGGGTGGGAAGGTCCATAATTATTGGCCCTTCCCAGCCTAAAAATAGCAGGCCGCAGCCGCCCCAGAAGTGGCGCATCTATTAGATGTGCCAATCCTGGTGCTTCGCCCCAGCTCATCCTGTTGCCCTGGTGTGGTGGCAAATAGGGTAATAAATGGGGTTGATACCAGCTGTAATGTCACCTGACATCAAGCCCAGCAGTTTGTGATGTCACGGCATCTATCAGATACCCAAAGAAGAAAAAAAGATATACCAGAAAAAAGGGATCACCAATGCAATAATATATAAGTGAAAAACATGATTTTTTATTATTTCAAAGAAACACTGTGGACATATCACAGCTCCAGGGACAGGCAGGAACACACAAACAAACAATTAAAAACATTTAAAAAGCCAAAAATGGCATAGTTCCCCAATACGCCAGCCTCCAAAAATTATAGAGATATTATAAGGTACCCCTGACAGAATAATCAATCTCCACAAATGGTGATGTGCAGGTAACAACGCTTCAGGACAAGATGGTTTAAAATATCAGTAAATATACAAAAACATTTTTTTATATAGTAAACAATATATCAACAGGTAGATAATATAATAGACCCAATGAAACCTTCTAGCTACACCCAGTAGAATATCACACACGTTTTGCTGAAACCACAGATAATGACAAAGGGTTAACTAGTGAAACCCATAAAGCATGAGGCACATTATAGGCTCTAAAAGTGCTGGTGATACATTGTTAGGTTGCCAAAATGTAGCTGGTATGCCCAAGGTATAAATCTAGAGGAGAGGACAAAACGGTATACTGGTCACGCTATGATGTAATGGCAGACCTAGGTCACAGACCCCTGATAATAGATGAGCGGTTACCTAAAATGCATAACAGAATTTATATCAATGCAGAGTCTGAATCAGGTGTATGGGTAGCCTGGACGATCATCCAGATAAATAACAGGACCATACTTACACCTGACAGAACAGCAGCAATACCAGGGAGAGAGATGAGGGTAGGTACAAAGAGGGAGGTAGGCGGCGTGTGTCCCCACGCGTATCGCCACTACACGTGTGGCTTCCTCAGGGGTGAGAAAATGTACAATAGATCGCAAAGTGTGCTATACATATATATGTATGAGCGGTTACTCACCAGTCTGTGAGTCATAGATACCTAGCGATGGCCGCCGCCATCTTAGATAGGTCACATGACACGCGAGGCCACAACCTACTATCAGACTGCGCATGCGCGAGTATACCCAGCGCTACTCAAACAGAGTAGCAGCTTCTATGAATTGCTCTAGTGCAGCGGCGGTGTAAGGCAGGCTGAAGCGCGAGCACTGGAAGCCACAATGTTATAGAGGCAAAAAAAGTCAGATGTCTTTATGCAAATGTTCTCAGACAGATAACTGTTTATATATACATGAAAAGTCGCGCATTTAAACATAGAACAGCCAGCGATGTCAAACCTATGAAAAGGGACAAAGTGAATTTAGTCTCTTTAGTCCCTAATCGTGCACTTTAGAAATGTAAACATAGGATTTTTATAGAACCTATTGGAAAGGGTGACATTAGACGGCAGAGCGGCCGAACATCCTAATGCGTGTGTTCTAAAGTAGATAGTTCAGAACCGCATTATACAGTTAGGTCCAGAAATATTTGGACAGTGACACAAGTTTTGTTATTTTAGCTGTTTACAAAAACATGTTCAGAAATGCAATTATATATATAATATGGGCTGAAAGTGCACACTCCCAGCTGCAATATGAGAGTTTTCACATCCAAATCGGAGAAAGGGTTTAGGAATCATAGCTCTGTAATGCATAGCCTCCTCTTTTTCAAGGGACCAAAAGTAATTGGACAAGGGACTCTAAGGGCTGCAATTAACTCTGAAGGCGTCTCCCTCGTTAACCTGTAATCAATTAAGTAGTTAAAAGGTCTGGGGTTGATTACAGGTGTGTGGTTTTGCATTTGGAAGCTGTTGCTGTGACCAGACAACATGCGGTCTAAGGAACTCTCAATTGAGGTGAAGCAGAAGATCCTGAGGCTGAAAAAAAAGCAAAAATCCATCAGAGAGATAGCAGACATGCTTGGAGTAGCAAAATCAACAGTCGGGTACATTCTGAGAAAAAAGGAATTGACTGGTGAGCTTGGGAACTCAAAAAGGCCTGGGCGTCCATGGATGACAACAGTGGTGGATGATCGCCGCATACTTTCTTTGGTGAAGAAGAACCCGTTCACAACATCAACTGAAGTCCAGAACACTCTCAGTGAAGTAGGTGTATCTGTCTCTAAGTCAACAGTAAAGAGAAGACTCCATGAAAGTAAATACAAAGGGTTCACATCTAGATGCAAACCATTCATCAATTCCAAAAATAGACAGGCCAGAGTTAAATTTGCTGAAAAACACCTCATGAAGCCAGCTCAGTTCTGGAAAAGTATTCTATGGACAGATGAGACAAAGATCAACCTGCACCAGAATGATGGGAAGAAAAAGTTTGGAGAAGAAAGGGAACGGCACATGATCCAAGGCACACCACATCCTCTGTAAAACATGGTGGAAACAACGTGATGGCATGGGCATGCATGGCTTTCAATGGCACTGGGTCACTTGTGTTTATTGATGACATAACAGCAGACAAGAGTAGCCGGATGAATTCTGAAGTGTACCGGGATATACTTTCAGCCCAGATTCAGCCAAATGCCGCAAAGTTGATCGGACGGCGCTTCATAGTACAGATGGACAATGACCCAAAGCATACAGCCAAAGCTACCCAGGAGTTCATGAGTGCAAAAAAGTGGATCATTCTGCAATGGCCAAGTCAATCACCAGATCTTAACCCAATTGAGCATGCATTTCACTTGCTCAAATCCAGACTTAAGACGGAAAGACCCACAAACAAGCAAGACCTGAAGGCTGCGGCTGTAAAGGCCTGGCAAAGCATTAAGAAGGAGGAAACCCAGCGTTTGGTGATGTCCATTGGTTCCAGACTTAAGGCAGTGATTGCCTCCAAAGGATTCGCAACAAAATATTGAAAATAAAAATATTTTGTTTGGGTTTGGTTTATTTGTCCAATTACTTTTGACCTCCTAAAATGTGGAGTGTTTGTAAAGAAATGTGTACAATTCCTACAATTTCTATCAGATATTTTTGTTCAAACCTTCAAATTAAACGTTACAATCTGCACTTGAATTCTGTTGTAGAGATTTCATTTCAAATCCAATGTAGTGGCATGCAGAGCCCAACTCGCGAAAATTGTGTCACTGTCCAAATATTTCTGGACCTAACTGTACATAGGGTAACCTCAAATATCAGAACAGTAAGAGATAATACCGAGAAATGGTATAAGCCTATATAGAGGAAAGGACACTGAGAGGACCCAAGGCGTTCAAAGTCTTCACCTGGGTCTCCGCTTTTGGACCAACAAACGCAGGAACAACTCTTTCAGTGGGACCAGGTTTTCATTGAAGGCCTATTCGGGCTTTTTTACATGTGAAGACTCGAATCTTCTGCAACTACTACAAACCTGGACCTTATGTATTTCATCTTGAAGTTGTGGACTGGACCTCTGTTGGCGTCTGCATGACATGGATCTGGAATAATGGACACTTACTGTGAATCCTTGGATCCAACTTACCTTGGTGGACTATATAAATATAGGGGGCCTCTTTGATTCTAATAACCACCTGGGGAGCTATGTGATACTAGCCAGAGTGTGTGTCAAGGGATATAGCTACGTCTAAATCCTCTCTTGACCCCTGGCCTCCTACCAGCTCTGTCTAAGAAGACACCATGGTCATTGTCTGGTGGAAAACTATGGGGCCCTCTTGGGTGATATTTATGGACATCTGCTTGTGCCCGTCCAGCTTAGGTGGTTTCCATCGCTGTACTATTGTTGTGACCACGTATATATCTATATGTCTATATAGTCAAGTTGCAGGTACATTGCTAAACCATTTGCATATGATTGTTATGGGTGTTTACATGATCATGGGTGTCTATCTTACAGACCTATGTATAGCCGTGTATGTAATTCTTCATGACGGTCTTTTCTCCTTATATGGATTTACCTTTCAGGAATTAGGGGCATATTGTTGATTCGCCCCGCACTATCTGGGGGACTACCTTTGATGCCACATATGGACATCAGTCTACTGATCGAGCTTAGGTGGCCTTTATATTGTGGATTGCTACAATGACCACGTGTATTACTATATGCCGACATGCTCGAGTCGTTTTTCGTCCCTTATAGGGACATTTATATATTGGGAGTATCGGAAAAATAATTTGCATATGCCCTATATGAACACTCTTGTTCTTTATAGATATCTATAGGGGTTTCCATCAAAAACCCACGTGTGATCTTGTGTTTAACTCCTCTCAGTGTCCTTTCCTCTATATAGGCTTATCTCCTTGGGAAAATAAGGGTACACTATGGCTTGCCCTCCACTAATAGGTTCAATTAAGAACCCTCTGCTTAAAGCATATGGGGTTTAGGATCAGGGATGTAAGAGACCCATTTCTTGGTATTATCTCTTACTGTTCTGATATTTGAGGTTGCCCTATGTATAATGCGGTTCTGAACTATCTACTTTAGAACACATGCATTAGGATGTTCGGCCGCTCTGCCGTCTAATGTCACCCTTTCCAATAGGTTCTATGAAAATCCTATGTTTACATTTCTAAAGTGCACGATTAGGGACTAAAGAGACTAAATTCACTTTGTCCCTTTTCATAGGTTTGACATCGCTGGCTGTTCTATGTTTAAAGGCGCGACTTTTGATGTATATATAAACAGTTATCTGTCTGAGAACATTTGCATAAAGACATCTGACTTTTTTGCCTCTATAACATTGTGGCTTCCAGTGCTCGCGCTTCAGCCTGCCTTACACCGCCGCTGCACTAGAGCAATTCATAGAAGCTGCTACTCTGTTTGAGTAGCGCTGGGTATACCCGCGCATGCGCAGTCTGATAGTAGGTTGTGGCCTCGCGTGTCATGTGACCTATCTAAGATGGCGGCGGACATTGCTAGGTATCTATGACTCACAGACTGGTGAGTAACCGCTCATACATATATATATATAGCACACTTTGCGATCTATTGTACATTTTCTCTCCCCTGAGGAAGCCACATGTGTAGTGGCGATACGCGTGGGGACACACGCCGCCTACCTCCCTCTTTGTACCTACCCTCATCTCTCTCCCTGGTATTGCTGCTGTTCTGTCAGGTGTAAGTATGGTCCTGTTATTTATCTGGATTATCGTCCAGGCTACCCATACACCTGATTCAGACTCTGCATTGATATAAATTCTGTTATGCATTTTAGGTAACCGCTCATCTATTATCAGGGGTCTGTGACCTAGGTCTGCCATTACATCATAGCGTGACCAGTATACCGTTTTGTCCTCTCCTCTAGATTTATACCTTGGGCATACCAGCTACATTTTGGCAACCTAACAATGTATCACCAGCACTTTTAGAGCCTATAATGTGCCTCATGCTTTACGGGTTTCACTAGTTAACCCTTTGTCATTATCTGTGGTTTCAGCAAAACTTGTGTGATATTCTACTGGGTGTAGCTAGAAGGTTTCATTGGGTCTATTATATTATCTACCTGTTGATATATTGTTTACTATATAAAAAAATGTTTTTGTATATTTACTGATATTTTAAACCATCTTGCCCTGAAGCGTTGTTACCTGCACATCACAATTTGTGGAGATTGATTATTCTGTGAGGGGTACCTTATAATATCTCTATAATTTTTGGAGGCTGGCGTGTTGGGGAACTATGCCATTTTTGGCTTTTTAAATGTTTTTAATTGTTTGTTTGTGTGCTCCTGCCTGTCCCTGGAGCCGTGATATGTCCACAGTGTTTCTTTGAAATAATAAAAAATCTTGTTTTTCACATATATTATTGCATTGGTGATCCCTTTTTTCTGGTATATCTTTTTTTCTTCTTTGTATGCTCTCTATTATATACCTGGAGATCCCATTGGGTGGTGCCCTTTCTATCCTTTTTGCTATCTATCAGATACCCGACATCACGAACTGTCAGTACTAAAAAAAAAAAAAATAGATGACAAAAAATTTTTTATTTGAAAAAACACTTCCCAACACATTCCCTCTTTCACCAATTTATTGTAAGGACACAAAAAAGTCTGGTCTACAGTAATCCATTAAGGGGGTCCCACGACGACTCTGGATCTACTAAAATATGGGGGGCACGCTCAGGGAATGTGTAACAAATTTTCTAGGAGTGCAGACCCTCCATGTGAGGAGTGTGGGTGCAAAGAATCTGCACCTACCCCACCCCAGGTCACAGCAGCATAGTGCATGCTGTAGCTCAGCGTCTCACTGTGACTGAACACAGGAAGTTGAGCTGACATCCGCTCTGTGCATGTGACCAGCGCTACACAACAAGAGCAGGGATCATGGGAATCGCCGAGGCATAAGGTACCGGGGAACACCGGGGGGTATTGGGGCTGACCTGAAAGGGCCTGGGGAGGAGTTTTCTGTTGCATGTGTCATGGCACATGCGACAGAAATCAGAGGAAGAGGGTGAATGCGGGCGGCGCGCTACTGTGCGTGCCGCCATCTTGGATTTTCGGGACGGGGTCGGGGGTCGGGGGGGCATTTTTATGACACTGGGGGACCAGGGAGGAGATTTATCTCCGTTCTGACATGTTTGATCATGCCAGATGGGAGATTTTTTACTGCCGCTGTCATTTACTGTAACGGGATCATCGGTATACGGTGTATACCGGTGATCACGTGAGCGGGGACCGGAAAAACCGGCCTGAATCATGATCTCCAGGGTCTCAGCTACCCCCGGTAGCTAAAACCCCGGAGATTTTCCGACGCTGGGGGGCACTATACACTTATTTCTGCCTGCCATTTATAAACGGCAGATCGGAATAAATACCTTCTTCTGCCGCTGTTTCTCTCCGTAAAGGCCGTCGTAATGGGGTTAAACTTGTTCCAAAACCTTTGTATTTGATCACATCACGTGACTTCTGGTATCGGGCGGTAAGTAAATGTTTACTGCAATCGTGATTATAATGGCGCTGTCACATATTGACAGCGCCATTTAAGGGGTTAAACGGCATGAGCAGATAACGATTCTGCTCATGCCTAGCAGGCACACATTTCAGCTGTGAAAATCAGCTGAGATGTGCGCCGATCGCGGCATACTGTCGGCAGCAGATCGTGGGCAGTAACATTATGACCGCTAGGACGTAATATTACTGCCCGCGGTCTTTAAGGGTTAAAGTGTGAAGGAAGGTATTTTCTTTTAAATGATGTTTTCAGGTATAATAATGTGTATTTTTTATATTACAGACCTACATTCACACAAAAATAAAATGTCTTCTTCTGGGAGCCCTCCCTCAGCGAAATGAGGTATATATTTTTTTTTTGGGGGGGGATATCAGTTTTGCAAAGGTAAACCTAAAAAATATTAATAATTTGTTCCAGGAACCTGAAGCAGTAGAGGAGCTTCCAGGAGAGGACGGCCAGGGTGGAGAAATACCCGGAGCGGGCGCGCCAAATGTATGTTTCTTTCACATGCATTGCAGAAACATATCATACTACACCCATCCCATCAAAGCACATATTTTTTTTTTTTAATTTTATTTTAGGCTTCTGGTTCTGGGGCTCCAGCTAGAGGTCCTCCAAGCCCCTCCCAGGGTCGTCGGCGTGAGCGTTGCGGCGGTCAACAGCGAGTAAGTTTTGCTTTTATTTTTGTTTTGTTTTTTAAAAAAATGGACTTAATGTTGATTACATTATAATGTAAAGACCAGGCCGCAACCGACCAGACCGTGACACCAACGGGAGCCGCAGAGGAGGACGCCATCCCGAGCCTAGGTGACCAGGTACCGCCCCAAGCTGCTGTCGGGAACCCGGCAGCAAGCTACCCGGATCGGGAAGACCTGGCTCCGGAACCAGAGGCCTCCGGACCAGACCTGGAGAGAGGAGCGATCGTAGCCCGACTGAGGTTCAGTATCGATGAGGAGATCCAGGATGCATGCCAGTCAATGATCACCCAGCTGACCCAGGAGCAGGAGCGTCGGGAGGCTGAAAAGGCACATATCGAGGCCCGCAACCTCCTGGAAAAGCAGCACCTCTGACGGACAAGTAACAAGGCCTGAGAGCCACTGTTCCAGGGAGTGGTGGACCGGTTTAACCTTGTAAAGGGGTGGGGCTTCATTGCCGAGCTGGAACTGAGACAAAGGGTCTTTGTCTCCTGGTGGGATGTTAAGGGCCACCTCCCCAAAGGACACCCTGGATGAAACCTGCACCCGAGTGATATGGTTTCATATACCTGGCACTATGGGGAGTGGGGTTGGTATGCCCTGGATGTGGTGCCATGTCCAGCAGGGGCCGCTGCATCATCACCAGCCCCCACTTCCCCACCAGCACCAGTCACACCAATACCACCAGGTGGCAGTAGTGGTGCACGGGATCAATGCACCCAAACCCTGTGCAGTGACCTCAGGAAGCCGGCTGACCCGGAATCCCCTGTTTCAACTTCCCGGTAGCTGTAACCTCTTTGCCACCAGTGTGTTTAAAATGTTGATCAGTGTGAAGTAGTTGAGAAAGCCAACACTGAGAAACATGTGATGGTGTCTCCGCAGGCTTTCTTGTTTTGAATATTTCCCAGGGGGCATTGCTCTAGAATCACTATGTTGAGAAACACGTGATGGTGTCTTCGCGGTGTTGGATGTTGATCTCCCTAAGGTCAACCATCCTTGCTTATGTAGTTTTCTACTAGGCAATGCTCCCATTAGCCAGTTTCCTACTCCACACTGATGAGGGGCAAATACCCCGAAACAGCTGTCTGTGGATGGATACCATGTTTGGCATAGGTGGTCTCCTTGACTGGAGACTGCCCTTCCCGTGGTTGTTCCTTCCCGGTGAAAAACCTGGGGCTAGTTACCTGCCAGCGTTGAGAAAAATGTGATGGTGTCTCCGCAGGCTTTCTTTTTTTTGTGTGTATATATATATATATATATATATATATATATATATTTATATATATATATATATATGTATGTATGTATGTATGTGTATATATATATATATATATATATATATATATATATATATATATATATATATAAACATATACTGTATATGTACAAACATGTACTGTATATATCTATCACTAAATCCCCATATACTACATCACTGCACCCCCTCATATACTACACCTTTAATATACTACACCCCCATACACTACATGACTATATGCTACACCCCCATATACTACACCACTGTATACTACACCCCCATATACTACACCACTATATACTACACCTGTAATAAACTACACCACTACACCCCTATATACTACACCTGTAAAACAACATCACTACACCCCCATATACTTCACTACACCCAGAGGCGTAGCCAGGTGTTCGACTCAGGGGGGCGAACCTTCTGAATGGGCCCCTAACCAGGTAACCATGTTTACCCCACTGTTACAGTCTGTGCCATCCTTGTTACAGCCTGCCCCCACTCTGTCACAGCCTGCACCCCTTTGGCATAGTTTGCACCCCTGTCACAGTTTTCACACCTCTGTCACACTCTGTCCCTCTCTGTCACACTCTGCCCCTCAATCTTCCCCTCCATCACACTCTTCTCCTCACAGTCTGCCCCTCTCTGTCACACTCTGCCCCTCACAGTCTGCCCTTCTATGTCACACTCTGCCCCTCTCTGTCACACCTTGCCTCGGTCAGTCTGCCCCTCACACTTTGACCCTCTATGTCACACTCTGCCCCTAAGTCTGCACCTCCATCACACTCTGCTCCTCACAGTCTGCCCCTCTCTGTCACACTCTGCCCCTCACACTCAGCACCTCTCTTGTCACACTCAGCCCCTCACAATCTGCCCCTCTTTTGTCACACTCTGCCCCTCTCTTGTCACACTCTGCCCCTCTCTTGTCACACTCTGCCCCTTTCTTGTCACACTCTGCCCCTCTCTTGTCACACTCTGCCCCTCTCTTGTCACACTGAGCCCATCACACTCAGCACATCTCTTGTCACACTCTGCCCCTCACAGTCTTCCCCTCCTTTGTCACACTCTGCCCTTCACACTCTGCCCCTCCCTTGTCACACTCTGCACCTCACACTCTGCCCCTCTATTGTCACACTCTGCCCCTCACACTCTGCCCCTCTCTTGTCACACTCAGTTCATCACACTCAGCCCCTCACACTCAGCACCTGTCTTGTCACACTGAGCTCATCACACTCAGCACCTCTCTTGTCACACTCTGACCCTCACAGTATGCCCCACCCTTGTCACACTCTGCCCCTCACACTCAGCACCTCTCCTGTCACACTCTGCCCCTCACACTCAGCACCTCTCTTGTCACACTCTGCCCCTCACACTCAGCACCTCTTTCGTCACACTCAGCCTAGCACACTTTGCCCCTCACACTCTTCCAATCACACTCTGCCCCTCACATTCAGCACCTCTCTTGTCACACTCTGCCCCTCTCTTGTCACACTCTGCCCCTCACACTCAGCACCTCTCTTGTCACACTCAGCCCATCACACTCTGCCCCTCACACTCAGCACCCACCATGTCATCCTCTTCACTCAATACCTGTCATGTGCCCTCATCTGCTACAGCTTCTCAAGTATCTTCTGACTCCTCCCACATGGGTCACATGGGCATGACATCATTGCAGGTCCTGCACGGGAGCAGATTAGAGCTTCCCTGCCTCTACAGCATTCAGGTATTAAATCCCCTCTCCCCTCCCCCTTGAAAAATGCCGGATTTGCTAGATGGCAAAAGGGAATGGAAGTTTAAAACAAAACAAAAAACTGTGTTTTAACATGGCCCTGGGTGACAGTAGCTCTGAGTGGGCCCCTCTAGGTCATGGGCCCAGGGCGACCGCCCCCTTTGCCCCCCCAGTAGCTACGCTAGTACACCCCCAATATTAGTCACCAGTAACCCCCCTCTCCTCATTGTCCCCTTCTCAGGTTATTAGTCACCACTCACCTCTCCCTCCTCTGGCACCTCCGTACGGGCTCCCCGCCGAGCTTCTTCTTCTCTTGTATGGGCCCTGGCTGCATCGATGCTGTTCTCCTAGGGACCCCCGCCGCTGCTTCTCTTCGTAAAGGCCCCGGCTGTGTCGCTTCTTTTCCTGCCGGGCGGGAACTTTTGAAATGACACAAGCGCGCACAGTACTGATGTCATCAGGGCGCGCCGCGTGTCACAGAGAAAGTGCTGGCAGGGAACAGAGGAGATGTTCCTGCGTTCCGCTGCCTGCACTGACTATGTGGAGTTGCAGCATCGCTCCCTCCCCGGCATGCAGCGTGTTATAAGGACAATCTGACCAGGACCCCCCGGAGCCTGGAGCTCCGGACAACAGGTCAGATTGCCCTCATTACTGACCGGCGAGCAAGGGCCCCCTGAACCTTCAGGCCCCTGTTCACCGCTCCGGCTGAACCAGCGATATGTCCGCCAGTGACTTAGAGTTGGGGGTTTCCTAGATATGCATCTGAAATTCCTCTTCATGATAATTTTAAGTTTGGAATCATCATTTAATATCGGCAGATATTTTTTTACAATAGCAGAAATTTCTGAAAATTGATTACTGTAATTGGTAACAAAGTTTATACTATTATCATTTTTATTTTTATTCTGGGATCGTTTAGAGTATAACAAGATATTCCTGTCCATACCATTAACTATAGTACATGCTTGGTTTAGAACCCAATCAGGGTATCCTCCATGTGGTCCGTTTGCGTTCCGTGTGACACCCGTGATGCCGGAGAAAAACGTATATGTTGACATGTGGAGCACACGGACACACGTATGCTCCACACGTACACATGTTCCATGGCAGAACACGCACGTGAGTGCAGACCCATTGATTTTATTGGGTCTACGTGTGCCCGTGTCTCGGGTACGTGAGGAAAAGGACCAAACACGTACCGGAGACAAGGACGTGTGAAAGAGGCTTAAGACGTAGTAGAGTGCATCTATGTGTCCACCTCCAGTAAACATATACTACCTAAGGCCTCTTTCACAAGTCCTTGTCTCCGGTACATGTATGGTCCTTTTTCTCACGTACCGGAGACACGGGCACACGTAGACCCATTAAAATCAATGGGTCTGCGCTCACGTGCGTGTTCTGCCATGGACCGTTTGTACGTGTGGAGCATACGTGTGTCCGTGTGCTCCACACGTCAACATGTCCGTTTTTCTCCAGCATCAAGGGTGTCACACGGAATGCAAACGGACCACATGGAGGTGTTCCGTGTAACGTGCCGGAAAAAACACACGTGTTTGAGAAAATAAAAAAAAACTTTACTCACCTTCTCCAGTCCTCCTGTCTCTGCCGCTGCTGTCACTTGCTTCCGACCACCACTCATTATGCTCATTGAATATTCACTTCACTGCGGCCGGAAGCTGCAGCAGCGGGGAGTTGGCAGGACTGGAGACCAAAGATCAGCACCACAGACAGCGACGCCAGGGACAGGTGAGCAGAAAGTTCCCGTTCTCCATGTGTTATCACGGATAACACACGGAGAACGCACGTAGGCCATAAACACGGCTCACGGAGGGCAAAACGCAGCTCTGACACGTCCATGAAAAACGTGCGTGGTTTTTCACGAACGTGTGAAAGAGGCCTAAAATGGTACACGACAGAGCACACAGTGACTCCGTGTGCACCATTATAGTTAGTGACCCCATCAGCGCATACATCTGAAACCCATTTCGCTGGGGGTTCGGACGGAAGCTCTGACGGGACCACTGAATGGGGAGAGGAGTGCAGTGTGAAAGCGGTCTAACAGCAGTAACAAAAAACTTTAATCAGATTAAGTACTTGGCTTAAATAATAAAACATTAACATATTTACACTCTCTGCAACTTCACCAGAACTCAGGTCCTCACTTGGCACACAATAACAGGACCCACTTCTGAGTTTGACCACTTTTAGGTTAATCTATCTCTCTGTTCAGTGGAAGCCACTTCTGAAGGCCGCTCTTCTGGCCGGTCTTTTGCAGATTTACTTAAAAACTTAGGCTGGACTCAGACGATGCTAATAACCCCCGGCTCAGGTTCTGCTGCGAGCGTGAGCCGAGTGTCATGCGACACTGACCCGATCCTGCAATCAGGTCACAACTGTGAAGCTGAGGACGGGCGCTACAGAGGAGAGGGAGGGGTTAATTCCCCCATCTCCTCCATTGTAAGCCTGTGCATATATCGAGTGCAGTCCATTGTATCTCTCACACCCATTCACTTGAATGGGTGCAAGGAATACGGTTCTAGCAGAAAATCGCAGCATGCTGCCGCTTTTCTCGCATCCAGAATCTGGATGTGAGAAAAGCTGACTAGTCTCATCTCCAGCTGTGGTCCCCTGCTGGATATTCTAACTACACTGTGTGCAGAATAATTAGGCAAATGAGTATTTTGATCACATGATACTTTTTATACATGTTGTCCTACTCAAAGCTGTATAGGCTTGAGAGCCAACTACCAATTAAGTGATGTGCATCTCTGTAATGAGGAGTGGTGTGGTGTAATGACATCAACACCCTATATAAGGTGTGCTTAATATTTAGGCAACTTCCTTTCCTTTGGCAAAATGGGTCAGAAGAGAGATTTGACGGGCTTTGAAAAGTCCAAAATTGTGAGATGTCTTGCAGAGGGATGCAGCAGTCTTGAAATTGCCAAACTTTGAAGCGTGATCACCGAACAATCAAGCATTTCATGGCAAATAGCTAACAGGGTACCAAGAAGCATGTTGGGCATAAAAGGCGCTACATAACTGCCCATGAACTGAGGAAAATAAAAGCATGAAGCTGCCAAGATGCGATTTGCCCCCAGTTTGGCCATATTTCAGAGCTGCATCGTTACTGGAGTATCAAAAAGCACAAGATGCGCCATACTCAGGGACATGACCAAGGTAAGGAAGGCTGAAAAACGACCAACTTTGAACAAGAAACATAAAATAAAACGTCAAGACTGGGCCAAGAAATATCTTAAGACTGATTTTTCAAAGGTTTTATGGACTGATGAAATGAGAGTGACTCTTGATTGGCCAGATGGATGGGCCAGAGGCTGGATCAGTAAAGGGCAGAGAGCTCCACTCCGACTCAGATGCCAGCAAGGTGGAGGTGGGGTACTGGTATGGACTGGTATCATCAAAGATGAACTTGTGGGACCTTTTCGGGTTGAGGATGGAGTGAAACTCAACTCCAGGAGCTACTGCCAGTTTCTGGAAAACAACTTCTTCAAGCAGCGGTACAGGAAGAAGTCGGTATCGTTCAAGAAAAACATGATTTTCATGCAGGACAATGCTCCATCACATGCATCCAACTACTCCACAGCATGTTCAACAATGTGCAAAAAACACACAATGGTGTATATTCGATGCAAATATTTTATTAGACAATAACATTAAAAGAAGTACACCAATGTCTACTTCCTATCCTTGTAACAATAGTTTGAGGACATAAGGAGAAAACCTCACTACGTGGGGACCAGGGTCAAAAAATATTGGAAATTTGCCGACACAGCAGGGAAAGCAAAAATACTATCATGTCAAAAAATATCCACTATATTTCCCTCACGGCATTATCAGTAAACCCCCAGCAATCTGAGTCCAAGATATCAAAAGGATGAAGCTCTTCCCTCTGCATACTAGTACTATACAGCGTCTATAGCAATTGAAAATAAGGGAGAAGGTACTATGAAAGCTACAAACCCAAGAGCTCATGGGGAGTTAATCCAGGGTCCATGCCCGACGTACGTTTCGGGTACCTTTTTCAAGGGCCACCGCACTCAGATGCCAGCAAGGTGGAGGTGGGGTACTGGTATGGACTGGTAACATCAAACATGAACTTGTGGGACCTTTTCGGGTTGAGGATGGAGTGAAACTCAACTCCAGGAGCTACTGCCAGTTTCTGGAAAACAACTTCTTCAAGCAGCGGTACAGGAAGAAGTCGGTATCGTTCAAGAAAAACATGATTTTCATGCAGGACAATGCTCCATCACATGCATCCAACTACTCCACAGCATGTTCAACAATGTGCAAAAAACACACAATGGTGTATATTCGATCCAAATGTTTTATTAGACAATAACATTAAAAGAAGTACACCAATGTCTACTTCCTATCCTTGTAACAATAGTTTGAGGACATAAGGAGAAAACCTCACTACGTGGGGACCAGGGTCAAAAAATATTGGAAATTTGCCGACACAGCAGGGAAAGCAAAAATACTATCATGTCAAAAAATATCCACTATATTTCCCTCACGGCATTATCAGTAAACCCCCAGCAATCTGAGTCCAAGATATCAAAAGGATGAAGCTCTTCCCTCTGCATACTAGTACTATACAGCGTCTATAGCAATTGAAAATAAGGGAGAAGGTACTATGAAAGCTACATACCCAAGGGCTCATGGGGAGTTAATCCAGGGTCCACGCCCGACGTACGTTTCGGGTACCTTTTTCAAGGGCCACTGCACTCAGATGCCAGCAAGGTGGAGGTGGGGTACTGGTATGGACTGGTAACATCAAACATGAACTTGTGGGACCTTTTCGGTTTGAGGATGGAGTGAAACTCAACTCCAGGAGCTACTGCCAGTTTCTGGAAAACAACTTCTTCAAGCAGCGGTACAGGAAGAAGTCGGTATCGTTCAAGAATAACATGATTTTCATGCAGGACAATGCTCCATCACATGCATCCAACTACTCCACAGCATGTTCAACAATGTGCAAAAAACACACAATGGTGTATACTCGATCCAAATGTTTTATTAGACAATAACATTAAAAGAAGTACACCAATGTCTACTTCCTATCCTTGTAACAATAGTTTGAGGACATAAGGAGAAAACCTCACTACGTGGGGACCAGGGTCAAAAAATATTGGAAATTTGCCGACACAGCAGGGAAAGCAAAAATACTATCATGTCAAAAAATATTCACTATATTTCCCTCACGGCATTATCAGTAAACCCCCAGCAATCTGAGTCCAAGATATCAAAAGGATGAAGCTCTTCCCTCTGCATACTAGTACTATACAGCGTCTATAGCAATTGAAAATAAGGGAGAAGGTACTATGAAAGCTACATACCCAAGGGCTCATGGGGAGTTAATCCAGGGTCCACGCCCGACGTACGTTTCGGGTACCTTTTTCAAGGGCCACCGCACTCAGATGCCAGCAAGGTGGAGGTGGGGTACTGGTATGGACTGGTAACATCAAACATGAACTTGTGGGACCTTTTCGGTTTGAGGATGGAGTGAAACTCAACTCCAGGAGCTACTGCCAGTTTCTGGAAAACGACTTCTTCAAGCAGCGGTACAGGAAGAAGTCGGTATCGTTCAAGAAAAACATGATTTTCATGCAGGACAATGCTCTATCACATGCATCCAACTACTCCACAGCATGACTGGCCAGTAAAGGTCTAAAAGATGAAAAAATAATGACATGGCCCCCTTGTTCACCTGATCAGAACCCCCATAGAGAACATGTGGTCCTTCATAAAATGTGAGATCTACAGGGAGGGAAAACAGTACACCTCTCGGAACAGTGTCTGGGAGGCTATGGTGGCTGCTGCATGCAATGTTGATCGTAAACAGATCAAGCAACTGACAGAATCTATGGATGGTAGGCTGTTGAGTGTCATCATAAAGAAAGGTGGCTATATTGGTCACTAATTTTTTTGGGGTTTTGTTTTTGCATGTCTGAAATGTTTATTTCTAAATTTTGTGCAGTTATATTGGTTTACCTGGTGAAAATAAACAAGTGAGATGGAAATATATTTGGTTTTTATTAAGTTGCCTAATAATTCTGCACAGTAATAGTTACCTGCAAAAACAGATATCCTCCTGAGATAGCCAAATCTAAAAAACCCCACTCCAACTTCCAAAATTATTAAGCTTTGAAATTTGAGTCTTTTGGGTTGATTGAGAACATAGTTGTTGATCAATAATTAAAAAAAATCCTCTAAAATACAAGTTGCCTAATAATTCTGCACACGATGTATATTTTATCTGAAATGCCAAAACATTTCAGAGAAAAATATATTTGGCTGCAACTACATTCATCCATGGTCTGATTTATGCTACCCATGTTTTGAGCAGCATGATTATGTTGACAGGTTCCCTTTAACTTTTGGCTAACTGAGGTGCTACCACATCAGCATGACAGCACTCTTCACAGACAAACACTACATACAGATACATAACTAAAAATAAAAAAAAATAAAGACATAAATGAAATGGCCCATCTCTCTAAGTAAGAGGGTTTGTGGAATAGTCATTTTGAACCCTCTTACAAGATCTTAGGCCTAATCACAGCACAGGCCTACAACAATCTCAATGGTTATATCAGTAATGTTAGACACGAAGAAAGGAAATCTCCAGACCATAAAAAAGTGAGTGTGGATTTTGTGACCATTGTTGAAGGCACAATATAGTGCTGTAATATTGTAATTGGGTAACACTAACCATTTAGGAGAAATTATCCGCACTGCTCTATTAGGTGGACTCGATTTGGCTATACTATTTAAGCCCTGAGTGCTGTAAACACAATGTTTTATATAGAGGCTTCAGCAGATATTTGTCACAGTTTTTTCCAATGTTGATGGGAAAGGCAAGGTAAAGTAATAGTGAAATATGGCAGAATCCTATAGCCGCGTGCAATAAAAATGTATGAGTACCTGGGAGAGACGTAAAATGATTAATTGGATCAGCTATAGATTAATGTACTGATAATATCTGACTACATCACAATCACTTTACATTTAAATTTCAGTAACGTTCTTGGCTCCTCGCACTCCATTAGTTGGACCTTGCAACAAACTGCATAATCTCATCAAGCATAGGAAAGGGCACATGGAAATATCCTCTTTCTCTCTGCAAGGTTCCTTTTCATCTGGGCCAGTGGGAAGCCTTGTGACATTTTCCCAGGGAAGTCCTGTCATAACTCAGAACTTCCTCTAACTTCTTAATCAAAAGGAGCGGGAAAGAGAACTTGTTTGTTGGATTCATGTTCTTTGCATGCCATGAGAGTCTTTTATATAAAGTATAGTAAATAAAAAAGATTGAATCATTATTAAATCATTTAAAGTGAACCTGTCACCAGTTTGGGAGTAGATTCTAGTACAAGAGAAAGGTCATTGTGAATCCGGCTGACGATAGAGACTGTGAGCATGTACTTTGCACAGCAGTGTTATGGAAATACCAAACATAACATAGAAAATTCAACTAGGAAAATGTATGAATAGTGAATCATAATTGTACTATGTTATGGATGTATAAGTATAGTTAGTTTTTATGAGACAGATTTCATGAGTCATACACCATATTTCTAGTTCCATTATACATCCTAATGGAATCTACTATAGTCATGACTGAAAGTGTTGGCATCCTTGAAATTGTCCCAGAAAATGAAGTGTTTCTCCCAGAAAATTATTGCAATTACACGTTTTGTTATACACATGTTTATTTCCTTTGTGTGCTTTGGTGTGTGCATTGGAACAACACCAAAAAAATAGAGAAAAAAGGCAAATTGGATAAAGTTTACTATAAAACCCCCAAAATGGACCAGCCAAAATTGTTGTCACCTTTTCAAAATTGTGGATATACAACTTTGTTTAAAGCATGTAATGATAATTCAAACTCACCTGAAGTGTGGGCAATATGATAATAACACCTGAAATCAGATAAAAAGGGAGAAGGTGACTCAATCTTTGCATTGTGTGTCTGAGAGAAGACTTGACAACCAAAATTGTTGAAATATATCAACAGGTTACAAGTCCATTTCCAGAGATCTTGATGTTCCTTTGTCCTCAACAGAATACAGACGTTTACGACTCATGGGATTGTGCCTAATCTCCCTGGATGTGGACAGCAGAGAAAAATTGATGAAAGGTTGCAATGCAGGATAGTTTCGATGATAGATAAGTTGCCCCAATTAAGTTGCAAAGACATTCAAGCTGTTCTGCAGGCTAAGGGCCCATCAGTGTCATGACGAATTATCAATTGACATTTGAATCAAATGAAATGCTATGGCAGGAGACCCAGGAAAACCCCACTACTGAAACAGAGACATAAAAAGCAAGAATTTTAGTTTGACAAAATGTACATGAGTAAGCCAAAATCTTTCGGGGAAAACATCTTGTGGACAGCTGAGACCAAGTTAGAAATTAGTCCTACAAGAAAAGCACACAGGCAAATATGGGGGAGGTTAAAATATGTTTTGGGGTAGTTTAGCTGCCTCTGGCAATAAGTGCCTTTACTGTGTGCAAGGCATCATAGAATGTGAAGATTACCAAAGGATTTGAGGTCGCAATGTAGTACCCAGTGTCAGAAATCTAGATTTCTTAGGTCATGGGTCTTCCAGCAGGACAATGACCCCAAACAGAGATCAAGAAGCAACCAGAAATGAATGGAAAGAAAGTGCTGGAGAGTTCTGAAGTAGCCAGCAATGAGTCCGGATCCCATTGAACACCTGTGGAGAGATCTGACAATTGCTGTTGAGAGAAGGCACATCCTGGAGCAGTTTGCAAAAGAAGAGTGGTCCACAATTCCAGTTCAGAGTTGTAAGAAGCTTGTTTTTCTTGTTTTTTGTTTTGTTTTTTAAATATTTTTTATTAAGGTTTTATATATGTACAGTACATTACAGCAATAATAATATGCTCACATGACAAACAACATCACCATACAAATAACAACAACAACAACAACACATAAAAAAACACACACATGATAAAAAAAGGGGGAGAGGAAAGACTAAAGTCACAAGCAAGGGAGAGACAAAAGGGAGATGTCTCCCAAGGTTCCCATTTTTGTTTAAGTCTAATTGATTTCTCTAAGGTAAAGGCTAAACACTTTTCATACATATAGTGAGTGTTACTTCTTATAATTAATTAAGACAAACAGTGGTCCACAATTCCAGTTTAGAGGTATATGAAGCTTGTTGATTCTTATAGGAATGTGACAATGTGACCCCTTCTGGTCACATGGGTATGACATCAGCAGAGGTCCTTCAAGCCACTATGATTTAGCCACAACCATTATTAACATGCTTTTATAATGGAATTAGCATAAATAAAAGATAGGTGGAGGAACAATAGGCAGGGGGGTGGGAATCACTATGAATACCCACCCCAGCAATTAGCTGATCAGCAGCTACTGCCAATCAAAAACCTGTTCATTTTACAAACTATACTTGCTTGTGTTTCAAAACCTATACATCCGAGCTAATAACTAAAGGTATGTATAGAATCAGCATGATAGTGCCAGTATAGCAGTGGCTTTAGGTTATAGAGGAAAATCCTGGTGATTGGTGCACTTTAAGGGACATTTTGGGCACCACTAATCTCCAAGGCCCAGGTGCAATTGCAACTGATGCACTCACTACAGTTATGACCTTAGGTCCAAGTCTGTTTTTGCACTTGACTAAAATTCTAATGAGTTCTTTGAAAAATTGCCTTTTTTTCAATGAGGCCGGAGAAAGCATGATATGTGTTAGCCCACTATCCCTAATAGAGATCTAATGGCTGATAGCCATATGGCAACAATCAATAGTGATTTGAACAAATGCTGTTGGGACACAGCGCACATCTTCCCAAAAATTCCTCTGCCCCACATTACAAATTAATGCTCTGGATTTTTGCGTTAGTTACCTAACTACAAAAGTTTGCTTCATGAGCAATATTCCTAAAAATCACACCAGCTTTTCCATTTTCTACTGCTGAATTTACCATGTGTTCATGCTTTATAAAACCACAGCCAAAATGACTAATTTTTCTAGTGCCAATGCCATAGCTTCAGCTAATAAGTAAAACGAATGGGCATATTTTATATTACTGCAAACATCATAATGTGCATATAAAATGGGATTGTAATGGAGGAAAGGTTTAATTAATGTGTCTAATCGGCCATAGAATAGCCTGCACAGGAGGACTTCAGAAGGAAGTGTGATAACAGGAACATAAACAGATGAGAAAAGACGTTCCATAGTCAGAGAAAGACTATAGAAAACCAGTAAATGACAGCATGACATAAGCAATATTTCTGAACAACCTACCAATAATCCCCTGCAACAACTATGTGTCAGTGTCTATTGCTGGCGCTGAGTCCTCTGTAGAGTGTAGTATATTAGAAATGACAGCTATATAGAATGTGACAAGTTTTATATGTTTATTTCATTTGTCTGCATTAAGATTAAATTTTAAGTATAGAAGTTTAATGCTTCCGCATACGTAAATTCTTGCAAACCATCTGCACCTATGTATGGGACATAAGTTCGTTGCCAATTAAGCAGCCCTGTTCATGTATGAGAGAATAATTACAATTCACATAATGTTAAATTGCATGGACAAAATGTCATGATCTGCTGACATAAAGTAGGTCATAATAGCCTATTGGAGCAGTCCATTGGCAGTGTATAGACCTTAATAAACTTCATGTGTACTTTGCTGGCATGGCTTCAGGGCACTGTCTGAATTTTTCTCAGCCCTGCAGATTAATGTTGATCATTATTTCTTGTAAAATTCCTCCTTCCTGTAGTAGCATATTGTTTAAAGTGGTAATATTAAGACATATATTTATGTCATATTTCTACCTACATAGTGGCAAATCTTTGCTACCTACATAATTGCAAAATGGCATATAGGGTCCATTTGTTTTGCCTACATATATTGAGTGCAATGCTATACATAGCCAGAAAACAATGTAAGGAGCACATAATCCCAAACACCAGATAAATAGCTTCTACAGGTGTAGGAGGGTGTGGGGTGGTAGTCCCCGTCGAGGGATTTACTCCGGACGCCCTGGCACTCTACATAGAAGACATGGTCCTGGCTGGATATTTGGACTTTGGTGATGTGAGCTGTGTAAGGCCTCTGTCACACTCACGTGAAAATCACGCACGTGCCGCAAGACACGTATTTTCCCTGCGTGTTGCGTGAGGTAAGTACGTGTCTCCGGTACGTGCGTGCCATGTGTGTTCTACGTGTGCTGTCCGCGCTAACACACGGAGAACCGGTAATTTTAATACTCACGTGGTCCTTGCTGCTGTCCAGGGTACTGAACTTCGGCTCCAGCCCTGCCCACTCCCCGCTGATGCTGCTTCCGGCCGAGCGGAGGGGCGGAGATTAGCGCCCGTGACATCACGCCCACCTCCTGAACACGCTTAGAATGAGCGGGCGGTCACCAGCAACACTTTACGGTGGAAGATTCTGCAGGGCTGGTGGAGGTGACTATGTTTTTTTTTTATTTTAAAATCATGACACGTGTTTCTCCAGCGCGTGTCACACGGGACCGCATCCACACTACATCCGCGTGAAACGGGTGCGGGTTGTGTGACACCCGTGATGCTGGAGAAAAACGGACATGTTGGCGTGAGAAACACACGGACACACGTATGTACAGAACGGACACACGTTCCATTCAAAAATACTTACGTGTGTCCAATGCATTAGGAATACATTGGTCCACGTGTGTACGTGAGAAAACTGTCAAACACGTACCGGAGGCACGAACGTGTGACAGAGGCCTAAAGCTGCAAGCTGCATGTTGCCGCTGTTATCGGCTGGCCAGAACACAAACCCAACTCAAGAGACCAACCGTTCCTTTTCAGCAACAGTTCTTTAGTAGAAAGTCTATTACGGTTTGGGGTTCCCCTGAGCCTCGAACCTCTCCTGTCCCGTCCTCATCCCGGGAATTAGGGTCGGCCGACTCCTCGGTGCCACCTGTCCATCGCTCCAGGCACCTGGCTGAGAGGCGTCAGGGGTCCAGGGTCTTAAGTCATCCTGAGCCTAAAGGCCACTTTACACGCTACGACATCGCTAAAGCGATGTCATTGGGGTCACGGAATTTGTGATGCACATCCGGCCGCGTTAGCGATGTCGTTGTGTGTGCCACCTATTTAATCGTTGCAAAAACGTTCAAAATCGCTAATCGGTGACATGGGGGTCCATTCCCAAATATCGTTGCATCTGCAGGTACGATGTTGTTCGTCATCCTGCAGCAGCACACATCGCTACGTGTGACACCGTAGGAACGAGGAACCTCACCTTACCTGCGGCCGCCAGCAATAATGAAGGAAGGAGGTGGGTGGGATGTTATGAGAGGGATTGTTCGGCAGTCACAGAGACGTCGCAGAGCAGGTATGTGCGTGTGATGCTGCCGTAGCGATAATTTTCCATGTCCAATCTCTATACGGGTTCGGTTATCTCCAGAGTAAGGTCTTAAGCTCCTGGTCATGCACCTGAACTCTGACTGCGTCGGGGACTATGCTCACATGCCAGTAAAGTTCACCCAATTTTGTTACAGTTGAAAGGGCCTGGCGCTGACTACACTCTGGCTCCAATTACCTGGGGCTGCTTTGTATGAGGAACGACCTTTATCACTCTTGATTTTCTAGTCCATTCTCAACCCACTAACAGGTTCACACTATCTCCTGTCTGGTCTCTCTCTCCTCCTGCCACAAGTCACCCAATGCATACAGCCTTGAGAGCCAGAAGATTAGCCATTTGATGTTACTTCACTAGGTCAATGCTCAACTATAACTACTCTCAGGGTAGGCTGGTCCCAACATTAACTCTTTCTGTCCATGCAGTCTGTTGCTGGGCTGACTTAATCTTTCACCTATATTATGCATCATACATTTCTACTAAACAAACATTACTATACTCTACATTATCTTACTTACATTATCACATCCTACATTACTATATGTTATACAATATGCATTATAGTTTGCATTATAAAGGAACACATTATACCTCACATTAACAGTATCAACATTGCTACATCTTACACTATATATTATACAGGAACAGATCACATTATTAATGGTAATCACACCCTATATCACAATACAACATAATTCACGACACAATATTTACTTAAGATGAAAGACATTATTCACTCTACATGAATTTGTCGCGATTGATGTCTTCAGGGGTAGGAACATGACCACCCTAATTTAGCCTCTTACACAGGCCAAAGCGCAACCAACATTTTAAGAGAACTGGTCTGCAGGATTTAGCCATATATTGGAAAGTCATGACCATAGTGTTGCTGCTATGTTGATTAAACTGATACCTTTGGTGAAGGAATGCATTCTCTGGTTCTTGTTTAATCAGCCTCTGAAGTTTTCTTCTAATGATAGCTCTGTGCATCAGTGTGGGACCAGGGTGGGGTCTTCTTCTGCTCCTCTGTTCCCCTGTTTGCATCCTCTGTGTCTATGACAGGTCACTGATTATTCAGAGACCTAGCTTCTTTTTGAAATTTTGCGCTGCCGCCATCATTTGGGCGGGTTATGCGTGCACACTGTGATTAATATCCAGTCTTCAGGACTTCAATAAAATGGGACATAAGGCGGCACATACCCAGATTGAGATCTCAGCTTAAGGGCACCTTCATTAAGCAGAAACCATGATCTGCGCATGCGAAGCTTCAGGCACCATTTTATTGCCGACTTGAATACCTGCCATATAATCATTCTGCGTACATACTCCCCACCCCAATGACTGGGGCAGTGCAAAATTTATAAAAGGAGGCAGGTCACTGAATAATCAGTGACCTGTCATAGACACAGAAGAGGCAACCGGATGGATGGGGGACTAGAAGAAGGCCCTATCCCCAGTATCTTCGCAATAAACAAAGCTATCATTAGAAAAAAAACTTCAGAGACTAATTAAACAAGAACCATAGATCAGATTGCTTCACCTTAGAAATCAGTTTAATCAGTATAGCAGCACCATTATGCCCATGCCTTTCCTTTATATTGCTAAATAGTGCTGACAGATTCTCTTTAATGCCTCTGAGCATGGAGAATGAAGTATCAAACATACACTACAGCAACAAAATTCTGCTGCCATTATTAAGGTTGGATGAGCTTGGGCCACTAGAATCAGTGGGACATCATCTAAAATCTGGGAACCAGGACACTAATCTGGGCTTGATCAACTTATTTCCTACAATTATAACCATCAGTTTCATTTCTACTAAATATACCAGACATAACATTGTTGTGACTTTTGCCACTTTCATGTGAGTTTCAAGCAACTACGCCAAGAGGAGCCAAGGTGGAATGGGCAAGGTAATGTCCACCTTTCAAATTAATCAAAATTGGTGGTGTTTCTGATGTCAGAAATATTACTCTAGTCACTGAATAAAATAATATTTCTGGAAATGCGCAGAGGCACACACCACTGAAAAGATTCATTAAGTGGTAGGTGTATCTTATGGAATTCAGCACATCTTATTACTGCATTCCCCTCATTAAGACCAGCAAAGTAAATGCTAGTAATGAATCGGGGTCCATGGCACTATGAGAAGATGCATAGAGAATTCAATCATAAGGAGTCTTGGGAGTTGCTGGTGTACTGGTCAGTTACAGCAAATTGTGATAAATGCAGCTCTCTGACTTTGTACTAGTGTGTCTCCCCTGAAGCATCAGGTGCCACAGGGTATTGCACCCAGTAACAGGTGCAGTGCTAACCCCGGGTTCTCGGAAGACCAGTGCCGGGAAATACCATTCAAACACACACATCCATGACCTTTTTCCAAGATTGGGTAACAGGCTAGAGACGGATCTGATGGATGGCCACCTATTTGTCGGGACTTATTCAATCTGCTAGTCAGAAATCTGGGAGGAGGAGGGGCTAGTCAGGAGAGTTGACCGTAGACGGACATCTTGAAAGGGAGTAGAGAGTCGATGTCCAGACAAGAAAGTGTAAAGTGGCTTGTTAGGCTCAAGGCGTATGGTCGCCAGGGAGAGTACGGTGTGAGTACTCACGGGGCCGAGCACCGGTGCGGTGCAGAACCCTAGTTCAAGAAAACGCTTCAAGCTTACCTGATAAATCTACCCGGTGGGGGAATCATCAAAGGTTCCTCACCAACGTTAGTGGCCGGGGCACAGCAGCAAAGAGGGAACCCGGGAACGGGGACAGAGGCCCAGCCCAAGAGAGGTTCAAGCTGCCTGCCATACGGGCCAGGACTGTGACAACAGGAGGGGACCCCAAAATGCTTCAGGCCACGGGGACCCACCAACTGAAGATGGGTGCATGGAAGTAAAGCTCACCAGGTCACTACACCGGTACTGTTATCAAGGGATACTGGATTACCTGAGGCCCAGATTGGTAGAGACCAGCACCAGCCGGGTTGCTGCTTCACAGAACCAGTGAGTAAAGAACAAGTTAAACCGCAGCCCCTGTGTTGTCTGAATTCTTCCTGCACCTCTGCATCACCAACTGTCACTATACTACAACCACTATCATTCTCCCCTGGGGCTTAGCTCTACTTGCGGAGGGCCACAACATCCAAGCTGCTCAATACCACCAGCCCCAGCAGTGAAAGACTTTGCAACCGCGGCTTTCCCTACATAGCCGCATAACGCAAGTGGCATCACGAAAAACGTTTTATTTTTAATCTCCTTTTATTTTCTCTTGTTTTTTAAGCGACCCCATGGTCACGGAACCGGGCACCGGCTATTCCCATGACATGTCCCTGTGATTCAAGGCCTGGAACCGACTACTCCATTAGCCCTGGGTGCGTCACTAGTCTTTAGATAAATTGATCTATAAAATAAATACTACATGTAAAATCCAGACAGATGAAAATTGCCAATTAATATTAATGGAATAAAAATACTAATTATACAATATGATTAGTTTGGGAAGCAAATACAGAAGTTGTCTCTAGTCCTACATTGTGGTACTTTTTTGAATGCTGAAGAGAACTCCTGCCGATATTCAGACTAATATCCAGTCAGTCATCTGCATCATTGTTGACAAGTAAATCCTTCTCCTACTGTTTGACAAAAGGATCTGCATCATTGAAGACAGAACGAAGAACTGATCTCTAAACATAAGAGATTATGATTTCATTAGCATACCATAAGCATAATGTTTTCATTTGATTTTTCTGATTTGTTTTTTTATTAAATATGCTTGAGCCACTAAAAGTAATGTAAAGTATCTAAAATACTTCTGCCAAAACACTTGAGTTTTAGAAATGTTTATCAGTGTTTTGCAGTATTTAAAAACCAAATATATTAACCATAAATATACAAAAAGATTATTTCAAAGTCTTCAATGTCTTTAACTACAGACTACTGGGCATGAGGAGATTAAGTTATATCTACCATAACTGACTACAGATACAAAACATATCAGCAGTAGAGAGAAACCATCCTAAGAGATGGCTCATGTAGGTAATAAGTAAAATCTGCTCAGCTGTTTATTCACATCTGTAAGAGCCAGAATAATGACCCATATATATGTAATTTCAATCTTCATTCTATTAGGAAATATTATTATTATTATTACTTATGATTATAGTTATTATTGCTATTATTATTATTATTATTATGCATTAATTTCTGAAGTACTCACATGCTAAAGGAGATAATTGTGATTTTCATTTTTTACCCATTAAATTTTCCACTGTTTCAGCAACGCCATTCTGGTCTTGAAACAATGATGTAGTATACTGTACATCATTAATAAACTGGAGCCGATTGCTATCCTCAATGGTAATGTTAGCATGCGTAGTACCATAGGAACCTGCATCTGTGACCGCAGTTACATTCAGTGATGTCGCTGCTCACAGCTGCAGCTCAGTCAGTCTCTGCCGGAAGACGCAGCGTGCGGTCATGTTCTGTTATGTGCCCGTGAGCTGCAACTTCAGTATGTATCAGAGCCGGGATCGTCGTGAGACCTTGTGTGGATTACGTCAGACCTGGGTGTTTGGGATTAATAAATTCAAGAAAGAGGGTGGTTTTTGTATTTTATTTCAAATAAATAATTTTTTGAAAGTTTGTTTTTACTTCTTTTCACTTACAGGATTATTAATGGGAGTTTAATAGATGCCTCCCATTACTAATCTAGGGTTAAGTGGCAACTGATAGCTGTCATTTACCCCATATATTACCCTGATTGCCACCACACCAGGGCAATCAGGATGAGCTGGATAAAGTGCTGAAATTCTCACAACTAATGGATGCAACAACTCTGGGCAGCGGCAGTTTGCTATTTTTAGACTGAGGGGGCCCATTAAGCATGGGTCTCCCGAGCCTGAGAATACCAGCCTCAGCTGTGGGACTTTATCATGTCTGGGTATCAAAATTGGGAGGGACTCTTCTCCATTTTTTAAAATTATTTATTTAAATAATAATTTATAAAAGCCGCATGCGGTTCCTCTTATTTTGATACACAGCCAAGATGAGCGCACAACTGGGGGCTGCAGCCTGTAAGTGTATGCATTAACTGTGCTGGGTATCATAATATGGGGGGAGCCTATGGCAATTCTTTTATTATTTATTTTTATACCACGATAGTGACCCACAGACAGGGTCTGTGATTAGTTGCAGTCAGATACTGTCACATAGGCTGAGGGCACATCTGACTGTAACTAGTCACATATGCCAGGAACATTGGTGAGCAAGAGAAGCAGTGGATAAGCCATAATGTGCAGCCTCGCAAGAAAAATGAATGACCCGGAAGCAGTTACAGCCGCACTGGAGACTTGGTAATAGCCAGTCAGTCATCTGCATCATTGTTGACAAGTAAATCCTTCTCCTACTGTTTGACAAAAGGATCTGCATCATTGAAGACAGAACGAAGAACTGATCTCTAAACATAAGAGATTATGATTTCATTAGCATACCATAAGCATAATGTTTTCATTTGATTTTTCTGATTTGTTTTTTTATTAAATATGCTTGAGCCACTAAAGGTAATGTAAAGTATCTAAAATACTTCTGCCAAAACACTTGAGTTTTAGAAATGTTTATCAGTGTTTTGCACTATTTAAAAACCAAATATATTAACCATAAATATACAAAAAGATTATTTCAAAGTCTTCAATGTCTTTAACTACAGACTACTGGGCATGAGGAGATTAAGTTATATCTACCATAACTGACTACAGATACAAAACATATCAGCAGTAGAGAGAAACCATCCTAAGAGATGGCTCATGTAGGTAATAAGTAAAATCTGCTCAGCTGTTTATTCACATCTGTAAGAGCCAGAATAATGACCCATATATATGTAATTTCAATCTTCATTCTATTAGGAAATATTTTTATTATTATTACTTATGATTATAGTTATTATGGCTATTATTATTATTATTATGCATTAATTTCTGAAGTACTCACATGCTAAAGGAGATAATTGTGATTTTCATTTTTTACCCATTAAATTTTCCACTGTTTCAGCAACGCCATTCTGGTCTTGAAACAATGATGTAGTATACTGTACATCATTAATAAACTGCAGCCGATTGCTATCCTCAATGGTAATGTTAGCATGCGTAGTACCATAGGAACCTGCATCTGTGACCGCAGTTACACTCAGTGATGTCGCTGCTCACAGCTGCAGCTCAGTCAGTCTCTGCCGGAAGACGCAGCGTGCGGTCATGTTCTGTTATGTGCCCGTGAGCTGCAACTTCAGTATGTATCAGAGCCGGGATCGTCGTGAGACCTTGTGTGGATTACGTCAGACCTGGGTGTTTGGGATTAATAAATTCAAGAAAGAGGGTGTTTTTTGTATTTTATTTCAAATAAATAATTTTTTGAAAGTTTGTTTTTACTTCTTTTCACTTACAGGATTAGTAATGGGGGTTTAATAGATGCCTCCCATTACTAATCTAGGGTTAAGTGGCAACTGATAGCTGTCATTTACCCCATATATTACCCTGATTGCCACCACACCAGGGCAATCAGGATGAGCTGGATAAAGTGCTGAAATTGTCACATCTAATGGATGCAACAACTCTGGGCAGCGGCAGTTTGCTATTTTTAGACTGAGGGGGCCCATTAAGCATGGGTCTCCCGAGCCTGAGAATACCAGCCTCAGCTGTGGGACTTTATCATGTCTGGGTATCAAAATTGGGAGGGACTGCACTCCATTTTTTAAAATTATTTATTTAAATAATAATTTATAAAAGCCGCATGCGGTTACTCTTATTTTGATACACAGCCAAGATGAGCGCACAACTGGGGGCTGCAGCCTGTTGGCGTATGCATTAACTATGCTGGGTATCATAATAAGGGGGGAGCCTATGGCAATTCTTTTTTTATTTATTTTTATACCACGATAGTGACCCACAGACAGGGTCTGTGATTAGTTGCAGTCAGATACTGTCACATAGGCTGAGGGCACATCTGACTGTAACTAGTCACATATGCCAGGAACATTGGTGAGCAAGGGAAGCAGTGGATAAGCCATAATGTGCAGCCTCGCAAGAAAAATGAATGACCCGGAAGCAGTTACAGCCACACTGGAGACTTGGTAAGTATGAAGCACTTTCTTCATTCTTATTTTCTTTATTTTTCCTTTGTTTTCTTTTATTTCCCGAGTTGCCAGAACCAGATCAATAGCTGGAATTCCCTGAGAACTTGGTTATGTTTGAAACCATGCGGATTCGTACTTTTACAGTCCGGGTCTGCCCATAACTACTCAAAAGTGTTCAATCAGGTTGAGGTCTGGGGACTGTATCCATTGACTTTGGCTTTGACACAACTCCACATCATCAGGCTTCCATGATATGCTAAATAGTTTCAAGTCAAATTTCTCTGTAAGATAGCTAAGTTAATTGTGTATAAAATGAAGATAGTCTCACATTAAAAGCCCCGTCACACACAACGAGATCGCTAACGAGATCGCTAATGAGATTGTTGCTACGTCACCGGTTCTGTGACGCAGCAGCGATCTTCTTATGTGTGACACCTACCAGTGATCAGGCCCCTGTTGTGAGATCACTAGTCGTTGCTGAATAGTTGGGACCATTTCTTCAAAGGCGATGTCCTGCTGGGTAGGATGCATCTCTGTGTTTAACACCCACCAATGACCTCCTAACATGGTCCTAATGCCCGCCGAGATTGTTATACAGGTCGCTGATTGTTACTGCATTATTGGTAAGATCTGACTGTCTGACATCTCACCAGCGACCTCCCAGCGACTTACCAGCAATCCTTATCAGGTCACATCGTTTTCGGGATCGCTGGTAAGTCGCTAAATGTGACGGGGGCTTTAAAGCTGTAGTGGATGGCGAGATATGGAGCCTAACTGTCAAAAGTTCAAAACATTGTTATCTTTTTGCTTTTCACTGTATATAAGTTCCAAATGAAATTACATGGCATAGCAGGGTCTTTAATCCCTCAAATATAATTTTTTTAGAGGATTTATTATATTATCTCTAGTTTATTCTTGCACATGAATGTATGCTTGTACTTTTGCTTAGAAACACAAATAAAAAGGAATTAATCCAATAATGCAAAAATGAATTAATACAATAATACAAAAAGCTGATGAGATGTGATATTTAAATTTGGATTGTAGAATTTGAAATAATTTTTTCAGTCATTGAAAAATGTTTAAGTCTATGTCTGGTGACCGAGGGTCTTTTACTAATTAATAATAACCAAAATGGAGACTAATGCAGTCAAATATTGCTTGCTATACTTTGCTATATCAATGTATCCAAAATAGTAGCATCTTGGGACATTTTCGCTTTTTATCTGGCTTCATCTTTCAATTTAAGAATGTGAAGAATGTGTTTAGCTACCCATTAACGTCAATATAACATTTGCAGGGGCTTTTTTGCTATATGGTGAAATGAGCCACTTGCCTCAGGCAGTGGTCTGAGTAGACTCACAGAAGTAGGATTCAGACAGTTCTCAGTTCTTTGAAACTGTTGTTAAACTAGCAGTTCTGTGATCATATACTGATGATGGTTCAGGTACTATAGTCATGTACTGATCACAGTTTTGATGCTGTATTGATGTACTGATGATGACTCAAATAGTATATTCATGATTAACATTTATGCCCTATATTTATTTATTGATGACAGTTCTCGTGCTGTATGCATGCGCTGATGATGTTACTGCAAATATATTCATGTACTGTCTGTGATTCTAGTGCTGTATTCATGTGCTTATGGTGATTCTGTATTCATTGACTGATATTAGTTTTATTGTTGTATCCATGTACTGATTATGATTTTGGTTCTGTCTTCATGTACTTATTGTGGCTCGGGTGCTGTTCAGGTACTGTATTCATGTACTGATCATGGTTCTGGTGATATAGCCATGCACTGGTGGTGGTTCTATTGCTGTATTCATATTCTGATAGTTGTTCTGGTGCTGTATTCCTGCATTGATGATAAATCTGGTGCTGTATTCATGTAAACTTGTATATTCATATAAACATGTACACTATGAAAAAATAAATTCCATAACTGGGGTTATTTTTGTCACCTCACCTTTCTAAAAAAAAACAAAAAAAAACCTGAAATACAAATAAATCAAAATGTCATATCTATCCCAAATTAGTTTCAAGAAAAAATTCAGCTTACCACACACAAAAAAGCCATCAATCACTTACACAGCTCCATAGGCGGAAATATACATTTGTTATGGATCTCAAAATTTGTTATCAAAATTTATTTACCTATTTTTATCTATTCATTTTTAAAATCTACCCAAGTTGTTATCGTAATGCCCTGAAGAATTATGTTCCCATATAATTACATGAAAGAAAAAAACAATGATGGAATTGTGTTTATTCACTGCAGGTTTATATTGCAATGTGGGCAGGAGCACCATTTCAATTTTCACCTCAAGCAGCAGGAAAGCTAGAATCATCTATGAACATTTGGCCACTATGGTAAAATACTGCGGTGAATGAGCCACAGTAAAATATGTTTATGTGTAAATTTCTTGTGTGAAAATATAAATCGAAACAACAACACAGTGCTTATCCCCTTCACATCATATGATGCAATCGGTCGTCATAGGTCGTGTCCTTCCCTTTGATGCGAGCCTGTATGCCAACTCGCATTATTCCCTGAACATGACGGCTAATTTAATCAGCCATCATGTGCCTCTAACAGCCGCAGGTGGATCAGAGATAAACTCACAACTGTTAAGGCCGCTTTACACTCTACAACATTGCTAAAGCGATCTCATTGGGGACACGGATTTTGTGACGCACATCCGGCCGCATTAGCAATGTCGTTGCATGTGACACCTATTAGCGATTTTGAATTGTTGCAAAAACGTTCAAAATTGCTAATCGGTGACATCCCCCCCAAGCTCAATTATCGTTGCTGCTGCAGGTATGATGTTGTTCGTCATTCCTGTGGCAGCACACATTGCTACGTGTGATACAGCAGGAACGAGGAACCTCACCTTACCTGCAGCCGCCTGCAAGGAGGAAGGAAGGAGGTGGGCGGGATGTTCGTCCCGCTCAACTCCACCCCTCCGCGTTGATTGGGCGGCCGCTTAGTGACGTCGCTGTGACGCCGAACGAACCGCCCCCTTAGAAAGGAGGCGGTTCATCGGTCACAACGACATTGCTAGGCAGGTAAGTCCATGTGATGGGACCGTGCGATGTTGTGCGCCATGGGCAGCGATATGCCCGTGTCGCACAACCGATGGGGGCGGGTACGCACGCTAGCGATATCGGTAACGATATCGCAGCGTGTAAAGCGGCCTTTAACCAGTTAAATCCCACTGTCAATCTCGGACAGTGGGATTTAATACGCACTGGCAGGGGAGAGCATCATTTCCTGCTCCCATGATGTTATCGTGGGGTCAGGTTGTTATGACAGCCAAGGGTCAGCTGATGACCCTTGTATCTGTCATTACAATACTCCTGTGAATGGGGGATTGTGATTTTTGCTATACAGAGCAATGCTAAGGGGACTAGTAAACAAAAAATAAAGTAAAACAAATATATATTTTACAAATTTGAATAAAAATGACCCTGTTTGATCCATTGAAAATAAAACAAGTTAAAAAAATTTTTAAAAAAACCACATATTTGGTATCGATGCATTCAGAAATATCCGAGCTAGCAAAATATAAAATAAATTAATCTGATCAGTAAACGGCATAATGAAAAAAATTCAAAACACCTGAATTTTGGGCTGGTAGGGGAGGAAAAAAAAGAAAACGAAAAGACGAAAAATAGCCATGGTGTGACGGGGTTAAAATGTTGCAAGACAGACACCAATGCTGTCCAATAAACTGCACTTACATATAATATGAACTAGCAGGTCCTGCCAATGTGGCTTCCATTTTGATGGGAAAAATAGTGCTACGGACAGCTTTATTTATCCCAACTAAAATGAAGGAATCTGCAAAGGAGATCACAGATGTGAAAATAGCTTAAGGAGAAAATAATAATTTGGAAGATGCAGTTATATTTAATTGCTCAACATTTACTTTTTGTTGAGCTCTGCAAACACAATGAAGGGTATGTGAATGATATAGCCTTAGTATCATTGGCTATGTGACTAAAAGGATTATTAATCCAGATCAATATCTGAATGCAATCATTCAGATAATATTTGGAGATAGAAAGGCACCCAGTTGTCTAGTAAAAGCAAATGAACAATGAAAGCATCTGGCCAAAAATATAAATGGAAGAGATCTTGGAGTTACTGTAGTTTATCTCTGTAAGAGTGTATTTTTGTGCTTAATGACAACCCCTGTCCATATATCCTGCTATTGCATTTGAATAGTATGGGATTTTATGTTATATACCAATACTAAGTAGCAAATATTTGTGAAATGTAAAGAAAATGATACATTATTTTAAAAAAATCTTGAAAATATGACGTGCGTTTGTATTCAGCACCCCCGAGTCAATACATTGCAGGACCACCTTTCACTGCAATTACTGCTGCAAGTCTTTTGGGTATGTCACTACCAGCTTTGCACATTTAAAGGCTAATGTTTTTGTCCATTCTGCTTTGCAAAAACGCTCTATCTTAATGACTGGATGGAGAGCGTCTGTGAACAGCAATTTTCAACTCTTGCCACAGATTCTCAATGCGGTTTAAGTTTGGATTGTGACTGGGCCATTCACACACAGGAATATGCTTTGATATAAACTATTTCATTGTAGCTTTGGCAGTAAGTTTAGGGTCATCCTATTGAAAGGGGAATCTACGACCCAGTATCAAGTGTTTTGCAGCCTCTAATAGGTTTCCTCCAGGATGGTCCTGTTTTTATCTTTTTTCATCTTCCCATCGACTCTGACAGCTTCCAGGTCCCTTCTGGAGAAAAGCATCCCTACAGCATCATGCTGCCACTACCATGTCTGACTGTGTGGTTGGTGTTTTCAGGGTGATTTGCAGTGTTAATTTTTCTTTTTTTTGTTTTTTTTGCATTTAGCCCAAAAAGTACTACTTTACAACTTTAGCCTAATCTGATAAGAATATCTTCTTCCACATGCTAGCTGTGTCCCCTACATGGCTTTTTGAAAAAAGACATCTTGTATTTTGCTTTCAAAATGTCTTTCTTCCTGCCACTCTTTCATAAAGGTCAGATTTGTGGAGTACATGACTAATAGTTGTCCTGTGGACATATTATCACACCTTAGCTGTGGATCTCTGCAGCTCCTCCAGAATAACCATGAGGCCTTTTGGCTTGTCACGGGATCCTTCTATATTGTATACAGAACAACATGGCAAAATATTACTAAAATCAGTAAAAATATAAACATAGATAAAATAATACTGAACCCACCATATCACACCACCATGGCTGCTTCTCTAATTAGTGCTCTCCTTGTTTGAGAAGTCAGTTTAGGTGGATGGCCATGTCTGGGTAGGTTTGCAGTTGGGCCATACTTTTTCCATTATTGAATGATGGATTGAACAGTGCTCTGTGACATTTTCACATCTTAGGTTATTTTTTATAACTTTACCCTGTTTTACTCTTCTCCATAACTTTATCCCTGACCTGTCTGGTGTGTGCCTTGGTTTTGATGATGCTGTTTGATCTCTAATGTTCTGAAACAAAACCTCCGAGGTCTTCACAGAACAGCTGTAGTTATACTGAGAATAAATTACACACAGGTGGATTCAATTTACTAATTAGGTGACTTCTGGAGGCAATTGGTCATTAGGATTTTATTTAGAGGTTTAAGACTACAGGGGGCTGAATACAAATGCACACACAATTTTCGGATTTGAATTTTTAAAATATTTAGAAAACCATGTATCCTTTTCTTTACAATTCATAAATACTTGTTCCTTTGTGTTGGTATATCACATAAGATCCCAATAAAATAAATTTAGGTTTGTGGGTATAATATGAAAAAAGGGGAAAAGTTCATTTGGTATGAAGAATTTTTAAGGCACTGTAGGTGAGGCTACATTTGCCACTGTGTATATAGAATATTAAATGTTCCTATATGAATTTTTGTACCTTATATGTACCTAAAATCTTTAGTGCCAAATAAACTACCTTTGAGTATTCATCTTCAGTGCAGAGCATTACTTTATATTTGCAACACATTAAACATATTGAAATTCTCATGCTCAACTACTCAATCTCTACTTCAGTATAATGTATATTTTTTAAGAATATTTTTAATTATTTTACAATAAAAACTATACATTTTATGTTTATTAATTAAATTCTGCACTTTTTCTATATAGGTTATTTGATATTTTTGTGCCTATGGAATGGTACTATATAACTAGTGTATGGATACGTAATGGTTTAGTTCCCTGTAAAGAATAGTTTAGTTAAGTATGCTATTGCATTCAGCAATAAGAAAGCAACTGACATATATCAGGCCTTTTGCCATGACTGAAGTGAATTTGGCCCTATAGATTCACTCAATGTAAAGTTGTCCTATATTTGCTTTTGTTTTCTTTAGATCCAAACAAAATATAGTTTATTCCCTGTGCATAGCAGTGGGGGGACAGGTGGGGCATTTTCCATAGGAGCAGTCAACAGAGGGACTCCTTCAGGGAAGTGTGAGGGACAGTTTGAAGAGGGGATTGTGAAGAAAAAAAATATAAGGGGAAAAGTGTGAGCTGACAGTATGGGGAGGTTGTATGAGGGAACAGTATGGGGGGAAGTGTTAGGGGCCTGTATGAAGCGAGTAAAGTGTGAGGGGATAGTATGGGGTAGAAAAGAGTGAGTAAACAGTATTTGGTTAGAAAAGTGTGTGAGGAGACAGTATGAAGATTGAGGTTTTGGAGGATAGCATGGAGGGAAATGTGAGGAAACAGTATAGGGGTGGAGTTTAGGAGGAAAGTATGGGGGATAGTGTGAGGAGACAGTATGGGAATGGAAAGTTTAATGGGAGACTATAGGGAAGAAATGTTTGAGCGAATAGTATGGGAAGAAAAATGTGAAGAGATAGTATTATGCAAAAAGTGTGAGGGGATGGTGTGGGGAGAAATGTGAGGGGACAATATGGGGAAGTATGAAGAGATCATAGGAGGGGAAAAGTATAAGGGGAATAATGTGAGAAGTCAGTATGAGGAGGAAATTCTGAGGGGACATTATAGGATGAAAGTGTGAGAGGATAATATGAATTGGAAATGTGAGGGGACATTATGAGGTGAGTACTGTGAGTGGACAGCATGAGTAGCAGCTGTAAGGGAACAGTATGCGTGGAATGTGAGGTGAAAGTAGGAGGAGGATATTGTCAGGGGCAGTATGTGGTAGAAGTGTGAGAGGACAACAGTGGGGAAAGTGTGAGATAACAACATTAGTGTGGAAAAGTGCAAGAAGACAGTACAAGGGGATAAAAGTGTGAGAAGACACTATGGGAGTGAAAAGTGTGAATGAACATTTTAGGAGGGGAAGTGTGAGGAACCAGTATTGGGGACACAGTATAGAGACTGGGCAGTATAGTGGAAACACAGTGTGATGGGACAGTGTGAAGAGGAGACCCAGTATGGAAACAGGGCATGGGAAACTTAAAATAGGGACAGTGTGGTGGTTTTAACTAATTACCGCAGACAGTGGCAATAGGTTGCCAATACTTTATAGGAGAGGACAGTGTGGATGCCATGTATGGTAGAAGGGAAAGTGGGGGGTCATATTTTGTGCAGAGAGCACACTGAGATGCATATATTTATTTAGGAGCACATTTAGGGTAGATTTCTATCCAGGGACATTACAATGATATTGTTATTTTCAAGAACACCATGTCGGGATGTTCTTTAGAACACCAGAGGAGATGGAAGTCTGCATGGACAAGTTGTGGTTGTGAAAAATCATTATAGCTACTGGACAAAATGGAGAATAAATAGAAAAAAAACTACTCTAGTCAGAAAAGATATCATCTATAATGGACCTTGATGTAAATGTTTATTTGTAATGTTTACTATATCTCATCAGTGAAAAAAGTAGAGAAAACCGCATGCCCAATGCCGTGTATACAAACATCAAAATTGTATTCCATCTTGATTAAAAAAAAAACCCAGCATTAGTATTATTGCGTATACTCCATAAAAAAACACTGACGCATTTCTGGCATGTAGACCTTAACCATAGTGAATATTAAAAAAAACAAAACTGGTGACTATTTAAAACCCTTAGTAGCCAATCCATTGCAAGTAAACATGATGATGACAATTCGAAGCACATATGTAACAAACATTGTGACGCGTTCACTGGGTCTCAAATTACCTATCACCGGACCGTGGTTCTTTTCCTGGGTCGTCGCTGGTGGCCTTGCCCAGTTCTGTGACCCCGGTGGTGTCAATAAAGCTGGGGATGGGGGTGATGGGGTAGTTGTTCGTGACGCCACCTGTGGTGTGTGGCTATAATGGGAGCCGCCGCTGCAGAGAGTCTCTCTCTTCTGGGCCGGATGGTAACGAAGCTCGGGTGTTGCAGCTCTCCACAGGTAGAGCTTGGCCCCAGGGAAGATGATAGGAGTAGTAGTTGCCTATGGCACATGGGTACGATGTTGAGAGCGTCGGCAGTAATGGGACGACACAGAGGATGCAGTTCAAGTTTTTTACTCACTGGAAACACACCGCCGTTGGAGTACCACGCTGTGCTGTGATGGACTTCAGCCAATCCCGGATACTTCGGCGATCGAGGCCGGTGTTTCCTTCTGTGCATCACATTTTGACGGTTTCCCTCCACCCCAGCTCCTGGGCCGTGGAACGAGTCACGGGTGTCTTCTGCACTCCCCGCAAAGCCTGGATCCCCCTTCTTTCCTAAGAACCCGGGTCGAGCTTCCAGCTCCACACCACTGGCCCAGAACCATCCATGTCTTTGCTTGCTTATCTTCTCCTGAGTGCAACCTGGCGCTTCCTGTGCCCGGAGCTGACTGACTACTGTGTGACATGGCTCCTAACTCCCCTGTTGGTGCCCTACCTCTCGGGTTCCTGAACTAGAGAGCAAGAGGTCCCATACCTTGTGATTGCCACCCCAGCACCTACCCTAGCCCAGTCCCAGTGGAAGAGCTCCCTTGTTATGTGTTGATTGAGTGTGTTGTTGATTGTTTACCGGTGAAGACCTCCTCCGTATCCAAGATGAATACTGCACCTCGTGAGGTGCAGTACCCTGTGGCACCGGAGGCCACAGGGGGGCCGCAATTGCATGATGCAAAAATTTCAATAAGGCTACGTGCACACATTGAGTGTTTTATCTCAGTGTTCATAAGCCAAAACCAGGAGAGGAACAGTCAGAAGAAATGGATAATACAAACAAGTGAAACACTTAAGCATTTTTTACCCACTTCTGGTTTTGTCTTCCAGCCGTCTAGTGGGTGCAGCTATCTAGTGGGTGAGGCATCTCTCAATACAAGTGTATTGAGGGAAGCCGCATCCACTAGTTGAGTTCTGGCTGGGAATATGCATTTTGCATAATTTTGGTCACGTGACTGCTGTTCCTGGTTCAGAAACCATACCTACATTAAGAGCCAACTAGTTTCTCTTCCTGCTTTTCTCAATGAAGTACAAATTATAGCTTTTCACTAAAGACTGAGAGAATTAGGTAGAGCAACTATTTGGCACATGACTGTAAGTATCTAAATCACATATGAATTGTCCCATGAGGACTTCTCAATGCTGAGCGTATGCTGTGTATATCAAAAAAGCTCACTGAGAAAGTCTTGTAGAACACATACTTATATACAGAATGTGTAGTGACTGTAGTCTAAGGTATTATCAGGTGACTATTGATATATCGCAAGACATGTATGAGACTAATGTGAGCCAGCACCAAGCAATTAACAAACATCAAAAGAAAAGTAATAATTCTAATAAGCCTCAAATAAAGAGAAAGATAGGCAAATTTTGTTAAATAAAAACAGGTTAGGGAAAGGAACACAGCAATAAAATGGTGGCATTATCAGCAGGAAAGAATGTCAGGTAGACAATGCAATGTGTCTTTGCACCATCATATGAAGCTGTATTGCATGAGTAATATGAATAATATAAGTACATCTATAGTAAGAACCACGATTAGTACAGTGATTCCAGTGAAGAGCATGCAAATGTGGCGCCCTGGACTAGCCAGGTCGTCACAGATAACACACAAACACCCCCACCCCCATTAGACAGTAACATTAGCCAAAAACAAAAACCTTGTTGCCTCCCTCCAGGGTCTGATGTCCACACCATGTGGGGCGGAGCCAAGCGGTTGGCCCCACCCACCAAGTAGTTCACAGGCCTGGAGGCGGGAAAAAGTTCAGTTTAATCCAGGAGGTGGAAGTGAGAGGAGTAAACACTTGGGTGTCTGGTTTGTGGCCCAGGCACTGACAGCAAGGTTGGCAGACGGTGGTGGCCGTCTGCAGGAGTGGTGAATCAACGCGGAAACGTAGGACCGGGGTCGGGCGTTGGCCCGCCGGTACCGACCGGGGAGCGAAGTGAAGCCAGCACACACAGGCAGGGCCATCGGACCCCGACCAGGCTTGGAGCCGCCGACAATAGTCAAATCCAAATGTGACCGGAACCCCAGGGGTTTCCTAACAACCAAAGACCCGATAGAAGGCAACCGCCCACACCGTGAGGGTATACAGCTACCGCCTAAAGCTAGAGACCCAAGGGCCAGCGCCTGCGGGCAAACGGGCTCCTCCGGCATCCATACACCGGGGAGCGGACTACCGTTGGGGATCCATAGTAGTCAACTGAGAACATCAAGGTGCAGGGAAAGACAGCCGCCATCACCTGTCCGGGGAGAGACACTGCAGCCGGCTGCGGGACCCATCCATCTAGCCGTTTGGTGTACCGAGGACTTTGTGCATCTCTTACTGAGTGAGTACACCCGTGCCATCCGGCACCGCGCCACGCTGTCCCTGCAACCCTGCACCTCACCAACCCTGCCTCCCCGTCACATCATCGGGCCCCGGGACCACCGACCACTACCCACGGAGGGGGAAAACAACATCCCAGCTGCTCCCTACCATCGCTCCCGAGATCCCCGTCACCAGAAGCGGTGGTGCCCATCTTCACCACGACCCGTGGGTGGCGTCACGGACTAAATCCCCCAAACCAACCACCCCTTTCACTCACGGGCGAGGAGCGCCGCTCGGGTCCCCGGATCCGGCCCGCCGCTCGAGCCACCGAGCAGCAGCAGCCGCAGCAGCGCCGGACCCGAGCGTTAGCGAGCGCGCAGCAGTGGCGGCGTCCTCCCCGCCCGCGACACATATACCCATATACTGTCCTGTTGGAATGGCGCCAGCCCCAAATCAGGTTGCACTGTGAACCCTATTCATTCCTTTCTTTTAGATGTACGGCTACATCACATATATTCTTTTAGATGTGCGGCTATATATCCCTGACCTAATATTTCACAGACTACCCCTGAAGAAGAGTGGATTTGCATCATCAGGCACCTACTATTATTTCTGCTCCCCCAATGTTATTTGACTGTACTTCAATCTTACTCATCAGTAGAGATGAATGGATCCGTGGAAACTTGGGTAGTTAAAAGTTCGGTTTGATACGTGGACTTGACCTCAACTTAACCCTGACCCAAAACCCCATGTAAGTCAATGTGGACCCAAACTTCTGTAAAATGGTCTTACCAAGAGTTAAGGTGCTGCAAAGGGAAGCAAAATGGGTCAATTTCCCAGCAAACGTGGATATGGAATAAATAAAAAAAAAACATAGGCTCCCACCTATTTTTGAGAACCAGCCCAAGTAAAACAGATAGCAGCAGGCTGCAAATTCCAGCTGTCTGCTTTACCTTGACTAGTTATCAAAAATAAAGGGTATCCCAGACTATTGTTTTAATTACTTAAATCAATAATTAAGAAAAATGTTGTGGGATCCCCCCTATTTTTTTATACCCAGTCAATCAGACAGCTGGGGGCTGGTATTATGAGGCTGGGAAGGGCCATGGTAATTTGACCCTTTGCAGCCTGAAAATAGTAGCCCAGCCCACAGCCACCCTAGAAGTGGTGCATCTATTAGATGTGCCAATTCTGGCACATTACCCGTCTTTCCCCGCTGCCCTTGTGCAGTGGCAATTGGGGTAATACTTGTGAGGTTCATTTCAGCTGTGAATTAACAGCTGGCATCAAGCCCAGGGGTTAGTAATGGATAAGCGTCTTTCAGACACCCCCATTACTAGCCTGGCAAGTACAGAGTTAAAAAAGACCGACACAGGGACGAAAAAAAACGTTTATTTAAATAAAGATTTAAAAATAGATCCTGAAAGTACTAACTTAATCCAAAGTGTAATGTCCCACAATGTCCATCGATTCCAATGGAGCATAGTTCTGAGAACTTTCTCACTATGACGCTCCATAGGTCATTTCTTAAAAGCACAAGAAATTCCAGGCTGCCACTTACTGGCAGTGACTTCTTGAGTCTCGTTCTGAGAACATTTTCAAAACGAGGCTCCAGAGGTCACTCCTGGTCAGCGGTATGTACAGAATTTCTCATTATTTTAAGATAAAAGGTTGCAATAAAAGTTACATAAAAATAAACATGATTTTTTACTTTAGACAAATTTGTGAACTGTGTAAGCAATTTTGAAGGACTTGGCACTAAAACAGCAATGAATACCGTAAGACAAAAAAAAGGAAAAATTATTTACAAAACAACCACAACAAATGAATATGGACCCTAATCTGCTTCTTTTTAAGCTGGTTATTCAATTTGCCTGTTTCCTCAACTAGCACAAGGCTGGTTTCACACATCTTAAAGGCATATATGGGGCAGTTAGCTCAGGAGCTAAGGTCAGGAGATCCGATGGTCGAGCAGGGTATTACAATCTGTGTACGGTCCATGAACACAGGCATTGTGAAACTTGCCTTATTTGTTTGCATAATTATTAAGATTCTGGTCTATAAGGCAAATTCCTGAACAGATACATGGTGGACTGCAGTACTCTTATGGTTCCTGCATGGCTACACATATAGCTTGTAGGCACTACATGCAGCATCGTACTGGGGTAGCTAGGGTCTACCAGTAACGTTGACTGTTGGGGCCAAGTGTTCAGGTCCATTCTAATATTGCATTACCTTTTTCACAAATTTAACTGTACTTTAATATAATAATATACTGGGTTGTTTAAAGTATGACAGAGGGCTGCTTTTGCCTGTATACTGTAAAGTGAATTAAATGTATTTGGCCAACAACTGCTCATTTTGGGGGTAAGTGGTCCACTGGGGGACCCACATATGTCCCTGAGGGCCAGTCCAATCTGACTATATCTGCAAAATTATGGTGCCTCCATGAGAGATTTCATTCTCTAAAGTATAGAATGGGCACTTGGCTGGGTATGTGTGCTATATTACAGATCTGTACAACACACCCCTGTAATATAGCAATGTACAAAGTCCTAAGGTTGCTTAAAGGACGAGAGGGCAGATTAGTGGCTATTTTGGCATGAAATAAAGATTTTTACATGCATGGTCACCTTTAGTTATAGTATCTAACTTCATTTCTATATAGAATTATTGCAGATATTTACATATGCATCCCAGCAAAGCTCGACATCAGATGTTAATCTATAGACACATATGGAAATTATCCAAAAAGACCTCAATAAATCCTCATGAGTTGTGTAATGGAAGTATAATAAATATACAGTTTGTTGTCATTTTATCTGCAGCAGAACACTCAGTGGCTCTATATCAGGAATATTACAGGCACATACATGATGATTGTTGCCCCACTCTGCCATCTAGTGCTCTCACCATCAGCCTTCAGAAATTCTATGGATTTCCTTTACGAGATGCCCTTGAACAATGCTGACGTAGACTGCTGTATTTTCCTGGGCATTTTAGGACCTTACGCTGCCTTGTCTGTGACAATGTACTGTACTTTGTACTGATGATGGCAGTGATCTGGAATATGCACTTCCATCGCAAGTCAAGATATAAATCTATGCAACCTACATAACAAACTATATAAATGTTTATAAAAGTTTGACAATGACACAAAATATAAGTAAAAACAAAACAAACAATGGCTATTACATTGTGATTTCCTGTTTCAGAACCAATGTTTTTGCATGTTAGGGAATATACAGAGATTTAGATTACATAGAGGTGATATACAATTAGTGTCATGATAAAGGGAGGTAAATCCTAATTCTTATTCCTTAAAGGGAACCTGACAGTTGATAGATGCTGCTCGATATACAGGCAGCATATATTAGGCCTTGGCTGTAAAATTTCAACTAAATATGTTTAGCTGTAAAATATTGCAGCGTTTCAAACCGGGCTGCTGTGAGAACATAAAAAACACTTTATAATACTCGTCGTGCTCCATCCCCCATGCTGCACACCTACCATCGTGTTCCATCCCCCATGCTGCGCATCCCCCATCGTGTTCCCTCCCCCATGCTGCGCACCCCCATCGTGCTTCATCCCCCATGCTGCGCACCCCCCATCGTGCTCCATCCCCCATGCTGCGCACCCCTTATTGTACTCCATCCCCCATGCTGCGCACCCCCCATCGTGCTCCTTCCTCCATGCTGCGCATCCCCATCGTGCTCCATCCCCCATGCTGCGCACCCCCATCGTGCTCCATCCCCCATGCTGCGCACCCCCATCATGCTCCATCCCCCATGCTGCGCACCCCCCATCATGCTCCATCCCCCATGCTGCGCACCCCCATCGTGCTCCATCCCCCATGCTGCACACCCCTCATCGTGCTCCCTCCCCCATGCTGTGCACCCCTCATCGTTCTCCATCCCCCATGCTGCGCACCTCCCATCGTGTTCCATCCCCCATGCTGCGCACCCCCCATCGTGCTCCATCCCCCATGCTGCGAACCCCCTATTGTACTCCATCCCCCATGCTGCGCACCCCCCATCGTGCTCCATCCGACATGCTGTGCACCTTCCATCGTGCTCCATCCGACATGCTGCGCACCCCCCATCGTGCTCCATCCCCCATGCTGCGCACCCCCCATCGTGCTCCATCCCCCATGCTGCACAAACCCCATCGTGCTCCATCCTCCATGCTGCACACCCCCATTGTGTTTAATCCCCCATGCTGCGCACCCCTCATCGTGCTCTATCCCCCATGCTGCGCACCCCCTATTGTACTCCAACCCCCATGCTGCGCACCCCCTATCGTGCTCCATCCCCCATGCTGCACACCCCCCATCGTGCTCCATCCCCCATGCTGCGCACCCCCCATCGTGCTACATCTCCCATGCTGCGCACCCCCCATCATGCTCCATCCTCCATGCTGCACACCCCCCATCGTGCTCCATCCTCCATGCTGCACCCCCCCCATCGTGCTCTATCCCCCATGCTGGGGCCGCCGGGGGCGGGTCCGAGCGTGGCAACGTGTGCCGAGGGCGGGGCTGAGCGGGCGAGGTGTCAGCGTATGCCGGCTCCCTGCACATGTGTACCGGGAGCCGGTGTACGCTGGTAACCATGATACACATCGGGTAACTAAGGGAAGCGGTTCCTATAGTTACGCGATGTGTATCATGGTTACCAGCGTACACCGGCTCCGTCACGATCCCAGCATCGCAAGGTTTTGTCCGCCGGGGGCGGGGCCAAGTGTGCCAACGTGTGGCGGGGCGAGCGGGCGAGGCGTCAGCATATGCCGGCTCCCTGCACATGTGTACCAGGAGCCGCTGTACGCTGGAGCGTGCGATGCGTGCGGAGGGCCGGGTGCCGGCTCCCTGCACATGTGTACCGGGAGCCGGTGTACGCTGGAGCAGGGCTGAGCGGGCGAGGCGTCAGCGTATGACGGCTCCCTGCACATGTGTACCGGGAGCCGGTGTACGCTGGAGCGGGCGATGCGTGCGGAGGGCTGGGGCGAGCGGCTAATCCATGCGGGGGGCGGAGCCAGGCCGAGGCGAGCGGCCAATCCGTGGGGGGGCGGGGCCAGGCTGAGCCCAGCGGCCAATACGACAGTTGTCACTGAAATGACACTGTCACGGTGACACAATTTTGGAGCAAGACAGACAGACAGACAGAATAAAGCAATTATATATATAGACTAGAAGGTGGCCCGATTCTACGCATCGGGTATTCTAGAATTTACGTATTGTGTAGTTAATGTATGATTTTTGTTATATATATATATATATATAGATGTTGTTGTGTGTAGTTACCAAGTGTTTGTGTAGGGTGCTGTACATGTTCTGGGTGTTGTCTGGGTGTGGCGGGGGGTGAGAGCGGTGTTGTTTGTGTGTTGCGTTGTTTGTGGAGCGCTGTGTGTCTGTAGCGTTGTGTGTGTGTGTTGCGCGGTTTGTGTGGGTGTGGGGTGTATCTGTGTGTTTTGGGGGGAGGTATGTTTTGTGCAATGTGTGTGTTGTGCGGTATGTGCGTATATTTGTGTGTGCCGCGGTGTTTGTGTGTTGGGTGTTGTGTGTGTGCGGCATTGTCTGTGTGTGTGGGTGTCTGTGTAGGGCAGTGTTTGTGGTTCCCAGTGTGTGTGTGGTGTGTTGTGCAGTGCGTGTGTGGCGGTGTGTGTGTGTGTTTTGGGGGGAGGTGTGCACCCCCCATCGTGCTCCATCCCCCATGCTGCGCAACCCCCATCGTGCTCCATCCCCCATGCTGCGCACCCCCCATCGTGCTCCATCCTCCATGCTGCGCACCCCCCATCGTGCTCCATCCCCCATGCTGCGCACCCCCCATCGTGCTCCATCCCCTATGCTGTGCACTCCCCATCGTGCTCCATCCCCCATGCTGCGCACTCCCCATCGTGTTCCATCCCCCATGCTGCGCACCCCCCATCGTGCTCCATCCCCCATGCTGCGCACTCCCCATTGTCCTCCATCCCCCATGCTGCGCACTCCCCATGGTGCTCCATCCCCTATGCTGCGCACTCCCCATCGTGCTCCATCCCCCATGCTGCGCATTCCCCATCGTGCTCCATCCCCCATGCTGCGCACTCCCAAACGTGCTCCATCCCCCATGCTGCGCACTCCCCATCGTGCTCCATCCCCCATGCTGCGCACTCCCCATCATGCTCCATCCCCCATGCTGCGCACCCCCCATCGTGCTCCATCCCCCATGCTGTGCACTCCCCATCGTGCTCCATCCCCCATGCTGCGCACTCCCCATCGTGCTCCATCCCCCATGCTGCGCACTCCCCATCGTGCTCCATCCCCCATGCTGCGCACTCCCCATCGTGCTCCATGCTGCGCACTCCCCATCGTGCTCTATCCCCCATGCTGCGCACTCCCCATCGTGCTCCATCCCCCATGCTGCGCACTCCCCATCGTGCTCCATCCCCCATGCTGCGCACCCCCCATCGTGCTCCATCCCCCATGCTGCGCACTCCCCATCGCGCTCCATCCCCCATGCTGCGCACTCCCCATCGTGCTCCATCCCCCATGCTGCGCACTCCCCATCGTGCTCCATCCCCCATGCTGCGCACTCCCTATCGTGCTCCATCCCCCATGCTGCGCACTCCCCATCGTACTCCATCCCCCATGCTGCGCACCCCCCATCGTGCTCCATCCCCCATGCTGCGCACTCCCCATCGTGCTCCATCCCCCATGCTGCGCACTCCCCATCGTGCTCCATCCCCCATGCTGTGCACCCCCCAGCGTGCTCCACAGTCACACATCAGACAGTATACACGCACACATCTGATCGCATACACTCCGCGGTGTTTGTGTGTTGGGTGTTGTGTGTGTGCGGCGTTGTCTGTGTGTGTGGGTGTCTGTGTAGGGCAGTGTTTGTGGTTCCCAGTGTGTGTGTGGTGTGTTGTGCAGTGCGTGTGTGGCGGTGTGTGTGTGTGTTTTGGGGGGAGGTGTGCACCCCCCATCGTGCTCCATCCCCCATGCTGCGCACTCCCCATCGTGCTCCATCCCCCATGCTGCGCACTCCCTATCGTGCTCCATCCCCCATGCTGCGCACTCCCCATCGTACTCCATCCCCCATGCTGCGCACCCCCCATCGTGCTCCATCCCCCATGCTGCGCACTCCCCATCGTGCTCCATCCCCCATGCTGCGCACTCCCCATCGTGCTCCATCCCCCATGCTGTGCACCCCCCAGCGTGCTCCACAGTCACAATCAGACAGTATACACGCACACATCTGATCGCATACACTCACACACACACCCCACTTCTCCCTGTGCCCACCGGCGGGCGGTCCCAGCAGCTGTGCTGCACGCCATAGTCCTCTGCCGACACTCACAGATCCGATCGCATACACTCACACACACACACTCACACATCAGAACACACTCACACACATCCGATCGCATACACGCACACACACACACTCACACATCAGAACACACTCACACACATCCGATCGCATACACGCACACACACACTGACGATATCACACAGCGCTCACACAATCACAACATCCGGAGATACCACATGCTTCCGGCCATGTGATCCTCTGGCAGGTCCTGGAAGATCACTGCACGCACAGGATCGCCGCCGAGAAGCAAGCGATATCACGGGATGTTGTGAGTGTGTGGATGCGATCTGATGTGTGTGTGAGAGTGAGTGTGATCTGATGTGTGTGTGTGTCTGTTCTTATGTGCGTGTGTGTGTGTGTGTGTGTGTTCCGCCGCTGCAGGACCTTGATGCGCTCACCTGGGAGCCGGTGTATGCTGGTAACCATGCTACAATATTACATGGTTACCAGCGTACCCCGCCCCCCGCTCGCACGGGAGCCCACACCAGCGTACGCCGGCGTATGCTGATGTGGGCTCCCGGGGGTACAGCACTCACCTGGGAGTCGGTTCAGGGAATGCGTGCGGGGGGCGGGGCCAGAGCAAGCGTGCAATGCGTGAGGGGGGCGGGGCGTGGCCGAGTTGCCAATGCGTGCAGGGGGTGAGAGGCCAATCCGTGCGAGGGGGCGGAGCCGAGGCGAGCGGCCAATCCGTGCGGGGCCATGGCGAGCACAGCGGCCAATACGCTGTTTGTCACCGTAAGGACACAATTTTGGAGCAAGACAGACAGACAGATAGAATAAGGCAATTATATATATAGATGTTAGAATGCTGTATATAAAAGCCCAGTGGTGGCCGCAGCTTATACACCAAAAAAGTGGTGACTGGTTCCCTTTAACATTGATGTCTTATCCTTAAGATAGGTCATCAATGTTTGATTGTCCGGGGTCCTACACCCAGCACCTTCACCAATCAGCTGTTCTCGGTGCTGGCGGTGGGAACAGGTAACCAGAAATGTTTAGTTGTGGAGCCGCCCCGTCAACTGATAGTGGCTGGGTACTGCATATCCGTCTCCCAATTAAATCAAAATGATGTGCAGTACCCCGCCATGGCCGCTATCAGAAGTCAGGGCAGCATCGGAACTGAACATTTCCAGCTGCCTGCTACAGCCGCTGGCACCAAGAACAACTGATCCTAAGGTTAGGCCATAAATGTAAAAGTAGTAGAAAACTTATTTAATAGCCAGTGAGGACTTTACCGCCTGGGAGACTAATTGGACAAGTGGGTCCTTGGCAGCTTCTCCCCATCCATTCCCCTGGAAATAGAGGTCTCTCCCCGCAAGTGTGTATTGGAAGAGACATATCCCTCAAGGGGAGGAGCCGCTACTAAGCTATGTTTCATAGTTAAACATATATGCTTGAAATCATGTAGCCAGTGCCTGATACATGCTGCCTGTGGATCAGATGTCAGGTTCCCTTAAATAGGAGTCAAATACTTAAAATTGTTGTGCCACCGCTCAGATCTTCCCTGCTGGTTTCTCCTTACAGTATTCCCCTGCATCTGTGCCGTATACGACCCAGACCAATGCAGCCAGTTACTGACCTCGGTAGGTTATGGCAGAGCACCACTGAGGCCAATAATTGGCTGCAACAGTCATGATGGCAGACCTTATCAGCTGCAGGGAAGAAATCAGAGCAGAGAAAGCCAGGGAGCACTGGAGCAGGGGTGATTAAACCGATTTTTTAAATTTATTTATTTTAATGCATTCCCAGCCATTAGAAATCTTTGGTTTGTCATAAATGGAACTTAGCTCTGTTTTGTAGTCTTACATATTGTTAGCACATAAATATTACACTACTACATGAATTAAAAGATAAATTGTCAGGGCATCCAAACATTAACCTCGAATTTTATAACAGACAAGATATATTGTTTTTATAAATGGTAAATAGCACAGTATGTCTAGTTTGGAGAGGAAGAAAAGTACTAAGTGCTACACTACAGCCCTGTAATTCCTTCATCATCTTCATTAGAGTCACTGACTTGGTCAATTATCATTTCCCTGTGGTTTGTACTGATATGATGATATTATCTTCTATCTTTATTGTCTACGTACTGCATTGTCTTATCTCAAATACACTAATTATTAATCATCGCACATTGTGCTTTCAGGAAGACTTATTTCCAATGTAATAATTAGTTGCATGGCTTTTTGCAGTGTTGTGTTTTTATTACATAAACATTTTAATAAAAATCAGAATTAATAAAAAGAAAAAAAAGCCTGTTTTAAAATCGATTAACGTAGCTGTTACCATGAATTTACCTTTCTGTCTGTTAGAATATGCATTACTGTTCTTCTTGTCCTTTGTCAACATATGGCTGAGGCCATATATACCAGGATAGGGACATGATGAAGCTATATATACGAGGATGGGGATATGATTGGGCCATATTTACCAGGATGGGGACAAGATGGGGCCATATATACCAGGATGGGGCCATGATGGGAACATACACCAGAATGAGGCCATGATGTCAACATATATACAAGGATGGGCCATGATGGGGACATATATACCAGCATATAGTCATCATGGGGTTATACATCAGGATAGGGGAAATATTTACCAGGAAGCGGTCCAGAATGGGGGCAGATTAGTATAGGATGGGGGGTCATTACTATACAATTAAGGGGATGGGTTGGCAACTCGTGTGTCTTTATAGGATTTTGAACGCTATAATGTCCCAAATGGGGGGGGGGCCCAGATCAAACTTTGCACCGAGGCACATCAGACTCTAGTTACGCCACTGGATAGTATGAATGTTTTTGTTGATAAAATAATATTCCAGTATCTGGACAGAAGCACAGACCCACTGTGTCACTGTGCAACACTCCAGTGCTGGGATCAATCCAAAAGCAGAATTAACAACCCGTTCAACGCTTTTCCATGTGGAATCCTTAGAAATAATGAGTATGTGTATATCCATCTTCAGGCTGCAGATAAAATCCATCCTTTCTCAGCAAAGAAAATATTAAAGCAAGCTCATACACATTGGATTAAAGTTAAATAAAATTTCAATTTTTGATCATAAGTTCATAACCAACAATTCATCGGCTTGACCAATGACAACCAACAAAGGTTCATAATCTTTGAAATCACCTGTTGGGCATGTTTATCAGCACAAGATTTTCACCGGCTGCAACATTAGCCCAAAATTTCCAACATTGCTCAATGTAGTCTGAAATGTGTTTTGGTCAATGAACAATATTTTGTTGGCCTATCATCATCTAACACGTATATGAGTGTACCATCAGGGTTTTCAGTAGGGGGTACTCTGGCGCCGGGACTACGGCTACTTTACTCTCGATGGGGTTATCAAAGGTGGTCAGTCCTGGCTTTGTGCCCTGGGTGCTCACTCTACGGCTGGGGAATGGGGTACAGGGATGATTTTGGGGATATACGTGACGCCACCTGGGGTGTCTGGTAAGCGGGATATACCAGCGCTGACCGCGGTCGACCTCTGAAGCGATGGTGACGGCAACTTAAGACCTCTCAGCTCCCCACAGGTGGAGCTATTTTACCTCAGGGCGGCGGGTCACTGACCAGGAGGGAAGCGACCGAGCGGTGATGGCTGCCTTCTTCTCTGACATCGCAGGGTCCTGTCAAATGGCGGAGAGACGACACACCGAGTCCACATCAGCTCAAACAAGTCCTTTTTACTAGAATCTGGTTTGTTTCACACAGTACACAGCAGAAACAGTTCGGTTACCAGAAGGCCAATGGTCACAAGTTTCAGAGGAAATTTAATGACAGAGTCTCCCTCTGAGGTAACCTTTCTTTGCCTCTTTCTCGCTCCCTGCTCTGAGGGCTCTGTGACTCCCTTTTTAACCCACTCGTTAGTCTCGTCACTGGTTTTCCAAGGGGTCTGATGCTGCACGATTTCTTTATCTATCCCACAAAAGCGTCGTGAACTCGGCTTGGGGTTAGTAGTCAGACTCTTGATGGGTACCGGGACTCCTCTTATTTAGGATCCCAGGTTAACGGTCAATGGTTTGGGGATAAACCTGACAAACCTCCTCGGTTCCGTTATACCGGTGTCGACCTGAACTCTTCAGCCGTCTCTCGCCAGACCTAAAGCGTCCCCTTTCCGTCTGGGTTACCCCTTTTCCTCCAGCTTTCTTTTCTTTTGGGGTACCCTTGCTCAGGACGTCGGGCCTATGTTATTTCTAGCCCTTCTTTCCGTCATCAATTTACTCTCGTCTCTTCTTGTCGCTCCTTACTTACTGACTGTTAACTGACTAACTGTCACCCAGTCGTCCTGTCAATCACGTCGCGTCTCACGCTCAGCTAGGCTCCACCCCCTATGGAGCTACTATATAAACAGTCCCATGAATATGAAGGTAGGGGCTGCTGAGTCAATGTTACTCGATTTAATATAAGACTCTGCATTTCCTCTCTCTTTCACCTGTGACCAAAGGGCACTGCACCTTGATGTTAAGGTGCTGTATTCCCCTGTAGCGCCTAACCACAGAGGCGCCACATACCCCCTTAGTTAATCACACTCGTCCCCGAGTGTGGCAACAAGTTTTGTGGTTAAGCTAAATATTTTCTTATAATTTAACCATAACATGTTGGTAACATTTACTCTACTTTTGTTTTTAATAGATCCTTAAAAATAAAAACTACAAAAAATTGAATAAGGTAGGTCACCAGCTCATACAGCATTAGTCCATTGGCCACAAGCTGTTAAAGAAACTTTTGCCACACCCAGTCCTGTGGCTCGGTCTTTGCTTAAAGTGCATCAACATACACAAAAATAAAATATATATCAACAGTTACGAGTGCTTAGTTTAAGAGTTCTAAGTGCAGTGAGGTTCCATATCAGTCATAATCACTGTAGGCCTCTTGGCCCTGGAGTCACCTTTCTGGCCCCTATACAGCATTATGCCAGCTTCCTTCACCCTTTTATACATTAATACTATCTACCTATTCAACTATTTACATATTCCACCTTCTACATTTTATTCTCTGTATCTAAGTGGTGGATAGCCAAAGTTAATACGTGTTGAGCTGCGTAAAATTGGTATGCTTGAGGGCCTACTTACTCTCCTAGTGGAAATGGCAGGTACACCGACTGCACTGATTCCATTATGACGGGTGGTTCTTCTGCTCTGGGCGTTCCACTGGGTTGTGGAAAAGTCACCATCGGTATCAAGTATACGCCATCTACTTGCAGCCAATCTGCAGGAAGTTCTCCTAAAATTGTCTTGACTATTCTTTCTTTCTCTTCTTTTCTCTGAATAGGAATTCTCTCTACTGGTGGCAGCTGTTGAGGGTATTTATTTAAATGATCCCTGGACACCGTTGCTGTTATTTCACCTTTGTCTTTGCTAATCAAACAGGTTTTCTGGTTGTTGAAGTTTGATGGTTGTACAGTGTAGGGTTCTGCTTCCCATTGATCATCTAACTTATGCAGTCATCTTTTTCTCTTTAAGACTAATTCACGTGGTAGTAAGGGTGTTCCTTGAGTATTTTTGTTAAAGTTTGCTTTTTGTTTTTCCTTTGATTTTTCCAGGCTTCTCTCGACACATTCTTGTATTTTCTGCTACTCCTCCTTTCTTTTTACTTTCCAATCTGCATCTGAGGTATTTTCTTCAGGAACTATCTCCAAATCCACCGGCAATTTTCCTGGTCTTCCTCTCATAAGGTATGCAGGGGGGCAATTTGTTGAGCTTACTGGAATGTTGTTATACATGTCAACTAGATCTGGTAACTTATCTGGCCATCTGTTCCGTTGCTCCAAGGGCAGAGTTTTTAGCAGCTCTATCACAATGTGATTCATTTTCTCACAAATTCCATTAGTCTGAGGATGATAAGGCGTAATACGAATTTTCTTGCATCCGTATAATTTACAGAATTCTTAAAATAGTTCACACTCAAAAGTCGGGCTTTGATCTGTTAATACCCATTCTGGATATCCATGTGGTCTGCAGAAATAGGTTTGGAATGTTTTTGCCGCTGTTCGAGCCGTTAAGTCCTTCACTGGAGCTACTATTAGGAACCTGGAATAGTTGTCCACCATGGTAAGAGCATAAGTATAACCGGATCTGCTGGGTATGATTTTGACGTGATCGAGGACTACCAGCTCTAATGACTGTTTGGCAATGATGGACTGTAGTGGTGCCCTCTAACTGTTACGGTCTTTCCTTCTTAGTGAGCATAGTCCACAATCTCTACACCATTTCTCTATAGTAGATCTCATGCCAATCCAGAAAAATCTTTCACGTAACAGGATCTCTATCTTCTTCCATCCAAAATGTCCTGATTGATTATGATACATATCTAACACCATTTGGGTGTCTCGTTTTGGAACCACAATTTGCCAAACCATCTCATGTGTACTAGGATTAATATATCTTCTGCACAGTTTATCTTGATGGATAAATAACCTGCTTATTCCTTTCCACAATTGCTTCGCCTCTAGTGGGGAATCTTTGTCAAGTTTGCAGCTTGGTTCGGTTACTAGCTTTTTCACTAGACTCACTGCCGGATCACTATCTTGGGTTTCTTTCCAATTATAGTGAGGCAACGGGTTCAATGCTATATTCTGCTGGTTTTGATAGATAACGGCCTCTGTCACTTCCCATTTTCTGTTCTTATGGAAAGCTGGAAGTTCTACTTCCTCCAAGTCATCCTCCTCTACTTCTGATCCTGGTAGATATGCCTGAGGATTTCTAGACAGGGCATCAGCATTGGCATTTTTACGGCCTGTCCGGTACTTCATGATAAAATCAAAATTTGACAATCTGGCCATCCAGTGTTGCTCCAGTGCACTGAGTTTTACGGTGTCCAGATGCGTCAATGGGTTGTTATAGGCGACGAATTTTGAAGCAGCCAGATAATGTTTAAACCTTTCCGTTATGGCCCAGACCAAGGCCAAAAACTCCAACTGAAAAAAACTATAATTTTCAGGGTTTCTTTCGGTGGGTCGAAGTTTCCTGCTGGCATAAGAAATTACCCTTTCTTTTCCATCTTGTACCTGAGATAATACTGCTCCTAGGCCTACATTACTTGCGTCGGTGTACAGGACAAATGGTCGGTTATAATCAAGATATGCCAATATTTCCTCACCAGTCAGAGCTGTCTTCATCCGTTGGAAGGAATCTTCTTGCTCTTTTCTCCATACCAATGACGGTTCTGACCTTCTTCGTTTAGTTTGGCCTACCAGTAGGTCTTGTAAAGGTGCTGCCATTTTCGTATAGCCTCTTATAAATCTCCAGTGATATCCTACCAAACCCAGGAACTAGCGTATTTCTATGACGGTGGTTGGTCTCTGCCAATCTTGGATAGAGAACATCTTCTCTGGATCTGGTGCTATTCCATCTGCGCTAACTACATGTCCAAGATATTGGACTTTTGGTTTCAGCAGGTGACATTTTGATGGTTTAAGCTTCATTCCATATTTTGCTAGAGTTGCAAATACCTCAGGCAAGTGTTCCAGGTGATCTTCATAGGTCTTGGAGTATATGATTACATCGTCTAGGTACAAGAGTACGGTCTCAAAGTTCTTGTGTCCCAGGCAACATTCCATGAGCCTTTGAAATTTTCCTGGTGCATTACATAATCCGAACGGCATCCTATTAAATTCACATAGGCCCATTGGAGTCGTAAATGCCGTCTTCTCTCGGTCTTCCTCTGCCACGGAGACCTGCCAATATCCACTAGTGAGATCTAATGTAGAAAAATAATTAGCAGTCTTCAATGCAGCAAGAAACTCCTCTATACGGGTAACGGGTAAGCATCTTTGTGAGTGATCTTATTTATTTCCCTGTAATCCACACACATCCTCATAGTGCCATCCTTTATTCTAACTAGGACTAAGGGGGCTGCTCAGGGGCTACAACTATCTCTTATAAACCCTGCCTCTCTCATGTCCCGCATCATCTCTTTTGCACACTCGTAGTGTTTTGGAGGCATGGGTCTATGTCTCAGTCTAATTGGGGGGTGATTCCCTGTGGATATGTGATGACGTACCCCTTCGACCTTCCCAAAGTCTAACGGATGCTTACTAAATACCTGTTCGAATTCTCGTGCTACCCGATAGATTCCATATTTTGATAGGAAGGTGTGGTATCAGTCACTACTTGCAACTGCTGACACCATTCCTCCAGCTGTCCCTTGGAGTTGTTGTCCTCTGCTTGATTTGCCGGGGGCAAGGGCTCTATCGCCTGTATATGGCTGTCACAGACAGTGTACAACTTTGCTACTGTAGCGTACCTGGGTAATTTTACTTCCTCTTCCCTACAGTTTATGATACGAATTGGTACTCTTCCTTTGCGTACATCCACCACCCCTCTGGCTGTCAGCAGCGTAGGTCTGTGCTCTGAGTATACCGGTTCTACAACTGCCTGGTATTCCTTTCCTCTAAGAACCATAGCTGCTCGACACCAGATATCATTTCACTTTTAGGTGGTAACATAATAGGAAATTGGTCTGTAACCCGTACACTGACAATTTCCCCTCCAGACAGATTTACCTGTTGTCTGTGTGTCAGGACTTGAATCTCACGATGTAGCACTCTCCTCTGTCCATGATCAGCAGTCACAGCAATCTGTCGGAGCAAAAACAAAATTTCTCCAAGGCAGTTTTCATTTACATTTGTTCCAAGTACCATGAAGGGGCATTTGTTGTTAGGGTCATCTTCCACCACACATAATCCTTGGTCTTTTAACTCTGGTCTCCCCAGTTTTAATGTGACTTCCCTAAACCCAACCTGGTTTAGTGGTAGTCCATTGGCTGCTAGTATAACCAAACTAGAATCTGGAGGTCTAAGATCGTCATCAGACCAATAGTGTTTGTACAAGATATGTGGGATGGTGGTTACTTGTGACCCAGTGTCCAAAAGAACTGACATGGGGATTCCTTCTAGTGTAATATTAAGGTACGGGCGGCCTCCCACGTACCGACTACGCCAGTCTTTCGGGGCCAACCGTCTTATTCCTGAGGCTTGGCCCTGGGCCCCAGGAATCGCCGGTTTAAAAGACATCCTCTTGCATAATGGCCTGGCTTGTTACAACAAAGGCAGATGGGTTGTCCTGTAGAATCCGTGTGGTCAATGGCTCTGCGTTGGAATGGTGCATTGGTCCCCTGAACGGGCGACTTGTTAGTCCCCTCCACGGGCGATATGTTGGTCCCCTCCATGGTCCACATGTACCTTTTCTTCATCCATGGAACATCCTCAGGACAATCAGCTAACTGTATTTTACTGGGTAGTCGTGAACCTGGCTGGTTCTGCAAGAGTGTTAGCACAAAGTCCATCTTTTTAGTCAGCTGCTGTACTTGGTTGCACAAATCATTCTCTCTGTTTGATGTTTCAGCCGGCTTTACAACCTTTACCAAATCTTTGGAAGCATTTGTTATGCCGGCGGGAGAAGTATCAACCTGCCAGGACGGGTCCACTGACTTGGACGGCAACTTGTACTGTAATACTGTTATTGCTCTATCTTTTATAGCATCAAAGTCAACCTTCTGACGACTGACTTCTGACCTCAAGCCAGCTATGAACTGTTCGGCAAGCATTCTATCCTCGTCGTCCACTATTGCTGGATCCACTTGCTTTAAAGACCGGAGTGCTACCTGTAAACATAAGGCATAATCTCTGATGGTTTCCTTTGGCCCTTGTTCACATTGGTAGAATATCATCCTCAACTCAGCCCGGGTGCGTTTCTCAAAAGCAGCTTTTAACTTGGCAAATACACATTCTACGGAGTATCTTTCCATGACTCCAGCTCCAGCTCTGCTGCACCGATTTGTTGTCCCAGCACCACAGCGGCTCGCTGTTTCCCGGTCATAGCATACATATCCAGCACTTCACATATTTTCCTCTTAAAAGCTGCCAGAGTGCCACATATGGCAAGGTTATTGGCATTATTGAGGCTACTGGCGCGGCTCCTTCCTTTGTAGGGACCCAGGAATAGTTGTCCTCACTCATGGCGGTGCCCCCTTAGTTAATTGCGGCCAGTTGCACAGCCTTTAGATACAGTCAAAGTTCAGCACACACTAGGCTTTTGCATAGACAGACCCGCCTTTTGTCAGTTCTCGGGTCTTTTTTCGGAATCAGCCACTGCACTTCGGTAGTCTGAGCAGAGCGTTAAGTGGGACTTATCCTCTCTCTCCTTTTTACCTGTTGTGTGGCGCAGATTCAATTTCAGTGGTAGGTCGCGCCTTTTTCAGACCGATGAGCAACACTGTTTAATTACAATGACTATGGCAGTTCTGTGCGCACTTTACATAGCCAATAAAGTCTTTTTTGGCACATATTGTTGGTTTTTAAGTACGATCCTGTTCGTGACACCAATTGAGTCGACCATCAGGGTTTTCGGTAGGGGGTACTCTGGCGCCGGGACTACGGCTACTTTACTCTCGATGGGGTTATCACAGGTGGTCGGTCCCGGCTTTTTGCCCTGGGCGCTCACTCTGCGGCTGGGGAATGGGGTACAGGGATGATTTCGGGGATAAACGTGACGCCACCTGTGGTGTCTGATAAGCGGGATATACCAGCGCTGCCCGCGGCCGACCTCTGAGACGATGGTGATAGCAGCTTAAGACCTCTCAGCTCCCTACAGGTGGAGGGATTTTACCTCAGGGTGGTGGGTCGCTGACCAGGAGGGAAGCGGTGATGACTGCCTTCTTCTCTGACATCGCAGGGTCCTGTCGAACGGTGGAGAGACGACACACCGAGTCCACATCAGCTCAAACAAGTCCTTTTTACGATCATCTGGTTTGTTTCACACAGTACACAGCAGAAACAGTTTGGTTACCAGAAGGCCAATGGTCACAAGTTTCGGAGGAGATTTAATGACAGAGTCTCTCTCTGAGGTAACCTTTCTATGTCTCGGTCCCTGCTCTGAGGGCTCTGTGACTCCCTCTTTAACCCACTCATTAGTCTCGTCACTGGTTTTCCCAGGGGTCTGATGCTGCACGATTTCTTTATCTATCCCACAACAGCGTCGTGAACTCGGCTTGGGGTTAGGAGTCAGACTCCTGATGGGTACCGGGACTCCTCTTATTTAGGATCCCAGGTTAATGGTCAATGGTTTGGGGATAAACTTGACAAACCTCCTCGGTTCCGTTATACCAGTGTTGACCTGAACTCTTCAGCCGGCTCTCGCCAGATCTAAAGAGTCCCCTTTCCGTCTGGGTTACCCCTTTTCCTCTGTCCTTCTTTTCTTTTGGGGTACCCTCACTCAGGACGTCGGGCCTATGTTATTTCTAGCCCTTCTTTCCGTCATCAATTTACTCTCGTCTCTTCTTGTCGCTCCTTACTTACTGACTGTTAACTGACTAACTGTCACCCAGTCGTCCTGTCAATCATGTCGTGTCTCACGCTCAGCTAGGCTCCACCCCCTATGGAGCTACTATATAAACAGTCCCAGGAATATGAAGGTAGGGGCTGCTGAGTCAATGTTGCTCAATTTAATATAAGACTCTGCATTTCCTCTCTCTTTCACCTGTGACCAAAGGGCATTGCACCTTGATGTTAAAGTGCTGTATTCCCCTGTAGCGCCTAACCACAGGGGTGCCACATATAAATACCTTTTGTTTTGATGTAGAAGAGAGATCACACAGAGTTACATAGCATAGACTGCAGGTGTGTCACACACGCTGTCTGAGTAGGGAGAGGAGAGAAGCCATCACCGGGTAAGAGGACAGAGTGTCTGTGACAGTCCAGGAGACAGAAGGGTATTAGAATATTACTTGTGTATTTAAGAGGTAAAACAGTACAGGAATGAAGCTGCACTGATACATGAGAGTTAGGAAATGATGCAGCATCCCAGACAGATTTCCTGTCCAGCTTCTATTACTGGGAGAGACTAGAACATGAGCAAAGTCTGAAACAAGAAGTAGTTTGCAGACTGCAAACCAAAGGATTTGATAATGAATAAAAAAAAATTATTTCAGCCTGATAGTTCAACTTTATTTTCTACTCAAGGTCTAGTGTATATATTGTATTATAAAGGATCTAGACAAACTCAAAGTACCTTTATTGATGTAAATCGTAAGTCAACAGTTTATGTTTATGTCAATTAATATATTCAGGTGATGCTTTTTCATGTTTCAGTCAACAGATTCACACTCTTTCTGGTTTTTGTATTCACCTAATCATCTGAATTAGTGATGAGCGAGCATGCTTGTAACTACTCGGTACTCGCACGAGTATCGCTGTACTCGGGCTGCTCGGCGGGGACCGAGTAATCTCGCGATACTCGTGCTGTACTCGTGGTCTTCATTTCTGCATGTTGGCGCTCTTTAGAGAGCCAGCCCTCATGCAGGGATTGGCTGGCAGACCACTGCAATGCCACAGCCCTGTTAGTTGCGGAATTGCAGTGATTGGCCGGCCTGCACAGCGTGACCGAGCCTTTATACCGGCCGGCGCGCTGTGCTCTGCTCACAGCTATCCAGACAGTCAGTGCAGGGAGAGTGTTGCTGCTTCAGGGAAAGGTTTGCGGCCCTTTATAGTTAGTTCTGGAGCAGGGCTGCAAACAGTGTGACCAGAAGTCCTTCTTAGGACTATTATAGTTGTATACAGGCAGGCAGGGTATAGCCAGGTCGGAGTACAGTAGCAGAGTCCTTCTCAGGACTATTGTTGCTATATACAGGCAGGGTATAGCCAGGTCGGAATACAGGCTAGTGACCAGAAGAGTCCTTGTCAGGACTATTGTAGCAGTATACAGGCAGGCAGGCAGGCAGGCAGGGTATATAGCCATTCCTAGTGGTGACCGTATACCAGCCTTCATCATATCTGGGGCTGGTGTACACAGTGTAAAACAGTCCAGATAGTGTCAGACTTCTCAGTAATTGTCGCTCCTAAAAACCAGTTAGGTTCTTATTGCGTCCGTGCTTGCATTTAAAAACAGCACGTGTGTGTCTGTCGGTGGCAGCGTACAGGTGCGCGTTTTGCACAAACAATTATATAACGCACAAGTCTAGTGTATAATACACGTCAGTCAGCAGTGTCTGATAGTGTCAGACTTCTCAGTAATTGTCGCTCCTAAAAACCAGTTAGGTTCTTATTGCGTCCGTGCTTGCATTTAAAAACAGCACGTGTGTGTCTGTCGGTGGCAGCGTACAGGTGCGCGTTTTGCACAAACAATTATATAACGCACAAGTCTAGTGTATAATACACGTCAGTCAGCAGTGTCTGATAGTGTCAGACTTCTCAGTAATTGTCGCTCCTAAAAACCAGTTAGGTTCTTATTGCGTCCGTGCTTGCATTTAAATACAGCACGTGTGTGTCTGTCGGTGGCAGCGTACAGGTGCGCGTTTTGCACAAACTATTATATAACGCACAAGTCTAGTGTATAATACACGTCAGTCAGCAGTGTCTGATAGTGTCAGACTTCTCAGTAATTGTCGCTCCTAAAAACCAGTTAGGTTCTTATTGCGTCCGTGCTTGCATTTAAAAACAGCATGTGTGTGGCAGTCGGTGGCAGCGTCAGGCTCCATATTGTCCCTGGATAGAGACGTGCATGATGGCCTGTAAACATGAAGTGCCCATTGTAAGGAAGTGGGTCTATTGTAGTATAGCCCTTAGGCAGGGCAGCCAAAAATTGGGAGGCTCCACATTGTCCCTGGATAGAGATGTGCATGAGGGCCTCAAAACATTGTTCCCATTGCAAAGGAGCGGGTCTCCTGTCGTTGTAATGCCCATTCAGAAAGAATGGGCGAAAAAATTTACCACTGGGGGTATACCTGAAACAACGGCTTAACTATTGTAACGGTCACCATGATGGCGCATGAGGAGAAGGAGGAGCAGTCCAGCGATTAGCCAAAGTCCAGAAGTGTGTTACCATGGGTGAGTGGAGGTACATGGCAAATTCCCGTTACAAACTTTAAATTCCGCTGTAATTTGCTGTTGGTGTGTGTGGTGAAGTCTGGCCAAATCCAACCCTTGTTCATCTTGATCAGAGTCAGCCTGTCAGCATTTACAGTTGACAGGCGGGTGCGTTTATCTGTAATGATTCCACCTGCGACACTAAAAACACGCTCTGACAAAACGCTAGCGGCAGGGCAGGCCAGGACTTCCAAGGCGTAGAGAGCCAATTCATGCCACGTGTCCAGCTTGGATACACATTAATTGTAAGGCACAGAGGAATGTCGGAGTACAGTTGTTTGATCTGCAAGGTACTCCTTGAGCATCTGGCCAAACTTAGGATTTCTTGTGTCACTACCCCTCACCTCAGGGGCTGTGGTATGTGAGGGGCTGAGAAAACTGTCCCACATCTTAAAGACTGTTCCCCTACCTCTGGCGGATTGGACTTGTGCCCCTCTCGGCTGTACGCCTTGGTTGTCCAGTGATTCCTGACCTATGCCGCTAGCGTTTTGTGAGGGGAATGCTTTGCCTACTTCCGTGACTATGGCCTTCTGGAACTGCTGCATTTTGCCTGACCTCTCCGCCTCGGGAATAAGAGACATAAAGTTCTCCTTTTAGCGTGGGTCTAACAGTGTTACCAACCAGTAATGATTGTCGGCCAAGATGTTCTTAACGCGAGGGTCACGAGACAGGCAGCTTACCATAAAGTCAGCCATGTGTGCCAGACTCTTAACAGCCATCACTTCAGTATCCTGACCAACACGATGACTGAACATGCTGTCCTCCTCCTCCTCCTCCTCATCATCTACCCTGTCCTCTGGCCAGCCACGCTGAACCGACGATATGACTGCATGTCATATCCTCAATTTGGCCAGAGAGTTGCTCCATGTCTTCATCCTCCTCCTCGTCATAGTCCTCCACTGCACGTTGTGATGAGACGAGGCTGGGCTGTGTGTTATCATCACCCACACCCACTACTGTTTCTTGCTCAAACTCATCGCGCTCCGCCTGCAATGCATCATGGTTGTTTTTTGAGCAGAGACCATTTTAGAAGGCAGAGAAGCGGTATGGTGACGCTAATAATGTCGTCATCGCCGCTCACCATCTTGGTGGAGTCCTCAAAGTTTTGGCGGATGGTGCATAGGTCGGACATCCATCTCCACTCCTCAGGTGTTATGTGTGGAGTTTGACCCATTTCCCGACGGCTTAGGTGATGCAGGTACTCAACAACTGCCCTCTTCTGCTCATATATCCTGACCAACTTGTGCAGAGTTGAATTCCAACGCGTGGGGACATCACACACCAGTCTGTGTGCCGGAAGATGCAAACGGCGTCTTAAGCCGGCAAGGCCGGCTGAAGCAGTAGGTGACTTTCGAAAATGTGCAGACGGGCGGCGAACTTTTACCAGCAGATCAGACAGCTCTGAGTATGACTTTAGAAACCGCTGAACCACGAGGTTGAGCACATGGGCCACGCATGGAACATGTGTCAGCTGGCCTCGCCTCAAAGCCGCCACCAGGTTCCGGCCATTGTCACACACGACCTTTCCTGGCTTTAGGTTCAGAGTTGTGAGCCAGTGATCTGCCTGCTGTTTCAGAGCTGTCCACACCTCTTCTGCATTGTGGGGTTTGTCACCTATGCAGATTAGCTTCAGCACTGCCTGTTGCCGCTTCGCCAAGGCAGTGCTGCAGTGCTTCTGTGTCGCCCTGGACAAGCCAGGGGCCACAGAGCACAACACTTAAACACCCCACACTCCCTGCAGGCATATCATAGTCAAAACACAAAATCCTTGTTGCCTTCCCCAGGGGCTGTTGTCCACACCAGGGTGTGGAGCCAGGCGGTTGGTCTCCACCCACCGAGGAGGAGGGAAAACACAGGCAGTGAGAGTTAAGCTAAGGAAGTGGAAGGAGGAAAGTAGTAGAGAGGAGAAAAGTGACAGCAAAGAGCCTGAAGTTGGTCCGGGTGTGTGGCCCGGACAGGACAGCAAGGTTGGCAGGATGTGGTGACCGTCTGCAGTGGAGGCTGATTGGAGTCTGCCGTAAGGACCGTGGACGGGTGGTGACCCGGCCGTACCGGACCGGTATACAAAGAGAAGCCAGCACCATTGGCAGAGGACTTTCGGATCCCGGCAAGGCTTGGTGTCGCCGTGAATTTGCCAAATCCGTTAGTGAAGGGAACCTCAGGGTTTCCAAACAGCCAAGTCCAGATAGAAGGCAACCGTACAACCGTGAAGGGGAGACACCGCCACCGCTAAGGGCAACCGTCTCCCAGGGCCAGCGCCTGTGGGCAAAAGGGGCTCCTCCGGCCCATATCCAGGTCGGGGAGCGGGTTACCGTTGGGAAACCATCACTACCAACACTTAACTTAGGTGCAGGGAGAGACAGTCATCACTAACCTGCAGGGAGGAACAACCGCAGCCGTTCGAGTGACCCGTCCATCCAGCCACTTGTTTTACCGTGAACTGTGTCATCATCATTGGGCTGAGTGAGTACCTCCGTGCCGTGCGGCACAGCGCTGCCCCTGCGACCCTGCACCTCATCAGGCCCCGCAACCCGCCTGTCATCCATCTCTACCCCATCACCAGGCCCCGGGACAACCAACCCCCCTACCCACGAAGGGGAGAAATAACAACAAAGCTGCTCCCTGTCACAGGCTCCCGGGATCCCCGTCCAGAGCAGCGGTGGTGTCCACACAATCACCACAACCGTGGGTGGCGTCACGGACAATATCCCCAAAACCCAAACCACCCCTTTTCACTCACGGGCGAGTAGCGCCGCTCGAGTCCCCGGGATCCGGCCATCGCTCGAGCCAACGAGCAGCAGCAGCCGTAGAGCAGCGTCAGCCGGACCCGAGCAGTGGGAGAGCGCACCGTCCCCTCCTCCGCCCGCGACACTTCCAGCTTGGGACTGGTGTGGAGGGTAAAGTGGATCAGGATGCGCAGGAGGAGGAGGAGGCTGAGGAGCATGACATTCCGGAGCTGTAGAGTGTGTGTGAAACCCTGACTGAGGTAGGGCCTGCAAAACTTGGTGTGTGAAGGACGTGTTCCGTCCCTCGCTCAGACTGGGTCCCAGCTTGCACAATATTAACCCAGTGTGACGTCAACGAGATGTAGCGGCCTTGCCCACATGCACTTGTCCACGTGTCTGTGGTTAGGTGGACTTTGGCTGAAACAGCGTTGTTCAGGGCACGTGTGATGTTTTGTGACACGTGGTTATGCAATGCGGGGACGGCACACCGGGAGAAATAGTGGCGGCTGTGGACCGAGTAACGTGGGACAGCTGCCACCATCATGTCGCGGAATGCTTCTGTCTCAACCAGCCTAAAAGGCAACATTTCCAGCGCAAGCAGTCGCGAAATGTTAGCATTTAGAACTGTGGCATGTGGGGTGTTGGCAGTGTATTTGCGCCTGCGTTCAAAGGTTTGCTGAATGGATAACTGAACGCTGCGCTGGGACAAGGACGTGCTTGATGATGGTGTTCTTTCTGCGTAGGCAACTGCAGGTGCAGGAGTGGAGGAGGCTTGTTCGCAGGCAGCATGGACAGGGGATTGGCTCGCATGCACAACCAGCGAAGACGTAGCAGTGACATCAGCAAGCACTGCTCCTCGACTCTGTTGTACTTCCCACAAAGTCGGGTGCTTGGCTGACATGTGCCTGATCATGCTGGTGGTGGTCAGGCTGCTAGTTTTGGTACCCCTGCTGATGCTGGCATGGCAGGTGTTGCAAATGGCCTTTTTAGAATCATCTGGAGCCAACTTAAAAAACTGCCAGTGTCAGAGTTCCAGGTTTTCCAGTTTTCTTTTGAAAGAGCTTGCCCTTTGTTAACATGGAGTTTTCTGTTCTGTTGCCCTACTTCCTGTCCATCTGTTTAAAAGCCGCCCCTAAAGCTTAGTCCAGTGCCTGAGTATACTGCTTCCTGTGTGCTCCTGCCCTGCTGCTTTTGGTTCCTGATTGTTATTCGGATCCTCTTGGAAAACAACCGACACCGACTCTGGACTTCATCTGGTATCATCTAGCTGTGCCCGGACTCCGTTTGCCGTCTTTGGTCGGCACTTCTGCCCGGTTCCTTCCGTTTAATACCACTCTGGACTCACATCACGTACGGACATTTTTGGACTTACCTATTGCCCTTTTGTGTCCCGGCTGCTGCGCATTTAGGGCTTCTGGGGTGATTGCCAGACAGTCCCTGTATAGGGGTTCGCTCTTGGTGGTCTCCCTGGGGGAGTCCGGTGCGCGGTCCCGGGAATTCCCTTTCGCTCCGTCCCTGGAAGGTATTTCCTGTATTTATGTTCTACTGTGTTTTTGTTCCGTTTATGTACATATTTGCTGGTTGCATATTATAAACGTCTTGCACCAAGAACTCGTCTCTGGTTGTCATTGCCCTAACGCAATCGAAATCCTCAATACATACAATAGTATTACAGCCAGACTCGGGAAGACCTAACATTTGTACAGGCACCTTGTGTCGTGTTGTTCCGGGGAACAGTTGCTTGACGTCTGCCTGGGGCCACCACTCTGCTTCTTACTGCCTGTTGGGATGCTACGCCTCCCTCCCCCTGTGCACTGCTGTCCTCGCTCTGCATATCCTCCTGCCAGGTTGGGTCAGTTACTGGATCATCCACCACGTCGTCTTCCTCTTCCGCACCCTGCTCCTCCTCCTGACTTCCTGACAATTGTGTCTCATCATCGTCCACCCCTTGTTGAGACACGTTGCCAACTTCGTGAGAACGTGGCTGCTCAAATATTTGGGCATCTGTACATACAATCTCGTCATGGCCCACTTCAACAGGAGCTGGCGAGAGGCCAGAATTTGTGAATGGAAACGTGAACGAACAGCTCTTCCGAGTGTCCAAGTGTGGGATCAGTAATGTCCGTGGACGTGTACTCGGCCTGGTGGTAGGAAGGAGGATCAGGTTCTGAAATGTGCGGTGCAGTATCACGGCTACTGACACTTGACCGTGTGGAAGATAGAGTGTTTGTGGTGGTGCCAATCTGACTGGAAGCATTATCCGCTATCCAACTAACAACCTGTTGACACTGGTCTTGGTTCAAGAGCGGTGTACTGCTGCGGTCCCCAAGAATTTGGGACAGGACGTGCGAGCGACTAGATGTGGCCCTTTGTTGTGGCGAAATTAGAGCTTGCACACAACCTCGGTCTCTGCCTGCACCACCATCACGTCCACTTCCTTGTTCGTTGACAACGCCCTTGCGCATTTTGGAATGCTGTGCTGATGTGTATTCACTAGACTTGTGCGTTATATCCAAGTTTTTGCAAAACTCACACAAATGCAGCGGAAAGCTGCCACCAACAGGCACACACGTGCGGTTTTTAAATGCAAGCACGGAGGCACTAAGAACCTAACAGGTCTCTATCCAGGGACAACGTGGAGCCTCCCAATTTTTGGCTGCCCTGCCTAAGGGCTATACTACAATAGACCCACTTCCTTCCAATGGGCACTTCAGGTTTACAGGCCATCATGCACGTCTCTATCCAGGGACAACGTGGAGCCTCCCAATTTTTGGCTGCCCTGCCTAAGGGCTATACTACAATAGACCCACTTCCTTCCAATGGGCACTTCAGGTTTACAGGCCATCATGCACGTCTCTATCCAGGGACAACGTGGAGCCTCCCAATTTTTGGCTGCCCTGCCTAAGGGCTATACTACAATAGACCCACTTCCTTCCAATGGGCACTTCAGGTTTACAGGCCCTCATGCACGTCTGTATGCAGGGGCATTGGTGAACCTCACAATTTTGGACTGCCCTGGCAAAGGAAAATACTACAAAGACTCACTTCCTCAAAATGGGCACATTAGACTCAAGAGGCCTTCATGTACGTCTCTTCTCAGGGACATCGGAGTGCCACACAATGTTTTCACGTAAAATCTTTCATGTATTAATCTCAAAAAGTAACATACACCAGCTCTATCTCACTATTGGGTATGTGCCCTTAACATTTCCGCCATGAAAAATCATTTTGGGGTCATTTTGGAAGGTTTTCTGGTGAGTCCGTAAAAATGGCGTAAAACGCGGACAAAATTGTTCACAGCTGTGACTTTTCAGTGATAAATGCTTCAAGGGGTCTTCCCCATGCTGTTGCCATGTCATTTGAGCACTCTTCTGAGACTTTTGTGACATTTTTAGGGTTTCTCCATGCTGCCGGGGGGTCATTTCACAAAAATACTCGGGTCTCCCATAGGATAACATTGGGCTCGTTGCTCGGGCCGAGTACACGAGTATCTTGGGAGGCTCGGCCCGAGCTTCGAGCACCCGAGCTTTTTAGTACTCGCTCATCACTAATCTGAATGAGTCTTGTTTTAGCTGATTTCTCCATTTAAATCTTGTTTGGAACACTGTATTCACACCATGACTAAGGACAGTTCTATGTCTGAAACGTGTCGGTTTTTGCCTTGATGCAATATTTATAATGTACCTGGAACCTTTGCAGTTGTACTAATAAATATGTGAAGCTTTTTTTATCTATACAGCTGGAAAACTATGTTTGCTTTGTCTCAAGTCAACCAAAGATTTTTACCTTCCATGCCGATGTTCTTTATAGCCAATCTATGGGAGTGAGCCTTGCAACAAGACTAGGGACAAAAGCCAACAAAGACACTCATCTACTGACAAGCTCTTTCTTTGCCCTTTATTGGTGTTGAGTCTGACTCCTATGTCCTGGAGCCAGCATGGCCAAAGCACTGGTTTCTTTTATAGAAACCTGCTGAGTGCCTGTCACTGCTCTATGGTAGAAACAGTCTAAGCTTTTTGAAGATGAGTTTCTGGCATGGCATTTATCCCTGGTCCTGTTGCAAGGTTTATTAAAGGGTCAAACATTTGACTCATACCTGTACCTCTGCTATCTGGTACTTGCAAGATTTATTATTTCTTTATGCGAGATAGCTAATTTGTCAGAATTATAAGGGCTTAATAGCTAGGCAAAAGCATCTCAAATACATAAAGTCCATTGGCTGTTCCTAGTATGCAGTGGTTACTCTCTACTAAAAATAGTCTAAGGAACATCAAATAGTGTACCAGAAACAGGGTCATGGACACTGAAGGCTCACTAGTGTGCATGAGGAGGGAAGGCTAGCCTGACCAGTCTGATCTCGCAGAACTAAGGTGTCAGAAAACACTAAACATCTCCACTTGCTGCTTTATGAAGCTATGAAACTGCAGATCGCTTAGCTCCCCATGCTGACCCATGTCTATCAATGAGATATGTCAGCATCAGAATTGAAACATAGAACAATGGAATATAGTGGTCTCTGGTCTAATACATGCAAGAGTGTCACTTGTCCAGGGAGGCACTATAGGAAGAAAGCAAGCTGATGAAACCAGTATATGATGCCCCAGACATAAGAGAAATTAAAAGGGTGGTTCACCCATATTTTTTATTGTCTAGTTCGATATTATATTGAGAAACAAGGTTTCTCTCAAATACCTTATGTAGGCAATAGTGCCTGTGAGAGGCGCTATTGCAGATCGCTGTTGCCGCTCTAGTGACGTCACCGCCAAGTGCCGCACACGTCACATCTGTGCAGCCGGCTGCATTCTTCCAGACTCTGAGCTGTGAGCGGTGTTTCACCGCTGTCACAGCCCATCTGCTCCCTGCTCCCCCCTCCCTCATCCCTCACAGCACAGCTCAGCGTTGCTTGCAGCATTCTGCTGTGAGGGATGAGGGAGGGGGGAGCAGGGAGCAGATGGGCTGTGACAGCGGTGAAACACCGCCCACAGCTCAGTGAGTCTGGAAGAATGTGTGGCCCCCTGGACAAGCCAGGATGTCACAAGCACAACACCAACACACCCCACACTCCCGGTCAGGCACACCAAAGTCAGACAAAAACCCTTGTTGCCTTCCTCCAGGGGCTGACGTCCACACCAGGGGGTGGCCAGGCGGTTGGCCCCGCCCACTGAGGAGTTCACAGTCCTGGAGGCGGGAAAAGTAAGGAGATTAGTTTTGGAAGTACAAGTGGAAGGAAGAAAGTGGCAGTAGGGAAGCCTGAAGTTGGTCCGGGTGTGTGGCCCGGATGGATCAGCAAGGTTGGCAGACGGTGGTGACCGTCTGCAGGAGAGGCCTATTGGAGCCAGCCGTAAGGACCGTGGACGGGCGGTGGCCCGGCAGTACCGGAGCGGTACGCAAAGAGAAGCCAGCACCATCCGGCAGGGGCTTACGGACCCCGGCAAGGCTAGGAGTCGCCGTGAATTTGCCAAATCCGTTAGCGAAGGGAACCTCCTGGGTTTCCCAGCAGCCAAGTCCCGACAGAAGGCAACAGTCCAACAGAGAGAGGGAAACACAGTCACCGCCAAGGCTAAAGTTCCCAGGGCCAGAGCCTGCAGGCAAAAGGGGCTCCTTCAGCACCCATCCAAGCTGGGGGAGCGGGTTACCGGTGGGAACCCATTGGAACCGTACACGTTACACAGGTGCAGGGAAAGGCAGTCACCATCAACCTGCCGGGAGGAGAAACACCGCAGCCATCTGTGGGACCCGTCCATCCAGCTGTGTGTTTACCGAGAACTGTGTCCTCATCATTGGCTGAGTGAGTACCACAGTGCCGTGCGGCACAGCGCTGCCCCCACGACCCTGCACCTCACCAGGCCCCGTAACCCGCCTGCCATTCACCCCTACCCCCATCACCGGGCCCCGGGACAACCAAACCCCCCCTACCCACGGAGGGGAGAACTAACATCCAGGCTGCTCCCTGTCATCGCTCCCGGGATCCCCGTCCAGAGCAGTGGTGGTGTCACCAATATCACCACAACTGTGGGTGGCGTCACGGACAATATCCAATCCCCACAATCAATCCCCACCCTTTTCACTCACGGGCGAGGAACGTCGCTCGAGTCCCCGGGATCCGGCCCACCGCTCGAGCCACCACCGAGCAGCAGCAGCAGCAGCCGGACCCGAGCAGTGGGAGAGCGCAGCGTCCCCTCCTCCGCCCGCGACAAATGCAGCCGGCTGCACGGATGTGACGTGTGCGGCACTTGACGGTGACGTCACTGGAGAATGAACAGCTTTCTGCAATAGCGCCTCTCACAGGCACTATTGCCAACACAAGGTATTTGAGAGAAAAATTGTTTCTCAATATAATATTGAACTAGACAAAAATATGGGTGAACCACCCTTTAAACTACTTGGTTCTGTTCCACTCTCACACAATAATGTTTCAAAAAACATGCACTTGTTTCTGGGCTTTTCTTTGGTACTTTTCATTTTACTAAATAACTATTTGCATTTGTCATTGTCCCTTGACACATAATTGAACCAGGAATGTTCACAATCTTCTTTCTATAGGAACTGGAGTAGCCACTAGACAGTGTGACAGAGTTTTCACAATCTTCGCTGACTGTCATGATGGTGTCAGGTTCTGTTTAGACTATGCCTGATAACATGACGCAGTAATGATAGAGGTCGCAGTAGCGACTTGTATAACGATCTCGGCGGTCATTGGGACACTGTCACACAGCGTCAAACACAGCGATGTGTGCTACCCTGCGGGAGCCCGAGGACCAAGAAAATCAACCAAAGCAGTGTGTAACGATCAGCGATTTCACAGCAGGGGCCAGGTCGCTGCTTAGTGTCCCACACAGCGAGATCGCTAATGAGGTCACTGGTGCGTCACAAAACCTGTGACTCAGCAGCGATCTCGCTAGCGATCTCGCTATGAGAGAAGTACCCTTAATCCATGCAGGCAGACTTGGGCATCGGCCTGCTGAGTGCTAATTCAGAAGTAGGCTATCAAGAGTTAATCTCTGCTAGTATGTTTGTTAGGCTCCTTTGATCACCTGCTGTGGAGAAACCAATCACATCTGCTCCCCTCCTATATATGCTGGATGGATCTTTCCACCTATGCCAGTTATAGTTTATCTTAGTTGGTTTTGGGAGGTGCGGTGATCTAGACTATCTGGTGTGATGCCTGTTACTGTGTGTGTTTGTGGAGTTAACTCTTGTTGCCTTTTTGTTGCTACCCCCTGCTCTTGTTTATCTCCTGAGTCTTTCTTTATCTATTTCTGTGTTTGCACAGTGTGTCCGAATTTTGTTTTTTTATTTGTCTGTCCTTACCTGTTTACTATCTTGCTCCTGCCCTGTCCTTCCCTGGGGGAGGGGGGTATTAGAGTAGTATTTCTCAGGGGTAGAGATGAGTAGAGATGACATTTGAAAGGTCAGTTCGGCAGGTTACAGCTGGACTTTTTTTAAAGTTCGGCTCTGGGCCTGGACTTGACTTGAACTTCTTTTAACACTAGAAGTCCCAGAGAGGGGTAATTTAACATTTCTACCTTTGGAACCCAGAGATGGGTCGAATGACCTGAATGATTTTAGTTAACATCATATAATCACCGTCTTTTGTTCTGTAATTAAGGCCATTACTGTCGCACCACAGGAGGTTGTTGTTTTCCATTGAGTTTAGCCATTTAGTTTATAGTTAGTTCTATTCAGTTTATTGTATTTGTCATTTGACCCTCTTTCGAGACTTCGGGGGGGAGCTCGAAATTTCTGGGACTTCTAGTGTTAAAGTTGTCACGGGCAGGGAGGGGACGCTGCGCTCACCACGCTCGGGTCCGGCGCTGCTGCTGCTTTGCCTGCTGCTTGGTGGCTCGAGTGGTGGGCCGGATCCGGGGACTCGAGCGGCGCTCCTCGCCCGTGAGTGAAAAGGGCGGTGGTTTTGGGGATTTATTGTCCGTGACGCCACCCACGGTTGTGGTGAGGTTGTGACACCACCGCTGCTCTGGACGGGGATCCCGGGAGCGATGACGGGGAGCAGCTTGGATGTTGTTCTTCCCCTCCATGGGTAGGGGGATTGGTTGTCCCAGGGCCCGGTGAGGGAGGGATGGCAAGCGGGCTACGGGGCCTGGTGAGGTGCAGGGTCGCGGGGGCAGCGCGGTGCCGCACGGCACGGTGGTACTCACTCAGCCAATGATAAATGCAAAGTCTCCGGTAAAACAAACGGCTGGATGGATGGGTCCCACAGACGGCTGCGGTGGTTCTTCTCCCGGTAGGTTGGTGGTGACTGCCTTTCCCTGCACCTGTGTTATGTTCTCGGTTCTGGTGGCTTCCCACCGGTAACCCGCTCCCCAGCTTGGTTGGAGGCTGAGGGAGCCCCTTTTGCCCGCAGGCTCTGGACCTGGGAACTGTAGCCTTGGCGGTGACTGTATTTCCCTTCACGGTTTGAGCTGTTGCCTTCAATCGGGTCTTGACTGCTGGGAAACCCCGGAGGTTCCCTTCGCTAACGGATTTGACCGGTTTTACGGCGACTCCTAGCCTGGTCGGGGTCCGTAAGCCCTGCCGAGTGGTGCTGGCTTCTCTTCGCTCCCCGATCCGGTAGCGGCGGGCCACCGCCCATCCCCAGTCCTTACGGTTCACGTCAATCAGCCCCTCCTCTAGACGGTCACTACCGTCTGCCAACCTTGCTGTATGTGCCCGGGCCACGCACCCGGACACGGTCAGTCTGCTCCACTACCACCTCACTCCTCAAACTCCAAACTTCAACTCTCAACTCCACTCAACTGCCTTACTTTTCCCGCCTCCAGGACTGTGAACTTCTCGGTGGGTGGGGCCAACCTCCTGACTACACCCCCTGGTGTGGACATCAGCCCCTGGAGGGAGGCAACAAGGATTTTAGTTTGACCTAGATGTGCCTAGCCGGGGTGTGGGGTGTGTTGTTGTAGTACCTGTGACGTCCTGGCTTGTCCAGGGTGCCACAAAGTCACTGATTTGCAATTCGGGTCTCCGCTCACATGTAGCCAATTATAAATGGAATACTTCCAGGGGAGGGTGGACAGACTTTTTTTTCCATTTTTTGTGTGGTGCACACTACATCTGATCACACTGTTGTTACCCCCAGTGCAGACCGTTCAAAGACTGCAAGTGGCTCACTAAGGGCTATGCACCGAGTGTACATGAGCACAGCGCTGCTTGAGAGAGTGGTTTGTGTGACGCCCCTAGACTATCAGGCCATCACAGAGTACTGCACAAACTGCCCTCCTGTGCAGAATTCCAAGTCCCTCATGGTTCTGGGTCCCTGTCTAACGGTGTTGCCTCCAACAGCAAATCAAATCCTAGATACACACTGCACCATACCCACCAGGCACACCAGTGGACGGCTTGAGTGGAATAGAGTTGCCCACCTGGGGGGTCATGGAGGGGAGGTGAGTAGTGTAGTCTGTAGTCAGTGAGGAACCCTCGAGCCGTGAGGAGCTCAGAGAAGGTTGGGAGTGGTGGCTCCCAAAAGAAGCTGTCTAGGTTGCAGAAGGTGGTCTGGACCTAGAGGAGTCAGACCCCTGGTCGCAGGGGATTGCGGCTAGGTGCCTGAACGCGGTACACGGTCCCTAGGTCGGGGAGAAGCTTCTTTATGATCTGTTCCCACCTGCTCCAGAATCGGGGCACTTTTTCATCACAGGTTGAGATAAAAGTAGAACTCTAATTGATTGCTATAGATAGCAAAGATAGTTTTACATGAGGCCCCAATAGAGGCTCGTCAGAAATTAGTCAGCTTTAAGTCTTCCAGACAACTTTAAATCACTCATAGGCTAAGTTCACATGAGTATATAAAAAAATTATCCGCTTTCCATCCAGAACAAATTTACGATTTTTATCTCAATTGTCGTCCGAATGCAATTCGTGTGGCATTTATTTTTATACCTCATCTGATATTAAAACTTACAAATGAAATTCACTTTCCTATGTTAAAAAATTGGAATGCATCCTTTAAAATTGGATGCCATTTTGTTGATATGTTTCCAATCTGATTTGTTTGTGCACACTTAGGGGTACTTTTCACACTACTGTTACGTCCGGGTGGTGGAAACACTGGACCGTACACCGATCTCCCCTGAGGAGGCAGCCAGGCCGGTCACCCCGCCAGAGAGTCCTGATGCACGGCAGCCGAAGCACTATTGGTAGCCAGACAGTCCGTAGAGGAGCAGGAAAGGTGGTTGTCGCTGAGCACACGGAGTTCTGGATGGTAGTCCGGGTGACGAAGCTCAGGGTCCGAGGCCGGGTTGTAGGGTCAGGCGGAATCCGGAACCTGCTGAGCGATGGGACGGGTCACCGAACGGAGCCAGGGACTGGAGACTGGCGGAGCTGCAGAGGTGGTGGAACATCCGCCGAGGTCACCGTCAGGGTCCAGGGATGGACTTGGTTCGGAGCGGCTGGCGTGGCAAGGCAGGCTCTGCGAGACAGACAGGGTTAATATAGGGCAAAGCACAGGGCAAAGCAATACGGGGACCTGAACACTAGCTTGCTAAACACGTAGAACAGGCCCCGCCCACCAGGAAAGAGAAACCTAATATACCCTGTACCTGTCTATGCAATTTCCTGTTTCTGGGTGTTGGCCCTTTAAGAGAGGGTCAATGACCGCGCGCGCGCCCTAATGCGCATGCGCGAGGCCCGTGTGCCAGAAGCCAGTCCAGGGAGCGGTGAGGAGGAAGCAGGAGTGCCCGGCTGAGTGTCCCAGGTCGCAGAGGACCGCCGGGAGCGGGGAGCCGGACACATGGAGGGTGCAGGCAAGGAGGATGGGACCGGGACCGGAGTGGTAAGCAGGGGACGCCGCCAGGAACCGGGGGGCGGACCAGGGGGACCGGAGAGCGGGCCACGGGGACCGGAGAGCGGGGCACGGGGACCGGGAAGCGTGACAGTACCCCCTCCCCCACGCCCCCCACCCCGCAACCGGGACAGGAAGGCACGTATCAGAGGAGTGCCAACATTCTCCCGGGGCTCCCAGGACCTGTCCTCGGGACCATACCCTGCCCAGTCCACCAGGAAGTATTGCCGACCTCGCACGGTCTTCATGGCCACGATATCCCTTACCGCATAGATGTCATCGTCAGCGATGGGGGGAGGAGCAGTACCGGCCTCAGCGGAGAAGGGACCAAGGACAACAGGCTTGAGCAAGGAGACATGGAAGGAGTTGGGTATCCGCATCGTGGCCGGAGCTGCAGCTTGTAGGAGACTGCATTGATCTTGCTGATGACTTTAAACGGCCCGATGTAACGAGGACCCAACTTGTATGATGGCAACTTCAATCGGACATATTTGGATGCAAGCCAGACCAGATCACCTGGGGAGAAACACGGGGGATCCAGGCGCCTTTTGTCCGCATGTCTCTTCATCCGCAAAGAAGCACGCTCTAGGGAAGTCTTGACAGAGCTCCATATGGCTGAGAAGTCCTGGACCAGAGCATCTGCTGCGGGGACATCGGAAGCCGAGGATACTGGCAATGGGACAGAAGGCTGAAGTACGTAAACGACTCGGAAGGGAGAGCAGGAAGTGGACTCGCTGACGTGGTGGTTGTGGGAGAACTCAGCCCAAGGAAGAAGCGCGGACCAGTCATCGTGATGGGCATTAACGTAGTGGCACAGGAAGGAGGTCAGGATCTGATTGACCCGTTCCACTTGCCCATTCGACTGGGGATGGTAGGCAGAAGAAAAGTCCAGAGATACTCCCAGATGTTTGCAGAGGGCCCTCCAGAAGCGCGAGGTAAACTGAGTTCCTCTGTCAGACACAATGTGTGCGGGAAAGCCATGCAATCGGAATATATGGTGTATGAAGGAGTCAGCTAGTTCCTGGGCAGAGGGCAGCCCGGCCATGGGAATGAAGTGAGCCATTTTTGAGAAACGGTCCACCACAACCCATATGACTGTGTGTCCGGCGGATAAGGGTAAGTCCGTAATGAAGTCCATTGCAATATGTTGCCACGGAACGGAAGGAATGGGCAGAGGCAGAAGACGTCCATATGGTAGGTGCTTGGGTGTCTTGTTCCGGGCACAGGACGAACAGGCTGAGACGAAGGTTGCGACGTCTTTACGGAGAGACGGCCACCAATAGTGACGGACAATCGAACTCCACATCTTCTTCTGACCAGCGTGGCCGGCGTCCTTTGAGGCATGGCCCCACTGCAGGACTCTCTGTCTGTCAGTATCAGAGACATAGGTTTTCCCAGGGGGTATCTGAGTCAGAGCGACAGGAGCCACCAGAATGACTTTACTGGGACTAATGATGGGCTGGAACGTCTCCTCCTCCAGCTGAATGGGCACGAAGGACCTAGACAAGGCGTCTGCCCGCACGTTCTTGTCCGCGGGCCGAAAATGGAGTTGGAAATCAAAACGAGCGAAAAACAAGGACCAGCGGGCTTGTCGTGGGTTCAGTCTTTGGGCTGACCGCAGGTACTCCAGATTCTTGTGGTCCGTGTAGATAATCACAGGGTATACAGCTCCCTCAAAGAGGTAGCGCCATTCCTCCAAGGCCAGCTTGACGGCCAGTAGCTCCCGATCACCAATGGTGTAGTTGCGTTCGGGTGCCGAGAAGCTCTTGGAGAAGAATCCACATGTAACCATCTTCCCGGAGCAGGATTTCTGCATCAACACTGCCCCGGCCCCTGAGGAGGAGGCATCCACCTCTAAGGTGAACTGTCGGTTCAATTCAGGGCGATGGAGAACTTGGGAAGAAGCAAACGCCTGTTTCAATGAGCAGAACGCGGCATCGGCCGCCGGTGGCCAGTCCTTAGGATTAGCTCCCTTCTTGGTCAAGGCAGAGAGAGGCGCAGTCAGGGCAGAGAAGTGCGGGATGAATTGCCGATAATAGTTCACAAAGCCAAGGAAGCGTTGGATAGCCTTCACTCCGAAAGGAGGAGGCCAGTTGAGGATGGAAGACACTTTCTCGGGGTCCATCTGCAGGCCGGTGTCCGAGATTACATAACCCAGGAAGGGAAGGGACGACTTTTCGAAAACGCACTTCTCGTACTTGGCGTACAGACGGTTCTCTCTAAGCCTTTGGAGTACTAGTTGCACGTTCTGTCTGTGGGTCTGTAGGTCCGGAGAGAAGACCAGAATGTCGTCCAGATACACCACGACACAGACATAGAGGAGATCTCTGAACACGTTGTTTACCAATTCTTGGAATACTGCCGGAGCATTACACAGACCAAAGGGCATGACACAATACTCGTAGTGCCCATCCCGAGTGTTGAATGCGGTCTTCCATTCGTCTCCAGAGCAAATGCGAACCAGGTTATAGGCCCCACGGAGGTCCAACTTGGTAAATACACGAGCTCCTCGGAGCCGATCGAATAGTTCGGGGATGAGTGGCAGAGGCTATTTGTTTTTTACGGTGATATGGTTTAATCCCCGGTAGTCAATGCAAGGGCGCAGATCACCTTCCTTCTTCTTGACAAAGAAAAACCCTGCTCCGGCAGGGGACGAGGATCTCCAAATGAAGCCCTTAGCCAGACTCTCGGTGATATAGGCAGACATGGCCCGTGTTTCAGCAGGGGACAAGGGGTATATTCTTCCTCTAGGAGGCGTAGTTCCTGGCAGTAGATCGATGGCACAGTCGTAGGGACGATGAGGCGGTAGTACCTCCGACTCCTTTTTATCAAACACGTCCGAGAAGGACCAGTAGGCAGAAGGCAGTCCTGGTAGGGACTCTGGAACCAGAGGTCGTCGAATGGGCTGGATGGATTTCAGACATCTCTCGTGACATGAGGAGCCCCATCGGGTAATTTCTCCCGTACTCCAGCTGACCGACAGTTCGTGTGCCCGTAACCATCGGAGTCCCAGCAGGATCTGATGAGACATGCGCGGGAGCACGTAGAAGGTGATCTTCTCGGTGTGCAGGGCACCGATCCGTAAGTCCACAGGCTTGGTGATCAGTGAGACGGTGTCAGAGAGGGGTCTCCCATCTACAGAGGCGATCACCAGCGGTTTTTCTAGTGGGAGGACAGGCACCTGGTACTTATCCACCGTGGCCTGCTGGATGAAGTTGCCTGCTGCTCCGGAATCGAGGTATGCCTCAGCCGTGAACCGGGTCTCTTCAGTAGTGACTTGAACAGTCCATGTAACGGAGTCTGAGAGAGTCCCAGCACCTAGGGTGGCCTCTCCTACCAAGCCTAGGCTTTGGAGTTTCCCGGCTTCTCGGGACAAGAGCGTAGCAGGTGTGTGCCATCACCGCAGTAGAAGCAGAGACCCTTTGCTAGTCGTTCTGCTCTGCGTTGCTCAGACTGCTTCAGGCGGTCAATCTGCATGGGCTCGATGGTAGATGCGCCAAGTGAGACCGACTGGGGAGCGATGGACTTCTGTGGTGGGGAGGAGTGCCTTAACGGACGCCTCTCGCGGGACACCTCTTTGGATCGTTCCTGAAAGCGAAGATCCACTCGAGTCGCTAGAGCAATCAGGGCATCCAGGGTGGAAGGCACGTCACGACCAGCCAGCTCATCTTTAATACGACCTGAGAGTCCCTCCCAGAAGGCGGCGGTTAGGGCCTCGTTGTTCCACCCTAGTTCCGAGGCCAAGGTGCGAAAACGAATAGCATATTGGCCCACCGTTAGAGTCCCCTGACGTATCCGGAGGAGGGATGAGGCAGACACGGAGGCGCGTCCGGGCTCGTTAAAGGTGCTACGAAAAGCCTGCAGGAATTCCTGGATGTCGGTGGTTACTGGATCCTCCTTCTCCCACAAGGGGTTCATCCATGCCAGTGCCTCTCCCTCTAGATGGGACATCATGAACGCGACCTTGGCTTGGTCAGAGGCAAAAAGGTGCGGCAGCAGCTTGAAATGGAGGGAGCATTGATTTATGAATCCCCTGCAGGTCTTGGGATCTCCGGCGTACCGGGGTGGTGAGGCCAAACGAAGTTTGGAAGCATCCGAGGAGGCTGCCACGGGAGCTGCAGCCGTGGATTGTACAGTGGAAACCTGGGATGCCAAGGACGTGGCGGTTGCTTGTAGTGTGTTCAGGCGGGTATCCACAGAAGACATGAAGGTCAGCATGCGGGTCTGGGTCTCGCGCTGGCGTACGAGTTCCTGCTGCAAGGCCGCTAGTGCTTCGGCGGGATCCATGGCCTGTTCTAGCTGTTACGTCCGGGTGGTGGAAACACTGGACCGTACACCGATCTCCCCTGAGGAGGCAGCCAGGCCGGTCACCCCGCCAGAGAGTCCTGATGCACGGCAGCCGAAGTACTATTGGTAGCCAGACAGTCCGTAGAGGAGCAGGAAAGGTGGTTGTCGCTGAGCACACGGAGTTCTGGATGGTAGTCCGGGTGACGAAGCTCAGGGTCCGAGGCCGGGTTGTAGGGTCAGGCGGAATCCGGAACCTGCTGAGCGATGGGACAGGTCACCGAATGGAGCCAGGGACTGGAGACTGGCAGAGCTGCAGAGGTGGTGGAACATCCGCCGAGGTCACCGTCAGGGTCCAGGGATGGACTTGGTTCGGAGCGGCTGGCGTGGCAAGGCAGGCTCTGCGAGACAGACAGGGTTAATATAGGGCAAAGCACAGGGCAAAGCAATACGGGGACCTGAACACTAGCTTGCTAAACACGTAGAACAGGCCCCGCCCACCAGGAAAGAGAAACCTAATATACCCTGTACCTGTCTATGCAATTTCCTGTTTCTGGGTGCTGGCCCTTTAAGAGAGGGTCAATGACCGCGCACGCACCCTAATGCGCATGCGCGAGGCCTGTGTGCCAGAAGCCAGTCCAGGGAGCGGTGAGGAGGAAGCAGGAGTGCCCGGCTGAGTGTCCCAGGCCGCAGAGGAGCGCCGGGAGCGGGGAGCCGGACACATGGAGGGTGCAGGCAAGGAGGATGGGACCGGGACCGGAGTGGTAAGCAGGGGACGCCGCCGGGAACCGGGGGGCGGACCAGGGGGACCGGAGAGCGGGCCACGGGGACCGGAGAGCGGGGCACGGGGACCGGGAAGCGTGACAACTACGACATCGCAAGCCGATGGTAGAGATGCCGAGCGCGATAGTCCCCACCCCCGTCGCAGCTACGATATCATGGTGATAGCTGCCGTAGCGAACATTATCGCTACGGCATCTTCACATGCACTTACCTGCCCTGCGACGTCGCTCTGGCCGGCGAACCTCCTCCTTCCTAAGGGGGCGGGTCATGCTACGTCACAGTGACGTCACACGGCAGACGGCCAATAGAAGCAGGGGGTGGAGATGAGTGGGACGTAAACATCCCGCCCACCTCCTTCCTTCCTCATTGCAGCCGGGACACAGGTAAGGTGATGTTCCTCGCTCCTGCGGCTTCACACACAGCGATGTGTGCTGCCGCACGAACGAAGAACAACATTGTAACATCGGTCCTTCCGAAATTATGGAAATGACCAACGCTACACCGATCATACGATTTCGACGCTTTTGCGCTTGTTAATCGTAGTAAAAAGGATTCACATACTCCAATGTCGACAGCGATGCCGGATGTGCGTCACTTTCGATTTGACCCCACCGACATCGCACCTGCGATGTCATAGTGTGCAAAGTACCCCTTAGACTTGAATAGTCGATTAACATCTGATATATGAAAGAAAGCAGTATATAACCACAGCTCTGCATGGATGTTTATATCGTAGAACGTTCAATAATGATAAGCAGTATTAGTTACATAGTTACTTAGGTTGAAAAAAGACCTAGGTCAATCTAGTTCAACCTTCCTCCACCAATTCTACATTTTATCATTAAGTCATTTATAATCAACAATGTTGTGAGTACTGAGGAAATCATCCAGCCCTTTCTAAAAGCTGTTATAGTATCTGCCATTACTACCTCTTGTGGTAGGGTATTCCACAGTCTGACTGCTCTAACTGTAAAGGACCCTTTCCTATTTAGCTGCTGGAATTTCTTTTCTTACACTCGCAGTGAGTGCCCCCTGGTCCTTAGTATTGTCTTTGGAAGGAATAAGTCATGTGCTAGTCCTTTATATTGACCACACATGTATTTATACATATAAATGAGATCTCCTCTGAGACGTCTTTTTTCTAACCTAAACAAACCTAACTTTTTCAACCTTTCATCATATCGGAGGCTTTTCATCCCATATAATAATCTAGTTACCCACCTTTCAACTGACTCTAGCTTCGCACACTTTAGCTAGTGAATGTGAACAGATAATACTGTAATACACATTCAATGATAATTAAAGAGCCTCTATCAGCAGGCTTTTGCAATTTAAGCTAAGGACAGCATTCTGTATGGGTTAAAAAACAAAAAGCAACTATGCCTCTGTTATCTGACTGTGTGTGCGCTATTTAAGCTAATGGCTTTATTACCCTGTGATTAACATTGCTAGGTCTAGCTGGCACATATACATGACTCTCACACACGCCCTGCTATGATTGACACCTCACAGTTAATGTACAATTTCTATTGAGAGCCTGGTGTGGGCGAGGACAGCTCCCTAGGCTCAGCTACATGCTTTAAACTTATACACCATTAGATTCAGAATCTCCTTGCTTACATTATGTTGCTGTCAGATGAGGTAGCAATAGCCTGCTGACAGTTTTCACTCAATGGCTATTGGCTTCCACTGTACAGTACATAGCTGTACAATGTAAAAACTACAGTATAAAAAAGTAATAAACCAACACTAGTTCTGAACTCAGTTGGCCATAATTGATATAATATCTCTTTCTCTGAGATAATGACAGATACTAGAGGTGGGGAGACAAAGGCGCAATAGGGTCTTACCCGATATAACAGGGGTGATGAGAAAGAAAATAGGCACACTCACCTGATGGGGTTGTGCCAGTCACAACTTCTTAAAGCGCATGTGAGTGTCCGCGTGGTTCAAGCAGCGGCCCCGTGAATACGTGATAAAAATATATATACATACAGGAGGAAAACGGGTATATGCCGCGCTTAAAAACCACTGAGGCAGAACTGATATAAAAATTTCTTTTTTATTACAGCATTCCAACGCGTATCAGAGACAAGGACCGTCTCCTTCTTCAGGGAAAAAGAAATCACCTTTTTCAGAATGTGGTTCTAACATGATAAATACTCCTGCAACATAGACAGTTTCTAGATCCACATCTAAAAACACCTATTGCGGTTAAAAGTATATTTTGAGTTGGCTTAGTTTTCAGTTTACTTGGGGCTAGGATATTTTTTATGGTAGGGGCCCGCCTGAAAGTGACGCCTGGGGTAGGGGGTAGAATAGGAGTGAGGATAGGGTCGCTTTTCAGGATATCCCAATGTTTGGACAGGATATATTTGATGGACATATTGTCACTGCTATAGGTGGTGATGAGATTCAGACTGAATGAGACGGTCCTTGTCTCATTGATTTTCATTTCATTCCCTTGAAGATTGCCTAAAAGAAGAACTGCATTACAGTCTAGACGCTAGATTTTTATCCATATATATGGATGAGAAACTATGCCCTAAAGGACTACAAATTCAAGGAGCCTCACCATTCCCACAGGATTTGGACTTCACAGAGAGATGGGACAAACTATTCAGCCATTGCATGCAAGGTATGTTATTATGCTTGCATGAAAAGAGAACTAATATTGCTACAGCCTCTATGGCCAAAATTTCAGAACTTTATGAGGATCTTACTATTTTTGCATTACACCCTGAATACAAGAATTTAAACTCAGGGTTAAACACCCGGCTCCTATAACTGGAGCAAGACACCATCATTAGAAAGTCCAAAAAACTACAGAGAGACAGGCATGAGAGACATCAGGCCTATTCCACCGCTCCTGTAGAAAAACCCTTTCTCCCATCGAGAAATAATAGTTTTAGGAGACACAGTTCTACAAATAATAATAATTTTAGTAGAAAGAGCTTTGTGAACAGCAGATTTCACAGAACCGATAGAACGGGTTCCAATACTAATATGAATAGCAATAGGAATATAATAATCCAACAGGATATAATTAAAGAATCAGATATATCCCCTATTGAGACACAAAAAATCCCAGATCACATCGATATACTGGCAGATGAAGTTTTTTCACAGGGTGACATCATGAGGCAGAACGCAAATACGAATATTTCCCTCCCCTCTGCCTCTAATGGCACCTCCAACCCTGCAAAAATAGCACCTACTCCACTGAATCCTGATGAGACACGAGCGCACTTAGCCAAGATCAGGCTACAGATTGATAAAATCAGAAAAGAAAGGGCACTCTTGGATTTAAATGACCCCCTTTTACAGAACAACAAAAGTCAGGACGAGGATTTCATAGACCTCTTGAATCTAACTGTCCATGAAGACCCGATTCCTTCCCCACAGAATTCTACTACAACACCAGTGACCACTATGGGCACCGAGAAAATTGTCCTGGATAACACAAATAGGGCTTCACCGCTTGTTCCTTTTTTGCCATCGGCCAGAACTCCGAAACCCAATTTGATCACGGATTTTTTAGTTCCAAAACCATCCACAAAAAAGAGAAAAAATACTGTAGAGGAACAAGAGCAGGACTCAAGTCAAAACAAAAAAGAAAAAAGGGTAATCTAAGTGCCACAGTTAGAAATGTAATTACCGTATTTTTCGGACCATAAGATGCACTTTTTTTCCCCCAAATGTTGGGGGAAAGTTGGGGGTGCGTCTTATGGTCTGACTATAGGGCTGCGGCTGGGAATGAGGGTGCTGCGGGTCATCGGGGGCACGAGCAGGTAGCAGCAGCGCCTGCCGTGACCACGTGGGCCTGCTCATTACATATGCACGCCCATTCTCCCGCCCATCTCTCAGTGCAGAAGCCGGCGCTGACAGGTGGGCGGGAGGACAAGCGGGGACACGCGCATAGCAAAGAGCCGGCCACATGATCACCCCTGGCAATTACAGCCTGGAGTGATCATGTGCGGCTGTATTCACTGCCCCCCGCGCGTCATTACCAGCGCGGGGTGCAGTGAATCAGTACACTCACCCATCCCCGTGTGTGGAGCCGCCCCCCTGCTGCACGCGATGTCTTCCTGTCTGTGCCGGTCAGCTGATCTGTGCTGGTCAGCTGATCGGCACAGACAGGAAGACATCGCTATGCAGCAGGGGAACGGCTCCACACACACAGGTCAGTGGCGCAGAGAGGAAGATGATCGGTGCTGGAGGGAGTGAGGAAAAGGTGAGTATAAACGTTTATTTTTTTCTCTGTGCTATAGGATACAGGCCATATACCAGGATGGTATATGAGCACGATGGGGGCATATTGCAGGTTGGGAGTATATGAGTAGGCAGGATGGGGGTATATGAACAGGATGGGGGGTATGTGAACAGGATGGGGGGTATATGAACAGGATGGGGGTATATGAACAGGATGGAGGTATATGAACAGGATGGGAGTATATGAGCAGGCAGGATGGGGGTATATGAACAGGATGGGAGTATATGAGCAGGCAGGATGGGGGTATATGAACAGGATGGGGGTATATGAACAGGATGGGAGTATATGAACAGGATGGATGGGGGAATATGAGCAGGATGGATGGGGGGTATACCAATAGGATGGGGGTATATCAATAGGATCTGGGTATATGAACAGGATGGGGTATATGAACAGGATGGGAGTATATGAGCAGGATGGGGGAATATGAGCAGGATGCTGGTATAGGAGCAGGATGGGGGTTTATAGCAGGATCATATACAAGGCAGGAGGATCATTACCAGGATGGGGTACCTTAGTAGAGAATTTGGGGACATTACCCCCATAACAGTGTCAGCAGCAGATCCTCGCCCCATAACAGTGTGTCATGACCACATTTTTTGCTTAAAGTTTTATTTTCCCATTTTCCTCCTCTAAAACCAGGGTGCGTCTTATAGTCCGGTGCGTCTTATAGTCCGAAAAATACGGTACTGACAATCCACCTCATGAGGCTCCTCAGGAACCTGGGCCAACAAATATCAATGATAATAACAACAATACTAAAAACAAAAATAGAAATAATATTTTTAATCTCTCTGACTATGCGCTTAGCAAGGAAGAAACAAGAGTATTAAATAAGGGTCTATCCTTTTGCCCTTCATACAGATCAAAAGATTTTGATACCTTCCTAGATGTGCAAAATTACATTAGGAGGCTCACGTTAAAAAGACATTTCCTCCTTAAAGGGGAAAATCCATCTACTACCCCTCCTGAAGTAAGCCCTTATTGCCATGTTGCAGTGAAACCAAAATCTAAATTCTACCCTACGCAAAGCAAAGGGCATTTTTTGAAAACGTTCTGTGATCTAGTCCTGGAAGACCTCAAAAAAGCCATTAGCCAGAAGAGGAATTCCAAATATAATCTGTCTCACTCCGAAAGGGAGGCTTTGGCAAACCTTAAAAATAATAGCAATATAGTTATCAGAGGAGCCGACAAAGGGGGCGGAATCGTCATACAAAATAGAACAGACTATCTCAAAGAGGCCCATAGGATACTCTCTGATCCGATTTACTATGAAACTGCAAAGCAAATAGAGTATGATAAAGCTATTGCTGACTATAAAATCCTCATTCAGAAAGCGTCTGAAAATAGCATATTGAACCCTACTGAAAAAAGATTTTTGCAAGTGAAAAACCCAGCAATGGCGTTTTTTTATCACCTACCCAAAATTCATAAAGATGTGCTGAATCCCCCCGGTAGACCAATTATAGCAGGTATTGACTCCCTGACCTTCAATTTAGCCAACTACATAGACTTACTGCTACAGCCAAATGTGTTCAAATTGGATAGTCATATTAGAGATTCTGCCCATCTCATAGAAAACATCAGTGGCATCACATGGAAAGATTCCTTCATTTTTGTGACCATTGATGTAGCCTCATTATATTCTAATATACAACACCATTTAGGTCTGTTCTGTATTTCCCTATTCTTGGAAAATGACAGCAAAATTCTACCAACCCAAAGGGACTTCATATTAGAAGGCATGAATTTTATTCTCCGCAACAATTATTTTACATTTAATGATATACTGTACCATCAACGACTCGGAACAGCGATGGGGTCTAAGGCTGCATGTTCCTATGCCAACCTCTACATGGGAATTTTTGAAATGGCCCATATTCAAAACGGTCAGTATAAAGAGGGCATAGTACTCTATAAAAGATTCATAGATGACCTGTTGATCATTTGGGATAGTAATTGCTCTGATGTCCGATTTCTCCTTGATAATCTGAATAGCAACAACTGGGGCTTAAAATTCACTTCTTTAGAATGTTCTGATAGTATACATTTTTTGGATTTAGTCATTTTTCATCAGGATCACAAGATCCTAACTAAAACCTATTTTAAAAAGGTAGACGCCAATGGCTATATTCACTATAATAGTGAGCCTTATAATAAATGGTTACAGAATATTCCACTGAATCAATATAAGAGAATCAGGAGAAATTGTACCCAGGACACTGACTTCAATGAGCAAGTAGAGGTTTTGAGACAACGGTTTGAGGGTAAAGGTTACCCAAAGCCCCTCATCCGGAGAGCCTATCAGGAATCCTCCAAACTTAAACAAATTGACCTCATCAAAACACGAAGGAGGGTCCTTCCCTCTGAGCATGAAGTGGACAGGGACCATGACGATAATAAAAATAAAAATAATAATGGGAACAAAAATAAACGCAAAATTGAAGGGGGGAGCCGAGATTTCAGTCTGAATCTCATCACCACCTATAGCAGTAACAATATGTCCATCAAATATATCCTGTCCAAACATTGGGATATCCTGAAAAGCGACCCTATCCTCACTCCTATTCTAACCCCTACCCCAGGCGTCACTTTCAGGCGGGCCCCTACCATAAAAAATATCCTAGCCCCAAGTAAACTGAGAACTAAGCCAACTCAAAATATACTTTTAACCGCAATAGGTGTTTTTAGATGTGGATCTAGAAACTGTCTATGTTGCAGGAGTATTTATCATGGTAGAACCACATTCTGAAAAAAGATGATTTCTTTTTCCCTGAAGAAGGAGACGGTCCTTGTCTCTGAAATGCGTTGGAATGCTGTAATAAAAAAGACATTTTTATATCAGTTCTGCCTCAGTGGTTTTTAAGCACGGCATATACCCGTTTTCCTCCTGTATGTATATATATTTTTATCTGGGATAATGACGAAACACCATTGTCCTGGAAATTGTTTCATTGATTTTCATTTTCACAAACCAATCCCACCAGTTGTCACAGGACACTATTCCAGTCAAGGGTGAACATATCATTGGTACAGCTGCAGAGGGATTCAAGAAGTAAGAAAGCCCCATCTCCACCTCCAAAACAGGTGGAATTGTGCATTATAATGAGAAATTGGACTGCAAAGGGCCCATTCCTTGTTCTGGCATAGGGCCCTTTCTGTCTGTGCCTGTCACTTACTCCAGTGCATAATCTTAATAACTCACTTCAATTGCAAGACAAGCGCAGAAGTCGGCAGCAGACAGCTTAAGAAAGGACTGGACTACGGCCCAAAATGTTGCTCATCTGGTGAATATATGGCTTGAAATAAAAAGAAGTATTAAGATCACACACTGGAGTGCTGTTTTGTAATTGTTTTGTATTGGATAACAGGTATAATGTGACACTTGGCTGAAGATGGGTCTGGATGTCTGGCACTGGCTTCTGTAACATTAGTTAGATGTCAAGAAATAGGCATAAAATAATTGCATAAGATTGCTGTTTTTAGTTTAAAGACTTTATTCCTTCTGTATAAATGTTCCATCATGTAAAATGTGTTTAGCAGCTTAGCAGAGTTAAATGCTTCACTTTAAAAAAAAAAATCCAAAAGAAAAATAAAAAAAAGCCATAACAATTATCATTGAGGAGATGCCTCTAACAGCCTTTATTAGGATCTAATCAGAAGCTCAAGGCATGCTGCAGTTGTGTTAAAATTGCCATGATTAGGCCTGAGCTGTCTGTGAAGCCGTTTCTACAAAGTCACAATTTACCAAGGCCTATAAGAAGTCCTTGTACATCAATATTTCTCGACTGTTAGATTTTGTAATGAGCTATGTAATCAGGCTGCGAAAGACAGAGTGGAAATGTTTGTGGAGGAAAAACATTATTGTAGGTTTCAGATGATTGGTTGTTCCTCTAAATTTCATTTCAATCTGCTCCAAAGTTCTGAAGAAAACATTTATTTTTTGTAAATATCAAAATTGACCTCACTTTGTGTAGCATTAGGTTATGATTATATGGGACCTGTGTAGTTCCGTTTTATGCGTGCTAGTGTTTTACATATCTAGAGAGGTATTTAACTTGATTCATGAATTTTGTCCTTGTTTTTGTAGTAAGGTTAAAAACAGACTTATGACCTTATAGTTCAACTACAACCCTTTAGTATTAATCCAAAAGGAAGACAAAATGCTTCACTGCAAGGAAAGGAACACAACTATGCAAAAGTAGTACAGTGTCCATTTTAGGACATGATTAGATATCAAAGTCAAACATCAGAATAATGTCACATCCGACTTTGATGCAAGTGAGACTATGCCACTTTATAACCAGTTTTTCAGTATGCTTTGGGTCACTGTCCATTTGGAAGACCCACTTCAGCCCAAGCTTTAAGTTCCTGGCTGATGTCTTGAGATGTTGCTTCAGTATCGGCACATCTTTCCAGACTCAGCCTGTCTGGTGGACACTTTGCACCTGAAGTCCTGGAGCACGCCTGTAGCAGGTAAGCTGAAAACATTTTTTCGTATTATACCAGTATCGGCACATAATCTTCTTTCCTCATGATGCCATCTATTTTGTGAAATGTACCAGTACCTCCTGCAGCAAAACAACCCCACAACAGGATGCTGCCATCCCCATGTTTCACAGTTGGGATGATGTTCTTTGTCTTCAAAGCTTCTCCCTTTTTTCCTTCAAATGGAATGATGGTCATTATTGCCAAACTGTTCAATTTTAGTTTCGTCAGACCACAGGAAATTTCCCCAAAAATTATGGTCTTTGTTCCTGTGTGCATCTGCAAACATTAATTTGGCTTTTTTATGTTTCTTTTGGAGTAATGGTTTCTTCCTGGCAGAGTGGCCTTTCAGTCCCTGTCGATACAGTACTCATTTCACTGTGGACAATGACATAATCTTACCAGCTTCCCCCAGCATCTTCACAAGGTCTTTTGCTTTTGTTCTTGGGTTGATATGCACATGTCTGAGCAAAGCACATTCATCTCTGGTACACAGAATCCATCTCATTCCTGAACAGTATGATGGATGGACATTCCCATCTTCTTTGTACTTGCGAATAATTGTTTATACAGATGAATGAGGCACCTTCAGGTATCTGGAAATTGCACCCAAGGATGAACCAGACTTGTGCAAGTCTACAATTTTCTTCCTGAGATCTTGGCTGATTTCATTTAACTTTCCCATGATGTTACACAAAGAAGAAGTGTGTTTTAGGGGTGCATTAAAATACATCCAGAGGTCTGTCTCTAATTAACTCAGATGTTGCCAGTAAACCTATCAGAAGCCTCCAAAGACATGACATAATCATATGAGCTGTCCCATATTGTTTAAAGGCATAGTACTCTTAATATATGTAAACTTTTGACTTCGTAGAAAGTAATGAAAGTGCCTTTAACACATTCTCTCATTCAATATTGTGGCATTTGGCAAATATAAATAACTAGCTGTAGTACCCGACGTTGCCCGGGATAGTAACTAAGTGTATCTCTGTCTCTCTCTCACTCTCCCTCTCTCCCACTCTCTCACACTCCCTCTCCCTCTCTGTCTGTCACCCTCTTTGACTGTCTGTCTTCCTTTCTGTCTGTCTGTCTCCATTTCTGACTCTGTCTTCCTCTCTCTCTCTGTGTCTGTGTCCCTGTTTCTGTCTGTCTGTGTCTCTGTGTGTGTCTGTGTCTCTGTCTGTGACTGTATTTTTGTCTCTATCTTTGTGTGTCTCTGTCTGTGTGTCTCTGTCTCTGTGCCTCTGTCTCTGTGTGTGTCTCTGTGTGTCTGTGTGTCTCTGTGTGTGTCTGTGTGTGTCTGTGTCTGTCTCTGTCTGTCTCTTTGTGTCTGTCTCCACCGTAATCATATTACCTGACACATAATCTTCTTATTCTAAGAATGTCCTTCGTTGTCTATAGCAACCAATCAGAGCTCCTATTAATGACCTGTAGCTCCCAGCTCCATTGACTTTAATGTAAGCAGGTTTTTGGGGAATAACTGTAAAGCACAGGGTTAAATTTTCCCCTCAAAACATAGTGTATGACATTCCCCGAGTCAAATGAGTTGTCTGTGCAAAATTTTGTGATTGTAAATGCAAAGAAGCGAATTCCCTTAGCGGACATACATACATACATACATACATACATAAATAAATACACGCATACGCTCAACTTTATATATTAGATTTTGGTAATCCTGATTGATCTAAAAAGGGAAAGGTTTATTGTGATTTCATGTCAGATAGTGAGAAAAATATGCATATGTGTCTTTTTAGAAAGTGTATGTAAACTTCTGGTTTCAACTGTAAATATATAAGTCTCCCTCCTGGTATAAATCCCTATCCTGGGCTATAACTGGAATATATGTCCCCCTCCTGGTATATATGTCACCATCCTGGTATAAATGCCCCCGTCCTGGGACCCTCCTGGTATGTATATCCCCCTCCTGGGCCCATCCTGGTATATATGTCCCCATTCTGGTTTATTTGTACCCTTCTTAGCATATATGTCCTCCACCTGGTATATATGTTTCCTTCCTGAGCCTCTCCTGGTATATATGTCCCCATCCTGGTATATTTGTTTCTTTCCTGGTATATATGTCTGCCTTTTGGTATATATGTCCCCTTCCTGGGGCCCTCCTGATATATATGTCTCCATTCTTATTTATTTGTCCCCATCCTGGTATATAGGTCCTATCCTAGGCCCCTCCTGGTATATATGACCCATCCTGGGCCCATTCTAGTATATTTGTCCCCATCCTGCTTCTTGTCCCTTTCCTGTTATATATGTCCTCCTCCTTGTATACATGTCCCCTTCCTGGGCTCATCCTGATATATATGTCCCCCTCCTGGTATATATGTCCCCCTACTGGTTTATATGTCCCTCTCCTGGTATATATGCCCCCCATACTGGGCCCCTCCTGGTTTGTATGTCCCCCTCCTGCTATATATGTGCCCATCCTGGTAATATGCCTATCTGTCTCTAACACACAAAAAAACACATTTTACTCACCTTCCCCGGCTCCCACGACGTGCGTTGTTCTTTCTGCATTGCAATGCATTTTTAGCTGGATGTGTGCTCTTGGATACACATCCAGCTGAAGAAGGGGCTGGGGTCAGCAGCCTCCCCACCACTATCCCCAGCCCCTGCAGTCATCCCACCTCTGCCTTCAGCTCATGGAGCTCTTACCTTTCCCCGCTGGCTACTGCATCCTCACCACTTTTGTGGCTCTGCATTACCCACAGCAGTGTGATGGGGTCGCAGAGTGATGACCTCATCACGCTGCTGTATGCTGGGCCATAGCAGTGTGATGAGGTCATGATGGCGCCCCACTGCACCTGGCTCCACCACATGGCTAAGTTGCATGCAATGCACCTGACATGCTCTGCATGCAAATAATCTATGTGTAGTGGCCTAAGAAACACTGCCGGCCCCCTCTGCTGCGGCCGCGACTGGAGCCCAGTGAAGAGAATGGCCTAGCCCATATATCAGTTAGGGCTGTGATCCTTGCATAAACAGAATACTCCCAGGGAATGGTGAGCAGGCTTTTTCCATTATTTTATTTTTTGGGAGTGCACATTACATCTGATAACACTCTTATTACCCCCAGTGCAAGCCATTCAAACACTGCAAAAGGGTTGCAATGGGCCGAGCATCGAGCATACCTGAGCACAGCAATGTTTGCTCGAGTGGTCACAATACGTAAGACACCCAAACTCTAAACTCGAACACTTTTTTTTAAGTGAAGTCTGAATGCACACCGAACTTTACTTACCTAAACTTGTGAATCCTGTCTGCTGTTGTGGTTGTGCAGTAGAACTTATAACCTAGTCCCTATAGAACAGCAGTGTAATGACAATTTCAGCATATAATGCACTGCTGATCACATGTGTAAAGCTTTTCTATACATCCGCCTTAGCTCCTCATTAGTCCACTATACCTCCCAACTTTTGAAGAATGGAAAGAGGGAGAAATTATGGAAAATTTTGACCATGACTCTAGTCACACCCCAAGGGAGATATCAGAGGGGCGGTGGCAGTGAGGGATATTCAGCAGACACCTGTGACCGCAGGATGTAGACCCAAATCCTGGACTCCCTGCTTTATCCAGGATGGTTGGGCCTAGAGATGAAGGGATCGATTCACGGTGCTCCTGTCCAGAATCCAGGTCAGTGGTACCCGGCAGCTGGACAGGAAGCCCAAAAATCTCTTACCTTCTGGCATCTCTGATGCGGTTTTGATCAACCAGGGCTAGAGCGACGTCATTTGTGCACCATGCTCATCTCTAGTTCGGACTCATGGATTTATTTTATTTCATTCATTCATACCGGTCATTGTAGCAGCCAGAGCTTTCTTATCTTTATAAAGCCTCACTATATGGCTTCTGGTCTTTTTTGTGTTTGTAAGGCTGTGTTCACACACTGCATGAATACTGTGTTGTTTGTTTTCTACAGGTGTTCATAACAAGCAACAAAATAGCAATCCTCTCTGATTATTGCATTTTTGCTGCATTTTTTATTTAATTTTACCCTTTATTTGACGCATTTTTAATGCAGAGTGAAGCCAGATTTTTAATGTGATTTTTATAGTGTAGAGAAGCTTTAATTCTGCACTTAGTAGCATAACTGCAGGTTTTTTTTTACGTTTTTCACTGCTCCACATAAAAACCTCTAGAGAAAAAAAAACACCAAAACCGTACAGCTGCGACTTTAAGGGCACAGAACGTACAGTTTTCATTAATCACATCCAGTTTGCTCGGACAGTTATACACAGCAGAATTTCTGTGCAAAAAAAGCAGCAGAAAAAATGCAGCATTACTACGTAAATGTCCAAGCAAAGTGGTTGTGATTTGATGGAATCTGTACCCTTGGTGTGCCTAAAGATGCTGCTGAACTCTGCGGTTTTGATGCCTTTTTTGTCTATAAACTTCTATGTAGAGCCTGAAAAAAATCCAAGTAAAAAAAAAAAAAGTAATTGAACTTTTAATCATTGTTATTACGTTGTGTGTTGCGGACACCTGAGGAAAACATACAGAAAAAAGCAGTACAAGAAAAAACGCATAATTTACGCTACATATGAACCCAGCCTCAGCATTACATTATTAAATCCATACATAAATGTAATTACAAAGAAAAATAATCAATCTCGACAGGTTTTTTATGCCACTTACCAGTCACAAAAGTATTTTGATCACTGTGTTGTGCAAGTCATTACAATCACAAAGACACCAAATACGTCCATATGATTTGCTGATTTGTGATGTTTATTTTTTATTTTTTTTAAAAAGCGCATTAAAATGTTTTAGTTATTTTAAAAAGGAAAAAAATCATATATTCTCCCTTTAGAATACAGGGACATAGAAATATAATTCTTTGAATAATGTACTCTATGTACCAACATAATTTGGGGGACACTACAAAAAATAGTTAACATTTTTTTAAATATTTGTCAATAATTTCAACAGTTTTATAGGAACAAAAAAAATCTGACTACATGGACATGGAAATACACTGCTATGTACAGATGTATCTCTTTGTACCTGTATAAGGTGCTTCTGGGTTCCCTGCCTGCAATAAAGGTCAAGTATATTCCCCAAGTAGGAGGCGCTATGGAGCCAGCAAAGAGACAAAGAGAGTGAGGAAGTCGAGACAAAGCTCTGTCGTGCCAGGACAACGGAACTCAGCCCTCAAATCAGGACAGTCCCTCTGAATCCGGGACGGTTGGAAGCTATAGGTCCACAAATACACTAATACCTGTGTGTGTAACTCAAAAAATATACACTACTGTACAAAAGTTTTATGCCGATGTAAAATTACACTGATATAAATGCAGATTCCATAAGTGCCAAAATTAGTGATATAGCTGTGACTCACTCACTACTATACACCCAACCGCGTTATGCAACTACTTCATCCAATGGTATCTAGTAAAAGTTATATGCATTTTTATTGAACATGTGAGTATTTTTATCTTGCAGATTTGTTTTGTTGGGTTACCTAAATAAATTTGGAGCCAATCAGAGTCCTCTCTGATGGTACTACGCGATAGATAAGTACAGTATCTATTTATATTTCTCAGCATTTAAGACATTATTAAAGGAGTGGTCCAAAGTAATTTTCCACCTAAATCCCTATGTATTTAATGCCAAAATCTAAACTTTTTTCTAGTATACTTGAATTAAAAATTTTCTAATGTTCCCTAACTACACTATCAAGCTGCTTTTTTTTTCCACTTCTTTTTTGAAGATGCTTTGTTTTTTGCTGAAGCACCTGCCCCCTCCCTGAAATGAAGCATCATCAGTGATTGTTTCAGGCGCTGGGCTAGTCCAGCTCTTGAGTCTGCTGCCAACTTATATGTATGGCAGATGTACATAAAGGGTTAATGTGCCGCCCCCGTGCCAGCAGCAGCCGGCGCTGCTCGGATCCGGACCCGCTGTGTGGCTCAAGGGATCCTCCGGACCCGGGGGTCACGCGGACACGCCGAATGAAAAGGGGGACGTAGTTGTACGGCCTCGGCTGTATTCGGTTCATGACTCCACCCCCGGTGTGTTGTGAAGTGGGACACCACCGCTGCTGTTGTGGGATACCCGGGGAAGATGCAGTGGCAGCCGGATGTTAACCCCTCCATGGGTAGGGATGGTTGCCCTGGGGCCCAGTGTCTCTGTGCAGGGTATGGCCATGGCAGGGGCTTGCGTGCCCGGATGGACCAGGGGATGTTTGGTTACTCCAATTAAATGAATCACACGAGTCTTTTGGTAAACCAAGGTGCTGGTGGTCGGCCGCAGCGGCCAGTTGTACTCTGGTCCCCCACCCGGGCTGGTGGTCGCCGTCTTTTCCTCTGCACTAGTTGTGGTTGTGTTTTTAGACTACCTGGTATGGAACACAGGAGTCCACTCCCGGCTTTCTGTGTGCCTGAGGAGCCGTGCCCACTGACGCTGACCCGTGGGATCTATGGGCCCTGGCGGTTGCCCTATCCCTCTCTGTGGGTGGTTGTCTGCTTTTGGGACTTTGGTTGAGACAGGACCTATAATCCTGCCCTCAATCGGTTGATTAGCTAAGCCGTTAGTTCCGGTCCTGGCTTCAGGGTCCGAGTACCCACTCTGTGCATGGTTTACGGTCGGGTCTCCGGTGTGGGTATCGGCAGGCTCCAACCCTGTCCTGGATCTCCTCGGATCTGCCGAGCCGTCTTCCCGTCTCCTGCTGACAAAGACCACCATCTGCCACCTAGCCAAGGTACCAGGGCTCCGACCCTGGCACCGTCTAACTTGAACTTCTCCTCCGCTGGAGCTACACCTAGCTTCAGTCTCCACTCCTCTCAACTTGATCTCCAAACTTAATCTGTTTATTTTCCTGCCCCGGGCTGTCTAGACCCCTAGGTGGGCGTTTCCTAACCGCCTGGTCCCGCCCTGGTTTGCCTGTCTTGCCCTAAGGGGGGGGTGACTAGGGTTTCAGGTCGGCTGTATGCAACCTAGGTGAGGGAAGGTGTTATGCGGGGGCCTATTGTGTGACTACCTGGTTTTGCCAGGGCGTCACATTAATACTTATGTTATTGCAATTATGTTAGGACTATGATTAGCAGAATAAAAAGGAAATATATGCAGTTTACATGATTTAAACTATTTGGAGAAACAGTGCATATACATTAAGCAACATATTATGAAAAACAACAGCTATACTAATATAAATAGGTATTATACCTTATAAATTAATATACAGAGTATGGCAGGGCACATACTCAAACTCCACTGCATTTAAACTCCTCATCCCAGCAACTATCAAATAAACAGTAATGAGAGGGACTCTGGTCCAGCATTCTAGTGATCAGTGGGGATCCCTGCAGTATGGTCCACAGGGATCAGACATTTGCCTACTTTGTGTATAAAGGCTGATTTACATGTTGCTAGCGAAAGCACCTGCCCCCGTCGTTTGTGCGTCACGGGCAAATCGCTGCCCGTGGTGAACAATATCGCCGGTACGCGTCACACACACTTACCTTCCTAGCGACGTCGCTGTGGGCGGCGAACAACCTCTTTTTTAAGGGGGGGGTTCGTGTGCCATCACAGCGACGTCACACAGCGGCCTGCCAATAGAAGCGGAGGGGCAGAGACCAGCCGCATTAATGACACGCCCACCTTGTTGCCGGAGGACGCAGGAACGCTTATGTTCGTCATTCCCAGGGTGTCACACGTAGCGATGTGTGCTGCCTCAGGAATGACGAACAACCTGCGTCCAGCACCAGCAACGATATTTGGGATAGGAATGACGTGTCAACAATCAATGATTAGGTGAGTATTTTTGATCGTTAGCGGTCGCTCGAAGGTGTCACACGCAACGACGTCGCTAACGAGGCCGGATGTGGATCACGAATTCTGTGACCCCAGCAATATCTCGTTAGCGATGTCGCTGCGTGTAAAGCGGCCTTAACTGATAAACGTCTACTTTAGGAAACTCCTTTTAATGATTGCCTATGGATGCTCTATTCTTTAATAGCAAATAGATAATACTGAGGAATTAAAAAATATAAATATGAGACGATAAATTAGCTTCTCATTATATTACAGAACAATGGAAAAAATCCAGCTGGACTCCAAGGGGATGAATAAAAATGCTTCTTTATTTGTAACTTGGTTAAAAATAAATATCCATATTCCAAATTAAAACACCGGCTTGTGCACACTGATGATTGGCAGATGTATACCACAACGCGTTTCAGCGGAACGCCTTCCTCAGGACCTGAGGAAGGCGTTCCGCCGAAACGCGTTGTGGTATACATCTGCCATTCATCAGTGTGCACAAGCCGGTGTTTTAATTTGGAATATGGATATTTATTTTTAACCAAGTTACAAATAAAGAAGCATTTTTATTCATCCCCTTGGAGTCCAGCTGGATTTTTTCCATTGTTCTGTTCCATTACCTTATCAGCTTGCTGCTGTAATCCGTGCCGGACTAAAGGACATTAACAGGAGGATATATTCAGGCTTGTCTCTGCAGTGGTGAGCGTTTTTTGTTCTTTTCTCTATATCTCATTATATTACAAATACCTTTTTTTAAACAAAAAAAAATCAAAAGGAAACCTACTTATCATAATCTGCACATAGGAAGCAGTTACCAAGTAAAACAGACTCGTTTCAGCTAGGTAGGAAAGTGTTAACAACACAACCGCTGGAAAAATGAATTCCATGGTTCAAGTAAAAAAGTATGGATTTACAACTATAGGGGGCATGGATGTAAAATTATGTAATGACTGGAGTTTACTTTGTTAAATCTGGGACACATTGGAGATTTATAAAAATAATATGTTGGCACAATACCACACTATTTCTGCAAATGTAGACAGAAAGAAAAACCTTTAGGAATAGAGGATAATGTAAAGATAGGTAATTAGAGCACCAGTAATGTACAGCATTCAATAGACTTGTATAAAAGCACAGCATACGTCTCTCCGCCACTGCTGTTTGCGCATTGTATTCTGTACTAGTTCCGAGCACAGAGCTGTCTCCTCTGAATATGGCCCACATGTTGATGCAAGTCTACACAGGAGCTGGGAAGTCATTATTACACCATTTTGACAGCCACATAACTCTTTTTCAGATGGATACATCTTCTAATTTATGAGCTCAGATTTTAAAAAATTGAGCTATTTCCGCATGAACACTGCATTCCTTCTGAGAAAAGGGAAGTGTCTCTGTGTCACCTGCCATGCCATGATTCATTATGTCCTTTTGTCATCTGTTCCCTCCCCACACTGTATATCATGCAGGAAACTGATGGATGGACAACTGTGCAAAGGGAGTTGTTTTCTGCTTCCAATCATCACAAATACTATTTGGAGTCTTACATGATGAAAAAAATCTGTAAAATTAATTTTGCTTAATTAAAATGTAATGCATTCGTAATTACACTAGCCTGGGAGAAAGTATTGCCATTATAATTGATGAGCAATTCCAAAAGCTAAATATGATGAATATGACATTACCATCACAAATACAATCATGTACATATCAGAGTATAAAATGAAGGCTTGTAATGTAATATAAAAATAGAAATAAATGCATAGTGATTGTGTCATGCACCAAGTAAGCACCATAAAAAATCATTACTACACAGCACATCACCGCATGAAAAAGTATTCATACCCCATGAACTTTTCCACATTTCTTCATGTAACAGCCACAAACTTGAATGTATTTCATTAAGAATTTATGGGATATACCAAAACAAAGTAGCAAGTGTTTGCGAGTGTAATCTAAATTATTAGTGATGGTCCAGCACTAAAATACTCGGGTGCTCAGTACTCAAATCGAGAAAATCGGAATTCTCGGGTGCTCTACTCGAGTAAAGGGTACTTTACACGCTGCGATCTTGCTAGCGTACCCGCCCCCATCGGTTGTGCATCACGGGCAAATTGCTGCCCGTGGCGCACAACATCGCTCGGACCCGTCACACTACTTACCTGCCTAGCGACGTCGCTGTGACCGGCGAACCGCCTCCTTTCTAAGGGGGTGGTTCGTTCGGCGTCACAGCGACATCACTAAGCGGCCGCCCAATAGAAGCAGAGGGGTGGAGATGAGCGGGCCGCAGGTAAGGTGAGGTTTCTCGTTCCTGCGGTGTCACACGTAGCAATGTGTGCTGCCGCAGGAATGATGAACAACCTGCGTCCTGCAACAGCAGCGATATATGGGAAATGGACAGCATGTCAACGATCAACGATAAGGTGAGTATTTTTGATCGTTAGCGGTCGCTCATACGTGTCACCGTGTCACACGCAATGTCGCTAATGAGAACGGATGTGCGTCACAAATTCCGTTACCCCAACGACATCTCCTTAGCGATGTCATTGCGCATTAAGCAGCCTTAAGGCTATATTCACAAGCTGCATCTTTTTACTTCATTTTTGGTGCATTTTTTACGTCACAAAGATGCACCTAAATGCATGCGTTTACTTCTCCCAGCAAAGTCTATGAGATTTCTATTTTGCTGTCTGCACACTGCATCAGTGCGGCCGATCATTCACTTCCCAAGCCACTCATTAACTTCATTGAATATGCATTGCTTCCCCTGCCCACCGGTGGCTGTGACTGGTTGCAGTAAAACACGCCCCCATGCTGAGTGACAGCTGTCTGACTGGAACCAATCACAGCCACTGGTGGGTGAGTCTATATCGTACAGTACAATAAATAAATAATTTAAAATAACATGCGGTCCATCCCAATTTTGATACCCAGAAAAGATAAAGCCTCACAGCTGAAGGCTGGTATTCTCAGGCTAGGGAGACCCACCTTATTGGGAGCCCCCCAGTCTGGAAATATCCGCCAGCAGCCGCCTGGAATTACCACATCCATTAGATGCGACAGTCCCGGGACTTTACCCGGCTCATCCCAATTGCCCTGATGCGGTGGCAATCGAGATAATAAGAAGCTAATGGCAGCCCATAGCTGCCACAAAGTCATAGATTAGTAATGGCAGGAATCTACCCGAGACAACCCTAATAAGGAGAGAGATGAAAAGACACCAAGATAGGGCTAAGGAAAATCCCAGAAAATGTCCAAAAAAAAATAAAATTATTTTTTATATTTTATATTCACAAACTGATCATAGAGGAGGGCTGCGTCTAAAAAATGTGCAGGACGCCCCTATTCTATATCAGCTTAAGCTATTTCTGACCCAGCTGATTGTCATCTCTCTCCTTATTAGGGTTGTCTTTTTGCATAGGGATAGGAAAAGGGATAGCCGACCTGGAATGGGGGTGCCGAAAACTTAAGGTGTCATACCCTCCTTTGTCAGGTAGGTTGAAAGTCCCCTTAGGGTCCACTAGAGCCCCCCCCCTTATATTCCTTCCTTTTGGTCATTCTGACCTTTTGTTGATTTTTACATTTATAATTGTTTGTGTAACTTGGGTGTATTTCATTTTTCATGATCTATCAATAAAGTGTGTTTTTTATTGGGGATTTGAGGTATTTTTGTTAATTCTGTTTAGTACTCTGACCGATACTATCCCTTTTTTATTTCCTTTCTTTTCACATATGGCAGGTTTTCTGTCGGGCCCAATAAATGCTGATTAGTTGGAAGATGCCGTCCAGGTGTTTTCAACGGATGAGTGTGTCACTACTGTATCCAATTCTCCTTCGTTTAATGAAATAATATTAGTAAAAATTCTTTCCTGTATAATGACCTGTATAAAAGGCAAATTCAACCAAAGAGAAAAATTGCCGCCTGCATCACTTAGGCTATGTTTACATGTAGTGCTTTTGCTGCATTTTTGAACTCTCAATGCTTTTAATGGTGGAAAAAATGCCACAAAAACACTGAAAGCATTGACATGCTCCTTGTTTAAAAAAAGCAGCATTTTTCAATTTTTATCAAGGGATAAAAAATAAATCGCATGCAGAAGATATATATATATCTCTTGTTCTCCTCTTCCTTCTTCTCCTCTTACACCGTATCAACAGCGTTATCATACGGCCCTAGCTCCAAATTTTTACAGGGCCATCAGGCTGCCATTACTCATAATTTTACTCGCCTCAGACTTGAGCCATATCAGAGTCTTGCAGGCCGAATTCACAGCTCCCAACATGCATAAGTTGATTTTGTATGTTTTTAGTGCCAATTAGGGCATAATAACTGATAGGCTCATTCAATCGTCAACTGAAAATGCTGGCAGACGGACTATTCTTAAAATGGACAAGGCTTGGATTGGCTCCAACTTCTCAACCCCAGCGGATGACAGCAGTGGAACATAAAGCCAATTTAAATGTTCCTTTTTTCTGGTGTATTCCCATGCACCCCTTCAAACCAAAAAAAGGGTATACGGTTGGTGTTTAATTTTTCTTGTCCTTCTTCTCCTCCTCCACCACCATATCCATAGAATCTTCATGCGTCACTCGCTCATAATTTTTAAAGGGCCAGTAAGCAAGCCTCAATGAATTTTTAGAGGGCCAGCAGCCGGACCTCAGTCATAATTTTTAGAGGGCCAGCAGCCGGCCCTCCCTACTAATTTCATTTTTAGAGAACCAGCAGATGGCCCTCACTCATAATTTTTAGAAAGCAATCAGGCGTCCCTCACTCAATTTTTAGAAGGCCGGCAGGCGTCTCTTACACAATGTTTTGATGGCCAGCGGCCTACCCTCACTCATAATTTTAGACAGCCAGTAGCTATCCCTCACTCATTGTTTTTAGAAGGTCAGCAGCCAACCCTCACTTATACGTTTTAGAGGACAAGCAGCCTGCTCTCTCTCATAATTTTTAGAGGGTCAGCTGGTAGACCTCACTCAGTTTTTAGAGCGCCAGCACATGGCCCTCACTCAATTTTTTTATTCTGTATACACACTGCACTATACAACTTTTCCTATCCTGTATACTAGTCAGAGTCAGACTGGTCATCTGGCAGTTCTTTCAAATGCCAAATGGGCCAGTGCCTGCAGTAAGGCACTCACTCGCGGAGGCATGGGGTCACAGGAAGCAGGAGCCAGTTCTGCGGAGAACACTTGAACCCACTGTTTAAGAAAATGCATATTCACTGGTCTCCAAGCCCATAATCCCACCTACCTTTTTGCACTGATACTGACGATAAGAGGTTGGGGAGATTATGGGCGTGGGCAGCAGAGAATATTCATTCTATTTAATAGCAGCACACGTGATCACCCAGCCACTGCAGCCGCTGGGCAATCACATGTGCCTGCTGGTGATGCTAGCTTTTTTTTTTCATTCCTTAATGGATTTAAAAAAACAGAGTAAATTGTCCCAAGCGCTAAATAAATAAACAACAAAAAAACACAAGAAAATCTTTGGGAAACATAAACAAAATATTAACAATAATGCTTCTGAACAAAAACATCAACAGTTTTTGAAGAAGTTTCCATGTGAAAAGCTTGTTTTTGATTGCAGCCAAAAAACATGATGTGGACATGTTGTAAAACACCTCTAAAAACTTCCCAAAACAAGCATTTCCCGAAGCAGTTTCCACTTGAGAAACTTGTCATTTTTGAACGCCTTAAAAATTTTCATCTACACATAGCCCAATCATCATAACACCAGAAAAAGATTATGAGTTTGATTCATTATTGCATTTGTGCCTTTTTTTGTCTTGTTTTTTGTGTTTTGCTATCTGCGCCTAATTCTTCTTTCAATTTGTGACTTTTTTAATAATTAGCTTTTATCTTCTAAAGTATATTTTTTGTATTAGCTTGTTGTTTTAAGTTTGTCATTGTAAGCAGAGTCTTAGGTCGGCTTTGCACACTACGACATCGCAGGTGCGATGTCGGTGGGGTCAAATCGAAAGTGACGCACATCCGGCGTCACTTGCGATGTCGTAGTGTGTAAATCCTAGATGATACGATGAACGAGTGCAAAAGCATCATTATCGTATCATCGGTGCAGGCTCCGACATTTCCATAATGAATTCCTCGTTCCTGCGGCAGCAAACATCGCTGTGTGTGAAGCCGCAGGAATGAGGAACATCTACTTACCTGCCGCCAGCGGCTATACGGAAGGAAGGAGGTGGGCGGGTGGTTTACATCCTGCTCATCTCCGCCCCTCCGCCGCCATTGGCCGCCTGCCGTGTGACGTCGCTGTGACGCCGCACGACCTGCCCCCTTAGGAAGGAGGCGGGTCGCCAGCCAGAGCAACGGTCGCAGGGCAGGTGAGTGCATGTGAAGCTGGCGTAGCGATAATTATCGCTACACCAGCTATCACAAGATATCGTACCTGCGACAGGGGCGGGGACTATCGCATGTGACATCGCAGCATCGGCTTGCGATGTCGCAACGTGCAAAGCCTGCATTAGGTTTCTAGATGTTCTCGGCTGATTCTTCAATTGCAACTTTTTGTAAGGTCAAAAATTTTATTGCATGTGTACTCCAGTCCACCCTTGTAGTGATGATATTTATTCACGTTATTATGGTATAAAAATTGTGACATTCTAAAAAGCGTAGTAAGAGAAAAGTTTGGGCCAAGAAAAGCACTCAACTCACAAATTTATCAAATATCAAGCGTGTTTATTTAGACAAAAATAAAACCATTTTAAAACCAATTTCCATCCATCATGAAAAAATTGTATAAGACATAAATATAGTGGGCCAAGTTATATCAATATCATCACAAACAGACAATGGAAAAACAATAATTAGCAGGTAAGTTGAACAAACGTCCATACATTTAAATCCTCATTAAAGAGGATACAAATTGTATAATAATAACCTGGACTTAGGGGCACTTTGCACACTACGCTGCGATGTCGGTGGGGTCAAATCGAAAGTGACGCACATCCGGCATCGCAGTCGATATCGTAGTGTGTAAATCCTTTTTGATACGGTGTAGGGTCCGGCATTTCCATGAATTGGGAAATACCAATGTTACGATGTTGTTCCTCGTTCCTGCGGCAGCACACATCGCTGTGTATGAAGCCGCAGGAGCGAGAAACATCTCCTACCTGCGTCCTGCGGCTAACGCCGGCTATGCGGAAGGAAGAATGTGGGCGGGATGTTTACGTCCCGCTCATTTCTGCCCCTCCGCTTCTATTGGGTTCTATATAGCGGTTCACGACGTCGCAGGGCAAGTAAGTGCATGTGAAGCTGCCATAGCGATAAAGTTCGCTACAGCAGCTATCACCATGATATCGCAGCTGCGACGGGGGCGGGAACTATCGCGCACGGCATTGCAGCATCGGCTTGCGATGTCGTAGTGTGCAAAGTGCCCCTTAGTCTGAGCTATTAAGATCCAATAAACACCAACATGATAATATCAAGCAAGTTCACAAGATAGTTCAACATACAACCTGCATTTGGTATCCAAGCTGTTACAATCATATGTGAGAAGAGCCCTCATCACTATTGAAGATTCAGCAAAGGTCTAAACATGATTTCAGGAAATCCATTAGCCCCCACCCAACGCGTGTCGCTTGTAAAACAAGCTTAATCAGGGAAATGAAGGAGTGTTCCAATCCCTTGTTTTTTCTAAAAAGCGTGTGACTTTTTTGAGCAAATAAGTTGGAAGATAGATCAAAGACAAAAAAACAGACTGTTTTTAAATTTCCACAAAATTCATAACTCACAAGTGCCCTTTTCAACAATCTTATGCAATAAAATGGCAATGATATCTACAAGACAAAAAAGATAATTGTCCTAAAAGAATGCAAATGATGACTGTGGGCCTAGGTTTTTCTTTTCAAAAACATTTTACAAATCAATATAAGCATGATTAGAAAGATTACATTGCTATAATGCTCTGATATTTAAAGTTTTTGTATATGATTTGTTTGTGATGTGGAATTACATTCCTTTTGTCATATATTTAATCCCTTAATGACTCATGATGTGATATGTACGTCATGGGTCGTCTCCTTGCATTTGATGTGGGCTCACATAAAAAACCCTCATCATTCCCAGCACATGATGGCTGATCTGCACAGCCGACATGTGCCTCTAACAACTGCAGGTGGATCGGAGATCTGCCCGCAGCTGTTATAACAATTTAAATCCTGCTATCAATCTCTAACAGCGGGATTTAACATGCGCTGGCAGGCGGGCGTCTCATTCCCCGTTTCCATCGGCACTCCTGTGACATGATCGCGGGGTGCTGATGGGTTGTCATGACAGCCATGGGTGAGCTGATGACCCCTGTGACTTACATGATGATCCTCTTGTCTATGCTGGCTGCGAGCTGAAAATCATGGAACATTGTGAATTTTTCTATACAGAGCAATGTTGACACACTGCTCTGTAAAACACAAGAGATAAGATGATCGTAACTTTAAATCCCTTAAGGGGACTAGTAAAACAATAAAAAATGTTTTTAAAATATGACAAAAATTAAAAAAAACACAAAAGACTAATCACTTCCCTTTTGCTCCATTGAAAATAAAACAATAAAAAAAATACAAATATTTGGTATTGCTGCATTCAGTAAAGGACGATCTATCAATATATAAAATAAATTAAACTTATTGGTAAACAGGGTAGCAAGAAAAAAATCAAAATGCCAGACTTTCAGTTTTTTGCCCACCGCAACAACAGAAAAATATGCAATAACAGCCTATCAAAGCATCATGTAAACCCCAAAATAATATCACTAAAAACATCAACTTTGTTTCATTTAAGTTCAAGCATGAAGGAAAGTTCTGGCCAGTCTGCTGGATTATGTATCAGGAAGGCCCCCTGCAGGGTTGAACAATAGATGCACAACACCCCCTCCTGATGCAGGACAATGACTCCTACTGCAGAGCTGAATTAAAGTCACATTAAAGTCAATAGAGGTAAACTAGGATACACACATTTACAACTCCTTCCCCTTCATATAGTGTACCTTAAACTGACTGACAAGCAATCTATTCTAAAACACAACAATAAGATTGACCAGTGCTCTGTGCAGTAAAAAGTCAGACTCACTAAAGGCCCCGTCACACTAAGCAACATCGCTAGCAACATCGCTGCTAACGAACAACTTTTGTGACGTTGCTAGTGATGTTGCTGTGTGTGACATCCAGCAACAACCTGGCCCCTGCTGTGAGGTCGTTGGTTGTTGCTGAATGTCCTGGGCCATTTTGTAGTTGTTGCTGTCCCGCTGTGAAGCACAGATCGCTGTGTGTGACAGCGAGACAGCAACAACTAAATGTGCAGGCAGCAGGAGCTGGCTTCTGCGGAGGCTGGTAACCAATGTAAACATCGGGTAACCAAGAAGCCCTGTCCTTGGTTACCCGATATTTACCTTTGTTACCAGCCTCCTCTGCTCTCAGCTGTCAGTGCCGGCTCCTGCTCTGTGCACATGTAGCTGCAGCACACATCGGGTAATTAACCCGATGTGTGCTGTAACTAGGAGAGCAGGGAGCCAGTGCTAAGCATTGTGCGCTGCTCCCTGCTCTGTGCACATGTAGCTGCAGCACACATCGGGTAATTAACCCAATGTGTGCTGTAACTAGGAGAGCAAGGAGCCAGCGCTAAGCATTGTGCGCTGCTCCCTGCTCTCTGCACGTGTAGCTATAGCACACATCGGGTAATGAACCCGATGTGTGCTGTAACTAGGAGAGCAGGGAGCCAGCGCTAAGCGGTGTGCGCTGCTCCCTGCTCTTTGCACGTGTAGCTGCGTGCACTGGTAACCAAGGTAAATATCGGGTTGGTTACCCGATATTTACCTTAGTTACCAAGCGCAGCATCTTCCACCTGCTGGCTGGGGGCTGGTCACTGGTTGCTGGTGAGCTCACCAGCATCTCGTGTAGCCACGCTCCAGCGATCCCTGCCAGGTCAGGTTGCTGGTGGGATCGCTGGAGCGTCGCAGTGTGACATCTCACCAGCAACCTCCTAGCAACTTACCAGCGATCCCTATCAGGTTTGATCGTTGTTGGGATCGCTGGTAAGTTGTTTAGTGTGACTGGGCCTTAAGGGGTACTTCTCACATAGCGAGATCACTAGTGAGATCGCTGCTGAGTCACGGTTTGTGTGACACTGAGCAGCAATCTGGCCCCTGCTGTGAAATCGCTGATTGTTACACACAGTGCTGGTTCATTTTTTGGACGTTGCTCTCCCGCTGTGAAGCACACATCGCTGTGTTTGACAGCAAGAGAGCAACGATCTGAATGTGCAGTGAGCAGGGAGCCGGCTTCTGGAAGCCTGCGGTAAGCTGTAACCAAGGTAAATATCGGGTAACCAAGCGAAGCCCTTTGCTTGGTTACCCAATATTTACCTTGGTTACTAGCGTACGCCGCTCTCAGGCTGCCAGCGCTGGCTCCCTGCTCCCTGCACACGTAGCCGGAGTACACATCGGGTAAATAAGCAAAGCAGTTTGCTTATTAACCCGATGTGTACTCTGGCTAGAAGTGCAGGGAGCCAGCGCTAAGCGGTGTGCGCTGGTAACCAAGGTAAATATCGGGTAACCAAGCAAAGTGCTTTGCATGGTTACCCGATATTTACCTCAGTTACCAAGCGCAGTATCGCTTCCACGCGTTGCTGCTGGCTGGGGGCTGGTCACTGGTCGCTGGTGAGATCTGCCTGATTGACAGCTCACCAGCGACCATGTAGCGACGCACCAGTGATCCTGACCAGGTCAGATCGCTGGTGGGATCACTGGAGCGTCGCTAAAGTGTGACGGTACTCTTAGAGCTGTGGGCTCTGTTCTATGTCCATTGTTCCAATAGTCTTTAATTCTTACAGAGAGTGTTCTTTACTTGAGTGGATGTTGTGAAGCGCTTTTTCTTCACCATGTAAAGGATTCTGTGATAATCCACTACTGTTGTCTTCAGTGGTCGTCTAAGCCGTTTTGACTTCCCAAGTTCACCTGTGTGCTCTACTTTGTGTGTAATGTACCAAACTATTGATTTGAAGAAAATTGACAGAAAAAGTGGTTCTTTTACATTCTACATTGAATAAAAACGACTTATTTTCACTGATGTTTTGTACATCTTCCTTTGGAAAGTCTTCAGCAGCAGTGTGGAGTGAGTACAGCTTTCCTTTTTCTGCATTGTCTTCAATATCCTGTGTACTTGTGTATCTGCAGAAGCTGTTCCATTGTTAAGCACAAGTTTGTTGTGTATCACACAACGTGAAAAGATGAGAGTACCTTTTTCTCTTTTATTCCATTTATATCAGATGAAACCCTATTTTGCTCCTTATTGTTCATTCAAACTGTTGATTTGGCCTCTCCTAACTTTTCTTCTATTTCTCTGATGTATTTCTTCTTTTTTTGCAGCCTAATGATGATCTATTTCTCTTTCATTGAGAGCTCTCTTGACTGCATGTTGTGTATTCACAGCAACAGCTTCCAAATGCAAATGTCACATGTGGAGTCAGCTCCAGACCTTTTACCTGTTTAAGTGATGATAGATTGATGCAGAAATAGCTCATGTAGCCCATTAAGGAGCTTTTATCTAATTACTTTTAGTCACTTGAAAAGGGAGCTGTAATTCCTATACCTTTACTCCAATTAGGAAGTGAAAACCTTCAATTTAAAGCTGTGAGTCTCCATTTTAAGCCCATATCTAATATATAAAGCTCAGTGTATGCGTGTGTGTGTGTGTGTGTGTGTGTGTGTGTGTATGTCCACTAAAGAAATTCACACCGTCGCATTTAAAATCGCGAAATTTTGCAAAGACACTCCATGTGACTCAGGGATCGTCATAGACTATGTTTTTACAGGAAAATTTAACCCCGTGCTTTACAGTTACACTCAAAAATAGATGTCTCCATTTAACTGAATGGAGGTGGGAGCTAGAGGTCATTAATAGCAACTGTCAGTGGTTACTATAGGAACAAAATAAACTGTTAGTATAAGAAGCTTATGTGTGAAGTAATATGATGTCAGTGGTAAGACGGATAGAGAGAGACAGAGACAGACAGTCAGAGACACAGACAGAGACAGCCCTGGAAAGAGACAGCACTGGAAAGAGACAGCCCAGGAAAGAGACAGTCCTGGAAAGAGACAGTCCTGGAAAGACACAGACGGGCAAAGAGACAGCTGGCCAAAGAGACAGCCGGGCAAAGAGACAGCCCTGGAAAGAGACAGACCTGGAAAGAGACAGCCGTGGAAAGAGACAGTCCTGGAAAGAGACAGACGGGCAAAGAGACAGACAGGCAAAGAGACAGATGGGCAAAGAGACAGATGGGCAAAGAGACAGACGGGCAAAGAGACAGACTTGGAAAGAGACAGACAGGCAAAGAGACAGCCGTGCAAAGAGAAAGCCAGGCAAAGAGACAGCCCCGGAAAGAGACAGACCCGGAAAGAGACAGACCAGGCAAAGAGACAGCCAGGCAAAGAGACAGCCCTGGAAAGAGACAGCCCTGGAAAGAGTCTACCCTGGAAAGAGACAGTCCTGGAAAGAAACAGACGGGCAAAGATACAGTCCTGGAAAGAGACAGACCTGGAAAGAGACAGACCGGGCAAAGAGACAGACGGGCAAAGAGACAGATGGGCAAAGAGACAGACGACCAAAGAGACAGACGGGCAAAGAGACAGCCCTGGAAAGAGACAGCTGGGCAAAGAGACAGACCTGGAAAGAGACAGACGGGCAAAGAGACAGATGGGCAAAGAGACAGACGGGCAAAGTAACAGACGGGCAAAGAGGCAGCCCTGGAAAGAGACAGCCCTGGAAAGAGACAGCCGGGCAAAGAGACAGCCGGGCACAGAGACAGCCAGGGACTGAGACAGCCGGGGACAGAGAGAGACGGGGAAAGAGACATCCAGGGAAAGAGAAAGACCTAGAACGAGACTGACAGACAGATAGAGAGAGACAGACAGACACAGGCAGACACAAAGAAAGAGACACAGAGATAGAGAGACAGACAGAGAGACTGATACAGACACAGACAGAGAAACTGATACAGACAGAGACAGACAGAAACTCGAAGAGAGACAGTTACTATCCCGGGCAACGCTACAGCTAGTTAATTATATAACTGTCTCTTGAATATATTTTAGCGTCACTGTCCAAATATTTATGGACTTAACCGTACTTTGTGAAGAAGAATGGATAAAAATTTCAGCCTAGATGTGCAAAACTGGTAGAGACATACCCCTAAAGGACTTGCAGTAGTAATTGCAGTGAAAGGTAGTCCTACAAAGTAGTGACTCAGGGGGGCTGAATAGAAATGTAGATTTATATTTTTAAAATATTTAGAAAACCATATAGAATTTCCTTTACACGTCACAAATATTGGTATATTACATAAAATCCCATTAAAATACATTTAGGTTTGCAGGAGTAGCAAAAATGAAAAATGTAGAAAAGTTCATGTGGTATGCATATTTTTTCAAGAAACTTTATTCTTTAAGTTCCTCCTAGTGGCGAATTTTTTACAATATTCTGTAGCGCCCCCAAAACCTTGCCTTAATAGACAAACATTAAGGTTGCATTTAGACCAAAATAATTGAGTGATTTTACCAGTACTTGCAGATGAGCAAATATTGTAGTGTATCCTAAAATTTCCAAGCACTCTTTAAGGGGAAAACTGAAATACCTTTGGAAAACGACACTCAAAAGGAGTGTGAGAAGTTCAGTATCAAGTTGTAGAAAAACTGTTACTACGTCATGTGAGAGGGGAAAGAATCTTTCTTCCCCATGAGTTCTTCCATATCTTCACTATCAGAGCTGGGATTGGGTTGTGTGCTTCAGTGGACAAAAAAGCTATTGTCCCATTACAAAGCACATTGTGTTCCCAGGCAATCATGCAGCATCATGTGCGGGCAGTGCACAGTCTGTGTATGGGAATAGAAAGTAATCTAACATTTTAACAGAATTTACTGGCTTCATAGACAAAGCAATAAAATAATATACATCTTGGTCTTTTAATTTATAGACTACCCCAGTAGAACTTCCTACAAGAATCAGGTAGGGATCATATTAAACAAAAACTCCAGCTTCTAAGGTTATATTGACAAGATATTTTTTTCAAGTCCAAAAACTGTCTGAAAAAGCATTTAGAAACTGTTCCAAATAATCTTTCTATTCATTCTTATGTAACAAAGACTTGCTGTTCATGTGTTCAGGCTTTCAAGTGTATTTTAACTGCTTTAGGTTTCCAATAATCCCAACCAGTTAAAAGAAGAGCGCAAATTATTTTTAAGACATTTCCATTTGGAAGATACTCCATATTTTTAATAGAAATTAATGGGAGGACAAAAAAAAATCCCTCCTAGAACACGTTTGGGCAATTGCACCTTAAAACAAACTACTTATGTTTTCATCATTGCTTAAATGGACTTTACAAAACGCCATAAAGCAATACAAACAAATAACTACAAAAAACTGCTCAAAGAATGCCTTTAAAAATACTTAAGAAAACGCCAACAAATCACTATGTGAAGGGAAGGAGGAAAAGGGTTAACCGGCGCTCGAGTAATCATCTCCTTATGCCACACGGCAGCACGGGTTAACCCTTTGCCTCCTTCCCTTCGCATAGTGATCTATCTTCAGGGTCTGCAGCAGCCATTGTGGTTTTGATGTCTTGCCCTTACAGTAGTTGTAACTCTCACAACTACCCCAGGTGAGTGATTCCCTGTAATTATTTTATTCTGGTACCACCAGGATAAAACATTATTTGCCATTTTTTGCCTTTTCCAGCAATTTTTACAACAAATTGGTTCAGTAATTGCCCGAAACAAAATGGAAAAAAGGCTGCAAAAACATTAGCGTTTCATAAAATGTTTTCCTCTTCAAAGCCTCGTTTCATCCTAAGGCAATGGGCACACATACACACGTGGTAAAAAAATTGTTGGTACCCTTTGTTTAATGCAAGAAAAAACAACAATTGTGACAGAAATAATTTGAATCTGACAAAAGTAATAATAAATAAAAAATCTATGAAAATTTACAAATGAAAGTCAGGGGGGGCGTGTCCTAGACATGGTGGCGTGAGGAAGCTTACCTCCAGAGCTCCTGCGCCCACAGCTTTATTTTGCAGACTCCTGCGGTCCCTTCTCACCCGAGATGGCCCCCAAGAAAAGACCGGGCGGTGCCCCCGCCTCCGCATCCCCCGGAGTGAGTCAGAAGCCCCAGGGGAGCCTCTCTAGATACCTGGCGGTGTCGGGCCGGGAGCTCCCGCCGGCGGCCCTGGACAAGATGGCGCCGGCGTCTCAGCAGCGTTCCCCGGCTGGGGATTCCCCTGGAGCGACACGGCGCCCGCCCACAGCCTCTGCAGCAGCTCGGGTGTCGGGTGAAGGGGAGAAGTTGGTGAACGTCACAGCAGGGAGACCGGCGGCGGCAGGTCAAGGTACAGAAGCATGGAGGAGGGGGGGACCCACAGGCCCGGCCACACAGCATGTCACTGAGGGGGCAGTGGAGGCCTCGGCATCTGGGGGATCACCTGTGCTGGGATTCCCTGCGTTCCTCTGCACCCCTGGTACACCTCCTTCTCTGGCCCAAGCAGAAGACCCCTTGATGACAGGCGACCAGCCCCCTGGCCCCCCCCGGGATGACTTGCAGGCTTTGAGAGAGCTTATATTGGCCCTCCCCAGCAAAAAAGATCTGGAGGATGTGGTGGCCAGGATAGAATCCTCCCAGCAGATGGCGCTGACCACCCTGAGGGAGGAAATGGTGGTGCTGGAAGATAGAATAGAGGCAACAGAGCAAGCACAGGAGTCCCTGGAGGGTAGAATGGAAAGGATTGAACGGGACTGTGAGTCTTCTAATGCCCGCATTAGGGAGCTAGCTCTGCTATTGGACGATCAAGAAAACAGGGGCAGAAGAAATAATATAAGGCTGAAAGGTATACCGGAGGACTGGCCCCAAGATCTGCTGCGCACCAATGTCTTATCCATATTCAATCAAGTCACTGATCGCCCACCTGAGGCCTCCTATCTCTTTGACAGAATTCACAGGGTCGCAAGGCCTGGCCCCAGATCTGCTTCCTTCCCCAGAGACGTTTTATGTCGCTTGCATTATTATGGGGACAGAGAGAGGATTCTTCAGGGAGCCTGGTCGAAGGGCTCTGTGGAAGTAGATGGGGCTGTGGTGAAGCTATTTCCGGACGTCTCCAGCCGCACACTATACATGAGACGGTTGCTTCACCCCCTTCTGCTCAAAATCAAAGAGGCAAGCGCCTCGTACAGATGGGGCCACCCCTTTCATCTGATTGTCCGCAAGGGGGACTCCGTGTTCCCATTGAGGAGGCACTCTGAGCTTTCAAAATTGTATGACTTTCTTGGAATACCAGACTGCTCAATCCCGGACTGGATGCAGTGGGAACCTCAGGCCCCAACAGGGCGGCGAAGGAGGAGGGACGGCGTCCGGGCTTCCCCCTGTGATGATTTTGGAGGGTCATGAAATCTCTCGGTTGCTGATGGGTCGGGGTAGTGACCAAAGTGGTGGCTGAGTGGTCGGGAGAGGAGTATGGTTGGGGGTTACCTGGGGGTGCCCCCTGACCTCCTGGCTCCGATGGCAAGTGTTCTGGCCATACGACTGGCCCAACAGTCCACAGCATACTGACTAATGTTCATTGCAACTTTGATCTGTTGTCGTTGGGTCGTTTGTGGGGCGGGCGGGGGAGGGGGGTTTTTGCATTTCCATCTTGGGTGGGAGGGTCCGTGGGAGGTTAATTTGACAGACCCTCCCCGGTTGTTTGGGGTCTGGGTCATCAGGCTTAAATAAGTGAGGCGCGGGTTGGAGCTCTGGCCACATGTCAGTTCTTGTCCCTATCTATACCTAAGCAGTTTCTGGGCTGGTCCCTGGTACTGCGTGCGGCAGAACAGCTGCTTTTCCACTCTCTGTCTTTTCACTTTCTGCTCTTCTACATCTTTCTCTCTCCCCTGCTAAAGGGTCTTCGCTTTCGCTTGCCTATATTCTTTCCACCCCCCCTCTTCCACTCATCCGTTTTCCCCCTCTCTTTCCCCCTCCCTCTTATTTTCTTTTTTTTTTTTTTTTTGTGTGTGTAACTTGTTGTTTGTTCCTCCAGAGGTCAGTGACGGAGTATGACGAAGCTGAGACAAGCTGAGCTTCGGGTGGGCTCACTGAATGTTAAGGGTCTTCACAGCCCGGAGAAACGGTCTATTCTCCTGAACCTACTATGGAAAAATCGAATTCAGGTCGCTTTCCTCCAAGAAACACACTACTGTGAGGCAAAACCATACAAACTTGCCGATAGAAGGTATCCTGTTGTGCATCATTCACCCTCCCCTGACTCTAGATCCAGGGGCACAAGCATCTTAATGTCCAGTACGCTCCCATGGGAACTGTTGGACTCTCGTTCGGATGATCAGGGAAGGCTTCTGATGCTCAAGGGACGCATTGCTACTCAGACTTTCACCTTTGTGGCGGTCTACTTGCCAAATTCGGGTCAATGCCCCACATTGCTGCGTTACCTTGAGCAGATAGAGGAATTCTCTGAGGGTACTCTGGTCCTCGGGGGTGACTTTAATGTTGTGTTGGAGCCGCCGAGGGATAGCTCCAAAGGAGTGTCCAGTGTGCCATAATCGGCACTACGTCGCTTGCGACGGGGTTTACATGACCATCAACTAATAGACGCATGGCGATTGCTGCATCCATCAGACAAAGATTTCTCATTTTACTCGGCAGTACATGATTGCTACTCCAGGTTAGACCTCTTTTTCCTCAAACATGGGGATCTACATTCTCTGGTGGCTTCCTCAATCGAGTGCATATCATTCTCTGATCACGCCTTGATCACAATAACTCTATCCCTCGGCTACCCCATCGGGAGGCAGAGTCAATGGACCCTGAACACTTCGCTACTTGACGAACCGGTGACAATGCAGGAAATAAGGGAGGCCTTGAGGGAATATTTCAGCGGCAGCGGGGGGGGAGAGGTGTCCCCGGGCATTGTCTGGGAGGCACACAAATGTGTGGTGAGGGGACTGTTCATCAAACATGGGGCACGTCTGAAGAGAGAAAGAGAGGCTAAGGTTACATCCCTTCTGACAGACATTAGAGAGTTGGAGGCAATCCACAAGGGGTCTCTGGGAGGGGACGTGGGGGCCATTTTGGTCAAGAAGAGGGAGGAGTTGCGGTCCCTGCTATATTATAAGGCTAGGGGAACATTGGCTAGGTGCAGACGGCATTTCTATGAATTTGGCAATAAGAGTGGCAGGGCCCTGGCTAGAGCTCTGAGGACTCAGAGAGCGAGAGGATATGTTTCGAAGGTGCACATCGCGGGAGACAGGTGGGCTACTCTGCCGAAAGACATTGCCTCCGCTTTTAAAGATTTTTATTCCACCCTTTATGCAGTTGATGAGGGGCGGTCTGGGAAGGCCAGGACGGAATTGCGTAGCCGTATACGGAAGTACATCGCGGACTCCGGCTTGGGTTGTCTCAAGCCGGAGGCTGCGGCTGATCTGGAAAGGCCCATCTCGGAGGAGGAATACTGGTCCGCACTTAAAAAATCTCCCACAGGCAAGGCCCCTGGCCCGGATGGTTTTCCTCTGCTCTATTACAAAAAGTTGGATTCCATTTTGATTTCCCCGTTTCTCTCAGCATTTAACCATGGCCCACATGCTGAAGCCGTCCCCTTGCCAAGGGATACCCTGGCTGCTAATATTGTAGTTATCCCCAAAGAGGGCAAAGACCCTACTTCGTGCTCTAGTTATCGACCCATTTCTCTCCTCAACACAGACCTGAAGCTCTTCACTAGGATTCTTTCGGATAGACTTTCCCCATTGCTGGGGGAGATTGTTCACCCAGACCAGGCGGGGTTCATGATGGGTAGGGAAGCAAGGGACAATACGACTAAGGCTTTGAACATAATACACAAGGCTAAATCCGATGGGCTGCCTTTGATGCTTCTGTCAACCGACGCAGAAAAAGCGTTCGACAGAGTGAACTGGATTTTTATGGAGGAGGTCTTGCGGGCTGTGGGGTTGGGGAGTATGATGCTTGCTTGGATTTGCTCCCTGTACAGCATCCCTTCGGCAGCAGTCAGAGTGAACGGTCTCCTTTCAGAGAGATTCCCCATTCGCAATGGAACAAGACAGGGCTGTCCTCTCTCGCCCCTGATTTTCATATTGACTCTGGAACCCCTGCTCAGTCGGATCAGAAGTAACGTTAACATTTCGGGCCCTAACGCCTCAGGTTCTACTTATAAAATAGCGGCTTATGCGGACGATTTGCTTTTTTTTATTACCAACCCGCGGGTTTCCCTCCCTAACCTTCTGAGAGAGTTGGACACATACTCCTCTCTATCCAACTTTAAAATTAATATGTCAAAATCGGAGGCCCTAAATATATCTCTTCCCCTTGAGCAAGTCACATCGCTACAATCTGCGTTCGAGTTTAGGTGGGCTAGCCAGTCCCTGAAGTATTTGGGAGTCCAGTTGACTGCGGACCCTAGTCAAATTTACAAGTTGAATTTTCTCCCGCTTCTGCAGTCAATTGGGAAAGATTGCGCTAACTGGGGGAAGGGCTACTTCACATGGTTCGGGAGATGTGCAATTTTGAAGATGAATATCCTGCCACGTCTCTTATACCTCTTCCAATCCTTGCCGATTAAAATCCCTAGCTCTTTCTTCAAGGAACTGGCCTCTCTACAGATCAAATTTATCTGGGCCAACAAGCCTGCGAGACTTTCCCGGTCTCTTTTGTGCAGACCTAAGAGTAGGGGAGGCTTGGGTATCCCAGACCTCAAAAAGTATTACTTGGCCACGCACATGGTTAGGGTATTGGACTGGTGCCGTCATTCCGGCACAAAGCCATGGGTGGCCCTAGAACAGAGTTTCTCGGAAATACATCTCCCGGCCATCCCCTGGCTTTTGAACCTCTCCCTGCCGGCTCTGAGATCCCATCCTACCATTGGCGCCACTCTTGAATGCTGTGCGATAGGGGAGGTCAGACGACTCCTTTTGCCAGTACCTTCTCCTATGACACCCATTCTGGGTGACCCGGAATTCCGTCCTGGTCTTTCGGACCCGGTCTTCAGAAAGTGGGTTCAAGGGGGCAAATTCAGAGCTTGTCATCTGGGTAGAGAGGGGGATTGGCTTTCACTAGCGGATATCCGGGGCTTCTTGCCTTCGGGTCCCCTGGGGGATTGGAGGGCTATGCAGTTGAGGCACTACATGCACTCCCTCCCTCGCTTCAGTCGATATGTCGGACCTCCTACGGGGTTTGAAAAGTTGTGCCTGGGAGAGGGAGTCTTACGGCACTCACTATCTCTGGTATATAATATGCTATCAGATCCGGGGGATTTGCCCCCCCCGGCCTACCTGCTGCAGTGGGAGAGGGACCTGGGGATTAGTTTATCTGACTCACAAAGAAACAACATTCTCCAGCTGGCACATAGAACTTCGATCAGTTCCAGACTGTTGGAAGCTAACTACAAACTGTTGGCTAGGTGGTACAGGGTCCCGACCAGACTCCATAGAATGTTTCCCTCAGTTGACCCAGTTTGTTGGAGATGCGGTCTGGGGGAGGGTGATTTTATGCACATTTTCTGGTCCTGCCCTTCGTTGCAGCGGTTTTGGTCAGAAGTGGGGGAGGTAATCAGACGAGTGACCGGTACTACTGAGACATTGGGTCCGGAGCTGTTCATTCTACAGCTTTCCGAACTCCCGGTCTCTAAATATAGGCGATCTTTGCTTAGATTTCTGGTCATGTCGGCCAGGTCTTGCATCCCGCTTGGTTGGAAGTCTACTACCCCCCCCACGGTGACACAGTGGGTCTCGCGGATTAACGATCTGATGTACATGGAGGATTTGACATCCTCTATTAACGATCGCCAGGAGGACTTTTATCGGACATGGTTTCCATGGATGGAGTTCACCTACTCGGCGGAATATGCGGACTTGCTCTTGGAACCTCAGGAGTAGTGATTTACCCCCCCTTTTTTTTTTTTTTTTTTCTTTCTCTCTCCTTCTCTCTTTCTTTCTCCCCCTCTCTTCTTTCCTTTTCCACACTATTCCCCGATCTTCCTTCCTGCTTTCTTCTTCCACCCCTTTCTCTATTTCTCTCTTTCTCTACAGGCCTTCAATCTTTTTCAGGCTTTGACTTCTTTTTCTTCGCTCTTCTCCCTACTTCCCTAAAGTTGGGTCGGCTTATAAAAGATGTAAACTGGGCCAGACTTGAGTAGTAGTGGAGATGGGAATTGCATATGTGTGCTGACTGTTTGTATATATATTACCGTCATTTCTGTAATAATACCTGCGTCCCAGTTGGGAGCAGGGGATGTATTGTTTGATACGAGTTTGGCTTTAAAATAAAGAATTTAAAAAAAAACAAATGAAAGTCAGTCATTGCTTTTCAACCATGCTTCCACAAAATTTTTTAAAAAAATAAAACTCATGAAACAGGCCTTGACAGAAATGATGGTTTCCCTGAAAATAATGTGACAAAAAAGACATGTTAAATCAAGGTGTGTCCACTAATTAGCATCACAGGTGTCTACAATCTTGTAATCAGTCAGTGGGTCTGTATATAGGGCTACAGATACTCACTATGCTGTTTGGTGACATGGTGTGTACCACACTCAACATGGACCAGAGGAAGCGAAGGAAAGAGTTGTCTCAGGAGATTAGAAATAAAATTATAGACAAGCATGTTAAAGGTAAAGGATATAAGATCATCTCCAAGCAGCTTGATGTTCTTGTGACTACAGTTGCACATATTATTCAGAAATTTAAGATCCATGGGACTGTAGCCAACCTCCCTGGATGTTGCCGCAGGAGGAAAATTGATTACAAATCAAAGAGACTAATATTACAAATGGTAACAAAAGACCGCAGAAAAACTTCTAAATAGATTAAAGGTGAACTTCAAGCTCAAGGACCATCAGTGTCAGATCGCACCATTTGTCGTTGTTTGACCCAAAGTGGACTTCATGGGAGACAACCAAGGAGGACACCATTGTTGAAAAAAAAAAACCCATAAAAGAGCATTTGGCAAACTACATGTTGACAAGCCACAAAGCTTCTGAGAGAATTTCCTATGGACAGATGAGACAAAAATGGAACTTTTTGACAAGGCACATCAGCTCAATGTTCCCAGATGGAAAAATGAAGAATATCAAGAAAAGAACATTGTCCCTATTGTGAAACATAGAGTAGGCTCTGTTATGTTCTGAGGCTGCTTTGCTGCATCTGGCACAGGGTGTCTTGAATCTGTGCAGGGTACAATCAAATCTCAAAACTATCAAGGGATTCTAGAGAGAAATGTGGCCTTCTATGAGCCCTGACCTAAATCCTATTGAGCATCTTTAGAAAGAGCTGAAACATGCCGTCTGGAAAAGGCAACCTTCAAACACGAGACAACTGGAGCAGTTTGCTCTTGTGGAGTGGGCCAAAATACCTGTCGAGAGGTGGAGAAGTCTCATTGACAATCGCAGAAATCGTCTGAAGTGATTGCCTCACAAGGTTGTGGATCAAAATATTAAGTTAAGGGTACCATAATTTCTGTCCAGGCCTATTTCATGAGTTTTATTATTTTTTAAATTCTGTGGAAGCATGGTTGAAAAGCAATGTCTGACTTTAATTTGTTCTTTTTCATAGATTTTTTTATTTATTATTAGTTTTATCAGATTTAAGTTATTTCTGTGACCATTGTGGGTTTTTCTTTCATTAAACGAGGGGTACCAACAATTTTGGCCATGGGAGTAACTTATATAACGCATTTTTTTGCATTAAAAATGCAGACTATGACCAGATAGCCACAACAGAAATCACATTTTTGCCCATTTTTGGTGCTTTTTTTGTTGCTAACACATTTTGATCCTTATGTGGATAAGACGCTTTAAAAACACTGGAAAAAATGATATGCTGCATTTAAAAAAATACCGGTCAAATATCCAAGGAAAAAAACAACAGTTGACAACCCCCTTTGAAGTAGACCAGAGAAAAAGTAGGTCATTACTGATTGCTGATTGAAGATGATGATGCAGTTGTAGCCATATTATTCTTATTTCTCAATTAGCCATCATGCTTTATTTTGGTGCCTCTAGGAGAAGCACAAGATCACCAGCATCCAGTGTTTGTTTTGGGGTTTTTTAGGGCACAAATTAGTAAATAAATTGGTTGTCTGCTATGAGCAATCTTTTTTGTTATTAGATGGGCTCTACCATGATCATCTAAACACAGAGCATCTATCTGCTACAACTTGGCTGTAGGAGTCTGGTTTCCCTGTAGCACCTCCATAGGACAGATGATTCATTACACAGCGGTCATTTATAACAATCAGATTGTTAAATAATGCCCTAACATGTCAGAACCTCCAGTAGGAGACACTCTATGTAAGGGCAGAGTCACACTTGCCTATGACGTGCACTAGTGCAATGCAAGAAAATTTCGCATTGCACTCGGCCCCATTTAAGACAATGCTGCAGATCTGAGCCTTAAACGGACTGAGGAAAAAAATCGCAGCATGCTGCAATTGTCTGCAATTGTCACTCGCACCCATACAAGTCTATGCGAGAAAAACATCGGACGGCATTCGGATGTCATTCAAGGCAGTACAATATACGCACAGGCTAACAATGGAGGAGATGGAGAGATTAACCTCTCCCTTTCCTAATCAGCTGTGATGCAATCTCAGGATTGGATCACAGTCACAGGACACTCCGCTCACTCTTGCAGCAGAGCGGGAGCCGAGAGTCATTAGCATATCGCATCCGATGCTCTCGCATCAGAAGAGATACGCAAGTGTGACTCTGCCCTAAACCAGACTCTTTACAAATTGTACTATTGGATACGAGATACCTTTCTTCTGCCCACTGATAGATATATAAAATATAACTTTTATTAATTTATAAAATATCTAATACCCACTGCAGACTGCTGTGGTTGACTGTATCTACTTTGTCAGCTAGTCTTCGGTATACACTGCTATAGAATAATTATTTAAGAATTACAGGGCTCCAACCCGATATATTTCATCACACTAGTGGCATTATCAAGGAGCTAAAGGGTTATGGTGTGGAACAGCATTACATAGAAGCTTTTATCAACTTTTATCCCTAACATATAGTAACCACTCATAGCACTTTTTCAAATTGTTAGTGCAGCATCTTTGGTTGATTGATATTAGATGTTAGTTTGTGATTTATATGTATAAATACATGTTTGGTCAATATAAAGGACTGGCACATGACTTATTACTTCAAATGACAATACTAAGGACCAGGGGCCATTCACTGCAAGTGGAAAAAAAGTGATTCCAGCAGCTAAAGGGTTCTTTACAGTTAGAGCAGCCAGACTGTGGAATGCCCTACTACAAAAGGTAGTAATGGCAGATACAATAACAGCTTTTAAAAAAGGCTGGATGATTTCCTCAGTACACACAACTTTGTTGGTTATAAGTGACTTAGGCCGGCATCACACGGGACGATATATCGTGCGATTGCATGAGCGATCACACCCGCCCCCATTTGCGTCACGGGAAATTTGTTGCCCGTGGTGCACAAAGTCGTTTACCCCGTCACACGTACTTACCTTCCGAACGACCTCGCTGTGGGCAGCGAACATCCTCTTCCTGAAGGGGGAGGGACGTTTGGCGTCACAGCAACATCACACAGCGGCCGCCCAATAGAAGCGGAGAGCAGAGATGAGCAGGATGTAACATCCCGCCCATCTCCTTCCTTCCGCATTGCCGGCGGGACGTAGGTAAGCTGTGTTCGTCGTTACCGGGGTGCCACACGGAGCGATGTGTCCTGCCACGGGAATGACGAACAACTGGCGTGCAGAAGGAGGAACGACTTTATGAAAATGAACGACGTGTCAACGAGCAACGATAAGGTGAGTATTTTTGCTCGTTCACAGTCGTTCGTAGCTGTCACACGCTACGATATCTCTAACGATGCCGGATGTGCATCACGGAATCCGTAACCCTGACGTTAAGAATTAAAAGTTAGTTTAATATGGTGTAGGTCTACCTTTTATATGTAACTATGAGTGAGCCCTACCATGCTCACGTACTCGGTATTCGTAACAAGCAGTTGGATGCTCTGATGGGCATGACTTATGTACCAAGTATAATGGAAGTCAATGGGGACATGAGCATTTTTCAGGGAAATCTTCGTGAAAAATACTCAAGTCCCCCATTTACTTCCATTATATTCGGGTACTCGAGTCATATTCATCCAACTGCTTGCTATGAGTAAGGAGCACCCAAGCATGGTAGTTGATCACTCGTCACTAATGTTAGCCAATCATTTAGTAGCATCTCTAGCCATCCGCTGTGTCATTAAGCACCTATTCTTTTGGGTTGACATATCCAACTACATATGAGCCCTTCATCTTCCAGCGTATATGGAGACGCATCTTAGCAGGTGTCCACTGCATAATTAGATGCCTCCTCTATCAAGCTGATGCTTACTATTCCATATTGGAGACTAAAACTGCAAATTTTATGAACTTGGTCTCCAACAACTATTACTCGCTTGCCATGTTTACGCGTGTCAGAAGACTAAAGGCCGCTTTACACGCAACAACCTCGCTAACGAGATGTCGTTGGGGTCACGGAATTCATGACGCACATCCGGCCTCATTAGCGACGTCATTGGGTGTGAAACGTACGAACGACCGTCAACGATCAAAATCACTCATCTTATCGTTGATCGTTGACACATCGTTCTAATCTAAAATATGTTTGCTGCTTTTGGACGCAGGTTGTTTGTCGTTCCTGAGGCAGCACACATCACTACGTGTGACACGCCAGGAACGACGAACAGCACCGTACCTGCGTCCAGCCAGCAATGAGCTGGGAGTGTCTTTCCTTCGGCTGCTCTCTGCCCCTCCGCTTCTATTGGCCGCCTGCGGTGTGATGTCGCTGTGACGCCGCACAAACCGCCGCCTTAGAAAGGAGGCAGTTCGCCGGACACAGCGACGTCGCAGGGAAGGTAAGTCCGTGTGACGGGGCCTAGCGATATTGTGCGCCACGGGCAGCGATTTGCCCGTGACGCACAACCGACGGGGGCGGGTCCTTTCACCAGCGACATCGCTAGCGATGTTGCTGTGTGTAAAGTGGCCTTTAGTCTCCATGTAGAAGGAATATAATCTCAATGCATATTAGATCCATCTGAGAAACCAATCTCCATATAATTAATTTTGTTACATCTAGAATGCCAATGCATATAACAGATACATATATTATATGCTGCTATAAAGAGAATCTTTTATGTTCTGAAAAGTGTTTTAAGGAGATGTGGACATCATGTATGAGCTATGTATATGAAATGAAAAGTAGGCGAAAAAAGTTAGAGAAAAAAATGAAAAAAGGAAAAAAAAATGTATGTTGTAAATATGATGAAATAATACATTTAATAGATAAACTTAATACAGTAAATTAAGAATATTCCTTGAGCAGTCAATGAACAAATATGCTAAATGTATATTATCAACTACTGCACATGAGTTTGATATTAGACTAGTTATTACATTCTTTTAATTACTTATGTACTTTATAAATGGGACAGGAATGTATTCCTCCAAACTGGAAGTCTGATGTAATAGTAGTATAAGGTAGATAAATAAAAAAATAAATGACAATAATTGGGTAAATATCTTTCCACGAAAGGTGACAATACTTTAAGATTTTTTTAATATAGATATGCTGTGTTAATTCTTAATTTTTTGGGAAAATTTTAATTCCTCTTTCTGTGGTTTGCTTTTAATTTTAGCGGACTCGCAAGACAGTGAGGACCATTGAAGTGGGTTGCGAGTTTGCGTATTTAGGCCAAAATTTAGACCAATACTGCATATATATTTATATTACATTATATCTTTTTGGAAGGTGCAGTGAAAACTATTAATGTTGGCCTTGTAAGCTAGGGTGTCTGTCATAGTCGGGTGTACTTAGATTAGGCAGGCTGCCCAGCACCATAAAATAGACATCATGTACTACATGTACTATATGTGAACAGCCATTTTTGTGTGCAATTCTTATACTAAGCAATCACCCCCTCCATGAATTTTTAGGTTACAAGTGGTTGTCTCATCAGTATTTTGCACCTTGTTTGCCTCTATTTTTATTAAGGGGGTGCTGCATCCTGTTAATGCATTGGTACAGTGCCTTGCGAAAGTATTCGGCCCCCTTGAATTTTTCAACCTTTTCCCTCATTTCAGGCTTCAAACATAAAGATAAAAATGTTAATGTTATGGTGAAGAATCAACAACAAGTTGGGCACAATTGTGAAGGTGAACGAAATTTATTGCTTATTTTAAACTTTTTAAAAAAAAAAATAACTGAAAATTGGGGCGTGCAATATTATTCGGCTCCTTTAAGTTAATACTTTGTAGCACCATCTTTTGCCGTGATTACAGCTGCAAGTTGCTTGGGGTATGTGTCTATCAGTTTTGCACATCAAGAGACTGAAATTCTTGCCCATTCTTCCTTTGCAAACAGCTCGAGTTGAGTGAGGTTGGATGGAGAGCGTTTGTGAACAGCAGTTTTCAGCTCTTTCCACAGATTCTTGATTGGACTCAGGTCTGGACTTTGACTTGGCCATTCTAACACCTGGATACGTTTATTTGTGAACCATTCCATTGTATATTTTGCTTTATGTTTGGGATCATTGTCTTGTTGGAAGACAAATCTCCGTCCCAGTCTCAGGTCTTTTCAGACTCCAACAGGTTTTCTTCAAGAATGGTCCTGTATTTGGCTATATCCATCTTCCCATCAATTTTCACCATCTTCCTTGTCTCTGCTGAAGAAAAGCAGGCCAAAACCATGATGCTGCCACCACCATGTTTGACAGTGGGGATGGTGTGTTGAGGGTGATGAGCTGTGTTGCTTTTACACCAAACATATCATTTGGCATTGTGCCCAAATAGTTCGATTTTGGTTTCATCTGACCAGAGCACCTTCTTCCACATATTTGGTGTGTCTCCCAGGTGGCTTGTGGCAAACTTTAAACAACACTTTTTATGGATATCTTTGAGAAATGGCTTTCTCTTTGCCACTCTTCCATAAAGGCCAGATTTGTGCAGAGTACGACTGATCGTTGTCCTATGGACAGACTCTCCCACCTCAGCTGTAGATCTCTGCAGTTCATCTAGAGTGATCATGGGCCTCTTGCCTGTATCTCTGATCAGTCTTCTCCTTTGTTGAGATGAAAGTTTGGATGGACGGCCGGGTAGGTGGTAGGTATGATACTCCTTCCATTTTAATATGATCGCTTGCACAGTGCTCCTTGGGATGTTTAAGGTTTTGGAAATCTTTTTGTAACCAAATCTAGCTTTAAACTTCTCCACAACAGTATCACGGACCTGCCTGTTGTGTTCCTTGGTCTTCATGAGGCTCTCTGTGCTTTAACCCCTTCACCCCCGGCCACTAAAACACCCTAATGACCGGGCCATTTTTTGCAATTCTGACCAGTGTCACTTTGACAGGTTATAACTCTGGAAAGCTTCACCGGATCCTGGCGATTCTGAGAATGTTTTTTCGTGACATATTGTACTTCATGTCAGTGGTAAATTTAGGTCGATATTTTTTGCGTTTATTTGTGAAAATTTCGCAATTTTCAAACTTTGAAAATTTATGCCCATAAATCTGAGAGATATGTCACACAAAATAGTTACGAAATAACATTTCCCACTTGTCTACTTTACATCAGCGCAATTTTCGAAAGAAATTTTTTTTCCGTTAGGAAGTTAGAAGGGGTCAAAGTTCATCAGCAATTTCTAATTTTTCCAACAAAATTTACAAAATAATTTTTTTAGGGACCACATCACATTTGAAGTGACTTTGAGAGGCCGAGGTGACAGAAAATACCCAAAAGTGACCCCATTCTAAAAACTGCACCCCTCACACTGCTCAAAACCACATCCAAGAAGTTTATTAACCCTTTAGGTGCTTCACAGGAACCAAAGCAATGTGGAAGGAAAAAATGAAAATTTTACTTTTTAACACAAAAATGTTACTTTAGCCATAACATTTTCATTTTTACAAGGGAGAAAAGAGAAAGTTCACCCTACAATTTATTGTGCATTTTCTCCTGAGTACGCTGATACCCCATATGGGGTAAAAATCAATTGTTTGGGTGCACGGCAGAGGTCGAAAGGCAAGGAGCGCCATTTGAATTTTTGAACGCAAAATTAGCTGCACTCATTAGCGGACGCCATGTCGGGTTTGAAGACCCCCTGAGGTGCCTAAACAATGGAGCTCCCCCACAAGTGACCCCATTTTGGAAACTAGAGCCCTCAAATAATTTTTCTAGATGTTTGGTGAGCACTTTGAACACCTGGGGGCTTCACAGAAGTTTATAACGTTGAGCCGTGAAAAGAAAAACATTTTTTTTTACCACAAAACTGTTGCTTCAACTAGGTAGCTTTTTTTTTACAAGGGTATCGGGAAAAAATGCAACATAAAGTGTACTGTCCATTTTCTCCTGAGTACGCAGATACCTCATATGTGGTGGAAATCAAATGTTTGGGCACACGGCAGATCTCGAAAGGGAAGGAGCGCCATTTGAATTTTTGAACGCAAAATTAGCTGCACTCATTAGCGGACGCCATGTCAGGTTTGAAGAGCTCCCCCACAAGTGACCCCATTTTGGAAACTAGAGCCCTCAAATAATTTTTCTAGATGTTTGGTGAGCAGTTTGAACACCTGGGGGCTTCACAGAAGTTTATAACGTTGAGCCGTGAAAAGAAAAAAAAAAATTTACCACAAAACTGTTGCTTCAACTAGGTAGCTTTTTTTTCACAAGGCTATCAGGAAAAAATGCACCATAAAATGTATTGTCCATTTTCTCCTGAGTACGCAGATACCTCATATGTGGTGGAAATCAAATGTTTGGGCACACGGCAGATCTCGAAAGGGAAGGAGCACCATTTGAATTTTTGAATGCACAATTAGTTGCACTCATTAGCGGACGCCATGTCAGGTTTGAAGACCCCCTGAGGTGCCTAAACAATGGAGCTCCCCCACAAGTGACCCCATTTTGGAAACTAGAGCCCTCAAATAATTTTTCTAGATGTTTGGTGAGCACTTTGAACACCTGGGGGCTTCACAAAAGTTTATAAAGTTGAGCTGTGAAAATATATATTTTTTTTTTTTACCACAAAACTGTTGCTTCAACTAAGTAGCTTTTTTTTCCACAAGGGTATCAGGAAAAAATACACCATGAAATTTATAGTGCATTTTTTCCTGAGTACGACGATACCTCATATGTGGTGGAAAGTAATTGTTTGGGCGCATGGCGGGGCTCAGAAGAGAAGGAGCACCATTTGACAGCAAAATTTGTTTGAATCATTAGCGGATACCATGTCACGTTTGGAGACCCCCTGAGGTGCCTAAACAGTGGCGCTCCCCCACAAGTGACCCCATTTTGGAAACTAGACCCCTCAAGGAGTTTATCTAGATGTTTGGTGAGCCCCAAGGGGCTCCACAGAAGTCGATAATGTTGAGCCATGAATACAATTTTCTTTTGTTTTACCACAGAACTGTTACTTGAACCAGGTAGTTTTTTTTTCACAAGGGTATCAGGAAAAAATCCACCATAAAACGTATTGTGCAATTTCTCCTGAGTACGCAGATACCTCACATGTGGTGGAAAGTAATTGTTGGGCGCATGGCGTGGCTCAGAAGAGAAGGGCACCATTTGACAGCAAAATTGGTTGGAATCATTAGCGGACGCCATCTCACGTTTTTAGACCCCCCCTATGGTGCCTAAACAGTGGAGCTCCCCCACAAATTACCCCATTTTGGAACTAGACCCCTCAAGGAATTTATCTAGATGTTTAGTGAGCCCCTTGTACCCCCAGGGGCTCCACTGAAAGTTGATAACGTTGAACCGTGAAAATTATTTATTTTTTTTTTAATTTTTGCAGCAACAAGGTAGCTTTTTTTTTTTCTTTTTACAACGGTATCAGGAAAAAATGCACCATAAAACGTATTGTGCAATGTTTCCCGAGTACGCAGATACCTCATATGTGGTGGAAAGTAATTGTTTGGGCGCATGGCGGGGCTCAGAAGACAAGGAACGCCATTTGACTTTTCAAACGCACAGACGCAGTGCACTGATCGGCCGCTGCAGGACGCACGGTCGGATGAGATACAAAAAGCGCTGGGGATACGGAAAAAAAAAAAGTCACGACAAAAATTGAGCAGGGATGCTGATCCGTGCTCAGCGGGACGCACAGACAGATGCGATACTTTTTCTCCGTATCCCCGACGCTTTTTGTATCGCATCAGTCCGTGCGTCCCGCCGAGCGCTGATCAGGGATGCACATAACGGATCGGCATCCCTGCTCAATTTTTGGCGTGACAAAAAGCATCGGGGATACGGAAAAAAAAGTCACGCCAAAAATTGAGCAGGGATGCCGATCCGTTATGTGCATCCCTGATCAGCGCTCGGCCGGACGCACGAACTGATGCGATACAAAAAGCGTCGGGGATACAGAAAAAAAAGTATCGCATCAGTCCGTGCGTCCCGCCGAGCGCTGATCAGGGATGCACATAACGGATCGGCATCCCTGCTCAATTTTTGGCGTGACAAAAAGCATCGGGGATACGGAAAAAAAAGTCACGCCAAAAATTGAGCAGGGATGCCGATCCGTTATGTGCATCCCTGATCAGCGCTCGGCCGGACGCACGAACTGATGCGATACCAAAAGCGTCGGGGATACAGAAAAAAAAGTATCGCATCAGTCCGTGCGTCCCGCCGAGCGCTGATCAGGGATGCACATAACGGATCGGCATCCCTGCTCAATTTTTGGCGTGACAAAAAGCATCGGGGATACGGAAAAAAAAGTCACGCCAAAAATTGAGCAGGGATGCCGATCTGTTATGTGCATCCCTGATCAGCGCTCGGCCGGACGCACGAACTGATGCGATACAAAAAGCGTCGGGGATATGGAAAAAAAAGTATCGCATCAGTCCGTGCGTCCCGCCGAGCGCTGATCAGGGATGTCGGGGGGACAGCAGAGGTCGGGGGGACAGCAGAGGGGGGGACAGCAGAGGGGGAGGGGGAGAGCAGAGGGGGAGAGCAAAGGGGGAAGGGGAGAGCAGAGGAGGAGGGAGATACCGGAGGAGCTGCAGAATAGAGATCACGGGGGAGGCCGGCAGATTGAGATGTCGGGGGGCAGATCGGGATGTCGGGGGGCAGATCGCAGGGGGGCACGGGCAGGGGCCATTACGGGAGCGCGCAGGAGCAATCACAAGAGCGCGCAGGGGCTGCAAGGAGAGCAGAGGAGGATGGAGATACCGGAGGAGCTGCAGAATAGAGATGGCGGGGGGCAGATCGGGATGTCGGGGGGGCAGATCGGGATGTCGGGGGGGCAGATCGCAGGGGGACACGAGCAGGGGCCATTACGGAAGCGCGCAGGAGCAATCGCAAGAGCGCGCAGGGGCTGCAAGGTGAGCACAATACTCACCGCTCCTGCTCCGTGACGTGACAGCAGCGGCAGCAGCAGCGGTGGCGTGGTACCACTAGTACCAGCCAGTGCTGCACGCTGCAGACATGTTGGGGGAGGGTCCCCAGACCAGCGCAGGCCTGGGGAGGGCGGCCACCGGCAGATCAGACCGCCCCACTGCACACTGATTGGAGCGATTGCGCGTCATAGCACGATCGCTCCAATCAGTGCTGCAGGGGCTGGGGGCGGCATGTTTGAGGTCCACCTATGATCTGCTGTACCTGCTACAGCACATCATAGCCGGATCTCATAGTATCGCACTAATTCCGGCATTATTTTTACCGAAATCAGTGCGAAAGATGTGGTTGGCGGTTCAGATTTGAACAGCCAATCACATCGATCGTCGATGGGGGGTGGCGATGCCACCCCCCCTGGGGTGAAGCAAAGGTCCCCTGCTGTAAGAAACAGCAGGGGACATCATTTGAAAGCCGTTGCTATGGCCACGGCAATCAAATGAACTTTAGGCCGTAAAATTACGTCCCTGGTCGTTAAGTCACGTTAAAATAGGACGTAATTTTACTGCCCGCGGTCGTGAAGGGGTTAAACAGAACACTGAGACTATCACAGAGCAGGTGCATTTATACAGAGACTTGATTACACACAGGTGGCTTATATCATTTATGACAACATTGGATCATTCAGAGATCCTCAATGAACTTCTGGAGTGAGTTTGCTGCACTGAAAGTAAAGGGGACGAATAATATTGCACGCCCCACTTTTCAGTTATTTATTTTTTTAAAAAGTTTAAAATAAGCAATAAATTTCATTCAATTTCACAATTGTGTCCCACTTGTTGATTCTTCACCATAACATTAAAATTTTTAGCTTTATGTTTGAAGCCTGAAATGTAGGAAAAGGTTGAAAAATTCAAGGGGTTCGAATACTTTCGCAAGGCACTTTATCTGTGACTTGGGCAAGTAAATACCGTTGCCTTTTTTTGCTATATTAATTCTAAGGTAGATAATAAAGCCTTAGGTGAAAGACTGATTGATGAGGACTAGGTCCAATCTTTGTTTTTTAAAAAGCCATGAAGGTATAACCCTCATTTAGCCCATTTGGATTAAGCGAACTTAGTTGATTGATCCATTTGGATTCAGCATTTTTACGAAATCACCACTTCTATGTCCAAAATTCACTTGACAAATACCCCAGAATTTCATTACCCTGAAGTTACCACTATGTACAATCTATAAGCGTCATGATAATGGTGTATCCTGGCCTATAGTCATAGAACTCAGATGTTTTTCCAACATTTGTCTCAGGACCAGTGGCTTTAAGGGAATCTGTCACTAGGATTTTGACACTTAATTTAAGAGCAGCATAACGTAGGTGCAGAGATCCTGATTGCAGCAATGTGTCACTTATTGGCTGGTTACCGTAGATTTGATAAAATCACTGTTTAATCAGCAGTAGATTATCATTAGAGGACTACTTGGCATGCTGCCAGGTAGTCCAGCATATTCATGAGCTCTGTATAACTGCAAGATCTGCAGCAGAGAAAACATTGATTTTATCAAAATGACAGCAAACAGCTCAGTAAGTGACACATCATTGAAATCAGGATCTCTGTCTCTACATTATACTGTTCTCAGATGGGGAGGAAAAACGTGGTGACAGATTCCCTTTCAAGCTCATGGGCCCCAATGGAGAATCTTCATCAGGGCCCCTAACTATTATGGGTCTGTAATAGTATTGACCTTCCAATTTGAGCCAAATGCAACTTTTAGACCCTTTTAGGCTCCAAGGCCCAGCTGTGGTTGCAACCCCTGCACCCTACATTCCTGCTTTTGAGATGTATATTTTGCTATATAGATAAGCCACTTGCCAAATCAATTCTAAAAAATTAGTTAATTGTTTAATAGTGATGAGCGAGCATGCTTGTCACTACTCGGTACTCGCACGAGTATCACTGTACTCGGGCTGCTCGGCGGGGACCGAGTAATCTCGCGATACTCGTGCTTTACTCGTGGTCTTCATTTCTGCATGTTGGCGCTCTTTTGAGAGCCAGCCCTCATGCAGGGATTGGCTGGCAGACCACTGCAATGCCACAGCCCTGTTAGTTGTGGAATTGCAGTGATTGGCCGGCCTGCACAGCGTCACCGAGCCTTTATATAGGCCGGCGCGCTGTGCTCTGCTCACAGCTATTCTGACAGTGAGTGTAGGGAGAGTGTCGCTGATTCAGGGAAAGCTTTGCGGCCCTTTATAGCTTTTTCAGTTGCAGGGCTGCAAACAGTGTGACCAAAAGTCCTTCTCAGGACTATTCTAGTTGTATACAGGCAGGCAGGGTATAGCCAGGTCGGCGTACAGTAGCAGAGTCCTTCTCAGGACTATTGTTGCTATATACAGGCAGGGTATAGCCAGGTCTGAATACAGGCTAGTGACCAAAAGAGTCCTTGTCAGGACTATTGTAGCAGTATACAGGCAGGCAGGCAGGCAGGGTAGTGGTGACCGTATACCAGCCTTCATATCTGGGGCTGGTGTACACAGTGTAAAACAGTCCAGATAGTGTCTGACTTGTCTGTACTGTAATTGTCGCTCCCCAAAAAAACCTGTTAGGTTATTATTGCGTCCGTGCTTGGTTTTTAAAACCGCACGTGTGTGCCTGTTGGTGGCAGCGTACAGGTGCACTGGTGTGCGTTTACCAAACTATTATATAACGCACAAGTGTAGTGTATAATACACGTCAGTCAGCAGTGGCTGATAGTGTCAGAGTTCTTAATTTTTGCTCCTAAAACCTGTGTTAGGTTATTATTGCGTCCGTGCTTGGTTTTTAAAACCGCACGTGTGTGCCTGTTGGTGGCAGCGTACAGGTGCACTGGTGTGCGTTTACCAAACTATTATATAACGCACAAGTGTAGTGTATAATACACGTCAGTCAGCAGTGGCTGATAGTGTCAGAGTTCTTAATTTTTGCTCCTAAAACCTGTGTTAGGTTATTATTGCGTCCGTGCTTGGTTTTTAAAACCGCACGTGTGTGCCTGTTGGTGGCAGCGTACAGGTGCACTGGTGTGCGTTTACCAAACTATTATATAACGCACAAGTGTAGTGTATTAAACACGTCAGTCAGCAGTGGCTGATAGTGTCAGAGTTCTTAATTTTTGCTCCTAAAACCTGTGTTAGGTTATTATTGCGTCCGTGCTTGGTTTTTAAAACCGCACGTGTGTGCCTGTTGGTGGCAGCGTACAGGTGCACTGGTGTGCGTTTACCAAACTATTATATAACGCACAAGTGTAGTGTATAATACACGTCAGTCAGCAGTGGCTGATAGTGTCAGAGTTCTTAATTTTTGCTCCTAAAACCTGTGTTAGGTTCTTAGTGCGTCCGTGCTTGGTTTTTAAAACCGCACGTGTGTGCCTGTTGGTGGCAGCGTACAGGTGCACTGGTGTGCGTTTTTACCAAACTATTATATAACGCACAAGTGTAGTGTATAATACACGTCAGTCAGCAGTGGCTGATAGTGTCAGAGTTCTTAATTTTTGCTCCTAAAACCTGTGTTAGGTTATTATTGCGTCCGTGCTTGGTTTTTAAAACCGCACGTGTGTGCCTGTTGGTGGCAGCGTACAGGTGCACTGGTGTGCGTTTACCAAACTATTATATAACGCACAAGTGTAGTGTATAATACACGTCAGTCAGCAGTGGCTGATAGTGTCAGAGTTCTTAATTTTTGCTCCTAAAACCTGTGTTAGGTTATTATTGCGTCCGTGCTTGGTTTTTAAAACCGCACGTGTGTGCCTGTTGGTGGCAGCGTACAGGTGCACTGGTGTGCGTTTACCAAACTATTATATAACGCACAAGTGTAGTGTATAATACACGTCAGTCAGCAGTGGCTGATAGTGTCAGAGTTCTTAATTTTTGCTCCTAAAACCTGTGTTAGGTTATTATTGCGTCCGTGCTTGGTTTTTAAAACCGCACGTGTGTGCCTGTTGGTGGCAGCGTACAGGTGCACTGGTGTGCGTTTACCAAACTATTATATAACGCACAAGTGTAGTGTATAATACACGTCAGTCAGCAGTGGCTGATAGTGTCAGAGTTCTTAATTTTTGCTCCTAAAACCTGTGTTAGGTTATTATTGCGTCCGTGCTTGGTTTTTAAAACCGCACGTGTGTGCCTGTTGGTGGCAGCGTACAGGTGCACTGGTGTGCGTTTACCAAACTATTATATAACGCACAAGTGTAGTGTATAATACACGTCAGTCAGCAGTGGCTGATAGTGTCAGAGTTCTTAATTTTTGCTCCTAAAACCTGTGTTAGGTTATTATTGCGTCCGTGCTTGGTTTTTAAAACCGCACGTGTGTGCCTGTTGGTGGCAGCGTACAGGTGCACTGGTGTGCGTTTACCAAACTATTATATAACGCACAAGTGTAGTGTATAATACACGTCAGTCAGCAGTGGCTGATAGTGTCAGAGTTCTTAATTTTTGCTCCTAAAACCTGTGTTAGGTTATTATTGCGTCCGTGCTTGGTTTTTAAAACCGCACGTGTGTGCCTGTTGGTGGCAGCGTACAGGTGCACTGGTGTGCGTTTTTACCAAACTATTATATAACGCACAAGTGTAGTGTATAATACACGTCAGTCAGCAGTGGCTGATAGTGTCAGAGTTCTTAATTTTTGCTCCTAAAACCTGTGTTAGGTTCTTAGTGCGTCCGTGCTTGCATTTAAAAACCGCACGTGTGTGCCTGTCGGTGGCAGCGTACAGGTGCACTTGTGTGCAATTTCCACAAACTTTTATATAACGCACAAGTAGTGAATATACACGTCAGCAGTGCACAGCATTGCAAAATGCGCAAGGGCATTGGCAAGGAACAAGGAAGTGGACGTGATGGTGGTGCAGGCAGAGGCCGAGGTCGTGGGCAAGCTCTAATTTCGCCACAACAAAGGGCCACATCTAGTCGCTCGCACGTCCTGTCCCAAATTCTTGGGGACCGCAGCAGTACACCGCTCTTGAACCAAGACCAGTGTCAACAGGTTGTTAGTTGGATAGCGGATAATGCTTCCAGTCAGATTGGCACCACCACAAACACTCTGTCTTCCACACGGTCAAGTGTCAGTAGCCGTGATACTGCACCGCACATTTCTGAACCTGATCCTCCTTCCTACCACCAGGCTGAGTACACGTCCTCCTCGGACATTAATGATCCCACACTTGGACACTCGGAAGAGCTGTTCACGTTTCCATTCACACATTCTGGCCTCTCGCCAGCTCATATTGAAGTGGGTCATGAGGAGATCGTCTGTACAGATGGCCAAATATTTGAGCAGCCACGTTCTCACGAAGTTGGCAACGTGTCTCAACAAGTGGTGGACGATGATGAGACACAATTGTCAGCAAGTCAGGAGGAGGAGCAGGGTGCGGAAGAGGAAGACGACGTGGTGGATGATCCAGTAACTGACCCAACCTGGCAGGAGGATATGCAGAGCGAGGACAGCAGTGCACAGGGGGAGGGAGGCGTAGCATCACAACAGGCAGTAAGAAGCAGGGTGGTGGCCCCAGGCAGAAGTCAGGCAACCGTTCCCCGGAACAACACGACGACACAAGGTGCCTGTACAAATGTTAGGTCTTCACGAGTCTGGCAGTTTTTTAAGTTGGATCCAGATGATTCAAAAAAGGCCATTTGCAACACCTGCCGTGCCAGCATCAGCAGGGGTACCAAAACTAGCAGCCTGACCACCACCAGCATGATCAGGCACATGTCAGCCAAGCACCCGACTTTGTGGGAAGTACAACAGAGTCGAGGAGCAGTGCTTGCTGATGTCACTGCTACGTCTTCGCTGGTTGTGCATGCGAGCCAATCCTCTGTCCATGCTGCCTGCGAACAAGCCTCCTCCACTCCTGCACCTGCAGTTGCCTACGCAGAAAGAACACCATCATCAAGCACGTCCTTGTCCCAGCGCAGCGTTCAGTTATCCATTCAGCAAACCTTTGAACGCAGGCGCAAATACACTGCCAACACCCCACATGCCACAGTTCTAAATGCTAACATTTCGCGACTGCTTGCGCTGGAAATGTTGCCTTTTAGGCTGGTGGAGACAGAAGCATTCCGTGACCTGATGGCGGCAGCTGTCCCACGTTACTCGGTCCCCAGCCGCCACTATTTCTCCCGGTGTGCCGTCCCCGCGTTGCATAACCACGTGTCACAAAACATCACACGTGCCCTGAACAACGCTGTTTCACCCAAGGTCCACCTAACCACAGACACGTGGACAAGTGCTTGTGGGCAAGGCCGCTACATCTCGTTGACGGCACACTGGGTTAATATTGTGGAAGCTGGGACCCAGTCTGAGCGAGGGACGGAACACGTCCTTCCCACACCAAGGTTTGCAGGCCCTACCTCAGTCAGTGTTTCACCCACACTCTACAGCTCCGGAATGTCATGCTCTTCAGCCTCCTCCTCCTCCTGCGCATCCTCATCCACTGTGCCCTCCACACCAGTCACAAGCTGGAAGCACTGCAGCACTGCCTCGGCGAAGCGGCAACAGGCTGTGCTGAAGCTAATCTGCATAGGTGACAAACCCCACAATGCAGAAGAGCTGTGGACAGCTCTGAAACAGCAGGCAGATCACTGGCTCACACCTCTGAACCTAAAGCCAGGAAAGGTCGTTTGTGACAATGGCCGGAACCTGGTGGCGGCTTTGAGGCGAGGCCAGCTGACACATGTTCCATGCGTGGCCCATGTGCTCAACCTCGTGGTTCAGCGGTTTATAAAGTCATACCCAGAGCTGTCTGATCTGCTGGTAAAAGTTCGCCGCCTGTCTGCACATTTTTGAAAGTCACCTACTGCTTCAGCCGGCCTTGCCGGCTTTCAGCGCCGTTTGCATCTTCCGGCTCACAGACTGGTGTGTGATGTCCCCACGCGTTGGAATTCAACTCTGCACATGTTGGTCAGGATATGTGAGCAGAAGAGGGCAGTTGTTGAGTACCTGCATCACCTAAGCCGTCGGGAAATGGGTCAAACTCCACACATAACACCTGAGGAGTGGAGATGGATGTTAGACCTATGTACCATCCTCCAAAACTTTGAGGACTCCACCAAGATGGTGAGTGGTGATGACGCCATTATTAGCGTCACCATACCGCTACTCTGCCTTCTAAAACGGTCCCTGCTGAAAAACAAACATGATGCATTGCAGGCGGAGCGCGATGAGTTGCAGCAAGAAACAGTAGTGGGTGTGGGTGATAACACACAGCCCAGCCTCGTCTCATCACAACGTGCAGTGGAGGACTATGACGAGGAGGAGGATGAAGACATGGAGCAACTCTCCGGCCAAATTGAGGATATGACATGCACACCAGTCATATCCTCGATTCAGCGTGGCTGGCCAGAGGACAGGGTAGATGAGGAGGAGGAGGAGGAGGAGGAGGAGGAGGACAGCATGTTCAGTCATCTTGTTGGTCAGGCTACTGAAGTCCTGGCTGTTAAGAGTCTGGCGCACATGGCTGACTTTATGGTAAGCTGCCTGTCTCGTGACCCTCGCGTTAAGAACATCTTGGCCGACAATCATTACTGGTTGGTAACACTGTTAGACCCACGCTACAAGGAGAACTTTTTGTCTCTTATTCCCGTGGAGGAGAGGTCAACCAAAATGCAGCAGTTTCGGAAGGCCATACTCACGGAAGTAGGCAAAGCATTCCCCTCACAAAACGCTAGCGGCATAGGTCAGGAATCAGTGGACAACCGAGGCGTACAGCCGAGAGAGGCACAAGTCCAATCCGCCAGAGGTAGGGGAACAGTCTTTAAGATGTGGGACAGTTTTCTCAGCCCCTCACGTACCACAGCCCCTGAGGTGCGGGGTAGTGCCACAAGAAATCCTAAGTTTGCCCAGATGCTGAAGGAGTACCTTGCAGATCGAACAACTGTACTCCGACATTCCTCTGTGCCTTACAATTATTGGGTATCCAAGCTGGACACGTGGCATGAATTGGCTCTCTACGCCTTGGAAGTCCTGGCCTGCCCTGCTGCTAGCGTTTTGTCAGAGCGTGTTTTTAGTGCCGCAGGTGGAATCATTACAGATAAACGCACCCGCCTGTCAACTGAAAATGCTGACAGGCTGACTCTGATAAAGATGAACAAGGGTTGGATTGGGCCAGACTTCACCACACCACCAGCAAATGAGAGCGGAGTTTAAAGTTTGCCATGTACCTCCACTCACCCATGGGTACACTTCTCGACTTTGGATAATCGCTGGACTGCTCCTCCTTCTCCTCATGCGCCATCATGATGACCGTTACAATAGTTAGGTCTTTGTTTCAGGTATACCCCCAGTGGTAAATTTTTTCGCCCATTCTTTGCAGAATGGACATTACAACGACAGGAGACCCGCTCCTTTGCAATGGGAACAATGTTTTGAGGCCCTCATGCACGTCTCTACCCAGGGACAACGTGGAGCCTCCCAATTTTTGGCTGCCCTGCCTAAGGGCTATACTGAAATACACCCACTTCCTTACAATGGGCACTTCAGGTTTACAGGCCATCATGCACGTCTCTATCCAGGGACAATGTGGAGCCTCCCAATTTTTGGCTGCCCTGGCAAAGGGCTATACTGAAATAGACCCACTTCCTTAAAATGGACACTTAATGTTTTGAGGCCATCATGCACGTCTCTACCCAGGGACAATGTGGAGCCTCCCAATTTTTGGCTGCCCTGGCAAAGGGCTATACTGAAATAGACCCACTTCCTTACAATGGGCACTTCAGGTTTACAGGCCATCATGCACGTCTCTATCCAGGGACAATGTGGAGCCTCCCAATTTTTGGCTGCCCTGGCAAAGGGCTATACTGAAATAGACCCACTTCCTTAAAATGGACACTTAATGTTTTGAGGCCATCATGCACGTCTCTACCCAGGGACAATGTGGAGCCTCCCAATTTTTGGCTGCCCTGGCAAAGGGCTATACTGAAATAGACCCACTTCCTTACAATGGGCACTTCAGGTTTACAGGCCATCATGCACGTCTCTATCCAGGGACAATGTGGAGCCTCCCAATTTTTGGCTGCCCTGGCAAAGGGCTATACTGAAATAGACCCACTTCCTTACAATGGGCACTTCAGGTTTACAGGCCATCATGCACGTCTCTATCCAGGGACAATGTGGAGCCTCCCAATTTTTGGCTGCCCTGGCAAAGGGCTATACTAAAATAGACCCACTTCCTTACAATGGGCACTTCAGGTTTACAGGCCATCATGCACGTCTCTATCCAGGGACAATGTGGAGCCTCCCAATTTTTGGCTGCCCTGGCAAAGGGCTATACTAAAATAGACCCACTTCCTTACAATGGGCACTTCAGGTTTACAGGCCATCATGCACGTCTCTATCCAGGGACAATGTGGAGCCTCCCAATTTTTGGCTGCCCTGGCAAAGGGCTATACTGAAATAGACCCACTTCCTTACAATGGGCACTTCAGGTTTACAGGCCATCATGCACGTCTCTATCCAGGGACAATGTGGAGCCTCCCAATTTTTGGCTGCCCTGGCAAAGGGCTATACTGAAATAGACCCACTTCCTTACAATGGGCACTTCAGGTTTACAGGCCATCATGCACGTCTCTATCCAGGGACAATGTGGAGCCTCCCAATTTTTGGCTGCCCTGGCAAAGGGCTATACTAAAATAGACCCACTTCCTTACAATGGGCACTTCAGGTTTACAGGCCATCATGCACGTCTCTATCCAGGGACAATGTGGAGCCTCCCAATTTTTGGCTGCCCTGGCAAAGGGCTATACTGAAATAGACCCACTTCCTTACAATGGGCACTTCAGGTTTACAGGCCATCATGCACGTCTCTATCCAGGGACAATGTGGAGCCTCCCAATTTTTGGCTGCCCTGGCAAAGGGCTATACTGAAATAGACCCACTTCCTTACAATGGGCACTTCAGGTTTACAGGCCATCATGCACGTCTCTATCCAGGGACAATGTGGAGCCTCCCAATTTTTGGCTGCCCTGGCAAAGGGCTATACTGAAATAGACCCACTTCCTTACAATGGGCACTTCAGGTTTACAGGCCATCATGCACGTCTCTATCCAGGGACAATGTGGAGCCTCCCAATTTTTGGCTGCCCTGGCAAAGGGCTATACTGAAATAGACCCACTTCCTTACAATGGGCACTTCAGGTTTACAGGCCATCATGCACGTCTCTATCCAGGGACAATGTGGAGCCTCCCAATTTTTGGCTGCCCTGGCAAAGGGCTATACTGAAATAGACCCACTTCCTTACAATGGGCACTTCAGGTTTACAGGCCATCATGCACGTCTCTATCCAGGGACAATGTGGAGCCTCCCAATTTTTGGCTGCCCTGGCAAAGGGCTATACTAAAATAGACCCACTTCCTTACAATGGGCACTTCAGGTTTACAGGCCATCATGCACGTCTCTATCCAGGGACATTGGTGAACCTCACAATTTTGGACTGCCCTGGCAAAGGAAAATACTACAAAGACTCACTTCCTCAAAATGGGCACATTAGACTCAAGAGGCCTTCATGTACGTCTCTTCTCAGGGACATCGGAGTGCCACACAATGTTTTCACGTAAAATCTTTCATGTATTAATCTCAAAAAGTAACATACACCAGCTCTATCTCACTATTGGGTATGTGCCCTTAACATTTCTGCCATGAAAAATCATTTTGGGGTCATTTTGGAAGGTTTTCTGGTGAGTCCGTAAAAATGGCGTAAAACGCGGACAAAATTGTTCACAGCTGTGACTTTTGAGTGATAAATGCTTCAAGGGGTCTTCCCCATGCTGTTGCCATGTCATTTGAGCACTCTTCTGAGACTTTTGTGCCATTTTTAGGGTTTCTCCATGCTGCCGGGAGGTCATTTCACAAAAATACTCGGGTCTCCCATAGGATAACATTGGGCTCGTTGCTCGGGCCGAGTACACGAGTATCTTGGGAGGCTCGGCCCGAGCTTCGAGCACCCGAGCTTTTTAGTACTCGCTCATCACTATTGTTTAATTTTATGCTTTTATCAAGGAAATTTTCAACTGTTTTTTGGACAGAATGAACAGGGAAATGAACCCACTATCCTAGGTGGCATTCACATAGGTTTGACATTGTTTCTTTAATCAGATGACTAATGTATATTCACTCAGTGGGTGGAAGCAAGGTAAATAGTCTATATTGTATACTAAACCACCCTTTGAAGGTCTTATTATCTTTCATTTTTTACTCTTTGTTCACACAGAAATTCAAAATTGTCTATTTTACATCTAAAAAAATAATCCTTATCAGTGTCATCCATTTCCAATCCATATGCCCCTCCTGATTTTGGCTTACAAATACTGAGATATAATACTGCACATGTGAATGTGGCCTAATGCATGCTGAATTTTTTAAAAGCAGACCATCATTTTTTATTGTGTACAAGCTTTCATGTGCACTGCCACACTGACTTGCTTTAGTCCGTCTGCTATACATTGTGAGTACGGATAGCACACGGGCGTTTTACTCGCTCACCTGAGCCACTCTCCTCCCTGGCTCATAGATGTGCTCCCTGATCAAATAATTTCCAAATAAGTTATTTAGAAAAGGGTTAATTATATTAAACAAAAATAAACTTTAAAAGTAAAAAAGAATATGAACGGTAAAGTCGTGAAATAAACAAACAACCATTAGTGAAGAGTTCAAAAATAAATACACTAACGAGCAAAAGGGTAACAATATTTTGAACTTTTTACTTTCAGGCTCCATATCTCAACGTCCACCACAGCTTCGAATGTCAGACTACTATAATTTCATAGACAATCATCTTGGCTATCTAGGCTTGCTCATAGGAGCAAAACAGTAACAATGCAGAGACAATGAATTTACATAACTAATCATATGCTAGTCAAATTTATGTAAGAGGTAGCCAAGATGATTGCCTATAAAATGAAGGTAGTCTCATGTTCGAAGCTGTAGTGGATGGTGAGATATGAAGCCTGAAAGTCAAAAGTAATCCGAACCTCCCACTCCAGGATCCAAGACTTTTCATGAGCTGCACCAATCCTTTGGAATGCTCTACCCCAAGAAACTAGGATGAATCACAAGTTACTCAGCTTTTGACGCTCCCTAAAAACACATCTTTTTAGGGTGGCCTGTCACACTTCCTAATCGAATTCAATTCACATAGTCCCGCCACTACTTCTAAGAACATAATTCCCCGTCAAACTCCACCGCATCCAAAAGCATCACGAAGATTGACTGATGACTGGTTCAAGCAGCCTTTGTCTATCCTCCATTTCTTTGAGATGGCTGGATTGTCATTGTTAATAAGCATTTGTACCCCCCCCACCCCACCTCATTGTAGATCGTAGGCTCTTACGAATAGGGTTGTCTTTTTTGCTCTAATTATTGTATTTTCTATAACTGTTAAGGCCCCGTTACACGCAACGACATCGCTAACGAGATATCTTTGGGGTCACGGAATTCGTGACGCACATCTGACCTCGTTAGCGACATCGTTGCATATGACACCTACGATCGACTGCTAACGATCAAAAATACTCACCTAATCATTAATCGTTGACACGTTGTTCATTTCCCAAATATCGTTACTGGTGCTGGACGCAGGTTGTTCGTCGTTCCTGAGGCAGCATACATCACTACGTGTGGCACCCCGGGAACGACAAACAACAATGTACCTGCGTTGCCAGCAATGAGGTGGGCGTGTCATTAATGCGGCTGGTCTCCGCCCCTCCGCTTCTATTGGCGGGCCGCTGTGTGACTTTGCTGTGACGCCGCACGTACCTCCCCCTTAAAAAAGAGGTTGTTCGCCGCCCACAGCCACGTCGCTAGGAAGGTAAGTACGTGTGACGCGTCCTAGAGATATTGTGCGCCACAGGCAGCGATTTGCCCGTGACGCACAAACGACGGGGGCGGGTGCTTTCACGAGCGACATCGCTAGCAATGTCGCTGCGTGTAAAGCAGCCTTTACTTGCTTGTATATGAACCTCTGAATTCTAAAGCGCTGCAGAATATTTTGGCGCTATAGAAATAAAGATTATTATTATAACAGTTCAAAACATTGTTACCCTTTTGCTCGTCAGTGTAATTGTAATAGCAATTTTGTGTAATTAGCTTAACAATTATAAAAATTCTATTATTATTAGTTTTACTTTGCCAACAACCAATAGTGAAGGGGTTAAAAATGTAACATTCTCATAACAGCAATTTTGCACTAGTGTTATAAATAGTGATATACTAATGGTATAATTATATTAAATATATAATAGAACACTTCCTTGATGAGTATTATTAATAATCCTTGTGATATTGGGTGTGAACATTTACGTTCTTGTAAAATGTTGTGATTTTGGAAAGTCTGAGCCTGTTAGCGGCGGTACGGCTCTGCCTCCACATGGCGAGAAGCAGGCAGGAGGAGTCCTGTGACACCAACCTTCCACCTCTCTCAAGCCTGCAATCAATGTGAAGTGGCTGCTTCAAGGGCAAGCACAAGTCATGCTTTCATCTGCATTGCACTTATCAGATGTTTGAAGAGAAGAATTACCACAATGGAACACAATTAAAATGGCCAACAAAATGCAAGAGATGTGCTCCTGTGTTTCCTTCTTATTCCTTTCTCCCGTTTTTCCTTTCCGAGAGAGATTCTCATTTTCAACTTTCTCACTTTTCATTTCATATTTGACATAAAAATAAATCAAACTAGACTGTACACGTCAAATCATAAAAAAATTATTTGTATGATACATTACACCTTTAAAGCATCAATAGCGCCTGCAAATGGAATTTTTGTCAGTGTCAAGAAAATGATGTAAATTCATTCTGCCACTGACCTCTATCTCAGATACAAATAGGCCTGATAAGAAGGAAAAAGGTGGCTTTAATTTATCTTTATACTTATGGTAATACATTGCTGAATACATGCCGTCCTGTTCACCTCTTCACCATCTTCTATAAGTTGGCTATGATCCACAGCTATCTATATATCAGAAAAATTCTATATCTATTATCTATCAAATCCATCTACCAACATTTAATGCCTTAAAGGGAATCTGTCACCAGGTTTTTGCCCCTAATCTGAGAGCAGTATAATGTAGAGACAGACACGCTGATTCCAGCGATGTGTCACTTACTGAGCTTTTTGCTGTCATATTGATAAAATCATTTTTTTCTGTTGTAGATCTAGCAGTTATACAGAGCTCATGAACATGCTGGACTACCTGGCAGCACACCAAGTAGTCCTCTAATGATCATCTACTGCTGATTAATCAGTGATTTTATCAAAACTACCCTAAGCAGCCCAGTAAATGAAACCCTGCTGGAATCAGGATCTCTGCCCCTACATTATGCTGATCTCAGATTAGGTGGCAAAGACCTGGTGACAGATTCCCTTTAAGATTTACTTAATTGACCATATTTTTGCTCATGAACAAGAACCAATAGATTATACACAAGCTGATTTTCTGCTATTTAAAGGGAATCTGTCACCAGGTTTTTGCCACACTCTAAGAGCAGAATGATGAAGGAAAAGAGACCCCAATTACAGTAATGTGTCATTTACTGGGCTGCTTAGTGTAGTTTTTAGGAAATAAATGTTTAATCAGTAGTATATTACCATTAAAGGACTACTTGGCATGCTGCCAGGAAGTCCAGCATATTCATGAGCTCTGTATAACTGCTAGATCTGCAGCAGAGAAAACATTGCTTTTATCAAAATGACAGCAAACAGCTCAGTAAGTGACACATCGCTGGAATCAGGGTCTCTGTCTCTACATTATGCTGCTCTCAGATGGGGGAGGAAAAACCTGGTGACAGATTCCCTTTAAGGGTATGTTCAAATAGGATTGAAACTCTATGGGGACAGAATGATTGTTACCCACATGCATATTGTTGGCAGCACATTCACTGTTTACTTGGGACAGTGTGCTCCTGAACAGCATTAATCTTTATGACAACATAAACAATTCAGTCACTCGGCGATCAATCGTTTTGCTGATCATCAGCATGTTGAAATGGGCTGATAATAGTGAACAAGCATCCTTATAATCACTTGTTCACCATCATCCCTTGTAAATGGTCCCTTATATTTGTGTCTTAGATACTCTTGCTCATATGTTCAGTTAAGGTTTTTTTTTTACAACAAGCTGCTTGTATTAGGCTATGTGGGCACTAGAAAGTGCATTTTTCTTAAGAAAAATCCGGACCCTCTGAAAGAATCCCGCACCTGCGTTTTTGCCATGGTTTTGCCGCGGTTTATCGTGGATTTACCACAGATTTACCGCGGATTTACCACAAGTTGGTCCCCGTGGATTTTTACCATTATCTATGGCAAAAAACGCAGGTACCTGCGGAAAATAAGTGACATGCTCAATAATTCCACAGCGGAAAATCCGCGGGTAAATCCGCGGATATAAAAAAACGCAGTGTGCGCACAGCATTTTTTAAAACCCATAGGATTTGCTGGGGAATGACTGCAGAAAAGTAAGGCTATGTGCCCACGCTGGGGAAAATGCGCGGATTTTGCCGCGGATTTCTCGCGGAAAAGCCACGGATTTTACAGAAATCTGCAGCACAGCTACTCCCCAGCCATTTCTATGGCATTTGGGAAATGCTGTGCCCACGCTGTGGATTTTTCCGCAGCGGAAATCGTGCGGATTTTCGTGCGGAAAAATCTGCAGCATGTCAATTATTGTTGCGGATTTTCGTGCGGATTTTACCTATTCAATTGAATTAAAAAAAATTGCAAAATCCGCAACAAAATCCGCGTCAAATCCGCGTCAAATCCGCATCAAATCCGCACCTATGAAAAGGTGCGGATTCCGGGGGAAAGCTGCGAATTTTGATGTAGAAAAATCCGCAGATACAGAGTCCCGTGGTCACATAGCCTAAAAACCTCAGCCCGAGGGGTAAAAAATAAGCCATCACTGAGGCTGAAAAATGAGAATGCTATGGGTCACGGAAAATGGCGCAAACGTACACCACTTTATTTGTTTCAAAATTCTGATTTGTTTTTAACCCCTGAGATAAAAGTCAGTTTTACCATATAGTGAATACAGTGAATAAAATATCTCAAAAACAATAGTGCTATCGCACTTTCTTTGCAATTTTTCCGCAATTTGGAATTTTTTTGTCATTTTCCAGTACACTATATGGTAAAAGTTATAATTTAATTTAAAAGTACAGCTTGTTCCACAAAAAACGAGCCCTCACATGACCAGATTGATTGAAATATAAAAAAGTTACGGCTCTCGGATGAAGAATGGCAAAATAAAAACGGAAAGCGCAAAATCGGCCAGTCGTGAAGGGGTTAAAGGGGTTATTCTGCAGGCTTACAACTCAGTAGTAGTCAAATGATATTAGGCAGCAAAGCGTTATTCGCAGCATCAGAGTTTGCCTTTTGTGTGCTGCAATTTATTTCACTGACAGTACATTGACATATTTTACTTTACAGGCCTGTTCACATGTCAGGGTTTGTTTCCGACCAATGATTCACATAAAAGAAAAAGAGACTTGTCCTACACTGGTCTGTTTGGTAGACAAGACTCACCTATTAAAACGAATGAGTCAGTGAATAAAAAAAAGAGCACATGGCATGTGACAAAAATGGATGACTCACATATAGACACACTTGCAAAACACATAAAAAAATGAATCAAGCACGCTAATAAAAAAAAACTTTTTTTCATGCATAAAAAAATCAGACATTTGAGAAAGACCCCAAATAGGACTTGGATATAACAACTGTAAATGAAAGGAGGTGTCTTCTATAACACTTAACCCCTTCAGCCCCCAGCCTGTTTTCACCTTAAAGACCCGGCCATTTTTTGCAATTTTGACCAGTGTCACTTTGACAGGTTATGACTCTGGAACACTTCAACGGATCCTGGCGATTCTGACATTGTTTTTTCGTGACATATTGTACTTCATGTCAGTGGTAAATTTAGGCCGATATGTTTTGCATTTATTTGTGAAAATTTCGGAAATTTGGCGAAAATATTGAAAATTTCGCAATTTTCAAAATTTGAAATTTTATGCCCATAAATCTGAGAGATATGTCACACAAAATAGTTACTAAATAACATTTCCCACTTGTCTGCTTTACACCAGCGCAATTTTTGAAAAAAAAAAAATTTCCGTTAGCAAGTTAGAAGGGTTCACAGTTCATCAGCAATTTCTCATTTTTCCAACAAAATTTACAAAAAATATTCTTTTAGGTACCACATCACATTTGGAGTGATTTCAGAAACCTAGGCGACAGAAAATACCCAAAAGTGACCCCATTCTAAAATCTGCACCCCTCACTCTGCTCAAAACCACATCCAAGAAGTTTATTAACCCTTTAGGAGCTTCACAGCAACCAAAGCAATGTAGAAGAAAAAAATGAAAATTTTACTTTTTTAACACAAAAATGTTACTTTAGCCATAAAAATTAGTATTTTCACAAGGGAATCAGGAAAAATGCATCATAAAATGTATCGTGCATTTTCTCCTGAGTACGCAGATACCTCATATGTGGTGGAAATCAAATGTTTGGGCACACGGCAGGGCTCGGAAGGCAAGGAGCGCCATTTGAATTTTTGAGTGCAAAATTAGCTGCACTCATTAGCGGACACCATGTCGGGTTTGAAGACTCCCTGAGGTGCCTAAACAATGGAGCTCCCCCATAAGTGACCCCATTTTGGAAACTAGAGCCCTAAAATATTTTTTCTAGATGTTTGATGTGCACTTTGAACCCCTAGGGGCTTCACAGAAGTTTATAACGTTGAGCCGTGAAAAGAAAAATTTTTTTTTTACCACAAAACTGTTGCTTCAACCAGGTAGCTTTTTTTTATCACAAGGGTATGAGGAAAAAATGCACCATAAAATGTATTGTGCATTTTCTCCTGAGTACGCAGATACCTCATATGTGGTGGAAATCAAATGTTTGGGCACACAGCAGGACTCGGAAGGCAAGGAGCGCCATTTCACAGCAAAATTGGTTCGAATTATTAGCGGACGCCATGTTGCGTTTGGAGACCCCCCCGAGGTGCCTAAACAATGGAGCTTCCCCACAATTGACCCCATTTTGGAAACTAGAGCCCTCAAATAATTTTTCTAGATGTTTGATGTGCACTTTGAACCCCTGGGGGCTTCACAGAAGTTTATAACGTTGAGCCGTGAAAAGAAAAAAACTTTTTTTACCACAAAACTGTTGCTTCAACCAGGTAGCTTTTTTTATCACAAGGGTATCAGGAAAAAATGCACCATAAAATGTATTGTGCATTTTCTCCTGAGTACGCAGATACCTCATATGTGGTGGAAATCAAATGTTTGGGCACACAGCAGGACTCGGAAGGCAAGGAGCGCCATTTCACAGCAAAATTGGTTGGAATTATTAGCGGATACCATGTCACGTTTGGAGACCCCCTGAGGTGCCTAAACAGTGGAGCTCCCCCACAAGTGACCCCATTTTGGAAACTAGACCCCTCATGGAATTTATCTAGCTGTTTAGTGAGCACTTTGAACCCTTGGAGGCTTCACAAACGTTTGTAATGTTCAGCCGTGAAAATATTTTATTCTTTTTTTTACCACAAAATTGTTTTTTCAAACAGGTAGCTTTTTTTTCACAAGGGTACCAGGAAAAAATGCACCATAAAATGTATTGTGCAATTTCTCCTGAGTACACAGGTACATCATATGTGGTGGAAATCAATTGTTTGGGCGTACAGCAGGGCTCAGAAGAGAAGGAGCGCCATTTCACAGTAAAATTGATTGGAATTATTAGCAGATGCCATGTTGCATTTGGAGACCCCCTGAGGTGCCTAAACAATGGAGCTCCCCCACATGTGATCCCATTTTGGAAACTAGACCCCCCCCATACAAAAAAAATTAGTTTGGCGAAATAAAAAATAGACATCAGTAAAAAAAAAAAATGAATAAAAAAAAAAAATATGAGCGCCTGCCACTAAGACCAGTGCCAAACGTGAGAGCAATGCACGAGTCTCGCATTGCATCATCCACTGCAGTCTGGAAGCGAGCAACTGCGCTGGATAATGCGATGCGAGAGGGCGGGGCGGCAGATGAGAAAGGGCGCAGCGGATGGAAGATGGGAAAGGGCGCAGCGGGTGGAGGAGCGGCAGAGGATGAGAAAGGGCGCAGCGGATGGATGATGGGAAATGGCGCAGTGGGTGGAGGAGCGGCAGAGGATGGGAAAGGGCGCAGCGGATGGATGATGGGAAATGGCGCAGCGGATGGAGGAGCGGCAGAGGATGGGAAAGGGCGCAGCGGATGGATGATGGGAAATGGCGCAGCGGATGGAGGAGCGGCGAAGGATGGGGGGGAGGGAGGTGAGATGGGGATACCTACCTTACAGGATGGATCTAGGCAGCAGGATAACAGCAGACAGAAGAGGCAGCAGATGAAGGAGGCAACAGATTGAGGAGGGTGAGAGGGGGCAGTAGATGAAGAGGATGGGAGAGAGCAGGCAGCAGATCGGGGAGGGGGCAGAGTCTGATGGGAGAGAGAGATGGCACATGGAGGAGGGGGGGCCCCGGGGGGAGGGTGGCCCCCAGAACATGGAGGGGGGAGGGTGGCTTGCAGCACATGTGGGGGGAGGGTGGCTTGCAGCACATGTGCTGCAAGCCACCCTCCCCCCACATGTGCTGCAAGCCACCCTCCCCCCACATGTGGGGGGCGGGTGGCTTGCAGCACATGGACGGGGAGGAGGTGTAGTGGCGATGGAGAAGGGGCAGCCGATGAAGGAGGTGGCGGAAGCCGATCGGGAACAGTGGGGGCGATCGGACCCGCGGCGGGGCTGGTGGTGGCAATCGGACCTGCGGCGGGGCTGGCAGTGGCGATCGGACCCGCGGTGGGGCTGGCGGTGACGGGCGGGGCGATCGGAGACAGCGGCGGGGCTGGCGGTGGCGGGCGGGGTGATCGGAGACAGCGGCGGGGCGATCGGACACAGCGGCGGGGCGATCGGACACAGCGGCGGGGCTAACGGTGGCGGGCGGGGCGATCAGAGACAGCGGCGGGGCGATCGGAGACAGCGGCGGGGCTGGCGGTGGCTGGCAGTGGCGGGCGGGGCAATCGGAGACAGCGGCAGGGCTGGCGGTGACGGGCGGGGCGATCGGAGACAGCGGCGAGGCTGGCAGGGCGATCGGGGACAGGGGCGGGCGGCGGGGGCAGCAACTTACCGATGGGCACCCGCAGAGACCGCTCTCCTCGGCTTCCAGGGACGGACACAGGTCACAGGCCCCAGATCAACATTGATTGGAGAGATCGGTCACAAGACCAGTCTCTCCAATCAGAGCTGGGGGCGGGTGAAGCACCGATCACCCAGCTCCAGCCAATGGCCAGTGCTACAGCAGCACTGATCAGGGCTGGATTTCAATGTTCCAGCCATTTTCAATGGCTGGAACATTACAGTGACTGTAATTGGCTGAGCGGCGTTCGTCAGCCAATCACAGCCTCTGTAGGTTCGGGGAGGAGGCACCACCCCTCCTGAGGTCAGGCAGAGGTCCCCTCCTTCCCGAATCTACCGTTTAATTAAAGAAATTGGACTCCCCGGGGCTCCGGGACCGCGATTTCGCCATGACATACTGGGTACGTCATGGGTCGTTTAGCACCATGTCACCGTGACGTACCCAGTACGTCAAAGGTCGTTAAGGGGTTAAAGGGAATGTGCTAGCAGATTTATGCTTTGTAATCTGAAGGCAGTATGCCGTAGGGATTAACACATACATTTCAGCAATGCCTCTTATATCAAATTATGTGCTGTTGTTTACCTGCAATGTTCGTTTTAGCTTCAGGAGATTATCATTGCAGGAATAGGTCAGCTAGAGATCAGCGAGTCCAGAACTCCCCCTGCTGCTGACTAGACATTGTATATAGAGAGCCTGATGTGGGCGGGAGCAAATTTCTCAGCTCTGCTATATGCTAAATCTAAAAACTCTGATTGTGTCAGAAGCTAAACTAAGTGATACATCGTTGGATTCAGGGTCTCTTTCCCTACATTATGCTGCTCTCAGAAACTTGCTGACAGATTCCTTTTAATATCACACAGTAACGGTTTAAACTCTTAACAACCCAGGACATTTTTTTGCACTTTTATTTACTTATTTTGTTCCAAGAGTAGAGATGAGCGAACCTGAACTTTGGTGATCAGTATGACCTCAGACTGTTCCAACAAAACAAAGTTCGGGTTCAGAGTTCTGGTGCTTTACAAATACTAATCACTCATGCGAGCATCACTGTGCTCAGGTACTCTCGGTGCTCAGCCCAACGTGAGCCGCTTGCATAGACTTACATTGCGCATCGAATATTCGCAAATAGTCGACTAGCGGCGACCTATTCGGCAAATATTCGCGAAGCCTAATATTTGAGGTATTCGATCATCCCTAGTCATTATCAAAATTCTTAATTCTGAGGTAAAATCTGTATTCATTGAAACTTTCCCATTACTGAAATAGAAGATGGCAGATACTGATGAGATTCTATGTGGCTAGAAGAGGGAGGAGGGGCGGAGTTCTGTCTCTAGCTCCTCCCTCCTCCCATCATCATAGAACCTCATCAGTAACAGCTGCCATCTCCTATCTCAGTAATGGGAAAGTCTTCACTGAATACAGATTTTACCTCAGAATTGAGACTTTTGTTAATGACTGATCAATTGTGGCAAAGAAAGAAGCTAATTTCTCTGCTAAGATTTGTAACAAAGTTGCTTTTTTCATGTGTACTATTAATTTATTAAATAAAAATTAAAACGACAGTTATGCTTTAGGGGCTTATATGTAAAAAAACCTCCCACAAATAAGGTTCCATTTTTCATATCTGTACCCCTCAGAGTATTTATAACTGCATTATAAAAGTTTGTTAACCTTTTAGGTGCTTCACAAAATTTAATGCAAACTAGAAGAGAAAAATTAAATAAATTTTTCAACGAAAATTTAGATTTAGCCACAAATTGCTCATATTCACAGGGGGAAAAAAAGAAATGAATCCCACAATTTGCTGTGCAATTTCTCCTGAGTTCATGGATACAATATATGTGGTCGGAAACTACTCTTTGGGCAGACGGCTGAGCTTGGAAGGAACAGAGTACCATTTGACTACTGCAGAGCAAATTTTGCTAAAATAAACTGGGGAAGCTATGTTGAATTTTTATTTGATGGAATGGGCATCTTGAACCCACTAGTGCTTCACAGAAATTTATAATATTAGGCTGTGAAAATTAAATTTTCCATTTATTCAACGAAAATGTTGATTTAGCCCCAAATTTCTCATTTTATCAAGGGTAAAAGGAGAAAATGTACCTACAATTTGTTGTGCTATTTTAACCCTTTATGTGGTCGGAAATTACTTGGCTTGGAAGGGAAGGAGCATCATTTGATTATTGCAGAGCAAATTTTGCTGGAATAGACTGTGGATGCCATATCGCATATGCAAAAGCTCTGAAGCACCAAAACAGCAGAAATCCACCACAAGTGATGCCATTTTGGAAACTACACCTCTTGAGGAATTTTTCTAGTGGTGGAATGAGCATATTTACCCCACTAGTGTTTCACAAAAAAATTATAATATTGGGCCGTGAAAATGAAATTTTAAATATTTTCCACAAGAAATGTTGATTTAGCTGCAAATATCTTATTTTTAGAAAGGTAGAAGGAAAAAATGGATCCCACAATTTGTTGTGCAATTTCTCCTGAACATGCTGATAATCCATATGTGGGGGGGGGAAACTACTATTTGGGCACAAGGAAAAGGAAAAAATGGATCCCACAATTTGTTGTGCGATTTCTCCTGAACATGCTGATAAGCCATATGTGGGGGAAAACTACTGTTTGGGCACAAGGAAAATGATAAAATGGATCCCACAATTTGTTGTGTGATTTCTCCTGAACATGCTGATAAGCCATATGTGGGGGAAAACTAATGTTTGGGCACAAGGAAAATGATAAAATGGATCCCACAATTTGTTGTGTGATTTCTCCTGAACATGCTGATAAGCCATATGTGGGGGAAAACTACTGTTTGGGCACAAGGAAAAGGAAAAAATGGATCCCACAATTTGTTGTGTGATTTATCCTGAACATGCTGATAATCCATATGTGGGTGAAAACTACTGTTTGGGCACAAGGCAGGGATCAAAAGGAAAGTAGCCACAATTGACTCTTGGAGCACAATTTTTGTTAGATCAGATTGTGGACAGCATGTCACAATAGGAAAACCATTGATGACAAAACAGCAAAACCCTGCACAAGTGACCACATTTAAAAACTACACCCCTTGAGGAATTTGTGGTGTAGTGAACATTTTAAACCCACCACAGTTAATTCTTAGAATTGTATAACATTGTGCTATGAAAGAGAAAAATACTTTTATCTACTAAAATGTTGTTTTAGCCCCATGTTTTTAGTATTGAAAAGGGCTTTTAGGAGAAAATGGACCACATAATTTGTTGTGAAACTTCTCAGGTATGATGACACCCCATATGGGGACAGAAACTACTTTTGCACCAGAAACTACTTTTGCACCACAGTGCAAAGCTGAGATGAGAAGGAGTGACATATTGGAGTGCAGATTTCTTTGGAACGAGGTGCCAGAACAGTAAAAAAGACAAAAACAAAAAAAAATTGACCCCATTTTACAAACTGCATCCTTCAATGAATTTACCTAGTTTTGTAGTGAGCAAAATGACACTACAGATGTTTCACAGAATTTAATACCATTGAGCAATGATAAAAAGTAATTGCATTTTTACTACTAAATTGTTGTTTTAATCCCAGATTTTACATTACCACTAGGGACAATGGGTATAACTGGCCTCCTAGTATGTTACACAATTTCTCCTGAACATTGCAGTAACCCAGACATGGCATTACAATATTGTATGGCCAAATGCCGGGACACCTTGAAGACTCCATTTTCAAAACCCACACCATTTTGGAAACTGCATCTCTCTTAGAATTCTTCTTTGGGTTTAGTGATGATTTTGACTGCATGGATGTTTTCCAGAAACCTGTATGCATTGGAGATTGCAGAGTGAAAATGACAAATATGCCCCTAATACTTTGTAGTGCCTGTACATTGAGCCCAGCTTGATCATCTTTAGATTCACACCCCATAGTTTAAGTGGTCTCTCCTCACTAGAGTAAAACCAAACATGTAGACGCTAGCTGTGATATAGGCACTGGCGGACACAGACAGAAAAGGGCCCCTAAGCAAGAACTATATAAGGACCCTTTACAGTTCAATAGCTCATCATAACGTATAATGTCACTTGCTTTGTAGGTGGAATTGGGCCTGCAAACTTCATGGTCCTTTGAGGGGCTGCACAGGTTGCATCAATGATATGTCCACCCCTGGAATTAGGCATAATATAGGACTCAGAAAGCAGCATAGGTTTCGCTGCATTTCTTTCGAGGAGAGCCATGTCGATTTTTCACCATTTTCGGGCTACCAGTAATGTTGAAACCTCCCATATTTCCATTAACAGATTGTGAACCTGTTATTTTTGTGAATTGGTTGAAGCTTTTCTTGGTAGTATGATAGGGTACATAATATTTTGGATCACTTTTAAGGCTCTATTCACATTCATTGTGTGCTCTACTCTGAGCACTTACATTGAGGTTTCCATCTAAATCTCAAAAATACGTGATTCAGACAGAACCCTGATGAATCCATTAACTATAATGAGACAGACAAAGTTACTCTGGACTCTGTTTGGCCTCTGTTCAGCGGTGTTTGTCTTTTCAGATGTATAGAAAACTGTGGTTGACCGTACTTTTGTGCATGACTAAAAATACAAACACAGTCGAATCATAGGCCAAAGTGATGCCATCTGCCTCATAAATGGAATTTTATGTTGGGGGTTTTATCAGAATCATGTTTTTATAGATTCAGACAGAAACCCTGATATACAGAGCATGAATAAGGCATAAAACATATCGAACTAAATATATTTCAAAAGGTGCTATTTAAATGAATTTCTCAGCAGATAACAGTAACAACCCATCAAATTCATACAGGTTAAAAATTCAACCCATATATGTCCATAAATGTAGTGATGTGTAATATTGAGAAATGACACAGGGGAAAAAGTATTGAACATGCTTACTGAAATTTATTTAATACTTCATATTAAATCCTTTGTTCGTGATGGAAGATTCAAGACGTCCACCGTATGGAGAAATTAGACGTATACAATGCTCAGGTGTGATTTTGGGCCATTCTTTCACACAAACACTTTTTAATGCCTGAAGGTTCCATGAGCTACTTCTATGAACTTTAAGCTGTAGCTCCTTCGATAAATTTTCTTTTAGATTCAGGTCAAGTTATTGGCTGCACCATTTTAGCAGCTATATTTTCTTTCTCTGAAATCAATTGAGAGTTACCTTGGCTGTATGTTTGGGATCATTGTCTTGCTGAAATGGCCACCCTCATTTCATTGTCATCATTCTACTAGATGGCAAAGGATTTTTTAAAAAACAATTTCTCAGTACATTTGTCCATTTATCCTTCCTTCAATTTTAGGAAGTTTCCTTGTCCCATATGCTGAAAAACAGCACCACGCCATTAATTTCCCAACTCCAAACTTCACTGTTGGTATGGTGTTTTGGGGGTAATATATGGAATATAACACAGCTGGAGGCCAGAATACACAGGGATAACATCATCCAGATCTGAGACAATCAGGTCTCAATGATGTCGCAGCTTCGAAGTGGTGATCAGCGCCACAATCCCAGACCCTATCCCTGCCCAATCATCCACCGTAAATTTACAGCGGCAGGGCACAAAGTCCAGCAAGCGCCAATGTTTTTTTTTACTGTCGACAGTCAGAAAGAGGTTAATCATTAACATTTTTTTGTTTGTGTCTCCATTTTTCCTGTAATTTTTTTATTTTTTTGTCTATAGCGCTGGATGAGGGATTGTGTTTGTGCACTGAACTGACATTTTTATTGATATCATTTTAAGATGCATATGACATTTTGAATATTTTTAAATTTTAATTAATTGGACACAACAAAACCAAAAATGTTTATTTTCTTATTTTTTCTATTTGAATAGGTGCTTAAAATGTTTATATATATATATATATTTTTTTTTTTTTAATTTTACTTTTATTTTTAGACCTCTAAGGACTTTTGGCAAGCTCTATCCTTCCCTGTGAGGACCATATGGGCCAAGGTGTGTCGCTACAGTCCCTCACTGGTACTCTAAATTTACAGTTGATTAGTGAGGACCCCACTGACTGAAGTACATTGCTACTGTGGCACCCCTGAGGCATCAGGTGCCACAGGGTATTGCACCCAGTAACAGGTGCGGTGATAACCCCGGGTTCCTGGAAGACCAGGTCCGGTAAATACCATTCAAACACACATATCCATTCCCTTTTTACCAGACTGGGTAATAGGCTAGAGACGGGTCTGATGCATGGCCACCTATTGTTCGGGACTTATCCAATCCGCTAGTTAGAAACCCGGGAGAGAGAGGGGCTAGTCAGGGCAGTTGACAGGAGATGGACATCTTAACATAGTCAGTCAGTCAGTCAGTCAGAAGTTGACATTCAGACAGATAGTGTAAAGTGGCTTGCTGGGCTAAAGGCATACAGTCGCCAGGTAGAGTACGGTGTGAGTACTCACGGGACTGACAAATGGCGGGGAGCAGAGCCCTAGTTCAGGAAGACGCTTCAAGCTCACCTGATAAATCTGTCCGGTGAGTGAATTATCAAGGTTCCTCACCAACGTTAGTGTCCAGGGCACAGAAGCAAAGAGGGAACCCGGGAACTGGGTCAGAGGTCCAACCCAAGAGAGGTTCAAGCTGCCTGCCATACGGGCCAGGACTATGACAACAGGAGGGGAGCCAAGAACGCTTCAGGCCACGAGGACCAACCAACTACAAACAGGTGCATGGAAGTAAAGCTCACCAGGTCACTACACCAACACTGCGATCAAGGGAATACCGGATTACCTGAGGCCTAGATTGGTAGAGACCAGCACCAGCTGGGTTGCAGCTACTCAGAAGCAGTGAGTAAAGAACAAGTTAAACCACAGCCCCTGTGTTGTCTGAATTCTTCCTACACATCTGCATCACCAACTTTCACCATACTACAACCATGATCATTCTCCCCTGGGGCTTAGCATTACTTGCGGAGGGCAATAACATCCAAGCTGCTCAATACCACCAGCCCCAGCAACGAGAGACTTTGCAGCGGCGGCTTTCCCAATATTGCCGCATACCACAGGTGGCGTCACGAAAAACATTTTATTTTTATTTTCCTTTTTATTTCCCCTTTTAATAAGCGACCCCCGGGATCACGGAATCGGGCACCGGCCACCCGTGACACATCCCCATGATTCAAGGCCCGGGACCGAGTACCCTAAGGCCCTGGGGTGCGACACTACAATTCCTGACTAGTCCTCTCAAAACCATGTGATGAGTGCTACCTGTCCCTTGCTTTGCCATTGTATCTTCATCTCTCCTTACGAGGACTTGTGTCCCAGTATGGCAATATTCTAGATTCTTCTCTAGTGTAAATATTTGCTTGCTCAAGACCACATGCCTGAGATAAAGATTCCTTCCTTTAGCTTAGTTCTCTTCAGGACCTCATCCAACTGCTTCCCCTGAGGGGTGTTCCGTAACATTACTTGGACTTCATTGCCTCTAATAAGGACATCATCCTGTTGCCCCCCTAGAGAAGTATTCTATACCATTAATTAGGCCTCCTGGCCGGTGATAATGACCTCGTCCTGATCTTTATCTTCATTAAGGTGCACTCTGCCTTGGATCCGGAATCCTGCTGCCACTTAATATTTGCTTTCCTTCAGAACACACTATTTCCAATATTATTTTTTTAAAGATTTTTAGAAAAGCTTAGCATATCTTACCTTGGCAGTCCTATTTGCTAATATGAAATTACTTCTTTACCCAGTCATTCTGCAGTAAACACAATTTAATAATCTTTTGAGCTATATCAAACCATACTACATAAATTATAAGTCAAAAGTCCAATTTTGCTTGTCAGAACTGCGATTAAGGCTATATTACCAAAGTGACTACTTAAGCACTAAAAGAGTGAAAATTTATATTATCCAAAAATGTGATGGATTTCTTTTACATTTCCAACCTCTACATCACACAGTGCAGTTTGGTTTAGGACAAGGGATTATGATTTTGTTTTTCCAACTGGATATCCCATTTTTAAAAGCAAATAGCTATTAATTATATATAAATAGGGGTATGGATAAAATAATCTAAAGACTAAACCCTATACCACTCAAATACAAGAGATAATAAATAATTAAAATAAATGGACAATGTGGAAAATGCAATAATCACATGAAAATAGTCTATGCCCATGGATTATGCAAAAGGTCAATAGACATATGAGCTACTCCTAATGATGAGTAAAGTGTAAAGACCAATATGAACACGTATGGCAGAAAATGAAGAGCACAAAAAACCTACCACCACAAGAGAACAAGATAACTAAACAAACAAACAAAAAATAACCTGGTAAGGCAAAGTATCCCACGCATATCGCTACACAGTTGTAGCTTGGTAAGGGGTGACGGGGTGTTTCTTCAGAGATAAAAAAGGATTGGACATTTGAAGGAGGAGAATTAAAAAATTGGAGCTTCCCCACTCTCCCATGACAGCCTGTCCTCCTTTAAATGCCCAATCCTTTTTTTTTTTTGAGGGAATAAGCTACTGACAGAGGTAACTGGCAGTGGCTTACTCTCTGTCCCACAATACAACTGAGTGAATAGTAGAAAGATAGCCAACAGCCACCCTAAAAGCTATTGCTCACTATTTTAGGATGTTTTATTAAGATGCCAATTAAAAGGAGGCTATTTGCCTGCTGGAATGGTGCCTCTTTTCCATACAACCCTTTTAAAGTTCTATCATGAAAGCCAAAACAAGCTTTGGACAGGTTGGAAGTCAATCTGTACAATATTTTGTTTTACCGTTAGATAAGCAATGTCAGAAGCATCTAGTAGATTCTTATCATAGTTCTTTCAATAAATAACATGAAAATTAGACCAAAAATTATCCAATGTTTTTTACCAGCTTTAAAGGGAACCAACCACCAGGATTTTTGTGTATAACCTAAAGCCAGTGCTGTACTGGCACTTTCAGGCTAATTCTGTACATACCTTTAGTGGTCAGCTCGGATGTTTAGGTTTTCAAATCCAAGAAAGTAAAGTTTATAAAATCAGCAGCTTCTTGAGTGACAGCAGCTGAGGATCAGATAATATCTGGGGGTTTTTCATAATTATCTCCTCCCCCTGTTAGAATTAGCATAAGCATTATATAATCGATTTAACTTTCCCTAGCAGGACCTGTGTGAGGTCATACCCATGTGACCAGAAGGGGCGGGGTCTCAGCAATCAGAAAAATGTTGCTTCCTGGTATTAGCTTTGTTGGCTGAGGCCCCGCCCCTTCTGTTCACATGGCTATGACCTCAGCACAGGTCCTGCAAATCAAACGTTAAATCAATTGTATAATACAGCTGTTATCTGATCTTCAGCTGATCTTTAGCTGCTGTCACTCAATAAGCTGCCAATTTTATAAACTTTACTTTCTTGGATTTTAAAACCTATATATCCGAGCTGACCACTAAAGGTATGTAAAGAATAAGCCTGATAGTGCCAGTATAGCACTTGCTTTACGTTATATACAAAAATCCTGGTGATTGGGTCCCTTTAAGCAGTGATCCAGCTATTCACCTTTACCTTGGATTGGCACTGTGCTTATGTAGTACCCACAGGACAGGGGTTAAATTTACTCATCGCAGGGGATGTCACGGGTGGCCCCGAGGTGTACAATAAAAAGGGATTGGAGGATGGAATGGTAGTTTGTGAGTTTGTCTCGTGACGCCACCTGTGGTACGCGGCCTGGGATTAGCCGCCGCTGCGGGTGATGTTCTCCGGGGCTGATGGTGTCTCAGCAAAGATGGTTCTGCTCCCCACAGGTGGAGCAGGCCCCGGGGAGGATGATGAGGGACTGTAACGGTCATTGGCACCAAAGCGCAGGGCAACGGCGATGGCAATAAGAGGCTGAGTCAGCTGCTGCAGTTCCAGGTCTTTTTACTCACAGTTCAAATGCAGCCTCAGGGTACCGGTCTCCGCCGTGATGGGTCCCAGCTGATCTAGGATCCTTCAGAGGTCAGACTACCAGTCCGGTAGTCCGTGGGCCCTTCCTTCTTGCACTTTTAAAGATGAATCCCCATGGCCTGAAGCTACTTGGGGACCCCGGTTCTTGTAGTTTTAGCTCCCGTCCCGTGTTCAGGTGGCGCAGGTCCGCGGTGGGGAATGACTATGGATCACGATTCCAGACCCTATGTGCCACTATGCTCCGGGAACTGGTGGCGACCAGAGGGACCTACAATCCCCCTGTCCTGCAGATTCTGGTGATATAACGTAAAGTCTGTTCCACCCTAGGGCTCTGCACCCTGCATAGCGCCAGTCCTGAGGGAGCAATGAAGCTCTTTCTTCGGCTACCGTATTGTCTCCTCTGTCCCACAGAAGCTACCAAGAAACCCGTCTGCTCCTTTCCTCTCCTGCTGGAGAACCCCTCACTATTGTGTCAGCTCCTAACTCCCCCTGGTGGCCGCTCCTCCCCTGGTTCCCTGTCACTAGTGGGTAGAAGCCCCCCATGTTTTTTGACTACCTTAAGACCTGACCCTAGCCCGGTCCCCATGGAGAAGGCAACCTGACTGTATGTATGAGTTTGTGTGTTGTGGAACTGGTACCGACCTCCTCCGGACCCGGGATGAGTACCGCACCTTAAGAGAGGTGCAGTACCCTGTGGTGACTGTAGTCTCAGGGGCACCACACTTGGCTGCAAGGTTAAAGCAATTTTGCAGCAGGCATATCACATAAGTCCTGATTCCAGGATATTAACCAGGTATTTCTAAAAAAAACAATATGTAGGTGGAAACCACTTAACACATGAATCTTCAAATAAGGAATTAAAAATAAATAGTATTTGCCTTCAAGCCTCAGTGCTAATCTGCAGGTAAATAATGTCCTAAACATGTGCAAATGTATAGATGTTTGGCTACACGGAGAAAATGAATTTATATTCTCCCTGCAGCTGCTAAGTTGTAGTCAAATGGGCTGCGATGGTAGCAGTGAGCAGTCAGCGCTTTTTACACAGTGAAAATACAGTACTTTTCTGTCTGGAGTCAAACATCCCTGCAAATTCACAATATGGTGGGAGGTAAATGCAGGTTATTTATTTTGACAGGTCTCCTGTAATACTGTCCTGGGGTGCGATGTTCTCTATTCTCGATTCCAACAGAGAAATGCTGTTGCAGTAATGCTGCCCAGACTCACCCTTTTCAGTCTCAATGGTGCAATTAACACCTTAGAAAAAGATAACGTAAGCTTCAATGGATGAAGTTTCTTTACAATTTATAAAGATTCTGGCATATGCATTTTGGCTATAATAACTGATAAGGTGTAAATTAAAAACTAGTTCCCCAGTGCTCAAAAAAAAAAAAAAGAATAGGGATTCATGGTTTGAGTCACTTAGAATGCTGATAGCTATCTCCGGTACAAACATCTACTTTTGACTATTTAAAAAAATAAATAAATAAAAAATAAAAAATAGATAAATATATATTTATATATATATTTATTTTATTTATTTTTTTAATGAATATTTGTTAGAGAATGTAGCAAATCTGAGCCATGTTGACACCAAATCCAATGTTCATAGTGGTAATGGATTTAATAGCTTATACTCTGTTGCCATCTAGAGGAAAAATACCTTAATTGAATATGCAGTTACTACAAGTCTGTATTTAGTTTACTGTCCCATAGCAGTTTGTTCAGTGATAGAATATATTTGTTACTTTGACATACATAACATATTACACATTTATTCTCTGATGCTGTTCTACTTCTAGCCATGTCTTTTTATATATCGTAGATACAAAATTATCCTTAACTTTTACATCACTCCTGTTATTATACTTGATTTAGGCATAAAGGGAATTGGACAGCAGATTTTCCCTTTACAATGGTGCTTGAACGTTTGTGGACCCTTCAGAATTTTCCACATTTCTGCATAAATGTGACCTAAAAACTTTTTTAGCTTTTCATACAAGTTCTAAATGTAAATAAAGAGAATGAAACAAATCAAATTAATCAAAAATATTAGACTTTGTACTTTTTTTATTGAGGAAATTGATCTAATATGACATGTCTGTGAGTGGCAAAAGAACAATATGTAAACCTCTGCTTTCAGTGTCTGGTGTGACCCCCCCCCCCCTTGTTCAGCTATAAGTGCATCTATACATAGTCCTGCACAAATGTTAGCCCATTCCCACCTACAAAACAACTTAAAGGGGTGGTCCGAAACTACAATTTATTTTAAGCCTAAATCTGTATTTAATGTCATAATCTAATTTTTTGTCTAATACACTTTAACCCCTTCTGAACATATGACCTACTGATAAGTCGTATCTTGAGTGTACTTCCCAAACATGGATGTACCAATATGCAGGGCCGTCTTATCAGCATTATGTGCCTCTGGGTAAATCAGTGGGCTTGGGCCCCTATGGCAACCACTCAAAGGAATAAAAAGTAAATGGTCGATAAGGTTAAACATATATTTATTTTATTGGCACTTAAACAAAACTAATGTTAATACATTAAAAATAAACACAGATTAGAAGGGGCCTCTCTGCTTGTGGGATATGCCATAGCTGTAGAAAATAAACATGGACCGCACATCCAAAAATCATCAGTTGATCTAGTGCCGCTAGGCAAACGTTTATTCACCTGAACATGAGGTTCTTGGTTTAACATTCTGATCAGACTGTATAAAGCCCACTGCCAGGCAACGGTGAACCTTTTAGTGGGTCCATTAAAGGGAACCAATCACCAGGATTTTCGCATATAATCTAAAGACAGTGCTATACTGGCACTATCAGGCTGCTTATCTACATACCTGTAATGGTCACCTCGGATGTATAGGTTTTGAAATCCAAGGAAGTGAAGTTTATAAAATGAGCAGCTCCTTGAGTGACAGTTGCACTGGAGCAGATCATGTATTCATAGTTATCCCCTCCCCCTGTTAAAATTAGCATAAGTATTATACAAATGACTCACTTTGTGTATCAGGACCTGTCATGACGTCATACCCATATGACCAGAAGCGGCAGGGCCTCAGTCACCAAAGCTGGATACCAAGTCACATGGGTGTGACCTCACCACAGGTCCTGCTAGACAAAGTGAGTCATTTGTATAATGCTTATGCTAATTCTAACAGAGGGAGGGGATAACTATGAATATATGATCTGCTCCAGTGCAACTGTCACTCAAGAAGCTGCTCATTTTATAAGCTTCACTTTCTTGGATTTAAAAACCTAAATATCCGAGCTGACACCTAAAGGTATGTATAGAATCAGGCAGATAGCGCCAGGATAGCACTGGTTTTAGGTTATATACGAAAATCCTAGTGATTGGTTACCTTTAAGTCTTAAAAGGTGTGGTGCTGTGAGCCAACCACCACCGTAGTGACAATGCATCAGCAGGGCAGCTGACCTGGTGCCTCACAACACCATGCTGCAAGGCTGAGTCCCCAGACTCCAGGTCACACTTTCCCACAGACACAAAACCACCAGAACAATGGCCACCACACAGCACAAACACCCTATGAAAGGAGCTGGACAACTCGCCTTCCACAAACTCCCAGACTGTGAACTGAGAGCAAAAAAAAGGTAGAACCCCCTCTTGCAGCTTGTAGTCTCTGCTGATTAAAAACACCTGTGCCAAATGGAAGGAGTGCTGGTCCAAGTAAATAAAAAGAAGAGGTGACAGACCATGCAATATATCCTAACTGTAGAAAAAAAGACATGGACAGCACATCCAACAATCACAAGTTGATCTATTGCCGCTAGGCAAAAAATTATGCACCTGAACATGAGGTTCTTGGTTTAACGTTCTGATCAGACTGTATGAACCCCACTGTCACATCATGGCGAACCTCTGAGTTGGTCCCTAAATCATGTTCAGTTGTATCATTTTTGCCTAGCGGCATTAGATCAACTTATGTTTTTTGGATGTGCAGTCCATGTCTTTTTCTACAGTTACGGTACGGTTCTTTTTTTTTACATAGTTACTTAGCTTCCTCCACCAGTTTTTGAGGGCATAAAATATCAAAGTTTGGGAACTTTAAAATTTTCTAATTTTGATGCAATTCATATCAACCAAAAATGTACCATTAGCATGAAGTACATGAAAAAAAGACTGATGGCACATCCTACCTTTCTAATGTAATATGATCAGGTGCAAAGTGAAAATGAAACATAGTAACAAAAAGGAGACAGTTGCACTCTACTAAGATATGTGGAGCAATTAATATGGTAATATAAACATGCATTGCGGTTATGAAAAACATGTAAAAATTGAGATACTTAGCACACAAAATTGCCCAGTTTTATGTGAGCTCAACAGCCAGCGGCAAGGTCACCTCTTTTTGTTGGGTCCCTGTCAAACTAATGCCTCTAATGGGTTAAAAAAACCTACAACTTATGGGCAGACAGGAATTAAAATTACCGGAGGCTAAAGAGCAACCTCTGCCCCCACTTTGAAACGAAGCAGCATCAGTGACATCCGGGAGGCGCTGGTCTCTGCATTTCATTCACCCTGGGTAATCTTACAGTGTGCATTGTCAGTGTGCCCTCTTGCTGGTTCATCACTTTTCATCAGTGTCGGCGATGTACCATGCTGTCACTGTGCACTGACAATAGTGCACAGTGACAAAATCTGACTGAGCATATGTTGAAATTGACAACTGATACATGTTCAGTATTATTATTATTATTATTATTATTATTAATATTTATTTATAGAGCACCATTGATTTTATGGTGCTGTACATGAGAAGAGGTTACATACAAAATACATATACAAATTACAATAGACAGACTGGTATAGAGGGAAGAGGACCCTTTACCTGTGAGTTTACATTCTATAGGATATTGGGGAGGAGACAATAGGTTGGGTGATGAGGAGGCAGCAGCTTTGGTGGTGGTAAGGAGGTGGGGTCATTGGAGACTATAGGCATTTCTGAACAGATGAGTTTTCAAGTTCTGTTTAAAGCTTGCAAGTGTAGAAGATAGTCTGACGTGTTGAGGCAGCTAATTGTTGAAGACAGGGGATACTTGGGTGAACTCTTGGAGGCAGTTGGATGAAGAAAGAATGAGTGTGGAGGAGAGAAGGAGATCTTAAGAGGACCGGAGATTACGTGTTGGAGTGTAGCGGGAGATTAGTTTGGAGATATATAGAGGAGACAGATTATGGACAGCTTTGTAGGTCAGTATTAGCAGTTTGAATTGTATATGGTGGAGAATTGGGAGCCAATGGAGGGATTTGCAGAGAGGAGAAGTGGGGTAGTAGTTAAGAGTAAGGTGGATAAAGTTGGGCAGCAGAGTTAAGGATAGACTGGAGAGGTGCAAGAGTGTTAGCAGGGAAGCCACAGAGGAGAATTTTGCTGTAATCGAGGTGGGAGATTATGAGGGCATGAACTAGCATTTTTATAGATTGAATTGAGGAAAGGACAGATTCTAGATTTTTTTTTTTAGTTGAAGACGGCAGAAGGTGGTGAGAGATTTGATGTATGGTATGAAGGACAAGGCACAGTCGAGTGTTACTCCGAGGCAGCGGACTTTGGGTACTGGAGGAGGAAGTTTTGGCCACATTGAGCTTTAGGAAGCGAGAGGAGATGAAGTAGGATATGGCCAATAGCCATTCTGAGATTGTAGACAGCAGAGAGGTGATATCTGGACCAGAGAGATAGATCTGAGTGTCATCAGCATATAGGTGGTATTAAAACCCATGGGACTTTATGAGTTGTCCCAGGCCAAATGTATTGGTGGAGATGAGTAAGGGACCCAGGACAGAGCCTTGAGGGACACCAACAGAGAGAGGGTGGGATGAAGAGGTAGGGTGGGAGTGAGAGACACTTAAATTGCAGTTGGAAAGATATGAAGAGATCCAGGAGAGGGCAAGGTGTCTGACCCAAGGAAAAAGAGGATCTGTAATAGGAGGAAGTGGTCGACAGTGTAAAAGGTTGAGGACAGGTCTATAAAGAGGAGTATAGAGAAGTGTTTGTTAGCTTTGGCAGTAACTACAAGTGCATCTCAATAAATTAGAATATCATCAAAAAGTTAATTTATTTCAGTAATTCAGTACAAAAAGGAAACATATATTAGATAGTCATTACAAAAAGAGTGATCTATTTCATGTGTTTATTTCTGTTAATGTTGATGATTATGGCTTACAGCCAATGAAAACCCAAAAGTCATTATATCAGAAAATTAGAATTGTTACCACAAAACACGAACAAAGGCTTCCTAAGTGTTTAAAATGGTCCCTGAGTCTGGTTAAGTAGGATACAAAATCATGGGGAAGACTGCTGACTTGACAGATGTTAAGAAGGCAGTCATTGACACAATCCATAAGGAGGGTAAGCCAAAAAAGGTCATTGCTATAGAAGCTGGCTGTTCACAGAGTGCTGTATCCAAGCATATTAATGGAAAGTTGAGTGGAAGGAAAAAGTGTGGTAAACAAAGGTGCACAAGCAACTGGGATAACCGCAGGCTTGATAGGATTGTTAAGAAAAGACCATTCAAAAATTTGGGGGAGATTCACAAGGAGTGGACTGCTGCTGGAGTCAGTGCTTCAAGAGCCACCATACACAGATTTATCCAGGACATGGGCTACAACTGTCGCATTCCTTGGGTCAAGCCACTCATGACCAATAGACAACGCCAGAAGTGTCTTACATGGGCCATGGAGAAAAAGAGCTGGCCTGTTGCTCAGTGGTTCAAGGTGTTGTTTTCAGATTAAAGAAAATTTTGCATTTCATTTGGAAATCAAGGTCCCAGAGTCTGGAGGAAGAGTGGTGAGGTCTAATGTGAAGTTTCCACGATCAGTGATGGTTTGGGGAGCCATGTCATCTGCTGGTGGAGGTCCACTGTGTTTTATCAAGACCAAAGTCAGCACATCCTTCTACCAGGAAATTTTAGAACGCTAAAGGAACTATGAACAGATATGCAATGCTCATTGCTTGTCTTGGGTTCTACTCAGATATTTTGTAGATGAGATGTTGCAAAGGGGTCAAACAGACCTCTGACTCCTTCCTCATCCGAGGTCAGAAAAGGAAAGCTCATATTCGATTCTGATCAATTTTAGGCCATATTTATGCGGTTGGTCATATTTTTGCCAGAAATCTCCTAGAGAAATAATATGGCTATCGTCTTACTGAACATCTTTCAAGTATTCCATACACACCACACATGAATATGACACATCCATAATTCAGGGAGTTACTGTGTTCTTGTGATATCCAGCTACGAAATCCTTTGCAGTTTCACCCACAGATGCAAACAGGCTCCACGATCATGAATATATATATATATATATATATATATATACAGTCATATGAAAAAGTTTGGGCACCCCTATTAATGTTAACCTTTTTTCTTTAGAACAACTTGGGCTTTTGCAACAGCTATTTTAGTTTAATATATCTAATAACTGATGGACTCAGTAATATTTCTGGATTAAAATGATGTTTATTGTACTAACAGAAAATGTGCAATCCGCATTTAAACAAAATTTGACAGGTGCAAAAGTATGGGCACCCTTATGAATTTCTTGATTTGAACACTCCTAACTACTTTTTACTGACTTACTAAAGCACTAAATTGGTTTTGTAACCTCATTGAGCTTTGAACTTCATAGGCAGGTGTATCCAATCATGAGAAAAGGTATTTAAGGTGGCCACTTGCAAGTTGATCTCCTATTTGAATCTTCTATGAAGAGTGGCATCATGGACTACTCAAAACAACTCTCAAATAATCTGAAAACAAAGATTATTCAACATAGTTGTTCAGGGGAAGGATACAAAAAGTTGTCTCAGAGATTTAAACTGTCAGTTTCCGCTGTGAGGAACATAGTACGGAAATAGAAGAACACAGGTACAGTTCTTGTTAAGCCCAGAAGTGGCAGGCCAAGAAAAATATCAGAAAGGCAGAGAAGAAGAATGGTGAGAACAGTCAAGGACAATCCACAGACCACCTCCAAAGACCTGCAGCATCATCTTGCTGCAGATGGTGTCAATGTGCATTGGTCAACAATACAGCGCACGTTGCAAAAGGAGAAGCTGTATGGGAGAGTGATGCGGAAGAAGCCGTTTCTGCAAGCACGCCACAAACAGAGTCGCCTGAGGTATGCAAAAGCACATTTGGACAAGCCAGTTGCATTTTGGAAGAAGGTCCTGTGGACTGATGAAACAAAGATTGAGTTGTTTGGTCATACAAAAAGGCGTTATGCATGGAGGCAAAAACGGCATTCCAAGAAAAGCACTTGCTACCCAATGTAAAATTTAGCCATTGGCCACACAGCCCCATCATGCTTTGGGGCTTTGTGGCCAATGCTGGCATCGGGAATCTTGTTAAAGTTGAGGGTCGCATGGATTCAACTCAGTATCAACAGATTCTTGACAATAATGTGCAAGAATCAGTGATGAAGTTGAAGTTACGCAGGAAAAGTTTCAGCAAGACAATGATCCAAAACACCGCTCCAAATCTACTGAGGCATTCATGCAGAGGAACAATTACAATGTTCTGGAATGGCCATCCCAGTCCCCAGACTTGAATATCATTGAAAATCTGTGGGATGATTTGAAGCGGCTGTCCATGCTCGGCGACCATCAAACTTAGCTGAACTGGAATTGTTTTGTAAGCAGGAATGGTCAAATATACCTTCATCCAGGATCCAGGAACTCATTAAAAGCTACAGGAAGTGACTAGAGGCTGTAATTTTTGCAAAAGGAGGATCTACAAAATATTAATGTTACTTTTATGTTGAGGTGCCCATACTTTTGCACCGGTCAAATTTTGTTTAAATGCGGATTGCACATTTTCTGTTAGTACAATAAACCTCATTTCAATCCAGAAATATTACTCAGTCCATCAGTTATTAGATATATGAAACTGAAATAGCTGTTGCAAAAACCGAAATTGTTATAAAGAAAAAAGGATAACATTAATAGGGGTGCCCAAACTTTTTCATATGACTGTATATATATCTACTGTATATGGATACTGTAAAACTAAAAATATAATTCAAAAGCCTTAAAATATTGTTTTATTTTTCACCCGACCATACAGTACAGAAAGAACGGCTACAGCAGGTTAAAGCATCGACACTCCTACAATGAACACATACCGTATTTTTCGGACTATAAGACGCACTTTTTTTCCCCCAAATGTTGGGGGAAATTTGGGGGTGCGTCTTATGGTCTGACTATAGGGCTGCGGCCAGGAATGAGGGTGCTGCGGTGGAGCGGGTCATCGGGGGCACGAGCAGGCAGCAGCAGCGCCTGCCGTGACCACGTGGGCCCGCTCATTACATATGCACGCCCATCCTCTCGCCCATCTCTCAGCACAGAAGTCGGCACTGACAGGTGGGCAGGAGGACGAGCGGGGACGCGCGCATAGTAAAGAGCCGGCCCGCATGATCACCCCTGGCAATTACAGCCTGGAGTGATCATGTGCGGCTGTATTCACTGCTCCCCGCGCGTCATCATCAGCGCGGGGTGCAGTGAATCAGTACACTCACCCGTCCCCGTGTGTGGAGCTGTCCCCCTGCAGCACACGATGTCTTCCTGTCTGTGCCGGTCAGCTAATCAGTGCTGATCAGCTGATCAGCACAGACAGGAAGACATTGCGATGCTGCAGGGGAACGGCTCCACACATACAGATCAGTGGCGCAGAGAGGAAGATGATCGGTGCTGGAGGGAGTGAGGAAGAGGTGAGTATAAACGTTTATTTTTTTTCTCTGTGCTATAGGATACAGGCCATATACCAGGATGGTATATGAGCACGATGGGGGCATATAGCAGGATGGGAGTATATGAGCAGGATGGATGGGGGGTATATGAACAGGATGGGGTATATGAACAGGATGGGGGTATATAAACAGGATGGAGGTATATGAGCAGGATGGGGTATATGAACAGGATGGGAGTATATGAGCAGGATGGATGGGGGAATATGAGCAGGATGGATGAGGGGTATATCAATAGGATGGGGGAATATAAACAGGATGGGGGTATATGAGCAGGATGGGGTATATGAACAGGATGGGAGTATATGAGCAGGATGGATGGGGGGTATATCAATAGGATGGGGGTATATGAACAGGATGGGAGTATATGAACAGGATGGGAGTATATGAGCAGGATGGGGGAATATGAGCAGGATGGGAGTTTATGAGCAGGATGGGGGAATATGAGCAGGATGGGAGTTTATAGCAGGATCATATACAAGGCAGGAGGATCATTACCAGGATGGGGTACCTTAGTAGAGAATTTGGGGACATTACCCCCATAACAGTGTCAGCAGCAGTTCCTCTCCCCATAACAGTGTGTCATGACCACATATTTTTGCTTAAAATTTTATTTTCCTATTTTCTTCCTCTAAAACCAGGGTGCGTCTTATAGTCCGGTGCGTCTTATAGTCCGAAAAATACGGTATGTTCCAAAGGATGCATTCAGAACATTCTGCTGGTCCAAATCATTATACTACGTTGACTGCTAATGGGTAAATACGCTTGCACACACTCTATGTCTGCTCTCCATAAGATAACCTGATTAAATTACCTGTACACAGCGAGGAGTGAAGGCAGTGGTCCAGTGCCCATAACTTTTGATCTATATAACTATAACTCTGTTTATAACACATTCCCCTTTAGAGATGTCATGGGAGACCGATTCACAGATAATCTCCCTAGCCTATCTCCTGGTACTGCATCCATGGATCCCATCATATTTTTTTTTTCTAGCAGGGTCCTGTAGCTCTTCAAAACTGACATCAGGGTGTCGAACAGCAACAAGCCTTTGGTTTTGAGTGACTGGGTTTGGACATTAACAAAATACTCACACAGGGTTCGCTTTCCTCCTCCAGCATTAGAGGGGAGGGTTCAATCAGCAGAGTGCTGTCTATGTTGTGGGCCCTCTGGCTGTGGATGACAGCTGATATGTAAGGGGACCCCTGGGTGGGATGGGTTACTACAAGGGTATTATACAAGGGTAGTATTATCAAGACACATCTCTATGGTATGATGGGTTCCCAAACGACTTAATGTCCCCTTATTCATATCACAACATGTTATCACATTACTAGGTTCCACATAGTTATATATTACAGCAACATAATCAGCCATTGATGATGCAGTGCCAGGTTTGACAAGATTAAGCAGAGAATCATCTTGACATAACACATATGACAAAACAATATTGGTACCAAACTACTACAGTCCATGTTATCAAGAAAGTACAAAGGTATCCAGCTCATCTCTTCCTCCAAGTGCATGGCATCTGTCCAAGACGATCCAAGAAAAACTTTGTTCCAGCACATACGGAGTATAAACTTCTTTTATTGGAAAAATATAGTATAAACACCAGTGTTTCTGGGGACAGATTGCTGTTTTTTCACCTACCATCCGTGTGTGTTTTTCACTATATTTTTCTAAGAAAAGAAGTTTATACTCCTTATGTGCTGGAACAAAGTTTTTCTTAGTCCATGTTATCAGTATCATTTAATGTTACTACATTACCAGGTTTCACTGGGTTGCAAGTCAGAATAACATCAGGCCTTTTTACATTGGTGCTGGGTTCAGCGCTGTAAAAGGGAGAAACACGTGAGCTGTTTCTATAGTTTTATTCATTCACAAAGTATCACAAGTCATCTTATCACTATCACATAATTTCACATTAGTAGGTTCTACCCGGTCAGAAATCACAGTAAAATTATCAGCCATTTTCACAGTAGAACACGGTTTGTGGCAGTAAAGAGGGGGACAAATTACATCATCATTACTAGGGATCACCACAGAGTTTGGAGGGTCAATGGCAGCATAATCTGCTACCAATCGTCCCAAATGAGTACCCAGTTGGACATCTGTGTCACCCGGTGTCTGGCTCAAAACTCGCTGAGTGTCAGGACTACTTCTGATGCTGTTCACGCAGCATAGTCGGATATACCACACAATGCTGCTTGTGAGTTGCACAGACAGGATAGGGCATTGACCAGCTGTGCTCGTATTAGTAATCGGGCTTGCAGGAGTTCATTTCTAGTAGCCTGTAGATTGCTCCTGGAGTCACATGTTGCAGGAGACCTATCACAATCACCTCTGCTCTTTTTAATATGGTGGAGCCTGTTCTCCCATGCCGATAATAGCTTTACGCGATCCTGGTGCTTTATTATCTCGTTGCTGGTAAACTTCTATGTGCTGTTTGGTGTGTTGTGGAAATACTCTTGTCTGATTATTTCCTCACTTCCTTTAGTTTCCTCCTGATAATGTATTGTCTATACCTCTGTGTGTGATTGTGGTGAGTCTGAGTTTTGTTTTTTCCTCCGTTTATTTGTGTGGGATTTTCCACTCCTGTCCTGGAACTCTCCTGGGTGGAGTAAGTGGGGCCACTAGACCAGAGTTGTTCAGGAGCAAGGGTGGGGAAGGCAACTTTTGGGATCAGGGTCAGGTTAGGTTCCCCTGTCCCTAGAGATCAAGTCAAACCCCATGACAATGTGTAGGAATATGTTTCAATACCCCCACTTCCTTTAATCCCCTCCCTGCACCCTAGTCAAGGTACACACTTGCTATCGGCAATACAGGGTAATATCCTCTGATTCTGGTCATAGTCAAGAGATTTTCCTGGGATAATATCCTTAGAGTAAATAAGTTGCGGGCAGAACAGGGTCATCTTTGCGCCTGTGTCTCTCAGGCCCAAGTGACAGTATCACCAACAGTAACCAACTGCAAATTGTCACTGGGTTTCCCCTCTAATCCACACACAAGACAAAAGTAAAGGTGTTGGTCACTGGCTTACTCCCTCTCCCTCCGGCAACTGCAGGCTTCCACACCTCTGGTGCACGGTTGACCGCATAGACATCTGCAATCTCTGTTGCCTGGTCAGCATCCTTTGGCTCCCAGTCCGTAACAAATTGTCACACTTCCACTGGGCAAAGGTATAAAATTAGTCTTTACCCATCAGGTCCTTCAAGTCCTCAAAGGTAGTAATAGATAATCTATGAACCCGCTGCTCTATATTGGTTCTTAGCCCATCCACCACATCACCGTAGCTGTCGTTAGGTCTACCACGTAGAATTCAAAATGTTTCGTGGTATACCTTCGACTTCATAGTCTCCATCTTTGTCTCAAGGGAGAGACGCAAAAACGTCCAGGTTTTTGCCTCATAGCCTTGCGGTTAAGTATCTAGTACACTGCTCACAGGGCAACCAGTACTATAAGCAGGTCTTTTCAAATCCCCTCAAAAATGTGTCCAAGTCTCCATCCTTTTCCATAATAGGAAAGTTCTCCAAGCAGGTTTTAAAGGTATTGGCATTACTGTACTCACTGCTTGGTGGAATATATCACTGCAGACTGGGCTAACTCCATCTGGTACTCTGTCTTAGCTTGTCGCTCTCGTTCTGCAGCCTTTCACTCGGCCTTGGCCTGCCACTCTGCAAACTTGCTCTCTGCTTGGCTTTCTTATAGCACAAACTGTACACTAATTTGAGAGTTATATTCTGCCAGTTGCTGCAGAATGAATGGTAAACAAAAGTCCATTCCACTCTGGGAGCTGTGGATGCGGCTGGCACCCTTTGAGTCAAATGGGTATCCTGGTGTGCCACTAATCCTGGACTCTGATACCACATTGTGCCTAGTGTCATCCTCAACCAAAGAACAGATTAACATCTCTTTGGGTTTTATCTATCCTATTGAGACCTCGCTATACACAAACACAGATGAGCACAGCTTTCTTGTGCTTTTTATAGGCAGCTGCAATCTTAGCAGTAACTTGCCAAATAAAAGAGGGAAACGATAACACGAAGGGGGGGAGTGGGACTGCTTGTATGTCTTAAACAAAATTAAGCACTGAGTTTGTCCTTGTAGACTGGGGTGCTCCTCACAAGGATTCCACCAGTCCCTAAGAGCAGGAGTTAAACAAATAAACCAGTCACTTACTGCTCTAATAAAAAATTATATTGCACCAATTCCACCAATTAGTCAGGAGCAACGTGATCGCTGCCACCAATTTGTCATGAACACCACTCGCTTGCGACACAGGTCTCTTGGATGCTACTATGAAGTGGGATTCCGCTTCCCGCATTCACTTGTCCACTAACCTATCACAATAGGCTGACAATGAGTTAAGTGCATCTCACAACCAGCTCTCACATCCAAGCTATACTTTTCGCTGCAACCACTTGTCATATTCATAGGCCAGCAAGATGCCTGCACTGGGTCACACACTAGCACAAACACCACCAAGCTTTCCCAAGCATATATAGGTACTCTTCTTGCACTCTCACATACACAGGATAACACAGAAAAGCTATTATTGTCCACTTCAGGGTTTGTAAGTTTACAGCAGTAATGAACAAACTTTAAATTAAATTAAAATTAAATTTAATATCTAAAAAGGAGTAAAGTGCTTAAAAAAAGGTTACAAAAGACAAAATAATATAAGACATAGAATATATAAAAAAGTGAGTTTTGTTGGGGCCTGCAAAGTGATCCTAATATGTCTAAAGTATCATCAAGGACAGCTGGCATAGTGATCCACTGTATAATGTACCCCATAATATACCAGTATCCATAGTGCTGTATAAAGTACACAGCTCTGCTATATCAGTGTGCAATGATATAGCGGAGCTGTGTCAGTGTTTTCAGAGCACAGCAGAGTGTGATTTCTCTGCCTTGCTTTAAACACAGTGGCAGTAGCGGCAGTGATCTACAGCCAGGCATTGCACTATAAATGTTAGGCTGCGATCATCGCTCTCCACCCCTGGTACTCACCCCATTCCTGCATCTTCACTCCCGACTCCTACTCCTCTGAGCTTAGTGTCTCGGCAGCTACTCCTTTCACCGCTGAGTACAGTGACAGGAGGAGCTGCAGGTGCCCACCTCATTCCCGGTCCCAGACCTCTTCTCCTGGCAGCTACTCCTGTCAGCCCAGTGTCTCATCGACTCCTCCTGTCACAGTTCGACTAGCGCTGAGCACGCAGCGGGTGACGGGGGAAAGTGCAGCACAAAGTATACGCTGTGGGCTCCACAGAGATGGTAGTGGTCTCTTCCCAGAGTTGTGATCTGGACAGCCCAGGGGACATGCTCCGGTCACAGCAGGGAGCAGACAGCAGACAGTGCAGGAGATAGTATTCAGTATCCAACCCTATCTCCTATGCACAGGGAACGTCGTATTTGAGGTATGTAACTGTCGTTACACACAGCAAATCCAAGATGGCAGCCCCCAGTGTTTGAGTAAAAGTAGAATTAAATAAAATGTTGTATTAAAAATAATTGATTCTATAATCAGTATTATTAATACAAAAATTAAAAAACACAGCACCTTCCCTTTAAGGAATCCCCAGTCTTGTATTTGTAATTACTATATCTCTCTCCTCCTCTATGTGACATTTGCATTATAAATATATGACTGTAAATGTACAGATACAAAGTCTGTGATTGGACTTTTGTGCAATGTTTATATACCTAAGGGTCTCTCAAGCTCCAATACTGTGGTCATTAACTGAAATAATTAATTGTATGTTTAAAGTGAACCTGTCAGGTGTAATATGTGTCGCGGGCAGAGGGTGACTGACCCCGTCAGGGAAGGCTACCCGAGGCGCTTGGATCCGACATCGTGGCTGGGGCTCGAGTGGCAGCCGGATCCGGGGCTCGTGCAGCGGCCCGTCGCCCACAACATTAAAACAGGGGTATTTACAGGGGAAGAGTTTGTCAGTGACGCCACCCGTGGGTTGCGGTGATGGTTGGTGACACCGCCGCTGCCTTGGTATGGGGGTGCCTGGGACTCATGGAGCGGGGCAGCAAGTGGAATCCCCTCCACGGGTAGGGGAGGTGTAGTCCCAGGGCCCGGAGGATGGTGCGGGGTTGCAGGGAGCAGTCTTTAGGAATGGACCGGATGGTACCGGTGTACTCACTGTGGTAATAAATCACACAAAGTCCATGTGGTAAACCAAGGCCGGATGCCGGGAGCCTCTGGAGGGGTGTGTTTGGTCCCGCACACAGGCTGACAGGGCAGGGGCCCTTCCTCCTGCACTTGTAGTTTCTTGTGTGGTGACTTAATCCGCATAAAACGGGAGAAGTCTGCTCCCTGTGTTATGTACTGTGGGAGCCGTTGCCCACAAAATCTGACCCGTGGGATCTCTGTGGGTTCTGGCGGACACCCTATCCTCCTCGTTGGGCTTCCGTTTCGCTCTCTGGGCTACTCGTGGGACAAAATCTGGAACCTTTTCCCCTGCTGGCTAATCGGTAAGGTGCTTGAAGCAGTCCTTGCCCTGGGGTCCAGGTACCCCGACTGTACACGGCCTCCGGACCGGATTCCCGCTGTCGGCACCGGTGGGCTACAACCCTGCCCTGGTCCACTTAAGGTCTCCCGTGACCGGATCTCCGTCGCCTGTGGCTCTGCTCTGCCGTCTGCCACCTAGACAGCTCAGGTAGTCCGGTAGTCCAGGGGCTCCAACCCCTGACTACTACTTCACTCCTCTCACTTCCTCTCTCCAGACTTATGACTTCAACTCCTCTGTGTCTCCAGCTCTCACTCAACTCAACTCCACTCACGTGTTCCCTCCCCTGAAACCTCAGGACCCCTAGGTGGGTGTTTCCATCCGCCTGGTCCCACCCACTGGTGTGTCCCTATTGTCCCGGGGGGTGACTAGGCTTTTGTGGCTGGTGTTACCTGTATGTGGTGTTGTGTTGGTAGGCCAATGAGGATGGAGTCCTGCACCAGAAGGATTTGTGCAGTCTCTGTGATAACCAGGTTTTGCCAGGGCGTCACACTTCCCCTTGATAAAACACAGCCTGTCCTCGAGCTGTTCGGCACCGGTATTTATTTTAACTGCATCTAAAAGAATGTAAAAACAGTAAAAACATAACATATTAAATATTTCTTCCCTTATAGGGAGGTACATTTTCTTGAACATTGCAAACAACATCTACTTCTCCCTTCAACCCGCCATCCAAAACACCTGAACCCCCAGTGCCACCGCTAACACTGGTGTCACACCGTCCCGAGTTCCTGTTGGTGTCCTTGATGACCGGGCAGAAGTCCCTTACCCACCAGTCCACCCCAAAGGGTCCCAAAGTTCCGGAACCCCATGGCCTGGAAGTTAGCCACCGGTTTTGCTGGTGACTGGGCCTCGGCCGACTCTACCGCAGGCCCTTCCTCCAACCAGTCCTCTCCAGCGGGTGTTACAGTCCTCGTGGTGGGATAACAAGAAGGTAGATGGGGGAATGTACAATGACCCAAGAGAGTTTTTGGGTGGCCTGAGCCTCTACCAATCCAGAGGCCTTGGTCCATCAAAAGTAACAGGGAAAAAGCTGGGTTAAACTGGGAAAGGGGGGTAGCTGGGATCCGCTACTTTTTACTCTTTTTCCTCATACAGATGACGGTGGTAGGCGAGACATGGCTTTTCATCAACCACCACCCACTTCATTATGTCGCGGGCAAACCACCCTCGCTCTCCACAGTTTCTTGTGTAGCTGACCATGTCCCGGGTTCCAGATTCCTGTCTGAGTGGCTGGTTGGCAAATGAGGGGCTACATCCCTCCGGGACACAAAGATTTCTGCTTCCAGTCCCGGCTCGTATATGAATCCTGACCCTTTTTGGAAATCAAAATGGCGGACTTGCCCTAAGTAGGTCGGGCCCCGGACCCGGAAGGTAGCTTGCCGCAGGCAGTCTTTCTCCTTGTAAGTATGGGCAAGCACATCAGCCTTGCGTGTCTCCCTGGCAGCTATCTCCCTGCGCAGCTGCTGCTGCCGCTCCAAGTACGGGGCACGGGTTCCGTGCTCCGCCTCCTGCTCAGGAGCCAGGCCCACTCGGATGCCCTCGGCGCCGGCTACAACCGACCTCGCATACTGCCGTGGGCCCAACCGATCAGTGGCCTGCTCCATTTCCCTGCAGGTACACTCCGGCTGCTCCTCAGCCGGGATGGGATGCTTGGGAGTGGCTAGCGCGGCAGCCGGGGTAGATTTAGGGTCGGGTGCCACCTCTGTTGCGGCCGGGCTGATAGCCGGAGCCGAAGTCATCCCCGATGCGGCCGTGCTCAGGGCCGTATGAGATGTTATCGGGGTTGCGGCCTGGCTCATGGCCGGGACAGGTGCCGAGGTGGTGGTGAGTGCAAGGCCCGAGGACCCCGGAACTGGGTCCGCTCTTACAGAGTGCATGGGTTCTGCTGCCACAGGTCGAGGTAACGGGTTGGTCGGGGCGTTGGCCACGGACGACGAGGGAGGCGATGTGGCGGACGGGGGCAGGCAAGACCCCTCAGCCATGTCGGACGGTTCCTGGGGAACATAGGGGCGTGGGTCACTGCTTACCCACTCCTCCGAGGCCATCTCCATCTCACGCGTCCGGACAGCTGCTGCCAGGCCCTTCATCTCTGTTGTCCACCTCGCCAATATGAATTGGGCTTGGGCCTGGATCCTCCGACATATCCTCTCTGTCTGTTCCTCAATCCAATCTGCAGTATTGGGAACGGGGCTCTCCAAGTGCTGTTTGCCAGGCTGCTGTGACATCTTGCCGCGTTTGTGTCCAGGAACGGGTTTCTGCAGAGTACTGGTGTCCCTGCACTTTATCTTCTCTGGTCACATGCCACTTTTTCAGCTCTCACCCTTGGTTTTCCAGCATCAGTCTTTCTGCTCTGGGAATAACCGGGTTTCTCCCACGTTCTTAGGGGGCGGGGCTTAGGACTCGCGCTCTTTTCGGGGAAAAAGGTTGTTTTTGGCGCCAAAAATGGCGTGCAAGATGGCAGCGGTCCAAAAATGTTAGCGTTTCACGGTTTAACAGTCCAGGAAAGGCGCACTTCACCTAGGTTAGTGGATGGGGTAAGTATCCTGTTCGTGATGCCAGAAGTTGTCGCGGGCAGGGGGTGACTGACAACATCAGGGAAGGCTACCCGAGGCGCTCAGATCCGGGATCGTGGCTGGGGCTTGAGTGGCAGCCGGATCCGTGGCTCGTGTAGCGGCCCGTTGCCCACAACAATAAAAAAGGGGTATTTAGAGGGGAAGCGTTTGTCAGTGACGCCACCCGTGGGTTGCGGTGATGGTTGGTGACACCGCCCCTGCCTTGGTATGGGGGTGCCCGGGACTGATGGAGCGGGGCAGCAAGGTGGATTCCCTCCACGGGAAGGGGAGGTGTAGTCCCGGGGCCCGGAGGATGGTGCGGGGTTGCAGGGAGCAGTCTTTAGGAATGGACCGGATGGTACCGGTGTACTCACTGTGGTAATAAATCCCACAAAGTCCATGTGCTAAATCAAGGCCGGATGCCGGGAGCCTCTGGAGGGGTGTGTTTGGTCCCGCACACGGGCTGACAGGGTAGGGGCCCTTCCTCCTGCACTTGTAGTTTCTTGTGTGGTGACTTAATCCGCATAAAACAGGAGAAGTCCATTCCCTGTGTTATGTACTGTGGGAGCCGTTGCCCGCAAAATCTGACCCGTGGGATCTCTGTGGGTTCTGGCGGACACGCTATCCTCCTCGTTGGGCTTCCGTTTCGCTCTCTGGGCTACTCGTGGGACAAAATCTGGAACCTTGTCCCGCTGTCGGCACCGGTGGGCTACAACCCTGCCCCGGTCCACTTAAGGTTTCCCGCGACCGGATCTCCGTCGCCTGTGGCCCTGCTCTGCCGTCTGCCACCTAGTCAGCTCAGGTACAAAGAAAAATTGAATAACTACGTCCATAATAACCATATAGCATGTAGCATGGAGATTCCCCATTAGCAACAAAACAACCTACATAGAAGCTCCATAGTCATTGTCCATGTAATCCTATTTAAATTAAATACCAAACAATGTTTTCTTTATAGAAATCTTTAGAAAATTTATTTAAATGCGATTTAATAAAAAGTTTTGTTTCAGGGACACAAAGAGAGTGCAACACATAGTGCAAAAATGTGCTTAAAAACATATACATAGCCACTCAGGGAAGTGTGTCAGTACAGAACAGGCTGAGATAGGTACATGGCACAGCCCACAGAAACAACATAACTGCAGTGTATCAGTATATCTGTCTCACATAATACAGTTAATAGCACAGTGAAATACATTAAGTAACAATCAAACAGAATATCATATCATAGGAATGCACTGTGAACTTATAAAGACCCATATACAATGTCAGAATCACCATATATGCTGTCCTATGGGCATGAAACAGGACTCAAATGATTGTAATACAAAGCTGTCCTGTGAGCATGAGCCATTGCTCAGATATATGCAATGCAAGAGAGAAACCGTCCTTTCAGCAAGGAGGATGGCATAAATCCAAAGTATATGAAGGTACTATGACCCACCAGGAACACTCCCGTGTTCAAGCCTGACACACCACCCTGCACCTCAACGCGTTTCGCTTATCGCTTCATCGGGAGGTCTGACCTCCCGATGAAGCGATAAGCGAAACGCGTTGAGGTGCAGGGTGGTGTGTCAGGCTTGAACACGGGAGTGTTCCTGGTGGGTCATAGTACCTTCATATACTTTGGATTTATGCCATCCTCCTTGCTGAAAGGACGGTTTCTCTCTTGCATTGCATATATTTGAGCAATGGCTCATGCTCACAGGACAGCTTTGTATTACAATCATTTGAGTCCTGTTTCATGCCCATAGGACAGCATATATGGTGATTCTGACATTGTATATGGGTCTTTATAAGTTCACAGTGCATTCCTATGATATGATATTCTGTTTGATTGTTACTTAATGTATTTCACTGTGCTGTTAACTGTATTATGTGAGACAGATATACTGATACACTGCAGTTATGTGGTTTCTGTGGGCTGTGCCATGTACCTATCTCAGCCTGTTCTGTACTGACACACTTCCCTGACTGGCTATGTATATGTTTTTAAGCACATTTTTGCACTATGTGTTGCACTCTCTTTGTGTCCCTGAAAAAAACTTTTTATTAAATCGCATTTAAATACATTTTCTAAAGATTTCTATAAAGAAAACATTGTTTGGTATTTAATTTAAATAGGATTACATGGACAATGACTATGGAGCTTCTATGTAGGTTGTTTAGTCAGCTCAGGTAGTCCGGTAGTCCAGGGGCTCCAACCCCTGACTACCACTTCCTCTCTCCAGACTAATCTGACTTCAACTCCTCTGTGTCTCCAGCTCTCACTCAACTCAACTCCACACAAACACAATACCATCAATGAGTTTCATTGGAAAAAAAAAATAATTAATCGCTATGACAATTAAATCCAATTTGCATAATAATTTGGAACATGATGTACATATTGGGATAGGATCTTGGAGATGGGAATTCCACATTAAATTTTGTGATACACAAAAATACTCACTGCATCCCTAGCTGAATTCATGGAGGGATGAAGTTTTTAAAATGGGGTCACATATGAGGGGGCTGTGCTGCTTTCCTGGCATTTTAAGGGCTCTGCCATTGTAACATGGCACCCCCAAACCATAACTAAATCTGAACTCCAATATGGCACATCTCCCCTTCTGAGGTTTGCATTGTGCCTCAAAAGTAGTTTTCTACCACATATAGGGTATTGGTGTACTCAGGAGAAATTGCGTAAAATTATATAGCCCACTTTCTCCTTTTTGAAAATTAAACGTTTGGGGCCAAAACACCATTTTAGTGGGGAAAAAAAATGGTATTTTTTTTTTATATTCACAGACCAATATTATACAGTTCCTTGAATCACCTCAGTATTAAAATTGCTCACTACAGCTCTAGACGACTTCCTCAGACCCGCAACACACATCCATTTAATTTAAACATGTGCGGTACGTATTTGCACGTACCGGAGACACGTACACACGGAGACCCATGTTATTCAATGGTAGATGGCACACACACGTAAAATCACACGGAACGTGTGACCGTGTGGTAAGTACAAGTGTGCGCTTTTCTACACAGACGACATGTCCGTTTTTGGCTGTTAGCACGCAGGCACGGACCCGCTTTAGTCTATGGGTCCGTGCCTGCACGCACCGCACACGGAGTATGTCCATGTTCAGCACATTTCGTGCGTGTGCGTTTTTACACTAGCGATCTTATTTTTTGTTTTTTTTTAAATTAAAGTCAGTATACTTACCTTTTTTTCTGCTGTTCTCAGTCATACTTACATTGGCGCTCGTTTTTTTTCTTCCCCCGGCTCATACCGCTCCCCGATCACCAGCGCGGCCAGGAACAGCTGTGCAGAGAATACGCGGCAACAATTACTTTGAATATGCCGGCCGCTGATTAATCAATCTCGTAATCCCTGCTTTCCCCACCCACAGACGCCTGTGATTGGTTGCACTCAGACACGCCCCCCACGCTGAGTGACAGCTGTCTCACTGCACCCAATCACAGCAGCTGGTGGGCGTGTCTATACTGTGCAGTAAAACAAATAAATAAATTTAAAAAAACGGCGTGCGGTCCCCCCCAATTTTAATACCAGCCAGATAAAACCATACGGCTGAAGGCTGGTATTCTCAGGATTGGGAGCCCCACGTTATGGGGAGCCCCCCAGCCTAACAATATCAGTCAGCAGCCGCCCATAATTGCTGCATACATTATATGCGACAGTTCTGGGACTGTACCCGGCTCTTCCCGATTTGCCCTGGTGCGTTGGCAAATCGGGGTAATAAGGAGTTATTGGAAGCCCATAGCTGCCAATAAGTCCTAGATTAATCATGTCAGGCGTCTCCCCGAGATACCTTCCATGATTAATCTGTAAATTACAGTAAATAAACACACACACCCGAACAATCCTTTATTAGAAAAAAACACTGACAAATTGCCTTGTTCACCAATTTAATAAGCCCGAAAAAGCCCTCCATGTCCAGCGTACTCCAGGATGGTCCAGCGTCGCTTCCAGCTCTGCTGCATGAAGGTGACCGGAGCTGCTGAAGACACCGCCGCTCTTGTCAGCTCCACGCAGCAACTGAGGTGAGTAGCACGATCAGGTGAGCTGTCACTGAGGTTACTCGCGGCTACCGCTAAATACAGCTGATCGCGCTATTCCCTTCATTAGCTGCGTGGAGCTGACAGGAGCGGCGGTGTCTTCTCCAGCTGCGGTCACCTTCATGCAGCAGAGCTGGAAGCGACGCTGGACCATCCTGGATTACGCCGGACATGGAGGGCTTTTTCGGGCTTATTAAATTGGTGAACAAGGCAATTTGTTAGTGTTTTTTTTCTAATAAAGGATTGTTCGGGTGTGTGTGTTTATTTACTGTAATTTACAGATTAATCATGGAAGGTATCTCGGGGAGACGCCTGACATGATTAATCTAGGACTTATTGGTAGCTATGGGCTTCCAATAACTCCTTATTACCCCGATTTGCCAACGCACCAGGGAAAATCGGGAAGAGCCGGGTACAGTCCCAGAACTGTCGCATATAATGTATGCGGCAATTCTGGGCAGCTGCTGACTGATATTGTTAGGCTGGGGGGCTCCCCATAACGTGGGGTTCCCCATCCTGAGAATACCAGCCTTCAGCCGTATGGCTTTATCTGGCTGGTATTAAAATTGGGGGGGACCGCACGCCGTTTTTTTAAATTATTTATTTATTTATTTTACTGCACAATATAGACACGCCCACCGGCTGCTGTGATTGGGTGCAGTGAGACAGCTGTCACTCAGCGTGGGGGGCGTGTCTGACTGCAACCAATCACAGGCGTCTGTGGGTGGGGAAAGCAGGGAATACGAGATTGATTAATGATCGGCCGGCATATTCAAAGTAATTGTTGCCGCGTATTCTCTGCACAGCTGTTCCTCGCCGCGCTGGTGATCGGGGAGCGGTAAGTATGAGAGAGGGCTGCTCAATTCAGTCACTCGGGGGATTAGCAGTCACTGGTGAATCCTTCACAGGTGACCGCTAATCAGTACGCGGCACACAGACAGAGCCGCGGCATGACAATGAAGTCGGGTGAAGTTCACCCGAGTTCATTCTCATCGTGCAACTCTGTCTGCTGTCAGCCGACATGTATCAACGACATTGTGCAACACACAAATGGACATTCCACGTACACATACACGGGCATTTTACACACAAACACGGACATTTTACACGTACACACGGCTCGCATACGCCATCACACGGATGCCATACGTACCGGAGAAACGCCCCAAAAAAACGGAACACGGACCCGAAAAACGGACCGTGTCACACGGACGTTTTTTTTTTTGCGGAAGTGTGTTTTAGGCCTCAAGAGGTGTATTTTCCAGAATGGGTTCCTGCTATTTCGGTATGTCAGGGGATTTTCAAATGTGACATGACATCCTCAATATGTTCAAGACAAAAAAGCACCCCTTCCCTTTTGAATCCTGCAGTGTACCTAAACAGTAGTTTTCCACCGCATATGGGGTATCCCTGTACCTGTACTCGAGAGAATTTGAACAAATTGTATCATCCACATTCCCATTACTCTTGTGAATTTGAAAAAAACTAAAAAATTAATTTTTAGCAAAAAAGCTTTTATTTTAACGGCTTAAAGTAATAAAATTCTGTGAAGCATCTGGGGGTTCAAAGTGCTCACCAAACACAGAAATTCCTTGAGGGGTCTAGTTCCAAAATGGGGTCACTTGTGGGATGGGTGTCCACTATTTAGGCATATCGGGGCTCTGCAAACGTGGCATGGCATCAGCTAAAAATTCCGGCAAATTTTGAGGTAAAAAACCCTGCTATACGTCCAAACTGTAGTTTTCTAGCACATATGGAGTATCTGTATTTGAGAAATTGCACAACAAATTGTCATGGTACAACTTTACCAGTAAGGCCTAAGACACATGGCATAAAAATCGGAGTGAGTGGAGTGCGATGTTTTATCACATTCCACTCTGACCTATATTAGCCTATGTCCCAGCACCCATGAGCGATTATTTTCTCAGCCCTAATCGGACCGAGAAAACAATCGCAGCATGCTGCTACTGTAATGCGTTCCTGGTTTCTCTCGCACCCATTCAAGTCTATGGGGCGAGAGAAAAATCACACTGCACTCGCAGTACACCAGTGTACCGCGAGTGCAGGACGAGAATTGCAATAGCCAGCTACAGTGAAGGGAGATAAATCCCTCCCTCCCCTCCTCAGAGCCGGCCCGCCCCCCGCAGCTGAGGTCCGATTGCATGATCGGACCTCAGTCGCAGTGACACTCGGCTCCTGCTGTGCTGCGAGAGCCGAGTGTCATGTGAGGATCGCATTAGTCCCCCTTGTGGCCCCAGCCTCACCCTTCCTGAAACGCAAAATTTTACCATTGTTACCAATTTTTTTACAACTGTTCCCATTTTTGTGGGAAAAAATAAAAAAAATATTTTTCATTCCACATTGCATTAGTTTATGTGAAGCACCTGAAGAGTTCATAAACTTCTTGAGTGTGGTTTTCAGCACTTTGAGGGGTGTAGTTTTTAAGATGTCACTTTTGGGTATTTTCTGTCATATAGGCACCTTAAAAGTCCCTTTAAATGTGATGTGGTCACAAAAACCAAAAAATTGAAAATTTTGTGCTGATGTAAAGTAAACATGTGGTATTTTTTTTAAACTATTTTCTGTGACACAACACTGATTTAAAGGGAAGGTGTCGTGCCCAAAAAAAAAAATTCAATAAGTGAAAAAATGTAAAGTGTAAAGTGGCCAGAATCTCCTCTCCTGTGTGTGATATCACAGCTCCTCCCTCCCAACCTGAGTGTTTCCAAAGGATAGAAGAGAATGAAGTTTAGGGACACAGACCAGAACTATTTTTTTGGTGGGAAAAAATAAAATAAATATTTTTCATTCCACATTGCATTAGTTTATGTGAAGCACCTGAAGAGTTAATAAACTTCTTGAGTGTGGTTTTCAGCACTTTGAGGGGTGTCGTTTTTAAGATGTCACTTTTGGGTATTTTCTGTCATATAGGCACTTTAAGGCTGGAAACACATCTATGCAAGTAAAATCAGTCCGACTGGGCTGAAAAATACTCGGCTGATTTTAGTTCACATCAGGTGCGAGTGCAACGCAAGTGCGATGCTTTTTGCTCGCGTGTGTGTCGCGTTTGCGATGCTAGTTTCATGCAACATCTTAATTAGATAAAAGCTATTACACATGTGTGGCGCCCCTGACCTGGTCAGGCACCACTGAGTACTGCACCCATGCTGGGGACAGTACAATACAGGTAATCCAGAAGGCTGACCGGGGTGTGGAACACAGGCGCATAGTGATCAGGTCTCACACATGTACCCATGAGAGGACCCCTGGGGATCCCAGGAGGGGGCAAAGCCTATACCTCCACTGGAATAGTGGCAGGGGGTTAAAAAGCCTCCATCTCCTCTCAAGGGGTGTGGTGGAGAGTCTGGTTGCTAGGTGGCGTAGGCAAGAACAGGAGAGGAGGAGCAGTGAGTCAGTTAGAGCAGAGAACTCCAGAGGGCTCGGTGAGGAGCAGACCTGTGGGGCTGATGCTGTCTAACAGCGCCCGCGCAGTGACTACAGACGGGGGAGAACGGTCAACTAGAAGTGCTGCCTGAAAGCCAGCTTCAGCTAGCGAGTGCAACGGAGTGGGAAGTAAGGAGACTTCTAGAGAGCACCAGGCCCAACCGGGCGGCAGATCCCGAAGCGAGGATAGATTCACCTTTCCCTGCTAAACCTGCCGGTGTGGGGCTCTTACAGCCCACACCACAACAACCAAAAGCCGCAGCCACGTAACCGCAAGTAGGGCCCATAGGTCACAGGAGGCAAGAGGCTGGAGTGGCCTGGCCCGGGGAACAAGCACACGGCAAAACAAGAAGGGGAGAGAGGCTTGGAGCATCTTCCCTGGGTGACCCCCATAGGGACTCAAAGTCGGGGTCACCCCAAACCACCAAGGGCTAAGGAAGGCGAGTTTGTAGTCACCCTCATACAGTCAGCCGGAAGGATACCTGGTTCCCACCTGGTTCATCCCAGCTACGCCCGGGTTACTCACCCTGCCACCTGAAGTGAGTAAAAACCCTGAAAGACACTCTGCCTGTGTGTGGTCATTCTGCGACTTGTGGTACTACAGCTTTACAAAGGGCCCTGGGGCTTGCCTCACTCTCAGGAGGCCACTACACCCGACTGCACCCACCATCGGCCCCAGGTGCCTCCTAATCTGCAGTGGCGGTCCCCTCTGACCGCAAATCTGAGAGTGGCGTCACGATCAAAACCGAAGATTCCCTACCTGTGACCAGATCCAGCTACGTGGAGTCCCTGAAGGTATGCACCGATACAACACCTGCGGGGCTTCACATCTGGCGTCACGAACAGGATAAGGACTAGACCTGTTCAGACAGGTGACCATGTGCCTGGGCGGTCCGCTTGAAAAATTGGAAGCGCCGCCATATTGCCACCATGAAAAGCGCGCTGAAAAACAACAGCAGCCCGCGCTGGAAGAAGTTACCGCCCACGAAGAGGTGTGGCTACCCAGAGATCCCCTGCAGAGTTCTGACCTTGCCAGCTATGAGAGTGGAAGCGTCGAGAGACGGCGGGAAGGAAAGGAAGCCACAAGCCTGCTGCTGGGAGAGGAGCTGCTGAAAGAGGCAGAGCAGAAACTGGACAGCTTGTTACAGGAGGCAGCGAAGAGTCCACTGCTGGGAGACCGTGCAGAAGACGGCGCAGAAGAAATGGCGTCTGACCGCAGGAACCCAGAACCAGGCTCCGCTGCCTGGTGGTACCGAGAGCTGGCCCAGTTTTGCAACCGGCTGGAGACCCGGGTCGTGGAGCAGATTCGGGAGGAACGGATGGAACTGCAGGAGCTGACCGCGGCGGTTCGGGCCTATGAAGGGAGAGCTGCATGCCGGGTGTCGGGCGGGACGGCGACGACGCAGACCCCAGTGCTACCAACAACGGGTGAGTCGAATGATGCCCCGGCCCGCGCAAGTGCCCCGACCCCTGCTGCCACGTCCCCGGTCCCTGAAGAGGCGTCCGGTGCGGCGACGCTGAAGCAGGCCGCAGCCACGCCAGGTGCGGCCCTCCAAGCCCCAGCGGCTGCAGCGATGCCCTGCTCGGCCCACCAAGACCCAGTCCCTGCAGCGATGCCCTGCCCGGCCCGCCAGGACCAGGCCGCCGCCATCCTGGGCGCGGCCCGCCAAGACCAGGCCGCCGCCATACAGGGCGCGGCCCGCCAAGCCCAGACTGCTGCAGCGACGTCCAGCCCAGCCTGCACAGAGCCTCCTGCAACAGCGACACTGATCCAGGCCGCCGCCATGCCAGGCGCGGCCCGCCAAGACCAGGCCGCCGCCATGCCAGGCGCGGCCCGCCAAGGAAAGACTACCTCAGCATTTACCCCGGCCTGTAAGGCCAGAGCAGATACCGCTCCCCGGTCCACAGAGGTTCCTGATAGGCAGCCCACGGTGGGTGAAGACCCTGCATATTGGCAGATGAAGGCTGACCTGGAGGCCAAATTTCCACAATGGCTGGTGAGCCAATACATACCCCCTCCGCATACCCCAAAGAGTCTCCTGCTAACTCCTGCAGCAGCTACACCAAAGAGTCCCTCACCTGGGCCGGCTGAAGAGCATCCATCCCCGGCACTGCCACAGTTGGAGTGCCAGGAAGAACTAAGGGGGAGAGGAGGCCAGGAAGCAGAAGGGTTGACTCCGACTCCAGTGCCACCAGTAGCAGATGTGTATTCAGAGCCGGAAATGCTGCCATACTCCCGCTGGGACGAGGAGGACCTGACCCCCTCTGCAGAAGAAGAGCTGCCTAAGAGCTTCACCTGGGAGCCCACAGGCATGGATCCAGCCCGCAAGACACGGCGCAGAAGAACACAGTTTGCTCCAGCACCACAGTCTCCTGAACAGAGAGCAGTCACCGCCAGAGACCTAAAGGAGAAGCGTTTGTTGAGAGAGTCCAAAGCCCAGGCTAGAGGACCCCTGTGTTATGGCGTAGTGGAAGATTTCAACTTGAAAAGTGGTTATGGCTTCATTGTAGCACCAGGAATAAAAGAAGGGATATTTGTAAACCGCAGAGATGTGAACGCTCATCTGCCAAGAGGACACCCTTGCAGAAATCTAAAGATGGGAGATTCCGTTCAGTTCACCCTGCATCAAGGCGAAAGAGGATTGTATGCTCTGGGCGTAACGCTATGTCCCAACAAACCCTACAGCCATCCCATGCCACAAGAAAGACAAGAAAGACAAGAAAGACAAGAAAGACAAGAAAGACAAGAAAGACAAGAAAGACAAGAAAGACAAGATAGAGATAAAGAACCAGATGTAGAAACAGATGAAGACCAAGAACGGAAAGATAAAGATCCTACAGATGAAGAAAGAGACAAAGAGCAAGAAAGTCACAGGTGCCAGTGCCCAACGTGCCCTCGCCCTAGTGAAAAAGAGGAGTAAAGTAAAGTACAGAAAAGAAGTTTTGACCAGTTAAAGTTTGAAAAGTTTTGTTTGCAACGTTAAAGAAATGCGCCCACAAAAACTATTGTGAGAAATAAACTTAAGGCTATGAACTTGCTATAGCCACAAACTCTCGCAGTGTAAATAGTTACACCAGTGGCACCACCACCAGGGCCAGCCTGTTTAGGGGCTTGGCTCGTCTGCAACCAGGGGGGGCCCGTCCGTAGAAAAGGGCCTTGGCTCACCTGCGACCAGAGAGCACGCCTGTTTATGGGGCCTTGGCTCACCACCACAAAGAGGGTACCTGGTCAGTACCAACTGTGGAGGCCGCCTCTGCATCCTGCCAGAAGAGGCTGACGGCGCGGATCCACCAGGCCAGGTATACCCTGAAACCACCAGCCCATGAAAGCCGCCTCTACATCCTGCCAGAAGTGGCTGAAGTCGCGGCCAACGGGAGAGGAAGATTGGAGGAAAGGTCTGGGGAAGTAGATGGCCCAGACCTGGTTACCAACAGGACCGGTGACCTACCTCCTGAGAGGGTTTTGGGTGGGTTAACGGACTTGTGGGTGGAGGGTGGTGATGTCTGATACCTGGTGCTTTTAAATGTTTTACATGTTTTAATGTTTTATGCATTTTAAAATGTTGTCTTGCAGCCCGAGGACGTGCTGGTGATAACTAAGGGGGAATGTGGCGCCCCTGACCTGGTCAGGCACCACTGAGTACTGCACCCATGCTGGGGACAGTACAATACAGGTAATCCAGAAGGCTGACCGGGGTGTGGAACACAGGCGCATAGTGATCAGGTCTCACACATGTACCCATGAGAGGACCCCTGGGGATCCCAGGAGGGGGCAAAGCCTATACCTCCACTGGAATAGTGGCAGGGGGTTAAAAAGCCTCCATCTCCTCTCAAGGGGTGTGGTGGAGAGTCTGGTTGCTAGGTGGCGTAGGCAAGAACAGGAGAGGAGGAGCAGTGAGTCAGTTAGAGCAGAGAACTCCAGAGGGCTCGGTGAGGAGCAGACCTGTGGGGCTGATGCTGTCTAACAGCGCCCGCGCAGTGACTACAGACGGGGGAGAACGGTCAACTAGAAGTGCTGCCTGAAAGCCAGCTTCAGCTAGCGAGTGCAACGGAGTGGGAAGTAAGGAGACTTCTAGAGAGCACCAGGCCCAACCGGGCGGCAGATCCCGAAGCGAGGATAGATTCACCTTTCCCTGCTAAACCTGCCGGTGTGGGGCTCTTACAGCCCACACCACAACAACCAAAAGCCGCAGCCACGTAACCGCAAGTAGGGCCCATAGGTCACAGGAGGCAAGAGGCTGGAGTGGCCTGGCCCGGGGAACAAGCACACGGCAAAACAAGAAGGGGAGAGAGGCTTGGAGCATCTTCCCTGGGTGACCCCCATAGGGACTCAAAGTCGGGGTCACCCCAAACCACCAAGGGCTAAGGAAGGCGAGTTTGTAGTCACCCTCATACAGTCAGCCGGAAGGATACCTGGTTCCCACCTGGTTCATCCCAGCTACGCCCGGGTTACTCACCCTGCCACCTGAAGTGAGTAAAAACCCTGAAAGACACTCTGCCTGTGTGTGGTCATTCTGCGACTTGTGGTACTACAGCTTTACAAAGGGCCCTGGGGCTTGCCTCACTCTCAGGAGGCCACTACACCCGACTGCACCCACCATCGGCCCCAGGTGCCTCCTAATCTGCAGTGGCGGTCCCCTCTGACCGCAAATCTGAGAGTGGCGTCACGATCAAAACCGAAGATTCCCTACCTGTGACCAGATCCAGCTACGTGGAGTCCCTGAAGGTATGCACCGATACAACACCTGCGGGGCTTCACACATGTGTCATTTAATTAACCTATGGGAATGTGCTGTCACATTCATCTAATGAGCGAAGTTACTGCCACACTCGCAAATGTGAACGCTGGTGCGCGTGTGTGATGCTACTTTTAATCCCCTTCCATAGGAAATCATTGGGACAAATGGTGCGAGAAACTCGCAAAAAAGCAGCATGCTGCGATTTTTTTCTCAGTCCGATTTGGACTGAGAAAAAAATCGCAGATGAGAGCTGAATCATTCACTAACATGTGTTCGATTCTAATGCTAGTTTTTCTCGCATTGCTCTACTGCGAGAAACTCGCAAGTGAGAAGCAGCCCTAAAAGTCACTTTAAATGTGATGTGGTCACAAAAACAAAATAATTGTAAATTTTGTGCTGATGTAAAGTAAACGTGTTTTTTTTTTTTAAAGTATTTTCTGTGACACAACTCTGATTTAAAGGGAAGGTGTCGTGCCCCAAAAAAAAAATTCAATAACTGAAAAAATGTAAAGTGTAAAGTGGGCAGAATCTACTCTCCTGTGTGTGATATCACAGCTCCCCCTCCCAACCTGAGTGTTTCCAAAGGATAGAAGAGAATGAAGTTTAGGGACACAGTGCAGAGCTATTTTTTTGGTGACCACAAATGTCTAAAGTGTCACCAAGGACAGCTGCATAGTGCTCCCCACATAGCGCTCTGCACGCCCCGATCCAGCAATGCTCTGCCGCATGCACGCACACCTGCAATGTTCTGCCACAGGCATGCCCGCAATACTCTGCCACACGGATGCACAAAGTGTGGGGGTGTGTACACTGTGTATATACTGTGTGTGTGACAGCACCCAACATGAGGGCAGCGGAGCCAGCATGTGTGTATACTATATACCATGTTCTGTGTGTATAAACTATATACTGTGTGTATATACTATATACCGTATGAACACTGTGTATATACTGTGTGTGTGACCGAGCAGCATGAGGGGAGATGGAGCCAGTGTGTGTATATACTATATACCATGTTCTGTGTGTATATACTATATACCGTGTGTACAGTGTGTATATACTGTGTGACCGAGCAGCATGAGGGAGGCGGAGCCAGCGTGTGTATATAATATATACCGTGTATTGAGTGTATATACTATATACTGTGTGTATATACTATATACCGTGTGTACACTGTGTATATATTGTGTGTGTGACCAAGCAGCATGAAGGAGGCGGAGCAAGCATGTGTATATACTATATACCATATACAGTGTATATACTATATACCGTATGTACACTGTGTATATACTGTATGTGTCTGAATAGGATAACTGAAGTGAGCACTAATATATATATTCTGAGTGCAAGCCAAAAAAATACATACTATACAAGGATAAGGCTGCACACCAAACTTAGATAATGGTATAATGCCTCAAGCATATGGAAAAATATTGGAAAATACAATGAAAAATGCTACTTGCTAACTCGAACATGTGAATAATGAATTGCATACCTGCCATGAATATTAGGAAAAAGGAGATATTTATCCATGTGATTGCTAAATATCTCCTTTTTCCTAATATTCATGCCAGGTATGCAATTCATTATTCACATGTTCAAGTTAGCAAGTAGCATTTTTCATTGTATTTTCCAATATTTTTCCATATGCTTGAGGCATTATACCATTATCTAAGTTTGATGTGCAGCCTTATCCTTGTATAGTATGTATTTTTTGGCTTGCACTCATAATATATATATATATATTAGTGCTCACTTCAGTTATCCTATTCAGTTATATGTAGTTTTTTTTCTGAATGTGAACACAGCTCCTCCCCTTTCGGCCATGTTTTTTCCATCTCCTATATAAGACAGTCCTTGGTTACCCCTCTCCACCCACAGCAGTTTTTAATTGCAATGAGATGACACACAGTTAGGGTCACAGAGCTAGGGACCCCAATATAGAGATATACCTTGAGGAGGTTTTGTGGCTCAGTTACATTGATCAATGCAATTGCTAAATATCTCCTTTTTCCTAATATTCATGGCAGGTATGCAATTCATTATTCACATGTTCAAGTTAGCAAGTAGCATTTTTCATTGTATTTTCCAATATTTTTCCATATGCTTGAGGCATTATACCATTATCTAAGTTTGATGTGCAGCCTTATATACTGTGTGTGTGACTGAGCAGCATGAAGGAGGCGGAGCCAGCGTGTGTATATACTATATACCATATACTGTGTGTGTATATACTACAAACCGTGTGTACAGTGTTTATATACTGTGTGTGACCGAGCAGCATGAGGGAGGCAGAGCCAGCGTGTGCATATACTATATACTGTGTATTGTGTGTATATACTATATACTGTGTGTATATACTATATACCATGTGAACACTGTGGATATACTGTGTTTGTGACTGAGCAGCATGACTGTACAATGCTCTGCATGCCTGACCACCCGCAATGCTCTGCCACATGCCCGCAATGCACTGCCACACGCTCACCCACAATGCTCTGCCACACGTGCACCCACAATGCTCTGCCACGCACGCACACATAATGCTTTGCCACGCACGCACATAGAATGCTCTGCCATGCACGCTGACACAAGGCTCTGCCACCCATGCACACACAATGCACTGCCACGCACGCGCACACAATGCTCTGCCACATGCACGCACAAAATGCTCTGCCACATGCATGGACAAACAATGCTCTGCCACACACGCACACACAAAATGCTCTGCCACACGCATGCACAAAAAGCTCTGCCACATGCACGCACACACAATGCTCTGCCATGCACGCACAATTCTCTGCTAGGCACGCACAAAATGCTTTGCCACATGCACGCACACACAATGCTCTGCCATGCACACACAATGCTCTGCCACATGCATGCACACACAATGCTCTGCCAGACACACATACACAATGCTCTGCCATGCACGCTGACACAATGCTCTGCCACATGCACGCACAAAATGCTCTGCCACATGCACGCACACACAATTTCTCTGCCAGGCACACACACACAATGCTCTGCCATGCACGCTGACACAATTCTCTGCCATGCACGCTGACAAAATGCTCTGCCACGCACGCACACACAATGCACTGCCACGCACGTACACACAAAATGCTCTGTCACACGCACACACAAAATGCTCTGACCCATGCACGCACGCACGCACAAAATGCTCTGCCACATACAACTACACACAATGCTCTGCCAGGCACGCACACACAATGCTCTGCCAGGGACGCACACACAATGCTCTGCCAGGCACGCACACACAATGCTCTGCCACATGCATGCACAAAATGCTCTGCCACATGCACGCACAAAATGCTCTGCCAAATGCATGCACAAAGTGCTCTTCCACACGCATGCACAAAATGCTCTGCCACATGCACGCGCACACAATGCTTTGCCAGGCACGCACACACAATGCTCTGCCAGGCACGCACACACAATGCTCTGCGAGACACGCACACACAATACTCTGCCACGCATGCACACACAATGCTCTGCCACATGCACGCACAAAATGCTCTGCCACATGCACGCACAAAATGCTCTGCCACATGCACACACAAAATGCTCTGCCAAATGCACACACAAAATGCTCTGCCACATGCATACACAAAATGCTCTGCCACATAGACGCACACACAATGCTCTGCCAGCACACACACAAAATGCTCTGCCACAAGCACGCACACAAGCACGCCCTCTGCGGCAGGGGAGGGAGGAGGGCCGTACACTACTCACACAGGCCGACAGGTGACAGGCCATGGGGGGAGAGCGTGGGGGTGTCATTGGATATGGTAGCATCTGTGGCAGGGGGAGGGGCGCCGGTACACTACTCACACGGGCCGAACGGGTGACAGGGGGAAAAGTTCAGCACACAGCATGACCGCTGTGAGCTGCAGAAAGATGGCGCTGATCTCCTCCCTCTGCTGTGATCTGGACAGCCCTGGGGGCGCGTCCATTTCACAGAAGGGAGCTCTCCTGTAATGAGCCTAGGAGTCGGATTCTGACTATCAGAGTCTATGCTCCAGCATGCCAGCCCCCAGTGTCTCCAGTAAAATTAGAATGAAATAAAAACTAAATAAGCAGTGATTTTAATTTTGTATTAAAAATACTTGATATCATAATCACAATTTTTAATACAAAAATAAAAAAACGTGACACCTTCCCTTTAAGGGGATAAAAAGTCAAAATGTAAAAATTGCAAAAAAAAAAAAAAAAAAGCCAAATTTCAATTTTTTCCCTCACAAACTCAAAAAAGTAGGCATTAAACCTACCGGTAACGATGTTTCCAGGAGTCCATCATGACAGCACCACAGGAGGGCTGCCTCTATCCTCTGTAGGGACAGGAAACAGGCAAGAGGTTAAAACCCCCATCCTACCCACTCCTCCCCAGTGCTTTTTCAAGGATCACACCAGGATGGATGCAACTTCATTTTATTGAACTCCAACACATATGTTAATGTCACATATGTATACAGGGAGGAATACTAAGGGTGCTGTCATGATGGACTCCTGGAAACATCATTACTGGTAAGTCTAATGCCTACTATCCAGGTCGTCCCTCATGACAGCACCACAGGAGAATACCAAATAAAACGCCTTAGGGAGGGACCACTGCCTGTAGGACTTTACGTCCAAGAGACATTTTCTGGGCTGAAAGAACGTTCAATTGATAATGCCTGGAGAAGGTGTTGGGCCCCGACCATGTAGATGCTGCACAAATTTGTTCCAAGGAAGCTCCTTCTCTAGCTGCCCATGACGTGGAAAGAGCTCCAGTAGAGTGGGCTCGAAGAACCCCCTGGACTTCTTACCATTCTGAGGAATAGGCTAACCCTATCAAAGACTTAAGCCATCTAGCTAGGGAAGATTTTGAGGCCTTTTTGCCCTTATTCTTTACCCAGAACTGAATAAACAATGAGGAGTCCACTCTCCAGTCCCGGGTTGCCTCCAAATAGGCCAAAAGTGCTCTTCGGACATCCAGCGAATGAAGTTCCTGCTCTTTTAGATTCTTCGGATGCGCACAAAAGGAAGGAAGTACCACTTCTTGAGTCAGAGTTTCTGAAGATATCACCTTCGGGGAGAAGGTCGGATCAAGCTTGAGAATGACACAATCATCCCTAATATGTAAATACGGTTCCTGAATGGACAAGGCCTGTAACTCTCTGACTCTCTTTGCAGTTGTAATTGCAACCAAGAATAATGTTTTCAATGAAAGCTCTTTAAGCGAAAACCACTTGCAATGGAATAAAGAGGTCAGCAGAGAAATCAAAAGACCAAATTAAGGTCTCATGGAGGCAAAGAGTCTCTTAAAGTGGGTCATAATCGCTGGGCATCTTTCAGAAATCTTGCAATCCATGGATGACGTGCCAACTGGTAATCCAGGAACCTTCAAAGTACTAGTTTTGAGGCCTTTATTAAAGCCTGACTGGAGAAAATTGAGAATTTTCGCTATATCCAGAACAGTGACTGTGGCTATATCTCCCACAAAAGAACAATAAATCTTCCATATTTTCTGATAGATCGCTTTCGTGACTGGTTTCCTGCTGGAGATCATCGTAGAAACCACCTGATCTGAGAGACCTTTGGACCTTAAGATCTCCCGCTCAGGATCCAGGCTTAGAGATGGAGCTGGCGGAGGTTGTGGTTCCATAAGGGACCCTGAGACAGCAAGTCGTCCTGAAGTGGTAGCATCAGCGGTGGTTCCAGTGCCAGAACTCGGAGAAGCGCAAACCAGTTTCTTTTTGGCCAACAGAGAAGAACAGTGGTTACCGTAGACCTGTCCCGTTGAATCTTCTGTAACACTCGTGGAATCAACGGGAATGGGGAAAAAGCATAGCTGAGAACTTTGTCCCATAGCCGAGACATCGTTTGGATTGAGGGAATAGAATCTCTGAACCTTCGCATTTTGCCTTGAAGCAAAAAAGATCCACCGATGGCTGTCCCCATCTGTGAACAAGACTCTGGAATGCCACATCTGATGCCGGCTGAGATAATCTGCTTCCCTGTTGTCCACACCTCTGAGGTAAACCACTAAAACAGACCGCATCGTTTTCTCCAACAGAAGAAAAATGTCGTCTGCCAACTTTTGTAGGAGATGTCTGGTTCCTCCCTTGTGACGGAGAAAGGGCACAGTGGTGATGTTGTCCGAAAAGACTTTGACATGTTCACCAGTCAGCAGCTTCTTGGACCGTCGAACCGTTTCCAGAACCAGTTCTCGGTAATTCAAACTCTTTGTCTGTCCTGAAGAAGGCCAAGAACCTTGAAAGTAGGTTTGACCTACTCGTGCACCCCAGCCCCTGAGACTCGCATCTGTTGTGATGTGAATGCTTGGCTCCAACCGCCAGTGGACTCCCTTTCTGAGATTTGTCAGGTCACACCACCATTCCAGGGACCGTCGCGCAATGTTGGAAAGCGGAAACCGGTGCTCCAGATCTCCCTGTCGACTGTCCGTCACTTCCAGAATGTTCTTTTGCAACGGACCTGAGTGGAACTGGCTCCAGTCTACACAGGCTATGCAAGACGTCATGAGATTGAGAATCCTCATAGCATGTCGGACTGTAAACAATTGACGTTGGGAGAATTTTAAAATCTCGGAGCTGATAGCGAGTACTTTCTCTTGAGGCAGGAAGGATGTACTGAATCCAGATTGACACCTAGGAATTTCTGACATGTAGTCGCCTGAAAAGAAGACTTCTGAGGGTTCATGATCCAACCGAGTCGGTCCAAGGTGGTCCTGGTAAGGAACAACTGACGATCCATCTGGGCTGGTGAATCGGCAACCAGAAAGAAGTCGTCCAGATAAGGAATTATATTTACATCCTGAAGATGAAGGAACGCGACCATCTAAGCCATAATTTTTGTAAATATCCGAGGCACAGACGCCAGGCCAAATGGTAGCCACTGAAACAATCTCGGAACCTCTCCTGAGGGCAAACCTCAATTACCTCTGACTGAACAGATGAATTGAGAGGTGATAATAAGCATCTCGCATTTCTATTGTGGACATAACTGCCCCCTCCTCGATCAGAGGAATGGTAGAACGAATGGACTCCATCTTGTACCGCCTGTACATGACCCACCGGTTGATGGGTTTGAGATTTATGATAGTGCGGTAGTCGCCTGATGGTTTTCTGATAGAAAAGAGTGGAATAGTGATCCTGGAAAATCTGATCGGGAGGTACATGAGTAACTACTCCTATCAGAAGCAAGTTGTTTATGTCCGACTACAGACGACGAAGGAAAGAAGGGGGCCCTGAGTTAGCACAAAATGACATGGAGGAAGTTCTGAGAACTCGATTCTATAACCTTTGGAAATAGTCTGTAATAGCCAAGGATTGTGAAAGACACCTCCTGCCACCCTGTGATGAACCGGGATAGGCAACCGCCGATCTGAACATAGTCATGATTTCTGATGGCGATATTTGGTGGAGGGCTAGGATCTCTTATCCTTTGAACCCAGTACTGAGACCCTCTTTTAGACTGGTGGCCCTGTCTACGGGCGGGAAAGGACCTATGAAAAAACAGATCTTTTTTTCTTCTTCAGGAAAGCCTTTCCTCTTATCTGAGGCCCTATCAAGAATTTCGTCCAGCACCTGGCCAAAAACTCTGAGATCTGAAAAGGTGATAGAGCATAATTTACTCTTGGAGGCAAAGTCACCCGACCAAGACCAAAGCCATATCGCCCGTCTTGCCGAGTTTGACAAAACATTGTTCATTGCAGAAAACTACACAGTCTCTGCCGATACATCTGCCAAAAATGCTGTAGCCATCTTCAATAGGGGCAATGAGCCTATAATTGAGTCCCGAGAAGAATCTTCTTTAACATGCTTCTCAAAATCTTCCAACCATATGGACATCGAGCTGATCACAGAAGTAGCAGCCACATTCACCTTTATATTGATTACTGCTGCCTCCCATGCCTTATTCAGAAGACCATCCGCTCAGCGGTCCATTGTGTCTTTTAAACCAGAGGAGTCCTCAAAGGGGATGGATGTCTTCTTCAGGACATTAACAATTGGTACGCCAATCTTCGGTACCGTATCCCATATCTGAACATCTTCTGCATTAAACACAAGACGATATCTGAATTCTTGGGGAACGAATAATAACCGCTCTGTATTCTGCCACTCTTCCTAGATCATATCCTTATGATGTGAATTAACCGGATACACCTATGAACGTCTGGAACGGAGACCAGCGAACATCTGGTCCTGAATGAACCTGGTGCCTCTGGCTCCTGAACCTGCATAGTATTCCATACCATGCGTAAGAGCGTATCCGTTTCAGTAGTATTGAACACAACTCTTTTTCCCACTCCTTGGTAGAGAGGAATCCTCCTGAATTTCCTCCTGATTCTGATGACATATCTTCAGAGGATGGTTCAACGCTTGCATTTCCCCAGGGAAGCTGCCTTCAGTGGTATCAATGAAGCTACAGCCGCGCTGACCTCTTTTCTCCAATCATGGTCCTCATATTAGCCAGTAAAGAGGACAGTTCCTCCTGGAGTACTGACTAGATGCATGAAAGGCACATGCGTTTCACATAATTTTCTGCCAATTTGGCATCACATACAGGACAATGCCTGGATTTGCCTGAGGATTTCTTGCCCTCCTTCTTTATGGTAACAACAGGCACTGCCGGGGAATCCTTGCCCTTAGAAGATACAGGGGTTAATCAGTAGGGGAACCTCAATGGTGAGTAATGGGTACCTGCCTGACCATCCTTGTGCGGACCTGGGGCGACTCTGATGGGGGATCTTCCACAGAGGAATCCATTGTCAGACACTGACACCGCCAAGCGACCTCTCACAGACTCCCCCCTTTCTTATACCTTACCGGATCCAGTCGCCGCAGTCCTCCTCGCTCCAATCCACTGGCCCTTGCATCATGCCGCGCTGAGAACCGACCCGGAAGTGCTACCGCATTTCCGGGGTGAACTGATAGTCTGCAGATGCCCGGAACTATCAGCACGCCGGAGCGAGAGCCCCCGTGTTGGGGAAAGCAGCAATGCTACGAGCTCCTGCTGCAGCCAGCCGGCTGAGGAACCCCCGGGGGGGTTTCAGACGCTCGTGGGCCTGCTTGACCGGGGGGAAAGAAGCATGTGCTTCTGCATACCCCGGGACCGGGGAAGTATATACAGCTCTAATGTTCTTCTCTTGCATGGTCCCTGTCCTGTAGGGACAGGAAAAAAAAACACTGGACAGAAGCGGGTAGGAGGGGCTTTTAACCTCTTGTATGTTTCCTGTCCCTACAGAGGATAGGGGCAACCCTCCTGTGGTGCTGTCATTAGAGACGACCTGGAAATATTGTTTTAAATGTACCACTAACCTGAAGTACAATAGGTCACAAAAAAACAACAACAATAAAAAAAAAAAAAAAAAAAACAACCATCTCAGAATCTCTGGGATCCATTGAAGCATTTGAGCTATTACCGCATAAAGGGACACTGTTCAGAATTGAAAAAAATTGCTGCTTGGTCAGGAAGGTGAAAATGGGTGGTGAAGAGTAGAGTTGAGCGCGGTTCGTGGTTCTCCAGTTCGCGGTTCGAGTGATTTTGGGGGGTGTTCTAGATCGAACTAGAACTTGAGCTTTTTGCTAAAAGTTCGTTAGCTTGAGTTACGTTGGAGAACGGTTCTATCAGCAAAAAGCCAAGCTAATTACTAGCTGGCTTTTCACTGTAATAGTGTAAGTCACTCTGTGACTCACACTTTTATGAAATTTTAGCGTATAGTGTTCGGGGACTGCGCGTTCAGATCACTGCTGCTGGGATAATGGCGATCGCCATTTTTTTTTCTTTTCTTCCTTCTCTAAGCGCGTGTGTAGTGGGGTGGGCCAGCATGTCAGCCAATCCCAGATACACACACAGCTAAGTGGAATTTTTGCCTGAGAAACAAGGGCATGTGTCATAGGCTGTCCATGCCACATGTCCTTGCATTATAAAAATGGACATTTTGTACCAGCATGGCATTATCTGCCTTCTGCGTCTGGGTGTCAGTCACCTCTCACGCAGCTCCTGTCGCCGATCCTGCTGTGTACGCTATACACACAGTGTTCTACAGATTAGGGACATAATTTTATTTCAGCCCTTTTAAGGGCTAATTGCAGCTGGCTCAGAGCCATAGGTGACAGTCAGGTCCGTGGAAACAGTTTTAACAGCTACAGATAACAGCATCTGTGTAGCTAAGCTTAGGGACTTCCTTGCTGCATTTCACCATTAGGAGGGATAGAAAGTGAGGCTTCCTTTCCTCTACACTGACCCACAACCCGGCCACTGTACCGTCCTGCCCTTTTTAGCAAAGCCATTTTAATTGCAGAGTGCTGCCAGTTAGTGCCATCCAAAGAGTGGCTGCTGTCCTCCATTATTGTGGCACTTGTGCCAAGCAAGTCCCACCACCTCTGCGTTCTCCCCTCCTGCACATTTTTGCAAAGCCATTTTAATTGAAAAGAGTGCTGCCAGTTAGTGGCACCCAAAAAGTGGCTCTTGGACTCCTTTAGTGTCCCACTGGTGCCAAGCAATTTCCAGCACCTCTGCATTGCACCCTCAAGCTCATTTTTACTAAGCCATTATAATAGCAAACACTGAGGAAACTTACTGGCATCCAAAAAGTGGCTGTTGGACTTCATTAGTGCCCCACTGGTGCCAAGCAATTTCCAGCACCTCTGCATTGCACCCTCAAGCTCATTTTTACTAAGCTATTATAATAGCAAACACTGAGGAAACTTAGTGGCATCCAAAAAGTAGCTCTTGGACTTCATTAGTGTACCACTGGTGCCAAGCAATTTCCAGCACCTCTGCATTGCACCCTCAAGCTCATTTTTACTAAGCCATTATAATAGCAAACACTGAGGAAACTTAGTGGCATCCTAAAATTGGCTGTTGGACTTCATTAGTGTCCCACTGGTGCCAAGCAATTTCCAGCACCTCTGCATTGCACCCTCAAGCTCATTTTTACTAAGCCATTATAATAGCAAACACTGAGGAAACTTAGTGGCATCCAAAAAGTGGCTGTTGGACTTCATTAGTGTCCCACTAGTGCCAAGCAATTTCCAGCACCTCTGCATTGCAGCCTCAAGCTCATTTTTACTAAGCTATTATAATTGCAAACTGTGCTGCCAGTTTAAGGGCCATAGTTGCATTGTCAGGGATAGTCTGTGTTGTTTCTTCTGCTGTCAATAAAGCTAGACCACCTCTGCAATCTACACCACCTCTCAATTTTTACTACCACATTTTAAGTGGACAATCTTGTCGCAATAAAAATGAGTGGCAAAATGACAGATGCTGGTGGAAAGGGGAACAGGCGTGTTGGAAAAGGAAAAAAAGTTTGTGTCCCTGGGGAAGGTGGCAAAGCTCCATTAACATCTGCTGAAGATAGGCCATCTTCCAGCAAAAGTAAGATGTCTACTACTTTCCGACTTTCCGTGGACAATCCGATGTGCTCCCTTTTTTATGGACACGAACAACTGGAACAAAGGTAGATGATGCCCAAAAAAAGAACATGTTTGAATGGATCTCAAGTGGTCCAACAAGTGCCCTCTCCGCCACCTCAACTACCGCATCCAAAAAAAACAGTCCTCTGAGTTGTCATCCCAATCACACTTGCTTTCTCCCAGCTCTGAAGTCTCCATCCGCCCTGCACAGTATGGTGGAACAGAGATGGCTGAGTCTGCAGAGCTGTTCAGTCACACTATAGCCTGGGAATCAGAGGTCTGCTCCCAAGCTACAGTGAGTACAGACCAGGAAATGGTCTGCAGTGATGCACAGAACCTTTGTGACTCAGACTCAGGCCGTGATGACCAAGTTTCTGAGCATAATGTTGACCCTTATTCACAAACTGTAACACCTGTTGTTATAGACAATGAGGAACATACTGATGATGATGAGACGCAGATACCAGATTGGGATGACAACTTAAATATTCGGTCAGGGCAGGAAGAGGCTCGGTCTGAGGGTGAGGGGAGTGCAAACACAACAATTGATGAGGAAGTTCTAGATCCCACCTACTGTCAACCCACAGTCAGGCACTCGAGGAGGTCAACAGAGGCGGTGGAGGAGGATGCAACTGACGACGAAGTTACCTTGCGCCTTCCTGGACAGAGGAGTACTAGTTGCACGTCTACACCTGCATCCTCAGCCACCACTCTGCCTCTGAGCACTAGTCGGTGTGGCTCAGCAGGTCGCATGTCCTCTAAGCCTTGCCTAGCCTGGCCTTTTTTTGACCTTGCAAAGGAGCGCCCAAATCATGTGATCTGTAAAATTTGTCGGGAATCTGTTAGTAGAGTAAAAAACCTCAGCAGTTTGACAACTTCTTCCATGAATCATCACATGAATAAATATCATATGTCCCAGTGGGAAGCTCACCGTGCTGCAATGCGGCCTAGCAGAGCGGACCATCCACCGCCTGCCCCTTCCAGTGCATCCGCGCGCTCTTCATCTTCTACGACTGTGGGGACAGCTGTCACACCTGGTTTTCCACGCACAACTTCCACCACTGTAACCGCAACAGGCAGTTTGCTTGTTAGGTCGTCAGTTGGTTTCGAAGGGGAAACAAGTGCGTGTGTACAGCTCTCTCAGACATCGATAGCACCAACATTTGATGAAGGCAACATCATGTCTACGCCTGCACTTTCCTCACAAACCTGCATTTTTTCAGGGACACCCTACTCACCACAGTCTACACACAGCAGCCAGATCTTTGTCCCTCAGATGTGGATAAATAAAAGGCCATTTCCTGCAACCCATGACAAAGCTAAGAGGTTGACTTTATCCCTCTGTAAGCTCTTGGCTACCGAAATGCTACCTTTCCGCCTGGTGGACACACAGGATTTTAGAGACCTTATGTCTGTCGCTGTGCCCCAGTACCAGATGCCCAGTCGCCACTACTTCTCTAAGAAAGGTGTACCTGCACTACACCAGCATGTCGCACACAACATCACCGCTTCCTTGAGAAACTCGGTGTGTGAACAGGTGCATTTCACCACCGATACTTGGACCAGTAAGCATGGACAGGGACGTTACATGTCGCTGACTGGGCACTGGGTAACTATGGTTATAGATGGTGAAGGGTCTGCTGCACAAGTCTTGCCATCCCCACGACTTGTGTGTCAATCCTCTGTCTACCCAAGTTCCTCCACTGCTTCTGCCTCCTCAACCTCGTCTGGGTCCTCCACCTCCGCCCCAAGCCTGCCTGGTCAGGCCACCAGCATTGTAACTGTGCAGAAGGAATCACGCACCCCTCATTACTATGCTGGCAGCAGAGTGCAACGGCATCAGGCAGTCTTTATCTTGAAATGTCTTGGAAATGAGAGTCACACAGCGGCTGAGTTGTGGGCAGCTTTGGAGACTGAGTTTGGTAAATGGTTGTCTCCACTCAACCTGCAGCCTGGTAAGGCCGTGTGCGACAATGCTGCAAACCTGGGTGCGGCCCTTCACCTGGGCAAGGTGACACACGTGCCTTGTATGGCTCACGTGTTAAACCTTGTTGTCCAGCAATTTTTAACACACTATCCCTGCCTAGATGGCCTTCTGAACAGGGCACAAAAACTGTCTGCTCACTTCCGCCGTTCAACCGCCGCAGCTGAGCGACTTGCATCGCTCCAGAAGTCTTTCGGCCTGCCGGTTCATCGCCTGAAATGCGATGTGCCGACACGCTGGAATTCGACTCTCCACATGGTACAGCGACTGTGGCAGCACCGCCGAGCCCTGGTGCAATACATCATGACGTATAGCCTGGGCCAACGAGATGCAGAGGTGGGGCAGATCACACTGATGGAGTGGTCTCAGATCAAGGACCTATGCACCCTTCTGCACAGTTTCGACATGGCGACGAATATGTTTAGCGCTGACAATGCCATTATCAGCATGACAATTCCAGTCATTTACATGCTGGAGCACACGCTAAACACTATTCAGAGTCAGGGGGTGGGACAACAGGAAGGGGAAGAACTACAGGAGGATTCATATGCACAAGGGACAACAACATCACCAAGGCGGCAGGCATGGGACCATGGGGGACAGGGATCAACAAGGGCGCATGGTAGCAGGCGAAATGTTGAAGAAGGTGCAGGAGAACATGAAGAAATGGAGGACGAACTGTCCATGGACATGGAAGACTCAGCGAATGAGGGAGACCTTGGTCAAATTTCAGTTGAAAGAGTTTGGGGGAGATGTCAGAGGAAGAAAGAACGGTTAGCCCCTCTATGCCACAAACACAGCGTGGACTTGGTCCGCATTGCTGCGCAAGACACATGAGCGCCTTCTTGCTGCACTACCTCCAACATGACCCTCGTTTTGTCAAAATTAGAAGTGATGATGAGTACTGGCTTGCCACACTATTAGATCCCCGGTACAAGTCCAAATTGTGTGACATAATTCCAGCCATAGAAAGGGACGCACGTATGCAGGAGTATCAGCAAAAGCTGTTACTCGATCTTAGCTCGGCTTTTCCACCAAACAACCGTGGTGCACGGAGTGAATCTCCCAGTTGTAACTTGACAAACATGGGACGGTCTCGTCATCTTCAACAGTCTACCCGTACCAGCAGCACCGTATCTGGTGCTGGTAACAGCAATTTTATTGAATCTTTTCATAATTTTTTTAGACCATCCTTTGCAAGGCCACCAGAGACAACAAGTCTGACACATAGTCAACGGCTGGAGAGGATGATACAGGAGTATCTCCAAATGAACATCGGTGTCATGACTTTGCAAATGGAGCCTTGCTCATTTTGGGCTTCAAATCTTGAAAAATGGCCAGAGCTCTCCACTTACGCCTTGGAGATCTTGTCGTGTCCAGCTGCCAGCGTTGTCTCTGAACGTGTCTTCAGTGCTGCTGGGTGTGCTGATAGATAAGCGCACGCGTCTGTCCAGTGACAATGTGGACAGACTAACGTTCATTAAAATGAACAAGTCATGGATCCACAAGGAATTTACTACCCCTGTGTCATCCTGGGGAGAGTAAATGCTTGTGTATTTTGAATGTACTTGATGCAAATCTACCTGTGAAGTGTACAATTGGGGCACAAGTGCTGCCAGTGAAGGGGTGTCTGTGTTTCCCAATTTTTGGAAAAAAGGGAGACTCCGCTTGGAGTAACCCTTGCTTGCAGTGTTTCTAAAAATCATCCAAGATGAACAAGTCATAGTTCAGCAAAGACTTTCCTACCTACCCCGGGTCATCCTGGGGACGGTTAAGGATGGCGTATTTTTGAATGTGCTTGATGCAAATCTACCTGTGAAGTGTACAACTGGGGCACAAGTGCAGCCACTGAAGAGATGTCTGTGTGGAAAAAAGGGAGACTCCGCTTTGAGTTACCTTGCGGTGTTTTACATCATTTTAGAAGGGCATGCCATACCTATATCTGTGTCTCCTCCTCTTTTTTCTTGTCCAGCTCTTCTGTTTTCGCATGAGTATTTGTCCTTGCCACTTTCCCATGTGTTTGTGTTGTGTTGTCACCTTTTGGACACCTTTGAGGGTGTTTTGTAGGTGTTTTTATGTGTTTGTGATTGCCTCCCATTGTTTCCTATGGGTTCGAGTGGTTCGCCGAACCGGTTCGCCAAACCGAACTCGAACTAGACCTCCGTCCGACGAACCAAGCTTGAGCCGAACCGCGACCGGTTCGCTCATCTATAGTGAAGAGGTTACAGAATCTAGGCACAGTCATATGAAAAAGTTTGGGCACCCCTATTAATGTTAACCTTTTTTCTTTATAACAATTTGGGTTTTTGCAAGAGCTATTTCAGTTTCATATATCTAATAACTGATGGACTGAGTAATATTTCTGGATTGAAATGAGGTTTATTGTACTAACAGAAAATGTGCAATCCGCATTTAAACAAAATTTGACCGGTGCAAAAGTATGGGCACCTCAACATAAAAGTGACATTAATATTTTGTAGATCCTCCTTTTGCAAAAATAACAGCCTCTAGTCGCTTCCTGTAGCTTTTAATGAGTTCCTGGATCCTGGTATATTTGACCATTCCTGTTTACAAAGTAATTCCAGTTCAGTTAAGTTTGATGGTCGCTGAGCATGAATAGCACGCTTCAAATCATCCCACAGATTTTCAACGATATTCAGGTCTGGGGACTGGGATGGCCATTCCAGAACATTGTAATTGTTCCTCTGCATAAATGCCTGAGTAGATTTGGAGCGGTGTTTTGGATCATTGTCTTGCTGAAATATCCATCCCCTGCGTAACTTCAACTTCGTCACTGATTCTTGCACATTATTGTCAAGAATCTGCTGATACTTAGTTGAATCCATGCGACCCTCAACTTTAACAAGATACCCGGTGCCGGCATTGGCCACACAGCCCTAAAGCATCATGGAACCTCCACCAAATTTTACTGTGGGTAGCAACTGCTTTTCTTGTAATGCCGTGTGTTTTTGCCTCCATGCATAACGCCTTTTTGTATGACCAAACCATTCAATCTTTGTTTCATCAGTCCACAGGACCTTCTTCCAAAATGTAACTGGCTTGTCCAAATGTGCTTGGGACGGACGCCAGCACTAGCAGGAGGAGATGCCATTAGGTAATTCTTTGTACAATTTGCTATGGATCTGATTTGATGGTATAATCCTGATTTTTACTTACACCCTCTCTTACTCATGATCTTGCCTGCCTATGCATATATTTGCTTTATTATAGCTTAAACCTTTTGACAGTATAAAGCAGTGCTATATATAGCGTTGTACTGGCATATTTGTCTTACTCATTTTCTCCCCTGCTGTTCATGTTGGTGTTTTTTCAATCACTTTGTCTACACCTTGTTTTTACTTTTAATCTAATAAAAATTACATTTTATGGCTTTCTGTATGGTTTTTTGGTAATTTCAGTTTTGTTTATACATACAGCCTGGGCTTTCTTGCCCATAATATTACATGCATGGAACTCTTTGATATTTTGTTATATACCCTCTATCTTTTGTAATACTAATTGGGTTATTTTGTTCCGGTGTATTTGGCATCTTTAGTCATTTTTTTCCAAATGTGCTTTTGCATAACTCAGGCGACTCGGTTTGTGGCGTGCTTGCAGAAACGGCTTCTTTCGCATCACTCTCCCATACAGCTTCTCCTTGTGCAACGTGCGCTGTATTGTTGACCGATGCACATTGACACCATCTGCAGCAAGATGAAGCTGCAGGTCTTTGGAGGTGGTCTGTGGATTGTCCTTGACTGTTCTCACCATTCTTCTTCTCTGCCTTTCTGATATTTTTCTTGGCCTGCCACTTCTGGGCTTAACAAGAACTGTACCTGTGTTCTTCCATTTCCTTACTATGTTCCTCACAGTGGAAACTGACAGTTTAAATCTCTGAGACAACTTTTTGTATCCTTCCCCTGAACAACTATGTTGAATAATCTTTGTTTTGAGATCATTTGATAGTTGTTTTGAGAAGCCCATGATGCCACTCTTCATAGGAGATTCAAATAGGAGAACAACTTGCAAGTGGCCACCTTAAATACCTTTTCTCATGATTGGATACACCTGCCTATGAAGTTCAAAGCTCAATGAGGTTACAAAGCCAATTTAGTGCTTTAGAAAGTCAGTAAAAAGTAGCTAGGAGTGTTCAAATCAAGAAATTGATAAGGGTGCCCATACTTTTGCACCGGTCAAATTTTGTTTAAATGCGGATTGCACATTTTCTGTTAGTACAATAAACCTCATTTCAATCCAGAAATATTACTCAGTCCATCAGTTATTAGATATATGAAACGGAAATAGCTGTTGCAAAAACCCAAATTGTTATAAAGAAAAAAGGTTAACATTAATAGGGGTGCCCAAACTTTTTCATATGACTGTATGTGATGAGCATCTTGAAATTGCTGGTGCTTCTCGATTTTATATTTTGCAGTGAATTTTTTTTTACCCCCTGCATAAAAATGTTGCTTTAGCCCCAAATTTGAATTTTTACAACGGTAAGGCCAGTGCCACTGTAGCTTAGCGCACCGGATGTTATATGTCAATGACCCTTGGCTCATGCTCTGCTGCAAGCATGAGAAGAGTGACATACAATTGTGATTAGATCTTGCAATCGTATCACAGGTGCAGAGAAGAGGGAGCAATCTCTCCACTCCTCCATTGTCAGCCTGTGCGTACATTGCACTGCATGAGCATGTCATCAGAGTGAAGTCCGATGTTTCAGGCCTGTGCCACACTCACGTGAAAATCACGCACGTGCCGCGAGACATGTATTTTCCCTGCATGTTGCGTGTAAGTAAGTACGTGTCTCCGGTACCTGCGGGCCACGTGTGTTCTCCGTTTGCTATCCGCGATAACACACAGAGAACCGGTAATTTGCATACTCACGTGGTCCTTCCTGCTGTCCAGGGTACTGATCTTTGGTCTCCAGCCCTGCAGACACCCCGCTGCTGCCGGCCGCAGTGAAGTGAATATTAAATGAGCGGCGGTGGGCAGCAAGTGACAGCAGCGGCAGAGATAGGAGGGCTGGAGAAGGTGAGTAAAGATGTTATTTTTTTCTCTGACACGTGAGTTTACTCCAGCGCGTGTCACACGGGACCACATCCATACTACATCCGTGTGGTACGGGTGCGGGCCGTGTGACACCCGTGATGCCGGAGAAAACGCACACATGTACAAACGAACACACGTTCCATGTGGTTTTACGTGTGTGTGCCTGCTATCATAGGGTAGCATTGGTGTACGTGTCTCCGTGCCGCTGGTACGTGCAAAAACGTACTAAACACGTACCAGCGGCACGGATGTGTGTCGGAGGCCTCACACACACTCACAGACTTGTATGGGTGCGAGTGAGGCAAGACTTGCAGACAATCTGAGCATGCTACAATTTTTTCCCTCAGTCTGATTAAAGCTGAGAAAAAACTCCGATATGAGCTGCCTCACTGATTGACATTGGTCCGAGTGCAATGCGAGATTTTCTCACATTGCACTCATGCGAGTCATACACCAGTGTGACGCTGGCCTAACAGGAGAAAAAGGACCCCAGACTGTTGTGCAATTTCTCTCGAGTAGATACCCCATATGTGGTTTGAGCAAAATGAAGAGCTCAGAAAGAAGGGCGCCAATTGACTTGAGGGTAATTTTTGTTAACAGATTGTGCACACCATGTCACATTAGGAGAGCCTCTTAGGCTATGTGCGCACTAGAAAATGGACTTTTAAGAAAAATCCACACCCTCTGGCAGAATACCGCACCCACGGCAAAAAACGCGGTAAAACTGCACTCGCGTTTTTCCACGGGTTGGTCCCTGCATTTACCATTATCTATGGCAAAAACGCCAGGTACCTGCAGAAAAGTAATGACATGAACATTAATTCCGCAGTGGAAATTCCGCAGGTAAATCTGCAGGTATAAAAAAAATGCTGTGCGCATTATTTTTTTTTTATACCCATAGATTTTGCTGGGGAATGACTGCAGAAATGTCACACACATTTTCTGCAGCAAATCTACGGCAAACCTGCAGAGTGCGCAAATAGCCTTAGATTTATAATAAAATAAAAAAAAAACCAGTAAAACCCTCGGCATGTGACCCCAGGGGAGGGAGGAGGGCCGTACACTACTCACACAGGCCGACAGGTGACAGGCCATGGGGGGAGAGCGTGGGGGTGTCATTGGATATGGTAGCATCTGTGGCAGGGGGAGGGGCGCCGGTACACTACTCACACGGGCCGAACGGGTGACAGGGGGAAAAGTTCAGCACACAGCATGACCGCTGTGAGCTGCAGAAAGATGGCGCTGATCTCCTCCCTCTGCTGTGATCTGGACAGCCCTGGGGGCGCGTCCATTTCACAGAAGGGAGCTCTCCTGTAATGAGCCTAGGAGTCGGATTCTGACTATCAGAGTCTATGCTCCAGCATGGCAGCCCCCAGTGTCTCCAGTAAAATTAGAATGAAATAAAAACTAAATAAGCAGTGATTTTAATTTTGTATTAAAAATACTTGATATCATAATCACAATTTTTAATACAAAAATAAAAAAACGTGACACCTTCCCTTTAAGGGGATAAAAAGTCAAAATGTAAAAATTGCAAAAAAAAAAAAAAAAAAGCCAAATTTCAATTTTTTCCCTCACAAACTCAAAAAAGTAGGCATTAAACCTACCGGTAACGATGTTTCCAGGAGTCCATCATGACAGCACCACAGGAGGGCTGCCTCTATCCTCTGTAGGGACAGGAAACAGGCAAGAGGTTAAAACCCCCATCCTACCCACTCCTCCCCAGTGCTTTTTCAAGGATCACACCAGGATGGATGCAACTTCATTTTATTGAACTCCAACACATATGTTAATGTCACATATGTATACAGGGAGGAATACTAAGGGTGCTGTCATGATGGACTCCTGGAAACATCATTACTGGTAAGTCTAATGCCTACTATCCAGGTCGTCCCTCATGACAGCACCACAGGAGAATACCAAATAAAACGCCTTAGGGAGGGACCACTGCCTGTAGGACTTTACGTCCAAGAGACATTTTCTGGGCTGAAAGAACGTTCAATTGATAATGCCTGGAGAAGGTGTTGGGCCCCGACCATGTAGATGCTGCACAAATTTGTTCCAAGGAAGCTCCTTCTCTAGCTGCCCATGACGTGGAAAGAGCTCCAGTAGAGTGGGCTCGAAGAACCCCCTGGACTTCTTACCATTCTGAGGAATAGGCTAACCCTATCAAAGACTTAAGCCATCTAGCTAGGGAAGATTTTGAGGCCTTTTTGCCCTTATTCTTTACCCAGAACTGAATAAACAATGAGGAGTCCACTCTCCAGTCCCGGGTTGCCTCCAAATAGGCCAAAAGTGCTCTTCGGACATCCAGCGAATGAAGTTCCTGCTCTTTTAGATTCTTCGGATGCGCACAAAAGGAAGGAAGTACCACTTCTTGAGTCAGAGTTTCTGAAGATATCACCTTCGGGGAGAAGGTCGGATCAAGCTTGAGAATGACACAATCATCCCTAATATGTAAATACGGTTCCTGAATGGACAAGGCCTGTAACTCTCTGACTCTCTTTGCAGTTGTAATTGCAACCAAGAATAATGTTTTCAATGAAAGCTCTTTAAGCGAAAACCACTTGCAATGGAATAAAGAGGTCAGCAGAGAAATCAAAAGACCAAATTAAGGTCTCATGGAGGCAAAGAGTCTCTTAAAGTGGGTCATAATCGCTGGGCACCTTTCAGAAATCTTGCAATCCATGGATGACGTGCCAACTGGTAATCCAGGAACCTTCAAAGTACTAGTTTTGAGGCCTTTATTAAAGCCTGACTGGAGAAAATTGAGAATTTTCGCTATATCCAGAACAGTGACTGTGGCTGTATCTCCCACAAAAGAACAATAAATCTTCCATATTTTCTGATAGATCGCCTTCGTGACTGGTTTCCTGCTGGAGATCATCGTAGAAACCACCTGATCTGAGAGACCTTTGGACCTTAAGATCTCCCGCTCAGGATCCAGGCTTAGAGATGGAGCTGGCGGAGGTTGTGGTTCCATAAGGGACCCTGAGACAGCAAGTCGTCCTGAAGTGGTAGCATCAGCGGTGGTTCCAGTGCCAGAACTCGGAGAAGCGCAAACCAGTTTCTTTTTGGCCAACAGAGAAGAACAGTGGTTACCGTAGACCTGTCCCGTTGAATCTTCTGTAACACTCGTGGAATCAACGGGAATGGGGGAAAAGCATAGCTGAGAACTTTGTCCCATAGCCGAGACATCGTTTGGATTGAGGGAATAGAATCTCTGAACCTTCGCATTTTGCCTTGAAGCAAAAAAGATCCACCGATGGCTGTCCCCATCTGTGAACAAGACTCTGGAATGCCACATCTGATGCCGGCTGAGATAATCTGCTTCCCTGTTGTCCACACCTCTGAGGTAAACCACTAAAACAGACCGCATCGTTTTCTCCAACAGAAGAAAAATGTCGTCTGCCAACTTTTGTAGGAGATGTCTGGTTCCTCCCTTGTGACGGAGAAAGGGCACAGTGGTGATGTTGTCCGAAAAGACTTTGACATGTTCACCAGTCAGCAGCTTCTTGGACCGTCGAACCGTTTCCAGAACCAGTTCTCGGTAATTCAAACTCTTTGTCTGTCCTGAAGAAGGCCAAGAACCTTGAAAGTAGGTTTGACCTACTCGTGCACCCCAGCCCCTGAGACTCGCATCTGTTGTGATGTGAATGCTTGGCTCCAACCGCCAGTGGACTCCCTTTCTGAGATTTGTCAGGTCACACCACCATTCCAGGGACCGTCGCGCAATGTTGGAAAGCGGAAACCGGTGCTCCAGATCTCCCTGTCGACTGTCCGTCACTTCCAGAATGTTCTTTTGCAACGGACCTGAGTGGAACTGGCTCCAGTCTACACAGGCTATGCAAGACGTCATGAGATTGAGAATCCTCATAGCATGTCGGACTGTAAACAATTGACGTTGGGAGAATTTTAAAATCTCGGAGCTGATAGCGAGTACTTTCTCTTGAGGCAGGAAGGATGTACTGAATCCAGATTGACACCTAGGAATTTCTGACATGTAGTCGCCTGAAAAGAAGACTTCTGAGGGTTCATGATCCAACCGAGTCGGTCCAAGGTGGTCCTGGTAAGGAACAACTGACGATCCATCTGGGCTGGTGAATCGGCAACCAGAAAGAAGTCGTCCAGATAAGGAATTATATTTACATCCTGAAGATGAAGGAACGCGACCATCTAAGCCATAATTTTTGTAAATATCCGAGGCACAGACGCCAGGCCAAATGGTAGCCACTGAAACAATCTCGGAACCTCTCCTGAGGGCAAACCTCAATTACCTCTGACTGAACAGATGAATTGAGAGGTGATAATAAGCATCTCGCATTTCTATTGTGGACATAACTGCCCCCTCCTCGATCAGAGGAATGGTAGAACGAATGGACTCCATCTTGTACCGCCTGTACATGACCCACCGGTTGATGGGTTTGAGATTTATGATAGTGCGGTAGTCGCCTGATGGTTTTTTGATAGAAAAGAGTGGAATAGTGATCCTGGAAAATCTGATCGGGAGGTACATGAGTAACTACTCCTATCAGAAGCAAGTTGTTTATGTCCGACTACAGACGACGAAGGAAAGAAGGGGGCCCTGAGTTAGCACAAAATGACATGGAGGAAGTTCTGAGAACTCGATTCTATAACCTTTGGAAATGGTCTGTAATAGCCAAGGATCCAAGGATTGTGAAAGACACCTCCTGCCACCCTGTGATGAACCGGGATAGGCAACCGCCGATCTGAACATAGTCATGATTTCTGATGGCGATATTTGGTGGAGGGCTAGGATCTCTTATCCTTTGAACCCAGTACTGAGACCCTCTTTTAGACTGGTGGCCCTGTCTACGGGCGGGAAAGGACCTATGAAAAAACAGATCTTTTTTTCTTCTTCAGGAAAGCCTTTCCTCTTATCTGAGGCCCTATCAAGAATTTCGTCCAGCACCTGGCCAAAAACTCTGAGATCTGAAAAGGTGATAGAGCATAATTTACTCTTGGAGGCAAAGTCACCCGACCAAGACCAAAGCCATATCGCCCGTCTTGCCGAGTTTGACAAAACATTGTTCATTGCAGAAAACTACACAGTCTCTGCCGATACATCTGCCAAAAATGCTGTAGCCATCTTCAATAGGGGCAATGAGCCTATAATCGAGTCCCGAGAAGAATCTTCTTTAACATGCTTCTCAAAATCTTCCAACCATATGGACATCGAGCTGATCACAGAAGTAGCAGCCACATTCACCTTTATATTGATTACTGCTGCCTCCCATGCCTTATTCAGAAGACCATCCGCTCAGCGGTCCATTGTGTCTTTTAAACCAGAGGAGTCCTCAAAGGGGATGGATGTCTTCTTCAGGACATTAACAATTGGTACGCCAATCTTCGGTACCGTATCCCATATCTGAACATCTTCTGCATTAAACACAAGACGATATCTGAATTCTTGGGGAACGAATAATAACCGCTCTGTATTCTGCCACTCTTCCTAGATCATATCCTTATGATGTGAATTAACCGGATACACCTATGAACGTCTGGAACGGAGACCAGCGAACATCTGGTCCTGAATGAACCTGGTGCCTCTGGCTCCTGAACCTGCATAGTATTCCATACCATGCGTAAGAGCGTATCCGTTTCAGTAGTATTGAACACAACTCTTTTTCCCACTCCTTGGTAGAGAGGAATCCTCCTGAATTTCCTCCTGATTCTGATGACATATCTTCAGAGGATGGTTCAACGCTTGCATTTCCCCAGGGAAGCTGCCTTCAGTGGTATCAATGAAGCTACAGCCGCGCTGACCTCTTTTCTCCAATCATGGTCCTCATATTAGCCAGTAAAGAGGACAGTTCCTCCTGGAGTACTGACTAGATGCATGAAAGGCACATGCGTTTCACATAATTTTCTGCCAATTTGGCATCACATACAGGACAATGCCTGGATTTGCCTGAGGATTTCTTGCCCTCCTTCTTTATGGTAACAACAGGCACTGCCGGGGAATCCTTGCCCTTAGAAGATACAGGGGTTAATCAGTAGGGGAACCTCAATGGTGAGTAATGGGTACCTGCCTGACCATCCTTGTGCGGACCTGGGGCGACTCTGATGGGGGATCTTCCACAGAGGAATCCATTGTCAGACACTGACACCGCCAAGCGACCTCTCACAGACTCCCCCCTTTCTTATACCTTACCGGATCCAGTCGCCGCAGTCCTCCTCGCTCCAATCCACTGGCCCTTGCATCATGCCGCGCTGAGAACCGACCCGGAAGTGCTACCGCATTTCCGGGGTGAACTGATAGTCTGCAGATGCCCGGAACTATCAGCACGCCGGAGCGAGAGCCCCCGTGTTGGGGAAAGCAGCAATGCTACGAGCTCCTGCTGCAGCCAGCCGGCTGAGGAACCCCCGGGGGGGTTTCAGACGCTCGTGGGCCTGCTTGACCGGGGGGAAAGAAGCATGTGCTTCTGCATACCCCGGGACCGGGGAAGTATATACAGCTCTAATGTTCTTCTCTTGCATGGTCCCTGTCCTGTAGGGACAGGAAAAAAAAACACTGGACAGAAGCGGGTAGGAGGGGCTTTTAACCTCTTGTATGTTTCCTGTCCCTACAGAGGATAGGGGCAACCCTCCTGTGGTGCTGTCATTAGAGACGACCTGGAAATATTGTTTTAAAAGTACCACTAACCTGAAGTACAATAGGTCACAAAAAAACAACAACAATAAAAAAAAAAAAAAAAAAAACAACCATCTCAGAATCTCTGGGATCCATTGAAGCATTTGAGCTATTACCGCATAAAGGGACACTGTTCAGAATTGAAAAAAATTGCTGCTTGGTCAGGAAGGTGAAAATGGGTGGTGAAGAGTAGAGTTGAGCGCGGTTCGTGGTTCTCCAGTTCGCGGTTCGAGTGATTTTGGGGGGTGTTCTAGATCGAACTAGAACTTGAGCTTTTTGCTAAAAGTTCGTTAGCTTGAGTTACGTTGGAGAACGGTTCTATCAGCAAAAAGCCAAGCTAATTACTAGCTGGCTTTTCACTGTAATAGTGTAAGTCACTCTGTGACTCACACTTTTATGAAATTTTAGCGTATAGTGTTCGGGGACTGCGCGTTCAGATCACTGCTGCTGGGATAATGGCGATCGCCATTTTTTTTTCTTTTCTTCCTTCTCTAAGCGCGTGTGTAGTGGGGTGGGCCAGCATGTCAGCCAATCCCAGATACACACACAGCTAAGTGGAATTTTTGCCTGAGAAACAAGGGCATGTGTCATAGGCTGTCCATGCCACATGTCCTTGCATTATAAAAATGGACATTTTGTACCAGCATGGCATTATCTGCCTTCTGCGTCTGGGTGTCAGTCACCTCTCACGCAGCTCCTGTCGCCGATCCTGCTGTGTACGCTATACACACAGTGTTCTACAGATTAGGGACATAATTTTATTTCAGCCCTTTTAAGGGCTAATTGCAGCTGGCTCAGAGCCATAGGTGACAGTCAGGTCCGTGGAAACAGTTTTAACAGCTACAGATAACAGCATCTGTGTAGCTAAGCTTAGGGACTTCCTTGCTGCATTTCACCATTAGGAGGGATAGAAAGTGAGGCTTCCTTTCCTCTACACTGACCCACAACCCGGCCACTGTACCGTCCTGCCCTTTTTAGCAAAGCCATTTTAATTGCAGAGTGCTGCCAGTTAGTGCCATCCAAAGAGTGGCTGCTGTCCTCCATTATTGTGGCACTTGTGCCAAGCAAGTCCCACCACCTCTGCGTTCTCCCCTCCTGCACATTTTTGCAAAGCCATTTTAATTGAAAAGAGTGCTGCCAGTTAGTGGCACCCAAAAAGTGGCTCTTGGACTCCTTTAGTGTCCCACTGGTGCCAAGCAATTTCCAGCACCTCTGCATTGCACCCTCAAGCTCATTTTTACTAAGCCATTATAATAGCAAACACTGAGGAAACTTACTGGCATCCAAAAAGTGGCTGTTGGACTTCATTAGTGCCCCACTGGTGCCAAGCAATTTCCAGCACCTCTGCATTGCACCCTCAAGCTCATTTTTACTAAGCTATTATAATAGCAAACACTGAGGAAACTTAGTGGCATCCAAAAAGTAGCTCTTGGACTTCATTAGTGTACCACTGGTGCCAAGCAATTTCCAGCACCTCTGCATTGCACCCTCAAGCTCATTTTTACTAAGCCATTATAATAGCAAACACTGAGGAAACTTAGTGGCATCCTAAAATTGGCTGTTGGACTTCATTAGTGTCCCACTGGTGCCAAGCAATTTCCAGCACCTCTGCATTGCACCCTCAAGCTCATTTTTACTAAGCCATTATAATAGCAAACACTGAGGAAACTTAGTGGCATCCAAAAAGTGGCTGTTGGACTTCATTAGTGTCCCACTAGTGCCAAGCAATTTCCAGCACCTCTGCATTGCAGCCTCAAGCTCATTTTTACTAAGCTATTATAATTGCAAACTGTGCTGCCAGTTTAAGGGCCATAGTTTCATTGTCAGGGATAGTCTGTGTTGTTTCTTCTGCTGTCAATAAAGCTAGACCACCTCTGCAATCTACACCACCTCTCAATTTTTACTACCACATTTTAAGTGGACAATCTTGTCGCAATAAAAATGAGTGGCAAAATGACAGATGCTGGTGGAAAGGGGAACAGGCGTGTTGGAAAAGGAAAAAAAGTTTGTGTCCCTGGGGAAGGTGGCAAAGCTCCATTAACATCTGCTGAAGATAGGCCATCTTCCAGCAAAAGTAAGATGTCTACTACTTTCCGACTTTCCGTGGACAATCCGATGTGCTCCCTTTTTTATGGACACGAACAACTGGAACAAAGGTAGATGATGCCCAAAAAAAGAACATGTTTGAATGGATCTCAAGTGGTCCAACAAGTGCCCTCTCCGCCACCTCAACTACCGCATCCAAAAAAAAACAGTCCTCTGAGTTGTCATCCCAATCACACTTGCTTTCTCCCAGCTCTGAAGTCTCCATCCGCCCTGCACAGTATGGTGGAACAGAGATGGCTGAGTCTGCAGAGCTGTTCAGTCACACTATAGCCTGGGAATCAGAGGTCTGCTCCCAAGCTACAGTGAGTACAGACCAGGAAATGGTCTGCAGTGATGCACAGAACCTTTGTGACTCAGACTCAGGCCGTGATGACCAAGTTTCTGAGCATAATGTTGACCCTTATTCACAAACTGTAACACCTGTTGTTATAGACAATGAGGAACATACTGATGATGATGAGACGCAGATACCAGATTGGGATGACAACTTAAATATTCGGTCAGGGCAGGAAGAGGCTCGGTCTGAGGGTGAGGGGAGTGCAAACACAACAATTGATGAGGAAGTTCTAGATCCCACCTACTGTCAACCCACAGTCAGGCACTCGAGGAGGTCAACAGAGGCGGTGGAGGAGGATGCAACTGACGACGAAGTTACCTTGCGCCTTCCTGGACAGAGGAGTACTAGTTGCACGTCTACACCTGCATCCTCAGCCACCACTCTGCCTCTGAGCACTAGTCGGTGTGGCTCAGCAGGTCGCATGTCCTCTAAGCCTTGCCTAGCCTGGCCTTTTTTTGACCTTGCAAAGGAGCGCCCAAATCATGTGATCTGTAAAATTTGTCGGGAATCTGTTAGTAGAGTAAAAAACCTCAGCAGTTTGACAACTTCTTCCATGAATCATCACATGAATAAATATCATATGTCCCAGTGGGAAGCTCACCGTGCTGCAATGCGGCCTAGCAGAGCGGACCATCCACCGCCTGCCCCTTCCAGTGCATCCGCGCGCTCTTCATCTTCTACGACTGTGGGGACAGCTGTCACACCTGGTTTTCCACGCACAACTTCCACCACTGTAACCGCAACAGGCAGTTTGCTTGTTAGGTCGTCAGTTGGTTTCGAAGGGGAAACAAGTGCGTGTGTACAGCTCTCTCAGACATCGATAGCACCAACATTGGATGAAGGCAACATCATGTCTACGCCTGCACTTTCCTCACAAACCTGCATTTTTTCAGGGACACCCTACTCACCACAGTCTACACACAGCAGCCAGATCTTTGTCCCTCAGATGTGGATAAATAAAAGGCCATTTCCTGCAACCCATGACAAAGCTAAGAGGTTGACTTTATCCCTCTGTAACCTCTTGGCTACCGAAATGCTACCTTTCCGCCTGGTGGACACACAGGATTTTAGAGACCTTATGTCTGTCGCTGTGCCCCAGTACCAGATGCCCAGTCGCCACTACTTCTCTAAGAAAGGTGTACCTGCACTACACCAGCATGTCGCACACAACATCACCGCTTCCTTGAGAAACTCGGTGTGTGAACAGGTGCATTTCACCACCGATACTTGGACCAGTAAGCATGGACAGGGACGTTACATGTCGCTGACTGGGCACTGGGTAACTATGGTTATAGATGGTGAAGGGTCTGCTGCACAAGTCTTGCCATCCCCACGACTTGTGTGTCAATCCTCTGTCTACCCAAGTTCCTCCACTGCTTCTGCCTCCTCAACCTCGTCTGGGTCCTCCACCTCCGCCCCAAGCCTGCCTGGTCAGGTCACCAGCATTGTAACTGTGCAGAAGGAATCACGCACCCCTCATTACTATGCTGGCAGCAGAGTGCAACGGCATCAGGCAGTCTTTATCTTGAAATGTCTTGGAAATGAGAGTCACACAGCGGCTGAGTTGTGGGCAGCTTTGGAGACTGAGTTTGGTAAATGGTTGTCTCCACTCAACCTGCAGCCTGGTAAGGCCGTGTGCGACAATGCTGCAAACCTGGGTGCGGCCCTTCACCTGGGCAAGGTGACACACGTGCCTTGTATGGCTCACGTGTTAAACCTTGTTGTCCAGCAATTTTTAACACACTATCCCTGCCTAGATGGCCTTCTGAACAGGGCACAAAAACTGTCTGCTCACTTCCGCCGTTCAACCGCCGCAGCTGAGCGACTTGCATCGCTCCAGAAGTCTTTCGGCCTGCCGGTTCATCGCCTGAAATGCGATGTGCCGACACGCTGGAATTCGACTCTCCACATGGTACAGCGACTGTGGCAGCACCGCCGAGCCCTGGTGCAATACATCATGACGTATAGCCTGGGCCAACGAGATGCAGAGGTGGGGCAGATCACACTGATGGAGTGGTCTCAGATCAAGGACCTATGCACCCTTCTGCACAGTTTTGACATGGCGACGAATATGTTTAGCGCTGACAATGCCATTATCAGCATGACAATTCCAGTCATTTACATGCTGGAGCACACGCTAAACACTATTCAGAGTCAGGGGGTGGGACAACAGGAAGGGGAAGAACTACAGGAGGATTCATATGCACAAGGGACAACAACATCACCAAGGCGGCAGGCATGGGACCATGGGGGACAGGGATCAACAAGGGCGCATGGTAGCAGGCGAAATGTTGAAGAAGGTGCAGGAGAACATGAAGAAATGGAGGACGAACTGTCCATGGACATGGAAGACTCAGCGAATGAGGGAGACCTTGGTCAAATTTCAGTTGAAAGAGTTTGGGGGAGATGTCAGAGGAAGAAAGAACGGTTAGCCCCTCTATGCCACAAACACAGCGTGGACTTGGTCCGCATTGCTGCGCAAGACACATGAGCGCCTTCTTGCTGCACTACCTCCAACATGACCCTCGTTTTGTCAAAATTAGAAGTGATGATGAGTACTGGCTTGCCACACTATTAGATCCCCGGTACAAGTCCAAATTGTGTGACATAATTCCAGCCATAGAAAGGGACGCACGTATGCAGGAGTATCAGCAAAAGCTGTTACTCGATCTTAGCTCGGCTTTTCCACCAAACAACCGTGGTGCACGGAGTGAATCTCCCAGTTGTAACTTGACAAACATGGGACGGTCTCGTCATCTTCAACAGTCTACCCGTACCAGCAGCACCGTATCTGGTGCTGGTAACAGCAATTTTATTGAATCTTTTCATAATTTTTTTAGACCATCCTTTGCAAGGCCACCAGAGACAACAAGTCTGACACATAGTCAACGGCTGGAGAGGATGATACAGGAGTATCTCCAAATGAACATCGGTGTCATGACTTTGCAAATGGAGCCTTGCTCATTTTGGGCTTCAAATCTTGAAAAATGGCCAGAGCTCTCCACTTACGCCTTGGAGATCTTGTCGTGTCCAGCTGCCAGCGTTGTCTCTGAACGTGTCTTCAGTGCTGCTGGGTGTGCTGATAGATAAGCGCACGCGTCTGTCCAGTGACAATGTGGACAGACTAACGTTCATTAAAATGAACAAGTCATGGATCCACAAGGAATTTACTACCCCTGTGTCATCCTGGGGAGAGTAAATGCTTGTGTATTTTGAATGTACTTGATGCAAATCTACCTGTGAAGTGTACAATTGGGGCACAAGTGCTGCCAGTGAAGGGGTGTCTGTGTTTCCCAATTTTTGGAAAAAAGGGAGACTCCGCTTGGAGTAACCCTTGCTTGCAGTGTTTCTAAAAATCATCCAAGATGAACAAGTCATAGTTCAGCAAAGACTTTCCTACCTACCCCGGGTCATCCTGGGGACGGTTAAGGATGGCGTATTTTTGAATGTGCTTGATGCAAATCTACCTGTGAAGTGTACAACTGGGGCACAAGTGCAGCCACTGAAGAGATGTCTGTGTGGAAAAAAGGGAGACTCCGCTTTGAGTTACCTTGCGGTGTTTTACATCATTTTAGAAGGGCATGCCATACCTATATCTGTGTCTCCTCCTCTTTTTTCTTGTCCAGCTCTTCTGTTTTCGCATGAGTATTTGTCCTTGCCACTTTCCCATGTGTTTGTGTTGTGTTGTCACCTTTTGGACACCTTTGAGGGTGTTTTGTAGGTGTTTTTATGTGTTTGTGATTGCCTCCCATTGTTTCCTATGGGTTCGAGTGGTTCGCCGAACCGGTTCGCCAAACCGAACTCGAACTAGACCTCCGTCCGACGAACCAAGCTTGAGCCGAACCGCGACCGGTTCGCTCATCTATAGTGAAGAGGTTACAGAATCTAGGCACAGTCATATGAAAAAGTTTGGGCACCCCTATTAATGTTAACCTTTTTTCTTTATAACAATTTGGGTTTTTGCAAGAGCTATTTCAGTTTCATATATCTAATAACTGATGGACTGAGTAATATTTCTGGATTGAAATGAGGTTTATTGTACTAACAGAAAATGTGCAATCCGCATTTAAACAAAATTTGACCGGTGCAAAAGTATGGGCACCTCAACATAAAAGTGACATTAATATTTTGTAGATCCTCCTTTTGCAAAAATAACAGCCTCTAGTCGCTTCCTGTAGCTTTTAATGAGTTCCTGGATCCTGGTATATTTGACCATTCCTGTTTACAAAGTAATTCCAGTTCAGTTAAGTTTGATGGTCGCCGAGCATGAATAGCACGCTTCAAATCATCCCACAGATTTTCAACGATATTCAGGTCTGGGGACTGGGATGGCCATTCCAGAACATTGTAATTGTTCCTCTGCATAAATGCCTGAGTAGATTTGGAGCGGTGTTTTGGATCATTGTCTTGCTGAAATATCCATCCCCTGCGTAACTTCAACTTCGTCACTGATTCTTGCACATTATTGTCAAGAATCTGCTGATACTTAGTTGAATCCATGCGACCCTCAACTTTAACAAGATACCCGGTGCCGGCATTGGCCACACAGCCCTAAAGCATCATGGAACCTCCACCAAATTTTACTGTGGGTAGCAACTGCTTTTCTTGTAATGCCGTGTGTTTTTGCCTCCATGCATAACGCCTTTTTGTATGACCAAACCATTCAATCTTTGTTTCATCAGTCCACAGGACCTTCTTCCAAAATGTAACTGGCTTGTCCAAATGTGCTTGGGACGGACGCCAGCACTAGCAGGAGGAGATGCCATTAGGTAATTCTTTGTACAATTTGCTATGGATCTGATTTGATGGTATAATCCTGATTTTTACTTACACCCTCTCTTACTCATGATCTTGCCTGCCTATGCATATATTTGCTTTATTATAGCTTAAACCTTTTGACAGTATAAAGCAGTGCTATATATAGCGTTGTACTGGCATATTTGTCTTACTCATTTTCTCCCCTGCTGTTCATGTTGGTGTTTTTTCAATCACTTTGTCTACACCTTGTTTTTACTTTTAATCTAATAAAAATTACATTTTATGGCTTTCTGTATGGTTTTTTGGTAATTTCAGTTTTGTTTATACATACAGCCTGGGCTTTCTTGCCCATAATATTACATGCATGGAACTCTTTGATATTTTGTTATATACCCTCTATCTTTTGTAATACTAATTGGGTTATTTTGTTCCGGTGTATTTGGCATCTTTAGTCATTTTTTTCCAAATGTGCTTTTGCATAACTCAGGCGACTCGGTTTGTGGCGTGCTTGCAGAAACGGCTTCTTTCGCATCACTCTCCCATACAGCTTCTCCTTGTGCAACGTGCGCTGTATTGTTGACCGATGCACATTGACACCATCTGCAGCAAGATGAAGCTGCAGGTCTTTGGAGGTGGTCTGTGGATTGTCCTTGACTGTTCTCACCATTCTTCTTCTCTGCCTTTCTGATATTTTTCTTGGCCTGCCACTTCTGGGCTTAACAAGAACTGTACCTGTGTTCTTCCATTTCCTTACTATGTTCCTCACAGTGGAAACTGACAGTTTAAATCTCTGAGACAACTTTTTGTATCCTTCCCCTGAACAACTAGGTTGAATAATCTTTGTTTTGAGATCATTTGATAGTTGTTTTGAGAAGCCCATGATGCCACTCTTCATAGGAGATTCAAATAGGAGAACAACTTGCAAGTGGCCACCTTAAATACCTTTTCTCATGATTGGATACACCTGCCTATGAAGTTCAAAGCTCAATGAGGTTACAAAGCCAATTTAGTGCTTTAGAAAGTCAGTAAAAAGTAGCTAGGAGTGTTCAAATCAAGAAATTGATAAGGGTGCCCATACTTTTGCACCGGTCAAATTTTGTTTAAATGCGGATTGCACATTTTCTGTTAGTACAATAAACCTCATTTCAATCCAGAAATATTACTCAGTCCATCAGTTATTAGATATATGAAACGGAAATAGCTGTTGCAAAAACCCAAATTGTTATAAAGAAAAAAGGTTAACATTAATAGGGGTGCCCAAACTTTTTCATATGACTGTATGTGATGAGCATCTTGAAATTGCTGGTGCTTCTCGATTTTATATTTTGCAGTGAATTTTTTTTTACCCCCTGCATAAAAATGTTGCTTTAGCCCCAAATTTGAATTTTTACAACGGTAAGGCCAGTGCCACTGTAGCTTAGCGCACCGGATGTTATATGTCAATGACCCTTGGCTCATGCTCTGCTGCAAGCATGAGAAGAGTGACATACAATTGTGATTAGATCTTGCAATCGTATCACAGGTGCAGAGAAGAGGGAGCAATCTCTCCACTCCTCCGTTGTCAGCCTGTGCGTACATTGCACTGCATGAGCATGTCATCAGAGTGAAGTCCGATGTTTCAGGCCTGTGCCACACTCACGTGAAAATCACGCACGTGCCGCGAGACATGTATTTTCCCTGCATGTTGCGTGTAAGTAAGTACGTGTCTCCGGTACCTGCGGGCCATGTGTGTTCTCCGTGTGCTATCCGCGATAACACACAGAGAACCGGTAATTTGCATACTCACGTGGTCCTTCCTGCTGTCCAGGGTACTGATCTTTGGTCTCCAGCCCTGCAGACACCCCGCTGCTGCCGGCCGCAGTGAAGTGAATATTAAATGAGCGGCGGTGGGCAGCAAGTGACAGCAGCGGCAGAGATAGGAGGGCTGGAGAAGGTGAGTAAAGATGTTATTTTTTTCTCTGACACGTGAGTTTACTCCAGCGCGTGTCACACGGGACCACATCCATACTACATCCGTGTGGTACGGGTGCGGGCCGTGTGACACCCGTGATGCCGGAGAAAACGCACACATGTACAAACGAACACACGTTCCATGTGGTTTTACGTGTGTGTGCCTGCTATCATAGGGTAGCATTGGTGTACGTGTCTCCGTGCCGCTGGTACGTGCAAAAACGTACTAAACACGTACCAGCGGCACGGATGTGTGTCGGAGGCCTCACACACACTCACAGACTTGTATGGGTGCGAGTGAGGCAAGACTTGCAGACAATCTGAGCATGCTACAATTTTTTCCCTCAGTCTGATTAAAGCTGAGAAAAAACTCCGATATGAGCTGCCTCACTGATTGACATTGGTCCGAGTGCAATGCGAGATTTTCTCACATTGCACTCATGCGAGTCATACACCAGTGTGACGCTGGCCTAACAGGAGAAAAAGGACCCCAGACTGTTGTGCAATTTCTCTCGAGTAGATACCCCATATGTGGTTTGAGCAAAATGAAGAGCTCAGAAAGAATGGCGCCAATTGACTTGAGGGTAATTTTTGTTAACAGATTGTGCACACCATGTCACATTAGGAGAGCCTCTTAGGCTATGTGCGCACTAGAAAATGGACTTTTAAGAAAAATCCACACCCTCTGGCAGAATACCGCACCCACGGCAAAAAACGCGGTAAAACTGCACTCGCGTTTTTCCACGGGTTGGTCCCTGCATTTACCATTATCTATGGCAAAAACGCCAGGTACCTGCAGAAAAGTAATGACATGCACATTAATTCCGCAGTGGAAATTCCGCAGGTAAATCTGCAGGTATAAAAAAAATGCTGTGCGCATTATTTTTTTTTTATACCCATAGATTTTGCTGGGGAATGACTGCAGAAATGTCACACACATTTTCTGCAGCAAATCTACGGCAAACCTGCAGAGTGCGCAAATAGCCTTAGATTTATAATAAAATAAAAAAAAAAACAGTAAAACCCTCGGCATGTGACCCCATTTTGAACAAACTATACATCGAGAAAACCTCATCAAGGAGGTGATGTGCATTTTAAATACAGGTAATTCACAGAATTTTATAATATTGGCTGTGAAAATTAAAAAAATAATTTTTTTCCACTAAAATGTTGCTTTAGCCCCAAGTCTTTAATTTTCAAAAACTTTAGTAGGAGAAAACTAACCAAATAATCTGTAAAACGCAATTTCATCTGAGTACCACAATAACCCATACATGGCTGAAAACTACTTTTCAGGCATAGTATAAAGCTTAAAAGGGGGAGTGTCCTGGCTATGGATGAGTGAGGACGTGTTTGTCTCAGCTCCTGCCACCGGACTACATTACTGACGATTAAATCAGCCCAAGAGCCCGGAAAAAAGGATATGCAGTAGAGGAGAAGGGAGAGATCCCAGGGGCCCAGCAGCGGAGCGTCACGGACAGAGAAGGAGATCAGAGGCTTCCTTACCGGGCCGAAGTAGAGGACAGCACCGCAGACATCTCCCAAGATGGCCGCCGCAACAGCAAGCATAGGGAAAACAGCGCGCCTCACAGTGTCGGCGGGCACGGAGAGGCAGCGGAAGTCCCAGCAGCAGCACAGACAGAGAGAGGAAACCACCTGGGCAGCGGAGGAGAGGCAGCTGATAACGCCAGACGGCCAGCGTGCAGGGTCTCAGGTACAGGGGAGCCCCCCCTAGCTGGGAGCATGGGTGCAACCCCTGCCATTGCTGGTTGCAGACCTGCAGTGTGGAGGACTCAGGAGAGGGGGAGAGGTGTCCTTACCCCTGTCACAGATGGAGGACAATAATGAATCTCAAACAGAGGTTATTAATGCTGCAAATGGGGAACAGGGCCCTGCTAGTGGAAATCCCCTATCTACAGAGAGACACAGCCTGAGTCAAAGTGTGTATGATATGGAAATGCAAGCAGAATTAGATCCTGCCACAAGTACAATAAGATCACATGAACCAGGAGTACTGACAGAACTTAATGAAATTCGGGCACATATCTCTTTTATGCCCACCAGAGAAGATATGGAGACATATATAGCCAGGCTGGAACAGGCATACCGCACAGAGCTGTCGGCCCTGAGGGAGGAGGTGGAAAGAGTGGACACTCAAAAACAGGTGGCTAAAACAGGTGGGGGAGGGGGTGCCACCCCAGATGGTGATCGGATGCGTGGCCCTCGAATAGAAAGAAGAGGAAGACCAGTCTGATGGTTAAGGAGTTATAGGTTTAAAAACAAAAATTCATTGGGTTGTTTCTTAATAGAATGTACCTTCCAGTATTGCCATGGTTTTTGCCAGGGGGGATTAAGTCTTTCTGATTATGAGGGCTGGAGGTTCCCTCCCACCTTCCTGGAAAGTGGGGTGGGGGGGCAACCCTTGACGGTGTATAACACAATATCCTCTCTAGGTCCTGTGTCTCTACCTTATATAGGGTTCTGGCTGATAAACGAAGTTGAATAATTCAAAAGTTGTTTATTGTTAGTCCGGGGCAGGGGGCTCCTTTGTAGAAAGTTCCCTCCCTGATTGGGATAACACGCCATAAAAGAGTGGCGTAGTCTCACCATCCCTAGTTTAGACAGTTTGGTATTTTCTTATACCTATACAGTTACCTTTAGTCTTTTTTGACCCGACATTAGGGTCTTGTTGTGACCTTGCAGGCGGGAGGCACTTGGACCTCCCTGCCTGTGATTTCTACTGCTTTGTTGGTAGTTTCTCTTGCATACTTGACCTTCTTATCTTTTCCCTTTTATTTCCTTTTCTCTTTCCCTACTCTTCCTACCCTACTTGCCTGCACATCTCTCTCCCTAATCCCCAAACCTATCCCTAGATTCCCCACCGTTCATCCACATTGGAATGACACAGATTAATTGGGGTTCACTAAATGTGAGGGGAGTTAATGTCCCGCAAAAACGCTCCCAGGTATTTTTTGACATGCACAAAAAAAAAAAAAAAAGAGTCCATATACTATTGATTCAAGAAACACATTTCAAAATGGGCCACCTTCCCATCTTTAGAGACAGATATTACACTACCTGGGTCCACAGTTCCAACCCAGAGTCAAAATCCAAAGGAGTGTCCATAGGCATCCACGAGTCCCTGGTGCACACGGTTCAGGATACACGGGTGGACACTGAGGGAAGATTTATATTCCTGAAAATTAATGTTAACTCATCCATTTTTACCATTGTCAATTGGTATCTACCAGAGACCTGGCGACGTCCTGCTCCTCTCTCCTGTCATCACTGGATGAATTCGCAGAAGGGACCGTGATCGTGGGATGTGATTTAAACTTCATTTTGGACCCTAAGGTAATCACAACATCGGGACATAGCTTCCTTATTGAGAGAAAGTTAATGAAAGTTACAGTTAGGTCCAGAAATATTTGGACAGTGACACAATTTTCGCGAGTTGGGCTCTGCATGCCACCACATTGGATTTGAAATGAAACCTCTACAACAGAATTCAAGTGCAGATTGTAACGTTTAATTTGAAGGTTTGAACAAAAATATCTGATAGAAATTGTAGGAATTGTACACATTTCTTTACAAACACTCCACATTTTAGGAGGTCAAAAGTAATTGGACAAATAAACCAAACCCAAACAAAATATTTTTATTTTCAATATTTTGTTGAGAATCCTTTGGAGGCAATCACTGCCTTAAGTCTGGAACCCATGGACATCACCAAACGCTGGGTGCCCTCCTTCTTAATGCTTTGCTAGGCCTTTACAGCCGCAGCCTTCAGGTCTTGCTTGTTTTTGGGTCTTTCCGTCTTAAGTCTGGATTTGAGCAAGTGAAATGCATGCTCAATTGGGTTAAGATCTGGTGATTGACTTGGCCATTGCAGAATGTTCCACTTTTTTGCACTCATGAACTCCTGGGTAGCTTTGGCTGTATGCTTGGGGTCATTGTCCATCTGCACTATGAAGCGCCGTCCGATCAACTTTGCGGTATTTGGCTGAATCTGAGCTGAAAGTATATCCCGGTACACTTCAGAATTCATCCGGCTGCTCTTGTCTGCTGTTATGTCATCAATAAACACAAGTGACCCAGTGCCATTGAAAGCCATGCATGCCCATGCCATCACGTTGCCTCCACCATGTTTTACAGAGGATGTGGTGTGCCTTGGATCATGTGCCGTTCCCTTTCTTCTCCAAACTTTTTTCTTCCCATCATTCTGGTACAGGTTGATCTTTGTCTCGTCTGTCCATAGAATACTTTTCCAGAACTGAGCTGGCTTCATGAGGTGTTTTTCACCAAATTTAACTCTGGCCTGTCTATTTTTGGAATTGATGAATGGTTTGCATCTAGATGTGAACCCTTTGTATTTACTTTCATGGAGTCTTCTCTTTACTGTTGACTTAGAGACAGATACACCTACTTCACTGAGAGTGTTCTGGACTTCAGTTGATGTTGTGAACGGGTTCTTCTTCACCAAAGAAAGTATGCGGCGATCATCCACCACTGTTGTCATCCGTGGACACCCAGGCCTTTTTGAGTTCCCAAGCTCACCAGTCAATTCCTTTTTTCTCAGAATGTACCCGACTGTTGATTTTGCTACTCCAAGCATGTCTGCTATCTCTCTGATGGATTTTTTCTTTTTTTCAGCCTCAGGATGTTCTGCTTCACCTCAATTGAGAGTTCCTTAGACCGCATGTTGTCTGGTCACAGCAACAGCTTCCAAATGCAAAACCACACACCTGTAATCAACCCCAGACCTTTTAACTACTTCATTGATTACAGGTTAACGAGGGAGACACCTTCAGAGTTAATTGCAGCCCTTAGAGTCCCTTGTCCAATTACTTTTGGTCCCTTGAAAAAGAGGAGGCTATGCATTACAGAGCTATGATTCCTAAATCCTTTCTCCGATTTGGATGTGAAAACTCTCATATTGCAGCTGGGAGTGTGCACTTTCAGCCCATATTATATATATAATTGTATTTCTGAACATGTTTTTGTAAACAGCTAAAATAACAAAACTTGTGTCACTGTCCAAATATTTCTGGACCTAACTGTACATGTTGTATACAAGAACTCAGATTAGTGGATGCATGGAGAACGCTACACCCAGTAGACTGTGACTACACATATTTTTCCCCGGCTCACTCGTCGTACAGCCGCATTGACCTATTCCTTGTAAGCCAGAAGGCCCTGACATGGCAGATACAGGCCTCTATAGGCAGTATCTCTTGGTCAGACCATGCCCCCCGTATTCCTGAGCCTCACTATTCCGGACGGGCCAGGGAGGCCTTGGCTTGGCGGCTGAATGATAGTTTGCTGAGGGATCAGGGATGCTTGAAATACCTGCAGAACACAATAGATGAGTATATTTCCAAGAATTCAGGAGACACTACTACCCTACCTGTTCAATGGGAGACACTCAAGTGTGTGTTGAGAGGAACTCTAATCAAACATGGGGCTAGGATTAATAGGGAGAGAGAAACCAGACCATTATGTCTCTACTTCAGAATATTTCAGAACTAGAGAAGATTCATAAGCAGACATTATCCCCGGTGACACTGACAGAGCTAGTTAAGAACAGAGAGGAACTTAAATCCATTCTGTACCGATAATACGAGCGCCACAGGAATAGACTAAAAAGATTTATGTATGAATATGCAGACAAATGTGGCAGACCACTAGCTAGGTTATTGCATCCGAGGGGGGACCCCAGCCACATCCCTACGATCAAAAAATCAGATGGCCTTTTGACTCAGAACCCAATCCACATAGCGGAGCAGTTTCAAAAATATTACAGCAAACTTTACGACATAAGGGGCATATTTGGGGATATGCCACAAGAAGCTTTGGAGACTAAAATAAACAATTAAATACTTAAAACAGCCCTGCCGACTATACCAAACACTGAGGTTGAAAACTTAGAAGCAGACTTTACAGAGACAGAAGTGGCATCTATTATCAGGGATTCTCCCTCAGGCAAAAGCCCAAGTCCGGACGAGTTTACCCCTTAGTTCTATAAAATATTTCAGACTCAGTTATCCCCATTTATGACCAAAGTATTTAACCATATCTGAAAACTCCCAGTGGGTAGCACAGTCTCTCAAAGCCCATATATGTGTTATCCCCAACCCGGATAAGGAACACTTGCTGGTTACAAATTACAGACCCATTTCACTGATTAATTTAGATTTGAAGTTTTTCTCTAAGGCACTTGCCAACAGACTTGCCCCGTCCCTGCCTGGGATAATACACATGGACCAGGTGGGATTCGTAAAAGGCTGAGAGGCACGAGACAACACCAACAAATTGTTCCTTCTGATGGCTCGATCGAGGGCTCAGTCTCTCCCCATGTGTTTACTTTCAGTGGACGTGGAGAAGGTCTTCGACCGGGTCAGTTGGAGCTTTATTATGGCAGCCTTGAGACAGGTAGGTTTGGGTCAGAAACTTTTTGGTAGAATTGCGTCCCTACATATGAGACCCTCAGCAAAAGTCAGGACAAATGGGTTTCTATCACCATCCTTTCCAGTCCACAATGGAACGAGAGAGATGTCCACTGTCACCCCTGCTATACGTTATATTCATGGAGCACCTTGCGGTCGCCCTGAGAAACAAAACAAGCATCCATGGGATAGAGGCGAGGGGGCGGGGGTGTGTGAACCGTAAGCTAGCTCAATTCGCGCATGACCTTCTCATGTTCATTTCCCAACCACATATATCCTTCCCGTCCTTACTCTAGGAGTTCAAAGAGTTTGGCAACTTAAGCAACTTTAAAGTAAATTTTTCCAAATCAGAGGCCATGAACGTGACTTTATCAGCAGAAGACCTTACGAGAGTATCACAAAACTTCCCCTTTAAGTGACAACCATCAGTTTTAAAATATCTGGAAGTAATGGTGCCTCGGGATCCAACAAAAATTGTACATCATCATTTTTTTCCTTTATTAGAGAGGACAATCAGGGACTTAAAGAAATACAACAAAAAGAGACTGAAATGGTTTGGGCGTATTAAAGCGATAAAAATGGACGTGTTACCGAGGTTCCTGTTTCAGACAATACCCATACAGCTACCGGGAAGTTACTTCTCCAAGATCCGGACAGCCTTGTCTGGGGGAACAGGAGACCCCGAACAGGAATTAAAACTCTGACCAGACACAAAAGTGACGGAGGGGCGGGGCTCCCAAATTTACAGTTATATTACAAGGCAGCTATCCGAACGAGATTACTGGACTGGCATTTTCATAGGAATTCGAAACAATGGGTGGTGATCGAACAGGATATGCTGGGAACTCCCTTATTTTTTGTTTTAGTCTGTCTTTGGTACTCTTAATAATGTGATCACAGGTCTAAGGCATTGCAATGCATTAGAGCTGTCAGCATGAGACTCAACTGCCAGAAACAGGGTTTAGCAGGTATTCTTTAACAGGCCATTGTAGCTGTCAGACTAGGTAATTATTTGACCTCTGGCAGCAGTAGCGTGGCTACTGGGGAGGCAGAGGGTGCGTTCGCCCAGGGCCCCATGCTCAGAGGGGGCACACTCAGCGCTACAATACTGTACATACTGTATCAGTGATACTGCTCCTTTAAATATAGTGGCTTGGCCGCATCACATTGTGCGTGGCCAGGTCCTATCACACAGTGCAGCTATTTGCGGAGGATTATCGGCTGTTCTGTCAGGACCTGCGGTGCTCAGTGCCAGCTCCGCCTCCCTCTTACTCTGGTGGACAAGCAGCTCCGGGCTACTGGTAAAATGTAGATACTTAGCATCTAATATTGTGTACAGTGGGGGAGAGGCATTACTGTGGTGACAGGTGGCAGTATCCATTGCTGTGCAGTGTGGGGGCGTGATAACATGTAATGAGGGGGATGTGAATGTATGTGGTGGGGGGGGTCTGTTACACTGTGCACTGATCTGGTGGAAATACTTATCGTTATTATATGACTATGCTGCACTGTATACTTTGTGCTGCCGGTGGGTGCTATGCTGTCAGGGAGGGAATTTTTAATGAAAGTACTTTTAGAAAAGTTATTTAAATATACAAAACAGTAAATATGAAATGCAAGTGTAGTTTTGGACCACCCTGTTAATCGTGGGCCCATCACCTCGTCTAGAGGGGAGTATCATACTGTCTACAGCAGACCTGTGGGGGCATCACACTGTGTATAGCAAAGCTGTGGCCCATCATACTGTGTATAGGGGAGGTGTAGGGTCATAATACTTTGTACAGAGCTGTACCTGGGAGACTCAGGAGACATTATTAAATGTTAAGTGGATACTTAGAAGCATTATTGTTATAGGGGCACTCAGGGTATTGCAACCATCACAGGCACACTGGGGGCATTATTACTTTCTAGGGGCAAAATGTGGTCATTTTTCTAGGGCACTTGCTAAGGGCAGTAATACTTTCCAGGGGGCAATTTTACCAAGTAGAGGGCACAAAGAAGGCATTTTACCATGTAAAGGGCACAGTAGTGGCATTATGTGGGGCAGTAAGAGGCGCGTTGTTTTTGTGCCACACAGCAGGTACAGTAATAGGAGCACATATGACAGCAGCATTGGGGTATCGGCAGGATGAGGCGGTTGTGCTGGTCAAGGATAGATTAAGATAGGGCTGGAGATGCGAGAAGTCACATGTGTCTACTGTAATCTCTGCAGATTAGTTTTGTCTGGAGAAGTAGTCATGTTGGTCTAGGACAGATGACTAAGTGTCAATTTTCCTGTCTTTATCAGAAAGAAAGTCAGCTGTAAATAACCAACTGTACTTTAATCTTACATGTACTGCAGGACTGGTACTTGCCACAATATAGTCCCCATATGGCGGTAATATTGGTTTTGGCCTTTCTGTAGATTTATTTTCAGTAACAGCCTAGTCATCTGCTGAGGTTCATGTGTAACCACTATTAGGCCTTGTGCCCACAGGGAGTTTTTACAGCGTTTTTTCTAGCGTTTTTCAATCAATAAAAGCAAGGAAAAAGCATCCCAGCAAAGTCTATGGAAATCGGGACTTGCTGTGCCCACGTTGCTTCTTTTTCAGTTGCTTTTTTTCTTGCTGAAAAAAGAAGCAACATGTCAATTATTTTAGCGTTTTTTCCTGCTTTTTTCCCCAATTAACTTCAATGGAGTAGGGGGAAAAAAAAAAAGCAGGAAAACCGCATGTGTAATGCCCAGGTTGCTTTATATTTTATTTTATGCGTTTGGGCGTTTTTAGGGAGAAAAGAAAGCTATGGCTATGTAGATTCCTTCATAGAAGAAAGCCACATAGCCAGTGTCCACAGCTATTTCCTTATCTCCCATTGTTTACCGTGACACCTCTGCAGGTGAGATATGCAGTGAGATATCGCGGTAAACAATGCAGGGACCCCCGCTGATGTCACAAGGTAAATAGTTCATCCCAGCGGGGGATCTCCAGGAAACCCCTGGGTATTCCTAATTAATTGTATTCACCTCCTGACATGCCCGGACCTCCCTGCAGAGAAATGTCATGGTAAAACACTGCAAGAATACTGAATGCCTGGTGCACAGCCTATGCAACATAAATGCAGGGAACCCCCGCTGACGTCAAGGTGAACCCCGAAAAACCCCAGTGATCCTCCTGCATGAGCTGTGTTCAACTTGTGCCATGCACCAGGCATTCAGTATTCTTGCGGTGTTTTACGACACCACTGTACAGGGAGGTCCGTGGATGTCAAGTTGAATACAGTTCATGTAGGAGGATCACCGGGGTTTCCTGGAGATCCGCCGCTGGGATGAACTCTGCACCTTCTCACCTCTCTGCAGACTCCCGGCTCACGTCCGATTGGCTCCAGGACCCGCCGGTAAGCAGCTGATTGTTTACGTCCAGCGCTGAAAAGCCTGCCGGCTTTTTAACAATTAGATGATGAATCAGCTGATCTTCGCTGGACGTAAACTATCAGATGATGCTATCAGGTGACAGCATCAGCTGCTTACCAGAGGGTCCTGGAGCCCATGGGACTTTTAGGCTGTGCGCACTAGAGCAAAATACCCGCGGATTTACCGCAATCTTTGTGCAGACATTTCCCATGAAATTCTATGAGGAAAAAAAAAAAAAAAGCTGTGCGCACTGGTGCGGATTTTTCTCAAGAAAATTTCTTGAGAAAATGAACATGTCCATTAAATCCGCAGGTACCCCGCGGATTTCTGCAGTACAGACTGCAAAAATCCGCAGGGAACCACCCGCGGGAAAATCGCGGTAAATCCGCGGCAAATCCGCATGCGGTTTTGCCGCAGATTTTTTCCGGAGGTCAGCAAATCTTTCACTCCCAGAAGTTTCTCGAGAAGATTTTCTCGAGAAACTTCACATCTCTAGTGCGCACATAGCCTTAGACAATCAGCTGATGTGTAATCTGATTCAGGTTCTTGAACCTGTGTCAGGTTCAAAGACCTGAATCCAATATCATCTAATCGGAAGGCAAACCGATCAGATCTGATCAGTTTGCCTTCTGATCAGATGATATTAGATCTGGATTGGTCATCGCGGGACCCTCGACCCAGGACTACGGCAGAGGGGGGTTCTTTAGTTCAATAAAGATGGAGTCACTAATTGTGTTGTGTTTTATTTCTAATAAAAAATATTTCTCTGTGTTGTGTTTTTTATTATCTTTACTAGAAATTCATGGTGGCTGTCTAATATTGGCGTGACACCATGAATTTCAGGCTTAGGGCCAGCTGATAACACAAAGCTGTCCCTAATCATATTACCCAGCGAGCCACCCGATACCAGGGCCACTGGAAGAGTTGGATACAGCGCGAGAAGATGGCGCTTCCTATGAACGCGCCATTTTCTGGGGTGGCTGCGGACTGCAATTCGCAGCGGGGGGGGATGCCCAGAAAGCTTGGGCCACCCTGTGCTGCGGATTCCAGTCCCCAGCTGCCTAGGTGTACCTGGCTGGACACAAATTGGGTGAAGCCCACGTCTTTTTTTTTTATTTTATGAAATTCATGAAATAATTAAAAAGAAGGGCTTCCCTATATTTTTGGTTCCCAGCTGGGTACAAATAGGCAGCTGGGGGTTGGGGACAGCCCGTACCTGCCTGCTGTACCTGGCTGGCATACAAAAATATGGCGAAACCCATGTTGATTTTTTGGTTTTATTTTTTTAAATTAATTAAAAAAAAAAAAAACACAACCCAAAGGGGTTAGGGGTAAAGAAAATAAATGCGTAGGCTCCCGCTGCATTTTCTATTGCTAGCTAAGAGTAACCCAAACAGCTACTGGCTGCTAACCCCTACTTCTTAGTGTTACCTTCACTGGCAATGGAAAATCCAGGGACGCAATATTTTTTTTGAGGGTTTTTTGCCAAAAAAAAATATGACGTGGACTTCACCCAACTTTTGTGTCCAGCCAGACAGCTAGGGAGTAGAATCTGCAGTGCAGAGTGGCCAAAGCTTTCTGGGCCCCCTGCTGCATACTGCAGTCTGCAGCTGCATCAGAAAATGGTGCTTTCATAGAAGCGCCATCTTCTGGCACTGTACCCAACTCTTCCAGCGGACCTGGTGTCGGGTGGCACGCTGGGTAATAAGGCTTTAATAATACCAGCTGGTAAAACAAAGCTGGTAAGTCCGAGATTCTTAATGTCAGGCCAAGTTTGACCCGGCCATTAAGAATCTCCAATAAAGTGTTAAAAAAAGACACCACACAGAAAAAATACTTTATTAGAAATAAATACACAGACACACTTAGGGAGTAATAAAGATGGGAGTCCCTCTCTCCCCCTCCTCGATCCTGGTCTGTCACTGATCTAGCTTTGCTATATCAGAAAGAACGGGGGAGGAAGAACGTTTCTGCTCCTCGTGCTGTCTAATCACTCAATGTGTGAGCAAAGACTGTGGGTTGGTAAGCGGTGTCATCACCACTGCCACAATTGCCATAGTAACCTAATTAGAGGGTTACTATAGCAACGGTGATCTCCGTGCACCTGATTCCTGACGCCGCTATTCATGGTGAATAGCGGCGCCGGTAAACGATCTAATAGATCATCATTTTCATATCACTTTTATTCCAAAATGGAGATTGAAGAAAATGGGTTGAACAAGGAAATTACATCAGGACACCTTTTTTTTCACATCGAACTTTAATGAGCTGAAACAAGCATTCAATAGTAACAAAAAAAAGCACGAAAGCATGGAAAAAAAAGCAGGGGAAAAAAAAGCATGAAAAGAAGCATGAAAAGAAAAGAAGCATGAAAAGAAAAGAAGCATGAAAAGAAAAGAAGCATGAAAAGAAAAGAAGCATGAAAAGAAAAGAAGCATGAAAAGAAGCGAAAAAAAAGCATGAAAACACAGAAAAAAGCTTTTTTTGTGCTGAAAAAAAAAAGCACCGTGGGCACATAGCCCAAGGCTATGTGCCCACGGTGCTTTTTTTTCAGCACAAAAAAAGCTGCTTTTTTTCTGTGCTTCTTTTCATGCTTTTTTTGTTACTATTGAATGCTTGTTTCAGCTCATTAAAGTTGGATGTGAAAAAAAGGTGTTCTGATGTCATTTCCTTGTTCAGCCCATTTTTTTCAATCTCCATTTTGGAATAAAAGTGACAGGAAAATTATGATCTATTAGATAGTTTACCAGCACCACTATTTACCGGCTCATGCAGGTGAATAGCGGCGCCGGGAAAGAGCGGTGCTCGGAGATCACCGTTGCTATAGCAACCTGCTCATTAGGTTACTATGGCAACAGTGGTAGCGGTGATGTCACCGCTTACCAACCTGCAGTCTCTGCTAACTCATTGAGTGATTAGACAGCACGGGGATTTGAAGCGTTCTTCCTCCCCCGTGCTTTCTGATATAGCAGAGCTAGATCGATGACAGAAGACCAGGATTGAGGAGCGGTGAGAGGGAGTAATAAAGATGGAGTCCCTAAGTGTGTCTGTGTATTTATTTTTAATAAAGTATTTTTTGTGTGGTGTCTTTTTTAACCCTTTATTGGAGATTCTTAATATCCGGGTCAAACTTTGCTTCACATTAAGAATCTCGGGCTTAATACCAGCTGGTAAAACAAAGCTGGTATTAACCCCTTATTACCCAGCGTGCCACCTGGCACCATGTCCACTGGAAGAGTTGGATACAGCGCCAAAAGATGGCGCTTCTATGAAAGCACCATTTTCTGGGGCAGCTGCGGACTGCAATACACAGCGTGTGGCCCAGAAAGCTAGGGCCACTCAGCGTTGCGGTTTCCAGTCCCCAGCTGTCTGGTTGTACCTGGCTGGACACTAAAAAAAATTCCATGGGCTTAGCCCAATTTTTATTTTTTGGCAAAAAAAAACTCAAGAAAAAAGGGCTTAACTGGCTTTTTCATTGCCAGTGAAGGTAACACCAAGCAGGAGGGGTTAGCATCCAGTAGCTGTTTAAGTTACCCTAGCAATAGAAAATGCAGCGAGAGCCTAAGCATTTTTTTTTTACCCCTAACCCTTTTTGGCTTTCTGGGCCCCCCCACTGCGAATTGCAGTCCGCAGCTGCCCCAGAAAATTGCGCATTCATAGGAAGCGCCATCTTCTGGTGCTGTATCCAACTCTTCCAGCTGCCCTGGTATCGGGTGGCTCACTGGGTAATAATGGGGTTAGGGCCAGCTTTGTATTATCAGCTGGCCCTAAGCCTGAAATTCATGGTGTCACGCCAATATTAGACATAGCCGCCATGAATTTCTAGTAAAGATAAAAAAAACAGAAAAATATTTATTAAAAATAAAACACAATTAGTGACTCCATCTTTATTGAACTAAAGAACCCCCCTCCGCTGTAGTCCTGGGTCGAGGGTCCCGCGATGTCCAATATCATCTGATTGAAAGGCAAACTGATCAGATGATATTGTTTGCCTTCTGATCAGATGATATTGGATTCAGGTCTTTGAACCTGACACAGGTTCAAGGACCTGAAACAGATTACACATCAGCTGATTGTCTAAAAGTCCCATGGGTTCCAGGACCCGTTGGTAAGCAGCTGATGCTGTCACCTGATAGCATCATCCGATCGTTTACGTCCAGGGAAGATCAGCTGATTCATCATCTGCTTGTTAAAAAGCCGGCAGGCTGTTCACTGCTGGACGTAAACAATCAGCTGCTTACTGGCAGGTCCTGGAGCCCATCGGACGTGACCCAGGAGACTGCAGAGGGGTGAGTAAGGTGAAGAGTTCATTCTAGCGGCGGATCTGCTACATGAACTGTATTCAACTTGTGACATCCCCGGACCTCCCTGTAGAGTGGTGTCGGTAAAACACTGCAAGAATACTGAATGTCTGGTGCAAGGCACAAGGTGAACACCGTTCATGCAGGAGGATCACCGGGGTTTTTTGGGGTGCACCTTGACGTCAGTGGGGGTTGCCTGTATTTATGTGGCATAGGCTGTGCACCAGGCATTCAGTATTCTTGCGGTGTTTTACTGCGACATCTCTTTGCAGGGAAGTCCGGGGATGTCAGGAGGTGAATAAAATTCATGCCAGAGAATTACTGGGGGCTTTCCTGGAGATCCCCCGCTGGGATGAACTATTCACCTTGTGACGTCAGCGGGGGGTCCCTGCATTGTTTACTGCCACAGGTCCCTGCAGAGAAGTTCGGGATGTCACAAGGTGAATACAATTCATGCAGGAGGATTACCGAGCAATGCCCTCCGCATTCATGGAGATCCCCGCTGGGATAAACTCTTTACCTTGTGACATCAGCGGTGGTCCCTGCATTGTTTACCGCAACACCTCCCTGTATAAGTTCATGCATGTCAGGAGGTGAATACAATTCATACAGGGGGATTACTGTGGGATTTCCTGGAGATCCCCTGCTGTGATGAACTCTTTACCTTGTGACGTCAGCGGGGGTCCCTGCAGAGGTGTTGTGGTAAACAATGGGAGATAAGATAACAGCTGCCAACGCTGGCTATGTGGCTTTCTTCTATGAAGGAATCTACATAGCCATAGCTTTTTCTCCCTAAAAACGCCCAAACGCATAAAATATAAAGCAACGTGGGCATTACACGTGTTTTTTCTTGCTTTTTTCCCTGACTCCATTGAAGACAATTTGGGAAAAAAAGCAGGAAAAACGCTAAAACAATTGACATGTTGCTTCTTTTTTCAGCAAGAAAAAAAAAGCAACTGAAAAAGAAGCAACGTGGGCACAGCAAGTCCCGATTCTCAGACTTTCCTGGGATGCTTTTTCCTTGCTTTTATTGATTAAAAAAAGCAATGAAAACGCTAGAAAAAACGCGGTAAAAACGCCCTGTGGGCACAAGGCCTTAAGGTGCACTACTATCATTGTTAGCAGTGTTACCTGGTTAGTGGTCCATTCACATGTTTCACCAGCCTGAGCTGAACCCATAGCTACACCTCTGCCTGGCAGCCATGAATACTATTACCTCCCCACGATCGCTGGAGTGAGGAAGTGTCTGCCCTTCCACAACCTAGAGCTCAGCTGTTATTTAAGCTCAGCTCCCGGCGGCAATTGTGTAGACATAGCTCCTGCACCCGCATAATCGCTATGATATACCAGTACATCCCTTTGCAGAAAGTACCTGCAAAAAAGAGAATTTTGTTTACTTACCGTAAATTCTTTTTCTTATAGTTCCGACATGGGAGACCCAGACCATGGGTGTATAGTTTCTGCCTCCGGAGGACACACAAAGTACTACACTAAAAGTGTAGCTCCTCCCTCCGAGCATATACACTCCCCGGATGACAAATCCAACCAGTTTAGTGCAAAAGCTGAAGGAGGACATCCACCCATAAGTAGAGAGAGTAAAACCCGGAATAACCGGAACCTCTGTCTACAACAACAGCCAGTGAAAACACACGGAACAAGAAAGCTGCCAACAGGCAACAGGGAGTGTGCTGGGTCTCCCATGTCGGAACTATAAGAAAAAGAATTTACGGTAAGTAAACAAAATTCTCTTTCTTCATCGTTCCTTATGGGAAACCCAGACCATGGGACGTCTCAAAGCAGTCCATGGGTGGGAATAAACAGAAACTGAGAAGTAGGCAAACCTAACTTCACAAATGGGCGACAGCCGTCCAAAGGATGCGTCTGCCCAAGCTCGCATCTGCCGAAGCATGAGCATGCACTTGGTAGTGCTTCGAAAGGGTGTGCAGACTAGACCAAGTGGCAGCCTGACAGACCTGCTGAGCCGTAGCCCAAGAGGCACCGACAGCTATGGTCGAGTGCGCCTTAATCCCCGGCGGGGGAGGCACCTGAGAACATTGGTAGGCATTGGATATGGCCGACCTAATCCAACGCGCTAGGGTCGGTTTAGAAGCCGAGAGACCCTTGCGCTGACATGTGGTCAGCACAAAAAGAGGGCTGCACCGCCTAAGAACAGCGGTGCGTGTCACATAGATCCAGAGCGTCCGCACCAAATCTAAAGGATGCAACGCTTTCTCAAAAGCGATGCACAGGGGCCGAACAAAGGGAAGACAATGAAATGTCCTGGTTAAGGTGGAAGGGAGACACCACCTTAGGGAGAAGGCCCGGAGTCGGACGGAGAACCACCTTGTCTTGGTGAAAAAAAAAACAAAAAGGGATGACTCCGAAGAGAGCACAGTCAAATCAGAGACTCTCCTGAGAGAAATTATGGCCACCAGAAAAACCACTTTTCTGTGAAGGACGAAACAACGAAACCTCCCTAAGAGGCTCAAAAGGGGGGTTTCTGTAAGGCCGTGAGGACCAGATTAAGGTCTCAGGGATCCAGAGGCCGCCGCCGGTAAGGCGGAATGATGTGAGATGCACCCTGCATGAAGGTGCGCACCTGGGCCAGCCGGGCGATACGCCACTGGAGCAACGCTGACAGAGCCGAGACCTGTCCCTTGAGGGAATTGAGGGACAGTCCTATTTGCAGACTGGACTGTAGAAAGGACAGGATGGTCAGCAAGGAAAAAACGGCCAAGGGCATGGCCGGAAGAACGACACCAGGACAGGAAAATTCTCCAAGTCCTGTGGTAAATCCTGGCCGAGGAAGACTTCCGAGCCTGAGTCATAGTGAAGATTACCTCGGAAGGAATACCTGAAGCCGTAAGGATTCAGGGCTCAAGAGCCACGCCGTCAATCTGAGAGCCGCAGAATTCTGGCGGAAAAACGGACCGTGTGAGAGAAGGTCTGGCCGGTCCGGGAGATGCCACGGCACCTCTACGGACAAACGGAGGCGATCTGGGAACCAAGCTCGCCTGGGCCAGTCTGGGGCGATTAGTATGACCCGACGGCCCTCCATTCTGATCTTGCGCAGGACACTGGGCAAGAGAGCAAGGGGGGAAACACGTAGGCCAGACGGAACTGGGACCAATCTTGAACCAGCGCGTCCGCTGCCAAGGCCTGAGGATCGTGGGAGCGAGCCACATAAACCGGGACCTTGTTGATGTGCGGAATACTGCCGGATGCAGGGCCCACTCGCCGCTGTCCACGGTTTGACGGCTGAGATAATCTGCCTCCCAGTTTTCAACGCCTGGGATGTGGACTGCGGATATGGTGGACTTTGAGTCCTCCGTCCACTGAAGGAATACGTTGAATTTCCAACATTGCTAGGCGGGTGCGAGTCCCGCCTTGGTGATTGAAGTAGGCAACTGCTATCGCGTTGTCTGACTGGACTCAAATGTGCTTGCCCACCGACAGGTGGTGAAAAACTACGAGAGCTAGGAGTACAGCCCTGATTTCCAGCACATTGATTGAGAGGGCTGATTTGGACGGAGTCCAAGTGCCCTGTGCTCGGTGGTGGAGAAACACTGCTCCCCAGCCGGATAGACTGGCATCCGTGGTGAGAATCACCCAGGACGGGGCCAGAAAAGAGCGTCCCTCAGAGAGAGGGGCCGAAGCCACCACTAAAGAGAGCTCCTGGTCTGTGGCGACAGGCCAGCCTGTGCAAGGAAGAGGTCCGCTTGTCCCAGCAGCGGAGAATGTCCAGCTGCAGGGGACGCAGATGGGACTGGCAAAGGGAACCGCTTCCATTGACGCCACCATCTGACCCAGCACCTGATGAAATGACGGCGGAGCCTCAGCAGAGAGCGAACCGCCAGATGAAAGGACTGCTGCTTGACTAAGGGCAGCTTCACAAGTGCCAGCAGAGTCTCGAATTGAGTCCCTAGGGACGCAAGGTCCTGGGTCGGAGTCAGAGTGGACTTGCAAGCGTGGCGAGAGTGAGCGAGACACTCCGCTGAGAGTGAGCGAGACACTCCACTGAGAGTCTGCACTGGATGAAGCCTTACTAGAAGGTCGTCCAGGAAAGGAAACACTACCAACCCCTGGAGGTGCAGAACCGCAACCACTGCTGTCATGACCTTGTGAATACACGAGGGGCCGTGGCGAATCCGAAGGGGAGAGCCACGAATTGGAAATGTTCCTCTCAGATTACAAAACGTAGCCAACGCTGGTGAGAAACTGCGGTTGGCACAAGTAGAAAGACATCTCTGATGTCGATAGATGCTAAGAAATCTCCTTGGGTTATTGACTGATCGCAGAGATTCCATGCAAAAATGCCGCACCTGACATGCTTGTTGAGAAGCTTGAGATCCAGGTCGGAAAACACCGTCCTTTTCGGGGACTAGGAAGAGATTTTAGTAAAAATCTCAGAACCGTTCCCAGTCGGGAACTGGTACAATTACTCCATTGGCCTGCAAGAATGCCACGGCCTGTGAGAAGGCGGCGGCCTTGGAGCAGGGGGGAGTTGACAGAAAAAAATCTGTTTGGCGGGCTGGAAAGAATTCCATTCTGTAGCCGTGGGAGATGGTAACCCACACCCCCTGATCGAAGACGTGTTGAAACCACACGTCGCCCAAGAGGGAGAACCTGCCACCGACCAAGGACGTTGCTGGCGCGGCCAGATAAACAAGAGGAGGCTGCCTGGTGGCTGCAGCTCCTGCGGACTTTCTTCATGCGCCAGTTGATTTACGGACCTTGGCTGAGTTAGTGGACGAGGCCGAGGGCTTAGAGGACGACCAGTTAGAGGAACGAAAGGAACGAAACCTCATCTGGTTCCTGCTCTGGGCAGGTTTCCTGGGTTTGTGGTATGGAAGTACTCTTCCTGCCAAAAAACTGCCGTAATAATTTCATCCAGTTGTTCACCAAATAGACTGGTCCCAGCAAAGGGAACCCAGCAAGTAACTTCTGAAAAGCATCTGCCTTCCACTCTCGAAGCCACAGGAGCCTGCGGATAGCGAGGGAAGTAGTCGAGGCCACTGCAGTGCGGTGACAGTCTCCAGCATGGCAGACATGGCCTAGGATGAAAAGACTGAAGCCTTGAAGTTAAGGCAACCACTTCGGGCCTAAAGTCCCTAAGTGAGGGGATGCATCTCCTCTAGAGAAGCAGAGATGGCTTTGAGAGCCCGCACTGCTGCAAAAGAGTCGGAGAACGAGGCCCCTGCTGCCTCATATATAGATTTGGCCAGAAGGACAACCTGGCGGACAGTGGGATCCTTAGAGAGGAGCCGTCAGCCACTGATACAACTGTCCGGGCTGAAAGCCTAGACACCGGAGGGTCCACCCTTGGTGAATGAGCCCACTCCCTGACCACCACTGGTGGGAGGGGGAAACAGTCATCAGAACCACGCTTTGGGAAGCGTCTGTCAGGACAGGCTCTGGGCTTGGACACAGTGGGGTGACAAACTGGAGTGGTTAAGGAACACACTCCTTGTTCTCTTAAGGTATACTAATGCCTTTCTGCCAGAATGGAATGCACCCCTGATACAGGCTGATTGAAGTCCAGTACAAATATAATGGACGCAATCAAATCATTAGCATCTGCATCACCTTCGGACAGATCAATGTACATGACGTAGCGTCCGAGCCCCTAATAAAAGCATCCTCCTCGTCCTGCGAGTCGGCTCGTGAATCAGAGCTGCGGGACGAGGAAGGAAAGGGGACCCTGCGACTCCATTTTAGGAGGACGGGGACTGAGACCAGATGAGGAATCCTCTGTGAGCTTTGCTGAGCGAGCCGTAGCAGCAGAAGCGCCCTGAGAAGGGGGCTGATGCATGCTCAGCAGTGTCCGGGACAGCTGTCCCCTGGAGAGAGGGATTCTGCCCAAACCGGGGGATCAGCCACCGGAGCCGGAGCAGCTGGGGGGACCACTTTTGAGCTTCCAGGCTGAGAGACCACTATGTTAGGGCAAGCATCACAATGTGGTTATGTGCTCCGTACAGGCAGTACGAGTCTACATGCAGTGCATATTAAGAACAGCCTTGCAGCCTTGCTCTGATATGAGACATGCTGCAGAAGTGGGGGCTCTGTCCAGGATGACCCCCAGCAGAGTATATAAACAGTATATAAGCAGCTGCACAACTGGAGGTTGTGGCTTGCCAGACAGTTTGACATAGGGACATCTCTGCCCTCCAGATCCCCCAGCCCAGGCCTCCATTTGTCACAATGTGGTTAATGCAGACATTGAGAACGCTGAGAAAATGCCGGAACGAGGAGAGGGGGCGGGGCCTACTCTGAGAGCAGGATCTGGAGGGCAAATGAGGTATACAGGGGAGGGAATCCTTCCTCAGTGAGGAGTGTCCGTTCCCTGTGCTGAACAGCCGCTGGGCGGAGCCACACCGTCCCTCTGCACTGACTGACAAGAGAATCGAAACTAGGCCTCAGGCGAAGCCGGGGCCTAGATTTAAACATGCGGCCAGCGTGCAGGCACCATCGGCGCGGTTCTCCAGTGAAAACTGGAGAACCGGCCGGAAATGTTAACACAGTTATAAAACACTCTCCCCAACATATAAAGTACAAGGGACCCCTGGAAAGACCACTGTCTGTGGTAATAACGTCTCAGTACTTAGCTTGTGAGACGCAGGTGCCAGGTCCCTGGGGGATGAGCGCTCCGTCCGGCAGGATCCTGAAAAGGGCTGCGGATGGAGACCGGTCTCCTACAAAGCAGTGAGAACCGTGATGGCTCCCACTTCAAGCCAGAGCCTCAGAGGATGGTGAAGGAGCGCGGCATGTGAAGGCTCCAGCCTTGTAAAATCAACCTTAACAGCACCGCCGACACAGTGGGGTGAGAAGGGACATGCCGGGAGTCCAGATTGGACCCGCTTTTCTTCCAAATCTTTGAAATCAAAAAATCAAAAATCAAAAATCAGAGGATGCATGTGTGTGTGTGACCTCCTGAACACAAAGCATTGAACTGGTTGGATTTGTCATCCGGGGAGTGTATATGCTCGGAGGGAGGAGCTACACTTTTAGTGTAGTACTTTGTGTGTCCTACGGAGGCAGAAGCTATACACCCATGGTCTGGGTCTCCCATAAGGAACGATGAAGAAATTTGAAGTACCGGTAAGTCATGTCATGAAGGGGTTAAACAAGAGAGCATTGCTCATTGGATGTAAAATGTTATAAATCAGTTGACTATTTGCATATCAAAAAATGCGTTTAAAAATATATAAAATTTGCTGCTGGAATATTGTTTGGGAAAATGGACCTTAAACCGGTAGAGTTAAATGGCAAGAGCATATTGAACTCCATATCATAAACATAACTAAATTTGTACACTTAATTTGAAGTTCAGTATGACACAGCTTAGTATCTCAAGTTATATTAAATGGCTAAGGCTATGTGCACACTAGGCTTTTTTCACGCTGCTTTTTTGTGCGTTTTTGTCTGCACTGCATTCAATGAGTGAAAAACGCTAAAAAAATGCAGAAATAATTGACATGCTGCGCCTGTGGTCACCACAAAAACACAGCTACAAAAAAAAAAAAAAACGCTGTGTGCGGACAGCACTTCTGAAAGCCCATAGACATTGCTGGGGAAGCTGGGAAAAAAAAAAAAAAAAGTGACACATCAGGTAGCCTTTATAAGTTTGTAGACTCTGGTAATAGATACAGGAGTCCCTACAGAATTATCAGCCATAATCTGTTTAAGATTTTCCTCAATTGAAGAAGAAAAAAAAATGCACAGCTTAATAAAAATAAAAGAAATCAGCAGTTACGTCAACATTTTTCTTCAGTGTTTTTAAAGAAGTCACATATCATTCAGGCATTAATGCTTCCCGTTAAGTGCTTTATTATTAATCAACCCCGCTCACAACAGGCTTAGGAAAAAATATGCATTTTACAATATATATTTCCAGTGGATTTATATTACTTAGACATTTAAAAATCCATTTGTCAAGAAATAAAAAAAGAGCACACCAATGCATTTCATTTTTGTAACTTTTTACATCTGTACAACAGAGTAGCAAATAATTCAATCACCGCAACATTAGACTATATAGCAAATCTAAAACACCACACACTGGTGCACAGAAGACCCATTCCAAATTTATCAATGAGTTCCTGTGCTGGAGGGACAGATGACCATGTGGAAATTGCAAAACTCCCTTTCATTTTCAGCATTCGGATATAAAAATATTGAAGTGATCAGTTCTTATTTCAGTATATTTACATAGATTTGCACAACAGCAAAATAAATTACAGTCAGGCTTGGCAGGCAGAGTGCGGCGCGTAATGTACAAAAGACAGCAATATTTAATGTCACGTATAATTCATCTGACATTCCTCCAGTTAGAACGCACTTTAGATCTGTATAATTTATTTTTCACGTGAACATGCCTCTTGACTTTTGGTAAGCTTCATCCTGAATCGCTCTTCCATAGGGAACTCAGATGCCCAAAGAACTGTGTTTGGTAAAAATAGCTGCTGGTTGCACTTGTGTGGGCAGAACAGTAAGATGATCATAGCTACAAATATATGGCTTTTAAAAATCAGTCTTTTGCATCATATTTATACATAAACAAAAATACAAACAAAAAAAAAAACTGCATACCAAGCCTGTAGTGGTGCAAAATTTTGTTAATGAGTAAACCATGTTCCAAGTGCTAATAGCTATCTATCCACTGTGCAAATCCTCTATCCACAAGAGTCCTGTTGATAGACATCACCTATAAGGAAATGTTTAAAAACAAAAAGGAGGAAAAATTAAAAAACACTTAAGAGTTGCATTAGGTTTGGAAATAATCCCTGTAATAACTTCCCGACCAAAGAATCCAACTATCAAGAAGTTAATCCCCATCGGTAGGATTAGGGCTAACTTCCAAACCTGGTATAACCCCTTTCACATAAAACATACATACACTGAAAAGAAAAAAAAAATAATCATAATATAATGCAAAGAGAAAACATTAAAAGAAGCCCAATAATGCAAACCTTTAACAAGCCTTGTCCCATGACTTGGATAAGATGCCAAACTGGAAAGTCCATTTGCTTTCACATGTTTTGGTGTGTGCCTCAGTGCAAAGCTGGAGAGGTCATTTGGCCATGTGAGAGGCCTTGGATAGTGTCTTAGAGGGGTCATTTCTCCTTGTAGAGAGTACCAAGCCAGAGTCTTCTTAGGTTGACTTGGCACTCTACACAAGGCGAAACAATCCCCCTTAGACTTATTTGCCAAGTACTAGAGCAAAATTAATGGTACAATAAACCTTAGTACTTAGAGACCTAAAACAAACTAGTTATTTTAAAATCTCACCTCATCCGCCATCATACTCCATAACTGCACAAGTGGAAGTCCTGTAGCACCATCGTAACTTGTAACCTAAAAGAAATAAAATAAATATAAAGCAAAATGCTAATGTGTACAGAGAATTAGATATTCAGATATTCAAGGACAATGCTTTTAAACATTCAAGAATGGTGTTTTGCAACTTTACAATGGAATTTCAACACAATGCCAGTCATACAATTCACTGATTCATAAATACTACACAAAATACGCCGGTATTTTATAGCACAATTACTGACATCCCAGTAGTAAAATGTGCAACACCATGTCCATTAAAGAGCAAATCTAACCCATAACTATTTTTTCCCCAGTCTTGATGAGGGGACGTGGTAAAGTAAGATGCTCCAGATTCATGAAGAGGTGATCTGTGCGCCACACCGGAAAGTCTCTAACTGGGAGTAAGATTCCTGGCAAAGAAGGCTACCACTAGAATTTTTTGAGTCGAGATCTCACGCCCAAATGCCGCTCATTTTGGTGGAGCACATTATTTGTGTAACTCAGTTGTGTTGAAATTTTGTCACTTTCTAAAGCAATTTACACCAGAAGCTTGCAAAATAGCTTAATGAATTGGGACCGTAGTATTTTGGAAAGTGTAATATATTTTTCATATTGGCCACTTGAGAAATGTACCAGGCCAAACTAAAAAATACTGGAATACCCACTTGAAATAAATGGAGGGTGTGCGACACTGTATCCAGAAAGTATTACTGAAGCAATCTTCCAAAGAAACTTAAAGTTAAAACAAGAGGAATGTCGGATACCAGCATCCAATAAAAGCAGAAAGGAAAGAAATGGCGAGAACAAGTGGCAGTAGTTATTACAACATTTAGTAAAGGGAACACTATGAAAGGTAACATTTTGAATAAGTATAAGTATCTATTAAAAAAGGGACCCTTTTCTGGTTGGCTGTTATCTAAGACATCCCAGGTGGGCTAATTGTTAGCCTAATACCATTTAATGGAGAAGAAAATTTAATCAAAAGAGGCGCCATTCCCAAGTTCGGTAAACAATGGGGTGAGTGGGTTCAAAGTCCTTCTGTGGTTTCTGATGAGCTTTGCCAGCAATATGCTCGTTAATTGTTTGCTTTTATGATCTTCTATTTGGTATGATTTATTGAAAAATGCTCTCACCTGGTGGTTTAGTTAAGGGGCTTGTGGGAAAGGTAAAGGGGATGGGCTGTTTTTAGTTATATTAAGAATTTTGTGAACCTTGATATATATTGCATTTTGATGATAGCATGACCTGTTATGACTAGAATAGGCCTAATAAAATTTTATATATAAAAAAAAGACAAAAAACCCAAACTTTTTGAAAGAAATAAATAACTTGAATAATAATAAATAATAATAAATAATAATAAGTTTTATTTCTATAGCGCCAACATATTCCGCAGCGCTTTACAATTAAGAGGGGACATGTAAAGACAATTTGAGACAATACAAAATAACAAAAATTAAGATACCAGGAGGAGTGAGGGCCCTACTCGTAAGCTTACAGTCTATGAGGAAATAGGGGAGACACAAAAGGTGAATGGGGTGGCGGGGGGGGGGAGAAAAGCTTGTCATTTACAGTGCTGGCCAAAAGTATTGGCACTCCTGCAATTCTGTCAGAGAATACTCAGTTTCTTCTTGAAAATGATTGCAATCACAAATTCTTTGGTATTCTTATCTTCATTTAATTTGTCTTCAATAAAAAAATTGGTCATAAAGCCAAATTGGATATAATTCCACACCAAACATAAAAAAGGGGGTGGACAAAAGCATTGGCACTGTTTGAAAAATCATGTGATGCTTCTCTAATTTGTGTAATTAACAGCACCTGTAACTTACCTGTGGCACCTAACAGGTGTTGTCAATAACTAAATCACACTTGCAGCCAGTTGACATGGATTAAAGTTGACTCAACCTCTGTCCTGTGTCCTTGTGTGTACCACATTGAGCATGGAGAAAAGAAAGAAGACCAAAAAACTGTCTGAGGACTTGAGAATCCAAATTGTGAGGAAGCATGAGCAATCTCAAGGCTACAAGTCCATCTCCAAAGACCTGAAAGTTCCTGTGGCTACGGTGCGTAGTGTCATCAAGAAGTTTAAAGCCAATGGCACTGTGGCTAACCTCCCTAGATGTGGAAGGAAGAGAAAAAATGACGAGAGATTTCAACATAAGATTGTGCGGATGGTGGATAAAGAACCTCGACTAACATCTAAACAAGTTCAAGCTGCCCTGCAGTCCGAGGGTACAACAGTGTCAGCCCGTACTATCAATCGGCGTCTGAATGAAAAGAGACTGTAAGGTAGGATACCCAGGAAGACCCCACTTCTTACCCAGAGACATAAAGCCAGGCTGGAGTTTGCCAAAACTTACCTGAGAAAGCCTAAAACGTTTTGGAAGAATGTTCTCTGGTCAGATGAGACAAAAGTAGAGCTCTTTGGGAAAAACAATTAGAGTTTACAGGGAAAAAAAAAAAAAAAAAGTCATTCAAAGAAAAGAACACGGTCCCTACAGTCAAATATGACGGAGGTTCCCTGATGTTTTAGGGCTGCTTTGCTGCCTCTGGCACTGGACTACTTGACCGTGTGCATGGCATTATGTAGTCTGAAGACTACCAACAAATTTTGCAACATAATGTAGGGCCCAGTGTGAGAAAGCTGGGTCTTCCTCAGAGGTCATGGGTCTTCCAGCAGGACAATGACCCAAAAAACACTTCAAAAAGCACTAGAAAATAGTTTGATAGAAAGCACTGGAGACTACTAAAGTTGCCAGCAATGAGTGAGCCAGACCTGAATCCCATAGAACACCTGTGGAGAGATCTCAAAATGGCAGTTTGGAGAAGGCACCCTTCATATCTCAGGAACCTGGAGCAGTTTGCTGGAATTTTAGACCATTCTTCTTTGGCAGAGCATTGTAAGAAACTCATTGATTGTTACCGGAAGCGGTTGTTCGCAGTTATTTTGGCTAAAGGTTGTGCAACCAAGCATTAGGCTAAGGGTGCCAATACTTTTGTCTGGCCCATTTTTGGAGTTGTGTGTGAAATGATCAATGATTTGATTTTTGTTTCATTCTCTTTTGTGTTTTTTCATTGGAAGCAAAATAAATGAAGATAATACCAAAGAATTTGTGATTGCAATCATTTTCAAGAAGAAACGGAGTATTATCTGACAGAATTGCAGGGGTGCCAATACTTTTGGCCAGCACTGTATGGTCCAGCCATCGATTTAATAGGGTATTCAAAAGCATCTGCATGAACCAGTCGGTGAGAATTTATACAGGTACAGGGGACGAGAACTGGAAGTAAATTATTTGAAGGGCAGAAAGGGACTAGATTAGATCAGGGCAGTGAGGTGATAGGCTAGTCTAAAATGCGTTTTTAGGGCCCGCTTAAAAAGGTGTGGATGTTGGGAATTAAATCGGATTTCTCTTGGTAGTGTGTTCCAGAGCATAGGCGCAGCTCGTGAGAAATCTTGAAGACGGGAGTGAGAGGTTCGAAGTGTTGAGGATGTCAGTCTTAAGTTATTAGCAGAGCGGAGGGCACGGGTGGGGTGATAGAGATGAGTGAGGAGATGTAGGGTGGTGCAGAACTGTGGAGAGCTTTGTAAGTGAGAGTGATAAGTTTATATTGGATTCTGTAACAGATAGGCAACCAGTGCAATGACTAGCAAAGAGCAGAGGCAGTGAAGCGGTTGCAGAGGAAAATGATCCTGGCTGCGGAATTCAGAATGGATTGGAGAGGGAAGAGTTTAGTAACATGGAGACCAATTAGTAAAGAGTTACAATAATCCAGGCGAGAATGAATGAACCCGAATATAATAAGTCGCAGGGAAACCGCAATAAAGAACTTTAGCACTGAGAAGATTGAAAAAAACAAGAAAACAAACTGATTAACAGAAGGATAATGGAATAGTAGTGAGATGTGGACATTGCAATGGCTGCTGCTGTGAGATCAGTAGGGCTGAGCGGACCCAAACTGTAAAAGTCCGGATCCACGCAGCTGGGAGCTGAGAATACCAGCCCGAGCTGGCTTCATCTTGGCTGGGGGGGGGGGGGGAGGCAAATTTGGTGCAGAAATCTTGTGCAGACGATTTCAGCTCCAAATGTGCACCTCCTGGCACAGAACCGCAGCAAAAATCAGAGCACTTGAACAAAAAAAAATGGAGGCAATAAAAAAAAAAAAACCCGCTTTTTTTTTACTAGGAGGTGTTTATTGGGTGTAGGAATATGGTGTAAAAGTTTAAGCACTGAATCTGCATCTCTTGGCGAAACAAAAAAAAAAAAAAAAACCTGCGATTTTCTGCTAGATGCAGGTCTGTGAACTCAGTGACCATCAGGTTACCTGCGATCACAAGTGACTTGAGTGACGTCACCGCTCATTGTGTAGCTCATTCACTCTCTGGAGGTCACAGCGAGCAGTCATGCTCTATGGCGATGATATTCAGATGTAGCAGAACTGAATATCCATGGGACCTTGTGTGGATTACGTCGGACCTGCAGGGTGTTTAATAAAGTGGTGAAAGAGGGTGTGGTTTTTTTCCCCAAATAAAAGGATTTCTCTGTTTGTTCTTATTTACTATCATTTAGTGCTGCAGGTATCTCAGACGCCTTTGCCATCATTAACCTAGGGTTTTTAGTAGCAGCTGTGTGCTGTTACTAACCCCTCATTACCCCGACTGCTATCGCACCAGGGCAACGGGAAGAGCCGGTAAAGCACCGGGATTGTCACATCAAATGGATGCGGCAATACCTGGCGGCTGCGGGCTGAGAATACCAGCCCCCAGCTGCCTTTATCTTGGCTGGGGATCAAAATTAGGGGGGGGGACCGCACTTTTTTTAATGTTAAAAAAAAAAAAAAAAAAGTTTCTTAGGCCAGTCACTTTTGCAATGAATTTGCATGTGTGATATCGCTTGACCCTGCACAGCCGCAGGCCGCATGTGTTTCTAGGTACATGCACGCTCCTGTTCAGAGGGTGGCAGGTCGTGCCAGGTAATGTCATGCCAGACTCTCACGAGTCTGACCGATTCATCACCACAGCCGCACACATTGACAGGAGCGGGCCACTTCTGTTTGACTAAATGCATGCTCACCATACTGACCCGCAGACACTTGCACCGGTTTCCCCACCCACCAGGCGCCTGTGATTGGTTGCAGTCAGCTGACTAAGCCACTCAGGGTGGGGGTGCGTCTAACTACATCCAATTACACGCACCAGTGGCTATTGAATTGTTGGCTCCGGAAATGAATCGCGTGACCCGTAAGGTGTCTGCTGCCATGACAGCCTTGGTAAGTACACCGCATGCGCTCCTACCCCCTTATCCCTTCCACCAATGTTTTTAATCTCCGGATTCTGGTCTCCATCGATTTATATGGGTACCGGATTTTTTTTTTTTTTGAGCAGTGATCCGCCAGTCCCATTTTTTTTTTGCAAGTCCGAGCAGCTCTAATGATAAACCATAATTCTGAAAGCATTATTTCAAAGAGAACGAAACATTTACAATTAAACAGCAACTTTCATGTGACTCAGACCACGTAGTATATATGTTGTAACATGTGGGTTACATGCATAAAGGGCAGACTGTTCAGACACTAAGGGATTGAATAAATGGTCACAGGCAATGTCAAAAAGCTTCCTGAAACAAAAGTTAGTTAAGACACTTAACAAAAAACACGAGGAGAACTTCAACTGCTTCCTTCTATTAGGTAGGTCCTTAATGGTGTGTTACTGATACTATATTTGAACAGCAAAAAGTTCTACTATATTACTATACTCCAACTACAGTGCCTGTAACCAGATGGTCTGAACGAGACCATCGAGAAAATGAACTGATCAGAGGCAAGATCGGCAATGTGGAGGCAGTCAAAGATATCAACAGCCAGGGGCCACGAACAGGAGGGAATATCAGAAGTCTGAAGCAATGTAATACTAATAGAGCTCCATCCGGATCGGGGGTCATTTCTTAGTGACGTTTGGTGGAAGAAGAGGCGGGGGGGGTGGGGGGGTGGGGGGATATTGAAACATCTCACTACTGTTGGATAATTTTTGGGGGCATATGGTAATATTAACAGCAATAAAAACAAAAGATTTAGAAACGAAAATTAAAACAAAAGCAATACACTGAAATTTAAAGATTGTGTTTTTGTTTCATAGAAGCGATCCATCTGTGAAAAAAGAAAAAAAAGTGCCGATTTATGGGGAACCACCTTTGTCGGAAATGGGTAAGTTATCCTTAAAATGGAGAATAAAAAGGAAACAAAAAAAAAGGAGGGGGAAATATTTTGTAAGCCAATGATTATTCCGCAGGCTCCAAGAAGTTAATAGCCTAAGGAAGTAGGATCTACTCACAATGGACTTGGAACAAGTGTGCTGGGAGAGTAAGGTAAAAACCTATATAAGCTCTCACTCTACAGTGCCACCGGTGTAAGATGTTTTTATGTACCTGATAAAGGCCAATATGTATATCATGTCGAAATGCATTGTACTAGCTATTTTATTTTTATGTGTACGTAAAAAGATTAAACTAAAGAAAAAAAAAATTACAATAAAAACAAATCGTTTGCATGTACCGATATGGCAAACTGAAGTTCTCTCCAACTGTCAATGTAAAGAGCTTGGATTGGTGCTGAAATCTGCATCTTATATTCAAAATATAAAAGGCGTAATACCTTACTAATTGATTGTGACATTTTAAAATCCATTTTTCAAGAAATCAGAGCCCAAAAATGCATTTCATTTTTGTAACTCTTTACATCTGTACAGACTGAGGAGGTGCAGAGAATTCTATCACAGCAAACATCAGACTATGGTAAATCTAAACACACACTGGTGCACAGAAAACTAGAGATGAGTGAGTACCTAACTATTTTTACTCGCTATACTCATAATGAGTACTGTCTAATACTCACATATTACATCATTCTGAATAGCTCTGTAACGCAAGTCAATGAGGAAAAACTCGCAAAGTAACCCGAACGCTGTACTATTTGTGCAAGTAGAAAATGGTGCAGAATTCGGCTTACTCGTTACATTGCGTGTATTCCCCATTGACTTGCATTGCACATGCTACTCGGAACAAAATACGCAAGCAGTAGACCGTACGTGTTCTGAGTATAGTGCGTACGAATGGTTAGGTACTCGCTCAACTACAGAAGGCCCATTCCAAATGTATCAATGAGTTCCTGTGCCACTGTTCTAGAGGACAGATGACAAATAGTGGGAAAATAGCAAAACATTTCATTTTTAGAAGGCAAACAAAAATATCAAAGCGATTAGTTCTCATGGCAATATATTTACATAAAGAAGAAAAAGGAAATTTTGTTTACTTACCGTAAATTCCTTTTCTTCTAGCTCCTATTGGGAGACCCAGACAATTGGGTGTATAGCTTCTGCCTCCGGAGGCCACACAAAGTATTACACTTTAAAAAGTGTAACCCCTCCCCTCTGCCTATACACCCTCCCGTGCATCACGGGCCCATCAGTTTTGGTGCCAAAGCAGGAAGGAGGAAACTTATAAATTGGTCTAAGATAAATTCAATCCGAAGGATGTTCGGAGAACTAAACCATGAACCAAAGAACAATTCAACATGAACAACATGTGTGCACAAAAGAACAACAGCCCGAAGGGAACAGGGGCGGGTGCTGGGTCTCCCAATAGGAGCTAGAAGAAAAGGAATTTACGGTAAGTAAACAAAATTCCCTTCTTTGTCGCTCCATTGGGAGACCCAGACAATTGGGACGTCCAAAAGCAGTCCCTGGGTGGGTAAAAGAATACCTCGATAAAAAGAGCCGTAAAACGACCCCCTCCTACAGGTGGGCCACCGCCGCCTGAAGGATTCGCCTACCTAGGCTGGCATCTGCCGAAGCATAGGTATGCACCTGATAGTGTTTCGTGAAAGTGTGCAGACTCGACCAGGTAGCCGCCTGACACCTGCTGAGCCGTAGCCTGGTGCCGCAATGCCCAGGACGCACCCACGGCTCTGGTAGAATGGGCTTTCAGCCCTGAAGGAACCGGAAGCCCAGAAGAACGGTAGGCTTCAAGAAACGGTTCCTTGATCCACCGAGCCAAGGTTGACTTGGAAGCCTGTGACCCTTTACGCTGGCCAGCGACAAGGACAAAAGAGCGCATCAGAACGGCGCAGGGGCGCCGTACGAGAAATGTAGAGTCTGAGTGCTCTCACGAGATCCAACAAGTGCAAATCCTTTTCACATTAGTGAACTGGATTAGGACAAAAAGAAGGTAAGGAGATATCCTGATTGAGATGAAAAGGGGATACCACCTTAGGGAGAAATTCCGGGACCGGACGCAGAACCACCTTATCCTGGTGAAACACCAGGAAGGGGGCTTTGCATGACAGTGCTGCTAGCTCAGACACTCTCCGAAGTGATGTGACTGCCACTAGGAAGACCACCTTCTGCGAAAGGCGTGAAAGAGAAACATCCCTCATCGGCTCGAAAGGTGGTTTCTGAAGAGCCGTTAGCACCCTGTTAAGATCCCAGGGTTCTAGCGGACGCTTGTAAGGTGGGACTATGTGGCAAACCCCCTGCAGGAACGTGCGTACCTGCGGAAGCCTGGCTAGACGCTTTTGGAAAAACACGGAAAGCGCCGATACTTGTCCCTTGAGAGAGCCGAGAGACAAACCCTTGTCCATTCCGGATTGAAGGAAAGACAGAAAAGTGGGCAAGGCAAACTGCCAGGGAGTAAAACCCTGATCAGAGCACCAGGATAAGAAGATCCTCCACGTCCTGTGGTAGATCTTGGCGGATGTTGGTTTCCTGGCCTGTCTCATAGTGGCAATGACCTCTTGAGATAACCCTGAAGACGCTAGGATCCAGGACTCAATGGCCACACAGTCAGGTTGAGGGCCGCAGAATTCAGATGGAAAAATGGCCCTTGAGACAGCAAGTCTGGTCGGTCTGGTAGTGCCCACGGTTGACCCACCGTGAGATGCCACAGATCCGGGTACCACGACCTCCTCGGCCAGTCTGGGGCGATGAGGATGGCGCGGCGGCAGTCGGACCTGATCTTGCGTAACACTATGGGCAGCAGTGCCAGAGGAGGAAATACATAAGGCAGTCGAAACTGCGACCAATCCTGAACTAATGCGTCTGCCGCCAGAGCTCTGTGATCTTGAGACCGTGCCATGAATGCCGGGACCTTGTTGTTGTGCCGGGACGCCATTAGGTCGACGTCCGGCGTTCCCCAGCGGCAACAGATCTCTTGAAACACGTCCGGGTGAAGAGACCATTCCCCTGCGTCCATGCCCTGGCGACTGAGAAAGTCTGCTTCCCAGTTTTCTACGCCCGGGATGTGAACTGCGGAGATGGTGGAGGCTGTGGCTTCCACCCACAGCAGAATCCGCCGAACTTCTTGGAAGGCTTGACGACTGCGTGTGCCGCCTTGGTGGTTGATGTACGCCACCGCCGTGGCGTTGTCCGACTGAATTCGGATCTGCCTGCCTTCCAGCCACAGCTGGAACGCCTTTAGGGCTAGATACACTGCCCTTATCTCCAGAACATTGATCTGAAGGGAGGACTCTGGCTGAGTCCAGGTGCCCTGAGCCCTGTGGTGGAGAAAAACCGCTCCCCACCCTGACAGACTCGCGTCCGTCGTGACCACAGCCCAGGATGGGGGCAGGAAGGATTTTCCTTTCGACAGAGAAGTGGGAAGAAGCCACCACTGAAGAGAGGCTTTGGCTGCCCGAGAAAGGAGGACGTTCCTGTCGAGGGACGTCGACCTCCTGTCCCATTTGCGGAGAATGTCCCATTGGAGTGGACGCAGATGAAACTGCACAAATGGAACTGCCTCCATTGCTGCCACCATCTTCCCTAGGAAGTGCATGAGGCGCCTCAAGGGGTGTGACTGGGCTCGAAGGAGAGATTGCACCCCTGTCTGTAGTGAACGCTGTTTGTCCAGCGGGAGCTTCACTATCGCTGAGAGAGTATGAAACTCCATCCCGAGGTAAGTTAGCGATTGAGTCGGTGTCAATTTTGACTTTGGGAAATTGATGATCCACCCGAACCTCTGGAGAGTCTCCAGAGCAGTGTTCAGGCTGTGTTGGCATGCCACCCGGGAGGGTGCCTTGACTAGAAGATCGTCTAAGTAAGGGATCACCGAGTGTCCCTGAGAGTGTAGGACTGCCACCACTGTTGCCATGGCCTTGGTGAAGACCCGTGGGGCTGTCGCCAGGCCGAAAGGCAGTGCCACGAACTGAAGGTGTTAGTCTCCGATGGCGAAGCGCAGGAAGCGCTGATGCTCTGGTGCAATCGGCACGTGGAGATAAGCATCCCTGATGACGATTGATGCTAGGAAGTCTCCTTGGGACATCGAGGCGATGACGGAGCGGAGAGATTCCATCCGGAACCGTCTGGTTTTCACGTGTCTGTTGAGCAGTTTGAGGTCCAAAACGGGACGGAATGATCCGTCCTTTTTTGGCACCACAAACAAGTTGGAGTAAAAACCGTGACCACATTCTTGAAGGGGAACAGGGATCACCACTCCTTCTGCTTTCAGAGTGTTCACCGCCTGAAAAAGAGCATCGGCTCGCTCGGGGGGCGGAGATGTTCTGAAGAAACGAGTCGGAGGACGAGAGCTGAGCTCTATCCTGTAACCGTGAGACAGAATGTCTCTCACCCATCGGTCTTGGACATGTGGCAACCAGGCGTCGCAAAAGCGGGAGAGCCTGCCACCGACCGAGGATGCGGTTTGGTGAGGCCGAAAGTCATGAGGAGGCCGCCTTGGGGGCGGTTCCTCCGGCGGTCTTTTTAGGACGTGACTTAGACCGCCATGAATCAGAGTTCCTCTGGCCCTTCTGTGGCCTGTTGGACGTGGAGAATTGAGACCTGGCTGAGGGCCGAAAGGACCGAAACCTCGGTTGTATCTTCCGTTGCTGAGGTCTGTTTGGTTTGGACTGGGGTAAGGATGAGTCCTTTCCCTTGGATTGTTTAATAATTTCATCCAATTGCTCGCCAAACAGACGGTCGCCAGAAAATGGCAAACCGGTTAAGAACTTCTTGGAAGCAGAGTCTGCCTTCCATTCGCGTAGCCACATGGCCCTGCGGACTGCCACTGAATTGGCGGATGCTACCGCTGTACGGCTCGCAGAGTCCAGGACGGCGTTCATGGCGTAGGACGAAAAAGCCGACGCCTGAGAGGTTAAAGACACAACCTGCGGAGTAGAGGCACGTGTGACTGCATTAATCTCAGACAGACAAGCTGAGATAGCTTGGAGTGCCCATACGGCTGCGAATGCCGGAGCAAATGACGCTCCTATGGCTTCATAGATGGATTGCATCAGGAGCTCTATTTGCCTGTCAGTGGCATCCTTGAGCGATGAACCATCTGCCACTGCTACTATGGATCTAGCCGCCAGTCTGGAGACTGGAGGATCCACCTTGGGACACTGAGCCCAACCCTTAACTACGTCAGTGGGGAAGGGGTAACGTGTGTCATTAAGGCGCTTAGTAAAGCGCTTGTCCGGAAAAGCTCGGTGTTTCTGGACTGCATCTCTGAAGTTGGAGTGATCGAAAAACGCACTCCGTGTACGTTTGGGAAACCTAAATTGGTGTTTCTCCTGCTGTGAAGCTGACTCCTCAATCGGTGGAGTTGGAGGAGAAAGTTCTAGCACCTGGTTGATGGACGCTATAAGGTCATTTACTATGGCGTCCCCTTCAGGTGTCTCAAGATTGAGAGCAGCGTCAGGATCAGAGCCCTGATCTGCCACCTCCGCTTCATCCTCCAGAGAGTCCTCATGCTGAGACCCTGAGCAGTGAGATGAAGTCGATGGAAGCTCCCAGCGAGCCCGCTTAGCCGGTCTGGGACTGCGGTCCGTGTCTGAGTCCTCACCGTGGGACCTAGGAGTCACCCCAGGAGCACTTTGCTGCGCCGACTGAGGGTGCCCTGGGGGCAATGATTCAACAGTGCCCGGGGCCTGTGTTACCGGTCTGGACTGCAAAGCTTCTAGTATCTTAGCAGACCATCTATCCATAGACTGAGCCATGGATTGTAAAAGTGACTCAAAGTTTCTCAGCCAACACTGCAAACTCTGTCCCTGCCACCTGGACAGTGGTAGCCGGAGGTTCTACCTGGGCCGAGGGTCCCACCAGCGCCTGAGGCTCCGGCTGAGTGAGTGTCACAAGGGCCGAGCATTGCACACAATGAGGGTAGGTGGAACCTGCAGGTAACATAGCCGCACAAGAGGTACAGGTTGCAAAATAAGCCTGTGCCTTGGCACCCTTGCTTTTTGCGGACGACATGCTGTTGTCTCCTCTTAGAGCAATCAGAGAGGGTATATAGCCAAAAGCAAATAATGCGGCCGAACAGAGCAAATGTATACAATATATGGATATTATATTATATTATATTATATTATATTATATTATATATTATATTATATTATATATTATATTATATATTATATTATATTATATTATATTATATTATATTTATATATATATATACACACTTCAGCACCCAGGGGGGCCAGCACCTGGTAACCGGTGCGGCTTACCGACCGCCCTCAGCGGTTGTGTGTCCACCAGATTCCCTGCCTGGGCCTCCCAGAGCTGTGGAGCTCGGTCTGAAGTTCTCCACCGGCAGAAGTGATGATAACAATGGCTGCCAGCGTTCTCAGAGGAGGAGGGGGCCGTGGGCGTGCCTCAGAAAGTGCGGGAATCTGGTGCCCCACAGTGCTCAGTGAGGGGGGAGGAGGATACCTAAGTATGCTCCAGCCCTCACCGCTGACGTCCAGTCTAGCGTCCCGCCCTTACCCCTGACTGGCAGGCCCGGGGGCGGGAGTATGCGGTACTAGGCCGCAGAAGCCGGGGACTAAATTTAGTAACGCGGCCGGCAAACCGGCGCGGTCGGCGCGGTAGTCCCGGCGACACAAAACGTTTTCGGTCCAAATTGGACCTTCCTCAGTAGCACATGAGGAGGACCGTGGTATGAGCTGTAGGCGCGGAGTCCACCGCTGCATGGGGGCTGCCATGGCAGCGCCTACAGCCTTCAGCTCACACCACGGTCCTCCTCACTTATGTGCTACTATGGAAGGTCCAATTTGGACCGAAAACGTTTTGTTGTCAAACACATTAATAAATATACCATTCAACATATTTTGGGAGTGCCTTGTTACTTCTGGCAATATATTTACAGACAGGCTCGGCAGCAGGAAAGCAGATTTGACAATTCGCTTATTCAACAAAGACATGACAGCCTAATATTTTCTTAGTCCAAATTGTGCAATGTGTTTTTTTAAATTTACATTCCGATAAAAAAAAAAAAAAAAAAATATTTTGCTGGGTAACACAAGAAGGGAATTTTGTTTACTTACCGTAAATTCCTTTTCTTCTAGCTCCAATTGGGAGACCCAGACAATTGGGTGTATAGCTTCTGCCTCCGGGGGCCACACAAAGTATTACACTTAAAAGTGTAAAGCCCCTCCCCTTCTGCCTATACACCCTCCCGTGCATCACGGGCTCCTCAGTTTTAGTGCAAAAGCAAGAAGGAGGAAAGCTAATAAACTGGTTAAAGTAAATTTAATCCGAAGAATTATCGGAGAACTGAAACCCTTCAACATGAACAACATGTGTACACGAAAAAACAGCCCGAAGGGAACACGGCGGGTGCTGGGTCTCCCAATTGGAGCTAGAAGAAAAGGAATTTACGGTAAGTAAACAAAATTCCCTTCTTCTTTGTCGCTCCATTGGGAGACCCAGACAATTGGGACGTCCAAAAGCAGTCCCTGGGTGGGTAAAATAATACCTCGTAATAGAGCCATAAAACGGCCCTTTCCTACAGGTGGGCAACCGCCGCCTGAAGGACTCGTCTACCTAGGCTGGCATCCGCCGAAGCATAGGTATGCACCTGATAGTGTTTGGTGAAAGTGTGCAGGCTCGACCAGGTAGCCGCCTGGCACACCTGCTGAGCCGTATCCTGGTGCCGCAAAGCCCAGGACGCACCCACGGCTCCGGTAGAATGGGCCTTCAGCCCTGAGGGAACCGGAAGACCAGAAGAACGGTAGGCTTCGAGAATTGTTTCCTTGATCCACCGAGCCAGGGTGGATTTGGAAGCCTGTGATCCCTTACGCTGACCAGCGACAAGGACCAAGAGTGCATCCGAGCGGCGCAGGGGCGCCGTACGGGAAATGTAGATTCTGAGAGCTCTCACCAGATCTAACAAATGCAAATCCCTTTCACATTGATGAACTGGATGAGGACAAAAAGAAGGTAAGGAGATATCCTGATTGAGATGAAAGGTCGATACCACCTTTGGAAAAAAAATTCCGGAACCGGGCGCAGTACCACCTTGTCCTGGTGAAACACCAGGAAAGGATCCTTGCATGATAGCGCTGCTAGCTCAAACACTCTCCGAAGTGATGAGACCGCAACTAGGAAGACCACTTTCTGCGAAAGGCGAGAAAGAGATATCCTTCAAAGGTTCGAAAGGTGGCTTCTGAAGGGCCATCAGAACCCTGTTTAGATCCCACGGTTCTAACGGCCGCCTGTAAGGAGGGACTATGTGGCAAACCCCCTGCAGGAACGTGCGTACCTGAGGAAGCCTGGCTAGGCGCTTCTGAAAGAACACAGAGAGCGCCGAGACTTGTCCCTTGCATGTGTGCCTCCTTCGCACAAAGCATTAGAACTGAGGAGCCCGTGATCCACGGGAGGGTGTATAGGCAGAGGGGAGGGGTTACACTTTTTAAAGTGTAATACTTTGTGTGGCCTCCGGAGGCAGAAGCTATACACCCAATTGTCTGGGTCTCCCAATGGAGCGACAAAGAAAGAAGCAATTACATATGTAGTTCTTTAGATTTCCAGTTCTAACACTGTAAAGACGGCACCAATATGTAAAATAAAAGCATCTTAATCAATGGAACAGGATCACTATTAACCAATTACCTGTGCAAGTAATGCTGTGCCTCTTGTCATTAAATTTGCACTGTCATCTGCTTCTGCTGAAAAGTGATCCTCATCTAATGAAACACACAGAAGTTCGTTATAACACTATAAGCACTAAGCTACAACTCAAGTAAAGTGCAACTGAGAACACCGTTTCCAAGCTACACCCAAAAAGGTCATTCCAAAAAACATTTATAACAAGACTTGAGTAGGAAGACCCTACAGGAGACAGGTGGAATAAAGGTTATGATCACACTTGTCACAGATCATGTTTATTACAGAGGTCATGAGTTTGGATATACCACTGATGCAAAGAGTGACGTAGAATATGTACATCGGACGTGCCAGGGTTCAAGATGTCTGTTGCTTTGAGTCAATGTGTGAAAAGAGCCAAAGATCAGTTGGCTGTTGATCAATTTATTCGGTTCCCATATGACTGCCTTGGCTTTTCACATCCTAATGGAGGAGCCACTTTCCATTAGGACATGAAAAGCTAGTAAACCTTCTCCCCATGACTCTGGTACTTGGGTTCCCCCTGCCCAACAGCACTCATTGCCCCTTCTAAGAGATATTGCAAAGGGGATAGAGCGCTGTCACTGCTTTACATGGATATCAGTACCAACTGTTCCTTCATTGGCTCCACAAACTGCGATTATGAGGGAGCCAGTGATTTGGTGTCTTGCACAGCCTATTCAGATTTTTTCCATGGCAGACCATAGCCATCTATTAAGCAGCCTATCAATAGAACACTCAAGCTACATCATGTACTATAAACATTAGTGCAGTGTATTATCTATACAAACAAAAGATTGTGCATTGAAGTCCCCTTGCAACATTAAAACCTTTATTTTTCAAAATGCATCAAAGCTTAAAAGGTGACTATTTTTCAGGACACAGAGCCCCTTAATTAAACAAACACCCAATACAAGTCATCTTGGGCCACCATGGCTGTAATGACAAGTACAAATGAAAATATAGAATTTATCTTGAACTACAAATCATCAATTTGTATTCACGCCTAGAGGGAAAAAAACCAAAAACACAAAACTGCATTTATCCTTAAAAAAAAAAACCAAAAAAAAAAAAAACCACAACCCCTAAAATTGTGGCAGCGACACAAAAAGAAATATACTGATGAAAAAAATCCTATGTACCCAACACAGTGAAATCCACAGGTTGTCACAAATAAAAAAAAAATAAAAAAATCTAGAATTAAAAATTGTAAAATATAAAACGTAACTTTATAAATTGATATGGTAATCAGGGTATCTACGTGTAGAAAAAAAATATATACACCGCAATTATACTGGATGGTGTTAAAAAAACAAAAAAAACGTTTTTTGTTCATTCCAACTCAAAGTAGAAGCAATAGAGGGAAAAAAAAAAAAAAAAAAAAAAAAAAAAAGACACCACCACAAAACCATCATATGCATCCAAATATGGGACTAATGAACACTAGATCCTGTCGCACAAACAAAAAAAACAAAAACTCCAATATAGCAGCCTAGATAGAAAAATTTTAAAAACTTTTGACTCAGTATGGCAACTGCAATATAATTTTTATAATTTTTTCACCCCTTCTACAACAAAGCTCATTTTAAATCAACAGGTCTTAGATTATTTTTATTACTGCACAATTGTATGTGTTGTGTCTATTTTTAATAAACAAGAGATCAGCAGTATGAGATACTGAAATGTAACTTAACACACTTGCTAAAATTACTGTATATTCATAGGTGAATTTACATTTGTATAAAACAAACCACAGTGATGAATATGTTCACACAATTTGTTGTCACTACAGGGTGAAGAAAAAAAAAAAAAAATCAGAATCTGAGAAGTCCAAAACGCAGCCGACCGTGGAAGCAAATCACGCGTTCCATATTCGTGACAAGAAACGAGATAAATCGATCAGGAATATATAACTAAAACCGAAAATCTCACCCACGTCAGAAATTTAGGAGGTGTGGTCTTCCAGTTTTAGAGGACCGTCCACTTCATTCAGGGGGGAGAAGGTGTGTAAGAGGAGTTTAGGGGGGGGGGGGGGAGGGGGTGCCCAGAAATTTTCCCTACGAGGACCTATTGTCCCTTGGCGATTTTCACCTCAAGACTCCCACTCTGATAAGGGCTGTCCACAACGATCACTGTGTGGTCTGTCCCTTGCACTTCCTTCAAACATTCTTCATGATCCCAGCTGCATATGTGGAACATGACCGTAATCTACCCCTATGGGCCGCATTAATGTCTTGATGTATCTTGATAAGCACACAGTTGACCAGAGGCTGCGTGCATGAAATGAATCACTCCCTATCCTCCGATACTTCGGGTAACGACTCCCGACATCAGCACTGCAGCCAACCTATCCGAGGTAAAAAGTCACTTCCATTGCTCCTTTACTGTCAGCAGCACCCGTGAAGCCAGAGATTTCTTCTCATTGGCAGTAACTTAGGGTTACTGTCAGATGCTCAAAGCGCAGTATCACATCACGTTTCCCAGGTAATATGCCCACGGTACATCCCTCTATACGCACCATATACTAGTTTACTGGAATGCCCTATGTATTAATTTATTATTTACAAGATAGGTGCTACATACATACAACCTTGGTTAACGAGAACAATCCGTTCTGGGAGTGTGCTTGTTAACCAAGTTACCCGTTCAGCAAAGCAAGATTTCCCATAGGAAATAATTGCAATGCAGACAATTCGTTCCACAACTTGTTAAATGTCCCATCCTTGTCCCCTATTGTGCCCACACACACACACACACACACACACACACACACACACCTTACCTCGCCGGTCTACTGGGACTTGCAGTTCGCTGGTACGGGCTGTGTATCGGGTTACCATTGCGACGAGGGGGGGAACTTGCGCTGGCATCAAAGGCAGGAGCCACTTGCCTCCGATTGGTCAGCGCGCTGCCTTTAAGTAGCAGCCGACAGCAGAAGTTCCTGCCTTGTCGCCAGACTTGACGATACACATCCTGGAGCGGCGAACTACAGGACTCAGGAGGCTGGCGATGTAAGGTGAGCATAATATGTGTACCTGCCGTTCCATTGCCGGCCTGCTGGTTCTTGTAATTCGCCGGCTCATCGCGACAACCAGGAGGACAGCGATGGAACGGAAGGTAAAGTTAGCATAATACTGTATGTGCGCGTGTTTGTGTGGACTGCCAGGGCGGGTCAGAGCGTGGTGGATGTATGGAACCGTAAGTGTGCGGTGAGTATTTTGCTCGTACAGCAAAGCTTTCTCGTAAACAGATTTACAAATTTACAGAAAGCTTTGCTTGTTAAGCAAAATTCTCGTTAACTGGGTTACTCGTTAAGCGAGGTTCCACTGTATATAGTACTACGCAGGATTAACGATAGTCTCCGGTGGACTATACAGAGTGAGCTATAGTTTAATATTGGATTTATATCAAACAACTCATCTTTGAACATAGAAATCTACTTATGCTTCGTTATGTGCATGACAAATAGTCACCAATAGGTACCTCATTCACCGCCTGTTACTTGGATACATCAAAGCAGTTAGTGTAGTAAACAAATTTGGGACTTCTCAGGACCTAATTTCACCATTTCTGTAGAGATAACGTTTGATCTGCACATTCATCACTGTAGATTGTGTTTTATACATAGGTGAATTCACTTATGTGAATATATGGGTAATTTTAAGTAGTGTTATCCTAGTTTTATATCTTTTATAATTAAAAAGTTACGTTTTAGTATCTCACATACGGCTGATGTATTGCATAGCTAAGTGACTTTCTTGGGAGAGGTAATCTTAAATTTGGGATGAATTGTCCTTTTGTCAGTGAATGCTCTAGTAAGTATTTTAAACTAAGTAGTAAATAACTCATCTGGGAGGAAAATCTCTAGCACGTTGAAACAGAAAGCCTGGAATCAGCTGACATAAGATAGATAGTTTACATACTCTCGTGAAGAGTGCACACTACCAAGCTCTGGTTCTCTGTACTTGAAACAAAGCAGTTGGATGCTCAGACGGGCTCAACTCATGTACAGGGTATAATGGAAGTCAATGGTGAACTAGAGATTTTCCAGAAGATATTCTGGAAAAAAAAAAACTTTATTCCAATTGATTTTCAATATACCCTTCACACAAGTATGAGTAGCAGAGCATGGATGTGCTCACTCACTTATGCTCTCTTATTTTGAGATTGTAAAAGCTTATCTGTAAGTACTTGTCCCCTGTATTTTTTGCATCTGAACAAGATAAAAGTTCTCTCAATGAAGTATGCAGCAAAAAGTGTACCTGCAAGTGGGACCACATTGTCTAGAAGCACCTCTGCACCTTGGAAGGGTAATGTAACAAAATCAGACCTGTATTTAAATTAAAAAAAATAAATAAAATTTAGACAAAAACCAGCACAATTTATAAAGACAGGAAAGTTATAATAAATTCAAATGAAAATGTACGATTAAAATTTGACATTAATAGCCAAACATAGCAAAAAAAAATAAAAAATAAATGAATAAATAAATAAATTTATGTGGAACCAGCTAATAGAAGAGCTCGAAAAAAAAAAAAAATATTTAGACGAAGCACACTACCCTGTCCCTCTCAGTAACTGACCGCCAGCTGTTTATGTGAAAAACAAACAGGATAATTGTGGTGTACTCCACGCTGCTGTACAAAGACTCACTTTAAGTAATAAAGCAATGTGGGTGGTTTATTCTATGCGTTTCGAAGAGATCCCCTCTTCTTCCTCCAGAAAATCCATTGGTGGGTTTTCCTGAGGAAGAGGGGATAGCTCTTCGAAACACGTAGAATAAACCACCCACATTGCTTTATTACTTGGAATTAATGACAGCCCACATTTGCCACCAAGAAGAAGAAGAAAAAAACAAAATCCCTCTTTCACCACTTTATTAATCCCCAAAACACCCCTCCAGATCCGACAATCCCCACAGAGGTCCCACGATGCTTCCAGCACTGCTACATCTGAAGCTCAGAGCTAGCACTATAGAACATGACTGCCCGCTGTGAGGTTCAGGCAGAGGCTGAGCCGCGATCAGCAGTGATATCACTCAGGGTGCCGTGGCCACAGCTGGAGTCCTACAGGTTGGAAAGGGCCAAATAACCATGGCCCTTCCCACCCTAATGATATCAGCCCCCAGTTGTGTGTTGTACTCTGGTTTTAGAAAAATGGGTGGGTGGGGGGGGGGGGGGAGAAAAAAAAAAACGGATCCCACATCTTTTTATATTGAAAAAGTGTTTGCAAATGTCTTTCATAACCAGCCAAGGTATAGCAGACAGCCGAGGGTCGCCGCCCACAGCTGTCCCCGTGTGCTGGATATGAAAAATGGGGGTGGGTTGAGACAAATCCAAAAACCCCCACAAAACAGCTGGCCAAGCTAGCTATTGCACTATTCTACATGTTCTCTTACTTTCTAATTTTTGTTTTTCCAGCACCTATGACAGCACCACGAGATCCTTCAAGGACAGGAAACCTCCAGGATAAAAAGGGGAGGAACCTCTCCCCGCATCAGTTAGTTTCCTGTCCTTGAACAGGGAGCCTCCAGGGTTGATCCCTTGGAGTCCATGTCATTTAACTACTCTGTCTCTGAAACAGACTTCCTGACACCTTCACATCAGCTTGTAGGGTTAGAGACTTCCAGGCCCTATCTTAGTTCCACCATTACTCAGCTTTCAATGATAAGGTGTCCTGAAACCTGCCCCTCCTTGCCTCCTGATAGTACGTCATTTTCTTAATTCAAAAAGGGAATTGTTCTTCCATCCTTTGGGATAGTCGCCAAGATCAGGAAGGGGACGGGGGGCATTGCCTGGACATTAGCGGTTCCTTATGGAATATCTGTCTGCAGCAGAGGCAGGTCTGGTTTGTTTTCTTTCAGGGTGATAGCTAGACGCTCAAGGCTTCTAAATCCACTTTGTGGGTGGATCTGCGAAGCCACTTCTTCGCCTGCTCGGCTTGTGGTAGGTATGTGCCTGTAGGTCTGAAAGTTCACTGCACAAGGGCAATGACATCTCCTGGGCTGCAAGATCGTATGTCACCATTGAGCAGCTTGACAGGGGCCACGTGATCTTCCCCTTTCAAATCGCTATAGGCACTATAGGTTGGCCTTATCCTTACTGGCTTCACCTGGGGAGCTCGGTTCTGTGATTTCTCCCCCTTGGCTTATTCCTCCATCTATGCAATTATCTCGTGGTGCAGTCATGGGTGCTGGAAAAATACGTAATTACTTACCGGTAATGTGTTTTTTCTGAACCCATGACAGCACCCTTACATTGCCTCCCTGCATGTGGATAATTTGGCTGTTTTTTTAGCTGCACGTGGTTCATGTTGGTGCTGGTTATGTTATAATGTTTCCTCCGGAGGTCCTTTCATGCTCTGTAAACCAACTGATGCGGGGAGAGGTACCGCCCCTTTTTATCCTGGAGGTTTCCTGTCCTTGAAGGGCAGATCCCCTCTCTCGTGGTGCTGTCATGGGTTCAGAAAAAACATTACCGGTAAGTAATTACGTATTTTCTATCTATGCTATCAATTTTATCCTATTTTGTTTCTCCTTTAAAAATGTGGGCAAAGCGCGGAAAAAAAAAAAAAAAAAACAAAACAGTGAAAATAAAATTTCTGGCAGCTTTTAATTTGCAGAAAAATGCAGCAAAAAGAAGGGAATTTTGTTACTTACCGTAAATTCCTTTTCTTCTAGCTCTTATTGGGAGACCCAGACGATTGGGTGTATAGCACTGCCTCCGGAGGCCACACAAAGCAATTACACTAAAAAGTGTAAGGCCCCTCCCCTTCTGGCTATACACCCCCAGTGGGATCACTGGCTCACCAGTTTTAGTGCAAAAGCAAGAAGGAGGAAAGCCAATAACTGGTTTAAACAAATTCTCTCCGAGTAACATCGGAGAACTGAAAACCGTTCAACATGAACAACATGTGTACCCGCAAACAAACCAAAAATCCCGAAGGACAACAGGGCGGGTGCTGGGTCTCCCAATAAGAGCTAGAAGAAAAGGAATTTACGGTAAGTAACAAAATTCCCTTCTTCTTCAGCGCTCTATTGGGAGACCCAGACGATTGGGACGTCCAAAAGCTGTCCCTGGGTGGGTAAAGAAATACCTCATGTTAGAGCTGCAAGACAGCCCTCCCCTACGGGGAGGCAACTGCCGCCTGCAGGACTCTTCTACCTAGGCTGGCGTCCGCCGAAGCATAGGTATGCACCTGATAATGTTTGGTGAAAGTGTGCAGACTCGACCAGGTAGCTGCCTGGCACACCTGTTGAGCCGTAGCCTGGTGTCGTAATGCCCAGGATGCACCCACGGCTCTGGTAGAATGGGCCTTCAGCCCTGATGGAACCGGAAGCCCAGCAGAACGGTAGGCTTCAAGAATTGGTTCTTTGATCCATCGAGCCAGGGTGGCCTTAGAAGCCTGCGACCCTTTGCGCTGACCAGCGACAAGGACAAAGAGTGCATCCGAACGGCGCAAGGGCGCCGTGCGGGAAATTAGATTCTGAGTGCTCTCACCAGATCTAACAAATGTAAATCTTTCTCATACCGATGAACTGCATGAGGACAAAACGAAGGCAAAGAGATATCCTGATTAAGATGAAAAGAGGATACCACCTTCGGGAGAAACTCCTGAATGGGGCGCAGCACAACCTTGTCCTGGTGGAAGACCAGGAAGGGAGCCTTGGATGATAGTGCTGCCAGCTCAGACACTCTCCGAAGAGATGTGATCGCTACCAGAAAAGCCACTTTCTGTGATAGTCTAGAAAGTGAAACCTCCCTCAGAGGCTCGAAGGGCGGCTTCTGGAGGGCAACTAGTACCCTGTTCAGATCCCATGGATCTAACGGCCGCTTGTACGGGGGTACGATATGGCAAACCCCCTGTAGGAACGTGCGCACCTTAGGAAGGCGTGCCAAACGCCTCTGAAAAAAGACGGATAGCGCCGAGACCTGACCTTTAAGGGAGCCGAGCGACAAACCTTTTTCTAACCCAGATTGCAGGAAAGAAAGAAAGGTAGGCAATGCAAATGGCCAGGGGACACTCCCTGAGCAGAAGACCAGGATAAGAATATCCTCCACGTTCTGTGGTAGATCTTAGCGGACGTGGGCTTCCTAGCCTGTCTCATGGTGGCCACGACCCCTTGGGATAATCCTGAAGACGCTAGGATCCAGGACTCAATGGCCACACAGTCAGGTTCAGGGCCGCAGAATTCCGATGGAAAAACGGCCCTTGGGACAGTAAGTCTGGTCGGTCTGGGAGTGCCCACGGTTGGCCAACCGTGAGCTGCCACAGATCCGGATACCACGCCCTCCTCGGCCAGTCTGGGGCGACAAGTATGACGCGGCTGCAATCGGATCTGATCTTGCGTAGCACTCTGGGCAAGAGTGCCAGAGGTGGAAACACATAAGGGAGCCGGAACTGCGACCAATCTTGCACTAGGGCGTCTGCCGCCAGCGCTCTTTGATCGCGAGACCGTGCCATGAAGGTTGGGACCTTGTTGTTGTGCCGTGACGCCATTAGGTCGACGTCCGGCAGCCCCCAGCGGCGACAAATTTCCTGAAACACGTCTGGGTGAAGGGACCATTCCCCTGCGTCCATGCCCTGGCGACTGAGGAAGTCTGCTTCCCAGTTTTCTACGCCGGGGATGTGAACTGCGGATATGGTGGAGGCTGTGGCTTCCACCCACATCAGAATCCGCCGGACTTCCTGGAAGGCTTGCCGACTGCGTGTCCCCCCTTGGTGGTTGATGTATGCCACCGCTGTGGAGTTGTCCGACTGAATTCGGATCTGCCTTCCTTCCAGCCACTGCTGGAAGGCTAGTAGGGCAAGATACACTGCTCTGATTTCCAGAACATTGATCTGAAGGGTGGACTCCTGCCGAGTCCACGTACCCTGAGCCCTGTGGTGGAGAAAGACTGCTCCCCACCCTGACAGACTCGCGTCTGTCGTGACCACCGCCCAAGACGGTGGTAGGAAGGATCTTCCCTGTGATAATGAGGTGGGAAGAAGCCACCACTGCAGAGAGTCTTTGGCCGTCTGGGAAAGGGAGACTTTCCTGTCCAGGGATGTTGACTTCCCGTCCCATTGGCGGAGAATGTCCCATTGAAGTGGACGCAGATGAAACTCCGCAAACGGAACCGCCTCTATTGCCGCCACCATCTTCCCGAGGAAGTGCATGAGGCGTCTTAAGGAGTGCGACTGACTTTGAAGGAGAGCCTGCACCCCAGTCTGTAGAGACCGCTGCTTGTCCAGCGGAAGCTTCACTATCGCTGAGAGAGTATGAAACTCCATGCCAAGATACGTTAGTGATTGGGTCGGTGACAGATTTGACTTTGGGAAGTTGATGATCCACCCGAACGCCTGGAGAGTCTCCAGTGCAACATTCAGGCTGAGTTGGCATGCCTCTTGAGAGGGTGCCTTGACCAGTAGATCGTCCAAGTAAGGGATCACAGAGTGTCCGTGAGAGTGCAAGACTGCTACCACTGCCGCCATGATCTTGGTGAACACCCGAGGGGCTGTCGCCAGACCAAATGGTAGAGCTACGAACTGAAGATGGTCGTCTCCTATCACGAAGCGTAGAAAGCGTTGGTGCTCTGTAGCAATCGGCACGTGGAGATAAGCATCTTTGATGTCTATTGATGCTATGAAATCTCCTTGAGACATTGAGGCAATGACTGAGCGGAGGGATTCCATCCGGAACCGCCTGGCGTTCACATGCTTGTTGAGCAGTTTTAGGTCCAGAACAGGACGGAAGGAGCCGTCCTTTTTTGGAACCACAAAGAGATTGGAGTAAAATCCTCGCCCCCGTTCCTGAGGGGGGACAGGGATCACGACTCCTTCTGCTCTTAGAGAGTCCACCGCCTGCAGCAGGGCATCTGCTCGGTTGGGGTGAGGGGAGGTTCTGAAGAACCGAAGTGGAGGTCGAGAACTGAACTCGATTCTGTACCCGCGAGACAAAATGTCTGTTACCCACCGGTCTTTGACCTGTGACAGCCAAATGTCGCAAAAGCGGGAGAGCCTGCCACCGACCGAGGATGCGGAGGGAGGAGGCCGAAAGTCATGAGGTAGCCGCTTTGGAAGCGGTTCCTCCATTTGCTTTCCTGGGGCGTGAGTGAGCCCGCCAGGAATCTGAGCTCCCTTGTTCTTTCTGAGTCCTTTTGGACGAGGAGAATTGGGCCTTGCCCGAGCCTCGAAAGGACCGAAACCTCGACTGCCCCTTTTTCTGTTGAGGTTTACTTGCTCTGGGCTGTGGTAAGGAAGAGTCCTTACCCTTGGACTGTTTTATGATTTCAGCCAATGGCTCACCAAACAGTCTGTCTCTAGATAATGGCAAGCTGGTTAAGCATTTTTTGGAACCAGCATCTGCTTTCCAGTCCTTTAACCACAAGGCTCTGCGCAAAACCACAGAATTGGCGGACGCCATAGCGGTACGGCTCGTAGATTCTAGGACAGCATTGATAGCATAGGTCGCAAACGCAGACGTTTGCGAAGTTAGGGACGCCACCTGCGGCACTGCTGGATGTATGATAGCATCCACCTGTGCTAAACCAGCTGAAATAGCTTGGAGTGCCCACACGGCTGCGAATGCTGGAGCAAACGACGCGCCGATAGCTTCATAGACAGATTTCAACCAAAGGTCCATCTGTCTGTCAGTGGCATCTTTAAGTGAAGCGCCATCCTCTACTGCGACTATGGATCTAGCCGCAAGCTTGGAAATTGGGGGATCCACCTTTGGACACTGGGTCCAGCGTTTGGCCACCTCAGAGGGAAAAGGATAACGGGTATCCTTAGAACGTTTAGAGAAACGCTTGTCTGGATGAGCGTCGTGTTTCTGTATCGATTCTCTGAAGTCAGAGTGGTCCAAAAAAGCACTTAATTTACGCTTGGGATACAGGAAATGGAACTTCTCCTGCTGTGCAGCTGCCTCCTCTGCAGAAGGGGCTGGGGGAGAAATATCCAACAGTCTATTAATTGCCGATATAAGGTCATTAACCATGGCGTCACCATCAGGGGCATCCAGATTGAAAGGAGCCTCAGGATTAGAATCCTGATCACCGTCCTCAGTCTCATCACAGAGAGACTCTTCTCGCTGAGACCCTGAGCAGTGTGAAGACGTGGAGGGTCTTTCCCAGCGAGCTCGCTTAGGCTGCCTGGGACTGTCATCTGAGTCAGAGACTTCAGCCTGTGATGCTTGAGACCCCCTTGAAGTACGGATTAGTTCCAACTGAGGGGGACCGGAGAGCATAGACACAGCAGTGTCCATGGTCTGAGTAACTGGCCTGGACTGCAAGGTCTCCAGGATTTTTGACATAGTCACAGACATTTTATCAGCAAAAACTGCAAAGTCTGTCCCCGTCACCGGGGCAGGGTTCACAGGCGTCTCTGCCTGGGCCACTACCACCATAGGCTCTGGCTGACGAAGTGCCACTGGGACTGAACATTGCACACAATGTGAGTCTTTGGAGCCTGCCGGTAGATCAGCCCCACATGCAGTACAAACAGTGTACACAGCCTGTGCCTTGGCACCCTTGCGTTTTGCGGATGACATGTTGCTGCCTCCACAGAGCAGTACAGGGTGTCCAGCCAAGAAGCGACCTTACAGTGCAACTATATATATATATATGGTACTAAGAAAAAAGTACACTAATATAACACTGAGGCACTAGTGGGGCCAGCACTAAAGTGCAGCTTACCGCCCGCTTAGGAGCGGGTGTGTGGTCGCCGAAATCCCTTTAGTCTGGGTCTCCCAGAGCCTGCTGCCTTTCCCCAGCCAGACCGCATGTGTAATGGCTGCCGGCGTCCTTGTGGAGAGGGGGGGCGGGCCCTGGGCGTATACAGACGAAGAGCGGGAAGCCTGCTTCCCACTGTGCCTAGTGAGAGGGCTGGAGCATGTAAATAAAGCTCCAGCCCTCGGCGCTGCCAATTGAGCAGCGTCTCTCCCCTACCCTGATTGACAGGGTGGGGGCGGGAACGAAGCGGCGCTAGGCCGCAGAAGCCGGGGGCTAAAGTTAGAAGCGCCGCCGCCGTAAAAGCGCGGTCGGCGCAAAGTCCCCGGCGCACCACAAGTCGCAGCTGCGCCGCCGCTCCAGTAGCGGTCGGCGCAGTAGTTCCCAACATGTAACGTCACTCAGCAAAGCTGCAGTGACCTAACCCCAGCGCACATCGCTACTGTCCCCGGCGCACTATAACGCTCAGCAAGCCTTGAGAGTGTCCGTGCCTGCCGGGGACACAGAGTACCTGAAAGTTGCAGGGCCTTGTCCCTGAACGGCACTCCCGCTCCAAATCCAGCAGGTTCTCTGGGTCTGTGGATGGAGCCCGGCCTCAGGGCTTGGAGGCCGGTAAGATCCCACTTCCACAGAGCCCTCCAGGGGATGTGGAAGGAAAACAGCATGTGGGCTCCAGCCTCTGTACCAGCAATAGGTACCTCAACCTTACAAGCACCACCGCGGGTGAGAAGGGAGCATGCTGGGGGCCCCATATGGGCCCTCTTTTCTTCCATCCGATATAGCCAGCAGCTACTGCTGACTACAAACAGTGGAGCTATGCGTGGATGTCTGACCTCCTTCGCACAAAGCAGAAAACTGGTGAGCCAGTGATCCCACTGGGGGTGTATAGCCAGAAGGGGAGGGGCCTTACACTTTTTAGTGTAATTGCTTTGTGTGGCCTCCGGAGGCAGTGCTATACACCCAATCGTCTGGGTCTCCCAATAGAGCGCTGAAGAAATACTGAAAAAACAGCTGTATATTAACATATAGGCTATAAATGCACAGAAATGCAAGGTCATGAGTCACTTTGCAATTCTAAAGGATACTGAAACACCACTAATGTACTGACCTGATCTGTCGAAGTACTCCAGCCTTGACCCTTTCATAACCACCGTAGTCAACATACCGTATCTCTACTTCGTCAGAGTCTTTGTAATAGGCCACCACCTGTGCTCTCCACCAACCATTATCTCCAGCTGGTGATGCACAAATAACTCCAACTAAAAAGAAAAAAAAAACAAGATAAAGTCTTTCAAAGGTTATGCTCCGCTTATGAAATTGGTATAGTTAGCATGAAAATAAGTTTGCAACCGACTTTTTTTCTGTTGAGGACTCTTAGTTTAGTTTACATAGGTTTACAACTTGTTGCCAAGGAGACAGACCAACCGAGCCTGGCCAAGTATGCACAGTAACTACACCCCACGCCGAGAAGGGTTTATTGAAGACTTTTGTGCTACTATGGTCCTAGAAACTAACAGGCTGCCTGTTATACCTGGCCCTGTTTAAAGCGGTCACTGACAGCTCCTGCTAGCAATCCATCTCCTTCACCACAAAGCAGTTCTTCTGGTTTGCTCCGTCGACGGAACACGACTGCTGACGTCATGTTGACTGACAGCTGGTTCCCCCCCAGCATAATGTTGGCAGTCATGCTTCGTGAGCAGAGTGGATGAGAAGATGCTGCTTGGTCGAGGCGAAGTCAGCCGCTGAGTCGTCGGCTGTGAAAGCTCTTGAGGCACAGATCAGCACCAGGCATGACAGGTAGGCAATTCACAACTACCTGTTAATTCGTTAGCTGATAGTAAAAATAAAAAAAAGACTAGATTTGGCCATCTGCTGTATCCCTACATTGACAACTTTGTGAGACTTCCTGCTTCTGAGCTGGAAGACGCCAGTGAGGAAGAGGAGACTGAGTAGCTGATATAGATATATATCTATCTATATATATTCATACTCACCTTTCCTCGCTCCACGCAGCATCGCTCCTCCTCCCGTCTGTGCAAGCAGCACCGCTTACCTGTGTGGAGTCGGCCATGATCCCTGCAGCATCGCGATGTCCTCCTGTCTGCCGGCCATGGCTGCGTGTGGACACAGCAATGACATCATCCCTGTGAGCACCGCTAGTCTCCACACACAGCCGCGGCTGGCAGACAGGAGGAGATCGCTGTGCTGCAGGGATCGTTGTCGGTGAGTGTACCGATTCACTGCACACCGCGCTGATTATGCTTGGGGGGCAGTGAATACAGCCACACATGATCACTCCAGGCTGTAGTTGCCAGGGGTAATCACGCGGGCCGGCTGTTTACTATGCGCGCATCCCCCACCCACCTGTCAGCGCTGGCTTCAGCGCTGAGAGATGGGCGGGAGGACGGGCGTGCATATGAAATGAGCGGGGCCACGTGGTCACGGCAGGCTGCTGCAGACGCACCCCCCAATTTCCCCCAACAATTGGGGGGTGGGGGGTGCATCTTATAGTCCGAAAAATATGGAAATGAACTCTTGTAGTTTAAGGCAAGAGGGTGGATACAGGCAACTACCGACCGGTAAGTCTGACAGTGGTGTCAAAGGTTTTTTAATGCATTTTAAGAGAGGACATGCAACAATATAAACCCCTTAACGACTGCGGGCAGTAATATTACGTTCCTGCGGTTATAGTGTTAATCCCCGGGTCATGTCATTACTTCTGTAGCACAGAATTCAGGTCCTTTAATCAGCAACAGAGCACTGCCAGTTAAAAAAAAACAAAAAAACGTAATTTTGGCGTTTGGAATTTTTGAACACTGCCATACCAAATGTGTTGTGTGGTTTTTTTTGTTTGTTTTTATATTTAACCTTTTAATTTTCAAGGTGGTGATTTTAACTTTAGAGCTTTTTTTTTTCCAAAACTGTTTTTAAAACTTTTTTTTCTGTTTTTTTATTTGACTTTAGCAGTCAGATTCCTTAGTTATTTCTCCCGATCAGAGCAGCACCACCCAGACTGAAAAATCTTTTTTTTTGGTCGCCGCATATTATGTGCAGAATGTAGCAGGCAATCAAAAAGGTAGCATCTGCGCAGAAATGGTACCATTTAAAAAAAGTCAGCCCAAGACGCAAAAATAAGCTATCACTGAGCCAAAGTTCTGTAAAAATAAGACCGCTACAGGTCACGGAAAATGGTGCAAAACATACTTTTTTCAGACAAACTTCTGATTTTTTTTAACCCCTTAGATCAAAGTAAACCTATAGAGGTTTGGTTTTTACTAACTCGCACTGACCTCAGGCATCACACTGACATCAGTTTTACCATGTAGTTAACACTGAATACAATCTTAAAAACAATAGTGCAAATCACACTTTTGCAATTTTTCCACATTTGGAATTTTTTTTGCAGTTTTCCAGCACACTATAGTAAAACTCATGGTTTCATTTAAAAATACAGCTCTTTACACAAAAACGCTCACAACCGGACTGAAAAATAAAAAAGTAAGTCTATCTGAAGAATGGCGGAAAAAAACCCCAAAAAGACGGAAAGCGAATAATAGTCTTGTCGTGAAAGGTTTAAAGAGATTTGGACTCTCTAAAGGCATTTGATACTGTACCTCAATCTTGTACTGAAGCAAGGACGGGGGGGGGGGGGGAGGAACTAAGCTGATGGGTAAGGAATTTACAAAAAAAAAAAATTATAATATACACACACACAAAAATGGTACATTCTCTAATTGGACTATAGTCAGTAGTGGGCTACCGGAGGGACCTGTGCTCCAAGAGATTTTTTTTTCTTGAATTATCTTGTGGATGGGACTGATTGCGCACAACATAGCCTAACAGCGTTTTTTTGACGCTGTGTTTTTGGCCGCAAAAACACAACGCACCCAGAGCAAAAACGCATGCATTACCGCGTTTCGGTGGGTTTTTCCAATGTATTGCATGGGTGAAAAACAGTAAAACACAGGAAAGAATTGACACGTCTATTTTTTTAGCTCAAAAACACAGCTAACAAAAAAAAAAAAAAAAAAAAAAAAAAAGTGTGCGGACAGCACAAATGAAAAGTCAGATTTTGCTGGGGAAGCAAAGTCATGCAGTTTTGAGCCCAAAAATGCACCCAAAAAAACGCCTAGTGCGCACAGCCTTAGTCTTTGCTGATGACACCAAACTATGTAGGATATTAAAAACTGACAAAGATCTGGATAAGATGTCAGAATGGGCAGATACTTGCTAAATGAGATTTAATGTTGATAAATGTAGAGTAATGCACACAGGACGGAGTAATCCTTTAACTGCATAAACATTAAAATGGAAGTAAACTCAGGACTACAGAACAGGAGAAGGACTTTGGTATTCTGGTTACAAGTAAGCTGAGCAGCAGCACTCAATGTCAAGCAGCAGCTGCTAAAGGAAACAATTTTAGGAGATAATCACAGGATCTATATAAAATATATATTTAGATCCTGTGATCACAATGCATTGTTGTTTCCCCTTCTAAAAGAACAAAAAAAAAAAAAACAAAAACCCTGTAAGGCCACTTTTGGAATATGGGATCCAGTTTTGGCCTCCACATTTTAAAAAGGACATTCAGCAGTTAGAGTCAGTTCAAAGGAGGGCAACTAGATTATTGTAAGGAATGGAAGACCTCACATATGATGAGCTGTTGAACTAAAGATGGATTTGCTTAGAGAAATAAAAACAACCCACACACATCTCATTTATATGTATAAATACATGTGGTCAATACAGAGGACTGGCACATGACTTATTTCTTGCAAAGACAATAATAAGATCCAGGGGCACTCACTGTGAGTGAAAGAAAAGATTCCAGCAGCTAAATGAAGGGAATTTTGTTTACTTACCGTAAATTCCTTTTCTTCTAGCTCCAATTGGGAGACCCAGACAGTGGGTGTATAGCTACTGCCTCTGGAGGCCGCACAAAGAACTACACTTAAAAGTGTAAGGCCCCTCCCCTTCTGGCTATACACCCTCCCGTAGGAGTACGGATTCCTCAGTTTTAGTACCAAAGCAAGAAGGAGGAAAGCCAATAACAGTTTCAAAAACAAATTCAATCCGATAACAAGATCGGAGAACTTAAGAAACAACATGAACAACATGTGCACCCGAAAAACGAAACCCTAAGAACAAATAGGGCGGGTGCTGGGTCTCCCAATTGGAGCTAGAAGAAAAGGAATTTACGGTAAGTAAACAAAATTCCCTTCTTTTTCGCTCCTAATTGGGAGACCCAGACAGTGGGACGTCCAAAAGCAGTCCCTGGGTGGGTAAAAAGATACCACATGAACGGGCTGTCAGACAGCCTCTTCCTACAGGTGGGCCACCGCCGCCTGAAGGACCTGTCTACCTAGGCTGGCATCTGCCGAAGCGTAGGTATGCACTTGATAATGTTTGGTAAACGTGTGCAGACTCGACCAGGTAGCCGCCTGGCACACTTGCTGAGCCGTAGCCTGATGCCGCAATGCCCAGGACGCACCCACGGCTCTGGTAGAATGGGCCTTCAGTCCAGATGGAATCGGAAGCCCAGCAGAACGGTATGTGTGAAGAATTGGTTCCTTGATCCACCGCGCCAGGGTGGATTTGGAAGCTTGCGATCCCTTATGCTGACCAGCGACTAGGACAAAGAGCGCATCAGAACGGCGTAGAGACGCCGTGCGAGAAATGTAAATCCTGAGTGCTCTCACCAGGTCCAACAGATGTAAACCCTTTTCAAATTGGTGAACTGGATGCGGACACAAAGATGGCAAAGTGATATCCTGATTGAGATGAAAGGAAGAAACCACCTTGGGAGAAAACTCTGGAATTGGACGCAGTACTACCTTGTCTTGGTGAAACACCAGGAAGGGAGATTTGCAAGATAACGCCGCTAGCTCGGACACTCTTCGAAGAGACGTGACCGCCACAAGAAAAACTACCTTTTGTGAAAGCCGAGAAAGGGGAACCTCTTTCAAAGGCTCGAAAGGCGGCTTCTGGAGAGCAATGAGAACCTTGTTCAGATCCCAGGGTTCCAATGGCCGTCTGTAAGGAGGAACGATATGACAAACTCCTTGGAGAAACGTGCGTACTTTAGAAAGCCGTGCCAAGCGCTTCTGAAAGAATACGGATAGCGCGGAGACTTGACCCTTTAGAGAGCTAAGCGACAAACCTTTTTCCAACCCAGACTGCAGGAAGGAAAGAAAAATTGGCAATGCAAATGGCCAGGGAGAAAACCCTTGAGCCAAGCACCACGCTAAGAATATCTTCCACGTCCTGTGATAGATCTTAGCTGAGGATGGTTTTCTAGCCTGTCTCATTGTGGCAACAACTTCATGAGATAAACCTGAGGCCGCTAGGATCCAGGACTCAATGGCCACACAGTCAGGTTCAGGGCCGCAGAATTCAGATGGAAAAACGGCCCTTGAGACAGCAAATCTGGACGGTCTGGTAGTGTCCACGGTTGGCCTACCGTGAGATGCCACAGATCCGGGTACCACGACCTTCTTGGCCAATCTGGAGCGACGAGTATGGCTCGATGGCAGTCGGACTTGATTTTCCGGAGAACTCTGGGTAACAATGCTAGAGGTGGGAACACATAGGGGAGTCGGAATTGCGACCAATCCTGAACCAAGGCGTCTGCCGCCAGTGCTCGGTGATCGTGAGACCGTGCCATGAAAACTGGGACCTTGTTGTTGTGCCGTGACGCCATCAGATCGACGTCCGGCGTCCCCCAGCGGCAACAGATCTGCTGAAACACGTCCGGGTGAAGGGACCATTCTCCTGCGTCCATGCCCTGGCGACTGAGAAAGTCTGCTTCCCAGTTTTCCACGCCTGGGATGTGAACTGCGGATATGGTGGACGCTCTGCTTTCCACCCACGTCAAAATCCGCTGGACTTCTTGAAAAGCTTGGCGACTGCGTGTTCCCCCTTGGTGGTTGATGTACGCCACCGCCGTGGAATTGTCCGACTGAATCCGAATCTGCTTGCCTTCCAGCCATTGTTGGAAGGCTCGCAGGGCAAGATAGATTGCTCTGATTTCCAGAACATTGATCTGCAGGGTGGACTCTTCCTGAGTCCACGTCCCCTGAGCCCTGTGGTGGAGAAACACCGCTCCCCACCCTGATAGGCTCGCATCCGTCGTGACCACTGCCCAGGACGGGGGAAGGAACGACTTTCCCTGTGACAATGAGGTGGGGAGAAGCCACCAACGCAGAGAGTCCTTGGCAGTCTGAGAGAGGGAGACAGTCCTGTCGAGGGACGTCGATTTCCCATCCCATTGGCGTAGAATGTCCCATTGTAGAGGGCGCAGATGAAACTGCGCGAACGGGACTGCCTCCATTGCTGCTACCATCTTTCCTAGGAAATGCATGAGGCGCCTCAGTGAGTGCGACTGGCTCTGAAGGAGAGATTGCACTCCAGTCCGTAGCGAGCACTGCTTGTCCAGTGGAAGCTTCACTATCGCTGAGAGAGTATGAAACTCCATGCCAAGATAAGCCAGAGATTGGGTCGGGGTTAGATGAGACTTTGGAAAGTTGATAATCCACCCGAAACTCTGGAGAGTGTCTAGTGCCACCTTCAGACTGTGCTGGCATGCCTCTTGAGAGGGTGCCTTTATAAGCAGGTCGTCTAGATACGGGATGACCGAGTGACCCTGCGAGTGCAGAACAGCTACTACTGCTGCCATGACTTTGGTGAAGACCCGGGGGGCTGTTGCCAGACCGAAAGGTAACGCTACGAACTGCAGGTGTTCGTCGTGTATGACGAAGCGTAGGAAACGCTGATGCTCTGGTGCAATCGGCACGTGGAGATACGCATCTTTGATATCTATTGATGCTAGAAAATCTCCTTGAGACATTGAGGCTATGACGGAGCGTAGGGATTCCATCCGGAACCTCCTGACTTTTACGTGTCTGTTGAGCAACTTTAGATCCAGGACGGGTCGATACGATCCGTCCTTTTTTGGGACCACAAACAGATTGGAGTAAAAACCGTGACCTTGTTCCTGAAGAGGGACGGAGGTCACCACTCCTTCCGCCTTTAGAGCGGCCACCGCCTGCAACAGAGCATCGGCTCGGTCTGGTGGTGGAGAAGTTCTGAAGAAACGAGTTGGCGGACGAGAACTGAACTCTATCCTGTACCCGTGAGACAGAATATCCCTCACCCAACGGTCTTTGACGCGTGACAGCCAAATGTCGCCAAAGTGGGAAAGCCTCCCACCGACCGCGGGTGTGGGAATCGGAGACTGCAAGTCAGGAGGACGCCGTCTTGGCAACGGTTCCTCCGGCTGTCCTTTTTGGGCGTGACTGAGACCTCCAAGAATCTGAGCGTCTCTGGTCTTTTTGAGTCTTTTTTGACGAGGCGAATTGGGACCTGCCCGGTCCTCGAAAGGACCGATAACCAGACTGACCCTTCCTCTGTTGGGGTTTGTTTTGTCTGTGTTGCGGTAAGGATGAGTCCTTACCCTTGGAGTGTTTGATGATTTCATCCAAACGCTCTCCAAACAATCGGTCACGAGAAAAAGGCAAATTGGTTAAGCACTTCTTGGAATGAGAATCTGCTTTCCAATGTCTCAACCACAGGGCCCTACGCAAAACAACGGAGTTGGCTGACGCCACTGCCGTGCGGCTTGTAGCGTCAAGAACAGCATTAATCGCGTACGACGCGAATGCCGCCATTTGCGAGGTCAATGGTGCTACCTGCGGGGCAAATGCACGTGTGACTGAGTCGACTTGCGCAAGCCCGGCTGAGATAGCTTGGAGTGCCCATACGGCCGCAAAAGAAGGCGCTAATGACGCTCCAATCGCTTCATAGATGGATTTCAGCCAGAGCTCCATCTGCCTGTCAGTGGCATCTTTAAGTGCCGCTCCATCTTCAACTGCAACCAAGGATCTAGCTGCAAGCCTGGAAATTGGAGGATCCACTTTTGGACACTGGGTCCAACCCTTGACCACCTCAGGGGGAAAAGGATAGCGTGTATCTTTAAGCCGTTTAGAAAAACGCCTTTCAGGATAAGCGTGGGGTTTCTGGATTGCGTCTCTAAAGTCAGCGTGGTCCAGAAAAGTGCTTAATGTACGCTTAGGGTATCTGAAATGGATTCTCTCGTGCTGCGAAGCTGACTCCTCTACAAGAGGAGCTGGTGGGGAAATATTTAACATCTTATTGATGTTAAATATAAGATCATTAACTATGGCGTCACCATCTGGTGTATCTAGATTGAGAGCGGTCCCAGGATCAGAATCCTGATCAGTTACGTCCGCCTCATCACCCATAGATTCATCTCGCTGGGATCCTGACCATTGAGATGAATGTGAAGGCCCGTCATAGCGAGCCCGCTTAGGCTGCCCGGGGCCATCGTCCGAGTCAGAGTCTTCACCCTGAGGTGTATGTGCCCGTCCCGGAGCTTGGAGGTAACTCAGCTGAGGGGGACCAGGGGGCAATGATTGCACAGTGTCCGTGGCCTGAAGTACAGGCCTAGCTCGCAATGTGTCAAGAATTTGTGACATAGTGAGAGACATTCTGTCAGCAAAAGCTGCAAACTCAGTTCCTGTCACTTGGACAGCATTCACAGGTGGTACACCCTGGGTCACGTCCAGCAGAGGTCCCGACTGTGCAAGCGCCGCAGGGGCCGAGCACTGCACACAATGGGGGTCCGTGGAGCCTGCCGGTAGAAAAGTCCCACATGCGGTGCAGGAAGCATATAATGTCTGTGCCTTGGCACCCTTGCGTTTTACGGACGACATGCTGCTGGCTCTCTGCAATGTGAGAGAGTCTATAGCCAAAGGGCGACCAGCGCTATGCAATACAAAGTATTTGTAGAAACAAAATACTAAGAATACTACTGGCACAAGAGGGGGTGAGCCCTGAGGGCTGCTTACCGCCCGCTGAATAGCGGGTAAGAGGCGCAGAATTCCTTGTCTGGGTCTCCCCGGCTCCCCTCTGCAGCTCAGCGTGTCAGCAGGAATGGCTGCCGGCGTCTGTGGAGAGGGGCGGTCCGTGGGAGTTCCTAAACAAAAGTGCGGGAAACAGTGTCCCCTCTGTGCCGATTGTGAGGGCTGGAGTATGTAAAAACGACTCCAGCCCTCGGCGCTGATGCACTGACCAGCGTCCCGCCCCTCTCCTGACTGGCAGGTCTGGGGGCGGGAACGAACGGAAGCAGGCCGCAAAAGCCGGGGACTCGAGTTATCAGCGCGGCCGCCGTAAAAGCGCGGCCCGCGCTGAAGTCCCCGGCGCACCACAAGTGCCAGCCGCGCCGCAGTCCCAGCGGCCGGCGCGACCGATTCCCAGAAGTGTGCCTGCTTCAGCGAAGCTGAATGAGGCCATGGCACAAGCGCCGCAGCGCTGATGTCCCCCGGCGCACTACAACACCCAGCATGCTGCGGTGTGAGCGCCAAATGCACGGGGACACAGAGTACCTTGAGGAAGCAGGGCCATGTCCCTGATGTACTCCGCTCCATCCAGCATCTTCTCCAGGGGCTGTAGATGGAGCACGGTCTCAGTGCCTGGAGACCAGTAAATCCCACTTCACCCAGAGCCCTGTAAAAAGGGATGGGGAAGGAATCAGCATGTGGGCTCCTGCCGCCGTACCCGCAATGGGTACCTCAACCTTACAAACACCTCCGACATACAGTGGGGTGAGAAGGGAGCATGCTGGGAGCCCTGTATGGGCCCTCTTTTCTTCCATCCGACATAGTCAGCAGCTGCTGCTGACTAAAAACAATGGAGCTATGCGTGCGTGTCTGACCTCCTGCGCACAAAGCTAAAACTGAGGAATCCGTACTCCTACGGGAGGGTGTATAGCCAGAAGGGGAGGGGCCTTACACTTTTAAGTGTAGTTCTTTGTGCGGCCTCCAGAGGCAGTAGCTATACACCCACTGTCTGGGTCTCCCAATTAGGAGCGAAAAAGAAAGGAAAGGGTTCTCTACAGATAGAGCAGTCAGCATGCTCTACCACAAGAGGTAGTCATGGAAGACTATATAAAAACTTAAGGGCTGGATGATTTCCCCAGTACACACATTGTTGGTTATAAATGATTTAGTGAAAAAGTTTAATTGGTAGAGGAAGGTTGAAATAGATGGACCTAGGTCTTTTTTCAACCTATGTAACTCTAGCAGATCCATCTTCCTCTATTCATGTTTTAACATGAACAGGGATAACCTGTTAAGTGGCTGGTAAATAACAGTACTCAAAAGTTCAGGCTCCTAGTTAGAGGAGAGGAAAATTTGTTAGAGGTGTTTTTTTTCTCCCGCTGCTGCTTATTGAGATGCATTGATAAGGGGCAATGTACTAACATGTTGACTTATGCAAATTGGTCAATGCATTATATTCTGTACCAGCTACTTGACAAACTGGCAAAAATAGGCAAATTGAGATTTATCCTATATCTGGACAGATCTAAGCACAAAAGCTGTAGCATTCAGATGGTGCATAGAATCAGCCCCTCTCCCACCACCACACTTTGTACATCCCAGGGAAGAGAATCTCATCAGATGTTGTAGAATGAAAGTATAAAAAAAAAACAAAAAAAAAAAACCAAACTTTCCTTCGCGGAATACTAAAGGGAAACCGGATTTGTTAGGGTACTTTCACACTTGCGTTCAGCGGAGTCCGCCACTATGGAGAATAGTGCAGTCAGTTAACGCACTGCGCTATTCTCCATAGACTTGTATTGCCAACGCACTGTAACGCAAGTGTCAGCGTTGCATCGACGCAGCGTCGTTATTTTGACGCTGCGTCGGACGTAAGGAACGCTGCATGTAATGATTTTTGAGCGGTGGAAACCTTTATTTTTCACTGCGCATTTTTTTTTTTTAAAAAAAAAAAAAAAAAAAAAATAAAACTTAGTTTGTTTCTTGGTGGCCGAACGTTCAGCTGAGCGCCCAGCCGCCGGCATCTGAGCGCGCTCAGCTGATCAGTGCACATATCAGCTGATTTTTACAGCTGACGTGTCTGCTAGGCATGAGCGGAATAGTTATCAGTCCGTGCCTTTAAAAATGGCGGTCAATATGTGACAGCGCCATTATAAATGGCAACAACTGTAAACTTTTACTCACGGCCGATATCTGAAGTCACGAGACGTGATCAAGTGACTTCGGGTGGTTGCCATGGTAGCACAGTCAAGTGATTACTCCTGTAGCTCACATGACTCACTTCCTGCCTCACACAGCCGAGAGCTGGGTGAGACACGAAATGAGCATATCTGCTTTTCACAACTGTGTATATGTGATCAGCAGATATGGCAGAGCGATCAGACTGCTGATCCATATAGTCCCCTAGGGGACCTGGTTACATTTAAAAAAAATTTTAATCTCAAATCACCCCTCTTTGGCCCCATTGAAAATAAGGGTTAAAAAACCCCACACATTTGGTATCGCCGCGTTCAGAAGTGCCCGATCAAAATGCAATAACAGGTAATCAAAACGTAGCATTTACGCAAAAGTTGTACCATTAAAAATGTCAGCCTGAGACGCAAAAAATAAGCCGTCACTGAGCCATAGATCTCGAAAATTGAGAACGCTATGGGTCACAAAATATGGCATAAAATGTACGCCACTTTAAGACAAACTTCTGATTTACTTCTATAACCCCTTAGATAAACGTAAACCTATACATGTTTGTCGTCTTCGAACTCGCACTGACCTCAGGCATCGTACCCACACATCAGTTTTACCATGTAGTGAACACCGTGAATAAAATCTCAAATAGTGCTATCGCATTTTTTTTTTGCAATTTTTCCACATTTGGATTTTTTTTTGCAGTTTCCAAGTACACTATATTGTAAAACTCATGGTTTCATTTAAAACTACAGCTTGTTCTGCAAAAAGTGAGCCCTCACATGACCATATTGACAAAAAAAAAAAAAAAAAAAGTTACGTCTCTCGGAAGACTAGCGAAAAAAAAACCCAACCGGAAAGCGCAAAATCGGACGGTTGTGTAGGGGTTAATAATTTTATGAAGATCTTCATTATACTCTGTATCACTGTCAAGGAGTGACAATTACTCTAAAATAATCTAGCAGAAAAGGAAACTCACCTTCCACCGGTGTGGGCAATGTTGGAACACCAGGCTGTGAGTAACAAAGATACATCTGCTGATCCAAGCTACGAAGTGCATGAAATGTTGGATGCGTATGCTGCTGAACAAACATGTGTCCTGCATTCACCACATTCACTACAATGACTTCAACCGTCGCACCGTCCGGAAGCATAAGCTACAGTGTAGAAAAAAAAAAATAAATGTTAAAGTTAACCATAATACCATGAATGCTGCTTTAATTCCTATTATACACTGTTTACTTTAAAGTGGTTCCCCTGGGATAGAAAAGATGATGGCTAATGGAAATTTCTTGATAAATACATTTAATCAGCTAGTCAATTATTTTGTCTGATAAATCGCTATAGAATTAAGGTGTCTGCCACTGTATTACACTGAGCATGTGCAGTATGAAGATGTGCTCCACTAACATTACTGGAAGTGCTGAGATAAGAGGCCGCTGAAACTTCATCTCCAGGGTACAGCAAAAGATACTCTACTGCACATGCTCACAGGCATCCTACGACAAGTTTCTAGCAATGCAGCAGGATGGTGGGCATTGTAATTCTATAACAAGTACCTCCCCACTATACACTGCAATAATATATTAATATTGTATTGCATTATGCTATAAGTGATAGGGGATTTGAACATGCCAAAAAAAAAAGTTTTGAAAAAAAAGGCTTTAAAAAGTTCAAATCACCACCTTGAAAATTAAAAAATTAAATAAAAAACAAAAAAAACCCCACACATTTGGTATGGCAGTGTGCAAAAATTTCAAACACCAAAATTACGTTTTTTGGTCGCCGCATATTATGTGCAGAATGTAGCAGGCGATCAAAAGGTAGCATCTGCGCAGAAATGGTACCATTAAAAAAGTCAGCCCAAGATGCAAAAATAAGCCATCACTGAGCCAAAGATCTGTAAAAATGAGAACGCTACGGGTTGCGGAAAATGGTGCAAAAACGTACATTTTTTTTCAGACAAACTTGATTTTTAACCCCTTTGATCAAAGTGAACCTATACAGGTTAGATTTCTACTAACTCGCACTGACCTCAGGCATCACACTGACATCAATTTTACCATGTAGTTAACACTGAATAAAATCTTAAAAACAATTGTGCAATCACTCTTGCAATTTTCCGCATTTGGAATTTTTTTGCAGTTTTCCAGCACACTGTACGGTAAAACTCATGGATTTAAAAGTACAGCTCGTTACACAAAAACACTCACAACCGGATTGACTGGAAAAAAAAAAAAAATAAATAAATAAATAAAAAAAAAAGTTACGACTATTGGAAGAATGGCAAAAAAAACCCCAGAAAGTGCAAAATGGTCTGGTCGTGGAAGAAAAAAAAAAAAAAAAATAATAATTCACAGGTCTCAGAAAATTACTTTATATGACCCGTTGATTCCATCCCTACCTATTATGGTATCAATTATATTGACCTGGAGAATCATGCCATCAGGTCATTTTTAAACAATCAATGCGCTAAAATAGAAAAAAAAATAAAAAAATTTAAATAGCACGGCTAACTTTTCATCGTTATACATATTCTGTCATTTTTCAGTAGATTATATGGTAAAATTGATTGAATCATTTAAAACTACAATTTGTCCTACAATCAAACAAGCACTGATACAGCAATGTCAAATGTAAAAAATGTGATAACTGTCCTGGCTATCAGAGGGGCAAAGTGCATTTAAAAAAAAAAAAAAAAAAAAACAAACCATCATGGGCATCAAAAGGGTTAATGATTTGGAGCCCTAATAGCACAATCTGTTATATAGGTCACAAGAATCTATAAAAAGTAAGATACATGTTGAAAGCGCAGCTTACCCATGAAGTCAAGGGCAGTGAGTGTAACGCCAAAGAAGGGGGAGGTGCATAGATATTAGTCAGGTCGAGTTCTTTAAACTTCTTTCCTATTAGACTCAGCGCTCTGTCAATCTGCTGCTGAGACCCTGGAAAAGAAAAAATATATTATATTATATACATACACTAACAATACAATACAATAACAATACGAAGACTATCGTCTATAAATGTACACTTACCTTCTATGTGGCAGATCTGGAAGTCTTGTGTGTAAGGCAGTGTAGAAATGTAAATTTTGGCACCAGATGACTCCTTCAGGTAGCTTACATATCTGCCTTGTTTGCCAATTAGTCGACCAACTAAATGCTTTAAAAACAGAAGAGGGGGTAAAAAATCCATTAAAATAAAACTTTAAATTAACCAAATTTAAAAAAACAAACTCACTTTTTAAAAAGGAACATTAAGGCTGTTTTTTTCTGGCAGATTTTAGTCAATATTGCAACGAAAAACCTAATGGACATGTTGCAGATTTTTAACTTGCAGATTTTAGTGAACAAAAAAATTAAAAAAAAAAAAATTGTAGCATGTCAATTTTGTGTTTTTCCTGGAGATATAATCCACAGCAGTATTTGAGCTCAAATACTCTGCATTGGATTATATCTGTCAGTGCAGCACTGACACTTCCCCCTCACACACCATGCATCAGGCATGGTCTGTAAAACAATCCTTAGCACAGTAACCCGGGTTTGTGATCAAACTACAGGGACCCGATTGCCAGGGAGAGGTAAGAGATTCCTCTGCCTGCGGAATGCTGTGATCATGATTGATTGTAACATCTAGGGGGTTACACTGTTGGGAGCAGCAAGAGCACCACTCCGGTGAGAGCCGGGTCCCAGTTATAACATCAGCCGGAGACCTGGTGGCGATCGCGGGGGTACAGGGCAGGAACCCTGCGATCGCCAGTACCTAAAAACTCAGAAGAGAAAAAAAAAACCCAAAAACAAACAAAAAAAAAAAAAAACAAAAAACAAAAAAAAAACCCTCTTTCACTACTTTATTAACCCCCAAAACACCCCATGCAGGTCCGACGTAATCCGACGTAACCCACACTAGCTCCTATGACTAATCAGCTCTGCTACATTTGAACCTCAGAGCGCACAATCATGGAACATGACTACCCGCCTGAACTTCAGAGAATGAATGAGCCATAGCAATCAGCGGTGACGTCACTTGGTGTTTGCCGGGGGTAGGCACTGTCTTTGTTAAAGGGTTGGCAGGGTATGTGGCGGAACGCCCCCGCACTTTAAGCCAGAGTGCTTCAGGTCAGAGGTCATACCGTAGGAACCCAGGTCATGTTTAGACATGTTTTCGGTCTCTCCAGGCTCGGATGTAGTAGAGCCAGGAGAATCGTGGGACTTCGTGTGGATTAGAGTGGAATTTCAAGTCAAGGGTCTTTTTGGGGTTAATAAAGAGGGTGCTATATCTTATTTCAAATAAAGTATTTCTCTGTGTGTTTATTTCTTTATTACTTACGGGTTGGGGGGGGAAGGGGGTGTCGAGGAAACCCTCTTATCACTAATCCTATAACCAACTCTGGCTTCATGACAGTTGTGCACTGGTCATTAACCCCCAGTACCCTGACTGCCACCGCACCAGGGCAACTGGGAAGAGCAGGGTAAAGCGCCAGATTTGCTGCATGTAATAGATGAGACAATTCCGGGGCAGATGCAGGCTGCTATTCTTAGCCTGGCGCGTGGGGTCCCAATATCCATGGGACTCCCCAGGCTGAGAATACCAGCCCTTAGCTGTTGGGCTTAATCATGCCCGGGTATCAAAATTAAAGGGGAAGAGAAGGTGGTGGTGGAACTGCATGCATTTTTTTTCCTTAAATTTAAAATAAACCCGCATGCAGTTCCTCCTATTTTGATACACAGCAAAGATAGGCTAACAGCAGGGAGCTGCAGCCTGTAGCTGTAGGCTTTATCTGTGCTGGGTATCATAACATGGGGTACACCACGATACTGACCCGCACACAGTTGCACTGCTTTCGACACCCACTGGCCTTCCCGGCGCCTGTGATTAGTTGGTCAGACACTGACACAGGCTGGGGGCGCTTCTTACTGCAATCACAGACGCCAGGATGGCCAGTGGGCACGGATAGCCATGCATATGGATGAGCACTGATGAGTGAAGTAGAGGCTGCGGGTGCAGCGTACCGCCACGCCAGATCCTCCAAGTATGAAGCGCTTGCTTTATATTTTTTTTTTAAATTTCCCGAGTGCCGGATCAATATCTGGAATCCGGGGCCTGGGTCCGGCATCTTTGAAACCCAACGGCTCTGTACTGTTACAGTCTGGGTCTGCCCATCACTAGTTGTGAGCAATAGTGTATCAGTTTTATTTTCACCACACACACACACACACACACACACGAAAGTGATCACCATGAACTTTGGTTTGTCTGTAATTTTTCACTTACCTTTGGCACTTCAACCTCCCAGATGATAAGCTCAGCCTTTTTTAAGTCTACTTTCTGCTTTACATTCTGCACATCTTCAGGCTTTCCCAGAGCACAGCCGCTGTCCACAGAGTCCATACTATTTACATCTGAACCTAAAAAAAGTCAGTTCTTACAGATCAGGTATGAAGATTACACTGCTCTACATCAATTTTTCTGACAAGATAACGTGATCCAATGAATGTGTGGTGGAAGATATAATAAATCAGAAACATCCATTTCTTCGAGTCACGTCCGGTGTTTCCCTAAAAGGCTGTTTGAGGGTATGTGCGCACTAGGCTTTTTTTCACGCTGCGTTTTTATGTGCGTTTTTGTCTCAAAAAACGCACCCGCGGCTAAAAAACACGGCAAAAACGCGTGCGTTTTTGCCGCGATTTGGTGCGTTTTTTGCTACGTTTTTGCTCACTGCGTTTTTAATCAGTGCACAATGCCATTAAAGATTGTTGATGGAAAAAAAAAAAAAAAAAAAAAGGTCCGATGTCATTTCCTTCTTCAAAATGTTCATTGTATGCAGGAGAGCAGACAGCAGCTGCAGAACTACAAGGCTCAGCATCCTCCATCCAGGACTGTATGCAGTTTTTTGCCCAAAAAGAAAAAAAAAAAAAAATGACATGGGCTTCGCCATATTTTTGTATGCTAGCCGGGTACAGCAGGCAGGTACGGGCTGCCCCCAACCCCCAGCTGCCCATTTGTACCCGGCTGGGAACCAAAAATAGAGAAGCCCTTTTTTTTTAAATTATTTCATGAATTTCATGAAATAATTAAAAAAAAAAAAATGACGTGGGCTTCGCCTAATTTTTGAGTCCAGCCGGGTACAACTAGGCAAGAACAAAAAGGACCTAGCGTCACCTTATACAGGTGCTCAGGAAAAAATTGTTTGGTAGAGATAAAGTAGCCCTGGCACACCGTTTATTTCCCAATTGTAATAACGAAGAAGATGAAAGTCTCTTGAATTTTTATTGAAAAAGACGATACAGTTGCAGAAAGTCCGCGCCTATGACAACGTTTCGGCCATCATTTCGGCCTTCATAGTCTGTCCGACCAGATGAAGGCCGAAATGATGGCCGAAACGTTGTCATAGGCGGACTTTCTGCAACTGTATCGTCTTTTTCAATAAAAATTCAAAAAAGAGACTTTCATCTTCTTCGTTATTACAATTGGGAAATAAACGGTGTGCCAGGGCTACTTTATCTCTAGGGTACAACTAGGCAGCTGGGGATTGGAATCCACAGTGCAGGGTGCCCAAGATTTCTGGGCACCCCCACTGCGAATTGCAGTCCGCAGCCACCCCAGAAAATGGCGCTTTCATAGAAGCGCCATCTTCTGGCGCTGTATCCGACTCTTCCAGCTGCCCTGAAGCCGGGTGGCTAGCTAGGTAATAATGGAGTTAGGGCTAGCTGTATATTATCAGCTAGCCCTAAGCCCGAAATTCATGGTGTCACGCCAATATTAGACATGGCCACCATGAATTTCTAGTAATGATAAAAAAAAACAAAAAAAAAAAAAAAAACACACAACAACCACAACCACAACAACCACAACCACAACAACCACAACCACAACCACAACCACAACCACAACAACCACAACCACAACCACAACCACAACCACAACCACAACCACAACCACAACCACAACCACAACCACAACCACAACCACAACAACCACAACAACAACCACAACCACCACAACAACAACAACCACAACCACAACCACAACCACAACCACAACCACAACCACAACCACAACCACAACCACAACCACAACCACAACCACAACATATTTTTATTACAAATAAAACACACAATTAGGGACTCCATCTTTATTGAAATAAAGAACCCCCCCTCCGCAGTAATCCTGGGTTAGGGTCCCGCGCCGTCCAATCAGGATCCAATATCATCTGATCGGTTTGCTGGAAGGCAAAGCGATCTGATGATGTGTCAGGATCAAGTGCCTGAATCCCATCACACATCAGCTGATTGTATAAAAGCAGATTATACAATCAGCTGATGCATCAGTAGAAAAAAAAAAAAAAAAAAAAAAAAACTCACTTATGTGCTGTGCTGATTACCGGCAGCTCCTGTAGCGATCGATTGGACGGGAGTCTGATCCTGTCCGATCGCTGCAGGAGCTGCCGGTAATCAGCTGATGAAGTCCCCTGACGGCAGGATCAGCTGATAGCCGGCCGGGCGCGAAAAAGCCGGCGAGACTACGATCAGCTGATGCGTCAGGTGACTGCATCAGGTGATCCACCGCCAGGTCCTGCAAGCAAGGTCCTGCCCTGGGGAGACTGCACACAGCCAGAGCGGCGGTACAGAGACAGGGGCTGGGAGCGGGCATGGCACCGGGACCCTGCAGACCGGTGAGTATATACGACATTTTTTTTTTTTCTACTGTTCACTTTGGTTTTCGCCGCTGCCTCCACCTCCCGCCAAGACATGGCGCCGCACGGAGCTGACATGCACAGGACGGGAGGTGGAGGCAGCGGTGACGGTACCGGGAGGATTCATGCTTCTGTGTTTACCAACAGAAGGAATCCTCTTCCTGTACACGTCACTGTAGTACCCACCCCTTGCGTTTATGGCTGCGTTTTTAGTCATAGAAACACGGCTATATGCGTTTTTCATTGCGTTTTTAACATCTCATTGAATTCAATGAGTGAAAAACACAGTGGAAAACGCAGAAATAATTGACATGCTGCGTTTTTGTGGTCACCACAAAAACGCAGCTAAAAAAAAAACCGCTGTGTGCGGACAGCACTTATGAAAACCCATTGACATTGCTGGGGAAGCAATGTCACTGCGTTTTCAGCACAAAAACGCGGTAAAAAACGCCGCTAAAAACGCGGCAAAAACGCCTAGTGCGCACATACCCTAATAAGTAACTCTTAAAGTAACATAATTCTTGTTATATTATTTAATTATGCACTCCCTAATAGAAAGACTGATTAATAAGCAGTTAAACTGCAGACTGAATATTATGGCAATATGAGCAGCATGAAATAGACTGTAGCATTCAGTCGCTTAGCAAATTTAACTGTAAAAAAAGTTTTTTGTTGAATGTCATCCCTCGATCAGTTCAGCAATAAAACCACAAATGTAACAATATATCAGGATCACTTCTGGATTTTATGTGGCGACCTGAAGGTTATATTATCGTTGTCTGAATGTAGAATGCTGGTCCACACTTCTCACAGATGTGATCCATTATTGAGCAGTCAGTTTGGTTGACCGGCAACTATTTGAAACAAATGTATTTATAGGAGTAAAGTTTCACGGACCTTCACATTGTAGAATTCTATTATAACCTTACCAAGTACATTATTAACATTAGAAACCGAAGAAATGGGCTGGAACACCTGTTGGTATAGGTGCCCATTCACAGTCATTAACAGAACTTAGGATAAAAATCAAATGAGCAAATAACCCTACAGCAAGCACATGTAAATATCAGGGTACTTAGTTAACACCATTTTGATCATGAAGGGTTAAAGCCAATCAAGATTGTCCCAAATACTTAGTTCACCTAGGCAAGTAGTGTGGTAAACTACGAGATAGCGACCATTTAATTGGTTACAGCTTGTCACAGTGGGACGGCTTTTCCACTGTTTTGAACAAAATAGTGTCAACTAAGTACTAGAGTTGAGCGCGGTTCGTGGTTCTCCAGTTCTAGGCTCGAGTGATTTTGGGGCCTGTTCTAGATCGAACTAGAACTCGAGCTTTTTGCAAAAGCTCGATAGTTCTAGAAACGTTCGAGAACGGTTCTAGCAGCAAAAAAACAGCTAAATCCTAGCTTGGTTTCTGCTGTAATAGTGTAAGTCACTCTGTGAATCACACTATTATGACATTTCAGTGTATAGTGTGCGTGAACAGCGCCTTCAGATCACTGCTGTTTCTATAATGGCGATCGCCATTTTTTTTTTTTTTTCCTTGTCTTCCTTCCCTAAGCGCGCGCGTGTAGTGGGGCGGGCCAGCATGTCAGCCAATCCCAGACACACACAGCTAAGTGGACTTTTAGCCAGAGAAGCAACGGCATGTGTGATAGGATGTCCATGTCACATGTCCCTGCATTATAAAACCGGACATTTTCCTCCAGGACGCCATTATCTCTTCTGCGTCTTTGGTGTCAGACATCACTGTCGCAGCTCCGTCCTTTGTCCTATCGCTGATACAGCTGTATGCGCTCCATACACAGCGCTGGACAGCTTAGGGAGAGCACTTTCTAGCAGTCCTTTTAAGGGCTCAAACAGGCAGGGTCAGAGTTAAGGTGACAGGTCCTGAAAACAGCGACAGCGTCTGTGTAGCCAAGGTCAGGGATTTCCTCCCTGCATTTCCCCATTAGGAGGGAATAGAAAGGCAGGCTTCCATTCCTCTACCCAGAGCCCCACAATCCTGGCACTGTACCCTCCTGTCCTCTGCACACTCCAACTCATAACTAAGCCATTATACTAGCAAACACTCAGTGTACCTAGTGGCATCCTATACGTGGCTATTGGACTTTGCTATAGTCCCACTAGTGCAAAGACATTTGCAGAGCACCTCTGCCTGCATTGCACACTCCAACTCATTATAACTAAGCCATTATACTAGCAATTTTTGCTGCCAGTTTAAGGGCCGTAGTTGCATTGTCAGGGATATTTATTCTTTATTATTCTGCTGTTAATAAAGCTAGACCGCCACTGCAATCTACACCACCTCTCAATTTTTACTACCACATTTTCAGTCCACAATGTTGTCGCAATCAACATGAGTGGCAAAATGACAGATGCTGGTGGAAAGGGGAAGAGGCGTGGTGGAAAAGGAAAAAAAAGGTTTTGTCCGTGGGGAAGGTGGCAAAGCTCCATTATCATCTGCTGAAGAGAGACCATCTACCAGCAAAAGTAAGATGTCTACTACTTACCGTGGACAATCCGATGTGCTCCCTTTTTTACGGACACGAACAACAGGAAAAAAGGTAGATGATGGGCAAAAAAGGAAAATGCTTGAATGGATCTCAAGTGGTCCAACAAGTGCCCTCTCAGCCACTTCAAGTACCGCAGCCAAAAAACACCATTCCTCTGAGTTGTCATCCCAATCACACTTGATTTCTCCCAGCTCTGAAGTCTCCATCAGCCCTGCACAGTATGGTGGAACTGAGATGGCTGAGTCTGCAGAGCTGTTCAGTCACACTATAGCCTGGGAATCAGAGGTCTGCTCCCAAGCTACAGTGAGTACAGAACAGGAAATGGTCTGCAGTGATGCCCAGAACCTTTGTGACTCTGATTCAGGCCGTGAGGACCAAGTTTCTGAGCATAATGTTGACCCTTTGTCACAAACTGTAACACATGTGGTTATAGACAATGAGGAACATTCTGATGAAGATGAGACGCAGATACCCGATTGGGATGACAACTTAAATATTCGGTCAGGGCAAGAAGAGGCTCGGTCTGAGGGGGAGGGGAGTGCAAACACAACAATTGATGATGAAGTTCTAGATCCCACCTACTGTCAACCCCCAGTCAGGCACTCTAGGAGGTCAACAGAGGCGGTGGAGGAGGATGCAACCGACGACGAAGTTACCTTGCGCCTTCCTGGACAGAGTCGGAGCACTGGTAGCACGTCTACAACTGCATCCTCAGCCACCACTCTGCCTCTGAGCATTATTCGGGGTGGATCAACAGGTCGCATGGCCTCTAAGCCTTGCCTAGCCTGGTCCTTTTTTGACATAGCAAAAGATCGCCCAAATTATGTGATCTGTAAAATTTGTCATGGTTCTCTTAGTAGAGGTCAAAACCTCAGCAGTTTGACAACTTCTTCCATGAATCGTCACATGAATAAATATATGGCCCGGTGGGAAGCTCACCGTGCTGCAATGCGGCCTAGCGGAGCGAACCATCCACCGCCTGCCCCTTCCAGTGCATCCGCGCGCTCGTCATCTTCTAGGACTGTGGGGACAGCTGTCACACCTGTTTATCCACCCACAACTTCCACCACTGTAACCGCAACAGGCAGTTTGCTTGGTAGGTCATCAGTTGGTTTGGAAGGGGAAACAAGTGAGTGTGTACAGCTCTCTCAGACATAGATAGCACCAACGTTGGATGAAGGCAACATCATGTCTCCGCCTGCACTTTCCTCACAAACCTGCATTTTTCCAGGGACACCCTACTCAACACCGTCTACACACAGCAGCCAGATCTCTGTCCCTCAGATGTGGACAAATAAAAGGCCACTTCCTGCGACCCATGACAAAGCTAAGAGGTTGACTCTATCCCTCTGTAAGCTCTTGGCTACCGAAATGCTGCCTTTCCGCCTAGTGGACACACAGGATTTTAGAGACCTTATGTCTGTCGCTGTGCCCCAGTACCAGATGCCTAGTCGCCACTACTTCTCTAAGAAAGGTGTGCCTGCGCTACACCAGCATGTCGCACACATCACCGCTTCCTTGAGAAACTCTGTGTGAACGGGTGCATTTCACCACCGATACTTGGACCAGTAAGCATGGACAGGGACGTTACATGTCGCTGACTGGGCACTGGGTAACTATGGTGATAGATGGTGAAGGGTCTGCTGCACAAGTTTTGCCGTCCCCACGACTTGTGTGTCAATCCTCTGTCTGTCCAAGTTCCGCCACTGCTTCTGCATCCTCCACCTCATCTGGGTCCTCCACCTCAGCCCCAAGCCTGCCTGGTCAGGCCACCAGCGTTCTCACTGCGCAGAAGGAATCACGCACCCCTCATTACTATGCTGGCAGCAGAGCGCAACGGCATCAGGCGGTCTTTAGCTTGACATGTCTTGGGAATAAGAGTCACACAGCTGAGGAGTTGTGGTCAGCTCTGCGGTCCGAGTTTAATAAATGGTTGTCTCCACTGAACCTGCAGCCTGGTAAGGCCGTGTGCGACAATGCTGCAAACCTGGGTGCGGCCCTTCGCCTGGGCAAGGTGACACACGTACCTTGTATGGCTCACGTGTTGAACCTTGTCGTACAGCAATTTTTAACACAGTATCCCGGCCTAGATGGCCTTCTGAACAGGGCACGAAAACTGTCTGCTCACTTCCGCCGTTCAAGCGCCGCAGCTGAGCGACTTGCATCGCTCCAGAAGTCTTTCGGCCTGCCGGTTCATCGCCTGAAATGCGATGTGGCGACACGCTGGAATTCAACTCTCCACATGTTACAGCGACTGTGGCAGCACCGCCGTGCCCTGGTGCAATACGTCATGACGTATAGCCTGGGCCAACGAGATGCAGAGGTGGGTCAGATCACCCTGATGGAGTGGTCTCAGATCAAGGACCTATGCACCCTTCTGCACAGTTTCGACATGGCGACGAATATGTTTAGCGCTGACAATGCCATCAGCATGACGATTCCAGTCATTTACATGCTGGAACACACGGTAAACACTATTCGGAGTCAGGGGGTGGGACAACAGGAAGGGGATGAACTACAGGAGGATTCATATGCGCAAAACACAACAACATCACCAAGGTCCAGACGTTCATCACCAAGGCGCCAGGCATGGGAGCATGGGGTACAGGGATCAACAAGGGCGCATGGTAGCAGGCGAGATGTTGAGGAAGGTGCAAGAGGACATGAAGAAATGGAGGACGAACTGTCCATGGACATGGAAGACTCAGCAGATGAGGGAGACCTTGGTCAAATTTCAGTTGAAAGAGGTTGGGGGGAGATGCCAGAGGAAGAAAGAACGGTTAGCACCTCTATGCCACAAACATAGCGTGGACTTGGTCCGCATGGCTGCGCAAGACACATGAGTGCCTTCTTGTTGCACTACCTCCAACATGACCCTCGTATTGTCAAAATTAGAAGTGATGATGACTACTGGCTTGCCACACTATTAGATCCCCGGTACAAGTCCAAATTTTGTGACATAATTCCAGCCATAGAAAGGGACGCACGTATGCAGGAGTATCAGCAGAAGCTGTTACTCGATCTTAGATCCGCTTTTCCACCAAACAACCGTGCAGGGAGTGAATCTCACAGTTGTAACTTGACAAACATGGGACGGTCTCGTCATCTTCAACAGTCTACACGTACCAGTAGGACCGTATCTGGTGCTGGTAACAGCAATTTTATGGAATCTTTTCATAATTTTTTTAGACCCTCCTTTGCAAGGCCACCAAAGACAACAAGTCTGACACAGTCAACGGCTGGAGAGGATGATACAGGAGTATCTCCAAATGAACATCGATGCCATGACTGTGCAACTGGAGCCTTGCTCCTTTTGGGCTTCAACCCTAGAAAAATGGCCAGAGCTCGCAACTTACGCCTTGGAGATTTTGTCGTGTCCAGCTGCCAGCGTTGTCTCTGAACGTGTCTTCAGTGCTGCTGGGTGTGTGCTGACAGATAAGCGCACGCGTCTGTCCAGTGACAATGTGGACAGACTGACGTTCATCAAAATGAACAAGTCATGGATCCAGAAGGAATTTACAACCCCTGTGTCATCCTGGGGAGAGTAAATGCTTGTGGATTTGGAATGTGCTTGATGCAAATCTAGCTGTGAAGTGTACAACTAGGGCCCAAGTGCTGCCACTGAATGGGTGGGTGTGTGTGGGGCACAATTTTTGGAAAAAAGGGAGACTCCGCTTGGAGTAACCCTTGCTTGCTGTGTTTTTAAAAGAAGCCAAGATGAACAGAGCTGGGATCAGGAAAGACTTTGCTACCTACCCCGGTGTCATCCTGGGGACGGTTAAGAATAGCGTATTTTTGAATGTGCTTGATGCAAATCTAGCTGTGAAGTGTACAACTAGGGCACAAGTGCTGCCACTGAATGGGTGGGTGTGTGTGGGGGGCACAATTTTTGGAAAAAAGGGAGACTCCGCTTGGAGTAACCCTTGCTTACATTGTTTTTAAAAGAAGCCAAGATGAACAAGTCATGGTTCAGCAAAGACTTTATCTACCTACCCCGGTGTCATGCTGGGGACGGTTAATTATGGCGTATTTTTGAATGTGCTTGATGCAAATCAAAACATCCTGTTTGCAACTAGGGCCCAAGTGCTACCACTGAAGGGGTGGGTGTGTGTGTGGCCCAATTTTTGGAAAAAAGGGAGACTCCGCTTGGAGTCACCTTGCGGTGTTTTACATGACTTTAGAAGGGCGTGCCATGCCTATATCTGTGTCTCCTCTTTTTCTTTGTCCAGCTCTTTTGTTTTCGCATGAGTATATGTCCTTGTCACTTTCCCATGTGTTTGAGTTGTTTGTCACCTTTTGGACACCTGTGAGGGTGTTTTCTAGGTGTTTTTCTGTGTTTGTGATTGCCTGCCATTGTTTCCTATGCAGTTCGAGTTCGGTTCATCGAACGTTCGACGAGCCGAACTCGAACGGGACCTCCGTTCGGCGAACCGGCCTCGAGCCGAACCGGGACCGGTTCGCTCATCTCTACTAAGTACCACATGTTATTTACATATTGTAATTGATTTAGTTACTGCTGGGTATTTGCTAATTTGTTTTTATCCTAAGTTACTTAAAAGGCGAAATTTACAACAGATGTTTGATCCTTGAATCACCCAATAAACTATGGGGTTCAATTAGAACTGGTATTAAACAGTCCACCTCATCATGCTGGTCACGTTTTGACATCAAGAGATCAAGATGATACCTATCAATTGATCAACAGTACCTCCCCATTGTGAGGCTTCAAGCAGGATTGTTATCAGAATAAAGTGGCCATTCAGGTTAGAGAGTGTCATCAGCAGGTTGCAAAAACAGAGGAGGAGTCACAGAAAGACATAGAAGGGGGACGTACGTTTGCCATACCCCACACTGATAATCACTTGTGAGCAATGCCCTTCGGAAACGGAAAGGCACATTTAAAGGTAGGTGAGATGCACCCAAGTGGCACATCAGAGGATTCAAAAGTTTAAACACGCAAACCAAACTGATTTAAACAAGCTACAAGGTACCTGACCACACCACCAGGGACAAGCGTCAGTCTTGCTGGACGAGAGACCAGTAGGCCTCAGTGCTGTTCACTGATTAAAGTGAATTTGTGCTAAGCCGAAATGATGGCCGCCAACGATGTCAGGGATGTCAAGGAGAATGCTATGCATCAGCCACCATTTACAGCAGACAAGTCTTTGGTGGCGGTAGTGTTAGAGTCGGCAGGTGTGTCTAGTCAATACAAAACTGCCCTACACTGTGAATGATACAGTGACAAGCACCCCACTACCTGAATATCATTAATCCAGTCATTGTAACTCTGCATTAACAACACAGGCCTAATTTCATCTTCATGGTAACAATGCTCCAGCTCATCGAGATTGCATCATTAGGGAACAATTGTGGGAGACTGGGGTACATCAAATGAAGTGGCCTGCACATTCTCTAGACCTGAATCCCATAGAAAAACTTATGGGATCAGCCAAGTTGCAATTTAGGCAATAACTCCACTGACCATCAAGAGGTGTTGTCAAGCTGTAATCTATGCTCAAGGCCACATGACAAGTTAGAGACATTTGCATTTTTTTTTCTCTTTTTGGGGTGGGGAAAAGACTATAGCTACCACTGTGGGCTTTTGTTTTAATAAATTGTTTTAGATTAGGTAATCACCATTGCATGCTTCCACTTAAATGTTCTAATTTCAAGATAAAACATCACTTTGGTGTGAACTTTTTACGTTCATCGAAGATTCAGCCGAAAGCCAAAATATCCCTACCTTTTTGTAAGTACTGCAAAATAAAACACTAATCCTAAAATATGTCGGGCTGGCTTAAATAGGTTTACAAACTAATGTTCTCAAAAATAAATATTTTACTTATCCAAAAGCTAGCACAAAAGGAATGAACACAACGCAAACTTACCTCCTGAGTGATCAACTTCTGCTTCGCCAGTCCAAAGGCCTTCATTTTTCAAGTCAAGAGAACTTGCCTTCACATCCCCATTACTATATGGTACATTGTTCTCCACCGTTCTTAGCGTTTTCATTTTTTCACTGGATACATTGAAAGACTCCTGCGAGAACTCAATACCTGATGAACTTAGCGAGTCATAGGAGGACAGTGCAGTACTTTGCAATTGATCCTCTATGCTGATCCCATCTTCTGACGTACATACGCTAACACTGGAATCCTCCATAGCTGCGTGACACTCATCTTGAAATTTTGCATTTTTATGAACCAGATCTACATTTGGCAAGGAATAGGTATTTTCTGTGGACACATTTGAAATGATCTGCTCTTCATATGATTTTTCAGAACAAGAATCCTTACTCAGAACTGAAATGCTTGGGAGGTTTTCAACTAAAGATTCTTCTGTCTGTGTAGATTCACAAGTAGAGTCCATCTCACAGACAGAATCTATTTCCTGATCAATAACTGCAGTGATTCTGATGTTTTCCTCTTGGGACTGTTTTATTTGTGTGGATTCCTGAATAGCATCCCCTTCATTATCTATTGCAGTGCTTCTGATGCTTTCCACTGAGGATGGTTCTGCAGTTCCCCAGGTAGAATCCATTTCTGTACAACTTTCACTATAGACATCAGAATTTCTCTTCAGTGCAATTTGCGGACATTGAGAATCTTTTGGTAGCATCTCAGTGTTTGACTCAAGTACTTGACAGCTACCATCTGACATTTCACCTACTGAGCCAGCCAAAATTTCCTGTTTAGCTGCCACAATCACTTTGGATATGATGTTTATGGCCAACTGCTCAACTATCTTGGCCTCGTAGTTTCCCAAAAAAGTTTTAGCATTCCCCTCTTCAAACTGTTCAGTTTTCTCCAAGCACTGAGAAAAGGCATCCAATATATCAGCACAATTACCCTCTCTCATTACCTCCGTACATGCAGTTTTGATATTTGACAGCTGATCGGTTGATACAGAGTCTGCAGTTTTGGAGGTTACAGGTTCAAGCAGAAGTTCTGAACTAGTAAGCTCAAAGGAAGGAGACAAGTGATCTTGCTTCAGCGGTGTAGCCTCTGCCCCCAACTCAAGTGGACTATAAAATTTAGGAAGCTGGGTACTACTGCTCCCAATATGTTGCACACTCACTCCTGTCTCATTAGTACCTGACTGAGGACACTGTACTAAAACAGACATTTTCACGACGGTTTCTATTTCATCAATACAAGGCTGTTCATCCTCAGTAGAAGGCACCATGTGAAGTTGTTCTAACTGGATATTCTTGATAACTTCTGATGAATTAACTGGGAGAATATCCTTAGAGGTGGTACACGCTTTATCTGCATCCATTAAACACAGCTCAATATCACATTCCACAGGAGACTGTTGTACGGAGTCAAAAGCAGTAATTTGGACGTCAGCATCCCCACATACAATATCCTTCACGTTGCCATCAGACAGCATATCAATCAAAGTGGCTACCTCTGCTACTGGAGGCACAAAGCTTGCATCCTGTGGAGCGCTTTCTTCTCTGTCCAATTGCACAGGTTGTGCCTTTGAACAGCTTTGTATTTCTACTCTGGGGACAAGCTCTGTCAGTTCAGTGTCTGCTTGATAGTCTGTGGGAGCAGTAAGCTGCTGTTTTTTTCTATGGTCGTCATCTTTCTTCCTTGAAAAGAACCACCACCAACCAAGAAGAGCCAGCACTCCAGGAATGGTGTAGGGCAAAATCACACGGAAGCGTAGCGCCATTTTAAACAAGGCTCCTTTAAGGAATCTGTAATACAAAAAGGGAAAAAAGAAAATTAAACCCTGAGACTACACTCCAGAGATTGAATCCTGGTGACAGATCAGTGTATATTCAAGAGGATTATAAAATATATACAATAAAACAAAAACAAGGGTGGAAATGCTTGCAACAAGGCAAAAAGACAAAATTAAAAAAAAAAAACAAAAAAAAAAAAAAAAAAAAAAATTTGATTACTGGCAAGTCATGGAAAATGTATTTAGACTACACTGTGGGCAGAATTATTAGACAAATGAGTATTTTGATCACATGATACTTTTTATACATGTCCTACTCCAAGCTGTATATTCTTGAGAGCCAACTACAAATTAAGTAAATCAGGTGATGTGCATCTCTAATGAGGAGGGGTGTTGTGTAATGACCTCAACACCCTATATAAGGTGTGCTTAATTATTAGGCAACTTCCTTTCCTTTGGAAAAATGGGTCAGAAGAGAGATTTGATGGGCTCTGAAAAGTCCAAAATTGTGAGAGGTCTTGAAGAGGGATGCAGCAGTCTTGAAATTGCCAAACTTTTGAAGCGTGATCACCTAACAATCAAGCGTTTCATGGCAAATAGCCAATCGGGTCACAAGAAGCTTGTTGGGAAAAAAAAAAGGTGCAAAATAACTGCCCATGAATTTAGGAAAATCCAGCATGAAGCTGCCAAGATGTCATTTGCCACCAGTTTGGCCATATTTCAGCGCTGCAACGTTACTGGAGCATCAAAGCACAAGGTGTGCCATACTCAGGGACATGGCCAAGGTAAGGAAGGCTGAAAAACGACCACCTTTGAACAAGAAACAGAAAATGTCAAGACTGGGGCAAGAAATATCTTAAGACTGATTTTTTAAAGGTTTTATGGACTGATTACATGAGTGACTCTTGATGAGCCAGATGGATGGGCCAGAGGCTAGATCAGTAAAGGGCAGAGAGCGCCACTCCGACTCAGACGCCAGCAAGGTGGAGGTGGGGTACTGGTATCAAAGATGAACTTGTGGGACCTTTTCGGGTTGAGAGTGGAGTGCAGCTCAACTCCAAGACCTACTGCCAGTTTCTGGAAGACAACGTCTTCAAGCAGTGGTACAGGAAGTAGTCGTTATCGTTCAAAAACATGATTTTCATGCAGGACAATGCTTCATCACATGCATCCAACTACTCCACAGCGTGGCTGGCCATTAAAAGTCTAAAAGATGAAAAAATAAATGACATAGCCCCCTTGTTCACCTGATTTGAACCCCATAGAGAACCTGTGGTCCCTCAAAATGTGATATCTACAGGGAGGGAAAACAGTACACCTCTCGGAACAGTGTCTGGGAGGCTGTGGTGGCTGCTGCATGCAATGTTGATCGTAAACAGATCAAGCAACTGACAGAATCTATGGATGGTAGGCTGTCGAGTGTCCTCAAAGAAAGATGGCTATATTGGGGTTTTTGAATGTCAGAAATGTTTATTTCTAAATTTCTTGCAGTTATATTGGTTTACCTGGTGAAAACAAACAAGTGAGATGGGAATATATTTGGTTTTTATTAAGTTGCCTAATAATTCTGCACAGTAATAGTTACCTGCACAAAAAGATATCCTCCTAAGAGCCAAAGCTAAAAAAAAAAAAAAAAAAAAACCCACGCCAGCTTCCAAAAATATTAAGCCTTGATATTTATGAGTCTTTTGGGTTCATTGAGAACATAGTTGATATAAAAAAGAAAAAAAAACAAAACTTTCCTAATAATTCTGCACAGTGTATAGCCTTATGACCTTCTTAGATGACTAACCAGTTTCAATGGGGGATTGAACAGTTGAGTGCCCTTTTCATTTTTTGTCCTCCACAGAACTGAAGGAAAAAAAAAAAAAAAAAAAAAGTATTTCGTAACGCATTCAAGTGTATTATTACATTGTTATTATTATTAATTATATTCAAATAATTAAGCTTCCTTTCCTGTTAGTATAGGGACAGAAATTTGGTACCTGTAGAAAGACTACCACCTTAAGAAAAATTAGAATCCAGTTTATCATATTTAATGGTTAGAAAGGGGACCTGTATAGATTATGCCTGTAATTCTGAGACTGTGCGAAGATGTCAAGCCATCTTTGTGGCAATTCCGAGTTAATAATAAAATTTGTTTTTATTGCGCAAACATTCCACTTGATCAAGTGGGGCTTGTACAGACAAAAAGGAAGAAGTAGCACATAATTCAGCAGCTACCGGAATGAGGGCCCTGCCCACAAGCTTACCATCTACAACGCACCCAATAACAGACGAAAGTCGTCCAAAGCCGCCATCTGATCTATAACACGTCTCAATAGAGGAGGATCGGGCAGTTAGAACTGCAATCCCAGGGTTCAAAAGGGAAAAGAGAATTGAAAGGCGCCAAGCCAAGATTAAGGGGAACCAGGTTTTCACCTTTCATAAGTCTTCACGACCAGTGACCTACCTAAAAGTCATTGGTTGTGTATGGCCCTTTAATGTGGGCTCGCTCACGTCTGCTAATCGGTCAGCAGACTTCAATCCATATGCGCCCGTTAACCCCTTAGATAGCGCAATCTAAAACGCTCCGGCAGGGATTGCACTGTTCCTCACTACAGTCGGTGGCCCTGTGAGGCGATCACGGGGCACCAATGGGTTATGACAGCATGGGGTCAGAGGATGATCTCTGTCACTGCCATGATGCGTTTCCTGTGGTTGCCTGCAGAGCACAGACACTCAAGCCTGCTTTACACGAGATGACAGATTGTGCGATAGCACGATCGATCGTAGATCGTACCCGCCCCCATCGTTTTTGAGTCACGGGCAAATCGCTGCCCGTGGCGCACAAACTCGTTTAACCCCCGTCCCACGTACTTACCTTCCGGACGACCTCGCTGTGGGTGACGAATGCCCACTTCCTGGAGTGAGAGGGACGTTCGGCGTCACACGGCAGCCGGCCAATAGAAGCGGAGGGGCGGAGATGAGCGGGATGTAAACATCCCGCCCACCTCCTTCCTTCCGCATAGCCGACGGGAGCCGCAGGAGGAAGGTAAGCTGCTGTTCGTTCCCGTGGTGTCACACCGAGCAACGTGTGATGCCACGGAAACGATGAACAACCGCCGTTATTTTAATTAAACAATTTTATGAAACCTAGCGACGAGTACACGACTCACGATTTGTGAGCGATACTGCGTCGCTAGGAGGTGTTACACGATACGACAGTGTACGATGCCGGATGTCCGTCACGAAAACTGTGACCCCGACGATGCATCGCACGATCAGTCGTCTCGTGTAAAGCCCGCATCACAGGAAAGCAGCATTTTTCCTGATCAGAGTTATGCTGAAAAATCAAAACCGCCAGTATTTTTTGGTCGCCGCAACAGTACATTAAAATGCAATAAGTGATCAAAATGTCACATCTATTCAAAAATGGTATAATTAATAATCTCAGCTTAACCCCTTCACCCCCGGGCTATTTTTTTGCTCCCCTTGTGAGAGTTGTACCTTTTTTTTCCCCCATCAATCTTGCCATAGGCCTTATTTTTTGCGGAATGAGTTGTACTTTTGAATAAAACCATTAGTTTTACTATATAGTGTACTGGAAACCGGGGGAAAAAAATACCAAGTGAAAAAAATTGCCAAAAAAGTGACTGCATGATTGTTTTTGGGATATTTTATTCAGTGTTCACTCTATGGTAAAACTGATGTGTCAGTGTGATGCCTCAGGTTGGTACGAGTTAGGTTTGCTTTCTAAGGGGTTAAAAAAGGGCGCACTTTTTGCACCATTTTCCACGATCCGTAGCACTCTTTCAGGATCTGGGGCTCAGTGACTGCTTACTTTTTGCTATGGGGAGATCAGGTATGCACACCAGTGACTATGTAAGGGGAATACATGTAATAGCAGAAACTGCTGTGTGAATACTGACATGAAAAATTCAATAGCTACATGTAAGAATGAAATATGAAAAATGGAACCTGCATTACTGCCATGAATATATGAATAAAGAGAAATTTAGCTACTGAATTGATCAATGCAATAGAGCCCCAACAATACGCCAAAGTATTTCTCTACGTTGGGGTCCCTAGCTTGTGTGTGTCCTCTCATGCAGTTAAAAAAACTTACCGTGTATGGGAAGCTGAGACCCAGGCTATATATATATGATGTGGATTGGCAATAGGTGTGTATGGGGAGGGTTCACAAACGAAAAACTACTAACATTAAGGAATAACGTTTGCATACCTTATCTCCCCATAGTGATGTTTTTTTAGGTTTTTGCACCCAGTTCAGACATAGAATGGAGTTCCAAACGTTATTTCTTATTTGTTAGTAGTTTTTCGTTTGTGAACCCTCCCCATACACACCTATTGCCAATCCACATCATATATATAGCCTGGGTCTCAGCTTCCCATACACGGTAAGTTTTTTAACTGCATGAGAGGACACACACAAGCTAGGGACCCCAACGTAGAGAAATACTTTGGCGTAGTGTTGAGGCTCTATTGCATTGATCAATTCAGTAGCTAAATTTCTCTTTATTCATATATTCATGGCAGTAATGCAGGTTCCATTTTTCATATTTCATTCTTACATATAGCTATTGAATTTTTCATGTCAGTATTCACACAGCAGTTTCTGCTATTACATGTATTCCCCTTACATAGTCACTGGTGTGCATACCTTATCTCCCCATAGTGATGTTTTTTTAGGTTTTTGCACCCAGTTCAGACATAGAATGGAGTTCCAAACGTTATTTCTTATTTGCTTTTTGCGTCTCGAGCTGACGTTTTTAAATGGTACCATTTTTTGCGAAGATGCTATGTTTTGATCGCTTATCGCATCTTGCACAAAAGACACGGAAACCAAAACATGTAAAGCTGGGGTTTGGAATTTTTGCCGCTAAGATTAATTTATTCTATATATTTTGATATATCAGGCATTTCTGAAAGTGGAGATACCAGATGTGTATATTTAACCCTTTAATTTTCAATGGGGCGAATAAGGGGGGGGTGGGGGGGTTTGGGGTGATTTGAACTTTAAAAAAAAAAAAAAAAAAAAAAAAAAAATGTATTCACTTATTTTACTAGTACCCCTAGGACTATAAGGATCAGCAGTCTGATTGCTCTTCCATTTCTCCAGATCACAGCAACACAGCTGTGATAAGCAGAAAAGCAGCTCTCCTATTACAAACGACGGTCTGACGGGTGTAAGAGGAATGACTCATGATAGCTACAGCGGTCATTACATGACCCTGGGCCTCCATGACAACTATCAGATCCATGTGATCACATGGAGTGTCTTCCGATGGGGCCGGGTAAGTGAATGCTTACTGCGGCGCACTTTATTCTTGCTGTCACATTTTTTTTTTTTTAAACTTTGAATTTTTATTGAGATTTTCAATTTACGTTTTTCATACATAAAATAAAACATAAAATTCACAATTCTTATCGAACCTAGACAAACAATGACAGGACAGGTGAGGAGGGTTAGGAGGGGAGAGGAGAAATAGGAGGGAAGAGGGAAGGGTTTCAAGAGTCCATGCTCCTTCCATAGGACCCATAGGCCTCAGTCTCACAGATCCTCCTGTCCCGCAAAGTAGTCCCATGGTGCCCACACGGCCTGGAAGCGGTCAACTGTGTCATGCAATAGTGCCGTGAGATGTTCCATGCGTCTAACGTCCAGTAATCTATACTTGAGGCTCTGGAGTGAGGGTGTCCCTGGCTGCCTCCAATTCTTTGCAATTAAGCATCTGGCCGCCGTAAGGATGTGGGACAAAAGCTTAGAGGCCGTTTTTCCCAATCCCCCATTCCCAAGACCCAGAACATAGATCAGGGGATCAAGATCAACCTCTATATATAGTACTTTATGGATCAACCCTCTAACCCGCTCCCAGAAGGGGACTATCCCTGGACAGGACCAGAATATGTGCAGAATGGTGCCCCTGCCTCCCCCGCATCTCCAGCAACAAGCCGGTATGGAGGGGTCTATGCCATGAAGGAAATCTGGAGTGTGGTACCAAAATAGCAAAATTTTATAGATATTTTCCTTATATAGTGTGCATATTGACGTCTTGGCGGCGTTTCCCCAGATTGCTGCCCATTCCTGAGGAAGTATCCGCCTTCCCAATAGAGACTCCCATTTCCGCATGTATGGAAAAGACCCCTCGGGCCCCTCCCGTGAATCAGAAAGCAAAATGTAAATTTCCGAAATCAGCCCCTTAGTATCAGTGCCCCTTCTGCAAATTTTCTCAAAATCTGTGGGAATCGAGGCCCCTGCCCTGCCAAACAAGGAGCCAGCCAAGTCTCTGATCTGCAGATATTGGAAAAACTCTCGATTAGAGAGAGAGAATTTATCTCTAAGGTACTCAAAGGAATGGATCTGCATTGTACTTCCATCTATAATGTCTGCAAATCTGAATAGACCTGCCTTGAGCCAGGGGTGCACCATGTCCGACTCCAGACTGCTTGGGAGCAAGGGTTGGTATATGAAGGACACCAGAGGGGAGCAGGGGGATGCCAAAGGAAATCTTCTAATGCAAAATGCCCAGAGGTCCCTAGTGAACTGCATCGGTCCAAGAAGAGGGGGGGGCGAATCACACCGGGCCGGGGGCCACAGGAGCGCGTTTGGATGTATAGGCGCCAGCCAAAGTTTTTCAATCTCAGTCCACCTGTTGTATGCCCAAAGGGACACCCAACAGGGGATCCTCCTAAGATGGGCCGCCCAATAGTATTTTAGGATGTCCGGGACAGAAAGCCCCCCCCTGTTTCTCCGAGCCATCAACACCTCCCTGGCCACCCTATGACGTTTGTTACACCAAATAAATCTAAGGATAGCCGCCTGAAGGGACTTCAGCTCCTTTATTGGTACCTTAACTGGGAGGGTTTCAAAGAAATATAATAATTTTGGGAGCAAGCTCATTTTAACCGCCGCAATGCGCCCCATCCACGAAAGAGGGAGGGGCAACCACTTGCTCAAAAGAGTTCTCAGCTCTCGGAAAAGGGGGGGGGAAGTTAAGGTTATAGAGGGAATCATAAGTAGATGTGAGGTTAACCCCCAGGTACTTGACCGCATCTGTCTTCCAACGAAACTTAAAATTCAAACGCAGGTAATCCAGGGCCACCGGGTCGAGATTCAAGGGCATTGCCTCCGTTTTGCTAGAGTTGATCTTATACCCCGAAAGGCTCCCGTACCTACCCAAGGTGCACATTAAAATTGGAAGGGACACATGGATGTTAGTAAGTGTAATGAGCACATCGTCGGCAAAAAGTGAGATTTTAAACGGTTTATTCCTGACCAGGACCCCCGAGATGTCTGGGTTGCTCCTGACCGAGGCCGCGAGGGGCTCTATGCATAGTGCAAAAAGGAGGGGGGACAGGGGGCACCCCTGCCTGGTGCCATTGGAGATGAGAAAAGGCTTAGAGATGTGGAGGGGGAGTTTGATAGAGGCCGTAGGAGCGCTATACAGGGACTTCAAGGCCCGCATAAAGCCACCCGAGATCCCAAAGACCTCCATTGTCTTGAAGAGAAAAGGCCACGCAAGGCGGTCAAAAGCCTTCTCTGCATCTAGACTCAACACCAACGCCTGTTGCTTCGTCCGATTTGCCACATCCACCAGGTCTATGACCTTCCTGGTGTTGTCCCCCCCCTGACGGCAAGGGACAAAACCCACCTGGTCTTTATACACAAGTTGGGGCAACCATCGATTAAGCCTGGCCGCCAAGAGCTTGGTGAACATCTTCAAATCGGAGTTCAAAAGGGCTATTGGTCTATAATTAGCACAGTCCAATGGGTCCCTGGGTGGCTTGGGCAGGAGGATTAAATGGGAGTGTAGCATGGATAGAGGGATAGGGTCACCCTGAAGGAAAGAGTTAAACAAGGCGGCCATGTGTGGGAGGAGCTCCGCCGCAAACACCTTGTAATAAAAATAAGTAAAGCCGTCCGGGCCCGGTGACTTCCCGCCAGGCAGGGCTTCCAGAACTTGCTCCAGTTCCTCTGTAGTAATCTCTTTATTCAAAGCCGCGGCTGCTCCGCAAGGCAGTGAAGGGAGCTCAAGGGCCGAAAAATAGTCCCCAAGTGCCCCAGCCCCGCGCGAAGCCATGCCCGGGGGAACCGGAAGGTTATAAAGCTTGTTGTAGTAATTGAAAAAAATGTCAGCTATTGAAGCGGGGTGATAGTGGATAGTGCCCTTTTCGTCGCGCAGAGCCTGAGGGCATGAGGATGTAGCGCGCTCCTTAAGCTGCCTGGCGAGTAAGGTATGAGCCTTATTACTCCTTTCATAGTATCTTTGTTTGGAAAAGGTTAGCAATTTTTCTGCTCTGCCAATTGCCAAGTCTCTCAACTTTTCCCTAAGGCTGATGACTCTCCTAAGAATAGTCAGTGATGGGGCAGCCGCCAGTCTCCCCTCCTGTAGCTTAAGATGGGCCGTTATAGAGTCCCGCTGGCTTGTGGCATTCTTTTTAGCCCTGGCGCCCTCTCTAATGCATAGTCCCCTCATCACTGCCTTGTGAGCTTCCCAGAGTGTTGCCGGCGACGTGACCGTGCCCGTGTTCAACTGAAAGAATTCGACCAGTTGCTTATTTAAAAAGGCCCTAGTGTCGGGATTTTTGATCAGAGATTCATTAAGGCGCCAATGCTGAGTCCTAGGTCGAGGACCATCTTTCTTGAAGTCCATTATGAGTGGGGAATGGTCTGACCACGTAATGGATCCCATTTCCACCCTCTCAAGACGCCCCAGCAGCTGTGAGTCAATGAAAAAATAGTCTATTCTGGTGTGCGTTGCTGTCACATTTTGACAGCGAGATGCAAGGGGTTAAGAGGTGCGAGCGGGCAGCGGATCCACTCGTGCTTGATAGCCGCACATGTCAACTGTTCAGATCACCTGACATGAGCAGGGAACGTGGCTGACTGCCCGCGGCAGAGATTAACCTCACATGATCATGTGTCGTAAAAAGGTTAAAAAAAACAAAAAAAAAAAAAAAAAAAACAACCCACAAAATAGTGAAATTGCACTTTTCATGCAATTTCACTGCACTTGATAATTTTTGTTTATAGCCATTTCCCAGTACAATGTGGCAGGAAGGTGTCATTCAAAAGTACAACTCATCTTGCAGACAAATAAGCCCCCATATGGCAATTCTGACCAAAAAAAAAAAAAAAAAAAGTTTTACAGGACTACATCTTTGGAAGACAGGCCAGTATCTACAGAGCATGCATTCTAGAGTGTTTGCTGATTAGTAATGGCTCTAGTTATGCCTTCACCACTGCTCTGTTGTAACCATATTTATGGTTGAAAGGGTCTCCATTTCTCACTTCCTCCGGGGTCACCATGTAAATCACCAGTGCTCTCCCCACCACTGCCGCTTGTTGGCCTCAATCTCTTAGGCTATGTTCACACAGTGCATCTTTTGGGGAGTTGGAGGTCACAAACAAAAAAAAAAATGCATGCATTTCCTTCACCCAGCAAAGTCTGATTTCTATTTTGCTGTCCACACAGTGCATCTTTTTTTTGTCTGCATCTTACCTGCGTTTTTAAAGATGCAGCATGTCAATTCTTTTTGCATTTCACCAGCATTTGAGCCCTTCCAGTCAATAGATTTGACTTTAAAAGGAAACCTGTCACCAGATTTGGTGACTATAAGCTGCGGCCACCACCAGTGAGCTCTTATATACAGCATTCTAACATGCTGTATAGAAGAGCCCAGTCCGCTGTGTAGAACGTAAAAATTACTATAACGCGTGGTGCAGACTGGTCGGATGGGTATCTCCGTTCTCCGGTGCTTCCTCTTTCAGTCATCTTTGTTTTTTTTTTTATGAAGCCTGGGTGCATGGTTCGTCCTACGTAATGCACACAGGCCGGTATGAAGGTCCCGCGCAGGCGCACTTTGATCTGCCCTGCTCAGTGCAGATCAAAGTATTGTAGTGCGCTTGCACGGGACCTCAATGCCAGCCTGTGTGCATTATGTAGGACGAGCCATGCACCCAGGCTTCATAAAGAAAACAAAGATGGCTGAAAGAGGAAGCGCCGGAGAACGGAGACACCCATCCGACCGGTCTGCACCACGCGTTAGAATGCTGTATAAGAACCCAGTCCGCTGTGTAGAACGTAAAAATCACTAACATGCTGTATATATAAGAGCCCGCTGGTGGTGGCCACAGCTTATAGTCACCAAAACAGGTTCCCTTTGAAAACATTAGGCAAAAATGCGTAACAAATGCATGCATTTTTTGGATGCTTTTTGCCACAGGTGCATTTTTTGGGGGGGGGCCAAAAACGCGGCATCTTTGTAGTTCCAAAAGATGCACTGTGTGAACACAGCCTAACCTCCTTCAGCAAAGCATTGGAGAGAATGGTTATGCCAACTGGAGGCCCACAAAAAAAAAAAAAAAAAAAAAAAAAAGATGACAGTCAAACAAAAAAAAAAAAATTGTAAAGTTACAGCAAAAAGCCCACATACACCGTATTTTTCGCTTTATAAGACGCACCTAAGACGCACCCCAAAATTTGGTGAAGGAAAAGAGAATTTTTTTTAATGTTAAATGGGGTCCATCTTATAATGCCAGTGTCCTAACAAATTATATAGGGTATATGTCCCTCATAGCCCCCCCATCCTAAAATTAGCCCCCTTAATCTGGATATGGCCCCCTTATATTGAATATAGCCCCCTTGTGATGGCACACGTTCCCCTGTGCTGCCTATAGCCCCCTATGGATTGCATACATTCCCCTGTGCATTCCTATGGCCCCCTATGGATTGCATACATTCCCCTGTGCTGCCTATGGTCCCCTATGGATTGCACACGTTCCCTTGTGTTAGATAGCACCCCCATGCTGCTGCCGCCCATGGCCCCTATAGATCGCACAAGTCCCCCTGTGTTAGATATCGCCCCCATGGTGCTGCCCATAGTAAAATAAAACACTTTCCTTACCTCCTCCAGCGCTGAGCTCCCTCCGTGCTTCTGTTCTTCCACTTCCTGGTTCTTTGTGCCGGTCATGTGATCGGCACAGCAGACAGATCTCTGCGTGCCTGATCACAGTGAAAGCAGGGACACCGGGGAGAAACGCTGGAGGGGGCAAGTAAAGCTTTTTTATTTTAGAAGGAGCAGCAGCCTGGGGGCCAAATCTAACAGGTGGGGGGGGGGGGGGGGGGGGGGAGACAGACATAATATGCACCGCTGCCCCAGCCCCTCAATGCGGTGCGATTTCAGCACCACCGGAGATGGACAGCGGCTGTGCATATTATGAGCGGGAGCAGGAGATCAAACGCTGCCGCCGCAGCGTTCACCTGCCCCCACCTCCCCTGGACCCTGCTATAAAATAACATACATACATACATACATACATACATACATACATACATACATACATACATACATACATACATACATACCCAGCCCCCCCCCCGTATATTCGGCTTATAAGACGCACCCCCTACTGTCCCCCAAAATTTGGGGGAACAAAAGTGCGTCTTATAAAGCAAAGAATAAGATATATATTATGGCTCTTACAATATAGCAATGGGTCAACAATTGTGACGCCAATTTCAGTGCAAGCCCATTTGCTAAATGTAGTCTTGAACACCAAACTGTGGTGCTACCCAATGTTTAGATAAGCAGTTTTCACAGGTGCTTGTATTATAGGAATGTATTGGTATTAGAACTGAGTATAATTACTAGGGATGATCGAATATCAAATATTCGGCTTCGCGAAAATCTGACGAAAAGTTCCCCGCTATGCGAATATTCGATGCGCAATGTAAGTCTATGCAAAGCCCGAATAGTGGGAAATTTTCTATTATGGGAGGAGGACATAAGAGGGGAGTATAGGAGATCTGGTATGGAGGAAACAGGTTGCGGGTGGCTTTGTATGTCATGGTTAGTGTTTTGAAACACAGTCTTTGGGCAATGGGAAGCGAGTGAAGAGATTAGCAGAGAGGAGAGGTCGGAGAATAGTGGGCGTATAGGTGGATTAGCAGTCAGCAGAATTTAAGATCAATTGGAGGAGAGTAAGTGTTAGAAGGGAGGCCACAGAGGAGGAGGTACAGTCCAGGAAGGACATAATGAGCGCATGCACAAGTGTTCTTTTGCAGTTTCTTTGTGAAGGAATGTACAGATGCAGGAAATATTTTAGAGTTGTAGCAAGCGTTGGAAAGGGCTTGGATATGTGGCTTGAAGGAGGGTGCAGAGTTAAGGCAGCAAAGCACGCAGGACTTGGGAGAGTGAGCAGCCATCGACTTTGATGGACAGGTTATTTGGAGTGGTAGAGTAAGGTGGGCGAGAGGGAAAAAAAAAAAAAAAGTGCCCCCCCCCCCCATCATGTTCAGTTTTAGAAATAGTTGTAAAAGGATAAGGCACAGCCAATATGGTGGAGGTATATTGAGGTTCACTTGTTGGTTTCCAAACCGTAAGTCAATCAAATAGGTACAAGGCACTCAAGGGTTAATTTTCATATAACTTATTCCAAAATAGTCTTAAACATGTGACGTTTCAGCCACTAGGTGGCTTTCATCAGACAACTGGTGGTATAAACTGGCCAAAAATTGGAGTGTCAAGGCAACGGTGTCCACCGCTATTATGCTGCATTGGCCCTATATGGCCAGTTTATGATACCAGTTGTCTGATGAAAGCCACCTAGTGGCTGAAACGTCACATGTTTAAGACTATTTTGGAATAAATTATATGAAAATTAACCCTTGAGAGTGCCTTGTACCTATTTGACAGTTTTAGAAATAGAGCAGAAAAGAAGGATGAAATGGCCAGACATTGTGGAATTTTGGTTAGTAAGGAGCCGATATCAGGGCCAAAGAGCATAAAGAGGATAATAAAAGCTGTGGAACTCTGAGCTGTCCCAGGTTGAAGGTGTAGATGGAGAACAGCAGGTGTTCAGGGACTGAATCTTGGAGGACACCGACCGAAAGAGGGCAAGATGAGCAAGTGGTGAGAGGGTGAAGTTGAAAGTTGAGTCAGTTAGATATGAAGAGATCCAGGATAGTGCCAAGTCTGTTTTACCAAGAGATTAGAGAATCTGTAGCAAGAGGGAAAGGTCTAGTGTCAAAGGTAGAATACAGGTCTAGGATGAGGACGACAGTAGTGTCACTTGGCTTTTGCAGGTCATTGGTGACGTTATGGCAGATGCAGTGGAATGATGCGGTCAGAAGCCAGATTGTAAGAGGTCAAAGAGGTAGCAGGAGGAGTGGTGGGAGGATAGTTCAAGATGGACATGCTGTTCCAATAGTTTGGGTGTGATTGAGGCATATTTAAAGCCTAGAGGGGAAGATACTAGTTAGTGCTAGCTTGACTAGATGGGTAAGGATTGGGATAAAGACTGCAGGGATGTTGCAGATGAGGTGGGACAGGAGTGAGTCAGGTGCACAAATGGTGGGATGTGATCAGAGAGGAGAGCTGATCTTGTGTCATAGTGGATAAGCTGGTAATGGAGGAGGAAGGCTCATTAGTTATGGGAAGGGGCTGGGAAGAGTGAGGGTCAAAGATCCTTCTGATGTTTTCAATATTCTGCTTGCCTCAATCTTCAAAGTCTTCAGCTGAAGAGACGAGAGGGAGGAAGTGCTGGGAACAGAGGACAGAATTGAAAGTGTTGAATAGCTGTTTAGGGTTTGTTAGACAGGGAGGAGATGAGAGATGAGAAGTACCAGTAGGTTTGTTTTGCAGCAGTGAGTGTGGACTTGAAATGGGTGAGGGGCTGTTTGTATGCGATGAAGTGCTTGGTGGACTAGGATCTCTTCCATCTCTGTTCAGTAACCCTGGAGGCAGTCTGAAGTCAAAGCAGCCAACGTTCACCATATTGGCAGGGCCAGACTGGCAATCAGGCAATTCTGGCAAATGCTAGAAGGGGGTCAGTGCCTGCAGAGGGCCGTTCAATCTGCAGCCACCACTGCTCTCCTCAGCAGTGTGCACACTGTGCAGTATTAATTTGCCTTTCGCACACTTTCACAGCTGAATGCAGCAGATGCAGGAGGCAGCGAGCACGCAGTGCTGCCCTGGCCCTGCTGTGCGATCGTGTGCGCAAGGCAAACTATACTGTCCAGTTTACACACTGCTGAGGAGAGCAGCGGTTGCGGTGACCACAGTTCCGGCCTTCCTATTCAAATGTATTTGCGTCTGTCAGATGTAAATATATTTGATCAGTGATGGTGCCGGGACTGGGGCTCCGACGTGCAGCTGTGTGATGACATCAGCACATCGTTGACGTCATACATCTGCTGCTGTCGCCCTAGACACATGTCAGACATCGCGCTCCATGGAGGAGTCGAAGATGAAAGGTTTAATCACTGGATGAGTGAGGAGGGGGATTAGGGCACATAATGGGGAAACATTTATTAACGGGAAACCACTTTGCGAGGGGCAGAGTGTGTGTGTGTGTGTGTGTGTGTGTGTGTGTGTGTGTGTGTGTGTGTGTGTTTATATAATTGTATACACATACACATACGTATAGCGGCTGGATAAGAGCAGTATGTATATGGGTGGAGCTATTTTGTGAAGAAAGTACAGCAATTATTTATTTGGGGCGCAGCATGAGAGATATTTATGGATCAGAATAATTACACTTTTATTTTTAAAGGCACTGTCGGGAATTGCTGCTGAAGAACAAAGAGGGAGGTCTTCAGAGACTAGCTATGGGCATGAAATCTCATAATGACGTGTAATATGTGGAGACAAAAGGGATGGGAGCAATTTCGATCAAAGATGATGTTATCTATAAGGTATCTGGATGGAAATTATTATTTGTGATACTGTCTGCGTCTATCAGTACTGTGTTTTTTTTATGGTCCGCAGTCTGATAATTATTGCCAACTCCCAGCATGTCCTTACCATTGTTAAGCACAAGGTGGGAGTTGTCGGTTTATGCGATACAATTGTACGTGGGGATAAGCATGGTGATTTACTAACGTAGTGACTGTGGCTATGGTGCTGCATTCATGTGCTGATGGTGGCTCTGACACCGTATTCATGTGCTGATGGTCGCTCTGGTTTTGCATTCATGTGTAGGCTGTGGTTATGAACTTGTACACAACAATCCAAAACAAGTTTCATGGCTATGTTAAAGCTTAAAAATCCTCAAAACTTTATTTTATTTTAAGATGAGGAAAATTTGGCAAGATTCTGCTCCGAAAACTGGAAATTAGCACGTTTACACATTTTTTTGAAGCAGAACCTCCAAATACTCCTATTCAAAACTTGGTTCTAGTGATGTATTCATGTAAGCACCTCTTTCATGACGCTGACTTCTCACGTCATCTATGTCTGAGCTCCTTGATTGGTTGCAATAGACCTGGGTAGAGTGAATTAAAACACAAAAAATTCACACAAAATGCGGGGAAAAGGTTTTCTGGTTTTGGAAAACCAAGGTTATGTGCACACAAGGTTTTTTTTAAACTCAAGCAAACTTGCCATGTCTTTCAAGCAGAAGATGTTGAAAAACATGACTTTCCTGAATCATCTTCTGTGTAGTTTTACAGATATTTCCTAGCATCTATGGTGTTGATCATCTTTTGGGGGGGGGGGGGGGATGTTTGTATTTTCCCATTGTTGGTCACATTTTTCATTGCGCTTTTAAGAAAAGGCGTTGGGAAAATGCAACAAAAGACATCTGGGCATCTAAGCCTTCCCATTGATCTGCATTGTAAAGCAGTGTTTTATGAGTGGAAAACACCAGCAGAGAACTGATCTCTTAACCACTTGGTGGGTTTTAAAAAACCTGAAGTGGTAAAAAAAAAAAAAAAAACAGACACACCAGACACACCAGACACACCAGACACACCAGACACACCAGACACACCAGACACACCAGACACACCAGACACACCAGACACACCAGACACACCAGACACACCAGACACACCAGACACACCAGACACACCAGACACACCAGACACACCAGCCTGAACCTGTGTACAGCGAGTAGATGCAGATGGGCATTCAGTTTGAGTATTTTTCATAGTGGTAGCCATGGTGGGATCAGCCCCCAAAAATGTCATTGCACATTCCCCAAGTGGTATGCACCTAAAATTAGCACCAGTGAAAACTACAGCTTCCTGATCACCTATCTGTAGAGTATATCAATATTAGTTTGGGCGGGGGGAGGGATCAGATTTTGCATCCCTCCCTCCAGCTATATGACAAGGCCGCAGCATTATACGGAGAGCAACATCCTCTTCATTATCTGCGAGACACAGCTCTGTAGGGAAAATAGTGGTTCCACCAGGTACTGCTAGTAAGAGCAATAAATAGGACTGAGCTGTAATACTGGACGCAGCCGTGACTACATGTTATATGGTTGTGTTACACAATCTAGGTGCACAAAGATATTACACATTCACCATGCAAAACGTGGGCCTGTGTACCGCCAAATGCCAGGGCTGAAGTTTAGTTCCAGTCCGGCCCTGCATATTGGAGTGTTCAGACAGACTCTCAGCCAGTATAATAGGCACATCACTCAATCACCCTTGTACATTGTATTGGTCAGTTTGACTTCTGACTGACATACCGATTGGATGTGTGACATCACAGAGGTCTTTTAAGAGGTTTCCAGTCTTGTTTAATTTGAGCCTCACATGTTCCCTTGATGAAGCCTATATAGGTGAAACATGTTGAGGAGGCTTTACCTTTAGGATTTGAACAGCTAGTGCTAGGACAGTGTTTACTAATTATGGCTGCTGACAAGGAAGACTATGCCACCATGAAATAAATCACAGTAGGAGAGAGATAAGATCGTGTATCTCCATAAAGGGATTAGCTGAGCGCTTCCTGCGCTGTGTTTTTAATTGTATGTTCAGTGCACTTTTTTTAATCATTTAACAATTGAATGAATAAAAAGTTACCGTAAGTTTTATTTATAGGTATTTAGTTTAAAGGTTTAGTTGCATTTGGCAAATAGTAATCATAGAACATGACTGCCCTCTGAGGTTCAGGCAACGACTGAGTCACGATCAGAGGTGACGTCACTCAGGTCAGGCTACTTTCACACATCCGGCTTGAGCCCTGCGGCTCAATCCGGCTGTGCAAGCTATGCAACGGATGCGGTGAAAACACCGCATCCTTTGCATAAGTTTTTCCCATGCGGCCCGCCCGTTTTTTGCCGCTTGCGGCATGCTACTGAGCATGCGCAGTGGCAAAAACCGCATGCGGCGGCCGAATGCGGTATTTGCCGCATCGCGCCGCATCCGGCCGCCATAGGCATGCATTGAGAGATGCGCCGCATTGGCCGAATGCGGCGCGATGCGTTTTTTTTTGCCACACGAAAAAACGTGCCAGGCAACGTTCCATCCGGCCGCCGCATCGGCTAAATCTGCCGCATGCGGCAAAAACCGGGTGGAACGCAAGGCCATGCGGCACAATGCGGCACTAATTAAAGTCTATGCAGGAAAATCGCAACCGGCAGCAAAAAAAACCGGTTGCGATTTTCCTGCAAAGTGCCGGATTGTGCCGCTTAGCAAAAACCGGAGGTGTGAAAGTACCCTCAGCCATGGCTACAGCTGGAGTCCTCCACCTGTGACGCCACTGCTGATTGACTGAAGTGAGCCACGCATTGAGCTGTTAGATCTCAAAACGCATCAACAGAATGATGAAGCAGGGAACGGACAACGGAGCACTACCATTGCATCGGCTTCTGAGATGCCAAGACAGTTTAAAGTGTGATGTTGCGCGGGGCTCTGGGTCCCTCGAACTCACAGGCACAGCCATAGGTCTGCAGTCAGCCACTGCTTCCAAAGACAACTCCAGCAATATCCTTACATTGCCAGTTCATTCCACCATTACTGAGAGATCAGCTTTTGTATTGATATGCAAATTAGGTTGGAGATCTGAGCCTCAGTCTCTAGCTATTCCCCTCCCAACACCTCTAGCTTGTTTAACAGCTCCTTTGCCTGAAGTCACACAGCACAGAGGACATCAAGCCAAGCAGGAGGAGTCAGTGGTGAGGAAGGCATAGAGAGGAGTCAGCGCTGAGGAGGGCATAGACAGGCTTCAGATCTAGGGAGATGGGGGGGGGTTGACATTCTCCTGACATTCCTTTTAAGATGTGAATGGGGACTTTAAACCCCAGTTTTCATTTTCTGTGAAAGCAGCCACACTGAAAGCCATGGAAATATTATTTCCCAGCAACTTCATGTTTTTTTGTAAATACGCAATGCTACACGTCCTGGGACCGATAGCAATGTTAGTATGAAGTTATGCACTGTGATTATGAAAAATCCCTATGAAGAGTCTCTTAAACACTATTTTTACGTAGGTTGATAGACAGAAGTCTCGAATGAATGAGGTTCACACTGCTAACACTGCCTGTGAACAGACGTCTTGCCTTTGCAAACACAACCAAACTTACTTTTGGCTACATTATATACAGAGGGCTCATCTATTTATAAAGCAGACGGGGGCTTCTGTATTTCTTCACAATCTAGGGCTTGCCCCGGCTGTCCTGCCTACAAGTAGTGGATGTCAGGCTACAAGCTCCCCAGCTACAGTAAACAGTCCTAATACACATACCCTTGTAGGGTTTGCGAACAGCTCCAGGATCATGTGCTCAAGATCAGTGTTCAACTGCAAGCTAAACAGGATATCAAGGGGTAGACAATCCTGAAATTAATAAAGTGCTGCAGAATTATTATCCTTAATATATATTCTATAAACTAATAAACTTCCTGCATCTTCTATAGAAGATGTATATAAGAAGTGCAGACAGACTTAAAAAGGATTGTTCAATCCAGAGGGGGTTGGGGGGAGAATATTAGAGGCATGGATGTGCTTAAAATAAAAAGATATGCTTTCAGCAAGCCAGGGTGCAGCACAGGCCACTCTAGTATAGAGATGGCTCAGGCAGTGACACCCTCCATGTTCGGAAGTCACAGGACCACTGCAGCAGCCAAGTGGCTTGTAAAGCATGTCCGAAAAACATTAGCCCTGTGACTTCAAAGCCAAGAAGGCATTGCATCCAGAGCTGGGGCATGATCCACAGAGGCACTGAAAGGAGTGTTTACCATTGTTTTCTTTATGTTAAGTGCATCCATGCTTTAATATTTTTCCTATATCGGAGGATAAGATGTTTCAACACTTTCTATACTCTACACGTGGCAGATTTTTCATATAGTAGAGTGGATGAAACTTCTCCAAAGCTCATTCAAATAGTTTGCAAAAAAGTCTGTTGGTAAATCACCTGCAGTGTGGATATGAAACTTTACAGTAGATAGAGCAAACCCTGGCACAGAATCAGAGATCCGCATGTATCACATTTTGCTAAGGAATCTCTGCCCTCAAACGCCATCCTGTATGAACGTCAACTTTAGGATATATTAACACCTACAAGTGCAGCTCAAATTAGAAAATCATGAAAAAAAAAAAAAAATGTAATCTCAGTAATTCAATACAAAAAGGGAAACATATCAGAGTCGTTACAGAGTCGTTCCAGACTGATTTCAAGTGTTTCTTTCAGTTAATGCTGATGATTAGGGCTTACAGCTAATAAAAACGCAAAAGTTCTCAAAATTTAAATTACCAAAAAAAAAAAAAAAAAAAAAACCCAAAGGTTTCCTAAGAATTTAAAATGGTCCCTTAGTCTGGTTCAGTAGGCTACACAATCATGGGAAGACTTGAGCGATATTAAGAAAGCAGTCATTTATACTCCACAAGCAGGGTAAGCCACAAAAGGTCATAGCTAAAAAGGGTGGCTGTTTAATATGCTTGGATACAGCACTCTAATGAAAAGTTGAGTGGAAGGAAAAAGTGGTAGAAAAAAGGTGCACAAGCAATCAGAATATCCACAGCCTTGATCGGATTGTAAGGCCATGTGCCATGTGCCCATGGGAGAAAGTAACTGCGGATTTTGAGGTGGAAAACCAGCGGATTTTCTATATTTTCCAGATAAGTCCGCTGGTTTACGCAAGTAGACACTCCCCATGTTATCCTATGGGATTTGGGTAGTGCTGTATCAATGCTGCGGTATTTGCGGCTGCGGATTTCCCGCAGCCGCACATACCTGCATGTCAGTTATTCATGCGTAATTATCTGTGGAATTCCTGCCTTTCCACTATGGAGATAAAAGGTTGGAATTCCGCAGGTTTACCACGGCAATGGATAGCTGCGGATTCCGGGGAGTTGCTGCGTGAACCTGCAGAAATACCTGCAGGAAAGTCCACAGGTACATTACCCCGTGGGCACATGGCCTTAAGGAAAAAGACATTAACAAATTTGGGATAGATTCACAAGGTGTAAACTGCTGCTCGAGCCAGTGCTTCAAAAGCCACAATACAAAGACATAGCCAGGACATGGTGTCACATACAAGTATCACATTCCTTGTGCAAAGCCACACATGACCAATAGACAACATCAGAAGCGTCTTACCTGGGCCAAGGAGAAAAAAAACTGGATTGTTGGTCCAGGGTGTTTTCAGAAAGTAAATTTTGCATTTTTAATTTGAAAATCAAGGTCCCAGAGTCTGAGGGGGTGGGGGGGGGGGTGGGGGGGGGGGAGTAAAAAAAAAAAAAGAAAAAAAAAAAAAAAGAGAGTGGAGAGGCCACAATCCAAGCTGCTTGATGTCTAGTGTGAAGTTTCCACCATCAGTGATACTATGGGGCCCTCTGCCGACAAGCTTTTTGGAGATGTAAATTTAATCTTCCAGCAGGACTTTGCACCTGTCCACACTGCCACAAGTATCAGTACCTGGTTTAATAACCACGCATCACTGTGCTTGATTGGCCAGCAAACACGCCTGACCTAAACCCCATAGAGAATGTATGGGGTATTGTCAAGAGAAAGATGAGACAACGGACCCAATAATGCAGACGAGCTGAAGGCTGCTATCAAAGCAACCTGGGCCTCCATAAGCAGTGCCACAGGCTGATCGCCGCCACGCCACATTGATGCAGTATTTCACGTAAAAGGAGCCTCCATCAAGTACTGAGTGCATTTACTATACAGACTTTCAGTAGGCCAACATTTCTGGAGTTTAAAATCATTTTTTCAGTTGGTCTTATAGAATATTCTAATTTTCTGAGAAAGACTTCTGGGCTTTCATTAGCTGTAAGCCATAAACAACATTACCATAAATACGCATTTGAAGTAGATCACTGTCTGTAATGACTATATAAAATATATGTGTTTCCCGTTTTGTATTGCATTACAGAAATAAATTAACTTTTTGATGATATTCTAAATTTATCACATACATTCAAGCCCTCTTCACCGCCTACAACTCAAAAACCATCTCCCGGATCCGTACATTCCTTCCCCAAGAAGCTGCAAAAACCCTAGTACATGCCCTTGTCTCCTACCTGGATTATTGCAACCTCCTGCTCTGTAGCCTCCCTTCTAACACACAGTCTCGCACCCCTACAATCTATTCTAAACTATGCTGCCCGACTAATCCACCTGTCCCCCCGCTACACCCCGACACCTCTGCCAATCCCTTCACTGGCTTCCCAATGCCCAACGACTCCAGTTCAAAACATTAACCATGACCTACAAAGCCATCCACAACCTATCTCCTCCCTACATCTGTGACCTAGTCTCCGGGTTCCTACCTGTACATATCCTTCAATCCTCAAAAGATTTCCTACTCTACTCCCCTCTAATCTCATCTCATCTCCTCTTCCCACCATCGCATCCAAGATTTCTCCCGTGCCTCCCCCATATTCTGGAATTGTCTGCCACAACATATCAGACTCTCGCCTACTTTGACAAGGTTCAAAAGGAACCTGAAGACCCACTTCAGACAAGCCTACAACCTGCCGTAACCCTCAGCCTGATATAGCGCCACACGACCAGCTCAACCCTCACCCATCCCTTGTAGACTGAGTCCTCGCAGGCAGGGACCCCTCTCCTCCTATACCAGTCTGTGCCTTGTATTGTTTATGATCATTATACTTGTCCCCCTTTCACATGTAAAACACCATGGAATAAATGGCGCTAAAATAGAGGCACTTGTACATTTTAGACAGTATTTTGCATCATTATTTGCAAGCCAAAGCTAGCAATGTATTGAATATGAAAAAAAAAAAAACCTTTTCAAAATGTTCCACTCATAGCTTTGGCTTACCATATACACTAATTCTTGATTTCAGTAATCTCAGACAACCATCTAATTGCCTCTAGAGAAGCAGACTGTTGTGCAGATAATCAGTGTGGTCAAAACGGAACAAACCATGCCCAATTGCCACAAGTGTATCATACCTGTCTGTGCCAGCCTCAGGTGGACGGGATCTCATCTTTTCGGTTCTGCGAGCCTCAGTGTCAGACTGAAAAAAGTATTACTATGCAATAAGGATTGATAGGTGGTGACTTTCACTTTCAGTAGCCCAACCCATCAGAAGAGATATCCAATTCACCCGCAATCACTCTTCAGCCAGAGGAAGGACATGCATCTTTCTCCATTAAAGTTGCTTAATGTTTTACTACTCCCATAAACTACAACAAAAATACCTGCACACAAGCACAACCAACTCTCCACCTTCTCTAATCCTTACTAGAACGCCTAAAAGCAGTAAATTAAAAAAAACAAAAAACAAAAAAACACTACCGATAAAGAGTCCAGAAGTGGCAACTGACCCTTTGGTTGTACCACCAAATAAGTTTTCTCCCATGTCCATCGAAAACACGAGCGATTCACATGTATGGAGGAGTCAGGAAATGTAGATGCAGACTGCTAACTAAAGGTGTACTGGAACCTTTTGGACCAAGTTGTCCTTTTGGCATGACAGAGAAGGAAAATGACGGTCAATGCAGAACTGAACTCTGTCTTTACAAAGTTGAATATTGACCTTATCAAAGACTGCAAGGAAAAACAAAAAAAAAACAAAAAAAAAACAAAACACCCACACGCCTTGTTTACCTACAGCAGCCAAAACTCAGCTGCCATTTCTCAACCTGTTCTAGCAAAATGAAAGCTGTACTGTGAATGGTTGCTATAGGTAATGATGAATTTTCCTATAAGGCTACTTTCACACATCCGGCTTGAGCTCTGCGGCTCAATACGGCTGTGCAAGCTATGCAACGGATGCGGTGAAAACACCGCATCCTTTGCACAAGTTTTTCCTTTGCGGCCAGTCCGTTTTTGCCGCTTGCGGCATGCTACTGAGCATGCGCAGTGGCAAAAACCGCATGCGGCAGCCGGATGCGGTTATTGCTGCATCCGGCCGCCATAGGCATGCATTGAAAAATGTGCCGCTTCGATGACGAATGCGGCGCGATGCGGTTTATTTTGCCGCACGAAAAAACGTGCCAGGCAACGTTCCATCCGGCCGCCGCATCGGCTAAATCTGCAGCATGCGGCAAAAACCGGACGGAACGCAAGGCCATGCGGCACAATGCGGCCCTAATTAAAGTCTATGCAGGAAAAATCGCAACCGGCAGCAAAAAAAAAAAAAAAAAAAAAAAAAAAAAACGGTTGCGATTTTCCTGCAAAGTGCCGGATTGTGCCGCATAGCAAAAACCGGAGGTGTGAAAGCAGCCTAAGACAGAACACTAGCACAAAACCTATTAAAAAAAATCTCCCTTACCTACTATTGTCTGCTACAGATACTTGTGAAAAAGTTGTGTTTACAACCATGCTTTACAAAACAACCTCCATAGAATCCAAAAAGAAACTGCTAGGATCAGCTGCAGATTTGTGTTTATTTCCCATTAGCTGAAATAGCAGTAGAGAAAGTTATCAGCGGAGCAAACTGCTCTTCAGACAAGTGCACATTATTTGTATCGTATATTTAATTATACTAACAATTCCTTGTTCAAAGAGCCAAGAGCAGCAAGTCTGCCATATGAAACCACAGCGTAAGGCTACTTTCACACATCCGGTTTGAGCCCTGCGGCTCAATCCGGCTGTGAAAACTATGCAACGGATACGGTGAAAACACCGCATCCTTTGCATAAGTTTTTACATGCGGCCCGTCCGGTTTTTGCCGCTTGCGGCATGCTACTGAGCATGCGCAGTGGCAAAAACCGCATGCGGCGGCTGGATGCGGTTATTGCCGCATCGCGCCGCATCCGGCCGCCATAGGCATGCATTGAAAAATGCGCCGCAGCGGCCGGATGCGGCGCGATGCGGTGTTTTTTGCCGGAGCAAAAAACGTTGCAGGGCACGTTCGATCCGGCCGCCGCATCGGCTAAATCTGCCGCATGCGGCAAAAACCGGACCGAACGCAAGCCCCTGCGGCACAATACGGCACTAATGTAAGTCTATGCAAAAAAAACCCGCAACCGGCGTTACAAAAGCCGGTTGCGGTTTTTCTGCAGAACGCCGTATTGTGCCGCAGAGCAAAAATCCGGATGTGTGAAAGTACCCTTAGGCTAAGTTCACATTTCCGCTAAAATCTATCAGTCACAATCCGCTGCTCTTGTAAACAGCGGAATCAGTTTAGCGGATTCCGCTGCTCCCATAGACTTGTATGAGCAGCGGATTGTGACTGATGATGCTGCGTTGCACCCTCCGCCCGACTGATCAGTCGTGGAACGACTGACCGCCGGGCGGGAGGAACGCAGCATGTAACGTTTTTTGAGCAGCGAGATCCGTCGGATTTCGCTGCGCATGCTCTCTGGCTCCCTGCACACGTCACCAGCTTTGGTTGGTTACCCGATATTTACCCTGGTTACGGTGCAAGGAGCCAGCGCTAAGCGGTGTAGGCCCGTAACCAAGGTAAATATCGGGTAACCAAGGTAAACATCGGGTGCTTTGCTGTTACCCGATATTTAGGCTGGTTACGTGTGCAGGGAGGCCGACACTTCCCCGCTCGGCCCCGCCCCCTCCCGCACTCCGCACATGTATGTCCACACACACACACACACACACACACACACACCTGTCCCCAGCCATGAAGACAAGCACTGACACCCTCGTCTGGCCCCGCCCCCTGCTCGGCTCCGCCCCCTCCCGCACTTTGCATGTGCACACACACATACATACATGCACATACACACACTCACTCACAGATACACTCACCTGTCCCCAGCCATGCAGACCGCAGCACTTCCACTGACATCCTCAGCGCCTGGCCCCGCCCCCCGCTCGGCTCTGCCCCAGAACTCCGCCCCCCGCACACAACGGAATCCGACAAAGAATTCTGTTCTTTGTCATCCGTTGTACAGCGTTGAACAGCGCATCAGTCACATGCGTCAAGCGACGCATGTGACTGATACAAATCAACGGAAATGTGAACTTAGCCTAAGCTGTACTGTCTCCATGGTGCACCCTGAAGCAATGCCTTGTTTCTTATTTCATGTGATCCAAGGCTGCCTTCACTATACATCATTCTAGCAAATATGAGAATGAATCTTGATATGGCAACCATACACATTAGATTTTAAAAAGGACCTATCACATACTGTAACATTTCATTAAAGTTAAACTGTCATTTAAATACCTCCAGATATGGGGAGGGGGGGGGGTCATCTGCAGGTTAAAGGGAACCTGTCATCAGAAATTTTGCGCGCACTTACCGGATTTTGCCGTGGATTTTCCGCGGATTTGCTGCATGTTTCGCTGCAGAAAATGTTCATAACATCTCTGCAGTGAATCACCAGCAAATCCTATGGAGAAAAAAAATCCTGTGCGCACTGGGTGGAATTTGACAGCTGCATGTTTTGCTGCGGGATTCCCGCAGCAAAAACAAGTGCATGTCAATTCTTTTCTGCACATCGCTGCGGGATTTCCCTCCATTGACTCAATGTTAATCATGAAATCCCGCAGGGAATAACGCAGGCAGCAAATTCTGTGCGGTTCACTGAGTTTTCCTGCGTTATTCCCTGCGGTATTTCGCGGTTTACCTCCGGTAATGTGCATCGCTTGTCTGCGGTTTGCAGGGAAGTGATGTCATTACAGGAAGAGGAAGCCGTGCAGAGTAAACACACACACACACACACACACACACACACACACACAGAACACATAGAACACACATAGCAAGCAAACGGAAATATAGAAAACAAAGAACGTGGGCTCCGCTGCATATTTACCTTCCAGCCGAGGTAAGCACACAGCGGCGGCCCGGTATTCTCAGGCTGGGGAGGGAGAGTGGCAGGGATAATGTCCCCTGCCTCACTCCCCCTCCCGAGAATATCAGCCGCAGCTGCCTCGGCACTGTCGCATGCGTTATGCGGCAGCACCGGCGTGTCCTCGGCTCTTCCTGCCGCCGTGTAGCAGTGGCAGCAGGGTAATACAAGGGGTTATGATGGTGGGGGACCACCGCCATTAACTCCAGGCTTGATCATGGCAGCGTCTGTGACAGCTGACATGATCAACCCGTAAGTAAAGTGAATAAAACACAGACACCGAAAAATCCTTTATTTTAAATAAAACAAACAAGCCTCGTTCACCATTTTATTAACCCCTCCCGCACCAAAGCTCCGGCGTAATCCACAGGTCCTGCGCTGCTTACATCCAGCCGCAACTGTCACAGACAGCGCTGAATGAAAGCAGCAGACAGCAGAGGTAATTACCGGTCATTTCCCACGGCCGGTAATGTGAACTCACTGCCGACCGTGGGAAATGCAGCGATCTGTCCTCCATCTATCCATGTCTGTCTGTCTGTCTGTCTGTCTGTCTGTCTGTCTGTCTGTCTGTCTGTCTGTCTGTCTGTCTGTCTGTCTGTCTGTCTGTCTGTCTGTCTGTCTGTCTGTCTGTCTGTCTGTCTGTCTGTCTGTCTGTCTGTCTGTCTGTCTGTCTGTCTGTCTGTCTGTCTGTCTGTCTGTCTGTCTGTCTGTCTGTCTGTCTGTCTGTCTGTCTGTCTGTCTGTCTGTCCCTCCATCTATTCTTCTGTCTACCTACTATCTCAGGATTAAATGACTTTTTTTTTTTTCTTCAATGTGCTTTATTGCATTGAATGCAATAAAGCACATCCCAACCCGCACGCGGCAAAACCGCGGCAATACCGCGGTAAAACCGCAGCAAACCGCATGCGGTTTTCGGGTGCGGTTTCCCGAGGTTTTTTAGCGCGGGTGCGGTAATCTTTGAGAGCATGCGGAATTTTCTCAAGAAAATTCCATTTCCCAGTGCGCACATAGCCTAAATGTTTCCCCTTCTGCAGCTCCTGGGCTGCATTCTAGCAAGGTTCCTGTTGGTTTTTTTGCTCCCTTTTAGACCAAATATAACACTTTATAAAGTTGTACCTTTTGGGATGCAAATTTTCTAAATCGTCCATGAGGGCGGGCTCTCTGGTGTCCGTTATGTCCATCCTGCCGATTTACGACGTCCCCCAACGAGATTATGGGCGGCGCTGTGATCATCATTGCAAGTGCCCACCCATAATCTAGTGCACGCGCTTTCCTCTCTGCCTCCAGCGTTCTGCGCAAGCGCTGGCCGTAACCGGTGGTGTCCTGCTCCGATCCTCCCATCTATTTCCTGCTACAGGGAAAGATGGGAAAGAGGGGACGTGCGGTCATCTGGCCAGCGCTTGCGCAGAACGCTGGAGGCAGAGGGGAAAGCGCGGGCACTTGTGATGACAACACAGCGCCGCCCATAATCTCGTGCCTGCGCAAACGTCACCAGCGGTCACACTGTGCACACAGTCCCGCTACAGTGGCACTGCGCATGCGCCGGACCACGGGCTCACTGGGCGGCATCCTGGAAGTATGAAATGCTGCGTTGGGGGGGGGGGGGGGGGGGACGGCGTAAATCGGCAGGAGGGACATAACGGACACCAGAGAGCCCGTCCCCATGGACGATTTAGAAAATTTGCATCCCAAAAGGTACAACTTTATAAAGTATTATATTTCGTCTAAAAAGGGAGCAAAAAAAAAAAAAAAAAAAAAAAAACAGGAACCTTGCTAGAATGCACCCCAGGAGCTGCAGAAGGGGAAACATTTAGGTTTAAAGCAAAATTTCTGATGACAGGTTCCCTTTAATAGCATTCTGAACCTGCGCGGCGCTGGCATTAAGGCTATGTGCCCACGCTGCGGAAAATACGCGGATTTTGCCGGGGATTTCTCGCGGAAAAGCCGCGGATTTCCCGAAAATCTGCAGCTCAGGCACTTCCCAGCCATTTCTATGGCATTTTGGAAATGCTGTGCCCACGCTGCAGATTTTTCCGCAGCGGATTTCGTGCGGATTTTGATCCGGAAAAATCTGCAACATTTCAATTATTGTTGCGGATTTTCATCCGGATTTTGGCTTTAAAATTGGGGGGGGGGGGAATAAAATAAAAAAAAACAAACCCCAGCACCAAAATCCGCATCAAATCTACGGCAAGGCTATGTGTCCACGGCAGAACGTAGCTGCGGATTTTTCTGCATCAAAATCCGCAGCTTTCCTCGCAAAATCCGTACCTTTTGCGCGCACACTTAAGAAAATTCCTTTCTGCAGAAATTTCTTGTGGAAAAGTGACATGCACATTTTCTCAGGTACCTGCGGTATTTCACTCCATTCACTGTAATGTAATCGCGAAATACCGCAGGTAGCAAATTATGTGCGGTATGGTATACCCTCGGTATAGCCGCAGTTTACCTGTGGTAATGTTCATCACTGCCTGCGGTTTTGCAGGGGAGTGAAGTCATTATGACAGGAAGAGGAAGCTGAGCAGAACATAACAGATCACACTCCCTGGACGCCGCATGGAAGCACTTCCGTGTGACCTCCAGGTGCCCATGCAGTCTGTGTCCCGCTCCAGCCCCGTGGCTGCCCGCACTGCAGTGTCAGTGTCTGCCCGCAGTATAAGCAGCTTCTCACGCTGCAGTGCTGGCAGCTGCGGGGATGACAAGCGCTGCTGTCAGGAGGTTAGATGAAGTCATTACCTTCTGTGACGATCTCCTGCAGTGCTGACATCACCGCTGTCACTGCCGTCTATGCCCGTCTCGCGGGCAGGCCGAGACTGTCACTAGCGGTGATGTCACGGGCTCTCACGATACTGCTGAGAACGCGGCGGGCATAGAAGTCAGTGACGGTGCTGACGACAGCTGTGCAGGAGATCTCCACAGCAGGTAATGATCTCATCTAACCTCCTGATGGCAGTGCTAGTCATCCCCTGCAGTGACCTGGGCTGACCTATTGATGTTAGCTCAGGTCACTGCACTGCTCTCCCAGCCAATGGGGAACATTTTGTTCTTCATTGATTGGGACAGTGACTATGATATGGATTACGCCGGACCTGGAATTGATTGTTCTTTTCAAAAAATTGATGAAAGAGGGAATGTTTTGAGGAGTGTTTTTTCAAATAAAACTTTTTTTGTTGTCTATTTTTTATTTCTTACTGACTGGGTTAGTGATGTCGGGTATCTGATAGATGCTGTGACATCGCTAACCCAAGGGCTTGATGCCAGGTGACATTACACATCTGGTATCAACCCCATATATTACCCAGTTTGCCACCGCACCAGGGCAACGGGATGAGTTGGGGCGAAGCACCAGGAAGTGACATTTGTGTGTACTCACCGTAAAATATCTTCCTTGGAGCCTTTCATTGGGGGACACTGACAGTGGGTTGTATGGTGTCTCCAGGGGAGGAGTGTCACTAGATTTGCAAAAGTGTTAGCTCCTCCCCACAGCATATACCCTAGCTAGGCAGGAAACTAGCTCAGTTTGGTGTATAAGCAGTAGGAGAAGGACAACCAAAACCACAAGGGTGGAAGCTGTGTCCCCCAATGAAAGGCTCCAAGGAAGACATTTTACGGTGAGTACACAAAAATGTCATTTCCTTTCTCGCCTTTTCTTTAGGGGACACAGACAGTGGGACGTCCCAAAGCAGTCCCTGGGTGGGAACTGAACTATTAACAGTGTATAACATCAGACTAAGAGCGGACTAATGACTGCAACTGCAGTGAACACATCAGAACACTGTCAAAACTGAGCAGTGGCCACTTATAAATGGGCCAAAACTGCCTGAAGGACTTGTCTTCCAAAAGCAGCATCCGCGGAGGCATGCGTATGCACTCTGTAGAATTTTGAAAACGTGTGCACACTGGACCAGGTAGCGGCCTTGCAAAGTTGGGCCGCCAAAGCCTGATGGCGGATAGCCCAGGAAGCACCCACTGCTCGCGTAGAGTGGGCCCGCACAGATTGAGGAGGAACACCACCTCGTGTTTTGTAAGCCTCATAGATAGCAGTCCTAATCCATCGAGAAACCGTGGATTTAGAAGCCAGATTGCCCTTTGTGTGTCCTTGCGAGAGGACGAAGAGGGCATCGGACTTGCGCAACGGCGCTGTTCTGGAGATGTAGATCCGCAGAGCCCTGACGAGATCTAGAGTGTGAAGGGCTTTTTCAAGAGTGGACCGGGACTGGGCAGAATGACGGCAACACAATGTCCTCGTTTAAGTGGAAAGAATATACGACCTTCGGTAGAAAAGCGGGGGAAGGCCGAAGGACCACCTTATGATTGAAAATCAGGTAAGGTGAGCGACAGGAAAGGGCCGCCAGTTCAGACACTCGCCTGATAGAGGTAATGGCGACTAAAAAAGGCAGCCTTCCAGGTCAGTCGTTGAAGAGAGATTTCTCTCAGAGGTTCGAAGGGAGGAAGCTGAAGAGCTCCAAGACCCAGATTCAGATCCCAGGGATCTAAGGGGTGGCGATAAGGAGGGACCAAATGCGCCACCCCTTGAAGAAAGGTACAGACCTGAGGGCGAGAAGCCAGCCGCTTCTGGAAAAATATTGACAAGGCAGAAACTTGTCCTTTAAGGGTACTGAGAGCTAGACGCGAGTCCAGACCGTCTTGCAGAAAGGCAAGAACATTAGGGATTGAAAAGGTAAGGGGCGACCGATTATGATGGTCACACCAGGAAAGATAGGTCTTCCAGGTCCTGTGGTAGATACTGGCGGAGGAGGGCTTCCCAGCATTAAGCATGGTATGAACTACCTTAGAAAAAAGACCTGATTTTGCTAGAAACAAGGATTCAAGCGCCACGCTGTCAAATGCAGCTGTGCTGTATTCTGGTGGAATATTGGATCTTGTGACAGAAGATCTGGGCGGTCGGGAAGACGCCAGGGAGTGTCGCCAAGCAGTTAGAGAAGCTCTGGGTAGCAGGCTCTCCTGGGCCAGTCTGGGGGCCACGAGGATCACCGGGATTCCCTCCGCTTTGATTTTCTTGATTACTCTCGGAATGAGAAAACGGAGGGAAGATGTAGGGTAGGCGAAACTGCGACCACGGAAAGACTAGAGCGTCGGAGCCGAGCGCTAACGGGTCTCTCGACCGGGATATGAAGGGATGTATTTTGGCGTTCATCTGAGAAGCCATGAGGTCCACATCTGGAAGTCCCCAACGAAGAGTGATCTGATGGAACACTTCGTCGTGGAGGGACCATTCCCCTGCCGCTAGACCTTGCCTGCTGAGAGTCTGCGGCCCAGTTGTCTACCCCCGGAATATGGACAGCTGAAATAATGGGAATGTGCATCTCTGCCCAAAGAGGAATCCTGGATACTTCTTTCATCGCTGCCCTGCTGAGAGTTCCTCCCTGACGGTTGATGTAAGCCACGGCCGTGGCATTGTCTGACTGGATCCGAACAGGGAGGCCCAATAGTAAGGGTGGAAAATTCTGAAGGGCCAAAAATATGGCTCGGTTCTCCAGAACATTGATGTGCAAGGAGCGCTCGAAAGGAGACCAACGTCCATGAACACTGTGATGGAGAAACACCGCCCACCAGCCTATCAAGCTGGAATTCGTTGTGACTACTTGCCAGTGGACCGGGCGGAAGGACTTCCCTTGAGATAGGGATGAGGCTTGAGTCCACCAGACGAGGGAGCAGAGCGCAGACCGAGATAGGCGGACTGACCGGTCTAGGGAAGCTGGATTCTTGTCCCAGGAGGATAGAAGATCCAGTTGTAGAGGGCGCAGATGGAATTGGGCAAAAGACACGGCTTCTATGACCGCCACCATCTTGCCTAATACTCATTCCATTCCGAAGGGATGTGTGACGGCGAGAGTAGAGGGATTGGGCGGCCCAGATCAGGGAAGACCTCTTGTCCTCTGGAAGAAAAACCCGGGACTGAGCCGTGTCTATCAGCATACCTAAAAAAGATGCGCTGATGAGGAATGAGGGATGACTTGTTGAAGTTGATAAGCCACCCTAGCCTTGACAGCGTGTCTAAGCATATCTGCACGCTTTCTGAGCAAACTTTGAGAGCTCCGTTTGACAAGAAGGTCGTCCAAATAGGGAACGACCAGGATGCCTTTGGGGTGTAAAATGGACATGACGGCCGCCATGACCTTTGTGAAGACCCGAGGCGCAGTGGCCAGCCCAAAGGGGAGGGCCCTGAATTGGAAATGACGGTGTCCTACGGCAAAGGGAAGGAACAGTTGATGAGACACATATGGGAATGTGTAAATAAGCATCTTGAACGTCTATGGAAGCTAGGAATTCTCCAGGTTCCATGGTGGCTTGCACTGCCTCAATGATTCCATTCGGAAAGTTTGAATCTGTACGAATTTGTTCAGCCGTTTGAGGTCCAAGAAAGGGCAGACAGAACCATCTTTTTTGGGAACGACAAAAAGGTTTGAATAGAAACCTTTGCCGTGCTGTTCCAGGGGCACTGGAATGATAACATTTGCTTTCTGTAAAGAGGTTATGGCCTGAAATAAGGCCTGGCTTTGCGTTTTGGACTTTGGAAGACGAGAACTCAGAAACCTGTTGGCCGGCAGGGAATGGAAATCGATCTTGTAACCTGAGGTGACGATTTCTTGAACCCAAGCATCGTGAGTGTGGTCTAGCCAGATATCCCGAAAAAGCAGAAGCCGCCCTCCAACAGGAGTCGGATATGAGGGATACCTGGCGTCATGCTGAGGGGGCCTGTACAGAGTGAGGTCCTTTGGGTTTTGATTGCTTGGAGTGGGAATGCCAAGAAGAGCCACTTGAGGGACCGGATCCTCGATCTGAGCGTTGGGACGATCCTTGGGCTGATGGTTTTTGGGGGGCAGGCCGAAAGGACTGCCTGCGCCAAGGAGATTTTTTTAAAATTCCTGGATACAGGCCGCTTTTGAGGAAAAATGGTACTTTTACCACCAGTCGTCTCAGATATGAGTTTGTCCAGAGATTCTCCAAACAGACGAAGGCCATGGAATGAGAGTGTGGACAGGGATTTCTTGGAGGCACTGTCCGCATTCCATATTTTTAGCCAAAGGACTCTGCGGGCAAAGACAGAATTGGCTGCCAATAGGGCTGACAAACTAGCTGCATCTAGGGAGCCGTGAAGAAAATTAGAGGCTAGAGAGAACAAATCAAGGATCTCAAAAGTCGCCGGGGGAATATTACAAGAGCGAAGCATCCTGCGTAGATTCTTGCTCCACACCCCCATAGCTCTCGCGACCCATGTTAAGGCAAACAGGGGGCAAAGAGGAGCCCGAAGCCTGGAAAATAGATTTGACCGCAGCATCAACTGCGCGGTCGGATGAGTCCTTGAGAGACGTGTTGTCTGAAACAGACATGACCGTGTGTTTAGCCAGTCTGGATACTGGCGGATCCACAACGGGGGGTACTGACCAGGGCTTAAACCATTTCAGAGGGAAAGGGATAAGCGAATGAAGAGAAGGATTTTTTATGAAACCTTCTATCAGGGTGATACCACTGTTTAGATATAATTTGCCGAAAAACCGGATCCTGAGCAAAGGATTTAGGAGGCTTCTTGGCCCGCTTGATTGCCGACTGAGAAGTCGGGTCAGGAGGCTGATCAGAGATCGACAGAGTGATTGACAGCCGAAATTAGTGTGTCTTCTATATGCCTAGACTCAGAAAGGACATCTGAATCAGAGTCAGTCTTGAGAATCGTGACTACTAAAGGTCACTGAACCTCGGTTAGACTGACCATCGTTCAAGTCGGATGAGGCGTAGAGGTCGCAATGGCGCCTTTTGGAAACAGCCTTTTTACGTTCTGGGGAAGAGGGACCAGACGAAGCAGGCGGGCTCCTCTGAGGGAGCTGGGCCGGGGGAAGGCTGTGGGAGCCTGAGGACGGCTGGGATATCTGAGCGGCAAGGTCATCTAATCTTTTAGACATTAGAAGAGCCCATGCAGGCATTACGTCAGACGGGGGTGCTGCCTGGCCGGAGCAGAATCGAGAGACTGCACGCCATCCTGGTCCGGCAACGGGGTCTGATGTGACACTGTAGAAGGGGCATCACAGCCCCGGCATAGTGGATAGCTTCGGCCATTAGAAAACGAGCGTCCACAGGTGGTACAGGCATAGTACAGGTCCGTAGAGGACGCCTGGGAAGGTTTATCACCCTTGCGGTTACGCATGTCAGCAATACAGTCCTACAGCCATATAGGGGTAGAGTTATATGAGTGAGGAGCCACTAGCAGTATTATAAAGTGACTGCTATGCACAGCCGGTATATACCGTAGCAAAATGGCATATACTGTCAAACAGCCGGCATATACCTGCAGGCAGAGCCAGTATATACCGCTAATAGCTGATATACACCGCTAGCCAGCAGGCACACACCGCTAGAGAGACAGCGATATACCGCTGAGCAGAGCGGTATATATAGTGCTGCAGAAGAGCAGAGCCAAGGAGGCGATCTCACCAGAGTCTGCTTCCCACGTGAAAAAATGGCATCCAGTGTTCCTGGCACCATGGAGAGAGACGGCCCCCGGAGGCCGATTGTCTCAGGGCTGGGACTAAGTGACGGCCAATCGGAAGGGAGCTGCTCCTGAATGAGGGAGCGGCTTCCAGAGCAGTGAGAGGGGGCGTTGCTAGAATGCAGGCCGAAGCCGGGGGCTAAATTAATGATGCTTCCCGGGATCACGGCCTGCATTGCCCCACTGGCGCCTTTCCAGGTGGCGGTTTGGATGCAGGGGACAGATGACTCGTCGTCTCCCTACCTGCTCCTGGCTCCGTCCGAAGACGCGTCGGTGATTGATGCGGGGATCTCAGGGACGCATCTTCGGCTCAAGGCTGAAGCAGGTCCTCTGCTCTACTCAGCCCTCTGGAGCTACCTTGGTGTGAGGTGCTTGCTTCCAGGGAGCCTGGAGGGGTACGCAGACCCGACCACTTGGGTGCGAGGGAAGACTGACGGCTTGTGCACGCCAGGTTGGTGGCAAGGCACCCCAGTTTTGCCCCATAATTAAAAATAGAACGAAGAGCAAAAACAAAAGAAAAAGAAAAAACCAACAAATAAGCTGGCCAGACATGTCAGCCTCCCTGCTGACACTAGAAAAAACTGGGCTAGTTTCCTGCCTAGCTAGGGTATATTCTGTGGGGGAAGGGGGGGGGGGGGGGGGGGGAAGAGCTACCTGGAGACACCATACTACCCACTGTGTGCGGTAATCTTCAACTCCCAGAAGTTTCTCAAGAAATTTGTTTTTTTTTTCTCAAGAAAAACACAAAACAAAATCACTTTTCTAGTGTGCACATAGCCTAAAGGGAACCTGTCAGGTGCAATATGCAACCAGATACACGAGCAGTTCTAGGTGCATAATATTGCTAATCCCTGCCTAACCATCCCTGTATACACTAGCATAAACAGATCTTTAGAAAAAGTATTTCTAAAGATCGTATATTATATGCTAATGAGGTCGGGGACTAGTCCCGAGGGAGTTTGTTCCCTTAGCTAGTTGGCCCACATAGCATGGTAGCACGCCCCTGTGGGCGTGCTAACAATGCTAATGAATGCACAGCGACCAGCACATACCTCACTGTTCATAGCAGCTAGAGGATGGATCTGCTCTGCGCATGATCCGGAGTCCTCAGCACTTCCGGTTATGTGCACTGTACTTCACTGAAGCTGGGAAGCTTACACCCAGCATCAGTTTAGTGCGCATGAACGGAAGACCCGGGTACTCTGGATCATGAGCACTGCACATCCATCCTCTGCCGGCCGCCGTGAACAGTGACTTATGTGCGGCGTCGCTGCGTATTCAATAGCATGTTGTACACCCTTGTGGGTGTACTACCATGCTATGTGGGCCGACTAGCTAAGGGAACAAACACCCTTGGAACCAGTCCCTGCGCTTATTAGCATATAATATATGATCTTTAGAAATAATTTTTCTAAAGATCTCTATCTATGCTAGTGTATACAGGGGCAGTTAAGCAGGGATTAGCAATATGCACCCAGAACTGCTCGTGTATCTGGGTGCATATTACACCTGACAGGTTCCCTTTAATAGCTGGTACAGTTTTTTCTTCAGTGTAAAGTGCGGGTCTCAAGATCCCACCACACAACGAGATAGCTAACAAGATCGTTGATGAGTCACCGTTTGTGACGCAGTAACGATCTTGCCAGCGATCTAGTTATGTGTGACCCCTACCAGCGATCAGGCCCCTGCTGTGATATTGCTAGTCGTTGCCGAAGCATCCGGACCATTTTCTTCAAAGGTGATGTCCTGCTGGGCAGGACACATCGCTGTGTTTAACACCCAACAATAACCTATACAGGTCGCTCAGTTACTGCATCGTTGGTAATATCTGACATCTCACCAGCGACCTCCCAGCGATCTTTATCAGGTTGAATCGTTTTCAGGATCGCTGGTAAGTCGTTAAATGTGACGGGGGCTTTAGATTAACATTTTAGAAGCAGACATGTCCTCTTGCGTCTCAAATTGATAGGACACTAGTTTGAAATTTGATTGTTTGATACCCACCAATCAGCTGAAAATGGCTCCTTCAGGAGCCATAACTAAGATCGAACACAACCCATACATTGCCAACAAGCCACTACAGAGTTTCCTCTTCTATTCAATTGAATTATTCAGTAGTGGCCACTAAATGTACAGGACGGATGCATTTTGTCTAGCATATCACTTAGTTACAGCTACTAGTGATTTCAGCTGATAGGTAATAAATACCACCCCACACCAGATATGCCATCAATGTCAGTCCTAGATGACCCCTTCAACTCCTTACAAATATAGCCACAACCCCTTCATAAGCTGTGCTGCATAAAACATAGGACATATTACACAGCTGATAAATAATAGTACAGTATTCTATATTTAGTAAGGCTTAGATTACGGGTTACATGTGAGGAAAGGTTGTGTCTTATTGGCTTCATTGGCTCAACGCCCATTATGATGATCAGTGAATTCGTCAGTGAGAGATATAAAAAGGAATTTGTGGCCCAACAGCTAGACAATACGCCAAAACAGATGAATGAGTATATGCTGAATCCTTCTGGAATGGAGCATAAAAGATTTAAGCGCTTAGGTTTTTTCTTATTTACTATTGGGCTAAGGACTTACATTCAGGGAGCTGCCCACTACCTCCCTGCTCTGAACGGATCTCTGCCGGCTCAGAACAGTAAGACCACTCCTGCCTGCGATTCTTCCACTTCTTGTGATGTCACGTTGACATAGCAACTTCTTTCCTTTCGCTCTGCTCTGTCAACTGGATGTCACTGCTGATGCCATCCTGATTGACAGCCTGCTCCCCAATGCCCAACTGTAGGAAGCTGGCTGTTAATTAGCATGAATATGTAAGTTACACCCTGTCCACAGAGCAGACCAGAAGAGAAGTTGCTGCTCTGATGACGCGAGGTGATAAGAAACTGGAGAGAGTCACTGCCTAAGGCTATGTGCGCACGTGTGCGCTCTGCATCGCACCGAAAAGGTGCGCTTCAGAGCGCAGCTGAAAAGCTCCGTTCTGAAACGCATGGTGCCGGCGAGAACGTGCGCTCTGCCTGCAGCTCCTGCCATAGAGCAGGGGCTGCCGGCAAAGCGCACGGAAGTAGTGACATGTCACTTCTTAGAACGCAGCGATTCGGGCAGCAGCCGAAGCGCTGCGCTCTAAGACGCCACGTGCGCACGGCCCCTGCACAATCTCCATAGATTGTGCAGGGGACACAGGACGCATGCAGTTACGCTGCGCTACAAAGCGCAGCGTAACTGCATGAATTACGCACACGTGCGCACATAGCCCTAGGCTGAAGAGATCACTGGAGAGAAAAGGCAGATAGAAATATTACCTGCCCCGTATGTCCTTAGCCACATAACTAAAGTGAAGGATAACCCCTTTAACATTCAGATACTGAATAGGAACTGCCTCTTCTTCGTATATCGCAGAGTAGAGAAGGTCATCAGATTTAACCACCTCTCAAATTAGGCAACTTATCTGGATAACTGACGATATGCATTTTAAAGAGGTCTTCCAATTCAATTAGTACCACTATTCCTTGGTAGCGAGAGATCCTTTTAACATTTGCTGTATATGAATGGCGCTGCAGGGGGTGGGTTCCCCTCTCTGGTCAGTCACTTCTAAACAGACGCATAGGGGCTTCCACATTTCAGGTAGCACAATGGCTCTGTAAAAGCACTACGAAAGTGTATTCTCCAAGAGTCAGAGCGCTCCATCCCTCTGGCGTCTCGCTGTGTGGCTAAGCAGTACTGTACAGCCACACATGGGCTATTGCCACGCTCAGCAGAAATTGTGTGACATCTTTTGGTGTCATTTTTACCCATTTCCCTGTGTGAAAATGCAAAATCTGGGGCAAAACTATTGTTTTGGGGGCAAAAATAAATACATTTTTCTCCACCATCAAATGGGATAAAATTCTATGACACATGTGGTGTCAATATGATATCCGCACAAGTAGGTGAATTGAGTGTTGTAGTTTGTAAGATGGGGTCACTTATGGGGGAAAGGAGAGGTCTGCTGTTCTGGCACCTCAGGGGCTTTGTCAATGTGAAACGACACCATTAAACCAATCTAGCAAAATCTGGTCCAATATGGCACTCCTTTGGTTCTGAGCTTTGTACTGTGCCTCAAAAGTAGTTTACGACCACAAATGGGATATATAAAATAGACAGCGTCCCAGTGGGTGAAGATTCAGTCCATATTGTTAATCCATAAAGGTCATACAGCAACGTTTTGACAGTTTCAAGCATGCTTGAAAAAGATTTTGCTATCGAAACGTTGCTGTATTGTATGACCTTTATGGATTGAAAATATGGACTGAATCTTTACCCACTGGGACGCTGTATACTTAATCTACATGGTAGGTTTTATTACAAGTGGATCCCTTGAATTGAACGTGTGCTCCTGATGTGCACATACGTAATACAACAGTCTCAGCACAGGTATCTGACTATTGGTGCTGCAAGCTGTCTTTCTATACACATGTGGGGAACAATTTGTATTGTTCGTTTTCTCCAATGACCCCTTGTGAAACTTAAAAACTTGGCGCCAAAGCAACAGTTAATACGTAACTGGTTTAATGGCATAAAAATTCTAAGCTTGACAATTTACAAAACTGCCAATGTTCTCACAAATAAAAATTCTACGTTTACCACTAACATGAAGTACAATATGTCAAAAAATAAATCTCAGAATCACTGGGATCAGTTGACGTGTTCCAGAATTATAACTGAAGTGACACTGGTCAGAAGTGAAAAACTTTGCCTGCTCAGGAAGGTGAAAACCAGATTCAGTGTGAAGGGGTTATAAGTCAGCTGTAGGGACCACCTGTCCATCTGATGTGTAAAGATGGAGGCCTCCCAACCCCTCAACAAATGTCAGGGAGAAGAGGGTTGATCAGTGTGCATTTAAAGAGATCCTGTCAGCAGGATTTGCTAAGTAAAGTACAAGGCATGGGCACATTGGTGCTGCTGTAAGACTGATTGAAATAATATTTGTATTTAATAAATCTGTTTTCTAGTTAATCAGAGCCTGAAGTAATTCTAGTTCGTTCATCGGAGCGGACCTATGGGCAGTCTTCACTTGGTACTCTGGCCCCTACATCTGCCTCCTGTGCTTCAATGAGCACTCTGCCTCCCATTTTAAATATGGCGCCAGGACAGTAAATGCAGAGAAATCAGTTTAAAGATCAGGCTGGGGACCATGGGCAGAGACTAGCCTGGCACCACAGCATCCAGCTCTATTCCAATGTACAAGAGAGATCTGGCAATCACTCAGAGGGGAGAAGCTGCTCGAGGCCACACCGGCCTAGTAACATCCCTTCTTATGACCTCCAGCCGGATCTTTAAACTAGATTTTCTGTGAAACATTAGCTTTCTGGAGAAAGTCATGTCTTGATGTAAGCATGCAGGCAGGCTACCTCGTGCAGCTCGTGATTTGGGCAGCATGAATCGGCTGACAGGTTCCCTTTGAATACCTATCCTTTCTTCCTCTTCGACAGATAAGACAAAGTAGCTTCCCCCCTTATTGAAAACATTCAGTTCTGCCAAGATTTAATATGCATAGGAGAAAAAGTGCTTTCATTCAACAGCTATTTGATATGTACTGAGCATGTTTATTTAGTACAAGAAAAACATTACCTCTTAACATGGATAAAGAAGTTCAAGAGAAACAACCTGTGCTTATAGAGTGGAGTGGCACAATACCTAAATTTTTACTTTTATATTAATTTTGGCCAATACCAGTTTAAAAGAAAGTGTGGTACAATACAGGAGGTTTTGATCTGCAGGAAATTATATATATATATCTATATCTAGCTATCTATCTATCTCTCTCTCTCCCCTTTAGATTAGGCCTCTTTCAGGAAGAGCTCAAATGCTTGAGATTCTCATTACTACGAATCCTCAACCTTAGTGTGAGCTAACACCCAACTATTACCTTGTGCTCCTCTCCTTGCGCTTCTATATCTGATCTCTCAAGCCTCTCCATAATTCATGCTCCCTATACCGCGGCTGAACAGCAGATCTACTTAAATGTGCACCAAAGGTTTCACTCTTGTGATAAGAACATTAGCACTGGCAGGCTTTTGCAAACAAACCTAGGCTATGCCAGCTGCCTGCTAATAAACCTGCTAACCTTCTGACTAACTGCACAGCATAAGCAAGCAAAGCACATTGAAAACTGCAGTCACAAGTGTAGACTACACTGTACAATGCAGCCACTAAATACATTCCTGCTGTCTTAGCCAATGGACAGAACAGTAAAGTGTACACAACAAGTATAAGATTGGGGAAGAAGAAAAAAAATTAATTACATATTTAGTTATAATAAAATAAACTAGTAATGAGTGAGCACTACCATGCTCAGGACTCAATGAGCAGTCGGAGGCTCAGATGAGTAAGACTCAAACACCTGAGTATAATGAAACTCAATGAGGAACTCTAGCATTTCTGCTCAAGTTCCCCACTGACTTCCATTATACTCAGGTACTCAAAGCGCACCCATCCGAGTATCCAGCTGCTCGATACAACTAGTGAGCATGGTAGTGCTCGCTCATCACTAAGAACCTTGCTCGAGAAGTATATCAGATATGGATCTACTTTGTAATGACTCATGTGAAAGTTAGACTAGAAATGTAAAATTGGTAAAAAGGTGAGTTTTACTAAAGAGAGCTTTGCAGAATAGAGAACAGCAAACAGTACCCACGAGGTTTTAGTAGATAGCCTGTGTTACTTTGACAGCATTTTGATATTACATGTGATGGAGTTTATTTCTTAAAAGGGGTCAATCACCTGCATGAGCACTGGGAGGAGTAGGCTGGCTGTGGAACTGGGCAAGTCTCGTTTTCGGATATGGCTCTCCATATATTTTCCTTGAAACGCCAAAGTGAAATATATCTACCGAAGCTGTAAATTGTAAAGTCAGGTCCTGGTTCAAGCTGCCCACAATTTTGGCAGCATGAATTAGGTGACAGTGAGTGTTAAAAGGGAACCTGTCACCAGTTTTTTTTACCATATAAGCTGCTGCCACCACCAGTGGGCTCTTATATACAGCATTCTAACATGCTGTATATAAGAGCCCAGGCCGCTGTGTAGAACAAACTTGATAATACTCCCCTAAACCGGTCGCTGCAATGGATGTGGCTCAGATAGGAGTCTTCATCCTGCGGGGCCAGCACCTTCTCTTTCGGAAGCCACAGTGCATGACACATCTGTCATACACACTCGCCGCTCCCACACATGCACACTACAATACTTTGATCTGCCCTGTTCAGGGGCAGATTAAAGTGCGCCTGCTCAGGCCTGAATGGCGGAGAGTGTGTATGACGTTGGATGAGTCATGCACTGCGGCTTCAGAAGGACGACAGAGGCGACGACAAAGATGGCCGAAAGACGGCGCCGGCACTGGAGGACAAAGATGCCTATCTGAGCCACATCCACTGCAGCAACCGGTTTAGGCGAGTATTATAAAGTGGGTTTTTTTTATGTTAGAATGCTGTATACAAGAGCTCACAGGTGGTTGCAGTAGCTTATAGGGTAAAAAAACTGGTGACAGGTTCCTGTTAAGTCTGGTGAGCCTCACCAGTCACTGAAACCAAGATGCAGGGGCTAACAGAATGGTGCATGGGGGAGGGGGTTAGTGTGTGGGTCTGTGCATATCAGGAGGTTAAAGGGCTTAGGCTGCTTTCACACTACGTCTTTTTAACATGCGTCCTGAACGTTTTTTTTTGCTGCAAAAGCGGATCCTGCTTTTACAGCAAAAAACGCATGCAAACGCATGTGTTACTTTGCAGGATCCTGTCACTGGATGTTTAGGGGCGGGCATTGGAGTCATGTGATCGGCAGTGATGGGAACTAAACGTGCCAGACTGGGAGCCGGCTTCTTACAGCTGCGAGGCTCGTAACCAAGGTAAACATCGGGTATACTTGCTTGGATACCCGATATTTACTTTGGTTACAAGCGTCTGCAGCTGCTAGGAGCCGGGCTCCCTGCACACGTTACCAACGTAAACATCGGGTAACTAAGAGAAGTGGTTACCCGATGTTTACCTTGGTTACGAGTGTCCGCAGCTCTCAGGTGGGGGAGAGGGAGGGGGAGAGAGACAGAGAGGGAGGAGAGAGAGAGACTGATCACGGGGCTGGCTTCTGTGCATGCTCAGTAGAGCAAGCAGGATCCTGCCTATCAGCACGCCAGCGTTCACCTGCGTTTGCGTTCTGTTTAGTCAGGATCCAGCAATTTGCAGTATTTGGATGCAGCTCAAAAACGCTACAAGTAGCGTTTTTGAAAGATGTTAAAAAACTGCAAGTCGCTGGATCCTCACTAACGCACGCAAACACAGGTGAACGCAAGTTAACGCGAATCCATTGCAAATGCATTGAAATGAAAACGCATTTGCACTGGATCCGTTTCTGCGTTAAAAAAACGTTCAGGACGCATGTTAAAAAGACGTAGTGTGAAAGCAGCCTTTTCTACTACTCCAAAAACACCCATCTAATCTAAGCGTTAACGTAAAACCACTTATACTCCACTCCGATGCAATTACATTGGTGTCGGCGCTCTCTACCGGGGTTCATGTGGCGTGGTTATGTGAGGTTGCGTCAGTCAGCGCCAGCTTCACTACCCACTTTTGGACAAATTAAGCATCAAGAGGAAGTGAGGGTCGCGGCTAGATGCTCATTTCCTATTGATCTTTGGTACACCTGAAGGTATCCCCGCCTTCAAGCGCTGATTTGTGCAGGGCTCGCGTAACGCAATAACGTCATGTAAGCCCCGGGAGTGTGAGCGCCAACTCGGCTGGAACAGCGCCAGCTGTGTTAATTTTTACAGAGGGAAACACATTGAGAAAGGGGTTGTCCAAGGTGTGAACAACCACTCTAAGTTTAAAGGAAAACCATCATCAGAAAATGATTCACTTTGTTTAAGTCAGAGTTGTGTTACATGCATATTTTTATTTTTTAAACATTACCATCCTCAGAACCAAAACAGAATTAAGAAATGTGTGAACAGAGCCTACAATTACTACATGCAAGAGGACGTCACCTCCAGCGATACGTTTATGCACACTAACCAGGAGAATATACATTATATCATTTAGACTGCATGGCAAATGCTGGGATTCTTTTATTTCACCATTTTTCCTCCCATTTGACATTGTGCCATTGACTATTACATGGCCTAATCTGTGGCGCACAATGTGAAAAAAAAAAAGATATATATTTCTTCATGAGTGATCCGTATGGGAGAAAAAGAAAAAAAAACAAACAAAATAAACTGCATTTACCTATCACAAACATGCTATTGAGGCCTTGGCAGACAAGGTGACACCCAGGCTTCTCCAGACCGGCCAAGGTAATGCCTGGGCTGCAGCATGTGGTGAAAGTCCACGATGAAACCAAAAATAACCCCTCGTAAACGTTTCAGGTTTAAATTAAAAATAAAACGTGATTCCGTTAATAAACCCTATTCTAGGCATTTCTCCTCTGCTGCCCCTCCGCACAGGCCATGGCGTCGCCCGTAGGACCCTCTTTACCCCATAGCTCCTGGTTTCTGACAATACATCAGTGAGTATGAGCCATGTTCATTCTCACCCTTAAGTGCGATCTATTCGATAGGAGTGCACTCGTAAATACCAGTGGCCCATGTTGATGGCCCAGTGTGCGGCTGTCCAGTTACTCCAGGGGTGTGTGCCCTTGGTCCTGCCCAAGGTTATGGTGGAATGTTACTAGCCCAGGGGAATAGAGCCTGCAGCCCTGAGCCCACACTGCACTCCATGACATACACCCTCACACGTGCAGGTGCCAGTGGTGACCTTGATGGGGCACCTGGGGTCACCCTCCAGCCCACACTGGCCCTGCTGGTGAGCAGCCATGGTGAGGCCCCTCCATTAGGACCGTCCACAGCTGTCTGGGCCACATGTCACCATGAGGGGGTCACCCTCTCCCCGCAGCCACGTGCCTGAGGTCACCCCGCGGCCTCCATAGAGCACTATAGCAGGCTATGTATAGGACTGGCTGCCGTCTATTTATAGCACCAGGCCTGTGCCCGCTGTCTGCGGGATGTCACCCCGCGGCCGGGCACGTGTAGAGCGCCCACAGCCGGGAAATCACAGCGCTCCTCTGCCTGACACCACCCCCTCCCCGGCGCTCTGTGTACTGCACACACGTGGGCGCCCCCGAAGGACACACGGGAGGAGAGCGGTCACCGGGCCCGCAACCGCCCCCGAGGCGCCTATCTCACCGTACCCACCGGCAGCACAAGCCGGGCAACTCACCGGCTACACCGGGAATCCTCCGAGAGCGCACTCCACAGCCATGGCGGAGTGCAGGAAAGTAGCGTACCGCAGTGCACGCCGCCAGAGCAGCGCACACCCTCCGCCCGCACACACCTGCACACGGCGGCCACAGACTCACCTAAGCCGAGCGACAGCGGCTTACTGCTCCGAACACCGTCTGAGGGGCGTGGACACCGGAGGCGGAGCATGTGGGCTTCTGTCCACGCCTCGACCAATCAGACGCCAGGTGTCAGGCAGTGTCACAAAGAGCGGAAATAAAAGCACAACACAGCGCACATTAGTGAGGAGAACGGCCCTGATTGGTGCTCGAAATAGTGACGTCACAAGGGGAGGTGGCTCGTGACGGCGCTTCCTTTCCCTAGCATGCAGTTTCCATATCCACTATATCGCATGACTGTATCGTGCGGCTGGAGAAATCGCAATAGGGACGTCCGCGGCTGATGGCGTCCGGCACACTAGTCCTGACACGGTCCCTGTGTCTGTAGTGCCCGGCACACGCCTTCCTCTCAGGCGGTCACAGGTGTGAACTGGGCTCTATGTCAAGGGCGCAGCGGCTCTCATTAACCCTCCTGTGCCCTGCAGGAGCTACTGTCATTAACCCTCCAAAGACCACAGGCGGCCTGTGCACTGCAGGAGCTACTGTCATTAACCCTCCAAAGACCACAGGCCTCCTGTGCCCTGCAGGAGCTACTGTCATTAACCCTCCAAAGACCACAGGCGGCCTGTGCCCTGCAGGAGCTACTGTCATTAACCCTCCAAAGACCACAGGCCTCCTGTGCCCTGCAGGAGCTACTGTCATTAACCCTCCAAAGACCACAGGCCTCCTGTGCCCTGCAGGAGCTACTGTCATTAACCCTCCAAAGACCACAGGCCTCTTGTGCCCTGCAGGCGCTACTGTCATTAACCCTCCAAAGACCACAGGCCTCCTGTGCCCTGCAGGCGCTACTGTCATTAACCCTCCAAAGACCACAGGCCTCCTGTGCCCTGCAGGAGCTACTGTCATTAACCCTCCAAAGACCACAGGCCTCTTGTGCCCTGCAGGAGCTACTGTCATTAACCCTCCAAAGACCACAGGCCTCTTGTGCCCTGCAGGAGCTACTGTCATTAACCCTCCAAAGACCACAGGCCTCCTGTGCCCTGCAGGAGCTACTGTCATTAACCCTCCAAAGACCACAGGACTCTTGTGCCCTGCAGGAGCTACTGTCATTAACCCTCCAAAGACCACAGGCCTCCTGTGCCCTGCAGGAGCTACTGTCATTAACCCTCCAAAGACCACAGGCCTCCTGTGCCCTGCAGGAGCTACTGTCATTAACCCTCCAAAGACCACAGGCCTCCTGTGCCCTGCAGGAGCTACTGTCATTAACCCTCCAAAGACCACAGGCCTCCTGTGCCCTGCAGGAGCTACTGTCATTAACCCTCCAAAGACCACAGGCCTCTTGTGCCCTGCAGGCGCTACTGTCATTAACCCTCCAAAGACCACAGGCCTCCTGTGCCCTGCAGGCGCTACTGTCATTAACCCTCCAAAGACCACAGGCCTCCTGTGCCCTGCAGGAGCTACTGTCATTAACCCTCCAAAGACCACAGGCCTCTTGTGCCCTGCAGGAGCTACTGTCATTAACCCTCCAAAGACCACAGGCCTCTTGTGCCCTGCAGGAGCTACTGTCATTAACCCTCCAAAGACCACAGGCCTCCTGTGCCCTGCAGGAGCTACTGTCATTAACCCTCCAAAGACCACAGGACTCTTGTGCCCTGCAGGAGCTACTGTCATTAACCCTCCAAAGACCACAGGCCTCCTGTGCCCTGCAGGAGCTACTGTCATTAACCCTCCAAAGACCACAGGCCTCCTGTGCCCTGCAGGAGCTACTGTCATTAACCCTCCAAAGACCACAGGCCTCTTGTGCCCTGCAGGCGCTACTGTCATTAACCCTCCAAAGACCACAGGCCTCTTGTGCCCTGCAGGAGCTACTGTCATTAACCCTCCAAAGACCACAGGCCTCTTGTGCCCTGCAGGAGCTACTGTCATTAACCCTCCAAAGACCACAGACCTCTTGTGCCCTGCAGGCGCTACTGTCATTAACCCTCCAAAGACCACAGGCCTCTTGTGCCCTGCAGGCGCTACTGTCATTAACCCTCCAAAGACCACAGGCCTCTTGTGCCCTGCAGGAGCTACTGTCATTAACCCTCCAAAGACCACAGACCTCTTGTGCCCTGCAGGCGCTACTGTCATTAACCCTCCAAAGACCACAGGCCTCTTGTGCCCTGCAGGCGCTACTGTCATTAACCCTCCAAAGACCACAGGCCTCTTGTGCCCTGCAGGAGCTACTGTCATTAACCCTCCAAAGACCACAGGCCTCTTGTGCCCTGCAGGAGCTACTGTCATTAACCCTCCAAAGACCACAGACCTCTTGTGCCCTGCAGGAGCCACTGTCTGTGCTGCACTCCAAGCGCCGAATCCTTTATCCATCTAGGACCGCTCATCTAAAGGAGAGTGTGTATAGTTACTATAGTTACCAAAATATTAACTCCTTCACCCCTGGCAATTGTTCCCTTATCTTTTCTAGAGCCATAACTTTTTATCTTTCCATCAGTATAGCCATGTTAGGGCCTGTGTTTTTTTGCTGGATGAGTTGCACTTTTGATTGACACCATTCATTCTGCCCCATATTGTACTGGAAAACAGGAAAACATTCCAAGTGCTGCGAAATTGCAAGAAAAGTGCGATTCCACCATTGTGTATTGGGGTTTTTATTCACTGCGGTCACTATATGGTAAGACTGACCTGGCATTATGATTCCACAGGTCAGTACGAGTTTGTAGACACCATATACATGTATAGTTGTACTTTTATATAAGTGGTGAGAAAAAAAATCAGAAATTTGTAAAAAAAAAAAACAAAAAAAAACCCAAAACAAACGTTTTTGTCACCATTTTCCGTGATCCGCAGCGTTCTCATTTTTCGGGATCTGGGGTTCAGTGATGGCTTATATTTTGTGTCTTGAACTGGCATTTCTAATTATACCATGTTTGGGTAGATGCGATGTTTTGATCTCCTGTTATTGCGTTTAAATGTTGCAGCGACCACAAAAATGTAATTCTGGCATTTTGATTTTTTTTTCTCAATACGCCGTGTACTGATTAGATGAATTGATTTTGAATTTTGATGGCGCGTGCATTTCTGAACATGGCAATACTAAATATGTGTAGTGTATCTTTTTTGTTTATTGATTTTTCTAGTCCCCCTAGGCAACTTCAAAACTGCTGTCCAATTGCCTCTTATGAACAGAGCGGTGCTTCAGTATCCCTCTGATCAGCAGAAATGCTGGCACTCACATGAAGCACGTCATGACAGTGACAGTGATGATCAGCTGACCCCCGGCTGTCATGACAACCCATTGGCGCCCCGGAATGGCATGATCCCCCGCCATCATGTCTTAAATCGCGCTGTCAAAGTTTGCTGTTGGTTGCACGTGTCATAATGGGGAATAATGCGCATTAAAGTGACAGACATGACCAATTACATATAGGTACGTCATTGGTCTTTAAGTGGTTCAAAAGGAATCTGTAATTAGGTTTTTGTTCCACCCCCATATGAGATTAGCATGATGTAGGGCCAGAGATCCTGATTCCAGCGATGTATCACTTACTGGGCTGCAGTTTTGATAAAATTACAGTTCTATTTGCAGATCTCCCAGTTCTTAGAATGCTGCGCTCTGCATAACCCTGCCCACACCACTGATTGGCAGCTTTCTGTGCACACTGTGCATAAGTAGAAAGCTGCCAATCAGTGGTGGGGCGGGGCCATAAAGAGCTCATGAATATGGAATATTAAATGGCAGCAGGGTTACCAGTCCTCTAGTGATAATCTGCTGCTGATAAAACTGATTTCTTTATCGTTCCTATGGGAGACCCAGACCATGGGTGTATAGCTACTGCCTCCGGAGGACACACAAAGTTACTACACTCAAAACGTGTAGCTCCTCCCTCCCAGTATATACACCCCCTGCTAGCCAGTCCTAGCCAGTTTCATGCTTTGTGTCAGGAGGATCACACACACACATGCATCCTTTTTTGATTTTCATTTTTTCTACAGATTTGGAAGAAAAGCGGGTCCACTGGACCCCCGGCATGTCCCTTCACACCTCCCTGGCGGCGGTGCTGTTAAGGTTGATTCAGGGCAAGAGCCCTTCATGCCGCGCTCCTTCACCATCCCATGCTGGGGCTCTGGCTTGAAGTGGGAGCCAACACGGTTCTCACTGCTTTGCAGGAGACCGGCCTCCATCCGCAGCCCTTTGACAGGACCCTGCTGGACGGAGCACTGGACCCCCACCCCACCCAGGGACTGGACCCTGCGTCTCAAAGCTAAGTATAGAGACGTTATTCAGAGGGTCCTTCTGCAATGTGGGGCACTTTATTAGGGGGACAGTGTTTGACTTTGATAATGCTGCTTTTACTGTGTTTCCGGCCGGTTCCACTGTTTTATTCTGTGTACCGCGCCGATGATGCCTGATTTTCGGCCGCATGTTTAACTCTAGGCCCCGGCTTCAGCCGCGGCCTAGTTTCGTCTCGTTCCCCTGCATGTCAGTCATGCAGGGGGACGCTGCAGCGCCGCCCAACCGCCGCTCTGCACAGGGGAGGACACTCCTTGTTGAGGAGATGATTCCCTCCCCTGTACATTTCTTAGCCCTCCGATTCCCGCTCCTGGGTTAACCCCCGCCCTCCCCCCTCACTCTAGCGCCATTTTCTCAGCGTTCTTAGTACGCTGATCGGCGCTGGCTGCTCTGCAGTGCAGAGGGAGTGAATATCTGGCTGGGGGTCCAGGTTTGGAACCTGGGGGGGCACTCACAATAGCGGCCTGACAAGTCACAACCTCTGGTTGTGCACTTTTATATACTATCAGGGCATTGTGAAGGAGTTAATTCTTTATTATAGAACCTCCTCCTCAGCAGCATGTCTCACTAGGAGCAAAGCTCCAAGGCTGTACACTACATGTTCTGCATGTAGGCTCATATTGCCTGAACCGGCACAGACCCATACTGTAATGGTTCTTAGGTGGTGGTGCCTCAGCCTGGAGTCTCCCCAGGCTGAACCCCTGTCTTGTGTTTTCTAGACATTCTAGACAGAGCCCCCCACCTCTGCAGCAGATCTCACAGAGCGAGGCTGCAGGCTGTTTTTTATTATCCACTGCTGGTAGTCTCGTACGGCTGTACCGAGCTCATAACCGCTGTGGCCCCTCAGCTTGGAGGCTCATGCATGGTCCCTCCAGCTGCTCCGGGTTCGGTGGCTGACCCCTGGGGGAATCTCTTTTTCCAGGGGTCGGCTGTCCCGGCATCCGCTGAGCATGCAACCCCCTTCTCAGGGCGTTTTCTGCTTGCTCATCAAAGCTCACAGACCCCGTCCTCCTGACAGGGAGACGCAGGGTCCCCTGTCCTCCCCGTCCCGCAGCTCCGATACGAGCTGACTCACTGGACGAGGAGGATGTCTCTATCAGGGGCTCGGACGCTGCTTTACGTATTTTGATCCGTCCGTAGATGACGGGGATGCGAATGATTAGATTGCGTCCATTATACTTGTATTGGACCTCCATCCGCCTGTATCAGGGGAGTATTCCCCGCTGGCAAAAAGGCATCAGTATACCTTTAACAAGACGAGGAGTGTGTTCCTTAACCACTCCAGTTTTCAGCCCGCTGCGTCCAAGCCCGCAGCCTGTCCTGCAGATCCCACAGCGGGGTTCTGCTGCCTGTCTCCCCCTCCCATCAGAGGTGGTCAAGGAGTGTACTCATTCGCCAAGCGTGGCCACTCCGGTGTCCAGACTTTCAGCCCGGATAGTTGTATCAGTGGCTGACGGCACCTCTATAAGGATCCCACGGTACATTAATTTTGTACTGGACCTCAATCCGCCGGAGTTACCTTATCTAGGTGAACACAACGTGTGTTCCTTAACCACTCCAGTTTTCAGGCCCCTGTGACCAGCCCAGGGTCCGCTCTGACAGTCGCTTCCCATGAAGCGTGATTCTGAGGACTGGGTTTCCCCCGTCCACCAATGGTGGTCAAGAGGTGGGCTCATTCACCTCAGGTGGCTCAGCCCGGACCGTTATGTCAGTGGCTGATGGCTCCTCAGAGGAGATGCATTCCCTCACAGGGACTCTATGCCCAAGACGGTTGCCTGAACTTCCAGACTTCAGTCTTTCCATCCTCTGCCAAGTCTGCCATGCTGGACACCGCACAGCGGTGGTTTTGGCTACTTTCCTCGCTATCCGCAGGTGTGGCTTCGGCAATGGAAGGCAGATGCCTCTATAGAGGTTCCTTGCTGGGCTCCCCTTTGGTGGGACCAGTCTCTTCGGAACCAACTAGATGAAATTTAGGAAGCTCTCGGCGACGAGAGTTCTTCCTTGCCACAAACCTAAACCAGGGCAGGAATCAGTTGAGGTTTCGGTGGTTTCCGTTCCTCCTTCTGATCGTCCTCTAGCTCGGCCTTAGTTCATAGAACCAAATGGCTTGAAGCTGCGTCTTCAGAAGACCGCAGGAGATGCTACCACGGAGTCAGCTTCCTCCGAGCTATCTGGCCACGCCAACCACCTCCTTGGTCGGTGGCAGGCTCTCTCCACTTGGCGACGTATGGTTCTACCACGTCTCCGTTCAGTGGGGGCGAGTTTATATCTCCCATGGCTACAGGATGGAATTCTGTCCACCCGCCAAACAGATTTTTTCTGTCAACTCCTCCCGGCTCCAAGGCCGCCGCCTTCTCACAGGCCGTGGCATTTCTTGCAGGCCAACGGAGTAATTGTTCCGGTTCCCGACTGGGAACGGTTCTGAGATTTTTGCTTAAATCTATTTCTAGTCCCCGAAGAGGGCGGTGCCTTCCGACCTGGATCTTTAGCTTTTCAAGCATGGTCAGGTGTGGCGTTTTCACATGGAGTCTCGGTCTTGTTCCGTGTGTTTTTCACCGGATCAATCAAGAACCCAAGGAGATTCCCTAGCAGCCATCGGCATCAGGGATGCCTTTCGGCAAGGGTCAATCGCAGTTTCACACCAGCGTTGACTACGTTTTGCCATCGGAGTGGTCCAATTCGTGGTTCTTCCCTTGGGGTTAGCCACGGCCCCTCGAGTATTCTCCTTGGGGCTGCTGTGATTAGGGTCCTGCACCCCTAGGGATTGGCAGTGATCGTTTGCCTTGGACGGTTTTCTTCTCGGGGTTTCATCCAGTGCAGACTCTTAGTAGAGTACTTCGCTTACTCTCGCCACTCTAATCTATTCGGGTGGCTTGTCATTCTGTCCAGGTCCACTCTGACTTCGCACCAGAGGTTTTCAGGGACGCAATTCGAGACTCTGTCGGCACTTGTGAAGCTGCTCTTAGTCGATCAGTAGTCCCTCCGCTGGCGGTCGACGTCGTTCTATCAGACACCAAATAAGGTGCTGGTCAGACGGTGGCGTCAATGGAAGCGATTCCTTGCCCAGTTTCTCCTGCGTCCTCTGAGACTGGAGGGTTTCCGCTGTATACGCGACCTCCCTCCTTCTCGGAGTGGTGGCTTCGCCACTGACCAGGGGCTCGTTGCAGTGGTGGTTTCGGCCACTCTGTCTCAGGGATGCTCCTTCCTGGCCCCGTCCCGGGTGATCCTCACCAGGGTGCTGGTCTTTCCGCCTTGGGAGCAGTATATCTCCACCGTGGAGCGCAGGGCGCTTGGACTCTGTCCGAATCAGCCCTCTGGTTCAATGTGCTGGAAATCAGAGCTGTATTTCTAGCTCTCTAAGCCTTCACCATCTGTTGGCGGCTAGGCACATTCGAGTCCAGTCGGACAACGTGACAGCGTTTTCCTACATCAACTTCCGGCTCATCATTCTTCAGTGGACAAGGGACTCCTAGTCCACCATATCCGCAGCCCACATCCTAGATGTGAAAACTGCGAGGCAGACTATTTCAGCTGTCCAACCGTGGTCCACAATCCTCAGGTTTTACGGTAGGCACACTGGTTCATGTTTGATCCCAGCTTCGTCTCTACCTCTTGCCCAGAGTCCTGCGCAAGATCAGTTAAGGGGGCCGTCGGGTCATTCTCATTCTCCAGACTGACCCAGGCAGGCTTGGTACCCTGACCTGCTCCTTCTGTCCGTTGGGTTGCCATGGCATCTTCCGGACCGTTCAGACCTTTTCTCAAAAGGGTCCGTTTTTTCCGTCAGAATTCTGGATTCTCAGATTGACGGCGTAGCTCTTGAGTCCTGGATCTTGGCGACTTCTGGTATCCTTCCTGAAGTCATCTCCGCTATGACTCGAGCTTCAAAGTGTCCTTTGACCTTTTTAGCTTTGCCGACCCTCCTGTCTCTTTCACAGTCCGGTTTACAGCTAGGACTATCCCTCATTAAGGGACAGGTCTCGGCTCTGTCAGTATGTGCCAGCGGCGTATCGTCCGGCTGGCTCCGGTGCGCTCCTTTCAGGGCGCATCTCACATTATTCCGCCTTTCCTGCGGCCTATGGAACCCTGGGACCTTAATCCGGTCCTCTCGGTTCCCGGAAACCCCCCTTTGCGCCTCTTAGGGAGGTTTCTTTGTTTCATCTTTCACAGAAAGTAGTCTTCTAGTGGCTATAATTTCCCGCCAGAGAGTTCTGGCTGTACTCTCTCGGAGTCACCCCCTTCTTGGCCTTTTGCATCAAGACAAGGTGGTCTTCGTCCGACTCCGGACTTTTTTCCCTGAGGTGGTTACTGCTTCCACCTTATCCGGGGCAATTTTCCTGCCTTCCTTTTGTCCGGCTCCTGTTCATCGCTTGAGAAAGCGTTGCATATCCTGGATCTGGTGCGGGCGCTCCGGATCTATGTGTCTTGCACCGCCGTTATTAGGCAGTGCACCTCTCTCTGGTGCTGACCGCTAGTCAGCGTAGCGGTCTCTCGGCATCTAAGCCGACCCTGGTTCGTTGGCTTAGGTCGGCCATTTCCGAGGCCCAACAAGTGTACTCAAGTGCCTTCCCCGCCGGGGATCAGAGCACATTTGATCAGACCTGTCGGTGCCTTTTGGGCTTTCAGGCTCCAGGCTACGGCTCAGTAGGTCTGTCAGACTGCAGCTCGAATTAGTCTGCATACTTTTTTTCGAAGCTCTATCCAAGGCATGCTTATGCTTTGGCAGACGCGGGCTTAGGCAGACGCATCTTTCAGGCGTCTGTCGCCCATTTGTGAAGTTAGGTTTTGCCTGCTTCTCAGTTGTCTGTTTATTCCCACCCATGGACTGCTTTGGAACGTCCCATGGTCTGGGTCTCCCATAGGAACGATAAAGAAAAAGAGAATTTTGTTTACTTACCGTAAATTCTTTTTCTTATAGTTCCGTCATGGGAGACCCAGCACCCTCCCTATTGCCTGTTGGCAGGTTTCTTGTTCCGGTGTCTTCACCGGCTGTTATTGTTGTAGACAGAGGTTCCGGTTCTTCCGGTTTTTACTCTGTCTCTTCTTGTGGGTGGATGTCCTCCTTCAGCTTTTGCACTAAACTGGCTAGGACTGGCTAGCAGGGGGTGTATATACTGGGAGGGAGGAGCTACACGTTTTGAGTGTAGTAACTTTGTGTGTCCTCCGGAGGCAGTAGCTATACACCCATGGTCTGGGTCTCCCATGACGGAACTATAAGAAAAAGAATTTACGGTAAGTAAACAAAATTCTCTTTTTTATCAAAACTACAGCAATCGCACAGCAAGTGACACATTGCTGGAATTAGGGTTTCTGCCACGTCTCACTAAGCAACATCACTGATGAGTCACGGTTTTTGTGACGCAACAGCGATCTTGCTAGTGATGTCGCTGTGTGTGACATCCAGCAACGACCTGGCCCCTGCTGTGAGGTCGCTGGTCGTTGCTGAATGTCCTGGACCATTTTTTGGTCGTTGCTCTCCCGCTTTGAAGCACACATCGCTGTGTTTGACAGCGGGAGCCAATGATCTGAATGTGCAAGGAGCAGGGAGCCGGCTTCTGGCAGCCTGCGGTAAGCTGGTAACCAAGGTACATATCTGGTATCCAAGCAAGGCGCTTTGCTTAGTAACCTGATGTGTACCATGGTTACGTGTGCAGGGAGCCGGCTTCTGGCAGCTGCGGACGCTGGTAACCAAGGTACATATCGGGTGTCCAAGCAAAGCACTTTGCTTAGTAACCCGATGTGTACCATGGTTACGTGTGCAGGGATCCGGCTTCTGGCAGCTGCGGATGCTGGTAACCAAGGTACATATCGGGTGTCCAAGCAAAGCGCTTTTCTTAGTAACCCGATGTGTACCATGGTTACGAAGCACAGCGTCGTTACACAGGTCGCTGGTGGCTGATCTCTGATCGCTGTGGAGATCTGCCTGTTTGACAGCTCACCAGCGACCATGTAGCGACGCTCCAGCGATCCCTGCCAGGTCAGATCGCTGGTGGGATCGCTGGTTGCGTCGCTTAGTGTGACGGTACCCTTACATTAGTGGCAAAAACCTGGTGACAAAGTCCCTTAAAGTTATTGACTAGATAATTATGTTGGTGGTGGGTCTGGGAATTTATTTAGTGATATTATGCTAAAGATACTATATGAGCCACTGTGGCTGTGATCCTAATTCTAGCAAACCCCGAGAATCCTGAAGTGTTGTGCACACATTCAGGATTTGTTCCTTGCAGATTTTGTTGCAGAAAAAAAAAATCTGCAGCATGCCCATTCTTTGTGTTTTTTCCTGCGTTTTCAAAGCAATGAAGAAAACTGCAGCAAAAAACCGCTATTTTTCCTGCCAGAACATGGAGATTTGGGTGCAGATTGTCTCCACCTGAATCTGCACCGTGTGCACATAGCTTTACCCAATATATATATAATTTTTTTTTTTTCTCTTGATAAAAAGCATATAGCCATAGCAGATCTCTAATTAATGGAGTAACATCGAATATGGTGCCGGCAAGTACAACCCTACCTGTAATCAATGATATGGCTGCGGTTTCACAGCTGATTTAAGAAGGTCCCCCCCCCCCCCGATATAAGGTTGATGGCCTATTCTAAAAATGTGGACGGGATTTCTGTAACATTTACACATGTACCCAAACAAGGTAGGTTCTGTGATCTGAAGCCACACGTGGGCTACTCAGAACAGCGAGTGTTAAGAACATTTAGTAATTATGGAGGAGTAGCAGGGAGAACGGCAGAGACATGGTGGGCTGCCTGCGGCAGGGGCCGTCGACATCAGACGGTGGGGCTAAACTGTGCTTAGTTGTGCTGCTGTGTCCTGGTGTCCGCTCTTCCAGGCTGCATGCTCACTCTAGTCCTGGCGGATACTGACATAGCAAACCCAGTGTGCCATAGACTTTTATACAATACTCATGGAATAGACTGACACAAATGAAGGACACCGCTTTCTACATTTTTTTCACATTACCACAATGAAAGGAAATCACTTTAAGGCTATGTGCGCACGTTGCGTACAGTCACTGCAGAATTTTCTGCAGCGATCTGAAGAGCACACGTGCGCTTCAAATCGCTGCAGAAAATGTCCGTAGTAAAAAACAAAAAGCCGATTCCATGCGCTCTGCCTGCAGCTCCTGCCATAGACAGAGCAGGGGCTGCCGGCAAAGCGCACTGAAGAAGTGACATGTCACTTCTTAGAACGCGCGCTTCGGGCAGCAGCCGAAGTGCTGCGCTCTAAGACGCCACGTGCGCACGGCTCCTGCATAATCTTCATAGATTATGCAGGGGACGCAGGACGCATGCAGTTACGCTGCGCTACAAAGCGCAGCGTTACTGCATGTAATTACGCAACGTGCGCACATAGCCTAAGCCTACGTTCAGACACTACATCTTTTCTTAACCACAAAGATGCAGCGTTTTTGGCCCCAAAAAGTGCGCCCGCGGCAAAAACGCATGCGCTTTTACCGCATTTTGCCCAATGCGTTTTTTAAGTCAAATCTATTGACTGGAAGGGCTCAAAAACGCTGCAAAAACGCAAATGGAATTTACATGCTGCATCTTCAAAAACAGCCAAGATGGAGCCAAAAAAAGATGCCCAGTGTGGACAGAAAAATAGAAATCTCATAAACTTTCCTGGGGGAAGGAAATGGATGCATTTAGGTGCATCTGTGTGACCTCAAAAATGCACCAAAGACGCAGCAAAAGATGCAGTGTGTGAACATAGCCAATTAGTAACTACATGTTTAATTCCGTTCATAAATTACTAGTACAGGGGAAGATAAACTATATGATGTAGCTCACGAGAGAAATATGCATCTTTCTCCACTGATCTGCCACTTCCAATGGATTAGCACATAAACTGCTGATTTCTGGTTATGTAAACCGAAAGCATCATGGTGTAGGGGCAGAGAGCCAGATTCCAGGGATGTGTCACTTACTGGGTTGTACAGGAGAACAAAACAAGAGTATAGTGCAAAATATATATTTTAATACAAAAAGACTGGCACAATGTAGAGTCGGCAGCACAATTCACTAGGCATGTGTATAACAACAATTGTAGAATTATAAAGCATGAGGTTAAAAAATGCGATATAAAAATTGCGATATAAACCATAATAGCTACAGGTCACAGCACAATCAGGGCAAAAAATTACTACAAGCAAGTAACCTGCAAAGACTTAAATAAATAGTACAATATCGTAGTTTCAAAGAAGTAGTACTACAAATACTAAAGTAACCAGTGTACACATCAGAAGGTTTTGGTATTGTAAACCCAGAGAGCACGTAATCCTAGCAGCAGGAAAAGTCAGAGACTATGGGCAGCATGAACCATAACGTTAGAGTAAGTATACCCATAGTCAAAACACAGCCGGGTGATGAGCAGCGGAGCGTTCCCCCTGGCACAAGGACCCCAACGTACGTTTCACGATCTTAAGAAATTTGGATCATTTCATCAGGGGGAAGAGGGTGGAACTCCATGTTGAAGTGCCGTGCTTTTTAAACATGGCGGTCGATCGCCCTTGCCACTCCCCCCACCCACGTCAGCGCGGATGCACCAAACGTCACCAGCAATCAACGCCCTCAAATAATTGATATTATAATATATATTTTGCACTATACTGTTGTTTTGTTCTCCTGTTTTTCCATGCTTTATGAGTGTGCTATGTAGGTATAATATTCCGGTTTTTCTATTGTTTAACCTGGGATTTCCTTATTATAACTTACTGGGTTGTGATGCTGCTTCAATAAAATCTTTGTTTTATCATCAGGAGATTATCAATAAAGGCCTAGTTGTCTCATGCCTCCTGATCCAACCCTACCCCATACCCACTACTAATTAGCATTGTTTTCCCTATGGACAATGTAAACAGAAATCTGCTCAACAGTGATGTGCGCAGCATCATACAGGGCTTGGTATTTTGAGCATTGCCAGATCTGCAGCAGAGAAAGCAGTGATTGTATAAAAAAAGACAGCAAGCAGACCAGTGATATCACTGTAATCAGGGTCTTTGCCCCTTCATCGTGCTGCTCTCAGATTACGTGGCCTAAATATGTCTGGAGCTAAGTATCACGATACACGATAGCTGTCGGAGGAGCAATGGTTCAGCCGACAGTTATATCTCCGGAGTCTCTCACACACAGGAACACTTGGCTCAGTCAAGCTTTCTTGTCTTCTATGAGCGAGAAGAAATGGATCAGCTATTGGAAACCCAAATGCCATATTCTTCTTCCAGAGACAATTTAAGTGGTGAAAAAAATTTCAGAAGTTTGTAAAAAAAAATATAAATAAATAAATTCACTTTTGGTGTCATTTTCCGAGAACCGTAATGTTTTTATTTTTCAGGATCTGGGGTTAAGTGATGGATTATTTTTTGCGCCCTGTGCTGACAATATTATCTATTTTTTGCTACATGCAATGTTTTGCCTCATTGCATTTTATAGTAGCGGCCAAAAACCCCTAATTCTGGCATTTAGAGTTTTTGGGGGGCATACACTGTTTACCGATCGGATTAATTTATTTTATATTTTAATAGCGCGGACATTTCTGAATGCAGCGATACCAAATATGTATATTTTTAAAATTGTTTTACTTTCAATGGGGCAAAAGGTGGTGATTGAACGTATTTTATTTTTTTCATATTCTTAAAAACTTTTTTTTTTTTTTTTTTTAACTATTTCTCTAGTCCCATCAGGGAACTTGAAGCTGTGGTCATCCAATTGTGCTGCGCATGATCCATGGACTCTGGATCATGCGCAGTGTGCATCCATCCTCTGCTGGCCGCAATCAAGACTGAGGTATGTGCGGCGTTGCTGCGTATTCATTAGCATGTTAGTACTCTCACAGGGGGCGTGCTAACATGCTATGTGGGCCGACTAGCCAAGGAAACTCACACCCTTGCAACTAGTCCTTGGCCTCATTAGCATATAATAAACAATGTTTAGAAATACGTTTTCTAAAGATCCCTCCATCTATGCTAGTGTATGCAAGGACAGTTATGCAGGGATTAGCAATATGCACCCAGAACTGCTCGTGTATCCGGGTGCATACTGCACCTGACAGGCAAACTTCCCAACATCCCCAAAAATTACATTTAATAAATAGCTAAAGTGAAACGTATCGGTAAAGTTAGTTACAAACAAATTCACATACTTTCACTCTGTTTTACCTTGAGAAAAATAACACGAGAAATCTTCAAAATATTTCCAAATTTACTATGCATTTTTATTTATTTTAATAATTGAACAGAAAACTTGTCAACTTGAATTTACTACAAACATAAATAAAACGTGTCAGGAAAAATAAAATCAGATTCCCTTACACAATTAGAAGCCCTCCAAAGTTACCACGTAAAGTGACATGTCAGATGTTAAAAATGGGGATGTGTCAGGAAGGTCAAAAGTGGCTGCAGAAAGAAGGGGTTAGAGGGGTCGCCCCGTCTAAGAAAAATGTCTGCGGCCACTGACTGTAAACTACCAAATCGTGGCACTGTGTGATGCAAACACTAACACAATTCCACGAGGCACTGGGTGGTCACCTGACCGCTTGTAGATAACATTCACACTTGCAGTCACGTTCGAGTCTCTTAATTCTCCTCTATTTAGAGAATCTAGGCGAGATTTGTTGGCAAGTATGAAAATAACATACATTTGGTTACAATACAGCACACTTGTTAAGAGAATTGGAACAGTATGCTTGAAAGGAATGTTAGGATTTTTTTTTGTATTAATAATTATATATATAACTAGCTGTAGTACCCTGCGTTGCCTGGGATAGTAACGGTTTCCCTGTCTCTCTCCTAGTCTCTGTGTGTCTCTCTATCTCTGTCGGTCTGTCTCTTTCCCTGTCTGTTTTTGCCTGTCTCTGTATCTCTTTGTCTGTCCCTGTCTGTCTCTCTCCATCTCTCTCAGGCTCACTATGTCTGTCTGTATCAGTTTCTGTCGGTCTCTTTCCCTGTCTGTCTGTTTATCTCTGTGTCTCTATTTCCCTGTCTGTCTCTTTCTCTGTCTGCCTCTGTCTGTCTTCTTCCCTGCCTGTCTCTCTTTCCCTGTCTGTCTTCCTTTTTTCCCTGTCTCTCTCTGTTTGTCTCTGTCTCTTTCCCTGTCTGCCTCTTTCCCTGTCTGTCTTCCTTTTTTCCCTGTCTCTCTGTGTTTGTCTCTGTCTCTTTCCCTGTCTGCCTCTTTCTCTGTCTGTCTGCCTTTTTTCCCTACCTGTCTCTTTCCTTGTATTATTTTTTTTTTTACTTATTTTTTTTTCTTTTGGAGTTGTGTACACAATAAGCATGCATGAGCCTATAGCTTTTTGTACCATATGATCAGTTTAGGGGAAACTTTGTTTGAAGCGACTTTTTGGTAACACGGAATATCCATTGTTATATTTATCTTCCTTGAATATGCAGGCGTTTTTTGATATGCGTTCATGGTTTTTATGGAGTTAATGTGATTTTTTTTTCTTTACAAAGTAAAGGTTTTTGGCATCAACAAATTTTGAAGGTTATAGTTTTTTTTTTTATGTAAGTATTTTAATACAGTGAAACCTCTTATATAAGATGCCTATATGATCTGCTGTCTTTGTTTTTTCATTTTTATTTTTGTGTGTTTCTTTGTATAATTTTGTCTTATTTGCTTTTCTCGCAGATAGTCTCCTTTCATATTTTGAAACGAAATTCATATAAGCTTGACTTTGCTGTGTCGCTTCAAACAACGGAAGTCATCACAAGACGAATATAATTTGTTTCTCACATGGTATTCAAATATCCACTCCACTGAATGTATATGTGGGTTGTTTTTTTTTTTTTTTTGCTGTGACATAGCCAAATCATGATTCTATATGTTCATGCGGGGATTTCCGTCTCAAATAGTTTTTGTATGCAATTTTGTATGTGCATATATTCATATGTATGAAACATTTATTTAATTGTGTGCACATAACTTGGATTTATGTGATTGGGTTCTTCCATTTGCAACTCTTTCCAGGTCTGATTCTTGCTTAGCCATTTGAGTCCTGAGGCTAATTGTAACCTGGTGTTCATGCTTAATTGACTGCTTGTTTGTAATTTGTATATTCACATGATGTCTTTATATATGTCTATGTTCACTCTGCACTTGTAAGCCTATGAGTAAGGTGGTTTTTCCACCAAAACGTGTAAGGCATTGCAGAGAGGGGATCATTCCCCCACTTGGCCGAGAGGATTTTTTTTTCTTTTTTTTCTGTCTCTTTCCCTGTCTGTTTGTCTCGGTCTCTTTCCCTGTCTGTCTTTCCCTGTCTATGGGGAGATAAGGTATGCACACCAGTGACTATGTAAGGGGAATACATGGAATAGCGGAAACTGCTGTGTGAATACTGACATGAAAAATCCAATAGCTATATGTAAGGATGAAATGTGAAAAATGGAACCTGCATTACTGCCATGAATATATGAATAAAGAGAAATTTAGCTACTGAATTGATCAATGCAATAGAGCCCCAACACTACGCCAAAGTATTTCTCTACGTTGGGGTCCCTAGCTTGTGTGTGTCCTCTCATGCAGTTAAAAAACTTACCGTGTATGGGAAGCTGAGACCCAGGCTATATATACGATGTGGATTGGCAATAGGTGTGTGTGGGGAGGTTTCCCAAACGAAAAACAACTAACAAATAAGAAATAACGTTTGGAACTCCATTCTATGTCTGAACTGGGTGCAAAAACCTAAAAAAACATCACTATCGGGAGATAAATGTAAGGGGAATACATGGAATAGCAGAAACTGCTGTGTGAATACTGACGTATATATAGCCTGGGTCTCAGCTTCCCATACACGGTAAGTTTTTTAACTGCATGAGAGGACACACATAAGCTAGGGACCCCAACGTAGAGAAATACTTTGGCGTAGTGTTGGGGCTCTATTGCATTGATCAATTCAGTAGCTAAATTTCTCTTTATTCATATATTCATGGCAGTAATGCAGGTTCCATTTTTCACATTTCATCCTTACATATAGCTATTGAATTTTTCATGTCAGTATTCACACAGCAGTTTCTGCTATTCCATGTATTCCCCTTACATAGTCACTGGTGTGCATACCTTAACTCCTCATAGTGATTTTTTTTAGGTTTTTGCACCCAGTTCAGACATAGAATGGAGTTCCAAACGTTATTTCTTATTTGTCTTTCCCTGTCTGTCTTTCCTTGTCTGTCTTCCTTTTTTCCCTGTCTGTCTCTGTCTGTTTGTCTCTGTCTCTTTCGCTGTCTGCCTCTTTCTTGGTCTGTCTGCCTTTTTTCCCTGTCTGGTTCTGTTTGTCTCTTTCCCTGTCTGCCTCTTTCTCTGTCTGCCTCTGTCTCTTTCCCTGTATGTCTTTCCCTGCCTGCCTCTGTCTCTTTCCCTGTATGTCTTTCCCTGCCTGCCTCTGTCTCTTTCCCTGTATGTCTTTCCCTGCCTGCCTCTGTCTCTTTCCCTGTGTGTCTTTCTTTCTGTCTCTTTCTCTGTCTGGCTTTTTTTTCCTGTCTGTCTCTTTCCCTGTCTGCCTCTGCCTGTCTGACTCTCTCTGATTGTTTCACTCTGCCTGTCTCTGTTTCTCTATCAGTCTCTCCCCCGACATCATATTACCTCACACAAGCTTCTTATACTAACAATTTCCTTTGTTGCCTATAGCAACCAATCACAGCTCCTATTAATAACGTGTAGCTCCCAGTTCCATTCACTTTAATGGAGACATATTTTTGGAGAGTAACTGTAAAGTGCGGGGTTACATTTTCCCATCAAAACATAGTCTATGACGTTCCCTGAGTCAAATGGGATGTCTGTGCAAAATTTTGTGATTGTAAATGCGACGGAGCGAATTCCTTTAGTGGCCATACATACATATACACACACTCAGCTTTATATCTTATTTATATAAAAAAAAAAATCAATGATTATTATCTAATCAATTATTTTGAATACAAAATGGCATGTGTTTTAACAGGTATTTACTTATTAATTTTTTTCTGCAGCCACTAGGGCTTCCATTTTTATTTGCTGGTGAGTATGCGTCCGAGCATGACACTTACCACAAATATAGCAGCCCCTGAACATAGGGTCGGACAACTACTGCAATCTCCTATCTTCCACACTGCTGCTGCCTAAGTTGTAAACTGGGCTGTGACAGTACAGAGCCTATGAGTACAGGTCGGGCAGTGGGGTTCACAGGAGCTCTGGGGCCACGGCGGTGTGCACAGGTCGGCAGCCTGACATTGTACAAATACCAGGCTACTGAGCGGTTCTCATCACTGGAAGAAGTTATTGCAGAAAGGCTGCTTTGAATGTTTGCATCAGTGCTGCAGCAGTAACTTCTTCCAGTGGTGAGAGCAGGTCGGTAGCCTAGGATTAGTAGTAAAATGTCAGGCTCAGAACTTGTGCTTACTGCCGTTGTCACTGCAGTGTTCAGAGCACAAAAGTATAATTACCCTGCTGCTGTGCTCTGGTCACTGACTCCGCTCTGATCGCTGAGTCGACTCTGCTAGGTCAGTGTAATGCCTCATACAGATGTCTGTGTTCAGTGACATCTGAATGAGGCTTTATTGCTGCATCTGCAAAGCACATCAGAAAGCACAGCAGTAAAGTCTCATTCAGACGTCCCTGCATTACAGACTTGTGAATGAGGAATTATGCTGATGCATCTCATTCCATCATGTGAGTGAGCCAGACATCTAATCCCATCAAGTGTGACACATTCTGATGCGCTGCGCATCTAATCTACAACAAGGGATGCACTCCTCTGAGTTGCACATCTAATACTCAGGAAGGGGATGCACTCCTGAGCCGCGCATCTAATCCTCAGGAAGGGGATGCACTCCTGAGCCGCGCATCTAATCTTCAGGAAGGGGATGCACTCCTGAGCCGTGCATCTAATCTTCAGGAAGGGGATGCACTCCTGAGCCACGCATCTAATCCTCAGGAAGGGGATGCACTCCTGAGCCAGACATCTAATCCTCAGGAAGGGGATGCACTCCTGAGCCGTGCATCTAATCCTCAGGAAGGGGATGCACTCCTGAGCCGTGCATCTAATCCTCAGGAAGGGATGCACTCTTGAGCCAGACATCTAATCCTCAGGAAGGGGATGCACTCCTGAGCCACGCATCTAATCCTCAGGAAGGGGATGCACTCCTGAGCCGTGCATCTAATCCTCAGGAAGGGATGCACTCTTGAGCCAGACATCTAATCCTCAGGAAGGGGATGCACTCCTGAGCCACGCATCTAATCCTCAGGAAGGGGATGCACTCCTGAGCCACGCATATAATCCACAGTGTGTGATACAGCAAGCAGCAATACAGATTCCATACTGCTATCCGTCCTTGGTGACACTGTCCATATCTCGATATTACTTTGCAGTCACCAACAATATACCAGTGCAATATTATCCTAAACGTCATCCTCTCATATCGGTCTGCAAACGCCTAGAAGGGTAGGGCAGGAGTGACATCAGACACAAGCGAGCAGATCCTGCCCACATTTACTGCAGTCGTAGGATTTCATGGCGAATTTTAGCAGATGCTCCCCCTAGTGTTTAAAAGTGTAAAATATCAAAACTGTTTATTTCAGATTTTATACCATTAAAAAAGTTAACTTTTTTTTTTAAATTAAAACAATACTTTGCAATTTATCAGTTGTTGGAAAACAATTTTGCTGACACATTCCCTTCCAAAGTAATATTTAAGCAGGCTAAAGACTCAGCAAACCCTGGTTCATAAAGGCAATACTTTAAGGGAATGGCGGCCATAAAAAAAAAAAAAAAAAAGAGTCTAGAGAGGTAAATATTAAGTACTCAGTGGATCACATGCTGCTGTTCTTGGCATCACCTCAGTAACATTTGATATCGTGACCTACTTTGGCTCATTTTTAAGATACAGAATAAATATAGCTAATTGCCAATTCAAACTTTACAGCATTACTAGAAGTAGCACTTACAGTAATCGCTTATATGTTAGATCAAAATATGGAAGCTCCCCATTATGTCTGAATAAGACCCAAGTCGTAGCCTCTAATCTGAGACAGCTGTATTGCTCCATCTGTTTCAAGTAAGTCAAAGTTTTTATAGGTTGAGACCTTTTTTTCTCCTGAAAACGGGAAAAGATTCTCACACAGTAGATAGAAAGTTAGCCTTAACTTAAAGCACCACTACAGCATTTTTATTTTCAGAGCTAGAGTGGCGCTTTAAATCTAAGTCTGCTGCCCCTGATGTTACACTTAAGCCCCCATCACACATAGCGATATCGCTAACGAGATCGCTGAAACGTCACAGGTTTTGTGACGTGCCAGCAACGTCGCTGTGTGTGACACATGGCAGCGAGCGGGTTCCTGCTGCGAGGTCGCTTTTCGTTACAAAATGATCAGGACCTTTTTTTGCTCGTTGGTCTCCCGCTGTGCAGCACGCATCGGTGTGTTTGACAGTGGGAGACCAACGAGCACTGACTCTGTGTAAGCAGCGTACGCTGGTAACCAGGGTAAATATCGGGTAACTAAGAAAAACGCTTTGCTTGATTACTCGATATTTACCTTGGTTATCAGCGTATGCTGCTTACAGGCCGCCAGCGCTGGCTTCCTGCACATGTAGCCAGGGTAAATATCGGGTAACTAAGCAAAGCGCTTTGCTTAGTAACCCGATGTGTACCCTAGCTACATATACAGGGAGCCAGCGCTGGCAGCCTGTAAACGGTGTACGCTGGTAACCAGGGTAAATATCGGGTAACCAAGCAAGTGCTTTGCTTAGTTACTCGATATTTACCCTGGTTACCAAGCGCAGCATCGTTACACGAGTCACTGCTGGCTGGTTGCTGGTGAGATCTGCCTGATTGACAGCTCAATATCGACCCTGTAGCGATGCACCAACGATCCCTGCCAGGTTGGATCGCTGGTGGGATCGTTGGTGTGTCGCCATGTGTGATGGGACCCTTACCCTCTGGTGTCTTCACCTTTTTGCAGTGTTATTCCGGTCCCACGGGGCCATCTTGTAACTGGAATGTCTGACTGGTTGGAAGTTAGAAGTTATGTCACAAGCTCTATGGGAGCCAGGATAAGGCTCTCATAGAGTTGTATTGAAGAGTGACCTCTAGCTTACTCCATGAAACACTAAAGCTGCCGGCAGGTCACAAATTGCTGGAAGGATGCTGGAAACAGAGACGGAGGCTAATGAATATAAGACGGACAGGGGAGTTATATTTGAAGCACTACTCCAGCAATGAAATAATAAAAACAAACAAACCTGGAGTGGTAATTTAAAACGGAGGAATATAGCTGTCTCTGCTTAGATACAGCAATTTTGTATTTAGTCACACATCAGTATTTGCAAGCCAGAATTGGTAGTGGACGCTTACAAATACTGATGTAAGACTTGTGAAAAAAGGCCTTAATGGGGCTTTTCCACCATATCAGCTACTCCAGTCTAGTTTTGAAAACACAGTTGCCACATCTCTGGGTCCTTAATGACCTCCATTTAAAATTCAAAGATTTACCAAACCTCAAAAAGCAGTGCTTGGTTGGGTCCTAACCAATACTTGCATTAAACAATAGTAAATAGATTTGCAAATCCTTCTTTATTGATATTGCAATTTCTGAGACATCCGCCATTTGACAACCTTCGCCACTCTCAAATTAGTAAATTAATAATTCAACAATAAAAAAAGTATTTTACAAACATTTCGACTACTGCACTTTTGATCCACCCCATGTTTCAGCCTCCATGGGACCTTAGTGGAATTAATAGGGTTTTACACTAATACTTAGATATGAAATGGTCGCAGTCATTTCAAGAAACTTCACATAAATCAGTAGTAAATATGAACTTAAACTTCAAAAGAAGAGAGGCAGCCGGGCACCATAAATGCACACACTTAACTCTACAGTACTTATCCATGTATCACAATGCACAGACTGAGTCTGGCAAAAAAGACGGATCGGTGCAGGGTGGTGCTCAACCAAGCAGTAAGTATACACATCTACAAAAAGAAAAAATAAACTGTGGCACTCACCCTGTTTAAAAACCTTTGTTTCTGCATTTTTAATGTACAGATGAAATAAAGAACGTTTTTAAAAAGGGTGAGCGCCACTGTTTTTTTTTCTTTCTTTATGATGGATGAACATAAAATTTTATTGTAATACATGTAAATGTGTAATATATGTTTACATTTATCGTATTTTTCGTTTCATAAGACGCACCCCAAATTTAGAGGAGGAAAAAATAATTTTTAATGTTAAAATGAGGGTCCATCTTATAATCCTAGTGTGTCTTAATCCTAATGCTCATCATGGGGGAGCAGAGGTGGTGAAGCGGATCAGGAAGATCACAGGTGGTAGGGTCAGCGATGCTGCGGGCTCAGAGTAAGGGGTGTTGCAGCTCAGGAGTGTCAGTGATACTGCAGACTCGGGGGTGTCATTGCGGATGCCATTGATCTGTCAGCAGGCTGTGGGTGTCCCACTGTAGTTGAGCGACTCAGGAGGGGTCAGAGGACAGGGTATCTCGGCAGCGGGAGCTATTGATCTGACTGCGGGCTTCGCTAAATCGCCTGCGGTTTACGAAATGGACATCAAGAAAATATCCGTGGAAATGGGGCGTGCGCAGATGGGACTCCGTTGCCAATTTTCTTTAAGTCCAACGCGTCAATCTGCATATGCGCTGCATCTGTGGCTATTTTCTTAAAGGGAAGGTGTCGTCGAAAAAAAAAAAATTCAATAACTGAAAAAATATAAACTTTTAATGTTTAAATAAAATTTTGTTTTTAATTGAGAAAAATATAAAAAAAAAATTTAAAGTTTGATATTTTCCACTCTTAAACACAAGGGGGAGCAGCTGCTGAAATCCTACTGTAGAACTAGCTCACATTACAACTGCAGTAAAAGTGGGCAGAATCTGCTCTCCTGTGTGTGATGTCACAGCTCCCCCTCCCAATCTGTGAATTTAATTTTGTATTAAAAATACTTTATTTCATAATCACTATTTTTAATACAAAAATAAAAAAACGCGAGACCTTACCTTTAAAATCCATTGCGTGAACTGCGGGCGATTCAATGGAGCCCGCAGTCAGATCAATGCACCTGCCGCCGAGACACCTCGTCCTGTGACCCTCCTGAGCTGCTCCTCTGAGCCCTCAGTATCACCAATCGTGCCTCCTATGACCCCGCTCCACCACTGCCGCCCCAGTAAGCCATATCCAGATTGTAAGACACCCCCCCATTTTACTTCCAGTTTTGGGGGAAAAAAGTGCGTCTTATAATCCGGAAAATACAGTACTTAATTTCCTCCACCTCCAGCCCCCTGAACTCTCCATCCACTCTGATAAAAACCATTCAAATTTCCACTGTCAACTTAGACAAAGCATTAAACATTAGGGGTGGATGAGGATCAAAGTGACACACAAGCAGGTAAGCAGACATACGAATTGACAAAACGATATCTAACAAATGATTTAGCTTCTCACAGATGTCTCCTTACGTGGTTTTTGTTTTTAGTGTAGGGATTCGCAATGAGGATCCTTGACATGGATTGCGATCTTGCTTATTTAGGCCAAAATAGTAACTAATACCTCATGTATACTATAAATATTAAACTGATTTAACTGCACATTTTTTTTTATTTCTATGCAGGATGCAGCCACATCCATTAATTTTGACCCTATAAACTTGGTGACTGTCCTCAAGAGTGCACTGATCCAATAGTATAGACGTCACTAATAGGCTGAAAGCAAGAAACTGTGCACTACATGTGTATGACCAGTACCCTATACACGCCTTATCTGTGTGCAATTCTAATACTAGGCCACTATCCCCCTCCATGAATGGTAGTTATGCGAGTGGTTGTTTCCTCAGTAATTTGCAACTGTGTCTCCATTTTTATGAAAAGGAATTGCTGCATTCTGTAAGAGCATTTGTTTTGAGACATGTGATGGTTGCATTTTTTTAAGCTATGCTTTAACCGGAATATTTTACTCTGAAATGCTGCATCCTTTTATTTGAAAGTTAATGGAGGATCTTGCTCCTTGGATAACTAGTCCAATGGGCTGGTCTTTAGCAGCTTGTCCCTGCCCCGCTACCCTTGAGTGACATGTCTTACATGTCTGTGTGTGTATAGGGAGAGACTTATACAACAGGAGTAGGGTGGAGTGAAGCTGAAAAAGGACCAGCCTCTTGGACAAGTTTGGGCGGCACATGATGAGCTGTCAGGTTCCATTTAAACATTATAGTAATAATAGATGGAAGATAAACATAATCCATAATGAGACAGAGAATGTTTATGTCATTTGTAGTACTTTCTGCAAAGTCAAAAGTTTACATACACTAAAAGTACTATGCCTTTAAACAATATGTTTTTAGAAACTTCTAATAGGTTTACTGGGAACATCTGCTAATTGAGTCACAGCTGTGGATGTAGTTTAATGCACACCTGAAACACACTGCTTCTTTGTTTTGCATCATGGCAAAGTCAAAAGAAACCAGACAAGATCGTTGGGTGCAATTTCCAGATACCTGAAGGTGCCTCGTTCATCTGTACAAACAATCATATGCAATTACAATCATATGCAAGTACAAACAAAATGGGAATGTCCAGCCATTATACTGCTCACAAAGGAGAGAGGTTCTGTGTAGCATCAGACATGTGCATATTAACCCAAGAACAAAAGCAAATGATCTTGTGAAGATGCTGACGGAAGCTGGTAAGATTGTGTCATTATCCACAGTGACACAAATACTGTATCAACATTGGCTGAAAGGCCACTCTGCCAGGAAGAAGCAATTACTCCAAAAAAAACCTCATAAAAAAGCCAGATTAATGCTTACAAATGCACACAGGAAGACAGACCTTAATTATTGGAGACATGTCCTGTGGTATGATGAGGCTACAATTGAACTGTTTGGCCATAATTTCCATCGTTACATGTGGAGAAAAAAAAGAGGCTTTGAAGCCTAAGAACACCACCCCAACTATGAAACAAGGAGGTGACAGCATCATGCTGTGGGGTTATTTTGGTGGAGGAGGGACTGGTGTACATCACAAAATAGATGGCATCATGAGGAATGATTATTATGTGGCAATACTGAATCAACATCTCAAAATATCAGACAGGAACTTAAAACTTGGGCTGAAATGGGTCTTCCAAATGGACCATGACCAGATGCATACTACCAAACTGATTACAATTTGTCTTAAGGATAACAAAGTCAATGTTTTGGAGTGGCCATCAGAAAGCCCTGATCTCAATCCTATTGAAAATTTATAGGTAAAGCTGAAAAGGCCGGATGAGCAAGGCGACCTACAAACATGGCTTAGTTACACTAGTTCTGTCAGGAGGAATAGGCCAAAATTCCCACCAACTATTGTGAGAAGCTTGTGGAAAGATATCCAAAACATTTGACCCAAGTCATACAGTTTAAGGGCAATGGTACCCAATACTAATAAAATGTATGTAAACTTTTGACTTTGCAGAAAGTAATAAAAATGCCTTAAAACATTCTCTCTCATTATTTTGGCATTTGGCAAATATAAATAATTTTGGTTCCTAATTGACCTAAAACGGGAAAGGTTTATTCTGTTTTCATGTTAGATAGTGAGAAAAACATGCAGATGTGTCTTTTTAGATAGTGTATGTAAACCTCTGGTTAGATAGTGTATGTAAACACAATGGTTATACACACAGTAACCCCTTCTCTATAAGGGGTACTTCTCACATAACGAGATCGCTAGCGAGATCGCTGCTGAGTCACAGGTTTTGTGACGTAATAGGGGTCTCACCAGCGATCTCGTTATGTGTGACACTAAGGAGCGACCTGGCCCCTGTTATGAAATCGCTGATCGTTACCCACTGTTCTGGTTTATTTTCTTCAAAGGTGATGTCCTGCCGGGCAGGACGCATTGCTATGTTTGACACTGTGTGACAGGGTCCCAATGACAGCAGAGATCGTTATACAGGTCGCTACTGTGACCTGTATCGTTACTAAGTCGTTGGTAAGGTCTGACTGTGTGACATCTCACCAGCGACCTCCCAGCGACTTACCAGCGATTCTTATTAGGTCGCCTCGTTTTCGGGATCGCTGGTAAGTCGCTAAATGTGATGGGTGCTTAAGAGTTCTCATATTGTGTAATGCGAATTGTGATCCCCAATTTAAGCCCTTGAAGAAAATTAGTTTAGCTAAACCTCTGAAAAAAGGACAAATGTTCTGGGCCATTCAGAAACTTGATTTTCTATCTAGTGTAGGTTGAGGTATAACCATTCTTTGCTCTAAATATTTTATTAACACAAGAAATTAAATAACTTTATTCTCTTTTCCAGTTTTCCGTCTAGACATCTGGTCCATCATTCTTAGTGGAGTTCTGATATGAGGCAATACCTTCGCACTACTTTCCAGAACGTCTAGTAGTCATTGCTTTAAAAGAAAGCAATTTATAGGCTTCCATTGAAAAAAATCCAATAAGCATCTCTAAAGCTGGTGTCACACTAAGCGACAGCGACGTCGCTGTTACGTCACCATTTTCGGTGACGTAACAGCGACCTTGTAAGTCGCTGTTATGATCGCTGCTTAGCTGTCAAACACAGCAGAAGCAGCGATCATAACGTCGCTACATGTGCAGAGAGCAGGGAGCCGCGCTTAGCGCTGGCTCCTTGCTCTCCTAGGTGCAGTACACATCGGGTTAATTAACCCGATGTGTGCTGCAGCTACATGTCACAGTGCAGAGAGCAAGGAGCCGTGCGCACTGCTTAGCGCTGGCTCCTTGCTCTCCTTGCTACAGTATACATCGGGTTAATTACCCGATGCATACTGCAGCCACATGTCACAGTGCAGGAGCCGGCACTGGCAGCAAGAGCGGAGGCTGGTAACCAGCGTAAACATCGGGTAACCAGGGAAAGGTCTTCCCTTGGTTACCCGATGTTTACGCTGGTTACAGCTTACCGCAGCTGCCAGTGCCGGCTCCTGATCGCTTCATTTCGTCGCTCTCTCGCTGTCACACACAGCGATGTGTGTGTCACAGCGGGAGAGTGACGACCAAAAAATGAAGCTGGACATTCAGCAACGACCGGCGACTTCACAGCAGGGGCCAGGTCGTTGCTGGATGTCACACACGGCGACAGCGACGGGACGTCGCTGCAACGTCACAGAAAATGGTGACGTAGCAGCGACGTCGTTGTCGTCGTCGTTATGTGTGACACCAGCTTAAGCTTCGTCTTATCCTTAAAATGGAGCCTTTACTTTCAACAAACTTTGCATGAATCAATAGTACAGGCACATGTAAGAAACATAATATATATTTTATAAGAAAAATGAGTTTCTTTCCTCATTGATCAGCCACTACTTCCTCTTCCCTGTCTCCTGACCTCTTTGTCATCCACTATGAATAAAACTGCTCAAATCCATCTTACTCAGACAATAGAGACATTACTTTTTTCTGTGACACAGCCATTATAGTTAATGTAGAGGGGAGAAGGAGCAGGGAGAGGAAACAGACAGAGGGAAACATAAAAATATTTTGGTGACTTTTCTACTAAGCCATTTACTCTACACCAGAGCTGATTCACATCAAGACAGTTAAGCACTGCTATGTAATATCCTTTATGTGGCTTTTCTCTGTGTGCTACAAAATGAGCGTAAAGGAGAAATCAATCTCTGTGTGCTGAGCTGTGTGTGGGAGAGTTAAAGGAGTTTTCCGCTACTAATTAAAGATGGGTGAACCTGCAGATATTCAGATTCGGCAGGTCAAACCGGATTTTTTTTTTTTAAATTTGGTTCGGGACCAGACTTGAACCCAGACATCTGCCTGGATGCCGAATCATATATAAGTCTATGGGGACCCGAACATTGTGCTGTCAAATGGTGGTAGAAAGGGCTATAGGGGGATTAGAACATAACAGTTATACTTACAGAGTCTTCTGTGCTGCTATCACACTACTTCTGGGTCCGCTCATTAACCCTCATACATATTCACTGCTTACCTTGCCCGGGAAAATTGGGGATTGGTTACAGTCAGACTGCTCCCCACCCTGTGTGACAGTGTTTGTTATTGGTTGGAATCACACGCTGTCTGCATACTAATAGTGTAAAAATAAATTGGCGTAGAGTTCACTCATATTGTGATACCCAGCTCAAATAAAGCATATGGCTACAGGCTGCAGCTCCTGCATCAAAATAAGAGGGACCCTATGCGTTGTTTTTTTACTAATTATTTAAATAATTTAAAAAATGGTGTGTGGTCCTCCCCAATTTTGATACCCAGCCATGATAAAGCCGATAGCTGGGGCCTGATATTCTCAGGCTGGGGAGGCCCATGGTTATTGGGCCCTCCCCAGCCTAAAATTAGGAGCCGCCCAGAATTGTCGCATCAGGTAGATGCGACAATCCCAGCACTTTACTCGACTCATCCCGATTGCCCAGGTGTGGTAGCAATCAGGGTAATATAAGGGGTTAATGACAGCTCAGAGCTGCCACTAAGCCTTAGATTAGTAATGGAAGACGTCTATGAGACATCCCCCATTACTAATCTGTAAGTATAAAAAAAACAAAACAAAAAGACCAAAAAAATCCTTTATTTGAAATAAAATAATAAAAAACACCCTTTCTCCAATTAACTCAAAACATCCAGTTTCAACGTAATCCACACAAGTGCCCACAACAATCCCGTATCTGTTACATACTGAAGCCACAGCACGCGGTCACAGAACATGACCGACGCTGTGGCTTTAGGCAGAGACTGACTGAGCCACAGCTGTGACGTCACTCAGTTTATCTGCAGTCCCAGCTAGAGGTCCCCGTGAACACAGGTAAACTAACGTCAGGTGACCTCATTAAACTTCGTAACCTCACCTTAGGTGAACTGAGTTCAATCAGACCTGCATCTTGGCAGAAAACCAAGGGGTTCTTTTTGCCAAGAGATGCAGATATGGTGCTGAAATTTATACACCAGATTCCTGCACCAATACTGCATTTCCTGGCATAAAAACGCATCAAACTGCAAAGCAGTTTTCATGCAATATTTTGCAAGGAGATGCAAATTTGGTGCTGACATTTATAGATCAAATTCCCGAACAAACTCTGCATCTTCTGGAAAAAAAACTGATCTAAACGCAATTAGGTTTTGATGCAATATTGATACTTTTTTTTGCCAGAGGATGCAGACTTGGTGCAGGAGTTTGGTGTATAAATTTCAACACCAAAACTGTATCTCCTGGCAAAAAGTCACATAAAAACTGCATCATATTTTGATGCGGTTTTCTGCTAGGAGATGCAGATTTCATTCAGGAATTTGGTGTATAAATTTCAGCACCAAATCTGCATCTTTTAGCCAAAACCCCCCCCCAAAACGCACAAAAATTATTTTGACAGTTTCAGTGCGGTTTTCTGATGCAAATTTGGTGCTGAAATGTCTGCACCAGATTTCTGAGTCAGTCTCTGCCTGAATCCACAGCGTGCGGTCATGTTCTGTGCCCGTGCACTATGTAGCAGTATGTAGCAGAGCAGGGTTCATCGTGGGATGTCGCATGGATTACGTCAGAACTGGGTGCTTGTGGTTAATAAATTTGAGAAACGGTGTTTTTTGTGATTTCAAATAAAGAATTTTTCAGTGTTTGTGTCTTTCTTTTCACTTACAGATTAGTAATGGGGGGGGTCTCAGATGCCTTCCATTTCTGATCTAAAGGCTTAGTGGCAGCTGTGAGCTGTCATTAACCCCTCATATTACCCAAATTGCCACCACACCAGGGCAAATGGGATGAGACGGGTAAAGTGCCAGCATTGTCGCATTAACAGCCAGTAGTCGTATGCTTTATCTGCAATGGGTATCACAATATGGGGGGGACTCTAAGCCAATTTATTTTTACACTATAGGTACACAGACAGCATGTGTAATTCTGTACAATCACAGACGCTGTCACTCAAGGTGGGGCCGCGGTCTGACTGCAACCAATCACACGCCAGGACTGCCGAGGGGTGGGGGAAGCAGTGAATATGTATGAGAGTTACTTATCAGACTCTGTAGTAGTGTTACAGCTGTGCGGGAGATTTGGTAAGTATAATGCTTCTGCTTTATCCCCCATTTTCTTTTTTCCAATTATCCAGGTCGTTGGATCAGAAGAGTTACACAGAGTTTCCTGAGAACTCCATGTTCCGTGCATGGACACTAGGTATCGTTTTTATGCCTTTTAATGCATTTGTTACAATAGGTAGAATATACTGCAAACAAGACAAAAAAAATGACATGCTGCAGATTTAAAACCGTTTCAAATATGCAATGAAACAAAATAACATGTGCATGAGATTTAATGAATCTCATTCACTTTGCTGGTACTAACTAGCCAATTGTTTTCATTTTTGGGACAAAACTGGGAAAAAAGTTGCAACAAAACCGCAGCAAATTCTTTACTGCACATACCCTACCACTGAACTTGTAAAGCACCAGTGTTGTGCACTGATCCACCTTGCTGATAGATTACTAATATTTAGTTTACAATTTTAGTCTTGCCAGAATGCGATGCATGTCTCATCATCCACAGATGTATCTAATCCATCTGTTTTAAGTGTAATACAGCTATATTTTCTCAAATAAAATATTGATTTAAACAGGTCTACACAATATAAGGCCCACATGCAGCCTGCTAAAGGATATTTTGCGAGGACACCAGTTTTCTTCATTATATCTTCAAATGTATTAGTGTCTGTCAGACGGGAATAGTTGAACACTTTGGCACCAGGACAGGGACAGAGCAGTGTTAGTCAACCTATTTTGATATGCAGCCAGCGGCAGTATGAGGTCATCACGCTACTGACCCTATCACAATATTACTGTCAATGTTGCAGAGGTAGCGATGACACAGCAGGGAACGGTAAGTGCTCTAAAGAGGAACCAAAGATCAAATAATCTGTCTATTGGGTGTGCTAGGGGGCGTTTGCCATTACTGTGAGGGTAATATTATGGGGCAATGGGGGAAAACTTGGAATACATAGTGTAGCAAGGGGTAGGTGAAGAAGACATTATAAAGTAGTGGCAGTGTGGGGAATATTATGAAGAAAAGTACTGTGGGGGGAATATTATGGAGATTAGCAGTGTGGATAGACATTATGCAGAGGAGCAGTGTGGGTGGAAATTATGCAGAGGGGCAATGTGGAGGTGGATATTATGCACAGGGGCAGTGAAAGGGGACATTATGGAGAGTAGTCTGGGTCAGATATTATATAGAGGAACAGTGTTAACGGACATTATGGAGAGGGGACATTATGCAGAGGGACAATGTGGGTGAACATTATGCAGACGGGCAGTGTGGGTAAACATCATGCAGAGGGGCAATGTGAGTGTTGATATGCAGAGGGACAGAGTGGGGGAGGATATTATGGAGAGGGGCAATTTGTGAGGACATTATGGAGAGGGGCAGTGCTGGGGGAACATTGTGGAGAGAGGCAGTTGCAGGGGTTAATTATGAACCTCGACAGAGTGGGGGTTCTCTTTTGTGCACTAAGCATAGTGATCGGCAGGGGCACAGCATGGCAGATATTGTATTCATTGCCCATTATGATATTTATGTTTTCAAGGGATTAGTGTAAGTGCTGCAGAAGACTAGATTTGCAAAACACAAGATATAAGAGATGTCCTATCTGCCCTACATGGCAAATATGGGCATGGCTAATTTGTGATATACAGTATATATTTAATTCTTTTTGCAGAAAATGGGCATTTCAAAGGGTGTCAAATACCTTCAGTAGCAAACTTGGCTATAGCATAGTGGGAGGAACTGATATTTATCCCAGATAATCCTTTCACCTCTTCGATCTGCTGGTATGGGAGATACATAGGAGACATTCCATCTGGTGCGGCGATTTATCTACCATACCACCTTTTTGAAGTATTTAAATTCTAAATATATTCAACCTTAGTTTATCTTCCATTTTTCTCATAATAAATCTATTCTTTTATTGGATCTAGAGCTTGAAGGAATGGAATACTCACCTACTAAAACATACCGGAAACCAACTTCAAGCAATACAATACTCCATGCCTACATCCACCCCACACACCATCCACACCACACAAATCTATTCCAGTGGGAGAACTCACTAGGACAAAAAAAAACTACAGTAATAATGCACTTTCTGAACACAAATCAACAATCTATAGTAGATTAATAAATCATGGGTATCAAAATCTAATACTACAAAGAGCAACTAATATTGTAAAAAGTAAATTAAGTGACACTGATTAATGATAAAAACACAAATTAAGGATATAAAATATCAACAAAAAGAACTTTAGTTTTACAATATACAGTGCCTACAAGTAGTATTCAACCCCCTGCAGATTTAGCAGGTTTACACATTCGGAATTAACTTGGCATTGTGACATTTGGACAGTAGATCAGCCTGGATGTGTGAAATGCACTGCAGCAAAAAAGAATGTTATTTCTTTTTTTCTTTTTTTTTTTTTAAATTGTGAAACGTTTATTCAGAGGGTCATTTATTATTCAACCCCTCAAACCACAAGAATTCTGCTTGGTTCCCCTAAAGTATTAAGAAGTATTTCAGGCACAAAGAACAATGAGCTTCACATGTTTGGATTAATTATCTCTTTTTCCAGCCTTTTCTGACTAATTAAGACCCTCCCCAAACTTGTGAACAGCACTCATACTTGGTCAACATGGGAAAGACAAAGGAGCATTCCAAGGCCATCAGAGACAAGATCGTGGAGGGTCACAAGGCTGGCAATGGGTACAAAACCCTTTCCAAGGAGTTGGGCCTACCTGTCTCCACTGTTGGGAGCATCATCCGGAAGTGGAAGGCTTATGGAACTATTGTTCGCCTTCCACGGCCTGGACAGCCTTTGAAAGTTTCCACCCGTGCCGAGGCCAGGCTTGTCCGAAGAGTCAAGGCTAACCCAAGGACAACAAGGAAGGAGCTTGGGAAGATCTCATGACAGTGGGGACATTGGTTCAGTCAATACCATAAGTAACGTACTCCACCGCAATGGTCTCCGTTCCAGACGAGCCCGTAAGGTACCTTTACTTTCAAAGCGTCATGTCAAGGCTCGTCTACAGTTTGCTCATGATCACTTGGAGGACTCAGACAGACTGGTTCAAGGTTCTCTGGTCTGATGAGACCAAGATCGAGATCTTTGGTGCCAACCACACACGTGACGTTTGGAGACTGGATGGCACTGCATACGACCCCAAGAATACCATTCCTAAAGTCAAGCATGGTGGTGGCAGCATCATGCTGTGGGGCTGTTTCTCAGCCAAGGGGCCTGGCCATCTGGTCCGCATCCATGGGAAGATGGATAGCACGGCCTACCTGGAGATTTTGGCCAAGAACCTCTGCTCCTCCATCAAGGATCTTAAGATGGGTCGTCATTTCATCTTCCAACAAGACAACAACCCAAAGCACACAGCCAAGAAAACCAAGGCCTGGTTCAAGAGGGAAAAAATCAAGGTGTTGCAGTGGCCTAGTCAGTCTCCTGACCTTAACCAAATTGAAAACTTGTGGAAGGAGCTCAAGATTAAAGTCCACATGAGACACCCAAAGAACCTAGATAACTTGGAGAAGATCTGCATGGAGGAGTGGGCCAAGATAACTCCAGAGACCTGTGCCGGCCTGATCAGGTCTTATAAAAGACGATTATTAGCTGTAATTGCAAACAAGGGTTATTCCACAAAATATTAAACCTAGGGGTTGAATAATAATTGGCCCACACTTTTATGTTGAAAATTTCTTAAAATGTAACTGAGCAACATAACTTGTTGGTTTGTAAGATTTATGCATCTGTTAATAAATCCTGCTCTTGTTTGAAGTTTGCAGGCTCTAACTTATTTGCATCTTATCAAACCTGCTAAATCTGCAGGGGATTGAATACTACTTGTAGGCACTGTAGTTCACAATTTACTAACATTGTAAAAATAGTTAAAAATTAACAACCTATGTTAAATGATGAACACGATCTGAAATCTATTCTTAAAGATGGTATACAAATAATACCTAAAAAAAAGCTCCTTCTTTGGGTATCAAACCACCCAGCATGTGCAATCTGGTGAAAAGCAACAAAAAAAAAAACCCACGCATTGCTACTTAGTAAGGTTTTCAGAAGTGTGGTCAAAATCTATGCAAACCTTGCTGGGGTAAAAAAGCTTCTCAGATGGTAAGACTAAAAACAAATATGGAGGTTGACTGTATAATTGTTTTCTATGAAACAGTTGTACCTGCTGTTTCCAGGTCTTTCTGTAACTCTCCACAGGTCATCCTTGGCTCTTGGACAACTCTTCTGACAATTATTTTCACTTCTGATTGAAATATAGTATGGAGCACCTGGTTGTGGCCAGTTTATTGTGAAATTATACAGTTAGGTCCAGAAATATTTGGACAGTGACACAATTTTCGCGAGTTGGGCTCTGCATGCCACCACATTGGATTTGAAATGAAATCTCTACAACAGAATTCAAGTGCAGATTGTAACGTTTAATTTGAAGGTTTGAACAAAAATATCTGATAGAAATTGTAGGAATTGTACACATTTCTTTACAAACACTCCACATTTTAGGAGGTCAAAAGTAATTGGACAAATAAACCAAACCCAAACAAAATATTTTTATTTTCAATATTTTGTTGCGAATCCTTTGGAGGCAATCACTGCCTTAAGTCTGGAACCCATGGACATCACCAAACGCTGGGTTTCCTCCTTCTTAATGCTTTGCCAGGCCTTTACAGCCGCAGCCTTCATGTCTTGCTTGTTTGTGGGTCTTTCCGTCTTAAGTCTGGATTTGAGCAAGTGAAATGCATGCTCAATTGGGTTAAGATCTGGTGATTGACTTGGCCATTGCAGAATGTTCCACTTTTTTGCACTCATGAACTCCTGGGTAGCTTTGGCTGTATGCTTGGGGTCATTGTCCATCTGTACTATGAAGCGCCGTCCGATCAACTTTGTGGCATTTGGCTGAATCTGGGCTGAAAGTATATCCCGGTACACTTCAGAATTCATCCGGCTACTCTTGTCTGCTGTTATGTCATCAATAAACACAAGTGACCCAGTGCCATTGAAAGCCATGCATGCCCATGCCATCACGTTGCCTCCACCATGTTTTACAGAGGATGTGGTGTGGCTTGGATCATGTGCTGTTCCCTTTCTTCTCCAAACTTTTTTCTTCCCATCATTCTGGTACAGGTTGATCTTTGTCTCATCTGTCCATAGAATACTTTTCCAGAACTGAGCTGGCTTCATGAGGTGTTTTTCAGCAAATTTAACTCTGGCCTGTCTATTTTTGGAATTGATGAATGGTTTGCATCTAGATGTGAACCCTTTGTATTTACTTTCATGGAGTCTTCTCTTTACTGTTGACTTAGAGACAGATACACCTACTTCACTGAGAGTGTTCTGGACTTCAGTTGATGTTGTGAATGGGTTCTTCTTCACCAAAGAAAGTATGCGGCGATCATCCACCACTGTTGTCATCCGTGGACGCCCAGGCCTTATTGAGTTCCCAAGCTCACCAGTCAATTCCTTTTTTCTCAGAATGTACCCGACTGTTGATTTTGCTACTCCAAGCATGTCTGCTATCTCTCTGAGGTATTTTTTCTTCTTTTTCAGCCTCAGGATGTTCTGCTTCACCTCAATTGAGAGTTCCTTAGACCGCATGTTGTCTGGTCACAGCAACAACTTCCAAATGCAAAACCACACACCTGTAATCAACCCCAGACCTTTTAACTACTTCATTGATTACAGGTTAACGAGGGAGACACCTTCAGAGTTGATTGCAGCCCTTAGAGTCCCTTGTCCAATTACTTTTGGTCCCTTGAAAAAGAGGAGGCTATGCATTACAGAGCTATGATTCCTAAACCCTTTCTCCGATTTGGATGTGAAAACTCTCATATTGCAGCTGGGAGTGTGCACTTTCAGCACATATTATATATATAATTGTATTTCTGAACATGTTTTTGTAAACAGCTAAAAAAACAAAACTTGTGTCACTGTCCAAATATTTCTGGACCTAACTGTATTTTTCCCACTTCTGGATTATGGCCCCAATCATGCCCACTGGAACTTTCAGTAGTGTAGAAATTCTCTAACTAATGCAATCACTATATTTTGCAACAATAAGCTGCAAAGGTGTTGAGACAGCTCACTGGTTTTATCAATCATGAGATGTTTATCATTTCACCTTAAAAATGAGACACCATGTTATAGGCCATCAGTTGAACCAGCTGAAATCAGACTGATAAAACTCCTCCTCCTCTTCAAAAGCGGTCAGGTTACCCTCTGAAAGATCAGATCCTCCTCACCTTTACTTATGCAATCTGTTGGTCCGTGTCTGAAAAATTACAGTTCAAATATTTATTCAAATGATAAGCTTTTACAGTTACATAGTTACTTAGGTTGAAAAAAGACCTAGGTCCCTCTAGTTCAACCTTCCTCCACCAGTTCTACATTTGGTCACTAAGTCATTTATAACCAACAATGTTGTGTGTACTGAGGAAATCAATAGTTATATAGTTACTTAGATTGAAAAAAGACCTAGGTCCATCTAGCTTCTGCTCCTCTGGATTTATTCTCTGCCCAGTGCCACCTTTTTCTGTTTGATTGACAGCTCACTGACTGTTAAGTCAAGCCAGTGAGATGTCAGTCAAGAATAAGAAGGTGGATCTGTGCAAAAAAAAAAGAGCCAGGGAGACAGAAGCTTGGGAAGTTCTTTGACACTTCCAGAATGCTTGAGCCTCATCTCAGAAATTTTCAGTCAGGGGGCAACAGAAAGTATAAGTAAAGATGAGGATGATATCTTTCAAAGAGCAACATGACCACAGTTTGGGGTGTTTCTTTCTGACAGATTCCATTTCTGCATGTAATCATTATTACATAAATATACTAAAAAACAAGCATACTTTAGCATTGGCCTAAAACAGGTGCAGTAAAGGGAATAAGTATTTGATCCCTTGCTGATTTTGTAAGTTTGCCCACTGACAGACCTAAACAGTCTATAATTTTAAGGGTTGGCTCATTTTTTAACAGTGAAAGATAGAATATCCAAAATAAAATCCAGAAAATCGCATTGTATAAATTATAGAAATTTGCATTTTGCCGAGAGAAATAAGTATTTGATCCCTCTGGCAAACAAGACTTAATACTTGGTAGCAAAACTCTTGTTGGCAAGCACAGCAGTCAAACATTTTTTTTTTTTGTAGTTGATGAGGTTTGCGCACATCAGGAGGAATTTTGGTCCACTTCTCTTTGCAGATCATCTCTAAATCATTAGGATTTTGAGGCTGTCACTTGGCAACTCGGAGCTTCAGCTCCCTCCATAGGTTTTCTATAGGATTAAGGTCTGGAGCCTGGTAAGGGAACTCCATGACCTTAAAGTGCTTCTTTTTGAGCCATTCCTTTGTTACCTTTGCTGTATGTTTTGGGTCATTGTCATGCTGGAAGACCCAGCCACAACCTATTTTTAATGTTCTGGTGGCGGGAAGGAGGTTGTCACTCAGGATTTTATGGTACATGGCTCCATCCATTGTCCCATTCATGCGGTGAAGTAGTCCTGTGCCCTTAGCAGAGAAACACCCCCAAAACATGTTTCCACCTCCATGCTTGACAGTGGGGATGGTGTTGTTTGGGTCATAGGCAGCATTTCTCTTTTTCCCAACACAGCGAGTTGAATTAATGCCAAAGAGCTCAATTTTTGTCTCATCTGTCCACAGCACCTTTTCCCAATCACTCTCAGAATCATCCAAGTGTTCAATGGCAAGCTTCAGAGGGGCCTGCACATGTACCTTCTTGAGCAGGTGGACTTTGCAGGCACTGGAGGATTTTTTTTATCCAATACGGTGTAATCTGTTACCAATGTTTTTTTTGGTGACCGTGGTCCCAGCTGCCTTGAAATCATTAACAAGTTCCTCCCATGTAGTTTTAGGCTGATCTCTCACCTTCCTCATGATCCAGGATAACCCACAAGGTGAGATTTTGCATGGAGCCCCAGATCGATGTTGATTGACACTCATTTTGTATTTGTTCCATTTTCTTACTATTGCACCTACAGTTGCCTCCTCACACAGCGTCTTCCTTATGGTTTTGTAGCCCATTCCAGTCTTGTGTAGTCTATGATCTTGTCCCTGCCATCTTTAGAAAGCTCTTTGGTCTTGCCCATTTTGTAGAGTGATTGTGTGTGTGGAGAGGAGTATTTTTATAAAAGGTGACAATTTAGGACAGTTGTCTTTAATGCAGGTATCGAGTTGATTAGGAGCATCTAAGTGGTCTGTAGGAGCGAGAACTCTTAATGGTTGGTAGGGGATCAAATACTTATTTCTCTCTGCAAAATACAAATAAATTTATAGAATTCATACAATGTTATTTTCTGGATTTTATTTTGGATGACTATTCTCTCATTGTTAAAATTAACCCTACCCTTAAAATTATTGACTGTTCATGCCTTTGTCAATTTGGCAAACTTACAAAATCAGCAAGGGATCAAATAATTATTGTTCACTGTATGGTTTATCAACACCAAGTGACAAGGATATTTGTGTAGCGGCCACTCCCATTTGGTTTACCTGAAAACTCCTTTTCATTTGACTACACAACTGATACTTATTCAGAAACATTTTTTTTAGAAATCTTAACCTGCATAGATTTAGGGGCCTAAATATAAAACAAGGTGTTCTTCAAAGAAGTCCAACCACTTGGCTGCCGCTCATTGTAGGGTACAGCAGTGTTAGTTTTAATTCATGACTGTGTGGGCAATGACCCAGACACTATGTGCTATGACCGAGCAAAACAAATGCAGATGGTTGATTGACAGATGGCAAGTAGTTAAGTAGAGTGGATTACACAGAAATTGGCAATACAACATTACTGTCATCTGTACAGATATCATAAACATAGGTCAACAGAGGGGGATGGTGCATATCTTCAGATTATGTCTGCGAGCTCTTATATCTACACAGTAAGTTGACACTGAAGCGTTAGTTTATGGCAAAACACATTTGGCTATTCCTGTAGGACACAGTCGCAGTTTTAAAGTGATACTCACATCTCATATTTATGTCCTAGCCACAAGATGTGCAATTATCTGATACAAAAAAAATAAATAAATATTGGCATCCACACTTATCCGAAAAACATGGCACCACCTCATACCGCCAGGAATGCAGAATTAGGCGCATGAGTGTGTTTCTATGCATTCACCTCTATAGGTGTTCCAGCAATTACTGAATTGTGTACCCCTTTAATTGTGATATAAAAGTAAAAAAGGTTCACCAAGAAGGATAGTAAGGGAAGAATTGTTCTGCTTGTTTTTTTAGCATTCCTTAAAAAGCAATTTCTGGGTAGCCTTGGATTGGGGTTTGGCGTCACTGCGGCACACGTGTAATGCATGTAGAACATTTTTGGATTACCTAACAGGGTGGATGCTTGTTGGGGAATGAGGCAGCTACTTAGGGTTGTACCTAGAATTGTTTCTCACCACATATACTGAATATGAAATTCTACCTTTATTGCTGCTAGACAACCCACTATTAGCTATGCTGCATGGTTAGACACAGAGGGGGAAGAACCCCAACCCCTACACCACCATGCAATTTTCCATTTTTTTTCCTCCCTTTCTTCCAACAGCCATAACTTTTATTTTTCAGTCAATATAGACATATGAAGGCTTGTTTTTCTGTGGGACAAGCTGCACTTTTGAACAACGCTATTCTTTCTGCTACATAGTGTACTGAAAAATTGAAGAAAAAAAAAAAAAAACCCTGCAATTCCACGATTGTTTTTTTCGTTTTTTATTTACCCTGTTTACTATATGGTAAAGCTGACCTGGTAGTATGATTCTCCACATAAATACGAGTTAGTAGATACCAAACAGTTTTTTTTTGTTTGTTTTTTTTAAATTTAAGTGCTGAAAAAAAAAAATCAGAAATTTGTTAAAAGCAGAAGTGCGCTTTAGCTGCCTTTTTTGAGACCTTTAGGATTCTCATAGTTTGGATCTGGGGCCGTGTGAGGGCTTATTTCTTGTTACCTAGTTAAATACTGCTATACTGCTGATAATCTCTGACAGTGGGATTTAGCGTGCACTAGTGGGGAGTGCATCATTTCCCACCCCCATCGACAGTCCCGTGATATGTTTCACTAGGTGCCTATGAATTGTCATGACAGCTGGGGGTCATCTGATAACCCATCACTGTCATGACGTAGTATCTGAGCACTGACGTTCACCGGAGATAAGCATATGTGCTGTACAAAAGCGATTGGAGTGTATTAGCTTCAGGTCCCCCAAGGGGAATAGTAAAATCAATAAAATAGTTTTACAAAAAAAGTTTTATTAAAAAAGTTCAAATCACACCCCTTATGCGCAATTCTTTGTGACAAATTTCTGTTTTTTTACAACTTTAATAAAATAATAAAAACTACACATTGGTATCTATGAACGTGTACTGATCTGGGGAATCATATTGCCAGGTAAATTTTTCAAAATTCAAACACTAAAAAAAAGAAAAAAAAACCCAAAACTAAAAACAAACAAAAAAAAGACAAAAAAAATTGTGCAGTTGCACTTTTTTTGCAATTTGAGTGCATTTTAATTTTTTTTTTACCATATTCCAGTACAATATGGGGCAGAGTGAATGGTATTGTTCAAAAGTACAACTCGTCCCGCAAAAATCATATGGCTATATTGATGGAAAAATAAAAAAAAGTTATGGTCTTTTTGAAGAAATTGAGGAAAAAACAAATGGAAAAAATCGCTAGGTGGTGAAAAGGTTAAAGACGCTTTTAGAGGGTGAATGTTTTCTAACTATACACTCCTTACATGGGCATCATGTTTTCATTCTGTTGGGTTGTCGATGAAAGATTAACTTTTTCCTATCCAATTTCCTGTTTCGCCCATTGAAAACCTATTATAGGCCGTCATCAGTTATATTTATTCCAGCATTCAGTAGTGAAAACGGAATCTGCTCAAACCCACTGGCAGAAGACGACAGTAAAATGCGTATGAAATATTGATGTCCCCTGCCAGGGGACAAAGGAGCTTAACCCCTTAGTGACGGAGCTAATTTTCACCTTAATGACCAGACCAAATTTTGCACTTCTGACCAGTGTCACTTCATGAGGTTATAACTCTGGAACGCTTCAACGGATCCTGGTGATTTTGAGATTGTTTTTTCGTCACATATTGGACTTCATGTTAGTACCAAATTTAGGACAATATTTTTTGCGTTTATTTATGAAAAAAATTGAATTTTGGCAAAAATTTTGAAAATTTAGCAATTTTCAACTTTTGAATTTTTATACCGTTAAACCAGAGATTTCTGTGACACAAAATAGTTAATAAATAACATTTCCCACATGTCTACTTTACATCAGCACAATTTTGGAAACAAAATTTTTTTTTGTTAGGAAGTTAGAAGAGTTCAAAGTTTATCAGCAATTTCTCATTTTTACATCAAAATTTACAAAACCATTTTTTTTTAGGGACCACATCACATTTGAAGTGACTTCAATAGGCCTAGATGACAGAAAATACCCAAAAGTGACACCATTCTAAAAACTGCACCCCCCCAAAGTACTCAAAACCACATTCAAGAAGTTTATTAACCCTTCAGGTGCTTCACATGAACAAAAGCAATGTGGAATGAAAAAAAGCAAAAATTAAATTTTACCTAAAAATGTTGCTCTAACCCAAATTTATTCACTTTTAGAAGAAATAACACAACAAAATGGACCACAAAACTTGTTCCCCACTTTCTTATGAGCGCGCCGATACCCCACATGTGGTCAGAAACCTCTGTTTGGACAAATGGGAGGGCTCGGAATAGAAGGAGCAATATTTGAATTTTGGAAAGCAAATTTGGCTGAAATAGATTGCGGGCACCATGTTGCATTTACAGGTCCGCTAAGGTACCTAAACAGAAGAAACCCCTCACAAGTGACGCCATTTTGGAAACTAGACCCCTCAAGGCTTCTATCTAGGGGTATAGTGAGCATTTTAGATCCACAGGTACTTCACAGATTTTGTTAACGTTACGTTGTCATATTGAAAATTTTAATAATTTTCTCAAAAATGTTGCTTTAGCATCAATTTTCTCACTTTTTCAAGAGGTAATTCCAAAAATTTGACCTCAAGGTTTGTTAACCACTTTTTTATGAGCGCGGTGGTACCTCACATGTGGTCTGAAACCTTTGTTTGGACAAATGGGAGGGCTTGGAACGAAAGGAGCAATATTTGAATTTTGGAAAGGAAATTTGGCTGAAAAAGATTGCGGGCACCATGTCACATTTGGAGGTCCCCTAAGGTACCTAAACAGCAGAAACCCCGCACAAGTGACCCCATTTTAGAAACTAGGCCCCTCAAGGAATTTATCTAGATGTTTGGCGAGTATCCTGAACCCCCAGGTGCGTCACAGAATTTTATAACGTTGAGCCATGAAAATAAAAAAATAAAATTTTACCACAAAATTGTTATTTCAACCAGGTAGCTTTTTTTTCACAAGGGTAACAGGAAAAAAATCACCATGAAATTTATTGTGCAATTTCTCCTGAGTTTGGCGATACCTTATATGTGGTGGAAATCAACTGTTTGGGCGCATGACAGGGCTCGGAAGGGAAGGAGCGCCATTTGACTGCAAAATTGTCTGGAATCAATAGCGGACGCTATGTTGCATTAGGAGAGCCCCTGAGGTGTCTATACAGTGAAGCTCCTAAACATGTGGCCACATTTTGGAAAATAGACCCCTGAAGGAATTTATCTAGATGTTTGGTGAGTACCCTGAACCCTCAGGTGCTTCACAGAAGTTTATAATGTTGAGCTGTGAAAAAAAAATAAAAATACATTTTTACCACAAAATTGTTACTTCAACCAGGTAGCTTTTTTTTTTTTTTTACAAGTGTAAAAGGAAAAAATTCAGCATAAAATTTATTGTGCAATTTCTCCTGAGTATGCTGATACCTTATGTGTGATGAAAATCAACTGTTTGGGTGCACAGCAGGGCTCGGAAGGGAAGGAGCGCCATTTGACTGCACAATTGGCTGGAATCATTAGCGGACGCTATGTTGCATTTGGAAAGCCCCTAAGGTGCCTAAAAAGTGGAGGTTTCCCACAAGTGACCCCATTCTGGAAACGAGACACCTCAAGGCTTTTATCTAGGTGTATATTGAGCAGTTTGAATCCAAGAGTACTTAACAGAATTTGATAAGCTTAGGTTGCCATATTGAACATTTTCATTTTTTTCACAAAAATGTTGCTTTAGCATCATATTTCTTACTTTTTCAAGAGGCAACAACAAACCGTGGACCCCACAGGTTGTTATCCAATGTCTTATGAGCACAGGGATACCCCACATGTGGCCAAAAACCTCTGTTTGGATAAATGGGAGGGCTTGGAATGGAAGGAGCACCATTTGAATTCTGGAAAAGTTGAAATAAATTGCGGGCACCATGTCACATTTGCAGGGCCCCTTGGGTACCTATACAGCAGAAACCCCCCACAAGTGACCCCATTTTGGAAACTGGATTTTATTCAGGACTATAGTAAGCATTTTGAATCCACAGGTACTTCACAAAAATGTTGCTGTAGCAACACATTTCTCGCTTTTAGGCTATGTGGCCATGATCCAGCGACACGGCGTCTAGTACACAGTGTTAGCCTTCCTGCAGAGATGTGAGTGTTGTCCACGGGAGAACGCAGCTGCCCATGCCCACGATTTGGGTTCAGGCTGCTGTGGAGCTCTATGCTACCTGCAGAGAACACTCTTGTCTCCGCAGCATAAATTGACATGCGGAGGCTCGGGAAGCTGCACCACAGGTCGGTTTATGCTGCGGAGAAAAGAAGCACACTGGGCATAGAATTTCTAAAAATCCTTCCACTGTGCTTCTACTGCACAATGCAGCGCTATGGATGCAGGGAAAACACTCTGCGCCCAAAATGCTGCAAACCCTGATTGTGGGCACACAGCGTAAAATGCTACAATGGATGAATGGATAGATGTCAAACATATATAACGTCCCACCCCCTGCATATTCTAAGCTGGCGCCCTTTAGTGCCTTTCATGTGGCACTAAAGGGTGCCTAGCCTTGTATTTAGCCCCCCAAAAAATTAAAAATTAAAATAAACGACGTGGGGTCCCCCCTATTTTTGACAGCCAGCTAGGGTAAAGCAGACAGCTGTAGCCTGCAAACCACAGCTGACAGCTTCACCTTGGCTGGTGATCAATTTGGAGGGCTCCCCAGGCGTTTTTTTAAACAAAAACAAAAAAAAACGTGGGGTCCCCCCCAAATTAGATCACCAGCCAAGGTGAAGCGGACAGCTGGGGTCTGGTATTCTCAGGGTGGGAAGAGCCATGGTTATTGGACTCTTCCCAGCCTAAAAATAGGAGGCCGCAGCCGCCCCAAAAGTGGCGCATCCATTAGATGCGCCAATCCTGGCGCTTCGCTCCAGCTCATCCCGCGCCCTGGTGCGGTGGCAAACGGGGTAATATACGGGGTTGATACCAGCTGTAATGTCACCTGGCATCAAGCCCTGGGGTTAGTGATGTCACGGCATCTAAACAGATACCCGACATCACTAACACAGTCAGTAATAGAAAAAAATAAAGACAAAAAAAAAATTTATTTGAAAAAAAAAAACTCCCCGAAACATTCCTTTTTCACCAATTTATTGAAAATAAATACATTTCGGTCGCTGTAATCCTTTTTGGAGGTCCCTTGGAGACTCTGGACCTTCTAGAATATGGGGGGCACGTTCAGGGAACGTATCCCCCATTTTCTGGAAGAGCAAGCTCTCCATGAGCAGTGTGGGTGCAGTAATCTGAGAATACTGCACTCACACTGCTCCGGTCCAACCTAGGGCAGAGTGACCTGCAGTAACCTCATTCCAGAATATGAGGGGTACGCTCACAGAACGTACCCCCCATTTTCTGGAACAGCAGTCTCTCCATGTGAGTGTGGCTGCAGATTACTGCACTCACTCTCCCCCGGTCCACAGTGGAGCAGCCTGTGCAGCAGCGACGTCAGCGTCCCTGCTTGCAGGGATCCAGTTAACAGCCGCTGTCTGCGCATGCGCCGCCAGCTTTCCAGAGGGAGTGATCGCGGGGACGGAGCAGCAACAGCCGCCAGGTAACGTAAGACCGGGGGGCTGGGGCTGGGGCTGGGGGGGGAGTGACGGGGGGTGACAGCGGGACCTGGGGACACCTTTCTGCCGCATGTGACGTGTCACATGCGGCAGAAAGAGCAGGATGAATGCGGCCGCGCGCTGCACGCCGACATCCTGCATGCTCCGGAGGGGGTAAGGGGGAGCGCTCTGGAGAACCGGAGGGGGCTCCGGGGACCAGAGATCTCCGGTGCACCGGAAGAGGGGTCAGGGGGAGGACATTTCTCTCCGATCTGAAATGTTTGATCATTTCAGATCGGAGGGAAATGAATGCAGAGCCGGCGGCGGCAGTTTTCGGCGCGCGGCGGCGCCATTTTGGATGTCCGGTGGGGGTGGGGGTTGATTTCTCCGGTACCGGGGGCTTTGGGGGCACTAAAGGATTATATTTCTTTCTCATCGGACATGTTTGATCATGTCCGATGAGAAAGAAATCAGTATTATTTGCCATTTTTTTTTTTTTATGCGTACGTCGGTATACGGTGTATACCGGCGATCACATTATCGGGGTCCAAAAAAAAACCCCGATTCATAATCTTGGGGGTCTCAGCTACCTCCGGTAGCTGAAACCCCCGAGATTTTTCGTCACTGGGGGGCGCTACAAGCTTTTTCCGGCCTGATGTCTCAAGACGTCGGAACAGAATAAGTACCCTGTTTTTCCGACGTCTTGAGACGTTAGGCCGTCGCTATGGGGTTAAAGGATTTTGAGAGTCCCCCGGGGGGACTCCGGATAGGAAAAGGTTAAGACATTATGAAAAATGGAAACCATGATACCAGTGTGAACAAAGACTCAAAGTAATGAAAACACGGACACAAGAAAGCAGGTTGAATTTACATTTTACTTCAAAAAAGGGGATGTACATACATGAGGGAACATTGGGTAGAGAACAGTTATGATAAATCATATCTGCTAATTGTATCTAGGTGCCAGTTTGGCTGGCGGTGGCAGTTTTATTCCTGCTGGCATACACTTGCTTACAATATTAACAGGATAGTGAGTAAAGGAATAATTGAAATTGAATGGCCTGAAAGGAAAGAATATATCATACACAGTGAGTTTGTAGTACACAGCATCATTTTTTTTCTTCATTTAAATGACATACTCAACAGCAGGAAGGAGAAAAGTTAACAATTACTAACACTAGAATAATCAAATTTTGTATGTTATACATGTACAGCAACTAACTGCTTTACAAAAAAGCAAAATAATACAATATATTGTCACATGTATTTACAGTGTAGTAAATATACTTTTCTGTCAAATTTTACACAAAAAATATTTACAGATGAATGTACTGCATTAAAAAAAGTAATGTCGCTAACACTTAAAAGTGACTTTTTGTGGAAAAGTCGGTTGCATAACATTGGATACCACATGCGTAAGAGGAGGGAAAGTTCCTAAAACTGAACCTAAAAATCATACAGGCTGCCCACACCCAGCACTGGGACAATGGGACGTAATCAGTGATTGCAAATACAACTAGATTTAGAACAAAATAATACACATCAGAGATTCTACCAGAAATGCTTGGCTTATTAAATTAGAAAGAAACCAAACATTTTTTTTTAGAAAATATTTTTGGGTGGAACATATTGAAGAGTGGTCACCACATCCCAAAGAATCAACTGCTACCTGTGCTGAAATATGATTTGTAGTATGACAGCCATATAATTGCTGATAGTTTAATCAAGATTAGTATACGTGGAGTAGTAACAAAAGGTATGAGGGGGGGGGGTCAAAAAACATGATCGTTGATAAACATGAATTAGACAGTTTGGATCTTTAGGCAGCTTGTAATTCTTGACTAGCTCTAGGTGGTATGCGCCTGCCTATTCCACAGATCCCATAAGAGTATGCCTACAAATCAGGCAGTTCAGCACTGTACAATCTCTGATGTGCATATATTCAGTTCTTTTAGGCTATATTGGGTCGTTTCGAGCGATCACTCTACCAGTAAACACAAAGTTGGGCGATTTCGAGCGATCACTCTACCAGTAAACACAAAGTTGGGCGATTTCGAGCGATCACTCTACCAGTAAACACAAAGTTATCTGTTCACCTGTGTTGCCCCGCTCACTGGACGACCTACACCCTTCCTAAGAACACCCCATCTTGTCAAATAGCTAAACATAATTACAATGGGATTTTGGCAGACTGTTTGCATAATTGGTTTCTGTCCACAGTTTTCTTTTTTTCCAGGACTGTAAACAAAATAAAAGGAAATAAAAAAAACCAAAAACATACAAAAAACACAAAATTGGAGGACAAGGAAAAATAAAAAACAGCATATTTACATCTGTGAATTACGCTTTATAATGCGAATAAATGCAGATTATGTGCTATACTTAAATCCCAACACTTATTTGTACCATTGTTATATTAGTTTAGCTGTGGAGTTTGATTTACTGGAATACACTTACGTCACTCTATAGTCTTATTACATACATTTCAGAATTATACTTGTATCTTATCTTAAAGCCATTCCTGGTCCTTAGACCAAGATCTAAGTTGTAGAAGAGCATTTCATGTTTGTGTTTCATTTATACATATGTTCAGCAGTTAATATATTTCAGCCCTAAAAGCAAGCACCTAGATGTCTTTCCCTTTTGCTCACAATTGTCAAAAAGGATCATTTTCCTCTGAGTTAAGAATATACTGGACAAGTGTCTAAAGCCCTGTTCTGCAATTTGCCTCACCTTGGTCTTTACAGCATAACAGTGCCGATAAGTCTGGTTAATAGCGTTATCCCCTATTTTGCTGTAGTGGTGCATGTTATTTGCAAGACAGCATCAAATGATTAGTCAGTGACTGTAAATACGACACGCTAATCCAGAATTAATATGTCACAGTGAGAGAACATGTGTTCAGTTTAACTAGTATGACCCCCATACCAATCCAAATACGTTAATAGTCATAATTTATATGTAGTCTGATTATGGGGAACACAAAACTGGGCAGGGGCTCACATATTGGACAGTTTATTTTTCGTCTTCAGACGGTCAGCATTAGTACTATAAATATTTGCAGCAGTTTTGACATTCTATATGCCAATACAAGGATTTTAAATAGCATTTATCTATTAGGATTACATGTTTCTACATAATACAATGTGACTGCCCCTCCTTCCAGACACAGCTTGTCAGTTTACATGTACCGCTTCATTAAGACCTCAGTATTTTTATATATTTTTTTTTATTTTCTTTTTACATTGCACAGAACAGTGCACCACACCAAAGGGTGAATTTTTATTTCTTATCCATTGCAAATTATGCCCCAATCATAGTGAGGGCACACATCTTTCACAAGATTATGCCCCTAAGTGCAAGAATTCTTTTAACACCTCTCTCAGGAAGGGTTAAGGAAACGATCGTCAAGCAGAAAGGAGTTAAAGCCCTTATACTACTCAGATGCAAGCAATTTACTTACCACAATTTCACCTTGAAAACGACGGGGTTTTTTTTTTTGTTTTCCCGTCAAATTAATACAAACACATATTTACATAACATTTCAAATTATTCCATTTCAGAATACATTCTGCCTTTTAGAAATAGTGCATTTTAAGGACAGAATCACTGGAGCATTAAAGGATGAAAGAAATGCTTCAATACTTGAAACAGAGCAAACAACAATGTTTGGAATATATATCTATATATTTTTATAGGAATAAAAATATAATTAATTTGAGAAATTTATTGCAAGTACCCAGAAATCTAATTGGTATGGTGGCCCCTTTAACAAACTGACTCATATTTGCTTATATAGTACCGTTAAAGTGAGGAAGAGGAAAATATAAAAAAAAAAAGAAAGAAAATATCCCATCTAGGAAGTTATTTTAAAGCAAATAGGTAAAAAAAATTCCACAGCTAAAAAGAAGGGGGGAGAGATTAAATAAGATTATTTTCCCACCAAAGCCACTAGAAAGGATTAGCTTTAACAATTTGTTAAATGCAAAAACAAAAAATCATACACAAATAGTAATAATAAAAAAAAAAGACAAGGCAAAAAGACTCGTGAAAATGCCACTAATGTTTGAACAGTTAATGCAGTAAAGGCTGGGCCACCATTATCAAAATTACAAAATCCTTCATTCCAAAATTCACAAGTTGTTGATTATGCTTGTGACCAAAGTTCCCTTTAAGAATGGAACAAACGGGAAAGGAAACAAAAACACAAGGAGAAAAGGCTGAGGAAACCAAATGGTGTTGAGTTCAAGCAATGTTTTCAATGCGTTGATCTTCTGGCGACATGGCTGACTGCATGGGAACGTTAAAAAAATTAAGTGCAGCATCATATTGTGCGCGGGGCCACTGGAGGGCTGACCGCTTAGGTAAGTCAGTTTTAGAAAAGGAACTGTAAAATAAATAAAAAGGGGAATTAAAAAAATCTTCACACAATCTTTTTGATGCTGTGACGTTTGAAGCTGCCAGCACTTCTCTGCTTTTGCACTTGGCTCGCTGAACCATGGCGTGTTCTACCGCTGTTGGAGTGGCCGGTGGTGGGGGACAGTTCCACGTTCTCCTTATCAATTCCTGGAGGTAGAGAAGACAGGTGAGGTCAACTTAATACGCTGAATCTAGTATTCACATGTATACTTCAGTAACTACTGTCACGTAATAGGGAAACAACCAAGTATTTAGCAGGCAAGAGAAGTGTTAATTAATGACATCTTTGCAAACTGGAAAATAATGCTAAATTTTCAGTTTACTGTAAAGGCTATGTGCGCACACTGCAGTTTTGTTTCTTCATTGAAAACCACACCTCTGGCCGAAAAAAAACAGCATCAAAACGCATGCGTTTTTGACGGGTTTCGGTGTGTTTCCTGGGTGCCTATGTGCCCATGCGTTGTTTCCGCTATATTCAATGGAAAAACGCAGGTCAAAAACGCAGAAAGATGTGACATGCTACTTTTTTCTGCAACCAAAATTGCAGGGAAAAAAGAAGCAACGTGCGCACAGCCTTTCTGAATTCTCATACTTTGCTGGGGAAGCAAAGACATGCAGTTTAGGGCAACAAGCTGGACCGAAATGCATCAAAAACTGCACTGTGCGCACAGGGCCTTAGGCTAGATTCACACATCCATGTGTCATGGTCCGAGCACAAAGCAGCCACGGGTCTTCTGCCCCGAACTTAGCAGCCACATTTCAAGCTACCGAGTCCGAGGTTGGAGACGCATGGCTGCTCCCGTGCATTACAGTCCGTGTTCGGACCATGACATACAGATGTGTGAATCTAGCCTTAAAAGTAATATCTGAATGGTTAAAGACATCGTGAGAATCTGCAGTTGAAAAGTCAAAAGCTTTTTGAACTACTATGTAAATTATAGGTATTGTAATCGTAGTTGTAGTGGTCACATAATTCACTTAATTGGCTAAAAAAAAAAAAAAGTACACCTGAGTGTTAACATCAAAAGCACAAAAGGCAACAGCAGTTCAAAATAAAATCACCCCAAAATTCATGCTGATATAACAAGCACATCAGTTCAGGTTCCTGGAATGGAGGCAGAAGACACTAGGAAGCATTCCAAGCACGGTGCATGCATGTAGTCTGCTGGTATCGACTGTTTTACCAGGATTTCACCCTTAGCTAGTCTTCAGCTGCATTCACACATCCATGTGAAATGCCCATGTGCTCACATTTCTTTTTTGACAGCACACGGACCCCATAGAGTAGAATGGATGTATTCATATATCCGTAAAAATCACGGATCGTAGAGTGAAGTCCGTGAGACTCGGAGCAGGTCCTACACTGCTCTGTGTTGGAGGAACAAAGTCAATTGGGACCAGTCTTCATTGGCTTAGGCTAGGTTCACATTTCCGTTGTTTTAAACCCGTCGGGTCCATCGGCAACGGATCAGTTGTTTTTTAGATGTCAACTGACACAACGGATTTGTTTTTTCACAGGATTCCTTTCACAGGAATCCTGTGAAAAAACTGATCCGTCGCGTCCGTTACATCAGCTATACGTCCGTTTTTTGACGGATCAGTCATGATCCGTTTGTGCTTGGGACAGCCCAGTGGGTGTGCAAAACATGCTGGGCATGCTCAGTAGAGCATGACGGAATCCAGCGCTGCATTCCGCTGTAAGACTGATTATGATGGAATCCAGCACCATAGACATCCATTACAAGCTTGACGGATGGCGACGGATTCCTGCACGGCGCATTAATTTTGACGGCCAGAAAATCGTTACATTCTGCGTTGCTCCCGCCCGACGGTCAGTCAAAAAACGACTGACCACGACGCAGCAGATGCAACACAAGGTCATCAGTCGCAATCCGCCACTAATACAAGTCTATGGGACACAACGGAATCCGCTAAACGGATGCCGTTGTTTACCATAGCCGCGGATTGTGACTGATACATTTTAACGGAAATGTGAACCTAGCCTTAGAAGCAAGCACAATTCAGGGAGAAAAAAAAAAGTGAAAGCAAGTAGAATGACAACTGAGGGAAAAAAAAGTCAATTTCTGTGAAGGGTAAAACACGGATGTGTGACTGCAGCCTTACCATGGAGCACTAAACAAGGGAGCAAATTAACTCCCCCATCAGGAATTTCTTACATATACTATGGTACGATGGATATACCAAGTTTTATTCTAGCCCTTTGGATTAATAAAATACTATAATGTAGCCCCCTGACCAGAACAGTTCTGCTCCATTGGTGTAGAACAATTGTTACAGAAATATTAACAAGCACAGGTTAAATAAAGGGAGTGCTATTGTCGACCAGGGGTTGTGTCTGGGATAATGCCGAGCTGCAACTCTATATACAATCTTGGGTCAGGTGTGATGCTGTTTTTTTCTTAAAGTGAAGCTCTCCTTAAAAAACCTATTGTTTAAATCAAGTTTTTGTGTTAAATTATTATTTTTTTTTAACTTCTGATAATTTTTTTCAATATAACATTCTGTATTAATAAAAAATAAAAATAAAACTTGCAATTTTCACACTGGCCACTTGGAGCTTTTTTTTTTTTTTTTTTTAACACTTCCTTTTGCTTCTAGAAGCACACATGTACATGGTGGCCACAATGGTCAAACACTAATCCTATCTTTGTACTTTAAGGTGGTGTCACACACAGCGACGACGACAACGACGTCGCCATTTTCTGTGACGTAGCAGCGACGTCCCGTCGCTGTCGCTGTGTGTGACATCCAGCAACGAGCTGGCCCCTGCTGTGAGGTCGCCGCTCGTTGCTGAATGTCCAGCTTCATTTTTTGGTCGTCGCTCTCCCGCTGTGACGCACACATCGCTGTGTGTGACAGCGAGAGAGCGACGAAACGAAGCGAGCAGGAGCCGGCATCTGGCAGCTGCGGTAAGCTGTAACCACGGTAAACATCGGGTAACCAAGGGAAGACCTTTCCCTGGTTACCCGATATTTACCTTCGTTACTAGCGTCCGCCGCTCTAGCTGCCAGTGCCGGCTCCCTGCGCTCTGCACATGTAGCTGTAATTAACCCGATGTGTACTGTAGCTAGGAGTGCAGGGAGCCAGCGCTAAGCAGTATGCGCGGCTCCCTGCTCTCTGCACATGTAGCACAGCGACGCGTGTCGTTATGATCGCTGCTGCGTCTGCTGTGTTTGACAGCTAAGCAGCGATCATAACAGCGACTTACAAGGTCGCTGTTGCGTCACAGAAAATGGTGACGTAACAGCGACGTAGCTGTCGCTATGTGTGAACCCAGCTTTAGTGTCTAATGAGCATGGGCAAAGGTTATTTGTGAAGAGAGGGGATCCTGTGTTACCAGCTGTGAAGAGGTGTTACCTTGTCATTGTTATCTGGTCTCCGATAAAATGATAAAATGGAACAGGTCAGGATTGCGGCATCTAAATAAGCCCCAATAGGCAGTGTGATAACTGCAAAATTACTATTTTTCTTTTATATAGGTCATAATATAGGAACAAATATAGCCAAAAATGTTTTAAAACCACATGTAATAAATACAAGGTTTAAACAAGTGTATTTTTCTGATGATGGTTTTACATTAAGCAACCATATTTTTCAAATCCTAGAGAATATCTTTAATTCTAGAAATGCTGCTTAAAGATGGGTCTATTATTATACTTGCATGTAGCGATTAACTGCCAATTATCAGGAATTGGCAACTAATGTACTACAATGGGCATTATGACAGGGTAGTTTGCAGGACAACTTACCCTATATGCTACAATAGTCGATTTTTCCATTTCCAAGCAGTTTATTCCTCATTTTATTTTGTATCTAAAACTATTTTTCTCAGAGAATCTGCCCTTTCCGGTAACAATCACCTATAAAATTAAATCATTTACAATGGCTAAAGTTGTAAATTATCGCCTCGAGATCCTTCCTTTATCAAACAAAGTTTAAAGACGCACTCCCATCAAAGTTTTATCCTCTTAATATATTGCATTCATCAGATTATATAGCACTGGGTATTTACAATTGCTCATTTTTCTTTGTACCCAGTTAATTTTTCTCTTTTTCATTAAGTCTATAACATCACAGGATGAAAGGGGTTATCCAGTCTAAATTTATAACTCTGCAGAAATCCTCAAATCACATGCCCTGTGAGGGGACTCTACTGTCGGAGCCAGGACTGGAGGTCATGTAAATCGCATGTATCCGATATACATACTCCCGACCTAAATTCGACTAGATGACGCCAGCCTCTCGCAATACATTTGCATTGAGCAAGGCTATGCCCCTCTAATCAGAATGTGACGGAGTAAGCCGCGCATACTGGCTGCCACGTGACCGCTGTTCCCAGCTCTGGAAGCGGCAAATGCTCACAGTGCAGGCGATGTGAGGATTAATAAATTTGCAGTCAGAGTATCTGCAGACTTATGGATTTAGACTGGACAACCCCTTTAAAAAACAAACTAGCTGAATCCTTCTAAGCTCTATGTAGAAACAGGAAGTCTCTTTTCCCTGAATGAGTCAGCATTATAAACTCCCTGGCAATAGGAGAAGTGGAGCCGCTGAGTCAGGAATTGAAGAGAAGGATAATTCATGCAGGAAAGTGACTTCCTGTTTCTAGATAGAGCTCAGAAGAAGGGAATTTTGTTTACTTACCGTAAATTCCTTTTCTTCTAGCTCCAATTGGGAGACCCAGACAGTGGGTGTATAGCTACTGCCTCTGGAGGCCGCACAAAGAACTACACTTAAAAGTGTAAGGCCCCTCCCCTTCTGGCTATACACCCTCCCGTAGGAGTACGGATTCCTCAGTTTTAGTACCAAAGCAAGAAGGAGGAAAGCCAATAACAGTTTCAAAAACAAATTCAATCCGATAACTAGATCGGAGAACTTAAGAAACAACGTGAACAACATGTGCACCCGAAAAAACGAAACCCTAAAAACAGATAGGGCGGGTGCTGGGTCTCCCAATTGGAGCTAGAAGAAAAGGAATTTACGGTAAGTAAACAAAATTCCCTTCTTCTTTTTCGCTCCTAATTGGGAGACCCAGACAGTGGGACGTCCAAAAGCAGTCCCTGGGTGGGTAAAAAGATACCACATGAACGGGCTGTCATACAGCCTCTTCCTACAGGTGGGCCACCGCCGCCTGAAGGACCCGTCTACCTAGGCTGGCGTCTGCCGAAGCGTAGGTATGCACTTGATAGTGTTTGGTAAACGTGTGCAGACTCGACCAGGTAGCCGCCTGGCACACTTGCTGAGCCGTAGCCTGATGCCTCAACGCCCAGGACGCACCAACGGCTCTGGTAGAATGGGCCTTCAGTCCAGATGGAATCTGAAGCCCAGCAGAACGGTATGTGTGAAGAATTGGTTCCTTGATCCACCGCGCCAGGGTGGATTTGGAAGCTTGCGATCCCTTATGCTGACCAGCGACTAGGACAAAGAGCGCATCCGAACGGCGTAGAGGCGCCGTGCGAGAAATGTAAATCCTGAGTGCTCTCACCAGGTCCAACAGATGTAAACCCTTTTCAAATTGGTGAACTGGATGCGGACACAAAGATGGCAAAGTGATATCCTGATTGAGATGAAAGGAAGAAACCACCTTGGGAGAAAACTCTGGAATTGGACGCAGTACTACCTTGTCTTGGTGAAACACCAGGAAGGGAGATTTGCAAGATAACGCCGCCAGCTCGGACACTCTTCGAAGAGATGTGACCGCTACAAGAAAAACTACCTTTTGTGAAAGCCGAGAAAGGGGAACCTTTTTCAAGGGCTCGAAAGGCGGCTTTTGAAGAGCAAGGAGAACCTTGTTCAGATCCCAGGGTTCCAATGGCCGTCTGTAAGGAGGAACGATATGACAAACTCCTTGGAGAAACGTGCGTACTTTAGAAAGCTGTGCCAAGCGCTTCTGAAAGAATACGGATAACGCGGAGACTTGACCCTTAAGCGAGCTAAGGGACAAACCTTTTTCCAACCCAGACTGCAGGAAGGAAAGAAAAATTGGCAATGCAAATGGCCAGGGAGAAAACCCTTGAGCCAAGCACCACGCTAAGAATATCTTCCACGTCCTGTGATAGATCTTAGCTGAGGATGGTTTTCTAGCCTGTCTCATTGTGGCAACAACTCCCTGAGATAAACCTGAGGCCGCTAGGATCCAGGACTCAATGGCCACACAGTCAGGTTCAGGGCCGCAGAATTCAGATGGAAAAACGGCCCTTGAGACAGCAGATCTGGACGGTCTGGTAGTGCCCACGGTTGGCCTACCGTGAGATGCCACAGATCCGGGTACCACGACCTTCTTGGCCAATTTGGAGCGACGAGTATGGCTCGCTGGCAGTCGGACTTGATTTTCCGGAGAACTCTGGGTAACAATGCTAGAGGTGGGAACACATAGGGGAGTCGGAATTGCGACCAATCCTGAACCAAGGCGTCTGCCGCCAGCGCTCGGTGATCGTGAGACCGTGCCATGAAAACTGGGACCTTGTTGTTGTGCCGTGACGCCATCAGATCGACGTCCGGCGACCCCCAGCGGCAACAGATCTGTTGAAACACGTCCGGGTGAAGGGACCATTCTCCTGCGTCCATGCCCTGGCGACTGAGAAAGTCCGCTTCCCAGTTTTCCACGCCTGGGATGTGAACTGCAGATATGGTGGACGCTCTGCTTTCCACCCACGTCAAAATCCGCTGGACTTCTTGAAAAGCTTGGCGACTGCGTGTTCCCCCTTGGTGGTTGATGTACGCCACCGCCGTGGAATTGTCCGACTGAATCCGAATCTGCTTGCCTTCCAGCCATTGTTGGAAGGCTCGCAGGGCAAGATAGATTGCTCTGATTTCCAGAACATTGATCTGCAAGGTGGACTCTTCCTGAGTCCACGTCCCCTGAGCCCTGTGGTGGAGAAACACCGCTCCCCACCCTGATAGGCTCGCATCTGTCGTGACCACTGCCCAGGACGGGGGAAGGAACGACTTTCCCTGTGACAATGAGTTGGGGAGAAGCCACCAACGTAGAGAGTCCTTGGCAGTCTGAGAGAGGGAGACAGTCCTGTCGAGGGACGTCGATTTCCCATCCCATTGGCGCAGAATGTCCCATTGGAGAGGGCGCAGATGAAACTGCGCGAACGGGACTGCCTCCATTGCTGCTACCATCTTTCCTAGGAAATGCATGAGGCGCCTCAGTGAGTGCGACTGGCTCTGAAGGAGAGATTGCACTCCAGTCCGTAGCGAGCACTGCTTGTCCAGTGGAAGCCTCACTATCGCTGATAGAGTATGAAACTCCATGCCAAGATAAGTCAGAGATTGGGTCGGGGTTAGATGAGACTTTGGAAAGTTGATAATCCACCCGAAAGTCTGGAGAGTGTCTAGCGCCACCTTCAGACTGTGTTGGCATGCTTCTTGAGAGGATGCCTTTATAAGCAGGTCGTCTAGATACGGGATGACCGAGTGACCCTGCGAGTGCAGAACAGCTACTACTGCTGCCATGACTTTGGTGAAGACCCGGGGGGCTGTTGCCAGACCGAAGGGTAACGCTACGAACTGTAGGTGCTCGTCGTGTATGACGAAACGTAGGAAACGCTGATGCTCTGGTGCAATCGGCACGTGGAGATACGCATCTTTGATGTCTATTGATGCTAGAAAATCTCCCTGAGACATTGAGGCTATGACGGAGCGTAGGGATTCCATCCGGAACCTCCTGACTTTTACGTGTCTGTTGAGCAACTTCAGATCCAGGACGGGACGATACGATCCGTCCTTTTTTGGGACCACAAACAGATTGGAGTAAAAACCGTGACCCTGTTCCTGAAGAGGGACGGAGGTCACCACCCCTTCCGCCTTTAGAGCGGCCACCGCCTGCAACAGAGCATCGGCTCGGTCTGGTGGTGGAGAAGTTCGGAAGAAACGAGTTGGCGGACGAGAACTGAACTCTATCCTGTACCCGTGAGATAGAATATCTCTCACCCAACGGTCCTTGACGCTTGCTAGCCAAATGTCGCCAAAGTGGGACAGCCTCCCACCGACCGCGGGTGTGGGCATCGGAGACCGCAAGTCAGGAGGACGTCGTTTTGGCAACGGTTCCTCCGGCTGGTCTTTTTGGGCGTGACTGAGACCTCCAAGAATTTGAACGTCTCTGGTCCTTTTGAGTCTTTTTTGACGAGGCGAATTGGGACCTGCCCTGTCCTCGAAAGGACCGATAACCAGACTGACCCCTCCTCTGTTGGGGCTTGTTTTGTCTGTGTTGCGGTAAGGAAGAGTCCTTACCCTTGGAGTGTTTGATGATTTCATCCAAACGTTCTCCAAACAATCGGTCACGAGAAAAAGGCAAATTGGTTAAGCACTTCTTGGAATGAGAATCTGCTTTCCAATGTCTCAACCACAGAGCCCTACGCAAAACAACTGAGTTGGCTGACGCCACTGCCGTGCGGCTTGTAGCGTCCAGAACAGCATTAATCGCGTACGACGCGAATGCCGCCATTTGCGAGGTCAATGGTGCTACCTGCGGGGCAAATGCACGTGTGACTGAGTCGACTCGCGCAAGCCCGGCCGTGATAGCTTGGAGTGCCCATACGGCCGCAAAAGAAGGCGCTAATGACGCTCCAATCGCTTCATAGATGGATTTCAGCCAGAGCTCCATCTGCCTGTCAGTGGCATCTTTAAGTGCCGCTCCATCTTCAACAGCAACCAAGGATCTAGCTGCAAGCCTGGAAATTGGAGGATCCACTTTTGGACACTGGGTCCAACCCTTGACCACTTCAGAGGGAAAAGGGTAGCGTGTATCTTTAAGTCGTTTAGGAAAACGCCTTTCAGGATAAGCGTGGGGTTTCTGGATTGCGTCTCTGAAGTCAGCGTGGTCCAGAAAAGTGCTTAATGTACGCTTAGGGTATCTGAAATGGATTCTCTCGTGCTGCGAAGCTGACTCCTCTACAGGAGGAGCTGGTGGGGAAATATTCAACATCTTATTGATGTTAAATATAAGATCATTAACTATGGCGTCACCATCTGGTGTATCTAGATTGAGAGCGGTCCCAGGATCAGAATCCTGATCAGTTACGTCCGCCTCATCACCCATAGATTCATCCCGCTGGGATCCAGACCATTGAGATGAATGTGAAGGCCCGTCATAACGAGCCCGCTTAGGCTGCCCGGGGCCATCGTCCGAGTCAGAGTCTTCACCCTGAGGTGTAGATGCCCGTCCCGGAGCTAGGAGCTGAGGGGGACCAGGGGGCAATACATGCACAGTGTCCGTGGTCTGAAGTACAGGCCTAGCTCGCAATGTGTCAAGAATTTGTGACATAGTGAGAGACATTCTGTCAGCAAAAGCTGCAAACTCAGTTCCTGTCACCTGGACAGCATTCACAGGTGGTACACCCTGGGACACGTCCAGCAGAGGTCCCGACTGTGCAAGCACCGCAGGGGCCGAGCACTGCACACAATGGGGGTCCGTGGAGCCTGCCGGTAGAAAAGTCCCACATGCGGTGCAGGAAGCATATAATGTCTGTGCCTTGGCACCCTTGCGTTTTACGGGCGACATGCTGCTGGCTCTCTGCATGTGAGAGAGTCTATAGCCAAAGGGCGACCAGCGCTATGTAATACCAAGTATTTGTAGCAACAAAATACTAAGAATACTACGAGCACAAGAGGGGGTGAGCCCTGAGGGCTGCTTACCGCCCGCTGAACAGCGGGTAAGAGGCTGCAGAATGCCTTGTCTGGGTCTCCCCGGCTCCCCTCTGCAGCTCAGCGTGTCAGCAAGAATGGCTGCCGGCTTATGCGGAGAGGGGCGGTCCGTGGGAGTTCCCCAACCAAAGTGCGGGAACAGTGTCCCCTCTGTGCTGACTGTGAGGGCTGGAGTATGTAAAAACGACTCCAGCCCTCAGCGCTGATGCACTGGCCAGCGTCCCGCCCCTCTCCTGACTGGCAGGTCTGGGGGCGGGAACGAACGAAAGCAGGCCGCAAAAGCCGGGGACTCGAGTTATCAGCGCGGCCGCCGTAAAAGCGCGGGCCGCGCTGAAGTCCCCGGCGCACTACAAGTGCCAGCCGCGCCGCTGTTCCAGCGGCCGGCGCGACCGAGTCTAGACGTGAGCAGCGTCCCGCCCCTCTCCTGACTGGCAGGTCTGGGGGCGGGAACGAACGGAAGCAGGCCGCAAAAGCCGGGGACTGTAGTTATCAGCGCGGCCGCCGTAAAAGCGCAGGCCGCGCTGAAGTCCCCGGCGCACTACAAGTGCCAGCCGTGCCGCAGTCCCAGCGGCCGGCGCGGCCGATTCCCATAAGTGTGCCTGCTTCAGCTAAGCTGAATGAGGCCATGGCACAGGCGCCGCAGCGCTGATGTCCCCCGGCGCACTACAACACCCAGCATGCTGCGGTGTGAGCGCCAAATGCACGGGGACACAGAGTACCTTAAGGAAGCAGGGCCATGTCCCTGATGTACTCCGCTCCATCCAGCATCTTCTCCAGGGGCTGTAGATGGAGCACGGTCTCAGTGCCTGGAGACCGGTAAATCCCACTTCACCCAGAGCCCTGTAAAAAGGGATGGGGAAGGAATCAGCATGTGGGCTCCTGCCGCCGTACCCGCAATGGGTACCTCAACCTTACAAACACCTCCGACATAAGTGGGGTGAGAAGGGAGCATGCTGGGAGTCTGTATAGACCCTCTTTTCTTCCATCCGACATAGTCAGCAGCTGCTGCTGACTAAAAACAATGGAGCTATGCGTGCGTGTCTGACCTCCTTGCGCACAAAGCTAAAACTGAGGAATCCGTACTCCTACGGGAGGGTGTATAGCCAGAAGGGGAGGGGCCTTACACTTTTAAGTGTAGTTCTTTGTGCGGCCTCCAGAGGCAGTAGCTATACACCCACTGTCTGGGTCTCCCAATTAGGAGCGAAAAAGAAAGACTCCGCTACTCTGCTCCTAAACAAGTGATGTCATAGACCTAAAGGAAAAGAGAAAAATTAACTGGGCAAAAGGACAAAATGAGCAGTTGTAAGTACACAGTGTTATATAATGTGAAGACTGAAAAATATTAAGTACTTATTTAATGCAATGGAAGCCCCTTAGTAAATAGAAAACCCAAACACTTTAGCATTAGTGATGAGCAAGCACTATCATTCATACTCAGGTGCACGGTGCTTGAAACAAGCAGTTGGATGCTCGGATGGCACGACTCGAGTACCCGAGTTTAATGGAAGTTTACTAGAAAAATGTTAAGAGTTCCCCACTGACTTCCATTATGCTTTGGTACTTGAGTCATGTCCTTCCAGTGTTGCAGTACAATTAGTGATGTTCCCGCTTACTGTGGGTCTCCTGGCATGAGCTCGACAGCCTCATATCTGTCTATAAGGCTGTTGACTGAGTCGGGAGAATAGCGGCCAATCTGTGAACCTTGGACTACATTCTGGCATCCATCTCTAAGGCTGCGTGCCCACATTCAGTGCTAGCAGCGTTGTGGATGCAGCATGTTTTCGTTGAGTCCAAAATTCTGATGTACAGTACATGCAAAGTGGATGGGATTTCTAGAAATCCCATGCTCACTGTGCGTGTACGGCAGGCAGCTAAAACAGACCTGCGGTGCGGCATTACGAGCCGCTAGCATGTCAAGTCTTTGCTGCCGAGTCGCAAGCGTTCTCAGGAGGGAGAATACAAGCAAGAGTCCACAGCACCCCAAACCCTGATCATGTGCATGGGCAGCTGCGGTCTCCTGTGGAGGAGACTCACGACCCCGCAGGTCAGGACCTGCTGCATCCAGGACGCAGCGGATCCTGATCGTGGGCATGTACCCTTACAGAGTCTAAGACAGATCGTAGACATTTTGTCAAAAAAAGATGAGTTCAGGAGGCAAGAATGGAATATGTGGTCATTTGCCTATATTTTTGTTACGCAAAGTTTGTTGAAATGACAGTGACCATTTAAAAAATTTTTGTTAGAAGCAGACAAAAGACTGAATGTAAATAATATAGTAGCTCTTACAAAAAAAAAAAAAAAGTATCTTCGTACAAATGTAGTGCACCTAGACTACCACTAGGTGCTGCAGATACATCTACTGTATGTGCCTCAATTTTGATGGCTACTCGTTTGTGCTCAGAATGAAGCCATCTGCTGGTTTAAAGGAAACCGGTCAGCTCATTTTGTGATATGAAACTGGCCAGAATGTGTTTTCAATGATGCTATGTGCATCAGAAAAACCCAATAGAGTCAAAGAGTGAGCTCTCCTCCGGTAACCATCTAGATGCTAATGTCGTGACTGACATTGGCATCAGACATTTTAACCACAACTGGTCCAAAACCAGATAATGGTTGATGCAGCATGGTATCAGCAGGCATATACAGCTAACACCCACTGTTATTTCACAAAAACAACAAAAAAAACCCATTGCTGAGCATTCAGGCATACCAGCGCTTGTTAAGGAGTTAAAATAGATGGACAAGAATGATTTGCAGAAGGGAGTACCAATAAGTGTTGTAATCCCTAATAGAGACACATAGGTCTGCATACATTATATATACACATACACTATATATATATAAAAAATATTTATATACACACACACACACACACACACACACACACACACACACACACACACACACACAGCTCTGGCAAACATTAAGAGACCACTGCAAAATTGTCAGTTTTTCTGATTTTTGTCTTTATAGGTTTATTTTTGAGTAAAATGTAAATGGTTCTTTTATTCTATAAACTACTGACAACATGTCTCTGAATTTCTAAGGAAAGTTTTTATTTATTTTCTTGAATTGAGTAATGGTCAAAATAACAAAAAAAGTGCAAATAATGCAAAGAAAACAAGTTCATAATCATTTAGAAACAACAATACTAATGTTTCAACTCAAGAAGAGTTCAGAAATCAATATTTTGTGGAATAACCATGATTTTTAATCACAGCTTTCATGCATGCTTTCCACCAGTCTTTCACACTGCTTTTGGGTGACCTTATGCCACTCCTGGTGCAAAAATGTAAGCAGTTCTTCTTTGTTTGATGGCTTGTGACTATGCATCTTCCTCCTGATTACATTAGAGAGATTTTCAGTGGGGTTCAGGCCTGGATATTGGGCTGGCCATGACAAGGTTTTGATGTAGTGGTGCTTCATCCACACATTGATTGACCTAGCTGTGTCGCATGGCGCATTGTCCTGCTGGAAAAAACAGTCCTCAGAGTTGGAGAACATTGTCTGAGCAGAAGGAAGCAACTGTTTTTCCAGGATAACCTGTATGCGACTTGATTCATACGTTTTTTTTTTTTTTTTTTTTAACTGCAGGAGTGTGGTTTTAAATGACAATTACGGCACAAACCAAATGTTCAAGCTTTAGAGAAAATGCTTTATACTATTTCCATATATGCAAAACACGAACTAAAAATCTCAGTACCACAATCTTTGGCTCTAAAGAGAACGTCTTGTAGACATTTCGGTAATCGTTAAGTTTATGTCCATAGGGATTGTTGACTTGCTGCATTTTTGCTTATCTTTCCTGGCGTTTTTAAAGGGTTATATATTCTGCAGTTTACAGTACCAGAAATGTGAGAGATTTCTGAAATCTCTTCCTGCTAATTTATTCCTTTCAGATTTGAACCAAAGTGGGTTTGTTTGTTTTTCTTCAAATCTGCAGCATGTCAACTCTTTCAGTGTTTTTGAAGTTTTCACCCATTCACTGATGGGGAAAAAAAATGCTTAAGAAAATCGTGTTTTTCACGCGTTTTCTTGGCAACACTTTAGTGGTTGTGCAGAGAAATTTGCTGTAATAAACGTGTGCACATACTTTTGTGGCATTTTCTATGATGGGTTTTCTGCCAGAAAAAGCTACTGCAGAAATCTGAAGTTTGCTTTGTTTTTTATGTGGCGGAGGACCAAGTTGAAGCATCACCAGGCCATGTGTACCGGAATTCATTTTTTAAGGCATACCACTGCCTTCACTATTATTTACAGTGCCTACAAGTAGTATTCAACCCCCTGCAGATTTAGCAGGTTTGATAAGATGCAAATAAGTTAAAGCCTGCAAACTTCAAACAAGAGGAGGATTTATTAACAGATGCATAAATCTTACAAACCAACAAGTTATGTTGCTCAGTTAAATTTTAATACATTTTCAACATAAAAGTGTGGGTCAATTATTATTCAACCCCTAGGTTTAATATTTTGTGGAATAACCCTGGTTTGCAATTACAGCTAATAATCGTCTTTTATAAGACCTGATCAGGCCGGCACAGGTCTCTGGAGTTATCTTGGCCCACTCCTCCATGCAGATCTTCTCCAAGTTATCTAGGTTCTTTGGGTGTCTCATGTGGACTTTAATCTTGAGCTCCTTCCACAAGTTTTCAATTGAGTTAAGGTCAGGAGACTGACTAGGCCACTGCAACACCTTGATTTTTTCCCTCTTGAACCAGGCCTTGGTTTTCTTGGCTGTGTGCTTTGGGTCGTTGTCTTGTTGGAAGATGAAATGACGACCCATCTTAAGATCCTTGATGGAGGAGCGGAGGTTCTTGGCCAAAATCTCCAGGTAGGCCGTGCTATCCATCTTCCCATGGATGCGGACCAGATGGCCAGGCCCCTTGGCTGAGAAACAGCCCCACAGCACGTCACGTGTGTGGTTGGCACCAAAGATCTCGATCTTGGACTCATCAGACCAGAGAACCTTGAACCAGTCTGTCTCAGAGTCCTCCAAGTGATTATGAGCAAACTGTAGACAAGCTTTGACATGACGCTTTGAAAGTAAAGGTACCTTACGGGCTTGTCTGGAACTGAGACCATTGCGGTGGAGTACGTTACTTATGGCATTGACTGAAACCAATGTCCCCACTGCCATGAGATCTTCCCGGAGCTCCTTCCTTGTTGTCCTTGGGTTAGCCTTGACTCTTTGGACAAGCCTGGCCTCGAAACGGGTGGAAACTTTCAAAGGCTGTCCAGGCCGTGGAAGGCTAACAGTAGTTCCATAAGCCTTCCACTTCCGGATGATGCTCCCAACAGTGGAGACAGGTAGGCCCAAATCCTTGGAAAGGGTTTTGTACCCCTTGCCAGCCTTGTGACCCTCCACGATCTTGTCTCTGATGGCCTTGGAATGCTCCTTTGTCTTTCCCATGTTGACCAAGTATGAGTGCTGTTCACAAGTTTGGGGAGGGTCTTAATTAGTCAGAAAAGGCTGGAAAAAGAGCTAATTAATCCAAACATGTGAAGCTCATTGTTCTTTGTGCCTGAAATACTTCTTAATATTTAATACTTTAGGGGAACTAAACAGAATTTTGGTGGATTGAGGGGTTGAATAATAAATGACCCTCTGAATAAACTTTTCACAATTTAAAAAAAGAAAAAAAAAAGAAATAACATTCTTTTTTGCTGCAGTGCATTTCACACTTCCAGGCTGATCTACAGTCCAAATGTCACAATGCCAAGTTAATTCCGAATGTGTAAACCTGCTAAATCTGCAGGGGGTTGAATACTACTTGTAGGCACTGTATGTACAAGGTCCAGGAACAGATGATCTTTAAATAGGGTCACATTTTCTAAAAGGCTGAGCAATTTGCACAAAAATGTGTCAAGAAAACAAAATTAAACCCAAAAATTACATGTCATAAAATGTTCCAATTAAGATTTTCCGGTTCCAGGCTGGACAGTGGGCTTCTGGTTCTGGTTGTCCTACGCATAGCTTAATTGGAAATGTGCAACAGGGTCATAGACTTGCATTATTGAATTGTGATTTATAAGCATCTTTCTCAAATAAAGAGGAAATAGAACATGGAGGTCAGCCTCAGCTATTTTTCTGAAACATCAAAGGTATTTTTCTTAGGGAAGCTTCTTTACAAATCAATATATCACCTTCATACAACTACACAAAATGATGAGTAAGACAATAGCTTGGTATTAAAACCATTCTGAACTTCTTTATAACCTTCACTTCTCACACAACAGCCATCAATATGCACTGCTCCCAGGTGTTAGTACATGCCAAGCGCTCAAAGCCTTTGCACATGACCATGAACTCGTGCATATAGGTGGAAAGGAAGTACCTTGATGAGGGAGTGGCTGCATGAAAACTGCAGATTTAGAGCAAGGCAGAGAAGCTTCACAGACACAGAATGATAGGGAAGAAAGCGAAAACATAAAAGGAAACATGAATAATGGTGAAAGAAAAGACGACACGGATGAAACTCATCATCATCTACAGCCTGCACACGTTTAACAACTGGTGCATGAAGAATGAAATCAAATGGTACCAGGTAGTGCAATACGGAGTTATGCCACACACAAAAAGAGAAGACATGACTATTCTGGGAATATGCAAACAGTCTCTTCAGAAAGGAAGACAACATGAATGCCAGCTACTGGAAACAACAATCCTGAAAGGCAATATTAATCCTATAAAAAGGGCTTTGCACATGACTAAGGATAAGAAGCCAAATCAGACACTCCACTTGCAAACACATCTTTCGGTGTGGTAACACTCATTAGTGCAAAGCAGAAGTGGTTTGTTTGGGTGAGAGACCTCCGAAATGAGATTTAGGCTATGTTCACACTAGAAAAATGATTTTTCTTAAGAAATTTCTTAAGAAATTTCTTAAGAGTGCACCTGTGTTAAAAAACGCTCCAAAAACGCACCTGCGTTTTTGCCGCGTTTTCGGTGCGTTTTTGGTCCGTTTTTACCGCTGGTTGCTCCCTGTGTTATTGTGCCAATTATCTATGGCAAAAAACGCAGTTAGCTGCAGAAAAGAAGTGACATGCTCATTCTTTTTCTTAAGAAAATCTACTGAAAGAATTTTCTTAAGAAAAAAACGCAGTGTGCGCACAGCTAATTTTTTTTGCCATAGGTTTTGCTGGGGAATGTCTGCAGAAAGGTTACAAGAATTTCTCAAGAAATTTCTGCAGCAAAAACGGACCCAAAACGCAGGTAAAAAACGCAGTGTGTGAACATAGCCTTAAGAAAAAAACGCAGTGTGTGCACAGCTAATTTTTTTTGCCATAGGTTTTGCTGGGGAATGTCTGCAGAAAGGTTACAAGAATTTCTCAAGAAATTTCTGCAGCAAAAACGGACCCAAAACGCAGGTAAAAAACGCAGTGTGTGAACATAGCCTTAAGGGGGAAGTTTTTCTTTGTGAAAAGTTACGTATGTCTGCAAATGGAGTACCTGTTTTTGCTTCATATCTTAAGTCATGTGGCAAGGTCCTTTAACGACGAAGGACGTACTAGGTCTATCATCTTCCTGCCTTTGATGCGGGTTCACATGCCGAGCCAGCATCTTTTTCTGCACACGTCGGCTGATTTAATCAGCCGACATGTGCCTAACAGCCAAGAGCGGAGTGGGTCATCCCGCAAAAAAGCCTTCACATGGCTATATCGAGGGAAAAATAAAAAAGGGGGAGGAAAAAAGTGCAAAAGTTAAAAAAAAAAATAAAATAAATAAATAAAAAAAATCACCCATTCCTTAAGGGGTGAAAATGAATACGTCAGCAGGATTTCACCATCAAACTATTTATATGTGCATTTACCTCTTTCAAAAACAAGTCAGTTTCTCCTTTCCTGGGAAATTCAAATTTCCAAATGAGGCTAAAAGGACTATGGCCGATCAAATGCCTCTGTCACTCCAGCTCTATTGCTTGCCTTGTACTGCCTCCTCCTGCTTAACTGACAGATGCTTTGCCTAAAGTCACACAGAATAGGCTGTTAAGTCAAGCAGGAGGAGACGGTGCTGTGGCCAGGTAATAGATTTGAAATAACAGAAGCTTCAGATCTACCATATTCCTTCTGTCTCATTTGCATATCAATTCAAATACTGTTTTCTCAGTAATGGGGGAACAGACTGGTCATATAAAGGCATTGACTTACTTGACTTTAAAAGAGCTATGTGAGCAAATATATTGTTTGAGGGCATGAAATCCTGCTGAAAGATTTAAAGAAGTGGTTTACCCATATTTATTATTTGCTAGATTGATATGTTGAGAAACAATGTTTTTCTCAAATACCTTATGTTGGCAATAGTGCCTGGGAGCGGGACTATTGCAGTCCGCTCTTCCTTATCGCTTGACCCCCGGGCTCCGTGACCTTGGGGATCCGATGATCTCACATCAACTTCCTGATCACGTGACGTCACCGCGGCCAGCCCTTCTTCTTGAGTCACTGGGCGGCGAAACACCGCAAACAGCCAATCCACTCACCGAAACTGGGGCCACCGCGGTGATGTCAGGTGAGCAGGAAGTTGATGTTACATCACCGGATCCCCGAGGTCACGGAGCGCCGGGGTCAGGCAATGGGGAACAGCAGTCCGCAATAGCGCCGCTCACAGGCACTATTGCCAACATAAGGTATTTGAGAAAAATATTGTTTCTCAACATAATATCGATCTAGAAAATAATAAGGGTGAACCATACCTTTAAAGTCTTGATATTGACTTTTAATATTGCTGCTTCCAATAGACCATACTAGAATTTCTGTCCTCTTCCGCTCTGAAGAGGCCAATTACATATTTTTCTGCCCGGGGAACGTTGCATGGTCTATAAGTCTTGTTATGTCAACTTGACAAACTCCAAAAGGAGAAGATATAATCCTTAAGGTACCGTCACACTAAGCAACATCGCTAGCAACATCGCTGCTTAGGCACAACTTGCTAGCGATGTTGCTGTGTGTGACATCCAGCAACAACCTGGCCCCTGCTGTGAGGTCGCCGGTTGTTGCTGAATGTCCTGGACCATTTTTTAGTTGTTGCTCTCCCGCTGTGAAGCACAGATCGCTGTGTGTGACAGCGACAGAGCAACAACTGAATGTGCAGTGAGCATGGAGCCGACTTCTGCAGACGCTGGTAACCACGGTAAACATCGGGTAACCAAGAAGCCCTTTCCTCGGTTACCCGATATTTACCTTCGTTACCAGCGTCCGCCGCTCTCACGCTGCCAGTGCCGGCTCCCTGAACATAGCCAGACTACACATCGGGTAATTAACCCGATGTGTACTCTGGCTAGGAGTGCAGGGAGCCAGCGCTAAGCGGTGTGCGCTGGTAACCAAGGTAAATATCGGGTTGGTTACCCAATATTTACCTTAGTTACCAAGCGCAGCATCGCTTCCACGCGTCGCTGCTGGCTGGGGGCTGGTCACTGGTTGCTGGTGAGATCTGCCTGTGTGACAGGTCACCAGCAACCCGTGTAGCGACGCTCCAGCGATCCCTGCCAGGTCAGGTTGCTGGTGGGATCGCTGGAGTGTCGCTTAGTGTGACGGTACCTTTAGACATCCTTTATCAGTTAGAGGCCTCTGACTCAGACAACCAGTTCTCGTGCTTTACAATGATGAGGGGGCAAACACCACAAAACACATGTTTACATATGGAGATTCTGGTTAGGCTGGTAGATGTTCTAAATTTAATCACTTCTGTTACCAATGATCACCAATTTAACATTTACTTTACTTATATACTTCACCATAAAATAATTAATGTGAACTGATACGGAGTAACTACCAACAGCCCAAAGAATGCAAATCTTCATAAGCAGCTCCATTAAGTCAGGATATGTGCAGAATATAGTAGAGTCATTAACTTGGGAACAGTAATTTGTGTTAAATAGAAAATATTAATGCTATTCAATATAAAAAACAAAATTTATGAACCTACATTTTAAATCTTACTAATTGTTTCTCACCAAAATGTAGAATAGTACACTCCACCTCAGATGTTAAAATGACTCAAATATTTTTATAAATTTTCGCTTATAAAGAGAAAAGTCTATATTTCTACCAGAAGTAAATTAGGCGCCAGCATAAGGTTCATTTAGTCAATTCAATATCCTAAGAAATGTATTTGCAAATTATTGTTTGAGAACATTAAAAGTTATTACTTATATGCTACATATATGCTTTTGATTGGTTCATACAAAACTAACCTGGGGAATGCTGGGAAGTGGCGAGAGAGGTCATTGAGTTGGATAGGTTAAGGTTAGCAGTAATACTTAGTTGGCTCTGCACAGCAGGAGGGTAAGGAGATGTAGGTGTCAGCAGCGACTCCTCACTGGCTTCTTCATCAATAACAGGCAAGTACTTGTCAATCAAGGCATCAAGAAACTTAACTATGAGCTCAGCGTAGTCAGGAATTTGTGTTTGCTGATGAACAAAAAGGTTAGGAATCATTAACTGCACATACATAACTGAGTACAATATAACAGTGGTTGGCGCTGTATAAATGTACTGCAAGCTCAAGAAAACATAAAATTCAGTACAGTGAGGGTATGTTCACACAAAATGCACAGCTTTTTCTTAGATCCACCGAAAATATGTATCAAAACTTGTCAGATTTTGCTGCAGATTAAACCATATGTTTTATAGAGACAAATCTGCTGAATAAATTAAACTGCTGATTTAAAATCCACGCTACAGGTAAGTTTCTGCTGCTGATTTTTTGCAGCTTATCTGCCACATGTGAACATACCCTTAAAGTGGTTTTCCATTATTAATAAAAAAAATTACAAAAAAGAATTGCAATTATACATAAATCCCTAAATAACTTTAGGAAAACATACTTGTGTTGTCTAGGAAGCTAATCACTAAGAATTAGAATGGCTGCTGTTTGTAACATGGCTAAAAACGTGTTTAAGAGGACAAGCGGTTTGTAAGAATGTGCTGTAAGAAGCTCCACATCTCCCTCCTTTCATATGGGGGAAGATGTTTATATTCTGATGTGATGCTGGAGATATCCTGGGTGCTGAGGTAACAAGAGGCTGCTCGCACTGCTGTCCACCTTGTTTTTCTACTCTAATACTAGAAATATCAGAAGTACTGAGGTAATAAGAGGCTGCTCACACTGCTGACCACAATGTCTATGTCAGCTAATACTGGAAGTACCAGGAATGTTGAAGTAAAAAAAAAGGCTGCTCAAATGGTAGACCACCATGTCTTTCTCATCTAATACTGGAGATACCAAGGGTGCTGAGGTAAGAAGGAGCTGTTCACACTGCTTCCTGTCCGGTCTTTCTGAATGCTGAGTGCATGTGGTTTAGGTTACAGTCATGGCTGAAAGTGTTGGCCACCTTAAAGTTGCTCCAGAAAATGAAGTATTTCTCCCAGAAAATTATTGGAATTACACGTTTTTTGTTAAAAACATGTTTATTTCCTTTGTATGTATTGGAACACCACATAAAAAAATGAAAAAAGGCATATTGGACATAATTTCACACAAAGCCCCAAAAATGGGCCAGACAAAATTGTTGGCACCCTCAAGTTAGTATTTGTTGCACACCTTTGGAATAAATAACTGCAATCAATTGCTTCCTGTAACCATGAACAAGCTTCTTACACCTCTTAACTGGAGTTTTCGACTCCTCTTCTTTTGCAAACTGCTTTCTCCAGATCATTGAGACTGCAAAAGGCATATATTGCCTCTTCCCACTGGTAAGATATGATGCACATCTATAGCAACATATGTGTGGAGCCCGACGCTTGTATTAATCTCCTATTATGCAGCCAAAATACAGGTTGTAGGCTTTCCATATGGTAGTCACATTTATCCTTTGTAACATAAAAGTGACTTCTAAGCATATGTAGAAATAAAATAATCTCTTTGGTAATGGAAGGACGATGCATATCTGAAAAAACACGTCAATATGCTAAGAAAGTAAGCTACAAAATCCTAAAATCACATTCAACTGTTTTCGCCTCTGAACCAATTTGGCTGTAGAACAGTGTATTTGAAGGGCGCCTTCTCCCAATAGCAACTTTAAGCTCTTTCCACATGTATTCAATGGGATTTAGATCCTGTCTCATTGCTGGCCACATCAGAACTCTCCAGCGCTTTGTTTACATCCATTTCTGGGTGCTTCTTGGAGTATGTTTGGGGGTCATCATTCTGCTGGAAGACCCATGATCTAGGAAGCCAACTCAGTTTTCTGACATTGGGCACTACATTGCGACACAAATTCCTTTACCAATCTTCGTAATTCATACCTTGCACAAAGTCAAGACACCCAGTGCCAGAGGCAGCAAAACAACCCCAAAACATCTTTGAACCTTCACCATATTTCACTGTAAATACTGTGTTCTCTTCTTTGTAGGCCTCCTTCAGTTTTTGGTAAACAGTATGATGATGTTCTTTACCAAAAAGTAGGATTTTTGTGTACTCACCGTAAAATCTCTTTCTTTGAGTCTTCATTGGGGGACACAGGACCATGGGTTATGCTGCTGTCACTAGGAGGCTGACACTAAGTAAACATAAAAAAGTTAGCTCCTCCCTAGCAGCATACACCCCGAGCCGGAGGCGGGCTCAGATCAGTTGGTGCACAAGCAGTAGGAGGAGTACCAGAATCACCATACATAAACACAAGTTGTAACTAAAACAATGCAGCCGTGCAAACAAGAGGTCTATGAACATAAGACCACTGACAAAATAGCCGGCAAATGCAATTGAATCAACCAAAAACCAAGCAGGGTGGGTGCTGTGTCCCCCAATGAAGACTCAGAGAAAGAGATTTTACGGTGAGTACACAAAAATCCTACTTTCTCTATCGTTTCATTGGGGGACACAGGACCATGGGACGTCCAAAAGCAGTCCCTGGGTGGGAATACCGAAAAACCCGCAGAGGAAGAAAAACAACAACCTCCCTCGGCGGGCTTGCACTATAATTGAATGCTGCCACCCTATTACAGGTGTGCAACTGCTGCCTGCAAGACCTTTCTCCCAAAAATAGCATCTGCCGATGCTTGGGTGTGAACCTGGTAGAACCTAGTAAAGGTGTGCAGGCTAGACCAGGTGGCGGCCTTGCAGACCTGGTCGGCCGACGCCTGATGCCTAATCGCCCAAGAGGCTCCCACTGCGCGGGTAGAGTGCGCCTTTACCCCCCGCGGCGGAGACTTGTCCCGAATCCGATAGGCCTCTGATATGGCGGAACAGATCCATCTGGCAATTGTGGCCTTGGATGCCGATTCACCCTTCTTGGGACCAGAAGGGAGAACAAACAGACCATCTGACTTACGGAACGGCGCGGTTCTGGAGACATAAATTCTAAGTGCACGCACTAGGTCCAGGGTGTGCAAGGACCTCTCCAAGCTGTGAGAGGGGCCAGGACAGAAGGACGGAAGGACGATTTCCTCGTTAAGATGGAACGGGGAGACCACCTTTGGGAGAAAAGCGGGATCTGGCCGGAGAACAGCTTTGTCCTGGTGAAAAATCAAAAAGGGGGAACGACAAGAGAGAGCTGCCAGCTCTGACGTCCTGCGAATAGAAGTGATGGCAACAAGAAACACCACCTTCCATGACAGGTGAGAAAGGGAAGAATCTCGCAAGGGCTCGAATGGGGAGCCCTGAAGTGACCCTAGGACTAGATTAAGGTCCCACGGTTCTAGAGGCCGCCGGTACGGCGGTGCCAGGTGGGCAACTCCCTGGATGAAGGTCTTAACCTGTGAACGAGCGGCCAGTGGCTTCTGAAACAGGATTGATAACGCCGATATCTGGCCCTTTAGTGTTGTGAGCGAGAGACCCGCATCTAGGCCTGACTGCAAGAATGCCAATAGGGAAGGAAGGGAGAAGGCGAGAGGAGAAGAAATATTCTGCTCTTCACACCACCTGAAGAAAACCTTCCACGTGCGGTGGTAAATCTTTGATGAAGATGGCTTCCTGGCCCTAATCATTGTCTGAATCACTCTTGAGGAAAAACCAGCCTTAGCTAGAACCCAGGATTCAATGGCCAGGCCGTCAAATTTAGGACCTGTGAGTTCTGATGGAAGAGAGGCCCCTGCTGCAGGAGATCTGGACGGTCTGGAAGGCGCCACGGAGCGTCTGCGAGGAGCTGAGTTAGTTCCGCGAACCATGCTCGCCTGGGCCAGTCCGGAGCCACTAGGATGACCGGTATCCCTTCCGCCTTGATCTTCTTGAGGACCCTCGGAATTAGAGGGAGCGGAGGGAAGATGTACGGGAGACTGAACTGGCTCCATGACAGGGTGAGGGCGTCGACTCCTAAAGCCAAGCGGTCGCGGCACCGTGCTACAAAGTGCGGAACCTGACGGTTGAACCGGGAGGCCATTAGGTCCACGTCCGGAACTCCCCATCTGTCGCAGATCTGGTTGAAGACTTCCCGGTTGAGGGACCATTCTCCGGAGGCGAGGCCTTCCCTGCTGAGGAAGTCCACCGCCCAATTGTCCACGCCTGGGATGTGTACCGCTGAGATCAGGGAGTGATGACACTCGGCCCAGTGCAAGATCTTCTTGACTTCTCGCATCGCCCCGACACTTCTTGTGCCGCCTTGGTGGTTGATGTACGCCACCGCCGTCGCATTGTCCGACTGGATCCTGACCGGGCAACCCTGTACGAGGTGCCGAAACTGCTGCAAGGCTAGCCGGATGGCTCTTATCTCCAAAATGTTGATCTGGAGGCAACTCTCTCTCGGTGACCATCGGCCCTGCGCTGTGTGATGTCGAAACACTGCTCCCCAGCCCTGGAGACTGGCGTCGGTGGTCACTATCTTCCAGTGGAGCGGGAGGAAAGACCTCCCTGATTCGAGGTTGCGCTGATTGAGCCACCAACGGAGGGAGTGGCGGGTCTCCGGCGAAAGATGAAACCTGCGGTCCAGAGAAAAGGGAGATCTGTCCCACTTCTTCAGCAAGGCCAGCTGGAGGGGTCGGAGATGGAACTGTGCAAAGGGTACCGCTTCCATCGCCGCCACCATACGACCGAGGACTCGCATGCCGAACCTGATGGACACTTGGCGCTGACGCCGGAGAGCGCGGAGTCCTCGTTGTAGGGAGGAGATCTTCTCCTGTGTGAGGAAAACTCGCCCTTGGATGGTATCGAATACCATGCCTAAAAAGGTGATCCGACGGGCCGGGATCAGAGAGGACTTCTTCCGATTTATCAGCCACCCTAACCGTGAAAGGGTGTCGATCGTGACCTGAACCCCAAAACGACAGTCCTCGAAGGAAGAGCCCTTTATCAACATATCGTCCAAGTACGGGATGACCATGACACCCCTGGCATGCAGGACGGACATGGCAGCAGCCATGATCTTCGTAAAGACCCTGGGTGCGGATGCGAGGCCGAAGGGAAGAGCCGTGAACTGGAAGTGATCTTCCGCTATCGCAAAGCGGAGGAACTGTTGGTGAGAGGTGGCTATCGGGACGTGAAGATAGGCGTCTTGAATATCCAGCGATGCCAGGAATTCGCCTACCTCCATGGACGCGATGACGGACCGGAGTGACTCCATTCGAAACGGCCGAGGTCTCACCGACCTGTTCAGAAGCTTTAGGTCGAGGACGGGACGGACAGAGCCGTCCTTTTTGGGGACCACGAAAAGGTTGGAATAGAACCCCTTGAAACGCTCTGCGGGAGGGACTGGTACCACGACTCCGGTTCGGAGGAGGGAGCCTATGGAGTGAAAGAACGCGCGAGCCCGCGCGGTAGACTCGGGAGGGCGAGATAGGAAAAAACGTCTCGGTGGCTTTGCCTCGAATTCTATTTTGTAGCCTGATGTGATGATCTCTCTGACCCAGGCATCGGCGGTCAGGGGGATCCACACATGCTGAAAAAGAGACAGACGCCCTCCCACAAGTCTGGCGCTGTTGCGCGCCGACCGCGAGTCACTTGGATGAACGACGGCGGTAACCGGAAGAGGATCTCATGGACTGGCGGGGGCGTGAACGCCAGGCGGGATTGGTCTTGAATGACGGGGTCTTCCTGTCTCTCGGAGGAGAGCGGCTTTTCCGCGGCTGGGGATTGGAGCTGAAGCTGCGAAAGGGCCGGAAACGAGCGGTGGAGCGCCGATTCTGGAAGCGCTTGGGACGCAATTGGGGGAGAGATGTACTCTTTCCTCCCGTTGCATCGGAGATCAGCTGGTCCAGCCTATCTCCAAAGAGACGCTCCCCTAGGAAGGGCAGGGAAGTTAGTGACTTCTTAGATGCCGCATCCGCGTTCCAGGACCGGAGCCAAAGGGCTCGACGGATGGCCACATTGTTGCTGGCGGCCTGGGTCGCGCAACTTGCAGACGCCAGGGCTGCATTGAGCAAGTACTCACCCGCGAGGGAAATCTGCGAGGCGATGGGAACCAGGTCCGGATTGGCAGGAATGGCGCGGAGACCGCAGCGTAGCGTGTCCGCCCAGGACATCAGGGCCTTCGCAACCCAAACCGAGGCGAAGGCCGGAGAGAGGGATGAGCCCGCTGCCTCGAAGGCGGAACGGGCCAACCTGTCAATAGTACGGTCTGTAGGGTCTTTGAGAGACGTACCGTTAGTGAGTGGAAGGACTGTGTGAGAAGACAGGCGGGAGATTGGGGGGTCGACCACAGGGGAACCTGCCCAATCCTTTCTAAGACCCTCAGGAAAGGGATAATGCAAATCGATGGACTTACCGCTGGTAAATACCCTGTCCGGCTGTTGCCTGTGGCTGCGCAGTAACTCAGCGAATTCTGGATGTCCGCTGAATGTGTTCTGGGCCCGCTTCACCCGCTTAAAGGAGATCTGGGTGCTCTGGGAGGAGACTGGGTCCACCTGTACCTTCAAGGTCTGGTTTACTGCTTCTATCAGGCTATTTACCATGTGCCGGATATCGGCCGCCTGCTCCGAGTCCTGCAGGGGTACCGCATCGGAATCATCCTCGGAGCAGTCAGAAGCCTCCCTGGAGGACTGACGGTCTGGACCTAGGGATGAAGGTGAAACCTGGGAAGAGTCTGAGGACGAGACCTGGCGGGTCCGTTTCTGAGCAGCAGAGGAGGACCCTGCAACGGGGCTCACCTGCTCCGGAGGCAATTGCGCCGGGTCTGCGGGAATCTGGGCGAGCGTCGGCAGCAGGCGTAGAGCTTGCGCGATGGTCCGAGAAGCCTCAGAGAGGGAATCTACGGACTGGGACAGGGACGCTAGCCAGTCGGGGGGGGGCGGGACGCAGGGCCCTGCAGCATATGGCGCTGTGGCGTCTGCGGTATCAGAAACGTCGGCCGCGGAGTTCTGCGGAGGCTGCGCGTCTGTAGAACAGACGGAGCATAGTGGGGCGTCCTGACCCTGGGAAAATTTGGAGCTGCAGGAGGAGCATGCAAAAAATAGTGCAAAGGGGGCCTGCTTGGATTGGGTGGGCTTAGCCTTAGGCATGGTGCACCCAGGTACTCTCCCTGGTGGCTGCTAGGAAGGAGACAGGAGAGGGTTAACTCGTCCCTAAACTCAGAGAATGCTACCTAGTGAGGGCTACTCCTTAGGAGCAGAGCTTACCCAGGTCCTGCGTGCTGCCCACCAGTCCAGAAGTGGAGTCCAGGAATGAGCTGGCCAGAAAACTCAGAACGCCGGCGTGCTGCAGCCTCAGGGGACCAGAGGCAGGCTAAAATGGAGAGGGGACGCTGGAGGAGGCTGGGGGAGGAGCAGGATTCCGGCGCGAAAAAACCAGGAGGATTCACAGCCCCCACCATCAGCCAGGAGGCAGAGCAGTGGGAGGTACAGAGGGAGACGACTGACGGCCAATAGCGCTGCAGGGGGGCGTGGCTAGGACGCAGGAGCGACTAGGCCGAAGCCGGGGACTAAATTTATGGAGAGGGCCGGGGGAAAGAGCAGGGAAGTCGGTCCTACCTGCAATCGGCGGCGCCGGCTCAGCGATGGATGCGGTGCAGGCAGGGCTCCCTGCCCTGCCTGTGAACAGCGCTGCTCGTCCAGGAAGGCTCCGGGGGAGAGCGTGCTGAAGGCAGGGTAGTGGACATCATGATGGGGGTAGACAGCCCCCTATCACACACGCTGCGGAGGATCCATCCCTGCTGTACTCCCCTGTACGCCCTTTGGGGTGATACCTCAGGGCGAATCAGGGGTGCCCACAAAACAACCTGCCCACACGCGCACCCCCGGGAGTGGTACCACGGGGACGGGCGGGGGAGAGGGCCCCGAAGTCTCAAGCCCCTGCGACCCTGGGGAGCGGTACCCACGGGGCTGCGGAGAATGAGTGAAGCGAATACCTGCAGAGAAGAAGACGACAGGTATGAGAGTGATGAGCGGCGCCGAAATAAAAGAAAAAAGCGCAAAAAAATACATGGCTGAGGGGGGCCGAGACGGCCCACATCAGCCTCCTACGACACTAAGCTAAAAACTGATCTGAGCCCGCCTCCGGCTCGGGGTGTATGCTGCTAGGGAGGAGCTAACTTTTTTATGTTTACTTAGTGTCAGCCTCCTAGTGACAGCAGCATAACCCATGGTCCTGTGTCCCCCAATGAAACGATAGAGAAATCTGTATCTTGCTGTCATCTGTTCACAAGACGCTTTCCCTGAAGAATTTTGGATTACTTATGTACATCTTGGCAAACTGCAGTCTATTTTGTGTCTCTGGGTAAGCAGTGGGATCCTCCTTGGTCTCCTGCTATAGCGTTTCGGTTCACTGCAATGTTGATGGATAGTTTGCACTGACACCCTGAGCCTGCAGGACAGCTTGAATTTCTTTGGAACTTGATGGAAGCTGTTTACCCACCATCCGGACTATCCTGCACTGCAACCTTGTGCCAATACATACAAAAGAAATAAACGTGTATAAAAAAAAAAGTGAAACTGAATAATTTTCTGGGAGAAATGTGTTATTTCCTGGAACAATTTCAAGGGTTCCAACATTTTCGGCCATAACTGAATTTCCATATCACAGCAGCGGAGACCTTACTACACCTTTGCAGATACATATCCTCTTATCATTCTAGGTTTCTGTTGGTGTAATAGACCAAGAATCTTTTAATTACTTTTCATGTTTACCTCGCTAAAACAAAACAATTGTGATTAGCTAAATTTAATGTATTTAGGCATTTATTTATAATGATATTTTCTTCAGTTATTTTTTTGTATTCCCGGAAAACCATGCATTTGTTTTATGTTGTTATGCTATAAATTCATGGGGTAGTTCTACAGAGAATACATTTAGAAATCCACTTTTTAAAAATAAAAGCAAGATTTTGCAAGGTAAGTGTAAAGTAAATGCTTTAAAACATTATTATTTACCTTTGAGAAAGGACCAGCAAACCTCCACAACCCATTAAATCCAAAACCTGCAATGATAAAAACAGAAGCAATTAATATAAAGATTATTGTATTGTTAAAATATTGAAGAAGACTATAGGTATATAAAACTATAGGTATAAAAAAAAATAGCTGGAAAGAATTACTGAAAGCAAGATGAGAATACAGTACAGATGTTTTAAAAGAATTGCTAATTAAATGTCTACCTGTGATGTTATCGTAACAAACTTTGACAACAGTGGAGAAAGAAGGGTTAACACTGCGATGCCGTATGAAGAACCTTCAGATGGGATCCTGCATTGTGGATTTTATTCTACACGTTTCGGAGATCAACTCTTTTCTCAGGAACAATCACCATGATGTATGGTGATTATTTTTGAGGAAGTTTTATCTCCGAAACACGTAGAATAAAGTCACTAGACAGGATCCTATTATTATAGCGCCATTTATTCCATGGTGCTTTACATGTAAAAAAGGGGCATACATAGACCAGTAGACCAGTATATTAATCGTGAACAATACAAGGCACAGAATGGTACAGAAGGAGAGAGGACCCTGCTCATGAGAGCTCACAGTCTACAGGGGATGGGTGAGGATACAATAGGTGAGGGTAGAGTAGGTCATGTGACGCTTTGGTTCACTGAGGGTTACTGCAAATGGTAGGCTTGTTGGAAGAGATGGGTCTTTAGGTTCCTATTGAATGTTTCCACAGTGGTAGAGTGAGGTGGGGGAAAGATGATAAATTCTGTTTTGTCCATGTTCAGTTTTATAAATCGAGCAGAAAAGAAGGATGAAATAGCAGACAGACATTGTGGGATATTGATTAGTAAGGAGCTGATATAAGGTTCAGAGAGGTAGATGTGTGTATCATCAGCATAAAAATAATACTGGAAGCTGGGGGACTCTCTGAGCTGTCCCAGGCCGAAGGTGTAGATGGAGAACAGCAGGGGTCCTAGACCTGAATCTTGGGGGAGATCAACAGGTAGGGTGTGAGATGAGGAAGTGGTGTGAGAGGGAGACGCAGACAGCCTGGTTCGTTATACAGTGCCTACAAGTAGTATTCAACCCCCTGCAGATTTAGCAGGTTTACACATTCGGAATTAACTTGGCATTGTGACATTTGGACTGTAAATCAGCCTGGAAGTGTGAAATGCACTGCAGCAAAAAAGAATGTTATTTCTTTTTTTATTTTTTTTTTTTTAAATTGTGAAAAGTTTATTCAGAGGGTCATTTATTATTCAACCCCTCAAACCACAAGAATTCTGTTTGGTTCCCCTAAAGTATTAAGAAGTATTTCAGGCACAAAGAACAATGAGCTTCACATGTTTGGATTAATTATCTCTTTTTCCAGCCTTTTCTGGCTAATTAAGACCCTCCCCAAACTTGTGAACAGCACTCATACTTGGTCAACATGGGAAAGACAAAAGGAGCATTCCAAGGCCATCAGAGACAAGATCGTGGAGGGTCACAAGGCTGGCAATGGGTACAAAACCCTTTCCAAGGAGTTGGGCCTACCTGTCTCCACTGTTGGGAGCATCATCCGGAAGTGGAAGGCTTATGGAACTACTGTTAGCCTTCCACGGCCTGGACAGCCTTTGAAAGTTTCCACCCGTGCCGAGGCCAGGCTTGTCCGAAGAGTCAAGGCTAACCCAAGGACAACAAGGAAGGAGCTCCGGGAAGATCTCATGGCAGTGGGGACATTGGTTTCAGTCAATACCATAAGTAAGGTACTCCACTGCAATGGTCTCCGTTTCAGACGAGCCCATAAGGTACCTTTACTTTCAAAGCGTCATGTCAAGGCTCGTCTACAGTTTGCTCATGATCACTTGGAGGACTCTGAGACAGACTGGTTCAAGGTTCTCTGGTCTGATGAGACCAAGATCGAGATCTTTGGTGCCAACCACACACGTGACGTTTGGAGACTGGATGGCACTGCATACGACCCCAAGAATACCATCCCTACAGTCAAGCATGGTGGTGGCAGCATCATGCTGTGGGGCTGTTTCTCAGCCAAGGGGCCTGGCCATCTGGTCCGCATCCATGGGAAGATGGATAGCACGGCCTACCTGGAGATTTTGGCCAAGAACCTTCGCTCTTCCATCAAGGATCTTAAGATGGGTCGTCATTTCATCTTCCAACAAGACAACGACCCAAAGCACACAGCCAAGAAAACCAAGGCCTGGTTCAAGAGGGAAAAAATCAAGCTGTTGCAGTGGCCTAGTCAGTCTTCTGACCTTAACCCAATTGAAAACTTGTGGAAGGAGCTCAAGATTAAAGTCCACATGAGACACCCAAAGAACCTAGATAACTTGGAGAAGATCTGCATAGAGGAGTGGGCGAAGATAACTCCAGAGACCTGTGCCGGCCTGATCAGGTCTTATAAAAGACGATTATTAGCTGTAATTGCAAACAAGGGTTATTCCACAAAATATTAAACCTAGGGGTTGAATAATAATTGACCCACACTTTTATGTTGAAAATTTATTAAAATTTAACTGAGCAACATAACTTGTTGGTTTGTAAGATTTATGCATCTGTTAATAAATCCTGCTCTTGTTTGAAGTTTGCAGGCTCTAACTTATTTGCATCTTATCAAACCTGCTAAATCTGCAGGGGGTTGAATACTACTTGTAGGCACTGTATATGAAGTGATCCAGGATAGTGCCAAGTCTGATATACCAAGGGATGAGAGAGTCTGTAGCAAGAGGGAACGATCCACAGTGTCAAAGGCAGAAGACCGGTCTAGGAGGATGAGGACAGAGTAGTGTCACTTGGCTTTGGCAGTTAGTAGGTCATTGGTGACTTCAGTTAGGGCAGTTTCAGTGGAATGATGTGGTCAGAAGCCAGATTGTAACCAGTCAAAGAGGGAGCAGGAGGAAAGGTGGGAGGATAGTTTAAGATGGATATGCTGTTCCAGTAGTTTTGAGGCATAGGGGAGAAGTGATATGGGGCGACAGATACAGAGGCTGGGTCAAGGGAGGGCTTTTTGAGGACTGGTTTGATGGAGGTATGTTTAAAGCATGAGGGGAAGACACCAGTTGTTAGAGATAGGTTGAATAGAATAGGGTTGGGATGAAGACTGCGGTGAGGTTGAGGTGGAACAGTAGCGAGTCAAGTGCGCAGGTGGTAAGATTTGATCTGGAGAGAAGAGAGGAGAGCTGATTTTCTATTTTGGTGGAAAAGATGGTTATGGACGAAGAGGGATCAGTAGTTATGGGGAGGGGCTGAGGGAAGTGAGGTCCAACGCTTCCTCTGATGTTTTCAATCTTCTATTTCAAGTTTATTCATACAGCAGCACGGTGTTAACCCTTCTTTCTCCACTGAACTTTGTTTGCATTTCTGGGACTGCTGCAGCTGTTTCTTGCTACAACAGTGGTTGTGTCTGGCACAGCCTTTCCAGGTGAACAAGTCTTCGCTCATTACCTTTCATTCATCCCTCGGATAGAGCCCTATTGCGTTTTGTGTCTCCCATATATCAAACTTTGACAACAGGCACATTACAGGTGTTACAAGTAGTAAGGTACAGATTCCATTATATCATTTTAGATATGAACTTGTGAAGTATTTTGTTTTTTTAGGTAAAGAAAAATCACTAAAAATTGAACATGGAGATTGAGCAGCCTTCTGAAAATGAGACTGGCCCGCTATTCAACCAGTTCTGCAATATTCACAGAAATCAGAGCTGTAATTGTTGTGGTAAGCTGCAAAGGATCAAGAGCTGCTGACCTCAGAGTGTGTTCAGTAAGGAACATTCCTCTAAGGCGTCTAAAATGCTAGAATACTTTCTAAAAGGAAAAATAAAAAATAGAGATATGCATTTGGAGAAAAGGACTTTATAGATTATTGGCATGATGAATTTAGAAACCGCTACAGTACAGCACCTGGACCGTGAGTGACTCAAAGATAGAGCGTTCACAACACTTTATGCTTACTTTGCAGGTAAGATGGTTGATACTGTGGAGGAGATTCTTCATGGTACACCACACTTTGCACAATCCCATGTATGGGATTCAATAAATTAGGGTCTTGACACAATGACAGAAGGGTGTTGATCTTGGAGTCCAATAAATTGTGCCTGAAATCCCAAAAATATAATATTTAGAATATTTACTACCAAAACAAAATCAACATAATTAACACACACTTTACGTTTTCGAGAGCAAGTCCTCAATAATGAAAAAGTCATAAGTAATATAGGCAGCCGTTTATCATGGGTGCCAGGACCGATGGCGATCGTCTAAATAGAATAAGCTATTGGAGAATTAAAGGGGTTGTCTTTGGAGAAGTGGAATACTTATGGTAAAAATTAAAATGGCCCTATACAAATTATGACATAGTCCCCTATGTTGTACCAAATGGGAAAAAAAAAAACCTCGCACCTTCAGAAGAAAATTATTCAAGCCGTTATTAGTCGCAAATTTAGAAGTACAACTACATTGTTGGGTTATTACGTTTTATATTCTCTAAAAAACCTTAGTCATTTTTTTCTTACATTTTTATGGAACTGTAATGATTTATAAAATGGATTGCAATAGAGTATCTGTAAATGAGAGATACTTACACCACTGGAAACACTTTGGGGAAGACCACACTGGCTTCAGCCAAGTATTCATAAAGAATACGCTGATCAAACTCATCTGTAGTGTATTTTACGAGTGTAGCCTGCAGAAACAAACATACAGTGTATATAGTATTATGCAAGTCTATATTACTGCAGTGATATTGGTTGTGCATTGTAATAAGCATGGGTACAACATATTTCATAAAAGTCAAATACAAGTAAAACCAAAGCATAGTAATACTTGTCTATTTTACTACTTGTGTGACGTGTGAAGGTGATGCTCATAATAGCAATGAAAAGCTCATGCCAGCTGCAATAATCGCTCCAGTTTGTAAAAGATGCACCATCAGTAACCTTCTACTATAATGTAATAGCTGTTAATGTGAAAGTTTATCATATAACGCATCGTCAAACAATTAATCAAAAATTAAAGGAAACATCATCTTACAAGCACAGTAAGCAACAGAGCTTGGGTTTTCGGGTCAGTCAAAACTTCCTCATCCAAGAGCACATTTGACTCAGAGACCGATACTTTCCGCAGATGGGGATGTTGTTGAGGGGATGATATTCTTGGAGTATCTACATAATAATAATATTAAAATAAAAAGCAAGATGTAATGGAGGTCACTCAAATATCAAGCTTTACCCTTCACTCAAGAATACCGGGGTTAGGCTCATATATGAGTGTATAAAGAAAAAAGTCCAGCTCCCAGTTTAAAAAAAAAACCCCAAACCACTGATTTTTCATCAGTCTAGTCATACATATACAACCTGTATCGCATTCATATGGCAATCATTTGTTTTGAAAATCCGCAGTTGATAAAATTTACAAGACCAAATAATATTTTCTATATAAACAATTGCAACGTATCCATAAAAATCGGTGCTATACGGATGATCCATATGGGATTTGATTTGTTTTGTGCACCAAGAAATAAGAATCTGCAACAATTTTCCCTCACACAAACAATATTCCGTAAAGAGACCGTCATCTGAAAAGCCCAGCTCAGTAAAACTTGGCACAAGTGCGGTCTGTGTGAGGTTAGTTTTTTTTTTTATGGACAACATATGGACCGAAAATACAGTTGTGTCCGCGTACCCATACTGTAACTGAAAGCTTTCAAGAAACAAGACAACAATGACGTGACTAAAGATGAGTGGATGGCTTAGCGCAACCACCGTCCATAATCCAGGTCAGTAGTCCCGTTTGAATTGTAAAGTACTGCGAGATATATTTTTAAATGATTAGTAATAGCCACTGTCTCTGGACAGGAGCTGCAAGAATTTCCTACCCTACAGGAGCCCGGGCTCAGCTTATGATCAGGTTGGGTGGAGAGACATCACCTATGCACCGCAAGTTCACGACGATGTTACACCAAGCTGGTGAATCAAACGCTGCATCAGTGAATTTAGGAAAGCTCAGGTAGATCTTCTCCACTGCTAGAGAGCACTGACGTAGACCAGGGTTGCACAAAGCGATCCGCTAATCTCTACATGACATACTCAAAGAGGGGTATAAAATGTGCACTAATTGCCATATAGACAACATTGTGAACACTGTGCTCACCAGATGAAAGGCTACATGTACAGGGTTACCATAGTTTGTGGTTTCAGTTCCTGTACGTTAGATACTCACCAATATCATAATCGTTCTCTGCTACTCTCCTCATTTTCGGAGGTGTAGTGATGCCAGATTCAATCTCCTGCCTTTTAGGAGCCTTAGTGTCCGATATTAAATGGTCAAAGCTTTTTCTTGTACCTAAAACATGGAGCATAGCTGAATCTAAAGTAAAACTGGGTTGTGTTTCAAAGCATACTTTTAATATTCATTATGAAGTATATGTACTTCCCATCCAGATGGAATAGACCCAGCATATTTTACATTTCTATGACCTACCTAAGAGTTTTTTAGTGTTTGCTTGTGATGGTTGCCCCATATCCAGACTCATAGACTTCCTGGTCCGTGGGCTAACCTGTCCAACTGTGGGGTAGCTTGCAGCGAGGTGCATTCCAGACCCTTTTGGGGATGACCATGGTTGATTTTCCTTCAGCGTTCTGTGAAATTTAAAATATAAATGTGAGGGGAGCTCATTATGGAGGGAATGGAGGTGACCATCATTTAGTATCTACCAAATCTATATAAACAAACAAAAAGAATGAATAAGGAATTGACCTGTGATGACCAGTAACTATTGCAAATGGTGTACCTTGTGTTATCCACTGTATATAGAAGTGTTACCTGTCTGTCATGATAATGAGATTACTGTAAAGTCTATTGTAACAAACAGAAAGTGTAAGTCTAATGTAAAGCCTAGTGGCCAGTGTAAATATATAGAAAATTTTAAAAAAATGTTGAAAAGAAAAATTTAACATAAAAAATGATTTAATCAACGAGACATTTTCTGATGATACAATCCCTTCAAAACCTTTTATAAGTGATTTTTGGATCATACATGTATTATAAAAATCAGATTGAATATTATTGATGACTTGTAAAAGTATAGATGGGACAATAACCGGCAGGTGGGATCACTGTGGTGCATCGGATATGTATCCATGGGAACATTTTCCATTGAAACATCTGTGAGCAACAGCGACTTTCTGTGTTTCAAGCTGCAGCGACTCCTCACCTCTTCAGACACTGTGAGTAATGCTAGAAACATAGAAGGGAAACACATGAAAGGCATATGCAATTTTATTATTCGCTTTTACAAAGGTTCTACAAAAAAAGTCTATAGCCCGCAGTCTAATTCCCTGAGGTATTTGCAACAATTTAGTGCATGATTCCGCATCAGTAACCAGGGCTCTGGGTCTATGGTTTTGACAACTCCCATTTATTGCAGTTACTTATAAACTTACTAACTGTGAATGATGTCTGTTGCAATAACATACAGGTTTGATGCTCCTATGCCAGGTGTCAACAATGCTACCAACAAAACCACTGCAAATTTCTAAAATCCTTGCCTTTATTGAGAATAGCATTATTGAGACCCCTTCATATGTTAACTAAGGTCATAGTTCAGGCCTACACAACATATGGCCCACCAGAGGATTTGCTGCAGCCGGTGGACCTGTCAGGCAGATGCTGCTCCCTTCTTTCTATGTTATAATGTGTCTGCATCCTTCAGACATGAGTACATTTGAACAGTGTGGTTCCGGGACTGGGGTAAACAGTGCAGTGCAGAGGAGCGCCTGTCATCCCAGGACCCGACGTGCAGCAGCAGCAAATTTAATGTAGTTTATTACAACCAGAAACTTGAAGGACATGCACACAAACTTATTATCGCTCTATATACAGTCATAGATATACATGCATTTTCTTTCTGTACTCCTACATTAAGAGTTGTCCAGGTTTAGGATCAGAGTGCAGTCATCTTATGAAAGTATGAGATTTTTATACATATGGTCACATGCTGACTAGACGTGCTCAGCCTCGCTCAATTCACTTGTATTGAGCGAGCCGGGATGCGTCTAGTCGGAATGTGGCTGCAAGTATGAAAGTCACATACTTGTGGTCATGTGACCTCCACTCTCGTCAACGACACCAGAGAATCCTGACAGTGTGAGTTGTCCATGCTGTCAGGATTCAATAGTATGCACCTACAAAGTGACAGACATTCATCCTAATCCTGAACAACCCCTTTAACGTCCGATTTTGGATTCAGTAATAAACCAAGAAGAGTTGTTGCCCTGTTCTATCAGACCATAAATCAGAACATTTCTCCCCAGAGGAACTGTTAATACAGGAAAATATGTTCCCAAACACATTCCGATAGGGTTTACATGGCATTGCAGAGATATATAGCTACCTTACAAACATCTCTGCATTGGCTCTGTAGCATGAACCTTCAGTAGGAAAAATGGCAAGAAAAAATGCTTACCTGCTAAATAAGCAACACTCTGAGTATTGACTTCAAACTTATCACAATTCCTGTGTTTGTTTACAAGGGCAAGCAAAGTGTGAAGGATCCTTACTGTTCTTGCCACAGTAGTAGGAGAGGGATGTCGATAACCTAAGGAATACAAATCATTTAGAGACATGGAAAAGATTGACTCAAAAGAATTGTCCACTACTGGAGAACCGCTTTTTTAACGGATAAATTGCCCATCATAAAACAAAAACATATACTTCCTTTTCAGCTGCTCTCGTTCCGTAAATGCTGGCATAACAAGGCCACGTTACTATTGGAAGACACGGTGCCAACCTCAGAGGAGTGGACAGTTCAGCTGTTAAGAAGTGGGCTGCCCAGTAGCAGTCCACACCTTTAATACTATTTTAATATTAAAGTGGTACATCGGGGAGATACAAAATTCTGCTGGCCCTGCACTTAAACTATAAAAACGAGATGCACAGGACAGTTCTAAATCCTCACAATACCTGTAATTCTGTGTGACGCGCTACAGCTGCTCTTCACTGCTGTCCCTCCCCCTCTGGGATGTTGGTAACGGCTAGCCCCCTGCTAATAGCTGCTTCCCCACAGTCGGCGAACAGGGACTGTGACCACATTCACTTCACATCCCCTGTTCTCGTACAGAAAAAAGAGAATTTTGTTTACTTACCGTAAATTCTTTTTCTTGTAGTTCCGACATGGGAGACCCAGACCATGGGTGTATAGCTAGCGCCTCCGGAGGACACACAAAGCACTACACTCAAATGTGTAGCTCCTCCCTCCGGGCTATATACACCCCCTGGATGACAATCTACCCAGTTCAGTGCAAAAGCTGAAGGAGGACATCCACCCATAAGTAGAGATAGAGTAAAACTCGGCAAAACCAGAACTCTGTCTACTAACAACAGCCGTGAAACACACGGAACAAAAACTGCCAACAGGCAACAGGGAGGGTGCTGGGTCTCCCATGTCGGAACTACAAGAAAAAGAATTTACGGTAAGTAAACAAAATTCTCTTTTTCTTTATCGTTCCTTCCATGGGAGACCCAGACCATGGGACGTTCCAAAGCAGTCCATGGGTGGGAAATAAACTAAACTGAGAAGTAGGCAAAACCTAACTTCACAAATGGGCGACAGCCGCCTGAAGGATGCGTCTGCCCAAGCTCGCATCTGCCGAAGCATGAGCATGCACTTGGTAGTGCTTAGAAAAAGTGTGCAGACTGGACCAAGTGGCAGCCTGACACACCTGCTGAGCCGTAGCCTGGTGTCTGAAAGCCCAGGAGGCACCGACAGCTCTGGTCGAGTGCGCCTTAATCCCCGGCGGGGGAGGCACCTGAGAACACTGGTAGGCATCGGCGATAGCCGACCTAACCCAACGAGCCAGGGTCGGTTTAGACGCCGAGAGGCCCTTGCGCTGACCCGTGGTTAGCACAAAAAGTGAGGTGCACCGCCGAAAAACGGCGGTGCGAGACACATAGATTCGGAGCGCCCGCACCAAATCCAAGGTGTGCAACGCCTTCTCAAAGCGATGCACAGGGGCCGGACAAAGAGAGGGCAATGAAATGTCCTGGTTAAGGTGGAAGGAAGACACCACCTTAGGGAGAAAGTCCGGAGTCGGACGCAGAACCACCTTGTCTTGGTGAAACACCAAAAAGGGGGATTCCGAAGAAAGCGCAGCCAAATCAGAAACTCTCCTGAGAGAAGTTAAGGCTACTAGAAAGACAACTTTCTGTGAAAGTCTAGACAAAGGAACTTCCCTGAGAGGCTCAAAAGGGGGTTTCTGTAAGGCCGTGAGGACCAGATTAAGGTCCCAGGGATCCAAGGGCCGTCGGTAAAGAGGGATGATGTGAGATGCGCCCTGCATGAAGGTGCGCACCTGAGCCAGTCGGGCGATACGCCGCTGGAACAATACCGACAAAGCCGACACCTGTCCCTTAAGGGAATTGAGGGACAGACCCAACTGCAGACCTGACTGTAGAAAAGACAGGATGGTCGGCAAGGCGAACGGCCAAGGAGCATGGCCGGAAGAGCGACACCAGGACAGGAAAATTCTCCAAGTCCTGTGGTAAATCTTAGCCGAGGAAGACTTCCGAGCCTGAGTCATGGTGGAGATGACCTCAGAGGGAATGCCTGAAGCCGTCAGGATCCAGGACTCAAGAGCCACGCCGTCAATCTGAGAGCCGCAGAATTCTGGCGGAAGAACGGACCTTGAGAGAGAAGGTCTGGGCGGTCCGGGAGATGCCACGGCACCTCTACGGACAGGCGGAGCAGATCTGGGTACCAGGCTCGCCTGGGCCAGTCCGGAGCAATGAGTATGACTCGACGGCCCTCCATTCGGATCTTGCGCAGAACCCTGGGCAAGAGAGCTAGAGGGGGAAACACATAGGCCAGACTGAACTGAGACCAATCCTGAACCAGTGCGTCTGCTGCGAAGGCTTGCGGATCGTGGGAGCGAGCCACGTAAACCGGAACCTTGTTGTTGTGCCGGGAAGCCATTAGATCTACTTCCGGAGTGCCCCACTTGCGGCAGATCGATCTGAACACTGACGGATGCAGGGCCCACTCGCCGCCGTCCACGGTTTGACGGCTGAGATAATCGGCCTCCCAGTTTTCCACGCCTGGGATGTGAACTGCGGATATGGTGGACTTTGAGTCCTCCGTCCACTGGAGGATTCGTTGAACCTCCAACATCGCCAGACGGCTGTGAGTTCCGCCCTGGTGATTGATGTAGGCAACCGCTGTCGCGTTGTCCGACTGAACCCGAATGTGCTTGCCCGCCAATAGGTGGTGAAAGTCTAGGAGAGCTAGAAACACAGCTCTGATTTCCAGCACATTGATCGGGAGGGCTGATTCGGACGGAGTCCAAGTGCCCTGTGCTCGGTGATGGAGAAATACCGCTCTCCAGCCGGAGAGACTGGCATCCGTGGTGAGGATCACCCAGGACGGAGTCAGGAAGGAACGTCCCTGTGACAGGGAGAGGGGCTGAAGCCACCACCGAAGGGAGTTCCTGGCCTGTGATGACAGAGCCACCAGCCTGTCCAAGGAAGAGATCCGCTTGTCCCAACAGCGGAGAATGTCCAGCTGCAAGGGACGCAGATGGAACTGGGCAAAGGGAACCGCTTCCATGGACGCCACCATCTGACCCAGCACCTGCATGAGGTGTCTGATGGAATGACGGCGGTGCCTCAGCAGAGAGCGCACCGCCAGACGAAGGGACTGCTGTTTGACTAAGGGCAACTTGACAAGTGCCGGCAGAGTCTCGAATTGCATCCCTAGGTACAAAAGTACCCGGGTCGGGGTCAGAGTCGACTTGGGGAGGTTGACAAGCCACCCGAACTGAGTTAGTGTGGTGACAGTGAGAGAGACACTCCGCTGGCAGTCTACACTGGATGAGGCCTTGACTAGAAGGTCGTCCAGGTAAGGAATCACTGCCAATCCCTGGAGGTGCAGGACCGCAACCACTGCTGCCATGACCTTGGTGAACACTCGAGGGGCCGTGGCTAAGCCAAAGGGAAGAGCCACGAACTGGAAGTGTTCCTCTCCGATTGCAAAGCGTAGCCAGCGCTGATGTGAGACCGCAATAGGCACATGCAGGTAGGCATCTCTGATGTCGATGGATGCCAGAAAATCTCCCTGGGTCATTGAGGCAATGACCGATCTCAGAGATTCCATGCGAAAGTGCCGCACCTGAACATGCTTGTTGAGAAGCTTGAGATCCAGGATGGGTCGGGAGGAACCGTCCTTTTTGGGGACTAGAAAGAGGTTTGAGTAGAAACCGCTGAACCGTTCCCGGGCGGGGACCGGAACAATTACACCGTTGGCCTGCAGGGATGCCACGGCCTGAGAGAAGGCGGCGGCTTTGGAGCAGGGGGGGGTGGACAGAAAAAATCTGTTTGGCGGGCTGGAAGAAAAAGGTATCCTGTAGCCGTGGGTGATGATATCCCGCACCCACTGATCGGAGACGTGTTGCAACCACACGTCGCCAAAGTGGGAGAGCCTGCCACCGACCAAGGACTTTGCTGGCGCGGCCAGATAGTCACGAGGAGGCTGCCTTGGTGGCAGCGGCTCCTCCGGTCTTTTGAGGACGCGGCTTTGCGCGCCAGTTGGATTTACGATCCTTGGCGGTAGTGGACGAGGCCGAGGGCTTAGAGGATGACCAGTTAGAGGAACGAAAGGAACGAAACCTCGATTGGTTCCTGACCTGGGCAGGTTTCTTGGCTTTAGTTTGTGGCAAGGAAGTACTCTTCCCGCCAGTAGCCTCCTTAATTATGTCATCAAGCTGTTCCCCAAACAGCCGGGACCCAGTAAAAGGGAGACTCGCAAGGTACTTCTTAGAGGAAGCGTCCGCTTTCCACTCTCGAAGCCACAAGATCCTGCGGATCGCGAGGGAGTTAGCGGAGGCCACTGCCGTGCGGTGAGAAGCCTCCAGGATGGCAGACATGGCGTAGGATGCAAAAGCCGAAGCTTGAGAAGTTAAGGCATCCATCTCAGGAATAGAGTCCCTGGAGAGGGAATGAATCTCCGCCAGCGAGGCAGAGATAGCCTTAAGAGCCCATACTGCCGCAAAAGACGGGGAGAAGGAGGCTCCTGCCGCCTCAAATACAGACTTGGCCAGAAGGTCAACCTGGCGGTCAGTGGGGTCCTTAAGAGAAGTGCCGTCAGCCACAGCAACGACTGTGTGGGCTGAGATTCTGGACACCGGAGGGTCCACCTTTGGGGACTGGGCCCATTCCTTAACCACCTCTGGTGGAAAAGGAAAACGGTCATCTGAACTACGCTTCAGAAAGCGTTTGTCAGGACAGGCCCTGGGCTTGTTAACAGTGGTCTGAAAGCTGGAGTGGTTAAAAAACATACTCCTAGGTTTCTTAGGAGAGGTAAACTGGTGTACCTCTACCAGAGAGGGTTGTTCCTCTGACTCTTGTGGGTTGAGGTTCAGTACGGAGTTAATGGACGTAATCAAGTCACTAACATCCGCATCACCCTCAGACAAGTCAATGGGGTACATAGAGGCAGCGTCTGAGCCCACAGCAAGTGAATCCTCCTCGCCCTGCACCTCGGCTTGTGAATCAGAGCCGTGGGACGAGGAAGGAGAAGGGTCCGTGCGTCTCCGTTTAGGGGGACGGGGTCCTAGGACCTGCTCTGAGGGCTCTGCAGAGCTCGGAGCCGCAGAGACACCCTGAGAGGGAGGCTGATGCATAGACAGCAGCGTCCGGGACAGCTGCCCCATGGAGTCGGCAAACGACTTGGAAAGAGCTTGTGAAAAAGATGCTACCCAAGCCGGGGGTTCAGCCACCGGAGCCGGAGCAGCCGGAGGGACCCCTGCGGAGGCTCCAGGCTGAGACACAACCATATTAGCACAGGTATCACAATGTGGGTATGTGCTTGGCTCTGGCAGAATTAGCTTACAAGCAGTGCATATAGCATACATGTTTGCAGCCTTGCTCCTAGTGACAGACATGCTGCTGTGGAGGAAGTTCTGCAGCCAGATACACTCCTGTAGAAAGCCTGAGAGTGTAATAAAAAGTCCACAACCAGGGGTTGTGGCTTACCAGCCCTGCTCTCTGTGTGTCCTCCGGATTTCACCGCTCCCCTGTGAAGTGTCAGCCTTCCAGATAGTATGCAGCTGCAGCATCCAGCGCTTCCCAGTGTGAAAAACGCTGAGAAAATGGCGCTGGGAGAAGGAGGGGGGGCGTGTATAAGCCCAGGAGCGGGAAACACAGAGGGCAGAGAGACACAGGGAGGTAGACAGGGGAGGGGACATCTCCCTAGAGAGGAGTGCCCTCCCCTCTGCTGGTCGGGCGGTGGGCGGCGCTGTATGCAAAACATGCATAGGAAGCCGAAAACGAAACTAGGCCCAAACTGAAGCCGGGGCCTAGATTTTAAAGTGCGGCCGACGAGCAGGCACCGTCGGCGCGGTTCTCATGGAAAATTCCCAGAACCGGCCGAAATTAACAGTAACGCTAAAGCACATACTGTCCCCCTAATAAAAGTGCCCGGGACCCCTGAAAAAAACGTCTCAATACTTAGCTTTGAGACGCAGGGCCATGTCCCTGAGTGGGGGTTAACGCTCCTTCCAGCAGGGACCAGACAGGGCTGCGGATGGAGACCGGTCTTCTGCAAGCAGAGAGGACCGTGATGGCTCCCACTTCAAACAGAGCCTCGACAGAGGATGCGAAGGAGCTCGGCATGTGAAGGCTCCAGCCTTAGTAAAATCAACCTTAACAGCACCCCGCAGAGTGGAGCGTGAAGGGACATGCCGGGAGTCCAGACTGGACCCGCTTTTCTTCCAAATCTTTAAAAATTAAAATAAAAAATATCAGGAAATGAAAATGTGTGTGATCCTCCTGGAACACAAAGCGTTGAACTGGGTAGATTGTCATCCAGGGGGTGTATATAGCCCGGAGGGAGGAGCTACACATTTGAGTGTAGTGCTTTGTGTGTCCTCCGGAGGCGCTAGCTATACACCCATGGTCTGGGTCTCCCATGGAAGGAACGATAAAGAAAGAAGTAGATATTAACAGGGGTTGGGTGCTACTAACAGCATGGAGCAGGCCACATCCCCTAATGTGTGATGTAGCGTCCCAGAAGGGAGGGGGAGCAGTGAGAAGCAGCATCACACTGAATGACAGGTACTGTGAGGATATAGAACTGCCCTGTGCTTCTCATCTTTAGAATTCATGAGGGCACAGCCAGTAGAAGAATTTATTTTTTTTATCACCACTGGAGTACCCTCTTTAATATCCCACAAGCATCATTTTAGGCAGAGTGAGCAAAGTTGTAGCTTAGCTTTATGCTGCTGTGGGATTTAACAGGGACTTTCCATGAACAAAAGTTAATTTTAATCAATAGTTCTTGGAATAATAATACATTTCACAATTGGATGTATTTCGAAAAAAAACGTTCCTGTGCCGATATAATCTTCTAAATTCCACCCCTACTATGTACTGTGTAATGGCTCTGTCTGACCACGTAGGAACCTAGTCAGATCCATAACACCTGTGGGCCAATAAAGGAAGAAAGAAGAAAAAAAAAAAAAAAAAGGAAACAGACATTAAAGCGTGGGATCGCAAATAATCCTTTGAGCTAAAACATTTCTTAAAAACTGTCAGGGAAATGTTTTACCTCACAATAAGGATCATCTACCATCTCATTCTGCAATGTCTGTATACTATTTTGCGTCCTCCACTGCCCAGGAGATGTGGTATGATCAGACCATGTTCCTGTACACAGCAGGGACACGTTTACAAGATTATCTCAGCACAGGAACATTTTTTTTTTTTTTTATAAACACATCCAATTATGGAACTTATTATTCCAAGATCTATCATTTGAAATTAACTTTGTCCATTCGAAATCCTCTTTAATAGGTCATCAGAGTTTAAACTGTTCAACACCGATCTTTGCTGAGGTGACTGGAACCGTGTAGTCACATCTTCAGCAGGAAGTGCAAATTAGCGCCTATGGAATAAAACAGGTACTGATCCGCAGTTTTCAACAGAGACCACTACACATTGAGTGGAGCTGTGCTGTTCATCTCAATTCATATTTACATCGATTACTGGGGCTAATAAGGAGCTAATCGGTGAGGGTACAAGGTGTAGGGTTCCCATCGATCAGATATTATGTATCCAGAGAATGATCACCAATATTATTTGCCCAGACAACCCATATAATGTGATGTAAGGAAAACGTGGCACTTTATGTGATATAAGCAGGTCAAATATTAACACTGCCAGTGGTAGATATGTGAATGGAGAATTGGGCAGAGGATGGTTGCTTTAGAGCTTACATTTTAACAAACACACTCAACACATTCTTAAAGTATTGACCCATGAGTTTGGCAAGTGTTAAAGGGAACCTGTCACCATTTTTTTGCACTATTCGCTGCGCTCACCACCACTGGGCTCTTATATACAGCATTCTAACATGCTGTATATAAGAGCCCAGGCTGCTGTGTAGAACATAAGCACTTTATAATACTCACCTAACAGTCGCGTTGCGGTGGATTCTACTCAGATGGGCATCTCTGTTGTCCGGTGCTGCCTCTTCTGGCCATCTCTGTCTTCCATCTTCTGTAGCTGGGGTGCATGATGAGTCTACGTCATTCACACTCGCCGGCATTGAGGTCGCGTGCAGGCGCACTTTGATCTGCCCTGAGTAGAGCAGATCAAAGTATTGTAGTGCGCCGGCACGGAACCGGCGAGTGTGTATGACGTAGGACGCATTATGCACACAGGCTTCAGAAGGAGGACAAAGATGGCCGAAAGAGGCGGCGCCAGACAACGTAGATGACCACATGGCCCAACTGCACCACAGTGCGACTGTTAGGTAAGTATGATAAAGTGTTTTTTATGTTCTACACAGCGGCCTGGGCTCTTATAGACAGCATGTTAGAATGCTGTATATAAGAGCCCGGCAGTGGTGGCCGTAGCTTATAGGCCGAAAAAATGGTGACAAGTTCCCTTTAAATAGTTTTTAATGCTTAGCAATATGTTTTTGGCACAATTATTGCCCAGTAAAGCATGACATACATCATTCTGATTTCTACAAACCTTTAAGCAAGTGCCCAACTAGTGCAAAGTTGAAGTTAGAGTTGAAATTGAGGCCAACAAAATGGTCCATCTGTTTACAATGCCATTCTTCTAGAGGATTGCGGATCTCCATAAAGACTTCTTCTGGGCTCTAGAAGAAAAAAAATATGAATTATATTGCCTCTCTGCATTACACATAAAATATGTAAGCAAAGTAAAAAAAAAAAACAAGCTTCTGACTGTCCGGAAGCCAGAGGTCACGTCACAAGTGCTCAATGCACCTCTAGAAGACACACAGCGAGGCTCTCATTACCTGACATTGAGTTGTGACCTCCGGCTTGCGCTATCAAATTGCTGGAGCAGCCGACAGGTATACTGCCTGATGGGAGTGCCAGGGAAAACAGATGAAGATGGCGGAAGGTGAGAAAAAAAACAGCTGCATAGAAATACATGCTGTCACACTCGTATCAGGAGAGGGGCTGCTCCTCGACAAGTAATACAGCAGTCCGACTGCACCCAATCACTGATACAGGCACAGAGGGGTGAGCAGCCATTTGGCATTAATGGGAGATGGAATCATCGATGCCGGCACAGAAGGGCGAGTGGGGGAAGGGGTGAATATTCATTTGGCACTAACATACGTTTATTGGGAGATTCGTGGATCAAACACCCGTTGAGAATTTTGCCATTAAGCTCCTTTGTTGGAGAACAGCAAGTTGTGCAAAAATTACTGAGATATGGAAAAATTGGAGATGTGCATTGAAAAGTTAAGTGTATATGAGGGGCTGCTGATAAGTCTTTGGCTTTGTGATTTTTTTGTTTCTATGGTAACAACTGTTACATCACATGAAAGCCTTATGTGTAATATATGCTTTCAAAATTTTGTGTTTGTTGCTTATGGCAACAGTGTTCTAAGCACGAAAACAAAATTGCGGAGTCAAATGTGATATTCACAGCAGCTGAGAGCAGAGGAGTGATAAAATGTTTGTTTCTGCAAGGAAAGTTCGCAAAGGATATTCATGGTGATATGTCGCACACATTGGTGGATCAATGTTCTTCATATTCCAAAGTTAAGAACTGGGTTGCCAAATCTAAAACGGGCCACTTCAGCACCAATGATGAGGAACGTCCTGGACGACCAAGAGTGATTGTTGTTCCGGAGATCGTCGATGATGTGCACAACCTCATACTGGAGAATCAACGAATTTTAGCTAAAGCCATAGCAGACATCATGGGGATTTCCCGTGAACGTGTTTGTGTTATCCATGAACATTTGGACATGAGGAACCTATATGCAAAGTGGGTCCCTAAATGTTTGGCAACAGATCAGAGAAGCATGTGAGTGAAAACTCCCCGTTCCATTAGTCAGTGTTTCCGGACTGATAAGAACTTCCTGGATCGACTGGTCACTATGGATGAGACCTGGATTTGTGTGACCCTGAAAACAAGGAGCAGTCAAAAGAGTGGTTCTCCTCGTCCAAAGAAGTTCAGGGTGTAAAAATCAGCCACTAAGGTGATGGTGACTGTATTCTGGAATAAGGAGGGCATGCTGCTAGTGGACTACCTTCAAAAGGGTTCCACCATCAATGCAAGGTATTACATGGAACTTTTGGACCAATTGAAGGCAGCACTGAAGGCCAAAAGGCATGGCAAGCTGTACAAAGGAATCTTGTTCCTGCAAGACGCCTCGCTAACACTTCACATGCGACTACAGCAACACCGGCAGAGTTGGGCTTCCAGCTGGTTGACCATCTACCTTATTCAACACATCTAGCTTTCTCCAACTATCATCTGTTTACAAACCTGAAGAAACACCTCAAGGGTATCAAATTTCACACCATTTCTGATGCCATGGCTGCGACGGATGCCTGGTTTGAGGAACAATTGAAATCCTTCTTTTTGCTAGGCTTACATAACTTGGAATACTGATGTAAGAAGCGTGTTGACATCTGTGGAGAGTATGTAGAATAAATGTAAAGTTTCACCTATCTATCTCATTTCTTTCTGGGTAAAGCCAAAGACCTATCAGCAGTTCCTCATATATACGTGTGTGTGTGTGTGTGTGTGTGTGTGTGTGTGTGTGTGTGTGTGTGTGTAGGCACACACATACATCACACACTCCTCTGAGCTAGGCTTTATCTCCCTCAAACACATCACTTCAAAAAAACCTCAATGACTGGTAAGGTTCAACTGATGCGGAAATTGGGCAATTATGTTTATGCTGTTATCACAGCTACCAACGTATCTTGGAATAACCATACTAGTTACTCAAAAACATATAACCCAAAAAAATAATATTTCCACAGGAAAGGTTGCCTGTGGGTGCATGACAGAGCCCTTACACGGCCAATATTTCCCAATCCTTACAAGGCACAAATATCACATAGTGACGGAACTCAGCATATTCTCCCAAGACTGACCACTCTTCAAGGTTAAGTTAGTAATACAATTTCAAGTTGTTTAAGGGTATCAGCATTTTGAATTTTACCACTTTTGTGAGATAAACAGAACAGGCGATCGGCATCTCATTGCCTCCTCTCCTTATATCAGTTACCATACAGCACTGCTGATGCAAACTTATGAGTCAGGGAAGATTATGGGCATGTTTGGTTTGTGCTAGTTTCAGGTCAAAGGCCATACCCTTGTTCAAATGATATAGGTCTTATCCCATACTCCAAGAAATGTACTAAGTAAGCTAATGTATGGTTTTTTTTTTATTATGTACTATGGGAGAGGGGGGAAATAAGCTGGACACCTACTGCAGCGCTTACTTACCACTGAGCCGACGGAATACACATTAGATCATTGACTTATCCACATTGAACATTTTAAGATCTATATATATATCTCTGACTATATATATTGGACTGTAGATCAGCCTGGAAGTGTGAAATGCACTGCAGCAAGAAAGAATGTTATTTTTTTTTTTTTTAAATTGTGAAAAGTTTATTCAGAGGGTCATTTATTATTCAACCCCTCAATCCACCAGAATTCTGTTTGGTTCCCCTAAAGTATTAAGAAGTATTTCAGGCACAAAGAACAATGAGCTTCACATGTTTGGATTAATTATCTCTTTTTCCAGCCTTTTCTGACTAAGTTAGAAACCCTCCCCAAACTTGTGAACAGCACTCATACTTGGTCAACATGGGAAAGACAAAGGAGCATTCCAAGGCCATCAGAGACAAGATCGTGGAGGGTCACAAGGCTGGCAAGGGGTACAAAACCCTTTCCAAGGAGTTGGGCCTACCTGTCTCCACTGTTGGGAGCATCATCCGGAAGTGGAAGGCTTATGGAACTACTGTTAGCCTTCTACGGCCTGGACAGCCTTTGAAAGTTTCCACCCGTGCCGAGGCCAGGCTTGTCCGAAGAGTCAAGGCTAACCCAAGGACAACAAGGAAGGAGCTCCGGGAAGATCTCATGGCAGTGGGGACATTGGTTTCAGTCAATACCATAAGTAACGTACTCCACCGCAATGGTCTCCGTTCCAGACGAGCCCGTAAGGTACCTTTACTTTCAAAGCGTCATGTCAAGGCTCGTCTACAGTTTGCTCATGATCACTTGGAGGACTCTGAGACAGACTGGTTCAAGGTTCTCTGGTCTGATGAGACCAAGATCGAGATCTTTGGTGCCAACCACACACGTGACGTTTGGAGACTGGATGGCACTGCATACGACCCCAAGAATACCATCCCTACAGTCAAGCATGGTGGTGGCAGCATCATGCTGTGGGGCTGTTTCTCAGCCAAGGGGCCTGGCCATCTGCTCCGCATCCATGGGAAGATGGATAGCACGGCCTACCTGGAGATTTTGGCCAAGAACCTCCGCTCTTCCATCAAGGATCTTAAGATGGGTCGTCATTTCATCTTCCAACAAGACAACGACCCAAAGAGCACAGCCAAGAAAACCAAGGCCTGGTTCAAGAGGGAAAAAATCAAGGTGTTGCAGTGGCCTAGTCAGTCTCCTGACCTTAACCCAATTGAAAACTTGTGGAAGGAGCTCAAGATTAAAGTACACATGAGACCCCCAAAGAACCTAGATAACTTGGAGAAGATCTGCATGGAGGAGTGGGCCAAGATAACTCCAGAGACCTGTGCTGGCCTGATCAGGTCTTATAAAAGACGATTATTAGCTGTAATTGCAAACAAGGGTTATTCCACAAAATATTAAACCTAGGGGTTGAATAATAATTGACCCACACTTTTATGTTGAAAATTTATTAAAATTTAACTGAGCAACATAACTTGTTGGTTTGTAAGATATATACATATATATATATATATATATATATATATATATATATATACATACATATATACATACATACATATATATGTACGTACACACACATATAATTTTGACAAGACTGTTTCATAGGACATGTTTTAACCCATACCTTGAAAGATTAGCATGACTTTGCAAGGAGTTTGTATGTTCTCCCCGTGTTTGCGTGGGTTTCCTCCGGGTACTCCGGTTTCCTCCCACAATCCAAAGACATACAGATAGGGAAATTAGATTGTGAGCCCCAATGGGGACAGTGTTCCCAATGTATGCAAAGCGCTATGGAATTAATAGCGCTATATAAATGAATAAATTATTATTATTATTATTACTTTCATTACAAAATCTTTAGTTTTAATCAAATTAGTTGATGCAAAAATAAGACACGTCCTACATCAAAATCTATTCAATCCAGTATTTTCTAGGACCTTCATGATTTTTAAAGGGAATCTGTCAGGTGCAATATGCACCCAGAACCACAAGTAGTTCTGGGTGCAGATTAGTGATTCCTGCCTAGCGTCTCTCTATACACTAGCATAAATAAACAGAGCTTTACAAAAAGTATTTCTAAAGATCGTATATTATATGCTAATGAGGTCGGGGACTAGTCCTGAGGGCATTTGTTCCCTTATCTAGTCAGCCTACATAGCACGGTAGCATGCCCCTGTGGGAGTACTAACATGCCAATGAATGCACAGCAACGCACACATGCCTCACTGTTCATGGTGGCCGGCGGAGGAAGGATGCACTCTGCACATGATGCGGAGTACCTGGGACTTCCAATCATGCACACTAAACTGATGCCAGGGTAAAGCTTCCCGGCTTCAGTGAGGTACAGTGCACATGACTGGAAGTGCTGAGGACTCCGCATCATGCACAGTGGGCATCCATCCTCAGGCAGCTGTCATAAACAGTGAGGTATATGCGCGTAGCTGCGCATTCATTAGCATGTGCCCACAGGTGGTATGCTACCATGCTATGTGAGCCTACTAGCTAAGGGCACAAACGCTCTTGGGACTAGTCCCCGCGCTCATTAGCATACAATATAAGATCTTTATAAATACTTTTTCTAAAGATCTCTATCTATGCTAGTGTATAAAAATAAATGATAAGGATCGGCACTTGTAGATTTTTCTTTTCATTCTTTTCTTTATTTTAAATCAGTGCACAAAACACCAATAGTGTGACGCGTTTCGGTCAAAGGGACAACATGACCTTTCTCAAACTCAGCCTGAGTTTGAGAAAGGTCATGTTGTCCCTTTGACCGAAACGTGTCACACTATTGGTGTTTTGTGCACTATGATTTAAAATAAAGAAATGAAAAGAAAAATCTACGAGTGCCGATCCTTATCATTTATTTGAATTGTGGAGACCATGCAGCGATACGTGCACCGCAGTATTGGGAGTGCCTACCTGTCCTCCTTAAGTGGATTGCTAGTGTATACAGGGACGGTTAGGCAGGGATTAGCAATATACACCCAGAACTGCTCGTGGTTCTGGGTGCATATTGCACCTGACAGGTTCACTATAAAGAAGCACTTCTAAGAATTTTTTTTCATTAAATGTATGTATGGTGTGTAGTGTGTGGTAATAGTCACCTAGCACCGCTTTCTCTAGGATTCAGTATGTTATACTCCTCTTCTCAGTGACCAACATAAGTTCAGAGTAGAAAGTACATTGTGTGTGAGTCTTAGGTCTCTATTACAAGTTAAGCGTAATACTTGTGGGTGTGAGCAGGAGTGAACCCACTGGACCGCAGGGGGGGCCGAGGGCTTACCCTTACGTGGGAGGGCTTAGCTAACCGCCTACCAGGTATTCGCAGAATGCTGCAATATTCTTGTGGTCAAAAGTGATGGAAACCCAAACCTGATAGAAGCGTATATTACAGAATTCAGCACAAACTCACCATTTGAATACTTTATATTTTCCTAAAGCTAAATCAAGTTTGAAGTGATTGAAAGCAATATCGTTAGTGGGAACCGAGTCTCAGAACCGGCGGAACATGACATGCCCAACAAGTTCACCAAGTCACAACACAACTTGTTGTTCTAAAGAGTATTTCCCTTACCTTATCATTAAATACTCGGAGGCTGTCTAATGTGTGCAGGTTTTGTTCCAGAAGAGCTGTACCCGCCGAATACAAGTTAACTTCATCCAGCTGTAGTACTGCCATAGCCACCCAAAAGAGGGCTTTGTGCATAGGGGAATCCTAGGATGATGGAGAGAAATCAGTAATCGAATTTCCAGAGAAAGTGAAAATTACTAAAGCAGATTCCAGCTCATATTACCCTAAGGGCAGGTTACCATGAAGCCATGATAATATGTGAAGTGTATGAAGTAATGTATTACAACTGTGAGGATGCAAGGCCAACTACTGGAGCTCTGCAAGTTTAGGTGGAAAATACCAATACATTCAGGTGACTGATAAAGTGAACATGTTATTATATAACGAATACATAACGAAAAAATACAAACTAAGACAGTGTGTGGAATGAATGAAAACAAAAATGATCGTTGTGGTAATAGTATACAAATATTCAATAGATAAAACTTTAGGCTCTAAAATGGATGTGTTATCGGATACCTACACCAGGGACGAGAAGCTTACAAGGGCTCTGCGGTAATCACTAGTGATGCAGAGAATGACAAAATATTCCTACACCACAATGAATCTACGTAAACTCATGTACGGTATTATATGATAGATACTCTAGAGGTATGTCCACGCCTGCATAGGGAAATTGAGCGCTGCAGATATGTTTTGCGAGGGTCCCAATACAGAAATGGCTGTATAAGAAGGCCATAGTTTACTTTCAGCAATAATAGTCATATGCAGATGAGAGCAATCCACTATTACAGTACAAGTAAAAATAGCCATTAACTGATAAATCCATTAGGCTTTCTTCCCACTATCAGTATTTGGTGAGTTTTTGAAACGAGATAAAAAAAAAAACCCCCAGCAATTAAAAACCGCGAGTAACCTAATTTATACAAAAGGTGCAGAAATTCTGCGACATGAAAAACTCTCCACATACTGATCCTGGAAGCGTAGCCTTAGGGGTACTTCTCACATAGCGAGATCGCTAGCGAGATTGCTGCTGAGTCACAGGTTTTGTGACGTACCAGTGACTTCATCAGCAATCTCGCTGTGTGTGACACTAAGCAGCGACCTGGCCCCTGCTGTGAAATCGCTGATTGTTACACACTGCTCTGGTTCATTTTTTGCTCGTTGCTCTCCCGCTGTGAAGCACACATCGCTGTGTTTGACAGCGAGAGAGCAACGATATGAATGTGCAGGGAGCCGGCTTCTGACAGGTGCGGACGCTGGTAACCAAGGTACACATCGGGTAACTAAGCGAAGCGCTTTGCTTGGTTACCCGATATTTACCTTGGTTACTAGTGTACACCGCTCTCAGGCTGCCAGTACTGGCTCCCTGCACACGTAGCCAGTGTACACATCGGGTAACTAAGCGAAGCACTTTGCTTAGTAACCCGATGTGTACCCTGGCTATGCGTGCAAGGAGCCAGCGCTAAACGCTTTGCGTAACCAGTGTAAATATCGGGTAACCAAGCAAAGCATTTTGCTTAGTTACCCGATATTTACCTTGGTTACCAAGCGCAGCATCGTTTCCACGAGTCGTTGCTGGCTGGTGGCTGGTCACTGTTGAGATCTGCCTGATTGACAGCTCACCAGCGACCATGTAGCGACGCACCAGCGATCCTGACCAGGTCATATCATGGTCGGAATCGCTGGTACGTCGTTTAGTGAGACGGTACCCTTACTCCTCTAACGCTCATACCTGCAAGGACACCTCTTACCTTGTTAAGAAGCGGCTGTAGTTTGGTTAGTGCTATCACAGTGGCTTCTATTAAAACTTGGCTATTGTAATTATCAGGACCTTTTAAGCAGCTTTCCAGTCCCTAAAACAAACATTTATAAAATTAAAATATTTTACAAATAATTTTAAATACTTAAATAATTTTAATTGCACAATATTTATTAGCCCCCACAAGGGTACTTGTGATCCATTGATTGCTTATATAATACACCACACAACTTATGTAGTGCAATGTAGTATCCCGGCCTCTCAGTGTTAAAATAATGGGCATGGATATATTGACTGACACCGATGCCCTTATGTTAGACCCATTAGTACCCCACAATTCCGCCATGGGAGGAGAGGCTGACAGAGAGCACCTTCCCTATATCAAACTCAAGAGGTCTCCTGCAGCTGATCACACGATTACAGGCCTGGTACCATGATGAATATAGATCGGTTACAAGTGCACATGACAGATCTACACATTACTATGCAAAAGTTTAGGCAGGTGTGGAAATAATACTGCAAAGTAAGAATGCTTAAAAAAGATGTTAAAAGGTAACTTTTATATCAATTCACAACCTATAAAGTGAATGAACAAAAAACGAAATTATTATTTGGTGTGACCACAGTTTGCCTTCAAACCCTCATCAGTTCTTCTTGGTATATTAGCACAAACTCAAATTTTGTAGGATTATAGTCAGGTGTATGAGTAACCAATTATGCCAAAGAGGTGATAATGATAATCACTTTCATATCTACGTTAAAACACAGACTTTCAATGAAACAGAAACAGCGGTGTAGGCTTACAATGAGTGAGGAACAGCCAATCGCTGACAACAAGGTGGGGTTGTAGAAGACAATTTAATGTCAGAGGTCACACACCATGGCAAGACAAAGCACAGCAACAAAACATGAGTAATACTTCATCAGCAAGGTCTCACCCAGGCAATGACGCAGGGATCGGCTAAGGAAACAGTACAGCAGATGAAAGACACAGACATGCTTACTCCGAAATCATAAGATGTCCAGCAATGCCATCTGCTCACTACTGGCAGAAACCAGTGGAACCCAACTATACCAATCTACTGTTCAGTCAGGCCAGTAGAGGTCTTCATGGAAAAATTGCAGTCAAAAAGAAAAACTGCACATGGAAACAAGGCCAAAACACGCACAAAAACATAGGAATTGGGGTGCAGAAGAATGGCAGCAGGTGCTTTGGACTGATGAATCAAAATGTGAACTAATTGGCTGTAACAGAAGGCAGTATATCTGCTGAAGGGCTGGAGAGCGGTACAATACGGAGTGTGTCTGCAGGCAGTATCGCATCATGGTGGTAGCTTACAAATTTAGGGTTGCATTTTAGCAAATAACGTTGCGGATTTGGTCAGGATAAATGGTGTCCTTAATGCTGAGAACACAGATACTGATCTATGTTGTAATACTATCGGGAAGCAGTGTGATCGGCTCCAAACTTGTGTGCAGGACAATGACCTGAAACGTCATTAAAAATATCCTCACTGTGAAGGAGCCCTGCAAGTGATGATATGGCCACGACGGAACCCTCATCTCATCCTCAAGTCTGCCTAGGATTACATGAAGAGACTGGTCTATGTGCTGGCCTACATCATCAGAAGAGCTGGGGTTGGGTCTCCAAAATGCTTCGAACAACCTCTCTGCTGAGTTCCTTCAAAACCAGTAAGTGTACCTGGAAGATTTGATGCTGTTTTGAAGGCAAAAGGTGGTCCCATCATATAGTGATTTTGATATTTCTTTCATTGATTTTTACCAATTAAAATGAGAAGTGAATAAACTATTAACACTTATCAATAGGAAGTTAAAACAGAGAATGACACATTTGTTTTCATAATCTATTTTTTTCAATGATATTTTTTTTATTTTTTCTTGTGTACATGATTATGGGGGTAGCCATCTTGTCCTGGCTTATGTTTGCAGCATTTAGCTGCTTTACAGCAGCCACATGGGCCGTAGACAGCAATTATATAAGTCACTAACTTCTATAGGAAGATGTACTAGACATGTTTTCCATATCATTATATTTCATATATTCATGTTACCCACCACCGTGCGGAGCTGCCGCCCAACCTACACCCCACCGACTGTCTCCTCCCCAAAATCCTTTAGAATGTAAGCCCGCAAGGGCAGGGCCCTCTTCCCTCCGTACTAGTCTGTCTATTGAAACTTGTGTATGTATTCTGTATGTAACCCCCTTCTCATGTACAGCACCATGGAATCAATGGTGCTCTATAAATAAATAATAATATTATTCAACAAAAGCGGTCTTCATATATGTGACTATCAATAACAAGGCAAGGAAAATACACTTTTATACAGATCTCTAAACATGCTTTGTAACATGCCTGTACATACATAAGGGATCTGTGTGGACGGTACAATGTAGTCTCCTTAAGTCTGTACCGAGCTGTAGAGCTTTTCAGAAGAAACAGGATGTGGCATTGTCAATTTCTTCTGAATTAAACCCCACTGCACATTTACATTACTCACTTTGCTCAGGATGCGAATGATCTGTTTAATTTGTCCATGAGAGACACGTTTGCTGATGCACCCGAAGACAACAAGTGCTCGAGGCTGAAGTGATGGATTGTACTGGAATGCAAACCTACACAGAGAGATCATCATCAGGAAATATGACAGACTGGCAAAATAACAAACAAACGTATGTACCACAACGCATAGACAACATACTTTTGAGCAAGCTCAGTCCACTGATCCAGCCACTTGCAATTTGGGATATCTCGCATGCAGGCCTACAAAATGAAAAGTTAAACTCAACATATAAAAATCACAAAAGCAAAAGGAGTAATTAAATTGGTCATTATAATATAAAAAAATCTGCAGTAACTGAATACACTATAAAAGTAATGCATTTAGTGGACAGATTAAAAATTCAGTTTTACAGGAATTGGCTTTGGTTTCCCCAGAAAGAGCAATGAGCTTGTTCATATTGCAACCCATTATAAAATATGTGATCGGAGAGCTGCATCAACAGACAAGAGTGGAAGAAAAGCCGACTGGGCGCTTATACTATCCAACCCCTTTAACCCCTTCACCCCCAGCCGATTTTCCGTTTATTATTTTTTTTTGCTCCCCTTTTTCCGAGAGCCGTAACTTTTTTATTTTCCCATCAATCTTGCCAAATGAGGGCTTATATTTTGCGAAACGAGTTGTACTTTTAACTGAAACCATAAGTTTTGCTATATAGTGTACTGGAAAATGGAAAAAAATTCCAAGTGCAGAAAAATTGCAAAAAAAAAGTGCGATTGCATGATTGATTTTTGGATATTTTATTCACAGTGCTTACTATATGGTAAAACTGATGTGTCGGTGTGATGGCTCAGGTCGGTATGAGTTCGTAAACACCAAATATGTATAGGTTTACTTTTATTTAAAGGATTAAAGAAGGGAATTTTGTTTACTTACCGTAAATTCCTTTTCTTCTAGCTCCTATTGGGAGACCCAGACAATTGGGTGTATAGCTTCTGCCTCCGGAGGCCACACAAAGTATTATACTTAAAAAAGTGTAACCCCTCCCCTCTGCCTATACACCCTCCCATGGATCACGGGCTTCTCAGTTTTGGTGCAAAAGCAGGAAGGAGAAAACTTATAAATTGGTCTAGGGTAAATTCAATCCGAAGGATGTTCGGAGAACTGAAAACCATGAACCAAAAGAACAATTCAACATGAACAACATGTGTACACAAAAGAACAACCAGCCCGAAGGGAACAGGGGCGGGTTCTGGGTCTCCCAATAGGAGCTAGAAGAAAAGGAATTTACGGTAAGTAAACAAAATTCCCTTCTTCTTTGTCGCTCCATTGGGAGACCCAGACAATTGGGACGTCCAAAAGCAGTCCCTGGGTGGATAAAAGAATACCTCAATAAAAAGAGCCGCAACGGCCCCCTCTTACAGGTGGGCAACCACCGCCTGAAGGACTCGCCTACCTAGACTGGCGTCTGCCGAAGCATAGGTATGCACTTGATAGTGTTTCGTGAAAGTGTGCAGACTAGACCACGTAGCTGCCTGACACACCTGCTGAGCCGTCGCCCGGTGCCGCAATGCCCAGGACGCACCCACGGCTCTGGTAGAATGGGCTTTCAGCCCTGAAGGAAGCGGAAGCCCAGAAGAACGGTAGGCTTCGAGAATCGGTTCCTTGATCCACCGAGCCAAGGTTGACTTGGAAGCCTGCGAACCCTTACGCTGGCCAGCGACAAGGACAAAGAGCGCATCTGAACGACGCAGGGGCGCCGTGCGAGACACGTAGAGCCGGAGTGCTCTCACTAGATCCAAAGAGTGCAAATCCTTTTCACATTGGTGAATTGGATTAGGGCAAAATGAAGGCAAGGAGATATCTTGATTGAGATGAAAAGGAGATACCACCTTAGGGAGAAAATCCGGGACCGGACGCAGAACCACCTTATCCTGGTGAAACACCAGGAAGGGGGCTTTGCATGACAGCGCTGCAAGCTCAGACACTCTCCGGAGTGATGTAACTGCCACTAGAAAGGCCACCTTCTGCGAAAGACGTGATAAAGAGTCATCCCGCAGCGGCTCGAAAGGTGGTTTCTGAAGAGCCGTTAGCACCCTGTTAAGATCCCAGGGTTCCAGCGGACGTTTGTAAGGTGGGACTATGTGGAAAACTCCCTGCAGGAACGTGCGGACCTGCGGAAGCCTCGCTAGGCGCTTTTGAAAAAATACGGAGAGCGCCGATACTTGGCCCTTGAGAGAGACGAGTGACAAACCCTTGTCCATTCCGGATTGAAGGAATGAAAGAAAAGTGGGTAAGGCAAACGGCCATGGAGGAAAACCGTTATCAGAGCACCAGGATAAGAAGATTTGCCAAGACCTGTAATAGATCTTGGCGGACGTTGGCTTCCTGGCCTGTCTCATGGTGGCAATGACATCCTGAGATAACCCTGAAGACGCTAGGAGCCAGGACTCAATGGCCACACAGTCAGGTTGAGGGCCACAGAATTCAGATGGAAAAACGGGCCTTGTGACAGCAAGTCTGGGCGGTCTGGAAGCGCCCACGGTTGTCCCACCGTGAGATGCCACAGATCCGGGTACCACGACCGCCTCGGCCAGTCTGGAGCGACGAGAATGGCGCTACGGCAGTCGGACCTGATCTTGCGTAACACTCTGGGCAGCATCGCCAGAGGAGGAAACACATAAGGCAGTCGAAACTGCGACCAATCCTGAACTAACGCGTCCGCCGCCGTGATCCTGAGACCGAGCCATGAATGCCGGGACTTTGTTGTTGTGCCGTGACGCCATGAGATCGACGTCCGGCGTTCCCCAGCGGCGACAGATCTCTCGAAACACTTCTGGGTGTAGAGACCATTCCCCCGCATCCACGCCCTGACGACTGAGAAAATCTGCTTCCCAGTTTTCTACGCCCGGGATGTGAACTGCGGAGATGGTGGAGGCTGTGGCTTCCACCCACTGCAGAATCCGCCGGACTTCCTGGAAGGCTTGACGACTGCGAGTGCCGCCTTGGTGGTTGATGTATGCGACGGCAGTGGCGTTGTCCGACTGGATACGGATCTGCCTGCCCTCCAGCCACCGATGGAAAGCCAATAGGGCTAGATACACTGCCCTTATCTCCAGAACATGGATCTGAAGGAAAGACTATCGGAGTCCAGGTTCCCTGAGCCCTGTGGTGGAGAAAAACCGCTCCCCACCCTGACAGGCTCGCGTCCGTGGTGACCACAGCCCAGGTTGGGGGTAGGAAGGATTTTCCCTGCGATAGAGAATTGGGAAGGAGCCACCACTGAAGAGAAGTCTTGGTTGCAAGGGAAAGAGAGACTTTCCTGTCGAGGGAAGCCGACCTCCTGTCCCATTTGCGGAGAATGTCCCATTGGAGTGGCCGCAGATGGAATTGCGCGAACGGCACTGCCTCCATCGCTGCCACCATCTTCCCCAGGAAGTGCATGAGGCGCCTTAAGGGGTGTGACTGACCCCGAAGAAGAGATTGCACCCCTGCCTGCAGAGAAAGCTGTTTGTCCCGCGGTAGCTTGACTACCGCTGACTGTGTATGAAACTCCATCCCGAGGTAAGTCAGTGATTGGGTCGGTGTCAACTTGGATTTCGGGAAGTTGATGATCCACCCGAACTGCTGGAGAGTCGCCAGAGCGACGGTAAGGCTGTGTTGACACGCCACCCGAGAAGGGGCCCTGACTAGGAGATCGTCTAAGTAGGGAATCACCGAGTGGCCCTGAGAGTGTAGGACCGCCACAACGGATGCCATGACTTTGGTGAAAACCCGTGGGGCTGTCGCCAGGCCGAAAGGCAATGCCACGAACTGAAGGTGTTCGTCCCCGATGGCGAAACGCAAGAAGCGTTGATGCTCGGGTGCGATCGGCACGTGGAGATAAGCATCCTTGATGTCGATCGATGCTAGGAAGTCTCCTTGTGACATCGAGGCGATGACCGAGCGGAGAGATTCCATCCGAAACCGTCTGGTTCTCACATGTCTGTTGAGTAGTTTGAGGTCCAGAACGGGACGGAATGATCCGTCCTTTTTTGGCACCACGAACAAGTTGGAGTAAAAGCCGCGACCACGTTCCTGAAGGGGAACCGGGATCACAACTCCTTCTGTCTTCAGAGCGTCCACTGCCTGAAAAAGTGCGTCGGCCTGAGCGGGGGGCGGAGAGGTTCTGAAGAAACGAGCCGCAGGATGAGAGCTGAACTCTATCCTGTAACCGTGAGACAGAATGTCTCTCACCCATCGGTCTTGAACATGTGGCCACCAGGCGTCGCCAAAGCGGGAGAGCCTGCCACCGACCGAGGATGCGGCTAGGGGATGCCGAGAGTCATGAGGAGGCCACCTTGGAGGCAGTGCCTCCTGCGGCCTTTTGGGGGCGTGACTTGGACCGCCACGCATAGGAGTTCCTCTGGCCTTTCTCCGGCCTGCTGGACGAAGAGGATTGGGGCTTGGCGGAGGGACGAAAGGAGCGAAACCTCGATTGTATTTTCCGTTGCTGAGGTCTCTTAGGTTTGGACTGGGGTAAGGAGGAGTCCTTTCCCTTGGATTCCTTAATAATCTCATCCAATCGTTCGCCAAACAAGCGGTCGCCAGAAAACGGCAAACCGGTTAAGAACCTCTTGGAGGCCGAGTCTGCCTTCCATTCGCGCAGCCACATGGCCCTGCGGACTGCCACAGAGTTAGCGGATGCCACAGCTGTACGGCTAGCAGAGTCTAGGACTGCGTTCATGGCGTAGGAAGAAAAAGCTGACGCTTGAGAAGTCAAAGACGCAACTTGCGGAGCAGAATTACGTGTGACAGCATTAATCTCAGCCAGACAAGCTGAGATAGCTTGGAGTGCCCACACGGCTGCAAAGGCCGGGGCAAAAGACGCGCCCGTGGCCTCATAGATGGACTTCACCAGAAGCTCTATCTGCCTGTCAGTGGCATCCTTTAGCGATGAGCCATCTGCAACCGATACCACAGATCTAGCCGCCAATCTAGAGACTGGAGTATCCACCTTGGGACATTGAGCCCAACCCTTAACGACCTCAGAGGGGAAGGGGTAACGCGTGTCAGTGAGGCGCTTAGTAAAGCGCTTGTCCGGAACCGCTCTGGGCTTCTGGACAGCATCTCTGAAGTTAGAGTGATCGAAAAACGCACTACGTGTACGTTTGGGGAACCTAAACTGGTGTTTCTCCTGCTGAGACGCCGACTCCTCTACAGTAGGAGGCGGGGGAGAGAGATCCAACACCTGGTTGATGGACGAGATAAGATCATTCACTAAGGCGTCCCCTTCAGGTGTATCAAGGTTAAGGGCGACGTCAGGGTCAGAGCCCTGAGCTGCGACGTCCGCCTCGTCCTCCAGAGAGTCCTCAAGCTGGGAACCCGAGCAGCGTGAAGAAGTCGGGGAAGATTCCCAGCGAGCCCGCTTAGCCTGTCTAGGACTTTGGTCCGGGCAGGAGTCCTCCACGTGAGACCTAGGGCCCAACCTGGGAGCGCGCTGCGGCACGGACCGAGAGGGGCCTGGAGGCGACGATCCAACAGGGGCCGGGGCCTGTGTAAGGACCGGTCTGGACTGCAAAGCTTCTAGCAGCTTGGCAGACCATTTGTCCATAGACTGAGCCATGGATTGTGAAAGTGACTCAGAGTTTCTCAGCAAAAGAGGTGAACTCTGTCCCTGCCGCCTGGACAGGGGGAGCAGGGGGGTCTACATGAGCCGAGGGGCCCACTAGTGACCGAGGCTCCGGCTGAGCAAGCGAAACAGGGGTCGAGCATTGCTCACAGTGAGGGTAGGTGGAACCCGCAGGTAACATAGCCCCACAAGAGGTACAGCCGCAAAAAAACCCCCCTGTGCCTTAACAGCTTTGCTCCTTGTGGACGACATGCTGTTGTCTCCTAGGAGAATGATCACTGAGGGTATATGGGCAAAAAAGGGTATACAGCCCGACCGAACAGAAATATATATATAAATACGTGTCTATTCCGGCACCCTAGGGGGACCAGCACCGGGTGACCGGTGTGGCTTACCGACCGCTAAAAAGCGGAGTGTGTGTCCTCCAGATTCCCTGCCTTAGGTCCCCCGGAGCTGCAGAGCTCTTCACTGAGAATCCTCCACCGGCAGAATGCCAAAAAATGGCTGCCGGAGCTCTCAGGGGAGGAGTGGAGCCGTGGGCGGCGCCAGGAAAGTGCGGGAATCTGGGGTCCCCACAGTGATCAGTGAGGGGGGAGGAAACATGCAGGATGGTCCGGCCCTCACATCCGACGTCAGGTCGGCAGTCCCGCCCTTACCCCTGACAGGCAGGCCCGGGGGCGGGATTTTTGCGACTAGGCCGCGATGAAGCCGGGGACTAAATTTGAGACCGCGCCCGACAAGCAGGCACGGTCGGCGCGGAAGTCCGCCGGCCTTCTCAATTCAGCAGCTGCCGCAGCGTCCGGGAAGAAGGTGCGCTCCCTGCACAGTCCCCAATGGGGACACAGAGTACCTTAGAGTTTCAGGGCCCGGTCCCTGAGGTTGAATAGACTCCGGTCCGGCAGATTCCCACAGGGGCTGCGGAGGGAGCACGGTCCCAGTAAATGGATGACCGCTCAGGATCCCACTTCTCCCAGAGCCGCTAAGGGATGGTGAAGGAGACGGCATGAGGCTCCGGCCTTTGTACCCGCAATGGGTACCTCAACCTTAACAACACCGCCGACGTAGTGGGGTGAGAAGGGAACATGCCGGGGGCCCCGTGGGGGCCCTCTTTTCTTCCAACCGACATAACTAATATGAGAATGCATGAGTGGATGTGTGCCTCCTTCCACACAAAGCATAAAACTGAGGAGCCCGTGATCCACGGGAGGGTGTATAGGCAGAGGGGAGGGGTTACACTTTTTTAAGTGTAATACTTTGTGTGGCCTCCGGAGGCAGAAGCTATACACCCAATTGTCTGGGTCTCCCAATGGAGCGACAAAGAAAAAACATCTTAAGTTTGTCCAAAAAAAAGTGGTGCACTTCTTGCGCCATTTTCCGCAACACTTCGCGTTCTAATTTTTCGGGATCTATGGCTCACTGACAACTTATTTTTTGTGTCTCAGGTTACTGTTTTTAACGGTACCATTTTTACGCACATGCTATGGTTTGATCGCCTGTTATTGCATTTTGTGCAAAATTTGCGGCAACCAAAAACCATAATTTTGGAGTTTGGATTTTTTATTTTTTGCTGCGATGCCGATTATTGATCAAGTTAATTGATTTTATATTTTGATAGATCGGGCATTTCTGAATGCACCGATACCAAATGTGTGTATATTTTTCTAACCCTTTCATTTCCAATGGGGCAAAAAGGTGGTTTTGAACTTTTAGGGGTTTTTTTGTAAAAAAAAAATTATTTACTTTTTTTATTTTACTAGTCCCCCTGGGGGACTATAAGGATCAGCAGTCTGATCGTTAATTTCTGTTGATCAAAGCTACACAGCTTACATCACCAGAAATGCTCATCTCTTGTAACAGGCAGCACTCGGCCGATTAGGGAGTCATGTGAGCTACAGGAGTCATCACATGACCCTGTGCTACCATGGCAACTATCGGCTGTACGTGATCACGTCACATGATGTGACTTCAGATGGCGGCGAGTGAGTGCGCGTTTGCTGCTGCGGGGATTTAAAATCGGCCTGTCACATTTTGACAGTGCGATTTAAGGGGTTAACAGGCGAAAGTGGATTGCGGATCCACCTGCACCTGCAAGGCACACGTCAGCTGTTCAAATCAGCTGACGTGTGGGGGATCCCCCTGCAGGTGATTACCCCTTGATGGTTTAGGATGTCCCAGTACGGCCCGAAGTCGTTAAGGGGTTAAAAAGGAACCTGTCACCCTTATGAGCTGCGGCCAGCACCAGTGAGCTCTTATATACAGCATTCCAGAATAATGTATGTAAGAGCCCAGGCCGCTCTGTATAATGTAAAAAACACCTTTATATTACTCACCTAGGGTGCGGTCCGGTCCAATGGGTGTCGCTGCTCTTGGTCGGGCGCCTCCTCCATTTTGTGCAATGATTGCCGTTATCTTCAGCCCTATTGTGCATGACGCATCCTGCGTTATTCAGACAGAGGCCTCATGCGCTACTGTGCATGCACACTCTGATCTGCCCTGCTGATGGAAGAGCAAAGTACTGTAATGCACAGGAGTGAGAAACGGTGAAAGACCGCCCATGCATACGCACTACAGTACTTTGATCTGCCCTCAGCCGAGCAGATCAAAATGCGCATGTCCTGGTGCGCAATGGCGGTCTCACTGTGAATGATGCAGGATGCGTCATGCACATGAGGCTGAGAAGAACGACGGCGATCGCACAAGATGGAGGAGGCGCGAGACCGAGATCAGTGACACACATCGGACCGGACGGCCCCCTAGGTGAGTATTATAAAAGGTGTCTTTTACGTTATACAAGACGGAAAAACCTGGTGACAAGTTCCCTTTAATAAAACCAAGAACTCGTTACTTTGTGACATTTAAAATAACAATTACATTGGAAACAATTATACCTCCATGATTTCTAAAAGTGCTTCTGTAACCGTTTCCAAAGACGTCAGCGCAAATGTCTCCCTCTCATATGAGCCAGGTGAGAAAGAGCGGTCCCGATAACTGGACCGAAATGCGATAACCGCTGCAGACTTGACTTTGCTTATCCCAAAGAGCAGATAGAATTTGGGCAGAGAGAATTCTGTCAGACTAAGCCGCAGTACTTGTTTTGTCTCCTCTGGAAAAAAGAAAAAAAAAAGAACATATATAAAATGCAGGCATTTTAAGGGTCATCAGTATTGTGAACTATTCTTAGAACATGACAGCAAGCAAAAGATTTCATCAGTTTGTCAGCAGTGGACATTTGGAAGTAATTGCTGCCATACTGGCCAAGTACTCCAATCAGCTGAAGCTGTAAAAATAACTGTAAAATGTATAAAAAAAAAAAAAATATTAGTGATGATCTTTGCTAGTGATGGGCGAATGTTCGAGTTCAGGTAATTTCGGATGATGGGAGAAAAGCAGGTTAAATACCGCGCCAAACCACAGGAATCAGGATGAAAAAGTAATTCTCTTTTCTTTATTTTCACAGGTCTACGCGTTTCAAGGACATATCCGTCCTCTTCCTCAGGACAAATACAGAGAACGCTATAGCGAGCAGGAAGCTGCAAGCTCCCATATATGCATTGAAAAAAAGGGGCCACGTATGCAGTGATTACGTCATCAACCTCCTCGTGACTCACAGGCACGTGGAGGAGTGAATAAAGTTCGGACTGTAATCAAGGAAAGGAAAAAAAGAAGAAAAAAAGGGAAAAAAAGGGGAGGAATAAAGAGAAAAAAAAGGGAAGAAAAGAACAGAGAGAAAAAGAAGAAAAAAAGGGGAAGAAGAAGAAAAAGAAGAGGGGGTAAAAAAGAAAAAAGAAAAAGGAAGAGAAGGAAGAAGGAGGAAAAAAAGGGGAAAAGGGGAGAAGGAAATTGATGATGTGAATATCCATTGGTGTGGATATGTAAACTGAGTTAAATAAAATGAATCAGAACGCAAAAAATTGTGCAGATGTTTGCTACTATCCATATGATTAGTGAATATGTGGCTGGATGTGCATGAAAAAATATATATATAAAAGTATATGAGGAAAAAATTATATACATGAAAAAGTTTATAAAAATGGGGAACAGCGCGAGAGCTCAGACAATGGTAAAAAAAGGGGGGGGGGGGGCAGTGAGGGGTACTAGCTGTGCAACAAAAAGGGGGTAAGCTGTTCTACGGAGGGAGCATTAAAAAACCGGGGCGGGAGCGGTGGCACCCGCTACGAAGACAAAGAATTTGACAGCGTGGGAAAATATGATGTGCGCCTGCGCGAGGGGTGAAGTGAGGTGAAAGCGTGTAAGAGGATTTGACAGCGTGGGAAAATATGATATGCGCCTGCGCGAAGGGTGAAGTGGGGTGAAAGCGTGTAAGCCAGAAAAGAACATTGAGCGCTTGCGCAAAGGGGTGACTACAGGTTAATACCGTGGGAAAAAGGGAATGCGTTTGCGCGAAAAGGAAAAAAAAGGGGCCGTGTAGATAATAATCCGCAGGATTATATATTCACAAGGGGAAAGAAAAAATATATTTCTTAAATGGGAACAAGACTATCGATCGGGGAAAAAAATGTATATATTAACCTGACGGTGTCTCTTTCAACAATATATGCATATATGAAAAAGAAGGGAATTTTGTTTACTTACCGTAAATTCCTTTTCTTCTAGCTCCAATTGGGAGACCCAGACAATTGGGTGTATAGCTACTGCCTCCGGAGGCCGCACAAAGTACTACACTTAAAAGTGTAAGGCCCCTCCCCTTCTGGCTATACACCCTCCCGTAGGAGTACGGATTCCTCAGTTTTAGTACCAAAGCAAGAAGGAGGAAAGCCAATAACAGTTTCAAAAAACAAATTCAATCCGATAACAAGATCGGAGAACTTAAGAAACAACATGAACAACATGTGCACCCGAAAAACGAAACCCTAAGAACAATAGGGCGGGTGCTGGGTCTCCCAATTGGAGCTAGAAGAAAAGGAATTTACGGTAAGTAAACAAAATTCCCTTCTTTTTCGCTCCTAATTGGGAGACCCAGACAATTGGGACGTCCAAAAGCAGTCCCTGGGTGGGTAAAAAGATACCTCGTGATCGGGCTGTCAGGCAGCCCTTTCCTACAGGTGGGCCACCGCCGCCTGAAGGACCTGTCTACCTAGGCTGGCATCTGCCGAAGCGTAGGTATGCACTTGATAGTGTTTGGTAAACGTGTGCAGACTCGACCAGGTAGCCGCCTGGCACACCTGCTGAGCCGTAGCCTGATGCCGCAATGCCCAGGACGCACCCACGGCTCTGGTAGAATGGGCCTTCAGTCCAGATGGAATCGGAAGCCCAGCAGAACGGTATGTGTGAAGAATTGGTTCCTTGATCCACCGCGCCAGGGTGGATTTGGAAGCTTGCGATCCCTTATGCTGACCAGCGACTAGGACAAAGAGCGCATCAGAACGGCGCATAGGCGCCGTGCGAGAAATGTAAATCCTGAGTGCTCTCACCAGGTCCAACAGATGTAAACCTTTTTCAAATTGGTGAACTGGATGCGGACACAAAGATGGCAAAGAGATATCCTGATTGAGATGAAAGGAAGAAACCACCTTGGGAGAAAACTCTGGAATTGGACGCAGTACTACCTTGTCTTGGTGAAACACCAGGAAGGGAGATTTGCAAGATAACGCCGCTAGCTCGGACACTCTACGAAGAGACGTGACCGCCACAAGAAAAACCACTTTTTGTGAAAGCCGAGAAAGGGAAACCTCTTTCAAAGGCTCGAAAGGCGGCTTCTGGAGAGTAATGAGAACCTTGTTTAGATCCCAGGGTTCCAATGGCCGTCTGTAAGGAGGAACGATATGACAAACTCCTTGGAGAAACGTGCGTACTTTAGAAAGCCGTGCCAAGCGCTTCTGAAAGAATACGGATAGCGCGGAGACTTGACCCTTAAGAGAGCTAAGCGACAAACCTTTTTCCAACCCAGACTGCAGGAAGGAAAGAAAAATTGGCAATGCAAATGGCCAGGGAGAAACCCTCTGAGCCGAGCACCAAGCTAAGAATATCTTCCACGTTCTGTGATAGATCTTAGCTGAGGATGGTTTTCTAGCCTGTCTCATCGTGGCAACTACTTCATGAGATAAACCTGAGGCCGCTAGGATCCAGGACTCAATGGCCACACAGTCAGGTTCAGGGCCGCAGAATTCAGATGGAAAAACGGCCCTTGAGACAGCAAATCTGGACGGTCTGGTAGTGCCCATGGTTGGCCTACCGTGAGATGCCACAGATCCGGGTACCACGACCTTCTTGGCCAGTCTGGAGCGACGAGAATGGCTCGATGGCAGTCGGACCTGATTTTCCGGAGAACTCTGGGCAACAATGCTAGAGGTGGGAACACATAGGGTAGTCGGAATTGCGACCAATCCTGAACCAAGGTGTCTGCCGCCAGCGCTCGGTGATCGTGAGACCGTGCCATGAAAACTGGGACCTTGTTGTTGTGCCGTGACGCCATCAGATCGACGTCCGGCGTCCCCCAGCGGCAACAGATCTGCTGAAACACGTCCGGGTGAAGGGACCATTCCCCTGCGTCCATGCCCTGGCGACTGAGAAAGTCTGCTTCCCAGTTTTCCACGCCTGGGATGTGAACTGCGGATATGGTGGACGCTTTGCTTTCCACCCACGTCAAAATCCGCCGGACTTCTTGAAAGGCTTGGCGACTGCGTGTTCCCCCTTGGTGGTTGATGTACGCCACCGCCGTGGAATTGTCCGACTGAATCCGAATCTGCTTGCCTTCCAGCCATTGTTGGAAGGCTCGCAGAGCAAGATAGACTGCTCTGATTTCCAGAACATTGATCTGCAGGGTGGACTCTTCCTGAGTCCACGTCCCCTGAGCCCTGTGGTGGAGAAACACCGCTCCCCACCCTGATAGGCTCGCATCCGTCGTGACCACTGCCCAGGATGGGGGTAGGAACGACTTTCCCTGTGACAATGAGGTGGGGAGAAGCCACCAACGCAGAGAGTCCTTGGCAGTCTGAGAGAGGGAGACAGTCCTGTCGAGGGACGTCGATTTCCCATCCCATTGGCGTAGAATGTCCCATTGTAGAGGGCGCAGATGAAACTGCGCGAACGGGACCGCCTCCATTGCTGCTACCATCTTTCCTAGGAAATACATGAGGCGCCTCAGTGAGTGCGACTGGCTCTGAAGGAGAGATTGCACTCCTGTCCGCAGCGAACACTGCTTGTCCAGTGGAAGCTTCACTATCGCTGAGAGAGTATGAAACTCCATGCCAAGATAAGTCAGTGATTGGGTCGGGGTTAGATGAGACTTTGGAAAGTTGATAATCCACCCGAAACTCTGGAGAGTGTCTAGTGCCACTTTCAGACTGTGTTGGCATGCCTCTTGAGAGGGTGCCTTTATAAGCAGGTCGTCTAGATACGGGATGACCGAGTGACCTTGCGAGTGCAGGACAGCTACTACTGCTGCCATGACCTTGGTGAAGACCCGGGGGGCTGTTGCCAGACCGAAAGGTAACGCTACGAACTGCAGGTGTTCGTCGTGTATGACGAAGCGTAGGAAACGCTGATGCTCTGGCGCAATCGGCACGTGGAGATACGCATCTTTGATGTCTATTGATGCTAGAAAATCTCCTTGAGACATTGAGGCTATGACGGAGCGTAGGGATTCCATCCGGAACCTCCTGACTTTTACGTGTCTGTTGAGCAACTTTAGATCCAGGACGGGTCGATACGATCCGTCCTTTTTTGGGACCACAAACAGATTGGAGTAAAAACCGTGACCTTGTTCCTGAAGAGGGACGGAGGTCACCACTCCTTCCGCCTTTAGAGCGGCCACCGCCTGCAACAGAGCATCGGCTCGGTCTGGTGGTGGAGAAGTTCGGAAGAAACGAGTTGGCGGACGAGAACTGAACTCTATCCTGTACCCGTGAGACAGAATATCCCTCACCCAACGGTCTTTGACGCGTGACAGCCAAATGTCGCCAAAGTGGGAAAGCCTCCCACCGACCGAGGGTGTGGGAATCGGAGACTGCAAGTCATGAGGACGCCGTCTTGGCAACGGTTCCTCCGGCTGTCTTTTTTGGGCGTGACTGAGACCTCCAAGAATCTGAGCGTCTCTGATCTTTTTGAGTCTTTTTTGACGAGGAAAATTGGGACCTGCCCGGTCCTCGAAAGGACCGATAACCAGACTGACCCCTCCTCTGTTGGGGTTTGTTTTGTCTGTGTTGCGGTAAGGATGAGTCCTTACCCTTGGAGTGTTTGATGATTTCATCCAAACGCTCTCCAAACAATCGGTCACGAGAAAAAGGCAAATTGGTTAAGCACTTCTTGGAATGAGAATCTGCCTTCCAATGTCTCAACCACAGGGCCCTACGCAAAACAACGGAGTTGGCTGACGCCACTGCCGTACGGCTTGTAGCGTCAAGAACAGCATTAATCGCGTACGACGCGAATGCCGCCATTTGCGAGGTCAATGGTGCTACCTGCGGGGCAAATGCACGTGTGACTGAGTCGACTTGCACAAGCCCGGCTGAGATAGCTTGGAGTGCCCATACGGCAGCAAAAGATGGCGCTAACGACGCTCCAATAGCTTCATAGATGGATTTCAGCCAGAGCTCCATCTGCCTGTCAGTGGCATCTTTAAGTGCCGCTCCATCTTCAACTGCAACCAAGGATCTAGCTGCAAGCCTGGAAATTGGAGGATCCACTTTTGGACACTGGGTCCAACCCTTGACCACCTCAGGGGGAAAAGGATAGCGTGTATCTTTAAGCCGTTTAGAAAAACGCCTTTCCGGATAAGCGTGGGGTTTCTGGATTGCGTCTCTAAAGTCAGCGTGGTCCAGAAAAGTGCTTAATGTACGCTTGGGATATCTGAAATGGATTCTCTCGTGCTGCGAAGCTGACTCCTCTACAAGAGGAGCTGGTGGAGAAATATTTAACATCTTATTGATGGATGCTATAAGATCATTAACTATGGCGTCACCATCTGGTGTATCTAGATTGAGAGCGGTCCCAGGATCAGAATCCTGATCAGTTACGTCCGCCTCATCACCCATAGATTCATCTCGCTGGGATCCTGACCATTGAGATGAATGTGAAGGCCCCTCATAGCGAGCCCGCTTAGGTTGCCTGGGACCATCGTCCGAGTCAGAGTCTTCACCCTGAGGTGTATGTGCCCGTCCCGGAGCTTGGAAGTAATTCAGCTGAGGGGGACCAGGGGGCAATGATTGCACAGTGTCCGTGGCCTGAAGTACAGGCCTAGCCCGCAATGTGTCAAGAATTTGTGACATAGTGAGAGACATTCTGTCAGCAAAAGCTGTAAACTCAGTTCCTGTCACTTGGACAGCATTCACAGGTGGTACACCCTGGGTCACGTCCAGCAGAGGTCCCGGCTGTGCAAGTGCCACAGGGGCCGAGCACTGCACACAATGGGGGTCATTGGAGCCTGCCGGTAGAAAAGTCCCACATGCGGTACAGGAAGCATATAATGTCTGTGCCTTGGCACCCTTGCGTTTTGTGGACGACATGCTGTTGGCTCTCTGCAATGTGAGAGAGTCTATAGCCAAAAGGCGACCAGCGCTATGCAGTACAAAGTATTTGCAGGAACAAAATACTAAGATTACTACTGGCACAAGAGGGGGTGAGCCCTGAGGGCTACTTACCGCCCGCTGAATAGCGGGTAAGAGGCGCAGAATTCCTTGTCTGGGTCTCCCCGGCTCCCCTCTGCAGCTCAGCGTGTCAGCAGGAATGGCTGCCGGCGTCTGTGGAGAGGGGCGGCCCGTGGGAGTTCCCAAACAAAAGTGCGGGAAACAGTGTCCCCTCTGTGCCTATTGTGAGGGCTGGAGTATGTAAAAACGACTCCAGCCCTCAGCGCTGATGCACTGACCAGCGTCCCGCCCCTCTCCTGACTGGCAGGTCTGGGGGCGGGAACGAACGGAACCAGGCCGCAAAAGCCGGGGACTCGAGTTATCAGCGCGGCCGCCGTAAAAGCGCGGCCCGCGCTGAAGTCCCCGGCGCACCACAAGTGCCAGCCGCGCCGCAGTCCCAGCGGCCGGCGCGACCGTTCCCCAAAAGTGTGCCCGCTTCAGCGAAGCTGAAATGAGGCCATGGCACAAGCGCCGCAGCGCTGATGTCCCCGGCGCACTACAACACCCAGCATGCTGCGGTGTGAGCGCGAAATGCACGGGGACACAGAGTACCTTGAGGAAGCAGGGCCATGTCCCTGATGTACTCCGCTCCAATCCAGCATCTTCTCCAGGGGCTGTAGATGGAGCACGGTCTCAGTGCCTGGAGACCAGTAAATCCCACTTCACCCAGAGCCCTGTAAAAAGGGATGGGGAAGGAATCAGCATGTGGGCTCCAGCCTCCGTACCCGCAATGGGTACCTCAACCTTACAAACACCTCCGACATACAGTGGGGTGAGAAGGGAGCATGCTGGGGGCCCTGTATGGGCCCTCTTTTCTTCCATCCGACATAGTCAGCAGCTGCTGCTGACTAAAAACAATGGAGCTATGCGTGCGTGTGTGACCTCCTTCGCACAAAGCTAAAACTGAGGAATCCGTACTCCTACGGGAGGGTGTATAGCCAGAAGGGGAGGGGCCTTACACTTTTAAGTGTAGTACTTTGTGCGGCCTCCGGAGGCAGTAGCTATACACCCAATTGTCTGGGTCTCCCAATTAGGAGCGAAAAAGAAATATTGATTTGAGGTGGCAACTAAGAGGCCAGAAACACGTAGAAGATTAGGGTGTGAAGATATATATATATATAAATGCACATACATATATGCGCACAAATATATCTACACAAACATATAATGCTATATTTATTACAAAAACTTATTAAATTAATTACTATAAAGTGAAAAAGAGGGTTTGCTGAGAAAAAGATAAAATAAAAGTATAAAAATTGATAATGAAAAATGTGAAGTTGTGCATGAGTGCATGGAATGCGGTTGCAAAAGTGCTCAGCATAATCGCATATGGATCATGGGGGATTCCCGAGCAAGGGTAAAATTGTGGGCAAGAAGAATAACACAGAAAAAAAGAAAAAAAGAAAAAAAGCACCGGATAGATAAAAAGCGGGGACATAAATATGTAAATATATATGAAAATACCTGTGTGGGTGTAAAGAATCACGCAAAAATGTGTATATATATATAAATAAGTTGATGCAGGGGTGAACAGAAATAGAAAAAGAAAAATAGGTGTATAAATAGTGTAAAATACTTGGACCAAAAATACATACATAAAAGATATTAAATATATATATACTTGGACCAAAAATACATACATAAAAGATATTAAATATATAAAAAAATATATAATAAAATTTCGTTAAAAATGGAGAATGTATAGAAAAAAATTTTTTTTGTATAAAAATAACATGATGAAAACATAGGGTGTTAAAAATTAATTAATAGAGATGTGTATGGTTATATAAATATATAATAAAATACACAAAATATAATGAAAACTAAAACGACAAGTCAGTAATCAGGTTCAAGCCCATTGGCTTCAAAGTGTCCAGTTTATGTATCCAGAAGGATTCTTTTTTGCTCAGAACATCCATTCTGTTGGGGTTATTAGAGGGAATTTGTTCAATGGGCGTAATGGTAAAAGCAAGGGTCTTGTTATGGGACAAAGTGCAGTGCCTGGAAAGTCCATGAAGCATATAGCCGATCCTGATGTTGTATCTGTGTGAATTTAGGCGATTGTGGAGAGCTTGACAAGTCCTACCTATGTATTGTTTGCCACAATTACAATCAATAAGATATATCACGAAATTGGATTGGCAGGTAAGATGAGCTTTGATGGGGAACTCTTCTGTGCCATTTGAAGATCTGAAGCTCATGCGCTTATGGCAAATTGTTTTACAACATAGGCAATTTTTTAAACCGCATCGGTAAGACCCTGAAGGGACAATGGGGTTGACCACTCTCGGGAAGGTAGTTCTGAGGCGGCTGGGGGCTAAAACATTCTTTATGCTAGGGGCTCTTCTAAATGTAATACCTGGAATGGGGGGAAGAATGGTTTTTAAGAAAGGATCATTCAATAAAATATTCCAGTGTTTGGAGAAAATATTCCTGATTTTTAAGTTGTCACTACTGTAAGTGGTCAAAAAATTGAGATGGAAAGAACTCTCATTGTTTCCAGAAAAAGGGGTGATGGAGGTTTTAGGGGTGATCAAGTCCTTTTGCTCCAAAGAGACAGCATTGTGATATGCTCTTTGGATAAGAGTTTTGGGGTATTCTTTTTCCAAAAAACGATCCCTAAGTATTTTTACCTGATGGTTAAAGTCATCCAGACGGGAACAGTTTTTTCTAATGCGTTTATATTGGTTCCCTGGAATGTTATCAAGCCATTTAGCGTAGTGCTCACTGTTATAGTGGATGTATCCGTTGGTGTCCACTTGTTTGAAAAATGTTTTCGTCAATATTTTGTTATCAGAATGAAATATGGTGAGATCCAAAAAGTTAATTTCAGATTTGTGATAGGTGGAAGTGAAAGTAAGACCCCAATTATTCCGATCCAAATGTTGTAAAAAAAATTCAATATTGCAATGCTTATTGTCCCAAATGAAGATCAAATCGTCTATATAGCGTTTATACAGAATTATCTCACCCATAAACGTGTCATTCTGGATGTATAATTGTTCGAAAATCCCCATGAAAAGATTAGCATAAGCACATGCTGCTCTAGAGCCCATTGCCGTGCCGAGCTTCTGATGATAGAGCTTATCCTCAAATGTGAAGAAATTGTTATCCAGCACAAATTCCATTGCTTCCAAAATAAATTTTTTTTGGGCAGACGGGATGTTGCTGTCATTCTCAAGAAATATAGATAAACACAGTAGACCAAGATGATGTGCTATGTTAGAGTATAATGCAGACACATCTATGGTGAGGAATAAAAAGGATTTTTCCCACTCGATGTTACACAGGGAGTTGATGAGGTGGGTGGAATCTCTCAGATAGCTGTCCAAATTTAGTACATATGGTTGCATGAGTTGATCCAAATAAGCGGCCAGATTGGCACTAAGGGAATTAATGCCAGATATTATCGGTCTTCCGGGAGGATTGGACAGACTCTTATGGATTTTTGGTAAATGATAAAAGAAGGCCATGTTGGGATTTTTTATTGAAAGGAATTTTTCTTCTTGGGGGATTAAAAATTTTTTGTGATATTCCTTTTTGGATCAAGGCGTGATAGGCTTGAACCGCGGCATCATACTTGGTGCTAGTGACCACCTCATAATAAATGGGATCTGATAAAATTCTATGTGCTTCTGCCAAATAATCAACTCTATCTTGAATGACAATACCCCCTCCCTTGTCAGCTGCTCGAATGAGGATATCTCGGTTGTCTCTGAGATTGGCTAGAGCTGATTTCTCATCACTGGTGAGATTATTTTGTGAATTTCTTTTGGCGCTCATAGCTGTTTTAAGGTCCGTTAGAACCAGATCGCTGAAAGTTTTGATGTGGTGGCCTTTATTCTCAAAGGGATAGAATTTGGATTTGGCTTTACAGGTGGTATGGAGAAAAGGACTCGGTTCGGCAATGGGCTGAAAATCTTTACCCTTTATTAGGAAATGCCTCTTAAGTGTCAGCTTGCGGATATAGCTCTGGACATCTAGAAAAACGTCAAACTCATTGGATCTTTTCGAGGGGCAGAAGGAAAGACCTTTGTTTAATAAACTTATTTCACTTTTTTGGAGCGGGTAGCTAGAAAGGTTAAATATATTATTAGTGAGGGTTGGGCCCGAAGGGGTTAAATTAACACTTTTTCTTTTTTGCTTGTGCTTGATTCCTGCTCTGGTCCCTCTGTGAGATTTTTTCTTTTTCTTACTGAAGAGTTTGGTGTCAGAAAATTTGTAATGAGGTTGCGGTTTTTGGCTGGGGGCAAAAAAGGAACCAAGGGAGTGACAATATTGGAATTGTCCAAAGTGATAATCTCCCCAGCAGAAGGAAGGACGGAAGGAATGACTGAGTTGGAGCAACTTGGTTGGGGGTCATCATGGATAGAGAGATCCATCAAATCTAAGATATCGTTATTATGAATAACCGAATCATCAGTGTGGAGGGTAGCTTCAGGAGCTGCATCTAACAGTGCTCTTTTCTTTTTGATCTCCTCAATCTGGGATCTGATGGAAGCTAGTTGCTGGCGGGTACTTTCAGCACTGGTTAAACAGGAGGTGGTGTTGGAATTCGTGTTCAGAGAGACAGCTGGGTTGAGTGGTTGATGTGAAATAATTTCCTTAGTTTTAGAACATGTTTCTGTCTGGGCCTGAGAAAAAACTTCATCAGCCAGAAGATCGATTTTATCGAGTATATGATCAGGTGGACCTGAAGCCCCTGCGTTAGGGGGCCTGGCAGGAGGTATGGGGGGTGGATAATTTTCCTTGCTATTGGTGGGTACTAGGGTTTTGTCAAGATTGTTTCTATTAGTCCGATATTTACTATTAGAGAAATATCTATAAGAAGTGGAGCTAGAATGTCTATTGCCCCTGGTTGGAACAATTGACAGGTTACTAGTAGGAACGACATTTGGTTTATGGAGTTTGTCAAGTCTATCTCTTTGTAACTTCTTGGATTTCCTGATGATAGTGTCGTGTTCAAGTTGAGCAAGACGTGTGCTGATGCTAGAGTTCAGATTCCTATATTCTGGGTGCAATTTGAAACGAGAGAGATCCTCATAAAGATCATTAATAAGTTGTGTGGACACATCTGCAATGTGTGTTCTTTTCGTGTGCAAACATTTAAGCATACCTTGCATGCATGTGTAAAATAGTCCATCCCATTCTGCGGAGAAAGATGTATCCTGGGGGTAAGGAGAAATGCGGTGGATGTTGAGTCCTCTGGGGCACAAGCTTTCATCCATGTAAATGGACAGAAACCTGGCATCCAAGTTAAAATGTAGCTCCTCTTTGAGTGCATCCTCCAAACGGTGGAAAAACTTCCTCATGGATGAGGAATCCTCTTCAGAAAAGGTGAGCGGTGTAACAGAATCCAATCCGAGATCACGGATTTCCAGGGACCCGACAGTCTGCTGTATCAATCTTTCTCTGGAGGTAATGGCTACCGAATACTGACTACTATTCAGATATTCGTCAAAGCAAGAAAAATGCTCTGGTTCCCCGTTGACTTGCATTAGGTTCCTTATTCGTGACGAATGCCAAACTCTTACTTTGGGATTCTTTACGAATAATAAAATAGTTACTATTTGCCTATCACTAATCTTAGCCCTTTAAATTTATAGTCCAGGAAAGGCAAGTTGGTCAATGTAGATTTCCATCTAAAAAGTTTAATTTATCGCTGGCAGATTGGTGCACATAATTTGATCAAAATGTGTGCCAAGAACCTCAAATTTATACATAATCATTACTTCTTTTGATTACAAAGCATTAACATATTCTAGCTCTTTACCGACATTGTAATTGCTCACTGTCCCTGGAGGAGCTCAATCTAAATCCCCTAGCATACCTTTGGAGGTTGACAGAAAGTGGAAGTACTCTGAGGAAGCCCCATGCAGAAACTCTATGTAAATGTAGTCCTTGGTAAAACACCAGCACTGTTAGGCAATAGTCTGCCAGCACCACTAATGCGGTTTGTGTCATGGGGTGTGATGGGATCGCTAGGAACAGGAGAGCCTAAACTGGCCCTCAGGCTAGGGGGACTCTTGCTGACCCCAAAGATACGCCTGAAGATGACTGTTTGGGCCGCCTTCCTTACCCTATCTCCTGAAAAACTTGGTCTAGTGGCCCCCCTCTCTCCAGCTAGGAGAGGACCGGGACAGGAGTGATTAATACCACACAAACAAATGGAGAAAAACCAAAACTCAAACTCACAGCAATCACACACAGAGGTATAGACAATACATGATCGGAGAAAACTAAAGGAAGGGAGAAAATAATCAGACAAGAGTATTTCCACAACACACCAAACAGCACACAGAAGTTCACAAGCAACAGGATATCAAAGCACAAGGACCGGGATCGCATAAGCCATCATAGGCATGGGAGACCAGGCTCCACCTTTTAAAAAGGGTGGCGGCTGTGATAGGTCTTCTGCAACATGTGACAGTAATCCACAGGCTAGCAGAAAGTTATTCCTGCAAGCCCAATTACTAACAAGCACAGCTGGTCGACGCCCGGGCCTGTCTGTACAACTCAAAAGCAGTTTCGTGTGGCGTGTCTGACTCTGCTGTGTGAACAATGTCAGATGTAGTCACTCGGCGAGCTTTGAGAGAGACAGTGTGACAGTTTGTTTTTAAGTATACTGCTCCTGGAATAGGCCATCAATATCAGATTCATGGGAATCAATCACTGATCAGCTGATTGAAGGGACCATTGTGGAAAATCAAGCTCTATGTCTTCCTCACTGCTCATCAGGTACAGCGTTGTGCATTTCGCAACGCCCGATATCGCATCTTAGTCCTATTCATGAGTATTCATTTAAATTATCTCTTAGAATAAACTTCTATGCACTTTACTACCATAGCAATAATAAAAGGTACATACCACTGAAATGTAGCTGTGAGCAGGTGCACAAAGAGTGAATGATATTGATCACAAGTCCATGGGTGGAAGCTCGAAGAGAAAGAGGACCTGTTGCAACCAATAATGTGACAACATGAAAGAGGTAGGGAAGATGGGCAGCCACATCCAAGGAGTTGTTAAACGACAGCATAAGCATATAACGGGCAAGTATGGCAATATCATCCCACATGAGATGTTGCTCCAACGTAGGAGTAGGAGAAAGGCAGGTCTTGTCTATTATTTTACACATTCTTCCAATGACCTGGAAATGAAAAATTATTGTTATTTTATGGACTAATGCAATGTTATACTGGTCCTAACAACCAAAGGTATAGACAGACCTTGCTTGAAACCAGTTTGACATTGCCAGATGCTAGAGCAACTGCTGTATCTGCCATGACTTCAGCTTTAATGGATCCCAGGCCACCCGTTGCACTGGTTTTAATGAAGCTGTCAAGAACGACATCAAGAAGATCTGTGATCTAGTTTAAAAAGAAAATAATAATTATATTTCTAAACGGTTCTTGACGTTCAACTCTAAACGATGAGCTCTACATGGTAAAGAGTTTCCAGATAAAAAATTTTCAACATGTACAAACACATTACAAAAAAAGCTAAATATCATGTAGTAAATTTATTTGTATTGTACTACCTACCCAAATGCAGATAAACAGACAAGAAGGGAATTTTGTTTACTTACCGTAAATTCCTTTTCTTCTAGCTCCTATAGGGAGACCCAGACAATTGGGTGTATAGCTTCTGCCTCCGGAGGCCACACAAAGTATTACACTTTAAAAAGTGTAACCCCTCCCCTCTGCCTATACACCCTCCCGTGCATCACGGGCCCATCAGTTTTGGTGCCAAAGCAGGAAGGAGGAAACTTATAAATTGGTCTAAGGTAAATTCAATCCGAAGGATGTTCGGAGAACTGAAACCATGAACCAAAAGAACAATTCAATATGAACAACATGTGTACACAAAAGAACAACAGCCCGAAGGGCACAGGGGCGGGTGCTGGGTCTCCCAATAGGAGCTAGAAGAAAAGGAATTTACGGTAAGTAAACAAAATTCCCTTCTTCTTTGTCGCTCCATTGGGAGACCCAGACAATTGGGACGTCCAAAAGCAGTCCCTGGGTGGGTAAAAGAATACCTCGATAAAAAGAGCCGAAAAACGGCCCCTTCTTACAGGTGGGCAACCGCCGCCTGAAGGACTCGCCTACCTAGGCTGGCATCTGCCGAAGCATAGGCATGCACCTGATAGTGTTTTGTGAAAGTGTGCAGACTCGACCAGGTAGCTGCCTGACACACCTGCTGAGCCGTAGCCTGGTGCCGCAATGCCCAGGACGCACCTACGGCTCTGGTAGAATGGGCTTTCAGCCCTGAAGGAATCGGAAGTCCAGACGAACGGTAGGCTTCAAGAATCGGTTCCTTGATCCACCGAGCCAAGGTTGACTTGGAAGCCTGCGACCCCTTACGCTGGCCAGCGACAAGGACAAAGAGCGCATCAGAACGGCGCAGGGGCGCCGTGCGAGAAATGTAGAGCCTGAGTGCTCTCACGAGATCTAACAAGTGCAAATCCTTTTCACATTGGTGAACTGGATGAGGGCAAAAAGAAGGTAAGGAGATATCCTGATTGAGATGAAAAGGGGATACCACCTTAGGGAGAAATTCCGGGACCGGACGCAGAACCACCTTATCCTCGTGAAACACCAGGAAGGGGGCTTTGCATGACAGCGCTGCTAGCTCAGACACTCTCCTAAGCGATGTGACTGCCACTAGGAAGGCCACCTTCTGCGAAAGGCGTGATAGAGAGACATCCCGCATCGGCTCGAAAGGTGGCTTCTGGAGAGCAGTCAGCACCCTGTTAAGATCCCAGGGTTCTAGCGGACGCTTGTAAGGTGGGAATATGTGGCAAACCCCCTGCAGGACCGTGCGGACCTGCGGAAGCCTGGCTAGACGCTTTTGAAAAAACACGGAAAGCGCCGATACTTGTCCCTTGAGAGAGCCGAGAGACAAACCCTTGTCCATTCCGGATTGAAGGAAAAAAAGAAAAGTGGGCAAGGCAAACGGCCAGGGAGTAAAACCCTGATCAGAGCACCAGGATAAGAAGATCCTCCACGTCCTGTGGTAGACCTTGGCGGACGTTGGTTTCCTGGCCTGTCTCATAGTGGCAATGACATCTTGAGATAACCCTGAGGACGCTAGGAGCCAGGACTCAATGGCCACACAGTCAGGTTGAGGGCCGCAGAATTCAGATGGAAAAATGGCCCTTGAGACAGCAAGTCTGGTCGGTCTGGGAGTGCCCACGGTTGACCCACCGTGAGGTGCCACAGATCCGGGTACCACGACCTCCTCGGCCAGTCTGGAGCGATGAGGATGGCGCGGCGGCAGTCGGACCTGATCTTGCGTAACACTCTGGGCAGCAGTGCCAGAGGAGGAAATACATAAGGCAGTCGAAACTGCGACCAATCCTGAACTAATGCGTCTGCCGCCAGAGCTCTGTGATCTTGAGACCGTGCCATGAATGCCGGGACTTTGTTGTTGTGCCGAGACGCCATTAGGTCGACGTCCGGCGTTCCCCAGCGGCAACAGATCTCTTGAAACACGTCCGGGTGAAGAGACCATTCCCCTGCGTCCATGCCCTGGCGACTGAGAAAGTCTGCTTCCCAGTTTTCTACGCCCGGGATGTGAACTGCGGAGATGGTGGAGGCTGTGGCTTGCGCCCACAGCAGAATCCGCCGAACTTCTTGGAAGGCTTGACGACTGCGTGTGCCGCCTTGGTGGTTGATGTACGCAACCGCCGTGGCGTTGTCCGACTGTATTCGGATCTGCCTGCCCTCCAGCCACCGCTGGAACGCCTTTAGGGCTAGATACACTGCCCTTATCTCCAGAACATTGATCTGAAGGGAGGACTCTGTCGGAGTCCAGGTTCCCTGAGCCCTGTGGTGGAGGAAGACCGCTCCCCACCCTGACAGACTCGCGTCCGTCGTGACCACAGCCCAGGATGGGGGCAGGAAGGATTTTCCTTTCGACAAAGAAGTGGGAAGAAGCCACCACTGAAGAGAGGTTTTGGCTACCCGTGAAAGGGAGACGTTCCTGTCTAGGGACGTCGACCTCCTGTCCCATTTGCGGAGAATGTCCCATTGAAGTGGACGCAGATGAAACTGCGCAAAGGGAACTGCCTCCATTGCTGCCACCATCTTCCCTAGGAAGTGCATGAGGCGCCTCAAGGGGTGTGACTGGGCTCGAAGGAGAGAGTGCACCCCTGTCTGTAGTGAACGCTGTTTGTCCAGCGGTAGCTTCACTATTGCTGAGAGAGTATGAAACTCCATCCCGAGGTAAGTCAGCGATTGGGTCGGTGTCAATTTTGACTTTGGGAAATTGATGATCCACCCGAACCTCTGGAGAGTCTCCAGAGCAATGGTCAGGCTGTGTTGGCATGCCACCCGGGAGGGTGCCTTGACTAGAAGATCGTCTAAGTAAGGGATCACCGAGTGGCCCTGAGAGTGTAGGACCGCCACTACTGCTGCCATGACCTTGGTGAAGACCCGTGGGGCTGTCGCCAGGCCGAAAGGCAGTGTTACGAACTGAAGGTGTTCGTCTTTGATGGCGAAACGCAGGAAGCGTTGATGCTCTGGTGCAATCGGCACATGGAGATAAGCATCCCTGATGTCGATTGATGCTAGGAAGTCTCCTTGGGACATCGAGGCGATGACAGAGCGGAGAGATTCCATCCGGAACCGTCTGGTTCTCACGTGTCTGTTGAGCAGTTTGAGGTCCAGAACGGGACGGAATGATCCATCCTTTTTTGGCACCACGAACAAGTTGGAGTAGAAGCCGTGACCATGTTCCTGAGGGGGAACGGGAATCACCACTCCTTCTGCCTTCAGAGTGTTCACCGCCTGAAAAAGTGCATCGGCTCGCTCGGGGGGTGGAGATGTTCTGAAGAAACGAGTCGGAGGACGAGAACTGAGCTCTATCCTGTAACCGTGAGACAGAATGTCTCTCACCCATCGGTCTTGGACATGTGGCCACCAGGCGTCGCAAAAGCGGGAGAGCCTGCCACCGACCGAGGATGCGGTTTGGGGAGGCCGAAAGTCATGAGGAGGCCGCCTTGGGGGCGGTTCCTCCGGCGGTCTTTTTAGGACGTGACTTAGACCGCCATGCAGAAGAGTTCCTCTGGCCCTTCTCTGACCTGTTGGACGTGGAGGAATGGGACCTGGCTGAGGGCCGAAAGGACCGAAACCTCGGTTGAATCTTTCGCTGCTGAGGTCTGTTTGGTTTGGACTGGGGTAAGGACGAGTCCTTTCCCTTGGATTGTTTAATAATTTCGTCCAATTGCTTGCCAAACAAACGGTCGCCAGAAAATGGCAAACCGGTTAAGAACTTCTTGGAAGCAGAGCCTGCCTTCCATTCGCGTAGCCACATGGCCCTGCGGACTGCCACCGAATTGGCGGATGCTACCGCTGTACGGCTCGCAGAGTCCAGGACGGCGTTCATGGCGTAGGACGAAAAAGCCGACGCCTGAGAAGTCAAAGACACAACCTGCGGAGTAGAGGTACGTGTGACCGCATTAATCTCAGACAGACAAGCTGAGATAGCTTGGAGTGCCCACACGGCTGCAAAGGCCGGAGCAAAAGACGCGCCTATGGCTTCATAGATGGATTTCATCAGGAGCTCTATTTGCCTGTCAGTGGCATCCTTGAGCGATGAGCCATCTGCCACTGATACTACGGATCTAGCCGCCAGTCTAGAGACTGGAGGATCCACTTTGGGACACTGAGCCCAACCCTTAACTACGTCAGGGGGGAAGGGGTAACGTGTGTCATTAAGGCGCTTAGTAAAGCGCTGGTCCGGAAATGCTCGGTGCTTCTGGACAGCATCTCTGAAGTTAGAGTGATCGAAAAACGCACTCCGTGTACGTTTGGGAAACCTAAACTGGTGTTTCTCCTGCTGTGAAGCCGACTCCTCTATAGATGGAGTTGGAGGAGAAAGTTCTAGCACCTGGTTGATGGACGCTATAAGGTCATTTACCATGGCGTCCCCTTCAGGTGTATCAAGATTGAGAGCAACGTCAGGGTCAGAGCCCTGAGCTGCGACCTCCGCTCCATCCTCCAGAGAGTCCTCATGCTGAGACCCTGAGCAGCGTGATGAAGTCGAGGAAGGTCCCCAGCGAGCCCGCTTAGCTGGTCTGAGACTGCGGTCCGAGTCGGAGTCCTCACCGTGGGACCTAGGTGTCACCTCAGGAGCACTTTGCTGCGCCGACCGAGGGGGGCCTGGGGGCGATGAACGCACAAGTGCCCTGGGCCTGTGTTACCGGTCTGGACTGCAAGGCTTCTAGTATCTTAGCAGACCATCTATCCATAGACTGAGCCATGGATTGTGAAAGCGACTCAGAGTTTCTCAGCCAAAACTGCAAACTCTGTCCCTGCCACCTGGACAGTGGAAGCCGGTGGTTCTACCTGAGCCGAGGGTCCCACCAGTGCCTGAGGCTCCGGCTGAGTGAGTGCCACAGGGGCCGAGCATTGCACACAATGAGGGTAGGTGGAACCTGCAGGTAACATAGCCGCACAAGAGGTACAGGTTGCAAAATAAGCCTGTGCCTTGGCACCCTTGCTCTTTGCGGACGACATGCTGTTGTCTCCTCTTAGAGTAATCAGTGAGGGTATATAGCCAAGGGCAAATAATGCGGCCGAACAGAGAAAATGTATACAACATATATATATATATATATATATATATATATATATATACACTTCGGCACCCAAGGGGGCCAGCACCTGGTAACCGGTGCGGCTTACCGACCGCCCAAAGCGGTTATGTGTCCACCAGATTCCCTGCCTGGGCCTCCCAGCGTTACAGAGCTCGTTCTGTATTCCTCCACCGGCAGAAGTGATTATAACAATGGCTGCCAGAGCTCTCAGGGGAGGAGGGAGCCGTGGGCGTGACTAATAAAGTGCGGGAATCTGGTGCCTTGCAGTGCTCAGTGAGGGGGGAGGAGGATACCTAAGTATGCTCCAGCCCTCACTGCCGACGTCCAGTCGAGCGTCCCGCCCTTATCCCTGACTGGCAGGCCCGGGGGCGGGAGTTACTGTACTAGGCCGCAGAAGCCGGGGACTAAATTTATTAACGCGGCCGGCAAACAGGCGCGGTCGGTGCGGTAGTCCCGGCGTCACAAAAAACACAGCAGCCGCTGCAGCGTTACACAGGCGCTCCATGCGCCGTCCCCAAGGGGACACAGAGTACCTCTTAGAAGCAGGGCCTGTCCCTGATGATACCCAGTCTCCTGTCCGTCAGATTCCCCCAGGGGCTGCGGAGGGAGCCCGGTCCCAGTGCATGGTGACCGGTTAGGATCCCACTTCTCCCAGAGCCTCTAAGGGATGGGGAAGGAAAACGGCATGTGGCTCCAGCCTGTGTACCCGCAATGAGTACCTCAACCTTAACAGCACCGCCGACATTAGTGGGGTGAGAAGGGAGCATGCCGGGGGCCCTGTGGGGGGCCCTCTTTTCTTCCATCCGATAAAATCAGCAGCTGCTGCTGACTAAAATGTGGAGCTTGCGTGAATGTGTGCCTCCTTCAACACAAAGCATAAAACTGATGGGCCCGTGATGCACGGGAGGGTGTATAGGCAGAGGGGAGGGGTTACACTTTTTAAAGTGTAATACTTTGTGTGGCCTCCGGAGGCAGAAGCTATACACCCAATTGTCTGGGTCTCCCAATGGAGCGACAAAGAAAGGATAAATCGCAAAAAAAAAAAGAAGACAAAGACAAGGTGATCAGAGATCCTTAATGCAAAAAAGTATTATTTATTGACGTAATAAAGTGGTGAAAAAGTGGGGACAAGGTAACATACAATGATGTATCGTTGGGGGGGGGGTCGCACATATCCCAGGCAAGTCACGAGCAAAAATGTATACTAAGATGTAAAATATAATATATTACACACAATAGCAAGAAAATATGAAGTGTATACAAAAATTCTGTGTGCAATGTGACAAGGAAAAAACCTACAAACAGTACTGCACTTTTAAATCTATTGGTAACAAAGGGAAGCTGTATGAAAGGCCTATAATGAACAATGCCTGATAAAATGCACAAAAGGTCTATATTTGAATGAGTAGACTTTCATCATTTGCCAAATCTCAGAGACTGGTACATGATGTAATATGTCTAAACCTGCCCAATTTGAGAAATATATATACACTGGCAACATGGGTCATCAGATCCACACAAAGGCTGTATTAAAGGACCTATGTCAGACAGTGCCTGCCAGTGTGCACAGGTAGTCAGCATGAGAATGAGTGAACACTTACCACAATAATTTACTGCACTGTGCTACGGAGGATGCCCAGGAATTGTGTCCACCCCGATGTATGTTCCCCCGACGAAGGCTAACGCGAAAACGTACGTTAGGATGAGCGTCATTTCTGAGCATCCTCAAGAGCACAGTAAAGCACGCAGTAAATTATTGTGTTAAGTGTTCAATCATTCTCATACTGACTACCTGTGCACACTGGCAGGCACGGTCTGTCATAGGTCCCCCTTAATACAGCCTGTGGGTGGATCTGATAACCCATGTTGCCACTGTAATATATATATATATATATATATATATATATATATATATATTTCTAAAATTGGGCAGATTTAGACATGTTACATCATGTACCAGTCTCTGCCATTTGGCAGTAGTCAGATGAAATTCTACTCAATGCCTTTTGTGCATTTTATCAGGCATTGTTCATTATAGGCCTTTCATACAGCTTCCCTTTGTTACCAATAGATTTACACGTGCAGTACTGTTTGGAGGTTTTTTCCTTGTCACATTGCAGACAATATGAAGTGTATACAAAAAGATTTTTTTGCCATTATATGTGTAATATATTATTATATTTTATATCTGTTTGTATACATTTTTGCTCTTGACTTGCCTGGGATATGTGCGCCCCCCTCGATACTTTGTTGTATGTTACCTTGTCCCCACTTTTTCACCACTTTTTCACATCAATAAATAACACTTTTTTCATTAAGGATGTCTGATCGCCTCATCTATGGTAAAGAGTTTCCAGTACAGAACAAATACATAGAATGGATGTGATCCAATTCTTAACATATACAATAACTTAGGTAAAATTACTATTGATGCTGAAATAGTCTAAATATATTTGGAGCAATCTAAACTTCACATTGAGAAACAGATGTAATTACTACACAGAAGTGTATAACCAACCCCTTATTACATAATGGAAAGACGCTGGCAAAGACCAACATCGCAACCACATGCAGATGCCACAAAACAATATATGTAAGGCTCTGTTCACATTGGCATATTTCTTTTTTCCCCAGAGGTCCATATCTGGTAACACTATTATTTGTCAAAAATATCAGAAACTAAAAAAAAAAAACCCATTTCAAGACTAGATTAGTTTAGAAACCAGCTCAAAACTGATTTTTCAATGAGTCAAGGTTGAGCCAAAGCCGTGCCGTAATATAAACAAAGCATAAAATATTTTTTTTGGGGCAAAAAAGCGCCATTTAAATGCTCTCTAAACATTCAATTGGGAATTAACAATTTAAAGTGTATCCTTTGGGAGGCGCTACAAATAACATTCCCAACTAAAGAATATGCCAACAATGAATGATGGATGGAGCAGTCATTTCTGGATAACAAGGGTCTCCAGACCCACTTTGTGAGATGTTGGCACATCTAGGCGAGGGTTGGTTGACACTATTACTTTGGAAGTTACTGGAGCAGACAATAATATATACCATATGAAATGTAGGTGAGTTGATTTGTTCCTGCGGTTTGCTTACCTGTCCCAGACTGCCCCAGATTTTTGCTTGTATGGAAGGATACATTTGTTTCTCATTAATGGTCATGGTAATCAACTTGTCCAAGATGGCGCTGACACGTTGTCTCTTTGCATCATCAGTAAGCTTACAGAAGCGGACAAGGTTTAGTAACCAGGGGGTCATGTACTCCAGACACAAATGTTTCAGTTCAATACCTGGAATGCAAAGACGTTTGTAAGTTGTATCATTGGTAGAAAGAAAAGATCAGAGATAAAAGAAAGTTCTCAAGAGGTAAAAGAGATGGATTTTTTTTTATCAAAACATCTGAAATGAAAACTGAAGCAACTTTCCAACAGGCCATGATTCCAAGCTACCATAGAGAAGAGTAAATGGTACACCTAGTAGTGCAGCCGAGAACGCAGGAGTACTCACTAGATTTGCTGAAGCCAGAAATGCACTCTTCCAAAAATTCTAGGGTGAGGTGAGGTTCATTAGCTGCCAGCGTCTTGCTAATGGAGACAATGAAAAGTGTATTGTTGGCTGGGATGCAAAGACCCGAAGTCTCCAGTAACTGCCCTTCAATCTTTAAGTTAAAGGTACATGTTAAGGCACACAGAAGGTTATAGGCGGCAGACCTGCAAAAAAAATAAATAAATAGTGTAGCCGGTTAGCAGATCTGTTAACATAAAGCACAAGAAAAAAAATCCACATCCAATTCTAAGTATTTTTAAATGCATTTCACTAACATATTTAGAATATTTCACCAGGTTTTTTCTTTTTCACAGACTACGCTTTTGTGCAAGCCCAAAAATGAAGAATGCCACCGGGACAGAGGCCAGAGAGTGACCAAAGTGATCCTATAGGCTTAATAGACGTGAATGGCTTAGTCGGGGGATCCTAACGGAATCTTCTTTTTTGAAGAGTAACACAGAAAACCCAATTTAGTGCTCAGCAGAGAACGACACGTGTGAAAACTGAGGCTAATTAGGCTTCCTGCTATAGTTTTGATGAAACGCTGTTTTATCTACTGCAGTTCTGGAAATTCTCGTCCTCACAATATTAAGCTTCTGATACGTAGGCCTTGATTTTGATGAGCTCCAGTTAGTCCTGCCCCCCACTTTCTGCCTAAACACAGTGTAGGAAGAAAAAAGTTTAATTACTTATCATGTAAAGGACTAGCAGAGCTGCAGCAGATGTGACCCAGTGTTAGGCTATGTGCCCACGGGAGCTTGCTTCTGCGGAGTTTGCCACAGAACACCTGTGGATTTATCTGGATTTTCCAGATAAATCCGCAGGTTTCAGCAAGTACAGACACTCCCCATAATACCTTATGGGACATAGAGAGTGTCTGTGTCCACGCTGCGGTATGTGCAGTTGTGGAATATGCTGCAGATGTCCCACAGCCGCACATAACTGCATGTCAATTATTCCTGCGGATTTACCTGCGGAAATTGCCTTGGTACCATACTTACCTGCCTTGATAGCAGACACCCGCCACTTTCTTCCGTTGCACAGGAGCGCGGTGGTGGAGCTAGGAGCAAAAAGGAGGAAGTGGGCGGGGCCTGCACGAGCTCCGGTCATGTGACAGCCAGAGCTAGTTCAGGCCTGCCCACCTTCTCCTGCACAGTGTAGATGCTGACAGACACGGCGGCCAGAAAGTGAAGTGCTGTGTGATGGAGGCAAGTATGAACACCCCGATCACTTAACACTTGTTCTGCGATGAGAATGCATTGCCGAAGCCATGGTACTGTATCCTCAATGCAGAATGCACGCAGGATATCCGCAGGACATTCCGCAAATAAACCGCAGCATGGAAACAGACAAAGTTGTGCTGCGGTTTTCTGGGAGATCCTGTGGAATGTCCTGCGGATATAACCGCAGGACACTTTCCCCCGGTCGCACATAGCCTTAGGCTATGTGCACACGTTGCGTTTTTTCACGCGTTTACTCAGCATTTTAAACTGCAGCGTAAGCGCATGTATTCTGTGTCCCCAGCAAAGTCTATGAGAATTAAGCAAATTCCATGCGCACGTTGCGTTTTAAAACGCAGCGTTTTGGATGCCAAATTTTTTACAAAATCGCTGAGTTAAAAAAATTAGCACGTCACTTCTTTTGTACATTCCGGATGCTTTCCCCACTCTGTCTATGGTAGAGCAAGCATCCAGAACGCATCCATTCTGCATTCAAAATGCATCCAAAATGCAGTGTTTTGGATGCGTTTTGAAACGCACATGCAGTGACAAAACACTGCAGAATATTTCTCACGGCAGAAGGCAACGTGCGCACATAGCCTTAGAATCTGGGTCTTTGTCGCCATTTTATGCTGGAGTGGTAATTTAAATCTAAGTTCCCTGGCTCCCGTCTTATACTTACCTTCCAACATCTTCATCTTCTATCTCTGCAGCTCTCGGCTGTCTTCTATAGTTTGTGACCAGCCATGTTTCATGGAGTGACCTGGAGGTCACAACTTAATGCAAATCTATAAGAGCCTCTCTCAAAGATGCATTGAGCACTTCCGGCCAGTCTAAATTTGCAGTTACATGATGGCGCAACAAGGCTGGAGCGAAGCTGAAAAAAAGGTGAAGACGCTGGAGGGTAAGTTTATGACCGGAGGCAGGGTACTTCAGACAAAAGCACCACTCCAGCTCTGAAAATAAAACGCTGGAATAGTGTCTTAAAGGGAACCCCATAAGGAGATGCATATAAACCACGGGCAGGCGCCTTACTACAGAAATTATCATCCGAAGAGCTCTCAACTTCCCTTAAATAATGTCTCTGAATAATACTGCAGTTTCTGCAATTAGACAACGTAACTATAGAAGTATTGGACACTGTCCTGAACAAACTTTTCATATACTTTTAAAATCCCAGAAATTTGTCATGTAAAAACAAAAATCAAACCAAGCAGAAATCATTTCAGAACTTTTTCCACCTTTCAGGTCACCCATAATCTGTACAAATCCATTAAAAAACAATCTGAAATCTTTACACATGTAAAAGAAAAAAACTAAAATAAGGTTTATGACAGCATTCAGTGTTATTAGGTGGGAGTCTATCAGCATGATACATCTAGAATTGGCAATCTTTGCCTACTCTTCATTGCAATAGGTCCCAAAATCTGTTAGATTAGATTTCGTCCACCTTGATTAACCCCTTCAGCCCCCGGGCACTTTACGTTTTTGTTTTTTGCTCCCCTTTTTCCGAGAGCCGTAACTTTTTTATTTTTCCGTCAATCTTGCCATATGAGGGCTTGTTTTTGCGGGACGAGTTGTACTTTTAAATAAAACCATAAGTTTTACCATATAGTGTACTGGAAAACAGCAAAAAAATTCCAAGTGTGGAAAAACTGCAAAAAAAAGTGTGATCGCACAATAGTTTTTGGGATGTTTTATTCACAGTGTTCACTATATGGTAAAACTGATGTGTGGGTATGATGCCTGAGGTCGGTGCGAGTTTGTAGACACCAAACATGAATAGGTTTACTTGTATCTAAGGGGTTAAAAAAAATCACAAGCTTGTCCAATAAAAGTGGCGTACGTTTTGCGCCATTTTCTGAAACCCGTAGCGTTCTCATTTTTTAGGATCTATGGCTCAGTGCCGACTTATTTTTTTGCGTCTCGAGCTGACATTTTAATGGTACCATTTTTGCGCAGATGCTACGTTTTGATCGCCTGTTATTGCATTTTGCATAAAACTTGCGGCGACCAAAAAACGTAATTTTGGCGTTTGGTAAACGGCGTAGTGGCAAAAAAATTCCAATCAGATTAATTGATTTTATATTTTGATAGATCGGGAATTCTGAACGCGGCGATACCAAATATGTATATTTATTTTTTTTTAACCCTTTAAAGGGAACCTGTCAGCAGAAATGTCCCCTAAAACCTAACAGATTCCCCCTCTGCAGCTCCTGGGCTGCATTCTATAAAGGTCCCTGTTATGATTGTGCCCACTTTCTGACCGAAAAAAAGTGTTTATAAAGTTGTACCTTTTTGGCTTCTGATTCTGTAAATCCGTCACGGGGGCGGGCTGCCTGATGGCCGTTATTCTGCCCCCTGGTCCTGTATGCCGCCCCCATCGCTGATTTCAATACTTCTGGACGCCGCCCACTGCTCCAGCCATCCCCGCGCATGCCCAGTGCCCATCTCTCGGGGATGAGCACTGTGCCCAGCGTCACGTGCACGCAGGGTTAAGATTATGGGCGGTGCTGTGATGTTTATTCCTAAGCAACCGCCCATAATCGCGGGACCGCGCTTTCGGTGTAGTCACTGCTCCGCGCTCTTCCCATCTATTTCCTGCCTCGGGGCAAGATGGGAAGGAGGCGAAGTGAGGTCAGCAGCAGCGCGCTTGCGCAGAAAGAAGCAGGCCGAGGGGGAAAGCGCGGTCCCGTGATTATGGGCGGTTGCTTAGGAATAAACATCACAGCACCGCCCATAATCTTAACCCTGCGTGCACGTCACCAGCGGTGACGCTGGGCACAGTGCTCATCCCCGAGAGATGGGCACTGGGCATGCGCGGGGATGGCTGGAGCAGTGGGCGGCGTCCAGAAGTATTGAAATCAGCGATGGGGGCGGCATACAGGACCAGGGGGCAGAATAACGGCCATCAGGCAGCCCGCCCCCGTGACGGATTTACAGAATCAGAAGCCAAAAAGGTACAACTTTATAAACACTTTTTTTCGGTCAGAAAGTGGGCACAATCATAACAGGGACCTTTATAGAATGCAGCCCAGGAGCTGCAGAGGGGGAATCTGTTAGGTTTTAGGGGACATTTCTGCTGACAGGTTCCCTTTAATTTTCAATGGGGTGAAAGGGGGGGTGATTTGAAGTTAGGTTTTTTTTATTTTTTAAAACTTTTTTTACTTTTTTTATTTTACTAGTCCCCCCTAGGGGGCTATAGCGATCAGCAATCCGATCGCTCTACCCTATCTGCTGATCACAGCTATACAGCTGTAAACAGCATACAGTCACTTCCTGGTTCATTCGGCTCCGGGCCGAGTGAAACTGAAAGTGACTCGTCATAGCTACAGCCATCATCACATGACCCTGTGCTACCATGGCAACCACCGAAAGTCACGTGATCACACACGTGACTTCCGGTGGGGAAGGCGGTAAGTGAAAATCATGGCCGCGCGCATATACATCTCGCTGCCAGACTTTGGCAGCGAGATGTAAGGGGTTAAATGTTGCGAGTGGAAGCGATTCCACTCGTAACATGCAGGCACACGTTAGCTGTTAAAAACGTCACACGCTCCATGACGGATAGATCCGTCAAGGGTCGTAAAGGGGTTAAAAGCCAAGTTCAAGCTGCCCAAAACAGCTATAAAGCATAATGTTGCCTCCATCACTCACTGTGAGTATAGTATTGATTTGCTGATGCGCAACGTTGGCTTTGTGCCAAACATACATTTTGTAATTATGACCAAAAAGTTCAACCTTGGTCCCACCAGAACACATTTTCCCACATGCTTTCGGCAGTCTTAGTGTAGGTTTTGGCTTGGATGTCTTTGTTTAATGCCCTACCCACAGGCTAGACATACGAATACAGGAGATTGTTGTCACATGCAGTACACAACCAGTACTTGCCAGAAATTACCGCAGCTTATTTAATGTTATTACAAGCCTCATGGAAGTCTCCCGGACCAATTTTCTTTTCGCAACCTCCTTGACCAAGTTTGAACCAATCTTGATGACTGTCTTTACAGGTCCCATGGTACATATAATGCTTTGAAAACATTTTGTAACCTACGGTTGACTGATAATTTTCAGCAATAAGATCCTTTTGCTGTGTTCTAAGCGGTTTACGACCCATAGCTTTGGCTGTAAAACGCAACTAAGAAAATGTCAGAAAACATCTACTACAACAGTTAATTTTATATGGCGTTAATCAGAATCCCTTTAAATGATGGTAGCTGTGTACTGACTACTATTTAATGGAGTTGTCCACTAGTACAACCCATTCTCATTCCCTATGTTTGCCCCCATTAAAATTATACTTGCCTTCCATGTTGGTGCGGGATCAATTCTAATTCATTCTGTGTCATACTGAATATAGGTGCATATAACTTTTGCATCTTCACCATACCCTGAACTTTTGAAATAGGCTTAATTAAGAGGCTTGCTGTTGGTAGCCACTATGTGTGCATATAAACACCACACACAGGCATCCAAAAGTTTGGACACCCATGGGCAAAATTACCCATATATAATATAATTATCGTGAACAGTTCAGAAAGCTAAAGATTATATGATCTCTAAAAGGCATAAACGTTAAAGATGACATATCTCCTTTGTATTTTAGGCAAAAAAACATATCTATATCTATCTACACACACACATATATATATATATATATATATATATATATATATATATATATATATATATATATATATATATATATATATTTATATATGTGTGTATATTATATATACACATACACACACACACACCTAAATATATGTATATATATTATATATATATATATATATATATATATATATACACACATATATGTATATGTATATATATATATATATATATATATATATATATATATATATGCGCACACACACATTATATATATATATATATATATATATATATATATATATATATATATTTATACATACATATATATTTGTTATAAAGCCAGCAGCCATGGGTTCTTATAAGACCAGTACTCAGAAAATGGTGGAAGCTCACAAAGCAGGAAAAGGCTATAAGAATATAGCAAAGCGTTTTCAAGTTGCCCTTTCTTCAGTTCAAAATGTAATTAAGAATTGGAAATCAAGAGGAACAATGGAGGTCAAGGGGAGGTCTGGAAGACCAAGCAGAATTTCTGTGAGAGCTGCTCATAGGATTATGAGAGAGGCAAATCAGAAGCCTTGCTTGACTGCAAAAGACCTTCAGGAAGATTTAGCAGACTTTGAAGTTGTGGTACATTGTTCTACTGTTCAGAGACACCTGCACAAATATGGACTCCATGGAAGAGTCATCAAAAGAAAAACTCAGTCCGCACCATAAAATTCAGCGTCAGAAGTATGTAAAAGAACATCTAAACAAGCTGATACATTTTGGAAAATCAGTGCTGTGGAACGCTGAGGTTAACTTAGAACTCTTTGGCCATAATGATCAAATGTACATATGTGTGGAGAAATAAGAACAGAAAATTTCAGGAAAAGAACATATCACCAACCATTTAGCATTGAGGTGGATCAATCATGCTTTGGGGTTGTGTTGAAGCCAATGGCACGGGGGTGGGGGGGGGGGCGCATTTCATAGGCAGAAGGAACAATGGATTCAATGAAAGTTCAACAAATTCTTTTTACAAACATAACATCTGTAAAAAAGCTGAAGTTGAAAAGAGGATGGCTTCTACAAATGGATAATCTTAAACACATCAAAATGTGCAAGCTGAAGGTTTTACAATGGCCTTCACATGAAAATCTGTGGCTAGACACTAAAGAGCAGTGCATGCAAGATGACCCAGGTATGTCACTGAACGGGAAGACTTTTCCAAGGAAGTATGGATGAAAATCCCTCAAGAACTGAAAGACTATTGGCTGTCTACCAAAAGCATTTACAAGCTGTGATACTTGCCAAACGGGGTGCTACTAAGTTTTAACAAAACAGGATGCCCAAACTTTTGCATCAGCCCATTTTCCTTTTCGTAATTTTTCAAATGTAAAAGTGTTTGGTTTTTTTTTGCCTAAAATAGAAAGGAAATGTGTCATCTTTAACTTTATGCCTTTTAGAGATCATGTAATCTTCACAATAACAGGCATTTTGACCGGTAATTTTGCCTGCCGATATCAAGTGTTGAGTTTCAGTGGCTGTTTCTGATGTAGTTATTGTCTGCAGTGGTGACGCCTCATGTTAAAAGCACCGCAGACAACTTAAATCAGTAGCTTTTTCACTCAGTGCTAAATCTGGGCAAGTAAAGCATCATCATTTATTTGTGAGAGAATGCATCGGAATTTTTTTCTGAAAGGGAACAAGCCCATTAATTTCATTTTGAGTTCAGTGCCCAGAAGTAAAGGCTTGATGTAGCTTCAAAGGAAATCCTCAGTAATTACCCATGTTGCATTCCCAATTGGATTTGTGCACCTGCCCATCGCACCCCGCTGCGGAGAGGAAATTAACTTTTTCCCCCACCGTCAGCGATAGGGTTGCAGTCATGGGGCGGCGCCGGTTCAGTCACCACTGTGTGGATGGATTTAGGCAGCTGTAATCATTCCCCCTGCAATGACTGACAGCTTCCTCTAATGCAGAGAATTACAAAAACCTAGTCAACTAAAAAAAAAAAAAAAATTGATCACGCTTGATCATGGAAGCAATACGCATAATGCTGTATTATTTTTTTGTACATATGCATTAAGTTGGTGAAGAGAAGGTAATTTGTACCGTAGACTTGGATCCGAACTCCCCAGGTTAAGCAATGCAATGTTGAGTAGTGTTCCCGGGACATCCTTTGGACGAATTTTAGTGTGTTGTGGAATAGAATCTGGTTGTGACAGTTCCCATCTAGTCCGTATGTGAATGATAGACTGGACAATGGCTTCACACTCCTGATGCATGAATGTGAGAGGTGTTCCTTGGTTGGCAATGGTTAATGTAAATTGATTTTCATCCACTAAACAGATTTCTTCAATTTCAGACGCATAGTAGATATCATTCAGAAACACAGACTGTCCCAAAACTCGCGTCCTCTCAGCCGAAGTGACCTGGACAGCTGTAGAACCGACCTGCAAGAAAAAAACAACTATATTATCATTGAATAAAAGAATCTATCATTAAAAATGTGTATTATTGCCTATCGCAGCGTGCAAGTAGTATGTAGAAAGGTACGATGTCCATGTACCTCTGGACTAGAGAGGCAGAAGCATTTAGTTTATCGCTAAAGTGACACCTTATGAGATTCTAATATTGCACTATTACTCCAACAATAATTCAATATATTGTAAATATACTATGCAAAAATTTTAGGCAAGTGTGGAAAAATTGCTGAAATGTTATTTGTGTATTTTATCAGTTAACAAAATGCAAAGTGAATGAACAAGAGAAATCTAAATCAATCAATATTTGAGGTGACCACTCAATGAGTGCAAATGTATCTAGAAGAACTGATGCCACTTTGAAGGAACTCAGCAGGGACGTTGTTCTAAACATCCTGGAGAACTAACCACAGATCTTCTGATGTGATCCCAGACAGACAAAGTTACCATCAGGGCTCTATGGAGGTCACGTAATCATTTCCAGGTCTCCTTGTTCTTCTTGAAGCTGAAAATAATTCTTTAAGACATTGGCTGTATGTTTCGGAGCCAATTAGACGCCTCCCTGGTGGTATTGCATGATGTATTTTTTAAGATTGAGGATGCCCTTCAAGGAGTTGTCCCACAAACAAAGTACATTTTAACACCTTCACGCCAAGGCCATTTTCCTTTTTTTTGTTCTCCTTCCAAGAGCCATACCTTGTTTACTTTTCTCTCAATTTAGCTGTAAGAGGGCTTGTTTTTTGTGGGACCAGTTGTATTTTGAATCAGCGCATTCATTTTACCACATAGTGTACTGGGAAACATGAAAATAATTCCAAGTGTGGTCAAATTGTCCTGTACTGAGAATCTTGTATATGTGTCCCTGCTATGTACTGTGTAATGGCTGTGTCTGACCGTACAGGGACATGGTCTGATCTTACCACATCTTCTGGGCAGGGGAGGAAACAAAAGATTATACAGAGAGGACAACATGTGATCACAGTTGATTCTTTATGTGCAGTAAAACATTTAAAAACAGGGAAATGTTTTACCTCAGAGGTAGAATCAACTGCAATCCCCTTCTGTCCTGTCTGTACTCGCATTTGCTTCCTAACCTGTCCAGATACAGTATGTTCAGGCCATGTTCCTACATGGTCAGACATATCCTTTATATAACACATAGTAGGGGCACATTTAAAAGATTATCTCAGCACAGGAACATTTTTAACACATCCACTTGTGAAACTTATTTTTATTCCAAGGTCTATTAATTAAAATTAACTTTATTTGTGAGACAAGCCCTTTAACACTGAGCCAAAATTCCATTTGCTGAAATGCAGTCCCAAACGTGCAAGGAACCTCCACCATGCTTCATGGTTGTCTGCAAACATTATTATACTGCTTCCCAGCCCTCCAGTGAACAAACTGCTTTCTGTTACTGCAAAACATTTAAGATTTCGACTCATCAGACCAGAGCACATTCTGCCATTTGTTCTCCACCACAATTCCCATGTTTCAATACACAGTTGAGTTCCATGCTGAAAGTGTAGCTTTACGGTTGAAATTCAGTCCACCTCTGGCTACATTTTGCATTACTGTAGATGGGTATAGCAGAGTCCTACTGGTTGCTTCCAATTCTGAGCTGATGGCACTGCTGGACATCATCTAATTTTGAAGGGAAGTAATTATGTGTTTTCCTTCTTCCGCACTAAGTTTCCTTGGCTGACTACTGCGTCAGAGATCCTCAATGTTTCTTATTTCTTGATGCTTCTTGAATAGCACATCTTGAATCCTCAGTTTGCTTTGAAATCATCGCCTGGAAGAAACCTTGCAGATGCACTATTATTACCTTGTGTCTTGCTGTGCTAATACTTGCCATGTTATATAACCTGAGACTGTCTTCCACAACCTCACCTTGTAGCAGAGTTTGGCCATTTCTCTCTTTCCTTTCACGTAATGATTGATATGTAGGCTTAAAAATTATCACTTGTTGGTATAATTCGTTTCTTAAACACCCAATTATAATCATACAAAATGCCTGACTTTGTGCAAGTGTTCCCTGAAGAACTGATGGTGTTTGAAGGAAAATGATGGTTGCAAAAAAATATGGATTCAATGTAGACTCCCTTTTGTTCAATTTAGCTGTATCAATTAACAAAATGGAAACTATTAACACTTTTATTATTTAGCACTTTAAAGTATTTTTTAATTTGGGTCATTTTTTTTCCACAGCTGCATAAAACCTTTGCACAATACATTATATTTACACCCCAAAAATCCCAATAGACTAGGCACCACTTACATGTTATATATGTATATCTTACATGTAGAAGTTAAAAGGAGTAAAGACAAGTACAAAAGATCAGTTGCACTTCCTTAATTTTAACAATATGAATCTATATTATAAAGCAAACACAAAAGTCTACATAAAACAAAGAAGAACATTTTAAAATGCACACATTGCACTAAAAGCTGTTTTCCAGATCATAATCCGGCACTGGGATAAAACAAATATGACCGGCATGAGAACCAATAGAGCCATGTAAATATAATGAATATGTGCAAAACATACAAATAGACACTAATGTGATGTCAAGAAGTGTCTAATAACTAAAAAGGTGCAATACACAAAAAAATAATATCTAAATAACACTATCATGCCCCGCCTGTGTCTGTTGAGTCTATGGGAAGGAGAAGTGGATCCGGATTCTCCAACAGCCCTGGGAATAGCACGTATCTTGTACCAAGCAAGAAAGCTACTTGCATATCACTGGTTAGACCCTCTACCACCAACATTACCAGAGCTCAAAAACAAATTAAATAACGTCATAAGATTGGAAAGGGGAGTTTATTTAAAAAGAAAAACATTGAAAACGTTTTACAACATTTGGCGGCCATGGATGGAGTTGCCGGGTCTACCCTCCAATGCATTGGTTCGGGATGCAATGCTGGACCGGTTACTGTTGTGCCTGCAGTGATGGCATGTGTGAGGAAGGGAATTAAAACTAGTTTTTTCTGTGGCGAAATGGACTTTGAATGAAGAGGTGAGAGAGGACTGGAATGGTTTCATGGATGACTGCACGGAGAGGGAGGGGCGGGAGAGTATAGCAATATGATGTGGAGCCACACGGCTGATGGAGGAGGTGTTCCTGTTAGTCTGAGGCATTATTGCATAATTTAAGTTTTGTTTATTTGTAGAGCCACGAGGTTTGTAGGCTCAAGTTATATAATATAATTATGATTTGAGAACTCTATTATTATATTTACATATATGCAGAGAAAGAACCTGATTTATAAATCATATGTGTTTATCTGTTTATTGTTATCAGTTATATGAAAAGTGAAATACTCTCTGTATTGATCCCTAATGATTTAATAAAAAAAGATCTGATTTAAAAAAAAATAACACTATCATAAGAATACAAAAGCAGCAGCAACACTATGCAATAGTGTCATGTGCACAGTCACCTGGGTGAATAGGCTCATAGAAAAAAATCCCTCACACGAATTTTCTTGTATAAACCAATTAATCCAGGAGGTGTCAATGCACATGGCACTTTAATCTTGTGCATTACTGCTTACTACTTTAACATTCTTTTGAGAATACATAAATGATGAATTATGCAATTTCACCTCTAAGGCCCCGTTCACACATCAGTTTTTTGTCATCAGTCACAATCAGTTTTCTCGACGTGGTTAAACTGATGCAACGGATCAGTTTTTCATCTAGCTGGGGGCTAATAATTGGAGCATGCTCGGTTAAAAAAAAAAAAAAATGAATCCGTCGCCAGATTCCGTCATTTGACGGATGACGATGGATCCTGCGCCCATAGGCTTCCATTCTACCAAACGACGGATGGAGACGGATTCGTCGCTGTCCGTTTTTTCGATGTACACAAAAAAAGTTACTTTGGCAGTCATCTCTGTCCGACGGACAAACATTTTTTGACGGATTCATCTAACGACGGATGAAACGTGAGGCCATCCGTCGCGAATACAAGTCGATAAGGCTAAGTTCACACTTCAGTTGTTTTGCATCAGTCACAATCCGTCGCCTTGAGGAATTATGGTATCCTGCAAAATATTTTGCAGGAATCCTGTTTTTCCCCATAGGCTACTATTAGTGACAGATTGTGACTGATGATGCTGCGTTGCATCCGCTGCGTCGCGGTCAGTCGTTTTTTAACTGACCGCCGGGCGGGAGCAACGCAGCATGTAACGTTTTTTGAGCAGCGAGATCCGTAGGATTTCGCTGCGCATGCGCTCTCTGGCTCCCCGCCCTCGTAACCAGGATAAACATCGGGTAACCAAGCAATGCGCTTTGGTTAGTTACCCGATATTTACAGTGGTTACGGGTGTAGGGAGCCCGCGCTAAGCTGGTATCCAAGATAAATATCGGGTAACCAAGCAAACAGTGCTTTGCTTATACCCGATATTTACCCTGGATACAGTGTGCAAGGAGGCCGACACTTCACCACTCGGCTCCGCCCCCTCCCGCACTCCGCATGTGTACACTCAGACTCACACTCACTTGTCCCCAGCCCTGCAGTCCCCGCGGCACTGACGTCCTCAGCTCCATGGCTCCGCCCCCTCCCGCACTCTCCGCATGTACACACGCATGTAGTGACACACACACACACACACCTGTCCCCAGCCATGCAGACCGCGGCACTGATGTCCTCAGCTCCGCCCCCCGAACTCCGCCCCAGCACACAACGGAGTCCGACAAAGAAATTCTTTTCTTTGTCACCGTTGTCCAACGCATCAGTCACATGCGTCAAGCAATGATGCAAAACAACTGAAGTGTGAACTTAGCCTAAGAAAAAAACGGATCCAGCGGCATCAGTCGCCGGATCAGTTTGTTTTTTTTCCAAAATTCGACGGATTGTGACTGATGGCAAAAAACTGATGCGTTAAAGGGGCCTTACATGTACTGTTAAGTGTATGTAACTTTTTCATTATTTAGTTGATATAACTTTAAGGACAGAGGGTAATGATATATATTTCAGATATTCGTTATATTTATATGGCTTTATTGATTATCATGGTGGTCATACTGGTTGTATCCTAGTGTCAGATTATGGCCTTGTAAACAGCACAATGTGTGGGCTTTTATTGACCCTCGTTCTGTTTTGCACTTTTGGTTTTCCCTCCCTTTCTTCCAAGAGTCTTTACTTTTCTATTTTTTAGCTATTTGAGGTCTTGTTTTTTTATGGGACCAGTTGTACTTTTAAATGACATCCATTTTATCATTTCATGTGCTAAAAAGTGAGGGAAAAATAGTGCGTTGTAATAGTGAAAACGGTATGAGGTTACTTTTTGCTTTGAAATATAAACAAAATAGTAAATATTTGTAGATGATCGCTTATTTGGAAAGCTTTATTTCTTTATTTAGTTGTACCAAATGTCCAGCTGGGGGTCTGTATGTAGGGGAGACAGGACAACAGCTCAGGACAAGGATGAATTCTCACTGCCACACAATTAAGAAAAAAAGAATAGATCTACCTGTGGCCAAACATTTTTGTAACCCAGACCACAGCATCATGGACATGAAATTGCTGGTATTGAAAGGGAATTTCAAGTCCCAGAGAGATAGGAGACTATGGGAGTACAAACTTATGATGACCTTTGACACATTTAGAGTAGGAATGAATGTGTCTCATGGATTCATGTCTTTTTACATCAGTTAAAAGATGTGCTCCTCTGACCATCCGAGCGCGTCACAGCCCGGACCAGACTCTAATCAGAGGACAATAAAACTTTCACACTGAACTGCAGCAGTATTTATGGCCACAACTGTTTGCCCCCCTGCCATAGAGATAGTTCTGTTTCATATAACTTTTTTTTTTTTTTTTTTTTACTGCACTATTCTAAGTCCTGTTGTGTATAAATTTGTGACTCTTCAGATTTTGTGTTATGCCATGCCTGATGAAGAGACCTGAGTAGTCTCAAAAGCTGCTATTATTACCATCTTTTCAGTTAGCCATTAAAAGGTATCAACCACTGAGGACTTCAGTTCTTTTAAACAATTTATCTCTACTGGCTAACACAGTACAAAGATATATTTGACCTGTATTATTTTTTATGTCACTTTTGACTATTTTATAGTCCTCTTAGGGAACTTAAATCTATAATTGGCCAATTGCTTGTGCAATATACAGCAATACAATAGTGTTGTTGTATATACTAAAAATCATGGTCTCCTATGAACGCCAACCATGGGAAGTACAGTCATGACAGGCATGGCGGGTCTTCAGCAGACTTCTGGCTGTCATGTGAACCCACCGATGGCCTGTGATCATGTTGAGGGGTGCTTATAGATGATTAGAAAAGGGAGAGCACCATAAATGACGGTGGAATATAACAGATTACCAGCCAGGGACAGAACTCTGCTCCACACGTGGATGTTTGAGTAAAACGGTCATCATCTACCGGCAAAGATGCAGGCTCAAAGTCATGATGCCGATAGTGGACGTACAAAGTCCAATGTTGGTAAGGGGTTAAATGTAGTTTTGTGTTGGGTTTTCTGTTTACCTAATCAGATTCATATGGTAACCTTTAGTAAACACAACCAAATCTCTTGCGGGTGTCTTGCCTCACTTTTTGTATTGTAAGTTTAGATATTTATATATTATAACTAACTAAATCCAATATGATTGTTGTGTCTCCAACCATGGACCATAATGATGAAAGTTTGACATCTGGAATGCTATTTTCTAAACAGTCCCAATTACAAATAATTAAAGATGCACTTACTTTTATGGACACTTTAGTGTCTTTGTGGGCCAGCTTAAGTGCATTGTGGAAAAGCTTCAAGTCTTCTTCCAAAGCGAGGGTGGCAGCGGGGAGCTTCTGCTGATCGTGCTCTATGTGCTCAGCCAATTTTCCTGATGGATCAATGAAGATCAACCTCTTGCTTCCTTTCAGTCCAGTTAACAGCCTCTCGTGGTACTTTGTGTATTCCCTCACCCAGGAGTTACAGTTGTAGATATAAACCGCTGTCACATTTTCATAAGCAAAGCCAGGAAATACCACAAACCATTTTGAAAGGAAGTCTGTCTTGAAACGATTGCTGGGCCCAGCGTGTGTGAGATCTACCACTATCTCATATGGCTTGGCATAGTATGGCTTTAAAGTCAGAAGGACGTGGTAGATCAGTAAATCCCCGTTGATTTGACCAGTCTTGAACCTGCGAGAAGCAGAATGCAAATGTTTATTGTGAAATGTGCCCCAACTATCATTCGATAAGCAATAATGAACAGTTATGAGTGATTTTAATTGACCAGGATTACATATTACAAAAGCAATTAAATAGAAATATGGCAAAAACAACAAACTGCAAACAAAAAAATTACCTGAGTTTAGCTATTGCTTATTTCAGAAATACATATATAAAGAAAATGCTGAACTCATATAAAAGAAAAAAAAAAAAAAGGAATCACATAGTCAATGTGAGAGGTGTGCATAAATGTCTTTTTCAGACAGCCTGCAAAACCACGGCAGCTATGAAAACCGAACAAAGCAATGCAGAAACAACATGAGGGCTATGGAACTGTGAAGGGGTTAATAGAAGTAGCAAGTTCGTTCCTATATACCAGGTTGGGCAATTCATTTTCCAGAGGGGCCACATGAGAGAAAATGAGGCTGAAACAATAGGCTGAAATTAATTCTGTTCAATATTAATATTAACGTACTAATAATTATTTGATATTAAGTGTAGTACTTAACATTGAGTAGAATTACAGTTCCTTGCAAAAGTATTTGGGCACCTTGAATTTTCAATCTTTTCCCACATTTCAGGCTTCAAACAAAGATAAAAATTTTAATATGGTGAAGAATCAACAAGTGGGACACAATTGTGAAGGTGAACAAAATGTATTGCTTATTTTAAACATTTTAAAAAACTAAATAACTGAAAAGGGGGGCGTGCAATATTATTCATCCCCTTTACTTTCAGTGCAGCAAACTCACTCCAGAAGTTCATTGAGTCCTAAATGACTGATGCTGATAAATATAATCCACCTGTGTGTAATGAAGTCTCCGTATAAATGCACCTGCTCTGTGATAGTCTCAGTGTTCTGTTTAAAGCGCAGATAGCATTCTGAAGACCAAGGAACACACCAGGCAGGTCCGTGATACTGTTGTGAAGAAGTATAAAGCCGGATTTGGTTACAAAAAGATTTCCAAAACTTTAAACATCCCAAGAAGCACTGTGCAAGCGATCATATTGAAATGGAAGTCATATTATACCACTGCAAATCTACCAAGACCCAGCCGTCCATCCAAAGTTTCATCTCAAACAAGGAGAAGAGATGTAGCCAAGAGGCCCATTATCACTCTGGATGAACTGCAGAGATCTACAGCTGAGGTGGGAGAGTCTGTCCATAGGACAACAATCAGTCATACACTGCATAAATCTGGCCTTTATGGAAGAGTGGCAAGAAGAAAACCCTTTCTCAAAGATATCCATAAAAAGTGTTGTGTAAAGTTTGCCACAAGCCACCTGGGAGACACCAAACATGTGGAAGAAGGTGCTCTGCTCAGACGAAACCAAAATTGAACTATTTGGGCACAATGCCAAACGATATGTTTGGCGTAAAAGCAACACAGCTCATCATTTAACAAGCACAATGTATGCGGGATTGCGTAATTAGAGTCAACAGGAAAATTCAAAAATTCCTTAAAATCCAAAATTTTATTCATTGATAGATTAAACCTCCCAGGGTTTACAAACAGGGCCTCGGATCTAGTAGGCAGCGGGTAGCAGTAGAAACAGCAAGTCGTTATATATGCAAGCACAGACCCTTGATAGGGACTGTGGATAATAATAGCCCTATTGATGCACTAGGACTCGCTCCTACCTTGCAACGGAGGGTAACACACCCTAACTTAACCTGGCGCCCCCATTCCTCGTCGACTCACCCTACTCTGCCCTGGTGTAGCCCTATATACGGTATAGTGTAGTGCACTGAAACGTGACTTTCACAGTGGGCACAAGGGAGGAGAAATTCTCTCCAAACGAGTGCCCTAAAAAAAGGTCAATGTTATAATAAACAAACCAGTGCACTACCCTATACACAAAGCCCTTGTGGACTAATGTAACTGAACAAACCAAAGATATAAAATATGGGAACAACACATGCTGAAGTCTCCAAAATACAAGCAGAATACAATCCACGTTATCCTCAATGGTCGACCATTGAGGATACTTGGACCTTTTCTTTTTTCCCCCTGAGCCTCCTGATGATCCGTTGTGAGCGGGGAAACGCGTTGAGGTTGTGCATATTTGCACTGACAATAAGGGAAGTGTACCTTTGAGCAGTATGTATCTATTACCAATATGCACATGCACAATTTGCTAAAATTCTGCTTGTATTTTGGGGACTTCAGCATGTGTTGTTCCCATTTTATATTTTTGGTTTGTTCAGTTACATTAGTCCACAAGGGCTTTGTGTAAAAGGTAGTGCACTGGTTTATTATAACATTGACTTTTTTTTAAGGCACTCGTTTGGAGAGAATTTCTCCTCCCTTGTGCCCACTGTGGATGTCAGGTTTAAGTGCACTACACTATACCATATGTAGGGCTACACCAGGGCACAGTAGGGTGAGTCGATGAGGAACGGGGGCGCCAGGTTAAGTTAGGGTTTCATACCCTCCGTTGCAAGGTAGGAGCGAGTCCTAGTGTATCAATAGGGCTATTATTATCCACAGTCCCTATCGAGGGTCTGTGCTTGCATATATAACTGCTTGCTGTTTCTACTGCTATCCGCTGCCTACTAGATCCGAGGCCGTTTGTGGTCCCTGTGTATAACTACCCTTGATTATTTTTTTGCTATGGTGTTTTGTTCACGTGGGTGGTTTTAATCCATCAATGAATATAATTTTGGATTTTAAGGGATTTTTGAATTTTCCTGTTAACTCCAACACAGTTCATCACCCTGAACACACCATCCCCACTGTCAAACATGGTGGTAGCAGCATCATGGTTTGGGCCTGCTTTTCTTCAGCAGGGACATAGAAGATGGTTAAAATTGATGGGAAGATTGATGGAGCCAAACACAGGACCATTCTTGAAGAAAACCAGTTGGAGTATGCGAAAGACCTGAGACTTGGGCATAGATTTGTTTTCCAACAAGGCAATGATCCTAAACATAAAGCAAAATCTACAATTGAATGGTTCATAAATAAATGTATCCAGATGTTAGAATTGCCAAGTCAAAGTCCAGACCTGAATAAAATCGAGAATCTATGGAAAGAGCTGATAACTGCTGTTCACAAACACTCCTCCATCCAACCTCAATCAGCTCGACCTGTTTGCAAAGATAGAACGGGCAAGAATTTCAGTCTCTCGATGTGTAAAACTCATAGAGACATACCCGAAGCAACTTGCAACTTTAATCACAGCAAAAGGTGGCGCTACAAAGTATTAACTTAAAGGGGATCAAAAATATTGCGCGCCCCAC